>NC_090841.1:50769599-52084599 GCF_028021215.1 Eschrichtius robustus
TTTCACATAATTCTTTGGGATATACTGCCAGAACATTCACAGTTTAAAAATCACAAGACTTTCAGCTTGCTAGTAGAGTATTTCCTATGAAAGAATAAAGTCCAAATGCTATAGTTTCAATGACTCACCCTGAACATTTGACATATCTCCAGGGAAGTCAGATGCTTTGTACGAACACATGATCAGCAACCTTAGCCCTCTGTCATTTTCTTTTTGCCTTAGTGTCTGACAAGGGCCAAAGCTATGGAGACTGACCTAGACATTCAACCCTGAAAAAAGTACAATGATTCTAGTGGGTTAGGCAAAATCCTAAAATAGATGGCTCCCTCCTTCCTCACTAACCATATTTCATTAGATACTTTTCATCTGATTTTACAACCCTAGTGCACCTAAATTTCCAAAGTGTCTCTATGGAGTACAGAATAAGAAATATTATCTGTAGGATTTTTTTTGAACCTGCAGAATTTTGATCTTGTCACAAATATTTTAATGATTATTAGAGTTAATTCTATCAAGACTGAAAATAAAGTCAGTTTGACCTTAGTTGTATCAATTCCTCTATATTATAAGTCTGTACTTTTTCTCATTGAGAGCTGTTATGTGAAGAACTGATTAGTGGCTGAATCCCTATAGTCTCACAGGACATTTCCCTGAGACCACAGGTAGAAGCTCAATACCTAAATATAATTCAGTTAATGACCCAGTTCATAGAAGCAAAGCTTATCATCTTGACTAAACTGAGTAGGTAATTTAATCTTCCAATAATTTGAATTGTTAACTGCACCATAAAACATAGATTCTAGTTGCCTTTAATATCTTCTCTCAGGTCATGACTAAACGCAGCTTACAATGACCTGCAAAGAGGCTGGCCTGTGAAACTGATCTAACAACATTCAGCTCTGTGTTTGCTTATAAGTGGAACACACACATGTAAGTTAACATCATACAGCCCCTGCCTACACACTCAGAGCCCATACCAGAAGGGACACACTGATAAAGAAAGGACAGTCAAATATCCACAGTGGGAAAATGAGTTATCAGAGAACCATGAAAACTTTCTGTTGAGACATTTATTTGAGATCAATCAGAAGCAACACAAGAGAAACACAAAATCTCTATCCAATACTTACACATATACAAGACATTTTGGGAAAACACTATTCTCCTATAGGACAATGTTAACTGACATATATTTAGATTTAGATTTAGATGTGTTTTTGAATGAATTTGACTCCTTGCATGTATCACATCTTTCAACGTCTTTTTTTCTCTTTACCGTTAATGCTATAAGCTCCTAAGTGAAAGACTGAGTTGTGGTGATTTTGTGTCTTACTAGAGTTCTTCCATTTGACCACTGGGAGAGAATTCTGTGCTCAGAAGAAACTGAGTGACAGTTGTCAGCAAACAAAAATATACAAATAGTGAACAACCACCTAGAACCCTGATGAAAGCTCTCCCGGATTGAGATGGGGTTAGTAAATTCCTGTTGATAACACAAGAGAGATCTGGCACTCCCCAGAATAGAGAGCTGAGGCTTTCCACTCGGCTCAGTGTTCACCCCAACTAGGAAGTGAATGTGTGTTGCAAAAATGTCTTCAGATGCTAGGAGACACCTCAAGCTACACGCTCTAGGTTCATACTCTAGTTATTCGTACTCTGGCTACGAATAATGCCACTGCTCAGAATCTGCCTACATCTCACAGAGTCTGATGAAAATTCAATGCCAATTCAAGGCAAAGTTTTTATTGTATAGCATAGTTTTATATGTATAGCATATAATTTTAACACAAAATAACAATAATGAAAAGGGAGTTAATAATCCCTTTACCCAGGAATTAAGAGGTTTATACTCTCTCCCCTGATCTGCCAGGAATTTGTGTCATTCTACTTTCTAGAGTTTCCTTGCCAGTAAAGTGGGGGACGAGAAAGATGCTCAACAAGATCTCACCTAAATCCAAATTTCCATGGGTTTACTTTTGCATCGATGTTAATATAGGAACAAAATAATGTACATTAAAAGAAGATGGAAAATCATCTCTATTATTAAGCCAGAAATATTGTAAGTCATCGACATTATTCATTTCCATTGACACACAATAACCAATTGCAACAAGCGATAAAATAAATGGGGCTTTTTTCAAATGCCTCATGATATTTAGAAAAAGCACAGGGCCACCTTTAGCTAGTATTCTGTCCTTACACCTTCAGTGATCTCACTAAAAGAATATAAGTTCAAGTATCAAAATTCAGACATTAAAGCAATTCCTCACTCTAGAGAAAAGAAAAATTGCCACTAGATTCCTGGATGTCAGGCTGTTGTTTCTCATTAATTAATTATCATAATTAGTCATCACATTCCAAGAAATCCAATGGTATTGTAAAAATTACACTTCACCTGACTTCACAAGGAAATAAATTCTACAACTACCACACACTGATGTTTAAAGTCCTAAGCAAACCCGAGGGAAAAAAGTCTGGATACTGAAAAAGCACAAAGGAAAGATACCTTTGGTCAGGAAGCAAGCTGAAAATTGCAGTTGTTCTCCAAGAGCAGTGAATATGCCAAACTGATGTAATCCTTAGTATTAGCTCTCTGTTGCACTTAAGAAGTTCTCTTTCATTCTAGATAAGTCAGCAGTAGTTTTGCTGTATTTGTTCAAGTCGATGTTATCACTATGCAGCCAATTATAAAACTTCCCGGGAATAACCGTTATTGCTTCAAAAGTAAAGTATTTCCTGACTCTGCAATCAGGAAACACACTGATTGTTCAGGGCTAAAGAACAGACTCTCTAGTTTTCTTTTAAAAGAAGCATTTTAAATTTGAGTGCCACTGTCTTTCTTATGCTGTTTAAATAATCACGTGTCCAAGGCTTATTAATTATGAAGGTAGGAGAAAATTAATCTATAATACAATGTCTTCTTTCCTCATAGAGTTCATTGATAAACAGATGAACTTCAGCAAACATTTAAAAATGGATACAAATATGAATATGAAAATAAGCCTCTTAAGACATATTTAAAGCAAAAAAAAAAACTGGGTAAATTCTTTCACAACGGACATGAGCTTGGCTGCTTGATTCATTATTAATCTTTTTATAATAATTATAGTAGGCACAGCAAGATTTTGATAAGCACAAAAAAGAGGGAAAAGGTGTAAAAAAAAGTTGAGGAAAAAATACTAGGAAACATTTCAAGTAAATTGCAAAAAACCTGCCAAATGAGAAGAATTAATCATTTAAACTAGTCTCAATCAAAGAGAGACAGTAAGGAAAAGAAATGTATTTGCTCTGGAAGTAATACATGCCATTAGGGGACGGGTAGATTTCCTTACTAATTCTGTTTTACTTAGGAAACTATTAAGATCAGTTCAGCATTTTGAGAAAAGACTGATTTTGGAAGATATATACGTGCCATGAAATAGTTCACTTACATTAAGGGAAAAAAATCACCATTATTTAAGAACCCATAAGATGTTCCAGCCCCAGTTACTTTGGAAGAACACTCAGTCTGTGTTGTCATTTTTAAGGTGAGGTTGTCTGACAATCTCAATAAGAAATAAAACTGATTTTTAAACCATTTTAACTTTTATCCAAAAGTACTTCAGTGATTCTTTGTATTTGGTTAAATATATAAATATTAATATAAACAATATTAATTATTAATAATATTAATAATATATAAATTATTATTTTAAAGTAAACCTTACACAGTAAAAAAGAGGTCTAATTATCACTAGGTCTAGAGTCAAAATCGACTGGAATAATGCAGTGGTCTTAAAATCACAGAATTTTAAAGTTAAAGGCACTCTTATGGAATCACCCGTCCCCACTATCTTGTTTTACAGATGGCGAAACAAACGGTTTACATTAAAAGTTAAACCATGGGGCTTTCCTGGTAGCACAGTGGTTAAGAATCCACCTGCCAATGCAGGGGACACGGGTTAGAGCCCTGGTCAGGGAAGATCCCACGTGCTGCGGAGCAACTAAGCCCGTATGCCACAGTTACTGAGCCTGCGCTCTAGAGCCCGTGAGCCACAACTACTGAGCCCGCAAGCCACAACTACTGAAGCCCATGCGCCTAGAGCGCACGCTCTGCAACAAGAGAAGCCACCGCAAGGAGAAGCCCACACACCACAACGAAGAGTAGCCCCCGCTCATTGCAACTAGAGAAAGCCCGCATGCAGCAACAAGACCCAACGCAGCCAAAAATAAATAAATAAAACAAATAAATTTATAAAAGAAAAAAAAAGTTAAACCATGAAAGAATAATGAGATTACAAGTAACGAGACTCTTTGGAGCCAAAGAAAGCAAGAATATCTCTACTACTTACACTGCAGTCATACAAGTTGCTTGGGTTTGAGTCTTGGGCTTCAGCCAAGACAGTTTCCTCTCAGATTAGGCTTTGGTTCTTAGATATTCTCAGCCCCTTTGCTCCAAACTCATTTTTGGCTCAGCGCTTCTCTGTTGTTTCCTGGTGGCCTCTGAGTTAGTTCAAGCATCAGAGAGAGAAATTCCTTGAACTTCCTACCAAGTTCTCCCATCCTATTCTGTCTCACTGCTCATATCTTTGAATTCCTTCTCTGAAAGATATATGACTTGTGCCTTTATGACCGTTCAAAATTTGAAAAAGTGATCAGATGTAAAATAAATGAGGGTAACTCACAGGAAATCTGGGGACTCATAATTTTGATTGATTAAGAGAATGGAATGTCCTCAGTAGTGGCTGAGTTTAGTGCTACAGGGAAATAAGACAGAAGATGGGGTGGGTGAGAAGTTAGATGGCAAAGGACAGACAAGGACAGTCCTTTTCAATTCCCCTTTCAAAAGCAAACTCATTCTTTTAAAAGTGGATTAGTCGGGACTTCCCTGGTGGTGCAGTGGTTAAGAATCCGCCTGCCAATGCAGGGGACACGGGTTCAAGCTCTGTTCCGGGAAGATCCCACATGCCGCGGAGCAACTAAGTCCGTGCGCCACAACTACTGAAGCCCGCACACCTAGAGCCCGTGCTCCACAACAAAGAGAAGCCACTGGAAGGAGAAGCCCACGCACCGCAACAAAGAGTAGCCCCCACTCGCTGCAACTAGAGAAAGCCTGCACACAGCAACGAAGACCCAAGGCAGCCAAAAATAATAAATAAATAAATTAATTTTTTTAAAAAGTGGATTAGTCCACAGCATGGCATATTAGAAAAGTACATAACATGCAGTTAGAGGTCTCGAGTTTAAAGCCCCATTCCAGTATCTATGATTATCTGTAGAAAAGACACCATATCCTGGTTTTTCATCTGCAAAATGGGAATCACAATGTTTATGTCGAAGGTAACCTGGGAAAATTAAACTAAAAGTGCAAAAGTGCCTGACACAGTGCTAGGACAGTGAAAACATTCAACAATGTTTAATTAAATCGAGAATGTAAGTCTGACTTGTACTGTGTAAGGAGATGAAGGAAGTGAGAAGCTGTTGCTAAATAAAAACACACTGCCTTTGCAAAAGTTAAATTGTAGTAGGGGGTATAGAATGAATAAGTAAAACATAAAGGATTTGAGACAGTAAAAACTGCCAGTGAGAAAACTAATGCCCAGAAGGGGGGACAGAAAATTTGGAGAGGGTGGCAGAACAGTTGCAATTTTAGAGAAAGGTGTCTCTATAAAATATTTGAGTAAAAACCTGAAGTCAGCAAGAAGGTGAGCCATACAGATATCTGAGGGAGGAACATTCCAGGCAGATAGCACACCAAGTACGAAGGCCATGAAGCAGAAATTCGCCTGGCGTGTTCAGGGAACAGTGAGGAGCCCATGTGGCTGGATGCGAGTGAGGCAGAAGAAGATGACTGAAGAGGCCATTGTGGGGAACAGGGGCATCTAAATCACGCAGGACCTTGAAAGGACTCTGGCTTTTACTCTTGGTGAGACAGAGAGCCATTGCAGAGTGCTGAGTTACATGTTTAAAGAATCCCTTTGCCTGCTGTATGGAGAACAGATGGCAAGGATAAGGGGGCAGAAGCCTACTGCACCCAGGATGAGCCAGTGGTGGTTCACAGGAGAACAGCAAGGGACGGGGTAAGAAGGAGCAGACTTCTGAATATAATTTTAAAGGCACAGTCAGGGGCTTCCCTGGTGGCGCAGTGGTTGAGAATCTGCCTGCCAATGCAGGGGACACGGGTTCGAGCCCTGGTCTGGGAAGATCCCACATGCCGCAGAGCAACTGGGCCCGTGAGCCACAACTACTGAGCCTGCGCGTCTGGAGCCTGTGCTCCGCAACAAGAGAGGCCGCGACAGTGAGAGGCCCGCGCACCGCGATGAAGAGTGGCCCCCACTTGCCGCAACTAGAGAAAGCCCTCGCACAGAAACGAAGACCCAACACAGCCATAAATAAATAAATAAATAAAATTAAAAAAAAAAAAAAGGCACAGTCAACATGATTTGTTGATGGATCTAACGTGGATTGTAAAAGAAGGCGAGGAGGCATGGATGAACTTTATGGGTTTTGGCTAGAGGAACTAGAAAAATGGAGCTGCAGTGAAACAGGGTGAGGGATAGGGATGGCTTAAGAAGAGTAGGAGCTTAGCTTTGGATTGTTAATTTTGAGAAGCTTACAGACATCCAATGGGTGATGTCAGTAGGCAGTTGAGTACATGGAGCTCAGGAGTGAGGACAGAGCTGAGAAAGAAAAATTGGAAGATATTAGCATCTAAATAGCATGTAAAGCCATGCAATTAGAGGAGTCCATCAAAAAAGTGAGCACAGATGACACAGAGAGACAGCGCAACAGGGAGAGAGACATGGTGAGCAAGGCAGAGAGAGAAATATCTCCGGGAACCAAGCCCTGAGGCGCACAGTGCCTATAGTTTAGGAGATGGAGAGATATGAGCAAAGGAAAATACATCAAGAGACACAGGTAAAACCAGAAAAGAACGGTATCCAGAAGCCAAGAAAGAAAGGTTTCCAAGAAGGAGGGGGTAAGCACTATGAGATCATAGGTGACTTTGACAAGAAAAGTTTTGGTGGCACTTAGGGCAAAAGCCTTACTGGAGTAAGTTCGAAAGAAAATTTTAAGAACAAAATCCAAAACATTAGGTACAGACAATCTTTTAGGGCTGTAGCTAGAGGTACAAGTGAGTCAAAAGAGGGTTCTCTTATAGATGGGAGAAATGACAGCTTCCAATAGAGAATTTCCAGTAGTGAAGGGGAAATTGATGCTGTAGAGAAAGAGAGTAGCACTGCTAGCAACATCTTTAAGTAGGCAAGAGGGGACAGTGGAAGACTTTGAACTGACCCAGGGCATGGACAGTTCATCTCAAAAGGTGCAAATGCAGGAAGACATAGTGGTGGGAGTTTGGAGAATTTGTCCTCTGACTGCTTTAATTTCTCAGTAAAACAGAAAGCATAATCATCAGCCGAGGTAAGGATGGGGAAGAAGATCAAAGGAGTATTGGTCAGTAAACATTTAATTTAATTCAAGGCTGACTGTAGGCAAAATTGTGAGGTGATGGTATCTTTAGAACCCTCAAGCTTCACTTTCTGTGTTCGGATGATGTGGAAATGTGACTTCTACAACTCCTTCATGGAGACATTGCATTTTAACCTAAGTTTTAACTTGAGAACTGAAGTATCTTAGATGAAACTCAGGAATCAACCAGAAATTAGAAGAGAGGTTTTTGCACCCTGAAATGAAACAATGCAGGTAAACAGCTTTTTCTGCCTAGGATGAGATTGGGAGCTAACCTTGTAAGTAACAGTTGTGTAAGAAATGAATTTTGGAAAAAGTTCACGTATGGTAGGGAAAAAAAGTGTTCTGTACCTTACAAAAATAAGAATAACACAGTTTGATTATAGAGTATTTGTGTCACTTGTGAAAAATAATTCTATATTTCTTTTTTTGGATATGGATATTTATACAGATATGACCAAAAAAGGTGACGTCAGCAGAGTCACCAATGCAAGAAAATCAAACTTCTTACAAAAGTGTAATCAAGAAAGTTAATCTTTTACGTTCTAACTATAGAAACACAGAATAGGGGCATCTAAGAAACAATCCTGAAAAGCTGTTATTTATTTACTTATGCTGGCACTATGAGACCCACTTTCAAATGCAGCATATCCCTCTACCCAACCACAAAGCACTTTCAATGTGAGATCAACCTACTACCTGTTTATTCAACAGAATGCTCTCTATTCATCAAATCAGTCCTATTATTTGCTTAATGCTCACATTTTTAAAAATATACAACTCAAAATCAATAAACCTCCAGCCAGGCTAACTAAGAAGAAAGGACACAAATTACTAATATTAGAAATGAAAGAGGGGACATTGCTACAGATCCCATGGAAAGTAAAAGCATAATAAAAGAATACTATGAACCACTCCATGACCAGAAATTCGATATCCTAGATGAAATGGACCATTTCCTTGAATGCTACAATCTGCCAAAATGCATACAAGAATAAATAAATGATCTGAATAGGCCTAAATCGAATCAATAGTTAATAATCTAAAAGAGAAAGCACCAGGCTCAGATGGATACACTGGTGAATTCTGTCAAACATTTAAGAACAAAATTATACCGATCCTCCATAATCTCTTTCAGAAGATAGAAGCAGAGAAAATACTTCCTAATTCATTCTATGAGGCCAGCATTACCCTAATATCAAAACCAGACAAAGACAGTATAAGAAAACTACAGACCAATATCTCTCATGAATATAGATGCAAAAATCCTTAACAAAATACTAGCACATCAAATCCAGAAAAGTATAAAAAGAATTATATACGAGGACCAAGTAGGATCTATCTCAAGTATGTAAAGGTGGTTCAACATTCAAAAATCGATTAATGTAATCTATCACATCAACAGACTAAAAAATAAAAAAATAAAAAATCACATGATCATATCAATAGAAGCAGAAAAAGCATTTGACAAAATCCATCACCCATTCATGGTAAAAACTCTCAATAAACCAGGAATAGAGGGGAATTTCTTCAACAAACTAGAAAAAAATCTACAGCTAGCATCATACTTAATGGTGAAAAACTCAAAGCTTTCCCACTGAGATCTAGTACATGGCAAGGATATACTTTCTCACCATTCCTTTTCAACATCATACTAGAAGTCCCTGCTAATAGGCAAGAAAAGGAAACTAAAGGTATCCGGATTGGAAAGGAAGAAATAAAACTGTCTGTTTTGAGATGACATGATTGTCTGTAGAAAATCTGAAATAAAAATAAAGGAAAAAGGAAATAAAAATTTACCAAAAAAACAGTCTCTAGGTCCATCCACATCTCTACAAATGACCCAATTTTGTTCCTTTTTATGGCTGAGTAATATTCCATTCTATACATGTACCACATCTTCTTTATCCATTTCTCTGTCAATGGGCATTTAGGTTGCTTCCATGACCTGGCTATTGTAAACAGTACTGCAGTGAAAATTGGGGTGCATGTGTCTTTTTGACACATCATCACCTGGAACACCTCCTGGAACTAGTAAGTGATTATAGTAAGGTTGCATGATACAGGGTTAATATACAAAAGTCAATTGCTTTCTTATATGCCAGCAATGAACAAGTGGATTTTGAAATTAAAAACATTTCATTAGCACCCCAAACACAAATACTTAGGTAAAAAATCTAACAAAATATGTATAAGATCTATATGAGATCTACAAGACTCTGATGAACATGATCAAAGTAAAGCTAAATAAATGGAGAGATATTCCATGTTCATGAGTAGGAAGACCTGATATAGTCCAGATGTCAACTTGATCTATAAATTCAATGCAATCACAA
Source organism: Eschrichtius robustus (assembly GCF_028021215.1). Taxonomy (NCBI): domain Eukaryota; kingdom Metazoa; phylum Chordata; class Mammalia; order Artiodactyla; family Eschrichtiidae; genus Eschrichtius; species Eschrichtius robustus. The sequence continues at coordinate 50,779,385 of NC_090841.1, forward strand.
TCAAATCCCATTAAGTTGTTTTACAGACATTGACAAACTTATTCTAAGTTGATATGGAGAGGCAAGCAACCCAGAATAGCCAACACAATATTAAAGGAGAAGGACAAAGTTGAAGGACTGATGCTATCTGATTTCAAGATTAATATAAGGCTATGATAATCAAGACAGTGTGGTATTGGCAAAAGAACAGACAAATAGATTCATGAAACATAATAAACAGCCCAGAAATAGTCTCACATAAATATAGTCAACTGATCTTTGACAGAGGAGTAAAAATATAATGGAGCAAAGATAGTCTCTTCAACAAACGGTTCTGGAACAACTGAACATCCACATGCCAAAAAAAAATTAATCTAGACACAGACATTAAACCCTTTACAAAAATTAACTCAAAATCTAGAAAACCCAGATGACCTCGCGTATGGTGATGCCTTTTTAGATACAACACCAAAGACACGATCTATGAGCCAAAGCAATCTTGAGGGAAAAAAAAAGAGCTGGAGGAATCAGACTCCCTGACTTCAGACTATACTCCAAAGCTACAGTAATCAAGACAATATGGTACTGGCACAAAAACAGAAATACAGATCAGTGGAACCGGATAGAAAGCCCAGAGATAAACCCACACACCTATGGTCAACTAATCTATGACAAAGGAGGCAAGGATATATAATGGAGAAAAGACAGTCTCCTCAAGAAGTGGTGCTGGGAAAACTGGACAGCTACATGTAAAAAAATGAAATTAGAGCACTCCCTAACACCATACACAAAAATAAACTCAAAATGGATTAGAGACCTAAATGTAATAAGACCGGACACCATAAAACTCTTAGAGGAAAACATAGGAAGAACACTCTATGACATAAATCACAGCAAGATCTTTTTTGACCCACCTCCTAGAGTAATGGAAATAAAAACAAAAATAAACAAATGGGACCTAATGAAACTTCAAAGCTTTTGCACAGCAAAGGAAACTATAAACAATATGAAAAGACAACACTCAGAATGGGAGAAAATATTTGCAAACAAATCAAGGGCCAAAGGATTAATCTCCAAAATATATAAACAGCTCAGGAAGCTCAATATTAAAGAAAAAACAACCCAATCAAAAAATGGACAGGAAAAAAAAAAAATGGACAGAAGACCTAAATAGACATCTCTCCAAAGAAGACATACAGATGGCCAAGAGGCACATGAAAAGCTGCTCAACATCACTAATCATTAAAGAAATGCAAATCAAAACTACAATGAGGTATCACCTCACACCAGTTAGAATGGGCATCATCAGAAAATCTACAAACAACAAATGCTGGAGAGGGTGTGGAGAAAAGGGAACCCTCTTGCACTGTTGGTGGGAATGTAAATTGATACAGCCACTATGGAGAACAATATGGAGGTTCCTTAAAAAACTAAAAATAGAATTACCATATGACCCAGCAATCCCACTACTGGGCATATACCCAGAGTAAACCATAATTCAAAAAGACACACGCACCCCAATGTTCACTGCAGCACTATTTGCAATAGCCAGGTCATGGAAGCAACCTAAATGCCCATCGACAAAAGAATGGATAAAGAAGTCGTGGTACATATATACAATGGAATACTGCTCAGCCATAAAAAGGAATGAAATTGGGTCATTTGTAGAGACGTGGAGGGACCTAGAGACTGTCATACAGAGTGAAGTAAGTCAGAAAGAGAAAAACAAATTTTGTATATTAACGCATATATGTGGAATCTAGAAAAATGGTAGAGATGAACCTGTTTGCAAGGCAGAAATAGAGACACAGATGTAGAGAACAAACGTATGGACACCGAGGGGGGAAAGTGGGGGGGGGGGGTGGTGGTGATGGTGTGATGAATTGGGCGATTGGGATTGACATGTATACACTAATATGTATAAAATAGATAACTAATAAGAACCTGCTGTATAAAAAATAAATAAAGTTTTTAAAAAAGACAATCTATGAAAAAAATAATTGAGAAGCTGGCCTTCATTCAAATTTAAAACTTCTGCTCTACAAAAGACAGTAGCAAGGGGATTAGAAGACAAGCAAATGTTTTCTTCAAGGCTGCGAGAAAACATTTGCCAAAGACACATCTGATAAAATCTTGTTATGCAAAATACACAAAGGACTCTTAAAACTCAGCAATAAAAAAACTACCTGATTAAAACATGGGGCAAAGACCTTAACAAACACCTCCCCAAAGAGGATATTCAGATGTCAAGTAAACATTATGAAAAGACGCTCCACATCATATGTCATCAGGGAAATGCAAATGAAAACGAGATGCCACTACACACCTATTAGAATGGCCAAAATCTGGAACACTGACAACACCAAATGCTGGCGAGGATGTGGAGCAACAGGAACTTTCATTCATTGCTGGTGGGAATGAAAAATGGTTCAGTCATTTTGGAAGACAGTTTGGTGATTTCTTACAAAACTAAACATACTGTTTTTTTTTACAAAACTAAACATACTCACGATACAATCCAGCAATCTCACTCCTTGGTATTTACCCAAAGAAGTTGAAAACTTATACCCACAAAAAAAACTGGCACACGGATGTTTTAAGCAGGTTTATTCATAATTGCCAAAACTTGGCAGTGACCAAGATGTCCTTCAGGAGGTGAATGAATAAATAAACTGTCATACGTCCAGACACTGGAACATTATTCAGGGCTAAAAAGAAATGAGCTATCAAAGCTATGAAAAGACATGGAAGAAACTTAAATGCATATTACTAAATGAAAGAAGCGAATCTGAAAAGGCTATATATTGTATGATTCCAATTATATGACATTCTGGAAAAGGCAAAACTATAGGGACAATAAAAAAGTTCAGTGGTTGCAGGGATGGGGATGGCAGAGGAAAAGCACAGAGAATTTTACGACAGTGAAAATACTCTCTGTGATACTATAATGATGGATATATGTCATTATAAATGCGTCAATACCCAAAATGTTCAACACCAAGAGTGAACCCTAAGGTAAACTAGGGACTTTGGGTGATTATGATGTGTCAGTGTAGGCTCACGCTTGGTAACAAATGGACAATTCTGGAAAGTGATGCTGATAATGGAGGAGGCTATGCATGTGGCAAGGCAGGGGGTATACAGGAAATCTCTGTACCTTCCTCTCTATTTTGTTGTGGATGGACCTTAAATTGCTCTAAAGAAATAAACTCTTTTTTTTTAAAGTACACAGTTCAAGGGCTTCCCTGGTGGCACAGTGGTTAAGAAGCCGCCTGCCAATGCAGAGGACACGGGTTCGAGCCCTGGTCCAGGAAGATCCCACATGCCGTGGAGCAACTAAGCCCATGTGCCACAACCACTGAACCCGTGTGCCACAACTACTGAAGCCCGCGCACCTGGAGCCCGTGCTCCACAACAAGAGAAGCCACTGCAATGAGAAGCCCGTGCACTGCAATGAAGAGTAGCCCCTGCTCACCACAACCAGAGAAAAGCCGGCGCACAGCAACAAAGACCCAACACAGCCAAAATAAATACATAAATAAATAAAACCTTACTTTAAAAAAAAAAAAGTATTCAGTTCAATACCATTTGTATTTACTCCAACAAACACTAGAGGGAGCTTTCCCACATGAACTAGTTTACCTAAGCAAAAAATTAAAAAAAAAAAAAAAATCAAAAGGTTTTTTATAAAACTGAAACAATGCCACTGTTTATAAAATATCATTACCACTGCTCCCATATTAGTCTTAGAACATTAACCACTGCTAAGTAAATTAACTGGAATTTTAACTGATTAGACAAGTTTGGCAATAAAATTAATAAGTTAATAAAATAAAGTTAAACTGAAAAAATTAAGAGTATATCAATATCAGCCCTTGATAACATTTAATCTGTTAGACATTTTCAAACAGGACATAATAAACATAATAAGAAAGATACATCTTGATTCTTTATCACGATATATGAAAGTATGGTCATCTAAACAAAATGCTAAAACGGGACACTGGATAAGTAGTTTTAACTTATGAAATGTCTGAACTCTTGAGAAGAGAGCTTTTTGAGCAATGCTTGGTTATGAAATGTAATGGGCCTCTGGGAAAGAGGCAAGAGACAGGAGGTTAAACCCAGAGGGACCTGGACGTGACAAGCTCAAGCTGAGATCAGGCGATAAAGCTGTAATGTTATCAAAAAGCAAAAGCTGCCATGAGTTTCTCAGAAACCTATTTTTGTCCTGGCCTTCCGTATTATTTCAGATATTTATACCCCTACATGAGTGGTGAATGAGCATCTTGCGAATGAGAAAAATCCGACATTCTTGAACTTGTATTCAGCGGCATCAGTGACTTGTAGACATTATTAACCCCTAAATGTGTGAATGTCTCCCTTTTTCAAAGAAGAAAAGTCCTAACCGACCACTACCCAAGGATAAAAAGGAAAACTTATATTTGCCGCTCTCCAAAATTAGGCTGGAAGGAAGGGCAATCACAAGGAACCAGATGCCAGATCTCTGATCTGACTTGCCCTTCCTGTGGGTGAAAGGAAAAGCTCGTCTCTGCATAATGACTGCTCACCTTGGAGTGCCCTTCTATGCCACCTCCAACCCTCACAGTGGAGGTAAAACTCCTGAAAACAACATGAGTCACAATGGACTGATGCTTCCAGTGAAATGAAAAATTAACACAATGAAATCTTTTTTTTTTAAATAAATTTATTTATTTATTTATTTTTGGCTGAATTGGGTCTTCGTTGCTGCACGCGGGCTTTTCTCTAGTTGCGTGGAGCGGGGCTACTCTTCGTTGTGGCGCAGGGGCTTCTCATTGCACTGGCTTCTCTTGTTGTGGAGCACGGGCTCTAGAGTGCAGGTTCAGTAGTTGTGGCATGTGGGCTCAGTAGTTGTGGCTCACAGGCTCTAGAGCGCAGGCTCAGTAGTTGCAGCGCACGGGCTTAGTTGCTCCGCCGCATGTGGGATCTTCCTGGACCAAGGCTCGAACCCGTGTCCCCTGCGTTGACAGGTGGATTCTTAACCACTGCGCCACCAGGGAAGTCCTACAATGAAATCTTGCATCAAGATTTACCTTTTGGGCCTGCATTCCTTCTTTCTGCTTGGGACATGGTGAATTTACCGAGAAAAGTTTCTGATCAGAGAAAACTTCTTTTTCAGAGCTGATACAGGCTGTTTAAAGATATTCTTCTTTGTTCATTAAATATCAAAGATATCCTCCGCTCCCCTCCTTGTGTGATCCGGCTAAATGATACCAAGGGAAAACATATAATGATTTAGGTGATAGAAACCACCCCAGTTTCCTGTCACCTGTGATTGAAGAAATCAATGAAAAGCTTGAGCTTTTCAGACCTGGAGAAAGAACACATTCTGACTATGTACCTCACAGGCATCTGACTTAAAACCAGATTAATAAATATAGTACTCCCAAAGCAATAAACCTTTACCTTTGAGTTCTCTGAAATGTCACCAGATTGCTTGAAAGCCACCTGGATGAGTGCACTGTGTCATGACTAGCCTTTGCCCAGCAGAAACACAGACTTATCCACCCTTGGACATGACCTGTGGACAGAGATCTTCTCTCCCCTTCAACAGAACTCAATCACATGACACCATTACCTTTCAATTAACTGATCTTTCATAAATTTGTTAAGATTTCAAGTAAACAGTGGTAACTCAAAGCTTCTCCCCACAAAAGTATATTTACTTATCAAATTTCGTGTATGTCAAACATTTAACTGCCAATTTTTAATTCCTTGAAGGAAACTCTCACTTTAGAATTTTAAGTATTATAAGTGTCACAATAGAATGTGTGGCACTGAAATATTTATCATGATGTAACAGCCTTAATTTTCTAATACCCCAAATGCTTCCTCATATCTATTTCAAAAGGATTAATAATTACAGCAATGCTTCAAGGCTGACATTATAATCAACTTGACTGGAGATAAAAGAAATTAAGGAAATCTGTTCAGTGGCAACTAATAATTGGCCTATATAGTGTGATAATGCAGCCAGAGTTAATTTTCATTAAAATTTGCCACGGGATCTATCTGAGCTGCGTCTTGCAAAAATGTATAACTTCGAAGTCAGAAAGCAAATTCAAAGCAAACCAGCAGTCCTCATATTTTTCATACATGGATGGCTTTCAAGAAAGAATAAGATGATTCTTATCATAAATCATTTATGAAGGACTTATCAGGTGAAACAGGTACTGTTTTACCTAAATAGCACCCACCTTAATTTAGAAGAAATGGTTCTAGTGAACGCTGCCAATCCTTGCACCCTCCCCCAGCCCCCCACAAAGTAGGCCACAATGGAGGGCATGTAATCTCGATGGGACCAGTGACAGATATAGGGGTTGGCATGTGACCCAAGCCAAGTCAATCTGAGTAGCTCCCTAGTATTTTCCAAACAGAAGGAGAGACACAACTGTTTTTCCATCTGAGGTCTCAAGCTGTTGAGGAAGTTAGTCTGGTCCACAACAGGTGGACATATCCCTTCACTGAAGAAAGTCAGTCTAGAGTAACACAAAATGAAACCTAGAGGAAAACAGAATTAAAGCCAAGATTTAGAGAAAGAGATTCCTGGGGTCTCTGGCTATAGACATCCTTAGAGATGTGACTAATGATCTCTTGGTGTCCTCCAATTCTGGGCTCACTCAGGATCCTTTCATGTGGGTGGGTGGTTTTCACCCTTGCCTCTAAGAGTCCTGACTAGTATACAAGTCTATGAGAATATACACTAATAGAGATGTTAAAAATCTGTTAAATATTATATATAACCTGTTGAACCCAATCGTTGGGATTGGGTTCATCTGCTATGACTGAAACCCAAAACAGCAGTTGATTACACAAAACAGAAGTTTATTTCCCTCTCATATAAAAGTCCAGTTGGCACTGCAGGGCTGTTTTGTTTTGACATTGTGTCACTAAATATCAAAGACTCGGGTCCTTCTATTTTTTTGTTATGCCTTGGAGGCCTCAACCCCATTGTCCAAAATAGTGGCAACTGTATTCCAGGCAGTAGGATTAAATAAGAGAAAAAAAGAGCAAGAGGTACACACGTACACACGTACACACGTACACACACACACAAATAATGGACACTCTCTTTCTTATGGAAGTTTTCCTAAGGAAGTTGCCCCCTCAAAAAAATCTACTTACACCCCACTGACCAGTACTAGAGGAATTTCTAGCAGCAAGAGAAGCTAAGAAATGTAATCCTGACTCTGGATGGCCACATACCCAGGTTAAAATTCTATTACTGAAGAAGAAGGGAGAACAGAAATCAGGAATAATCTTCATTCTTGCTGTAATTGTCAATGATTTATCAGAAAAAAGGCATCAGTCAGAGCTCATCAAAAAAAAAAAGAAGGTTAGCTATGTCAGAGTATTTAAATCATGTAACGGTTCTAAAAAGAAGGAACTTACGTCAAAGCTGCAGAAATATATACTTAATAAAGAAAAGAGTAGACTAGGTGTTTCAAAAACTTCCCGAATTGAAGAAGCAGATAACCTTCTGATCAACCCCAAAGACAGTCTTGGGACGACAGCTTCTCACTCAAAGAAACAAAGCACTGATGGCAATGCCAGTAAACTACATGGGCAGTCAACACTGAAATTTATACATATTTTTTCCTAATAAGCCATGTTAACTGGTGGTCTTTAAGTAAACTTTTACAGTTCTTTAGAGATAGCAATGGGGCAGCAACCCACAAATAACCACCTAAAACTTATTTCAACCTGTAATATACCCCTGCTCATATTATTCTGGTGCAGTTAAATAGCAGATTTCAAGGACTTAGTAAAAAAATGTAATATAGCTCATTAATAATTTTTACTGATCACATGTTGAAATTATGTTTTGGATATACTAGGCTAAAGTATACTATTAAAATTAATTTCACCTGTTTCTTTTTACTCCTTTTTAAAAAAAAAATCCCTTGACTCAGCAAATTTTTATTGAACAAATGTTATGAACAAGGAAGTGAAACCGTGCACCTCAGACTGGGACTTGAACCCACATGCCAGGACTCGAACCCCGCCAAAACCCAGAATGGGACTCAAACCCACATGGCCAGGACTCGAACCCGGCCAAAACCCAGTCTTCCAACTGAGATCACACACCTGGTCTCAGGACTTAATGAAGCTCAGGTTCTTGATGTCTCATCATAGAAAGAACTTAGTGAGAGACAAGGTGATGGGTAAGAAGTGGATTTATTTAGAGAGAAACACACTCCACAGACAGAGTGTGGGCCATCTCAGAAGGTGAGAAAGGCACCAGGGTATGGGGGTTGTCAGTTTTCATAGAGGAGGGTAATTTCATAGGCTAATGAGTGGGAGGAGTTTCCCAGCTATTTTGGGAAGGGGCGGGGATTTCCAGGAATTGGGACACCACCCACTTTTTGATCCTTATGGATCCTTGGAACTGTCATGGCGCCTGTGGGTGCGTCATTTAGCTTGCTGATGTGTTACAGTGAGTGTATAATGAGGCTCAAGGTCTAGTGGAAGTCGACTTGTCCGCCATCTTGGACCCATTTGGTTCTAATTAGTTTATGTCATGTCCTTGGGCTATGTTATTCTTTCAAAGATTGTGCCCTGCCCCCTTCCCTCCTGTTTCATTCCCCCCCTCAGAGATTCAGAGATTTTACTCCCATATTCTTAGGAGAGGCAGAAGGGCGATGGTCCCTCTTCTGTAACTGCTTCAAGGCTGAATAGGGGCATCGACCCTGCCTGTCAGGGAGTAAAAGTCTCTGGATGCCTGATCTAGAGGCCACAGGGACAGGACAGCTCCTTGTTTTAAGTCAGTATAGGCTGCAATCCTCGCACAGTCATCATCTAGGTGTAGAACTGTTGTAACTGCTTCCATAGACTTTCTCTGAATCTCCCTGATGATGAAGCACTTTCTGTAACAGCATCAGAGTAAAAAAATGTCTATAGATGACAAAAGACTTAAAAGGCATGGTTAAACATCTGATTACAGTGTAACCGATAAAGAAACTTAGTTACAATAACCAGAATTACGAATGATTACATTTAACTTAACATGCCAAATAATCCTCGTTAAATATTTCTCTCTAAGATATATCAGGGGCCCTCGAAAGTACCCCAAAGTTAGCTAGAAATCAAAAGAAACAATTAAAATTTGATATTTGGGAAGTTTGTCAAAAAGTTTTAAAACACTTGGTCAAATAAGATCATAGGTCACTGTGAGACAATACTTATTTCTTAACCAAAGTTACAAAAGATCTCAAAAGCAAATACAGACCACTTAAAGGTAAAGAAACTCATACTATCTGTTACTAAAAGCAGCATTTCAAGAAAACTTTGGAGGGAGAAACTAAACCCACAGTCTTGTCCCAGCCCACTCCCAACAAAATTCATTTACCCAACTAAGTTTAATCCAATCTTAGAAAATCTTGATCATGCACAACTTTTTTCAGTTTTTTTTTCTCATTCCTCCCATCTTCTTTTACTGAAAACATACATCTTACTTTCCTTAAAAGTTTTTTTTTCCACATTCAGTTACTTTTTCTTGTTGACAAATTTGTAACAGATAGAATAAGGTTTTATTTGACCTCTAGTAAACCTAGGTACAACAGAAGTATTATACTCAACACTGATGATTTTAAAGACATGTCTATATTAATCTAACCAACAAGTTTAAGCCACCTTCAGTACCAGATATCTGTTTAGTATTGAATATTTTCCAGATAACATGAACCTGAAATTTATTCTGGCCATATTATTTTCTACTTCTGAGTATTTACATAAGCGCTCAATTTTCTTTTTTTCTTTTTAATTTATCTGTATTTGTTACAACTTTTAAAGCAGAATGTGACTTGAGCACTACGTCTCCATTCACAAAACTTGCTCCAAGTCACTTTTCAAACAGCTTTGCAACATGCCTAGATAGGCTTATAATTTTGCTACTCTCAACAACACTTTTCTTTGGAAAACAAGCCCTATGTATGGACTCCCATCAAGTTGGTTCAGTTGAACATACTAATTTCTAGAGGCCTGGCACATGCAGTCAATAACTACAGGCGAGAGAAGGTTTAAAAAGTAAATCCCAGAAGATGAAAGTTGCTTTAAGAAGTATTTTCTTTTAAACATCAAGGTATATGCTTCAGAACACTTCAGTGACAGAAGATTTGGTCTACTAAAGAATCCGCTTGATAGCTAAACACTTCAGACCACAAAGTTAACATAGGTTACATATACCTTACAACTACTTCAGCGCTTAATTTTTTAAAAGCCAATTAAGTAGAGCTCTTTTATGAATTAATTTTTGGCAACACCATACACCTGCAACACACACACAGATACATATGAACACACAAACACAGGGGCCTCATAGTTCCCATTCCAAAATTTCAGTCCTGAGTCAGGTACAACATAAAACCCATCAGTTACAAGAGGTTGGATTCAAATTTGGCTACTGACAGATGGAACAAATCAAGGTCACCTATCTAGATGGCTTCAAATTTGGCTACTGACAGATGGAACAAATCAAGGTCACCTATCTAGATGGCTAAACCCTTTTTACTAGTGTTTACAGACAAGACACTTCTTAGGATTTCTATTTATCCTTGACAAGTCAAGCTCTAAATTTTTTTAAGCTTATTTTAACTTTATTTTTTTTAAAATCTTTATTGGAGTATAATTGCTTTACAATGGCATGTTAGTTTCTGCTTTATAACAAAGTGAATCAGCTATACATATACATATATCCCCATATCTCCTCCCTCTTGCGTCTCCCTCCCACCCTCCCTAGTCCACCCCTCTAGGTGGTGAGCTGATCTGATCTCCCTGTGCTATGCGGCTGCTTCCCACTAGCTATCTATTTTACATTTGGTAGTATATATAAGTCCATGCCACTCTCTCACTTAAGTTCTAAATTACTTTACCCTCTTTTTTAAAAATTTGCATTTAAAAAGATGGCAGAGATAAGGGTTCCTGAGAAGACGAGATAGGACACTTGTATCTCAAAGATACAGGCAAGTTCCTCCTAGGATGACTTTGTTTCCCCTTTAATACTTAGGATAAATAGGGAAGGCTCTCCAGGAAGTCACAGAGGTGGGAGTCTGCGCGGGCAGAACCCAGGGCGCGAAGATCCGATAGTGCCCGCTTCAGGTTCACTGAATAGGGAAGGCTTTTGGAGTGGTAAAAGGACTGGTGAACTTTGGATTATTTTTAGAGCCACACCTCTGGTCCTGTAGAGACTACATTTGTAGGACTTCCCTGGTGGTGCAGTGGTTAAGAATCTGCCTGCCAATGCAGGGGACATGGGTTCGAGCCCTGGTCCGGGAAGATCCCACATGCCATGGAGCAACTAAGCCCGTGTACCACAACTACTGAGCCCACGTGCCACAACTACTGAAGCCTGTGCGCCTAGAGCCTGTGCTCCGCAACGAGAAGCCACTGCAGTGAGAAGTCTGCGCACCACAACGAATAGTAGCCCCCGCTTGCCGCAACTAGAGAAAGCTTGCGTGCAGCAACGAGGACCGAACGCAGCCAAAACTAAATAAATAAATGAATTTTAAAATAAAAATTAAAAAAAAAGACTACATTTGTAAAACAAGAACAGTTTTGCTTTCTTTTTCAAAGAATTGGGTGGTTACCTCAATGATACTGAAGGACTGACATACCCATTCACCTATGTTGGAAAGTTTTACTTTTCCTCATTTAGCTTAAGGGAGAAGGCCTCTTCCAAAATTCCTATCAGGTTCTGAATGTCAACTATGGTCAGTTTAGTCAGACCAGTGGCCTCCTATTTTGGTAATCTACTTACAAACATTTTTGAGGATCTTCCCTAGGTTTAAGAAATTTGTACCTTATATTTAGACATTATATAACACTTTTTACTTAATAATCACCAACTGTATATACTGGCCAAGCCCAGAACCTCAATATTCCACATTCCAGGGTCTACTAAAGTTTCTATTTTAGCTTCAGATTTTATCTGCTCCTTTTCGCTTTTTTTTAGAACCAGTTGGTGATGAGGGTGGTTCCCTTGCCCCTCGAGAAAGAGAGTGGCCCCTAACTTAGTTAATAAATCTCTTCCCGTTAAAGGGATGGGACAGTCAGGCACAAACAGAAAGGAATGTAAAAACAGCTGGCCATTGACCTTGCATAAAAAGGGTTCCAGGAAAGTGTGCCCATGTCTCTTCCCTGACAACCCCATTACGTATTCCTTATGACTGCTAAGGTCTCCAGTCCTTTGGGTTAGGACTGAGAAGGTTGCACCAGTGTCTATAAGAAGTTCTATTAAGTGGTCCGCCACATCAATGACCACCCAAAGCTCGACATTAGTTATGTAGATGGTATCTCTAGGCAGAGCCGCTTTCGGCCTTCGGCCCCTTTAGTCTTCTGATTGCAAAACCATCAATGGCTGAGGGGCCCCGGTCGCCCTCTGGAATCTGAGGCATTCCCTCTCCCAATGCCCTGGCTGTTTGGAAAGGGCACATCATTCATAATCTTCCCTCCAGTGCCCCTTCTGTCCACACTGAGTACACTGGACTTGTACGGGTACCCGTGGGCCTTGTGGTCTGCCAGGGCCAGATTGGCCCAGAAAAGCCGGCTTCCCCTTTGGCGGTCTCTGAACAGACAAAGCAATCATTTGGGCCTTCTGCATACTTCTCTGGGTGCGATCAGCCTTTTTTGGCCATATCCCTATTCCTGAAAACCAAATAAGCCAATTGGAACAAATTATTCACTGGAGTCTGAGGACCAGCAGTTGCTTTCTGAATTTCGTGCCTGATGTCTGGGGCAGACTAGGCTATGAAATGCATAGGTAAAAGGGCCTGTACCTCAGGGGAGGAGGGTTCCACGTTCATTTGGGATCCATGGCCCTGTAGGGTGGGTCAGTTAAAATGGCCTCTGTGTCCTTCCTAGAGTTATCCCTCCTGAGCTACACACACCTTAAATTCCTTTTTGGGTTCCACTGCCTGGATACAAAGCCATGAAAATTTGAACATAGGGTACTTCACTCCATTTTAAATTTCCTAACTCATATGGTGGCCAAACCTGATTACATAACATACTAAGTTTTTTCCTTTTAATTCCTGGTGTCCAAATCTTTCCCAACCCCAAAGTATATGGCTCAGAGGGGTACTGTTTGGCATTGATGCAGCCTGACCCATTTCAGACAAGCCTGAGGTGACGTCTCTAACTCCCAAGCTATCCAAAATTCCACTCTTAAGTCAAAATCCACTGCGCAGCTTAGGCAAGATTTGCACTTACAATTTTAGATGCTATCCCTTCCAAGGTAATCTCCCAACCAGGTGTTAGTGCCCCAGAAGTCACAAAGAAATGGCACAGAAGACGTCCCCAACAATGTTGACGATGAGCAGGAGTTGGTCTAGCTATATGTTGGGAATAAGGGGTCAGCACTTGTAAGGGTCAGAGGGAAGGGAGTAAAAGCAATAAAAAGTACACCTTGGTGGTCACACAGGTCTTCTGGGGTTCACAGAAGAAAGAAAGAAATAGAACAGGAATGAATAAGAATGCAAGAACATAGGAGAAAAAACCTCAGAGTCAAGGAGATTACAGAGATTAACAATTCTATCCTGGACCTGCTGTTGGATGTGCGTAAGTACACGGGGTTGACCCGCCGGTCAAAAATGAGCAGACATGGGCAGAGCGTCCTCCCCAGTACGCCTGGCTCGCGGCGTCCCACGGGCCTCTTTAGGACCAAGGTCTAACTCTCAACATTTTCGTACCTTATCACTGTCCCTTTGTGGTCGCCAGCTGAAACCGTGCACCTCAGATTGGGACTTGATCCCACATACCGGGACGCGAACCCGGCCAAAACCCAGTCTTCCAACTGAGATCACACACCTGGTTTCAGGACTTAATGAAGCTCAGGTTCTTGATGTCTCATCGCAGAAAGAATTCTGTGAGAGACAAACTGATGGGTAAGAAGTGGATTTATTTAGAGAGAAACACACTCCACAGACAGAGTGTGGTCCATCTCAGAAGGTGAGAAAGGCACCAGGGTATGGGGGTTGTCAGTTTTCATAGAGGAGGGTAATTTCATAGGCTAATGAGTGGGAGGAGTATTCCAGCTATTTCAGGATGGGGCGGGGATTTCCAGGAATTGAGCCACCGCCCACTTTTTGATCCTTGTGGATCCCTGGAACTGTCATGGTGTCTGTGGGTGTGTCATTTAGCTTGCTGATGTGTTACAGTGAGTGTATACTGAGGCTCAAGGTCTAGTGGAAGTCGACTTGTCCGCCATCTTGGACCCATTTGGTTTTAATCAGTTTATGTCATGTCCTTGGGCTATGTTATTCTTTCAAAGGTTGTGCCCTGCCCCCCTCTCCTGTTTCAGAAGTATTCTTTTTTTCAGATATATTAACAAATAACATTATATTAGTTTCAGGTATACATCATAATGATTCGATATTTGCATTTATTATGAAATGATCCAGATATAAGTCTAGTTCACATCCATCACCATACATAACTTACAAAATGTTTTTCTCTTATGATGAAAACTTTTAAGATCTACTCTTTTAACAACTTTCAATAATATAATACAGTGTTATTAACTACAATGTCCATGCTATACATTACATCAACATGACATTTATCTTATAGCTGGAAGTTTGTACTTTTTAACCACCTTTTTGCTTCTGTTAAAGTGGTTACTAGAACTTTTTAAATGACACATGTGGCTCACATTATATTTCAATTGGACAGCACTGCTTTAGAATTCTATTCCCTACATACTCTTCAAGGGAAAGTTAAATGTTAGGAACTCTATCAAAAGCCTATCCTGAATTCTTTAAATAGAAATGACCTCCCTCCCACCCATGGCATACAGTTGGCACTCAATAAATATTTCCTTAATAAACTGCTAGAACATTTTGTTTTTAACCTCATGGTACTTACGTTCTGACTTGTCTGTAATTTGTCTTCTTCCTTGTGTCTCCTACAAGATTCTAAAATTCCTTGCTTAAAACTCTCTCTTATTTCATTACCTATTTCCTGGACACACAGTCTGTCCGTTTCCCTGAACTATTCTCTCTCCTGCTCTTAAGCCATTTCTTAACTTATCTCCAGTGAGTTACTATATTACTTCCTGGATACCCCTGCAGCACTGCTTCAAGTCAACCTGGCAGGAACTCTCCAGTTTCTTGAAAACTCTACTTCAATTTGGCAACATGAAGAGATGAAGGGGGAAAAAAAAAAAAGAAAAAAAAAAAAAACAAAAACAGTGAAAAGACATGCTACTGCAAAAGATAAGAATATGAGCCCACATTTTTGAAAACTCAATTACAATAAAAATATTTCCTTACACAAATATCAGTTAAATGGTTTTCTTGTGAATAATCTACCAGTTTGTGGGCTGATTCAGGAAAAAAAATTTTTGAGAGAGGTTATTCCTTCAACGTTTCTGAAATAAACAAACAAAAATAACATAATTATAAAAAAACAAAACAAACAAAAAAACTCAAGTTATGATATGATTAAAAAAACCTAAGGACAAAATGAGTGAGTAGCATTGACATATATATACCAAATGTAAAATGGATGGCTAGTGGGGAGCAGCCGCATAGCGCAGGGAGATCAGCTCGGTGCTTTGTGATGACCTAGAGGGATGGGATAGGGAGGGTGGGAGGGAGGCTCAAGAGGGAGGGGATATGGGGAATATATGCATACTTATAGCTGATTCACTTCGTTGTACAACAGAAACTAACACAACATTGTAAAGCAATTATACTCCAATAAAGGTGTTTAAAAAAAAGAACCTAAGGAAAAATCTTTCAGAAACCTCCTTGCCTTGCTTAAATACTCCTAAAAACTTTGACGACCTATAAATACTGGATGAACACAAATGCTGTCTTTTAGCTTAGTGAACAGAACGTGAAGAACATAAAAGCATCGCTAATAAATCTGCCCTGAAAACTGCCTCTAGGTCATAACTGCCTCTCAGGCCTATCAGCAGAGATAAGATGCCCTCAGAGAACAGGAACAAGTGAGATGGAGGACAAAGCCACATTGCTCTTCAGCCTGGGAGGCCCTTTGCCCGCATTCCCCTCTGACTAACACAATTCCCTGCAGGAAAATTTCCCTCCACAGCCCTTTCCAACTGGTGCTTGACCCAGGAGCCCAGCAGCCTTAACACACTCTTCCAAATCAACCACAGCATCCATTGCTTCCCCACGAAGGGCACTTAACATATTATTTTTAGTTGCTCAATGGCATCTGCCTCACAGATGTGTCTCATGCCTTTTTCTCTGTCCCTACAACAAAGCTTAGCACATATGGCTCACACTCAATATATGTCTGCAAAATGACTGAACAAATGAATGAGCAAACAAATAAAGAGAAAAGGGTGGTTCTGCCCACCTTCCTAGATCAGAATACTAAATAGGTTCTTGCCCAGAGTGTCTTCATTTGGGAAAATAGTACTAATCAAATTATGAATGCCACCTGAAAAGCAGGTGTCTACACCAAAAGGAAAAGATGATAAGAGGCTTTGCATAGCCATCGCTAATGCAAATACAGGAACAACCTTTAAATGAATATTGGGGAATGTCAGCTCTTTATAAGGAATATTTGCTGTGGACTTATTTTGTGCACTTTCTAGAAAATAAAAGCTAACATTTATCGAGTACCTGTTATGCGTCAGGCGATGTTCTACATGCTTTATATATTTTATCTCCTTTAATCCTCACAACCATCCTTTGAGCTAATTCTATTATTATCCTCATTTTACTGATAGGAAACTGTCGTAGATTCTGCAGATTTACATAACCACACACTAAATCACTGTTAACTGGATCAAGGAAGTGAAGATGACAATTTCCAACCTTGAGAGAAGGATAAGATCAAAGTAGTTTTGATAATAACAGTAAGTTGACATCAAACACTGGGTTTCCTTATGATTAACTGTGTACACCACAAAGCTGCCATGGCCTGCATTGATCTTAAACTATTTCCAGTGTTGTTATAAACATCACCAGTCTAATTCTCTCTTACAAGGCTTATCCACAAATATAAGACGGAAAACAAAAAGATTGGTAAAGATTCCCTCTTGCGAGAGCACTAGAATCACAACTAACTGCTGAACAATCATCAACAGGAAGACAGTGGAACTCACCAAAAAAGATACCCCACATACAAAGACAAAGGAGAAGCCACAGTGAGACGGTAGGAGGGGTGCGATCACAATAAAATCAAGTCCCATAACTGCTGGGTGGGTGACTCACAAACTGGAGAACACTCATACCACAGAAGCCCAAGCACTGGAGAGAAGGTTCTGAGCCCCACGTCAAGCTTCCCAACCTGGGGGTGTGGCAACTGGAGGAGGAATTCTGAGAAACAGACCTTGAAGGCTAGCGGGATTTGACTGTAGGACTTCAACAGGACTGGGGGAAACAGAGACTCCACTCTTGGAGGACACACACAAAGTAGTGTGTGCATCGGGACCCAGGGGAAGGAGCAGTGACCCCATAGGAGACTGAACCAGACCTACCTGCTAGTGTTGGAGGGTTTCCTGCAGAGGCAGGGGGTGGCTATGTCTCACCATGGGGACAAGGACACTGGCAGCAGAAGTTCTGGGAAGTACTCCTTGGCGTGAGCCCTTCCAGAGTCCCATTAGCCCCACCAAAGAGTGCGGGTAGGCTCCAGGGTTGGGTCACCTCAGGCCAAACAACCAACAGGGAGGGAACCCAGCCCCACCCATCAGCAGTCAAGCGGATTAAAGTTTTACTGAGCTCTGCCCACCAGAGCAACAGCCACTTCTACACACCACCAGCCGCTCCCATTAGGAAAGTTCCACAAGTCTCTTAGATAGCATCATCCACCAGAGGGCAGAGAGCAGAAGCAAGAAGAAGTACAATCCTGCAGCCTGTGGAACAAAAATCACATTCACAGAAAGACAGACAAGATGAAAAGGCAGAGGGCTATGTACCAGATGAAGGAACAAGATAAAACCCCAGAAAAACAACTAAATGAAGTGGAGATAGGCAACCTTCCAGAAAAAGAATTCAGAATAATGATAGTGAAGATGATCCAGGACCTTGGAATAAGAATGGGGGCAAAGATCAAGAGATGCAAGAAATGTTTAACAAAGACCTAGAAGAATTAAAGAACAAACAAACAGAGGTGAACTATACAATAACTGAAATGAAAACTACACTAGAAGGAATCAATAGCAGAATAACTGAGGCAGAAGAACGGATAAGTGACCCGGAAGACAGAATGGTGGAATTCACTGCTGCGGAACAGAAAAAAGAAAAAAGAACGAAAAGAAATGAAGACAGCCTAAGAAATCTCTGGGACAACAGTAAAAGCAACAACATTCACATTATAAGGGTCCCAGAAGGAGAAGACAGACAGAAAGGACCTGCGAAAATATTTGAAGAGATTATCGTCGAAAACTTCCCTAACATGGGAAAGGAAATAGCCTCCCCAGTCCAGGAAGCACAGCGAGTCCCATACAGATAAACCCAAGGAAAAACATGCCAAGACACACACAGTAGTCAAATTGGCAAAAATTAAAAACAAAGAAAAATGATTAAAAGCAACCAGGGAAAAACGACAAATAACATACAAGGGAACTCCCATAAGATTAACAGCTGATTTCCCAGCAGAAATTCTACAGGCCAGAAGGGAGTGGCATGACATATTTAAAGTGATGAAAGGGAAGAACCTACAACCAAGATTACTCTATCTGACAAAGATCTCATTCAGATTCAATGGAGAAATCAAAAGTTCTACAGACAAGCAAAAGGTAAGAGAATTCAGCACCACCAAACCAGCTCTACAACAAATGTTAAAGGAACTTCTCTAAGTGGGAAACACAAGAGAAAAATAGGACCTACAAAAACAAATCCACAACAATTAAGAAAATGGTAATAGGAACAAACATATCAATAATTACCTTAGACGTGAATGGATTAAATGCTCCAAACAAAAGACAGAGGCTCGCTGAATGGATACAAAAACAAGACCCATATATATGCTGTCTACAAGAGACCCAATTCAGATATAGGGATACATACAGAATGAAAGTGAGGGGATGGAAAAAGATAGTCCATGCAAATGGAAATCAAAAGAAAGCTGGAGTAGCAATACTCATATCAGATAAAATAGACTTTAAAATAAAAAATGTTACAAGAGACAAGGAAGGACACTACATAATGATGAAGGGATCAATCTAAGAAGAAGATATATCAATTATAAATATATATATGCACCCAACATAGGAGCACCTCAATACATAAGGCAACTGCTAACAGCTATGAAAGAGGAAATCGACAGTAACACAATAATAGTGGGGGACTTTAACACCTCACTTACACAAATGGACAGATCATCCCAAATGAAAATAAATAAGGAAACAGAAGCTTTAAATGACACAATAGACCAGATAGATTTAATTGATATTTATAGGACATTCCAACCAAAAACAGCAGATTACACTTTCTTCTCAAGTGCGCACAGAACATTCTCCACGATAGATCATAACTTGGGTAACAAATCAAGCCTCAGTAAATTTAAGAAACTTGAAATCATATCAAGCATCTTTTCTGACCACAAGGCTATGAGATTAGAAATGAATTACAGGGAAAAAAACATAAAAAACACAAACACATGGAGGCTAAACAATACGTTATAAATAACCAAGAGATCACTGAAGAAATTGAAGAGGAAATCAAAAAATACAGAGAGACAAATGACAATGAAAACACGACGATCCAAAACCTATGGGATGCAGCAAAAGCAGTTCTAAGAGGAAAGTTTATAGCAATACAATCATACCTCAAGAAACAACAAACATTTCAAATAAACAATCTAACCTTACACCTAAAAGAACTAGTGAAAGAAGAACAAAAAACCCCCAAAATTAGTAGAAGGAAACAAATCATAAAGATCAAAGCAGATATAAATGAAATTGAAACAAAGAAAACAATAGCAAATATCAATCAAACTAAAAGCTGGTTCTTTGAGAAGATAAACAAAATTGACAAACAATTAGCCAGACTCATCAAGAAAAAGAGGGAGAGGATTAAAATCAATAAAATTAGAAATGAAAAAGAAGTTACAACAGACACCACAGAAATACAAAGCATCCTAAGAGACTACTACAAGCAACTCTATGCCAATAAAATGGACAACCTGGAAGAAATGGACAAATTCTTAGAAAGGTATAACCTCCCAAGACTGAACCAGGAAGAAATAGAATATATGAACAGACCAATCACAAGTAATGAAATTGAAACTCTGATTAATAATCTTCCAACAAACAGAAGTCCAGAACCAGATGGCTTTACAGGTGAAATCTATCAAACATTTAGAGAAGAGCTAACACCCATCCTTCTCACACTCTTCCAAAAAATTGCAGAGGAAGGAACACTCCCAAACTCATTCTATGAGGCCACCATCACCCTGATACCAAAACCAGACCAAGATACTACAAAAAAAGAAAATTACAGACCAATATCACTGATGAATATAGATGCAAAAATCCTCAACAAAATACTAGCAAACAGAATCCAACAACACATTAAAAGGATCATACACGATGACCAAGTGGGATTTATCCCAGGGATGCGAGGATTCTTCAATACCCACAAATCAATCAATGTCATACACCATATGAACAAGTTGAAGAAGGAAAACCATATGATCATCTCAATAGATGCAGAAAAAGCTTTTGACAAAATTCAACACCCATTTATGATAAAAACTGTCCAGAAAGTGGGCGTAGAGGGAACGTACCTCAACATAATAAAGGCCATATAGGACAAACCCACAGCAAACATCATTCTCAACAGTGAAAAACTGAAAGCATTTCCTCTAAGATCAGGAACAAGACAATGATGTCCACTCTTACCACTATTATTCAACATAGTTTTGGAAGTCCTAGCCATGGCAATCAGAAAAGAAAAAGAAATAAAAGGAATACAAATTGGAAAAGAAGAAGTAAAACTGTCACTGTTTGCAGATGACATGATACTATACATAGAGAATCCTACAGATGCTACCAGAAAACTACTAGAGCTAATCAGTGAATTTGGTAAAGTTGCAGGATACAAAATTAATGCACAGAAATCTCTTGCATTCCTATACACTAATGATGAAAAATCTGAAAGAGAAACTAAAGAACCACTCCCATTTACCACTGCAACAAAAAGAATAAAATACCTAGGAATAAACCTACCTAAGGAGACAAAAGACCTGTATGCAGAAAACTATAAGACACTGATGAAAGAAATTAAAGATGATACCAACAGATGGGGAGATACACCATGTTCTTGGATTGGGAGAATCAATATTGTGAAAATGACTATACTACCCAAAGCAATCTACAGATTCAATGCAAACCCTATCAAATTACCAAGGGCAATTTTTCCAGAACTAGAACAAAAATCTTAAAATTTGTATGGAGACACAAAAGACCCTGAGTAGCCAAAGCAATCTAGAGACAGAAAAACGGAGCTGGAGGACTCAGGCTCCTGGACTTCAGACTATATTAGAAAGCTACAGTAATCAAGATAATACGGTAGTGGCACAAAAACAGAAATATAGATCAATGGAACAGGATAGAAAGCCCAGAGATTAACTCACGCACCTATGGTCAACTAATCTATGACAAAGGAGGCAAGGATGTATAATGGAGAAAAGACAGTCTCTTCAAGAAGTGGTGCTGGGAAAACTGGACAGCTACATGTAAAGGAATGAAATTAGAGCACTCCCTAACACCATACACAAAAATAAACTCAAAATGGATTAGAGACCTAAATGTAATAAGACCGGACACCATAAAACTCTTAGAGGAAAACATAGGAAGAACACTCTTTGACACAAATCACAGCAAGATCTTTTTTGATCCACCTCCTAGAGTAATGGAAATAAAAACAAGAATAAAGAAACGGGACCTAATGAAGCTTAAAAGTTTTTGCACAGCAAAGGAAACTACAAACAAGACGAAAAGACAACCCTCAGAATGGGAGAAAGTATTTGCAAACAAATCAACGGACAAAGGATTACTCTCCAAAATATATAAACAGCTCATGCAGCTCAATAATAAAAAAACAAACAACCCAATCCAAAAATGGGCAGAAGACCTAAATAGACATTTCTCCAAAGAAGACATACAGATGGCCAAGAAGCACATGAAAAGCTGCGCAACATCACTAATTATTAGAGAAATGCAAATCCAAACTACAATGAGGTATTACCTCACACCAGTTAGAATGGGCATCATCAGAAAATCTACAAACAACAAATGCTGGAGACGCTGTGGAGAAAAGGGAACCCTCTTGCACTGTTGGTGGGAATGTAAATTGATACAGCCACTATGGAGAACAGTATGGAGGTTCCTTAAAAAACTAAAAATATAATTACCATATGACCCAGCAATCCCATTACTGGGCATATACCCAGAGAAAACCATAATTCAAAAAGACACATGCACCCCAACGTTCACTGCAGCACTATTTACAATAGCCAGGACATGGAAGCAACCTAAATGCCCATCGACAGATGAATGGATAAAGAAGATGTGGTACATATATACAATGGAATATTACTCAGCCATAAAAAGGAACGAAAGTGGGTCATTTGTAGAGATGTGGATGGATCTAGAGACTGTCATACAGAGTGAAGTAAGTCAGAAAGAGAAAAACAAGTATCGTATATTAACGCATATATGTGGCACCTAGAAAAATGGTACAGATGAACCGGTTTGCAGGGCAGAAATTGAGACACAGATGCAGAGAACAAACGTATGGACACCAAGGGGGGAAAGTGGCGAGGGGGTGGTGGTGGGATGAATTGGGAGATTGGGATTGATGTATATACACTAATATGTATAAAATGGGTAACTAATAAGAACCTGTTGTATAAAAAAATAAAATTAAAAAAAAAGAAAAGATTAGTAAAGTTTTTAATGCACAGCTGCATTATCAAATATCTGATATCAGTATCTACTAGGTCAAGCTACCAATAACATCATCTTAAACATGTAGATTCAAATGACTACATTGAAGTTTAGGGCAATGAATTTGGACCACAAACCAAAACTACTATTTAGCATGTCTAAAAAGAATGCACTATAAGAACAGTTTTTACAAACGCTTTTTATATGGTTTCATATGTTTTTATAAAAATGACACCTGTACTTCCCTGGTGGCGTGGTGGTTAAGAATCCGCCTGCCAATTCAGGGGACACGGGTTCAAGCCCTGGTCCAGGAATGTCTCACATGCCGTGGAGCAACTTAAGCCCGTGCGCCACAACTACTGAGCCTGCACTCCAGAGCCCACGAGCCACAACTACTGAGCCCACGTGCTGCAACGACTGAAGCCCAAGTGCCTAGAGCTCATGCTACGCAACAAGAAGCCACCGCAATGAGAAACCCGTGCGCTGCAATGAAGAGTAGCCCCCGCTTGCCGCAACTAGAGAAAGCCCGCGCAGAGCAACAAAGACCCAATGCAACCAAAAATAAATAAATAAATAAATAAATAACTTTTTAAAATTACTTTCTGCTCTTTTTTTAAAAAATGACACCTGCTGTAAAATAATAAAATGTGGGTTTATATAGCTTTATTGTTTTTTCTTAATGATATATGCTCATTGTAAAATAAAATAATAAAGATAAATATAAATAAGAAAATACTCATCCAGAGATGACCACTACTGAAATTTTAGTAAACACCCTCCGGATATCTCTCATGCACAGATAATTAAAGTATAAAATTTTGAATAAATAGGATCATTCTAAACACAAAGATTTGTGACCCCCGCACACCCCCCCTCCCCGCTTTGTGCTTGAAAACATGGCTTAAGCACTTTTCCATCTCAATAATTAGGGATCTTTATCATCGTTTTTAAAGTGCTTTCTAGAACAGCAATTCTCATTCTTTAATATTGTTGAGAGACTTCAAAGAGCTTTTGTGTGTGTGGTTATGTTAATTAATATTTACCATTTTAGAAATTACAGGTGAGAAAATTTTAAATATTTATTAATTTGTTCATTTAAAATAACAACAAATCATTGCACATGAACTTAAATGATGTATTTTCAGTAAAGATAGTTTAGTTTTCTTAAACAAAATTTTGTGAGAAGATTGATATTGTTTAACGTTTTTGCAAATCTCTTTGATGTCTGACAACAGAAGGCAGCTAGATTTTCTTATCTGTTTCTGTATTCAATCTGCTGCAATACGTTGTTTTGGTTCAAGTACAGGAAAAAAGCCTCCAGCCTCACATAAATATAGATATATAGGGAAAATGAAGGATTTTAAGACCTTGTCTAATAATTGTGTATAGTCTCTATTAACACTATCCCCCAATCCAACAAATGATAGTTTCTTAAAGATGTGCTGCAATGCAAACTCTAGAGCTATATCAGTGAACTTTCTGTACTCTGTTCCATTAAAAATCCACTTCTTTATCTCGCTCTTCAAATGGATCTTTTACCAATACATGACTTCATAACTCATACATCGGTGTTTTGGAAAATATTAGTTCACTGAGTTATACAAATGTTGACATTTGACACATTTTATTAAATATTATCAAAATATGACTTCTGTTAATATCACCCATACAACTGCACAAATGCTTTTCCTCTAGACAACCACTGTATTTGAGTGTGCAGTTCCCATTTTGTCACATATATTACATATGTAAATATAAATTTGTTCTCAAGAGACAAAATTTAATAAATTGAATAATTTCTACTCATCCATCAAGGACATTCTCAAATGGACCTAGCCTTCTTTTTAACTGTGAATTCTTGGTGGTGACAAATATAGTGACCACTAGTAGAGTTTGGTGCCAGTACACTGATTCATGCTAAGGCATCAGCAGTTTTATCTACCATTGCTATTAGACCAGCAGTACAAATGTCAACATAGTGAAAAAGACACATTACACCTTAACATGATGAAAGTAGTTTTGCTGATCCACTGAAAGCATCTCAGGGAACCCAGAGTTCTACAGCCACATTTGAGAACCATGGTTAATAAAGTATTCTACGATGCCCACAGTAATAAAGTACTAAAACATTAACCTAAGTTATCTCCACTACAGTCAATTATTTGTCAAACTATGGACATATAGGTTATAATCAAAATTTAATGCCTTCCAAAACTGTTCAAACAGGCTCCAAAACCAGCTCTCCAATTTACTGGCTGTATGGTCTTATACAAACATATTATTAACTTCTCTAAAACTGTTATCTTTTTTCATAGATAAAGTGGTTTAATGAGACTTGCTTCAAATGATTATTGCAAGGATTAAATGAGAGAATACATATGTTTGGCCCATAAGTGCTCACTAAATGGTAGCCATTGTTGCTCACCATCTATTCTGGGTTCAAATAGTTTGGATTTTTTTTTTTTTAATGGACAGACAGACTGAAATGTTCCAGACTTTTCTTCTCATCCTAAAACAGGAAAGCAACATGCTTACTTGAATCTTATCTTTACGACAGCTAGAACCATATGATGCATTGCCAGGGCTGGAGATATTCCTCAAGGATGTAATGATGGAATGAAATGAAATGAATGAAAGCTTAAGGATGCTGCATGTGAACATCAAAGAGATTTACAAAAAGACCATAAAATTACAGCAAACCTCAAGGTATATGAGTCAGCAATTGTCAAAAGACAAAATCTCATCTTTCTCTGTGACTTGGTTTGTCGGAATCACTGTCCGTGTGTGTGTGTGTTTGTGTATGGATAGATAGATAGGATAGAGCTTTTGCAAGTTCCTCTTTCCACATCTAATCACCTATCTGCATCTGTGCCTTCATACTCTGCCTTGTCTCCCATACTGTGAATGAACACACTGTTAGTGAAGGCCACCCTACACACACACACACACACACACACACACACAAAAACAACTTGGACATCAGATGCCATCACCTCTTGCTTACTCCTGAAACCTTTGTCTTCTCACTTTTGACCTTCCTCCTACTAAGGTGGTCCCTGGAATGCTACACTTAACCACCTTTTAACTATAGCAATTAACATTTTTGTGGTTTTTAATATTTATATAATAAAAGGTATATAGGGCTTATTGTGTAGCAGGCCCTGTTCCAAACATCTGACAAGTATGAATCGGTGGACATCCTTTGCTGTACTAGATACACCAGATAATATACTACCCACTGCCACCCACTTGGCTTGCTATGAACAGGCCAAGTCTACAAAATGTAGACATTTCAATACCTTACAAAGTGCTTTTCAACTAATTTTAAGTTGACTTATAAAATTACCTTATGAGGACAACAGGACAAGTATAATTAACTTACAGAAGTAAACCCAAGTTTACTATCATCTCAGATGTGTTTATTTTGAGCTCAAGTCATATTACCATATTACTTTCTTATTAGCCCAGATTTAGCAGGATCATGGTTTAGATTCCACAGATTTTAGATCTTGCCAGGGCCCTTATGAGCTTTGAGAAAATAAATAACATTATTAAACACAAGAGGTCATCAAAAGTATTGACATTCATGAAAAGAACAATGGTAATTTTGGCTGTTTATTAAATCAGTTTGACAGATGTTTCAGATGTGATAGTTTCAAAAAAATAAGAGGGCTTCCCTGATGGCGCAGTGGTTAAGAATCCGCCTGCCAATGCAGGGGACACGGGTTCGAGCCCTGGTCCTGGAAGATCCTACATGCCGCGGAGCAACTAAGCCTGTGCGCCACAACTGCTGAAGCCCACATGCCTAGAGCCCATGCTCCGCAACAAGAGAAGCCACCACAATGAGAGGCCCACGCACCGCAACGAAGAGTAGCCCCCGCTCGCCACAACTAGAGAAAACCCACGTACAGCAACGAGACCCAATGCAGCCAAAAATAAATAAAAAATAAAATAAATAAATTTTAAAAAAATTAAGAAATGCTTTAAAAAAAATAAGAGAAATACAGAAAAGAATAAAAGAGTGCTCAGCAAGAACCACCTACATGTCAAATACTTGCTAGAATATATACCTTATTACTAAATAACACAAATAATTATATTTCATATTTCAAATACAATAGAAGCCAGATATGCCAGCCAATCTTTTTAAAAAATTAAAAAGAATGTAGCTAGCTGTTTTGTTTGGTTCATGTTTTATTTCTCAGTATAAGTCAAATCAAGTATGTTCTTGCCAGTGACCCTGAACCCTGGAAGCAACGCTACTGTGCTTTCACTACACAAACATAATGTAGACTTTGAGTTGAAGAGAAACAACAATAGAAACGGGACTATATCTAATTAATTTCATGCAACAAACAATATCAAGCAGTTACTATGTGCAAAACCCTTGCTAGATTTGGCAAAGCGTGCAGTAGGTGGAAATATCACCTCATTCAAAAAGATTGCATCCAGTTACAAACCAATGTCACCTCGATTTTAAAGAATAAATTTTAAAAGATGATCATCTCAGGAGGAAAAAAAAAGATTGCATTATTGCATTCAGTATAGAGGTTGCCAAGTGCACAAACAACCATTTATAGAGGAGAGGCACTAAATACAGAGATTTTGCATATAGAAGTGTATGAATTAAAAAATGACTTTATTGGGACTTCCCTGGCGGTCCAGTGGTTAAGACTTCGCCTTCCAGTGCTGGCGGTGTGGGTTCAATCCCTGGTCAGGGAGCTAAGATCCCACATGCCTCACGGCCAAAAAACCAAAACATAAAAAAAGAAGCAATATTGTAACAAATTCAATAAAGACTTTAAAAATGGTCCACATCAAAAAAAATCTTTCAAAAATGAATTTATCAAATTTTAATATGTTTTCTGAAAAAGTTACTGCTATTCCTTTAAATATTAAAGTAGTCCTATGAGGGAAGTTTAAGGATGAAGTAGAAGTTTTCTAAAAGCCAAAGGGATGGGAACCCAGCAGGTACATGTACTGGTTTGTGTCTACCAAGCCGTGGACAAAGTTAAGCCTGAAAAGGATTTATCTACTGCTGTTCCTCCCCAGTGACTTCTCCCCATAGAGGCTGTGGCTCCTCACTCTGTGGAATATCTGAACAGGAATGATGTGTAAAAAGCTGACTCTACACTAGAAGACCTCCTTCACACACTTTTTTAAGCGAGTAGTGAAGTTCACAAGTCATAATATGAAATGCATTCCCCCAACATTATACTAAGATATCTGTATACTACCAAAGACTGTTTATATAAAGAGTCTTTGTATTACTTGATGAGTTACTAGAAATAGCAAACCTACAAACAGATTAGGAAGTTCACAATTCACTAGAGAAAAAAAAAATGACACCTTGGTATGTATGATGGCTCCAGAGCCAGTTAATTTTTGTGTTCCTTCCATTTTAATTGGTTGGCCTGTTTAAGCTTCCTCATTTATGTACAGGATCAAGTTGTTTTTGCAACCACTGGCTCTGGACTTTCCGACAGAGCACCTTGTTTGCCTTATGACCTACTATTCATGCAGTTCCTGCTTTCAAGCAACGTTTTCCACTGGCTTATTTCACATGCTGATAACCTAGGTAAAGGGTAAATGCTTAATCCAGTTTCCTTCATTACAAATCACAAGCTTCAAATCTAACACCTCCACCGGTGTAGAAAAAATTCAGTCCAGACTCACAGGCCGGTCCCATTCATTATACTAAAACAATAAAGCACATTTTTCTTGCAGGCATGAATGTTGTTAATGGAGTTTATATCTCAACCTTTTACCATCTAAACAGCTGTTTTCAAAGGAGGGATAATAGAATTGACCTAAGAGCAGCACCACCACTCAGAGGTCTGAAACCTTTTCAGATCGTGTTGACCCTGTTTTAAAAAGATAAAGTTCAAGTTCGTCTGCAGAGACAAACTGTCTTGAAACAAGTTTTGAACAATTTGCCTTTGTCTCACCAGAGGAAAAAGCAAAGAGATTCTTAAAATAAAGACTAAAAGGGGATACTTCAAACATTTTTGCATTTTTTTTCCTAAAAGAGGCCTATTTGCTTCACAACACTGATTTCTATTCAGGGAAAATTTCACAAGTTTGTCATCTAATAGAATTAATTATCAATAAATAAACCCAACAACTAATATCTGACTGCAATTTCTACAATTCAGAAATATGAACACCAAAAAGAAAAAATTAAACGATGATGAAATGGACAAACGATCATAACATAGATTTTGGGAAAAAAAACAAAACCAAGTAATCACATCCCTTACATTTATTTAGCGCATAAATGTAAGGCATTTAGATCATAGAGTGTTCTGAGTACTTAGGTATTTTCTTTTCCTACAGTGTTGAAAAAATATTCTGGTCACAGAATAGACACATTTTCAGACGATAAAAGACTCAGAAGGTTGACCCATACAAGCGTTTTGGAGAAGCTATTTAAAAATATGCTTGAACAAAACAAAAGAGTAAAATAAGAAACAGGAAGTCACGGGATGAAGGAAATAGCGACTCCAACCTTAAGTGCTGTGCCACAAGCATGGGTGCCATGAGTCCCACTGAACCAGGACAACAGAGGACTCTGGGTGAGGAGTATCTAGGAAAGGAAGAGCCTCCAGGTTGGTTAATACGCTTGAAATTTTAGAAGAATTTAAGAATATAACTAAAGCAGAAAAGGCAAGAAAAAACTGGTAGAGACTGCAGGACAAAACAAAAAAGCTGTAAAAGAAAAGACATATAATTATGGCACACTGACTTTTTGGTGAATATTTACAGAGTTACAATAGCATGACCTATTACTAATGATCAAATTTTAAAGTCAGTCTAAAAACAAAGCCTGAAATTAATTATGGGCACATCATGATGTAATGATATCAATTTTATCAACATAAAAAAGTATAGGTACCAGAAACTAGAAAGTGGAAGTAGAAGAAAAGAGATAAAAAAAAACGAAGGTAGTAGAATTGACAGAAATCTTAAGAAATGCTGTCTAAAAAACACTAATTTGAAAAGATACATGCACCCCAATCTTCATAGCAGCCTTATTTACAATTGCCAAGATAATGGAAGCAACCTAAGAGTCCATCAACAGATGAATGGAAAAAGAAGATGTGATATAGATATATAGATATATATATATATATATACACAGATACACACACACACACACACACACACACACACAATGGAATACTACTCAGTCATAAAAAGGTACTAAATTTTGCCATTTGCAGCAACATGGATGGACTTGGAGGGCTTTATGCTAAGTGAAATAAGTCATACAGAGACAGACAAATACTATATTATATCATTTATATGTGGAATCTAAAAAATACAGGAAACTAGTGAATATAACAAAAAAGAAGCAGACTCACAGATATAGAAAACAAACTAGTGGTTACCAGTGGAGGGGGGCAGTAATATAGGGGTGGGGAGTGAGAAGTACAAACTATTGGGCTCAAGGATGTATTATACAACACAGGGAATATAGCCAATGTTTTGTAATAACTGTAAATTAAATGAAAATTAAATGAAAAGTAACCTTTAAAAATTACATTAAAATTTTTCAATTATAAAAAAGAAATGCTATCTATAGCTGATGGAAGAGGAAACGGAAATCATGGGTAGAAGACCTGAAAACAGAACTACATTGTGAGGAGAGAGCAAAAAGAGGTGGAGTAAGTCAGTCTACTTCTTTGACAGGGTCATTTCTTTCTCTTTCTTTCTTCTTTTTCTTTTGTTTTGTTTACTTTGAAATGTATCCATAAGTAAACCATGACCTTTTCCAGAAAACTTAGTCCAAGTGAAGAATATCATAATCTACCAAAGTTACCTAAACCAGAAAAACCCAGGAATTATTCCCTAGTGTAATGGATTTGATATAGCTTCAAATTCTTTGTAGTTCTCCCACTGAAAGGAAAGAGCTATTTGCCTCCCCTTGAATCAGAGCTTGCCCTTTAACAAACTGAATGCAACTGAAGCAACATTCTGGGATATTCAAGCTCTAGTACCAAGAAGACCTGGCTGCCTCTGCTTTCTCACTCTGAAAAAAAGCCAGCAGCTATATTAGAAGTCGGACTGTCCTGAGACCACCATGCTGTGAGGAAGCCCAAGCCATCCATGTAAAAAGGTCATATGGAGGAAAAGAGATGCTGAGCTGAGGCTCCAGACATGAGAGTGAAGAAGCCACCATGGGAATTCCAGTCCCAAAAAATACCAGGTAGAGTAGAAATAAACTGTTCTCACCATGGAGAACCAAACTGCAGGGTGGTGAGTAAATAAATGTTGTTGCCATTTGAAGCCACTGAGTTTGGGGGTGGTTTGTTACGCAATAAGCAATACAAAAATCAATATCTAAAAATGAGGTGGTGCCACAACAAAAACCTAAAATATGAGGCATTGGCTTTGGGAGTGAGCACTGTGTAGAGACCTCGAAGGAGACAGTTACTGGGAGCCAGAAGGGCACTGGGGAAACCGCTATTGAAGGCCAGAGAAAAGGTGACATGAGTCGTGTACTGTCAAAACAAGGAGTAAAACTGTCATTCGCAGTTACGTGCACAATATAAAATACCTAATGAACTTGTGAATTGGGTTAAGGAGATTCTAGGCAAAAAAATTAAACGTGCAACTGCCTTTTTTTAGCTTCCAGTGATAAAGTATGAGAGAAGCAAGATAAGCTAAGAAGAAACTGTTCCGTTTTCACAGCAAAAATTAGAGGAGATACAAAGGATCCAGGACTTCATGGGTCCAACTGTAAAACTGCTTCTCATCTGCAGTCTTCCTCAGCAAAAGATTCTCAGAGTAAAAATTAGCTTCACAGTCTCTGGGCAAAGATCAAAGTAAGGCTCCTCCAGTAAAAACGGCAGCAGGATAAATATCAAGAAAGTAAGACTCTTTTTTAAAACCTCAAACATCTGAGGCCCTGGCTCCTAGGCTCTCTTAGCTAAACAAAGGGGCATCTAAGACTCTTAAAGGGCTGTCCCACAGCAACCTGACACCCCACCTAAAGTAGAGAAGGGCCAACCCATCTCACAAATATTTCTGGGTGTGACTTTTGTCCAACAGACTAGACTGTAATTTGATACAGAGGAAGTCCTTAAAATTTGGGGAGCCATACCAGGTTGCTCTAAAATGAATTGTGACATCCCAAAATTAAAAGAGGCCTTTGGGCCTCCAAACTTGTATGGGTAGGAAGCAGACTGAAAAAGCTATTCTGGTGCAAACACAGTCCTTTCTCATTGGAGAGAAGGGATGGCATGGTGGATGGAGTCCACTGGGAACTACAGAAAGCCATTCCCAGTGAGAACTGGGCCCTAATCAAGGTATTCCCTGCCCCTAGAACAGGGGAAATTGGCTGGATTTCAGAATTGCTATGGACCAGTACCTGTTACATAGTTCCATAACCCACTCCCACACATCTATTTTGAACAGAGTACCTACTGTACTGATCTTGTCCCTGTTTTCCCATTTTCTGTTGGAGGAGGAGACCAGATAACTTGTCCTTTTAGTTCACAGGTCTCTGCATCTGAGAAATCACACCCAACGCGTTTCATCTGCACCTAGACATGATTTAACGAATGAGATTCCAGTATTTGAGTCTGAGTCTGACGCTCTGATGGAATGAGACGGCAGGGCATCTTGGAAATGGGTAAGTGTATTTTTCCTGTGAAAGAACATGAATAATTTGTGGCCACAGGGCAGATTGTGGTGGATTAAATATATGTTTATAAATTATTTGATGGGGGCTATTTCCCATGTCTTAAACCCTGCCTGGACTTGTGACTGCTCTGACCAATAGAATGCAGTAGAAATAATGTTCTGGGATTTCTGCACCCATGCATTAAGAAGGCCTTCAGCTTCTATTTTTGTACTCTGATGAAAAAACAGTCGCCATATAAAAAGTCAGACTATTATGAGACTGAATGCTATGATGAAGCTAAAACTGGCCATGTGGACATACCACAGCGAGATTCCTGGCCAGCCCCTAGATGACAGCAATCTCAGCTGAGGCACCAGACAGGGAAGAAGCCATGCTGAAAATTCCAGCTCTGTCAGATGCCACATGGAGTAGAGAGCTATCTTTACGAAGCCCTGCCCAAATTGCAGAATAGTGAGCAACTAAACAATAGCTATCAGTTTAAGCAATTAATTTGTAAGGTGATTTGTTATGCACCCGAGAAAGTCAAAACACCTAATTTCTCCCTCTCCCTTCACCGCCACCTACCACCAATATATGCAAAACATCATTAATTTCTCTCTCTCTCTACCTCCCAAATATTGCTCTAACAAGTCCACCCTTCTCTTCACTCCCACTGTTTATATTCAGTCTCAGCACTTTTTGAATGAACTACTCCAGCAACTTCCTAATATCCCTTCACCACTCACCACCACCCCGGACATCAATCAATCATTCTCCAAATTACAGTCAAAGTTTCCCTTCTTGACGCAAATCTAATGTTACGGCCATGCTTAAAATCATCACTAGCTCTCCAGCACACACAGGAAATCCTGCAGCGTGGCAATACAAACAAAGCCTTCCACGAGTTGGCTTCAGACCACCTCTTCAGCTCCATGTCCCATCATCTCCCACAGGCAATGAGCACTCCAGAAAATAAATAAATCAAGTATGAAAAATCCAAGCATAGATTCTGGAATCTAGATGCCTAGATATATGCTACCACTAATTAACCACGTGAACCTAGGCAACCACTTGAAACAGACTTTAGTTTCCTTTACACATTAGTGTTAAACAAGAACTAGATGATCCCTCCTTCTCCTATCCATCTCTAATATGCTCTAATTCTCAAAAGGCTTTTTAGGAATTAGAAAAGAAAGAGAATGTGTTTCAAAGGGGAAGTTACACATATCATCCTTCTCCCTGGCCCCAAGCCCTACCCTCATGCCTGATTGGGAGTTAGTCTCCAGGATCAGCTCCCCTTATCTGTTCTTAATCCCCCCTTTACTTTCTCTCGAGTCATGTTATCTTCACAAACTCCAAGCTTCCTTCTCATGGTGGCTCCCATGATGATGGGACAAGTGGAGTGGTGGAGGGTACCTGCTGGAATTTGTATGCATGACTATTTATGAGTCATGTACTTCACAGGCAAGAACCACCTCTATAAATACTTTCAGTCAGTACGTCATACTAAATGATCTTGGCATTGGGAAGTTTTTCCATAGCTGAAAGTAAAGTATAATCAGAAAGAACAATATTTTAACTTCAGAGACATAATCAATTCTTTTCTATCAAGAGTTATGTATGTATAAAGTTTCAAAATACAATATTCTGGCAATGAGACAGTCCCTTCTTAGCAATAAGTAACAGCATTTGCAGATTAATCTACAATTTCTCACCCAAAGAATGAAGCACATTTATTTGCCAGATTAAGAAAGATGTTTTTGGTTTGGATTTTTACATTTTTTTTAACTCCTGGAAAATAAAGGCAACAAACTACTTTTAGAATGTGTCTATCAAACTGTAAATCAAAAGAAAAACTACATGGTAAGCTCCATGAAGACGGACACTTTTTCAGTCCTGGAGACTAGTCTATTTGTCAAATTAATGAATGAGTTAATTGAAAAGGGAACATTAAGCAATGAGGCATTACTCAAATCATGAAAACCTGTGGACCTTTGCTCAAATGGACACTTCACATAAAAATGTGATTAGCACCTCCTGAAACATGTAGATCTTTAGCTGTTCTTCTTCCATCTCCTATAAAGCTATTTAAACAAAGCTATGTGTATTCTGTAGGATGTGTAACGATCAGCCAAGGGTGTCCCAAAGTCAAGGATATACATGGCATGCATTCTAGCAGAATCATTCTTACTTATAGATTGGAGGGAAGGGGTTAAATAATTTTACTAGTAAGCAATTTAAAACATTTTTATATCAAAAAACAAGATGTATTACAGATAGACTAAAATCTGCATTAATTCTTAATATGTAGCAAAG
The DNA here is from genome assembly GCF_028021215.1 of Eschrichtius robustus. Lineage (NCBI taxonomy): Eukaryota > Metazoa > Chordata > Mammalia > Artiodactyla > Eschrichtiidae > Eschrichtius > Eschrichtius robustus. Next base: position 50,814,214 of record NC_090841.1, read on the forward strand.
CTTCAAAGTAATTTAGAGCTTGTAGCAGACTGCAAAGGTGTCACCCCCCATTCTCCCCAGATGTACAGCTTCGCTTTCCTCTGCCCTTAAGCTTTGGTTGAGAAATTCAAAAAGACTGAACAGAACATGTCACCATTCTTTCAATACAGAAAAGAGTCATTACATAATGACTGTGCTCTAATAAATGCTTCCATTCTCAGGTAATACTTCAGAGAAAAGGATAAAATATGTAAAGGTGAACTTTCTGATCACATTCTCCATTTAAAAGGTCATTTGCCTACCTGACTCCATATATTTTATTTGGTACCTAAAACTTTTACTTTAAAAACCATTTTCCACGTGATCTTCCACTCCTCAGTAAACACGTGCACGTGCACGCGCACGCGCACACGCACACACACACACAGTATTATGATCTGTGATGAAAAGATTTCTATAAATTATTTCATGTTTGAATTTTAATTCAAGTGAGCACAGAATAAAGGGTAAAATTTACAAAAAATGTAAAAGTGAGAGAGACACAGGAAGATTTTATACCTAAAAACACATACCGCCTAAGCACAAAAAGAGAGAAACAGAACTCACAGAGAGGTAAAGTTACACACACACAAGGCGTCTGAACTTCTGTCTCAGCCAAAATCAGAGGAAGCTGTGTAGCAGGCCAGCCATCGGGCCCCGGGTGAATGAGGTCCACAGTCCAGTGTCACAGAATGTCTGGCATTTGCAGTCATGAGGAAAGAACAGGCAGCCCCCATGCTCTAGGGCCCCTCTCTTAAGGACTGCTCCAGGCATGCAGGTCCAAAATAAACCAAACCAGAAAGACTGAACTGCCTTTCACCCATTGGTGACGACCTACTTCTGTACCTGGCCAGGTTCATAGATCCAGGGTCAACACATATTTTTTCCTTTGGCCGCATGGCATGTGGGATCTTAGCTCCCCAACCAGGGATCAACCCGTGCCCCGTGCAGCGGATGCGTGGAGTCCTAACCACTGGACCGCCAGGGAAGTCCCGATCAACGCATTTTTAACGCCTCCTCTTCCACCACATCCTCAGCTTCACATCATGACTATTTTTCAGAGAAAAAAAGTGTGGGTTCTTTTGGTGGGGAGACAGCAGGAAAATAATTATTAGTTCTAATTTCATAGGTAGTAATAAAACTATTTGCTAATAACTGGCTTTTCATCATTACTAAACAAAATGTTTGTCTTATAATCTTTATTATTTATATTGCTTAAAATACTTTCTGAAAGATTGTGAGGGTTTTGTGGAGGTATTTTTTGCATACTACCATATGGTCACGAAACTTACTAATTTTGATCTGGTAGATACCTTAAGGAATAAAGACAAGTGTAAATAATTTTGTTAAACACGCCAACATTTTCCAAATTCACATGCCGCTCCAAAATAATTAATGCATATACAAAGAAAATGATTTACTACTTACTATTATTTGTTTTTTCCCTAGTTTTATTGAGATAAAATTTATATACAACACTGTATTAGTTTTAGATTTACAACATGATGATTTGATTACTTACTATTATTTCTGTATCTCTTATGATACAAATTTCAATTGCATTAGATTTTATCATAAGAACCTATACTTTTTCCTCTTCCTAGGTGTACTAGAGCATCATTATAAAAGAGTACTTAAATAGCCCAATATTTCATCTTTTTGTGTTTACTGTTAAATGTTTTGTGTTTACTATTTAAAGAGCTCAAACAAATTGACAAGAAAAATACAGATTCAAGTGGTACAAAGGATATGAATGGATAATTCTTTTTTTATTGAAGTATAGTTGATTTACTATTATATTAGTTTCAGGTATACAACATCGTGATTCAATATTTTTATAGATTATACTCCATTTAAAATTATTATAAAATAATGGCTAGATTTGCCTGTGCTGTACAATACATCCTTGTAACTTATTTATTTTATACATAGTAGTTTGTGCCTCTTTACCCCTACTCCTAGCTTGCCTCTTCCCCCTTCCTTCTCTCAACTGGTAACCACTAGTTTGTTCTCTGTATCTGTTGAGTCTGTTTCTGTTTTGTTATATTCATTCTTTTGCTTTATTTTTTAGATTCCACATATAAATGATATCATACAGTATTTGTCTGTCTCTGTATGACTTATTTCACTAAGCATAATACCCTCTAGGTCCATCCATGTTGCACCAAATGGCAGAATTTCATTCTCTCTTATGGCTGACTAATATCCCATTATGTATATATACCACATCTTCTTTATCCATTCATCTGTTGATGGACACTTAGATTGCTTCCATATCTTGGCCATTGTAAACAATGCTGCTATGAACACTGGGGTGCGTGTATCTTTTTGAATTAGTGTTTTCGTTTTCTTCAGATATATACCCAGCAGTGGAATTGCTAGATCATATGGTTATTCTATGCTTAGTTTTTTGAGAAACCTCCATAATGTTTTCCAGAGTGGCTGCACCAGTTTACATTCTCACCAACAGTGTACTAAGGTTCTCTTTTCTCCAAATCCTTGCCAGCATTTGTTATTTGTGGTCTTTTTGACGATAGCCATTCTGACAGGTGTGAGGTGATATCTTATTGTGGTTTTGACTTGCATTTCCCTGATGATTAGTGATGTTAAGCATCTTTTCATGTCCCTGTTGGCCATCTGTATATCTTCTTTGAAAAAATGTCTATTCAGGTCTTCTGCCCAGTTTTTAATCATGAACAGAAAATTCTTAAGAAAAGTAGTAAAATAGGGCCTTCCCTGGTGGCACAGTGGTTAAGAATCCGCCTGCCAATGCAGGGGACACGGGTTCAAGCCCTGGTCCGGGAAGATCCCACATGCCGCGGAGCAAGTAAGCCCGTGCACCACAACTACTGAGCCTGTGCTCTAGAGCCCGTGAGCCACAACTACTGAAGCCCACGCGCCTAGAGCCCGTGCTCTGCAACAAGAGAAGCCACCGCAATGAGAAGCACGTGCACCACAATGAAGAGTAACGCCCGCTCGCCGCAACTAGAGAAAGCCCCGCGTGCAGCAACGATGACCCAATGCAGCCAAAAATAAATAAATTAAATAAATAAATTTATTTTTTAAAAAAAGAAGTTAAAATAAAGATAAGGGAGAGATGTTTAAATGGAAAAATAAAGAAATACAGATTAAATCAAGAAGATGTTAGTTTTAGAAAAGATTATAAAACAAAAGATTATACACAGTGCTGGAAAAGATCCAGTAAAACGAGGCATTGGTGCTACAACTGTAAATTAAAATAGGCTTTCAGTAAAACAATTGGGTAAAATATTTAATACCTTCATACAACCTGACTGTTTAACTTTTTAACTCCACTTTTAGGAATCTAGCCACCACCACCCCAAATTAAATATAGAAATATTTCTGAAAATTATTAAATTCTTCTTAAAAAATAAACTCTTTTTAAATTTCTTTTTAAAAAATCCTTTTAGAACAGGGGTATAAATAAATGATATAGATGTTCATCAGAGCATTACTAATTATTAGAAACAATTTATATATGATATATATATCCCACATGAAAGAATAGTTAGATGACGTATAGCTCATTCACTTTGTTATACAGCAGAAACTAACACAACATTGTAAAGCAATTATACTCCAATAAAGATTTTAAAATTAAAAAATAAATAAATAATAAAAGGTGAAAAGTAAAGAAAAAAAGAACAGTTAGATGAATTATAGCATATTCATTCTGAGAAATAATAAACAATCATTAATTTTTTTAAAGATGACACAATAAGAAAAAGCAGAATACAAAACTGTATACATGGTATTATTACAATGTAAATTTCTTTTGTTTTATTTTAGAATAGTTTTAGATTTACAGAAAAGATGTCAAGGTAGTATAAAGAGTTTCCATATAACTCAAACCCAATTTCTCCTATTGTTAACATCTTCCTTTAGCATAGTGCATTTATCACAATTAATGAGCCCATAATGCTACATTATTATTAACTAAAGTCCATGCTTTATTCAGATGTCCTTAGCTTTTCCCAAATGTCCTTTTCTGTTCCAGGATTTCATCCAGGAGACCACATCACATTTAGTTGTCATGTCTCCTTAAGCTCCCCTTGGCTGTGACAGTATCTCAAACTTTCCTTGTTATTGATGACCTTGATCGTTTTGAGGCATACTCACAAGGCATTTTGTAAAATGTTCCTTATTTGGGACCTTCCTAATGTTTTTCTCATGATTAGACCGGACTGATGGGTTTGAGGGAGAAAGATCACAGAAGTAAAGTGCTATTTCCATCAACACATTTTAAAAAGGCACGGAAAAAAGAAATATAACAAAATGTTAACAATAATTAATTTGAGTAATGAGGGTCTATGGGTAATTTTTTTCTTCTCTCATTTACCTAAATCTTTTTTTTTTTTAGATGCTTCACTAAAACCATTTTTACGACTATAAAAGGAAACACCTAAAGGGAAGCCATGTAGTTAAAAATGGAACAATAGCAGAAATATGTCATCTTCTGTCCCTCCTCCCATGCTCAGAAACGGGGTGTCTACACTTGTCTACCAGCTGCTGCTTCTCCTCCGTGTCACCAGCAGCCGTGCAATTGATCTGACAGCTGTTGAACGACTTCTAGGTACTGGTGCATCTATTTAGGCTAGAGACAGAGAAGGGCAAACTATTTGGGGAGGGTTGCCATTCTTCCTGACATCTTTCTGACATATAGGCCAACGTATAATACCCTTATGGATATGAAAAGGGTGAATTCAGCTCATTAAATTCTCATCTGTGTGGAGAAAAGATCATGAACTATTAGGTGAAAAAAATCAAGTTGCAGAACAGTATAAATGGTAGATATCATTTTTATAAAAAGATACAATACATACATCTCCAGTCAATCATATATATGCATTTTTTTAAGTCTAGAAGGGTGTGCATCAGTCTATAACTTCCTGAAGGAAAAGAAAATTAAAAGGGAAGTTGATTTTTTGGGTTTTTTTTACTTTTTATACATTTATATATTTTATAAACTTTACCGTAAGCATCCTTTATCATTTTTTAAAAGCGTTTTAAAATGTAGAGAAGCTTTAAGCCAAAAATTCATTTATTTGAAGAGTTAAACTAACCACTATATACAAAACTGGGCACAGTTCCAAAGAGTAAACCAAAAGAAGGAAGTTTCAATAAATTTCAAACATGACATACCAAGATTACAATTCTTCATTTAACTTTCAAGAATGTAAATGCCATTTTTGTGTGTTTTGTTCCTTTTTCAAATTGAAATTAAATGTACCTGTCTGTATTCCTTGCACATCTCTCTCTCCCCAACTACCATTATTTTCAGAAGGATGTTGATGGCAAGCACTAACATCAGAGAGAGAGAGGTTTCTCAGCCATAATTTAATTAGTTCACTCAGGCCTTTCAAACAGCTGCAGGGTCTAAAAGCAGCCAACTGTTAGGGCAATATGCCCACATGTTCTTTCGCTTTTTAACAAGCTGATTTGATACACATATCTCAAGAGAATCTGTGAAGAAACCTATCCAAGAGTCCAACCCAGAAATCTAACACTAATCATCTTCACAGCCACTCAGGGAGTGAACACTGTGTTCCTTACAATTTTATTCTTTACATTTCTTATTATTTCCAAGATCCTCAGATATCACCTGGACTTGAAAAATGGCAGAGGTATATAAGTTTCTACCCAAATCAACTTCTTTGAGTTAAAGCGTTGCAAGTCTTTGTTAAAACACAAATAAACAGGCTATCTTAAACAGACAGCACATTTTATGCCTTTATACTTCATTTTTATCTCAGCACAATTTTATCAGACTAAATGTAGTGAAACACAGAGTACCAAGAAAATGGAACATTGGGAAGTAAGTGTTGATGAGGATGAGAGGATCAGGAAGGAATTGGCACGTGACAGCGGCTGGCGAAAAGCAACCCGGAAGGAGTTTCAGAAGAATGGCGGGCTCTGAGGGAATTCGTCTTTTTAAGATACATAATTATATCTACTAAGTTTTTCAAGGTTCTTAGGAGAATAGAATAAACAAAAGGGATTGATTAGAGGAACAGAGAGCTCAGAAAAGATCAGGCAGTTTGCCCCCATATCAGTCTGGAGAGATCCTGCATGACAGGATACTACCTCATACACGTGGTTTATTTACCCATAAGCAAGGTTAGGGTGGCTTAGGGTTAGAAAAGGAATCTAAGGATATGAGGGACCTAAGGGAATCTAAGACTTCTGGGACATAGACCCAGCACCTATGGGACAATGAAGGATCTAACACATTCATTCAGGTACAGCTAGAATCCAAGCAACCTAGATCATCAACACCCTAAGAATACTGAAAACTTATCATGATAATTATATATCATTTCACAAAAGTTCTTGATAAACTGAGGCAGGTAATCCAGCTGAATAGCTGACCAAAGCTTCAGACTTGTTTCTGATCTACATGTATAAGGAATGGAAACCACCCACCCAGGCTCCCACATGTCAACACTGGCAAGAGGGTACCAGCTATAAATTCTAGCTCGCTCTCCTTCAAGCAGTCATTCATCCCTCTGCACATCTATTTATTCAACAAATGTTTATCTGGGTGTTAACCAATGCCAGGGCCTGTGCTAGGTGGTAGATTTAGAAAGTTAATAAGCCACAGGCTCTTTGCTCAAGGATAATTAAATCTCCAGGAGGACATCCTCTGTTTTCGCCAGACTGATTCTTTCCAAATCTCTTCCTCAAATTGTCTGAAAGGTTACACTTCTGAATTCTAGAAAGATGGCCAAATTAAAGAGAATAAAATCTTTACAATCATAAAAAAAAAAGAGAGAGAGAGGAAGAAAGATGGCCGCAAGCAATGGAAGCATAGTTTTTGAATCTTTCCAAATCTCCACATAAAAACAGAACAACTGATATCAAGAGCAAAACCCATGGACAACATCCACAACAAAACTAGGTGACAAAATATCTTCTTGAATCCCAAAATACAAATCATTTGGTACAAATCACATGCAGCTACAAGACTTGCATGATCCCCATATCAATGAGGAAAGAAGGAAAGTGAAGCCATGGGGTGATTAAGGAGCCTGAGAACCAAAGTAACCAACAGTCACTGTAAAGCCTGGCTGGCCAACGTGAGAACAGCAGCTGAAACCGAAAAGGCTTCTGTCTACTCCAAAAACAGATGAGTGAGAGGGGCCCATGGCAAAGTTTAAGGGGCTAAACTACAGAAACCGCTCCCCGAGGACTCACACTCAAGATTGGAACCCATACTGACAGGAAACTGCTGGACATGGAATCAAACATGAGCAGAACAGGGAAAGGAAAGAGAAGGTCTGGATGAAAGAGGAAGAGGGGAACAAGCCAGGAAATCTCAGAAAATAAGGTACTGCATTTTTTAACAGCTTTATGAATATATAATTTACATATCACAATTTTTGCCTTTTTAAAGCATTCAATTCATTGGTTTTTAGTATATTTACAAAGTCATGCAATCATCGCCATTACCCAATTTTAGAACATTTTCAACACCCCAAAAAGAAACCTTGTACCTATCACCAGTCACACCTCCATACCCTCAACCTTCCTCCATCCATTCCAGTCCTGGGAACCACGAATCTATTTTCTCTATTTATAGTTTTGACTGTTTTGAACATTCTATATAAATGGTGTCATACAATATGGTCTTTTGTGACTGGCTTCTTTCACTGAGCACTTTTTGAGGTTCATCTATGTTGTAGCATGTATTAGTAATTCATAAACTTCATTCCTTTTCATTGCCAAATAATATTCCATTGTATGGGTATACCACTTTTGTTTATCCATTCATCACTTAATGAACATTTGGATTGTTTACACCTTTTGGCTGCTATGAATAATGCTGTTATGAACATTCATGTATAAGTCTTGTATACAGTATGTTTTCATTTCTCATGGGTGGATACCTAGGAGTGGAACTGTCGAGTCATATGGTAACTCTATGTTTAAACTTTTGAGGAATTCTCAACTGTTTCCCATAGTGGCTGCACTATTTTACATTCCTACCAACAGTGTACAAAGATTCCAGTGACTCCACTTCTTTCTCAGCACTTGTTATTGTCTGTCTTTTTCATCATTGCTGTTCTTGTAGGTGTCAAGTAGTAACTTGACATTTCCATAATGTTTTGATTTGCATTTCTATAATGGCAAAAGATGTTGAGCATTTGGCCATTTGCATATCTCCTTGGGGAAAATATCATTCAAATACTTTGTTCATTTTTTTTTTAACATCTTTATTGGAGTATAATTGCTTTATCATGGTGTGTGTTTCTGCTTTATAACAAAGGGAATCAGCTATACATATACATATATCCCCTTATCTCCTCCCTCTTGCGTCTCCCTCCCACCCTCCGTATCCCACTCCTCTAGGTGGTCACAAAGCACTGAGCTGATCTCCCTGTGCTATGTGGCTGCTTCCCACTAGCTACCTATTTTACATTTGGTAGCGTATATATGTCCATGCCACTCTCTCACTTCTTCCCAGCTTACCCTTCCCCCTCCCCGTGTCCTCAAGTCCATTCTCTACGTCTGAGTCTTTATTCCTGTCCTGCCCCTAGGTTCTTCAGAACCATTCTTTTTGTTTTTTGGGGTTTTTTTTGGATTCCATATATATGCGTTAGCATATGGTATTTGTTTTTCTCTTTCTGACTTACTTCACTCTGTATGACAATCTCGAGGTCCATCCACCTCACTACAAATAACTCAACTTCGTTTCTTTTTATGGCTGAGTAATATTCCATTGTATATATGTGCCACATCTTCTTTATCCATTCATCTGTCGATGGACACTTAGGTTGCTTCTATGTCCTTCTGTTCATTTTTTAATTGGATGATTTGCTTTTATAATTGAGTTGTAATAGTTCTTTATATATCTGGTTACAAGTTCCTTTAGACACATGATTTGCAAATATTTTCTCTCATTCTATGTGTTGTCCTTTCATTTTCTTGAAAGTAAAAGCACACAAGTTTTTAATTTTGATGCAGTCCAATTTAGTCTTCTCTTTTGACCTTTATATTTGGAGATCATATCTAAAAACCACTGAGTAATCCAAAGTCATGCAAGATTTGCTCCCACATTTTCTTCTAGTTTAACACTTACATTTAGATCTATAAGCCATTTTAAGTTAATTTTTGGATAGCGTGTGAAGTAAGCTGCAACTTCATCTTTTTGCTTAATGGATATACAGTTTTCCCGGCACCATTTGTTGGAAAGATAATTATTTCCCCATTGAATTGTCTTGTCACTCTAGCCAAAAGTTAATTTACAGTAAGTATAAGGGTTTATTTCTTGACTTGGAATTCTATTCCATAGATTCGTACATCTATCTTTATGTGAATACCACACTGTCTTGATTACTGTAGCTTTGTAGTAAATTTTGAAATTGATATATGTGTCCTCCAACTTTGTAAATTTTTTTTAATGTTTTGAGTATTCTAGGTCTCTTGAATTTTAGGATCAGCTTGCCAATTTCTGTAAAACAAAAAAAAGCCAGCTGGGATTCCAACAGGGATTGCACTGAATACATTAATCAACTTGAGGATGCCATTTTAGCCATATTAATTCTTCCAATCTATGAACAAAGATGAATCGCCATTTATTAGACCTTCTTTATTGTTTTTCAATGACATTTTGTAGTTTTTAGTGTCTAAGTCTTGTACCTCTTTTGCTAAATTTATTGCTAAGTATTTTATTCTTTTTCATACTACTGTAAATGTAATTGCTTTCTTAATATCATTTTTAGCTTGTTTATTGCCAAATGGAAATTTCAGGTCTTAATCATTTCACCCAGAGCAAACTCTAGACTCTCTCTCTCTCACACACACACACAAACACATCCAAATATGTTAAAATACCAGTTTTTCCGAAAGAACTACTGATAGTTATCAGTCTTACCTCAATAAAACTTTTATTCAAAGTTATACTTTGAATATATAAATGTGTGTACACATAATTATATACATATGTGTATTTTTTTAAGGCTAGGAGTCTACAAACAAAATCTTACCAATGTTCATATCACAATGACGGCTGCTTATAGGCAATTTTTTTCATCTTTGCTCAATTTGTTTTAAAATTTTTTCTATAATTAACATATACAATTTTTTTCTAATTTTAATTTTTTTATTAATTTTTAAAAGTGTGTTTTCACTTCTGTCCAGGAAGTTTGTCAACTGCCCCAATTTAAGACTAAGAAAATAATGACTGCGTTTACAATTATTTAGTTATTCCATTTCAATAGTCTTAGCAAACATTTGATTCTTTTCCAGTGTGGATTTATTCAAAAATACTCATTAGGCTTTTTTTCCTTCAAAATACTCTGGTTGATAGGTAATTTAAAGTATTTGGGCCCTTCTTGTATTTTTACAAATTAGTTCATTCCAGTTTGAAGTGCACAGTTTGATTCAGATTGATCCTTAGTGAAGTTTTACAGTAAAATAAACACAATCCTAAACATCACTTTAAGGAACAAAACTAAAAATCTCTTTAATAAATTAATATTCTGTTGCCTACAAAGACCTTCAAAGAGGTCGTGAATGTTCTCTGTAATCCCAGCTTCTCTTTAGACATTTGTATAACTTCAATTGATAAATTTTACAACCCCTTTTCCAGATAGCTATAAAAGTTTCTTTTAATCTTAGGATGTTAAGATACTACTGTCAAGGACTTCCCTGGTGGCGCAGTGGTTTAGAATCCGCCTGCCAATGCAGGGGACACGGGTTCGAGCCCTGGTCCGTGAAGATTCCACATGCCGCGGAGCAACCAAGCCCGTGCGCCACTACTACTGAGCCTGTGCTCTAGAGCCGTTGCTCCACAACAAAAGAAGCCATCGAATGAGAAGCCCTTGCACCACAACAAAGAGTAGCCCCCGCTCTCCACAACTAGAGAAAAGCCCTCGCGCAGCAACAAAAATCCAATGCAGCCAAAAATAATAAGTAAATAAATAAATTTTTAAGAAAAGATACTACTGTCAGTTTATCCTTATTTTGCTCTGTCACCTCTGGGGGAAATGAATCTGAACGCAAAACTTTTAAACGTTCTGATCCACTTCACAGAAGTTATAAAGAATTTACTCAACTCCAGGATTTTAAAATTTGTTCCCCAAATTCATGCTCATTTACATTATCCCGATTTGCCACAGATCTAAACTTCAGTTGCCTATTTTGGACAAAGGAAATAAAAGCCCTCTCAGAATACTGTTGTGAGCTTCAAATAAGCTGATATACATAAAGCTCTTAACACAGTGCATAATCACTCAAAAAGTGGTAGCTCTAATTAGTACTATTTAATATATTTTTCAAAGCTTTCCTATATTATCTCCCCCTTTCATACTCAAAGCCCTATGCTTTCAGTCTGTCTTCCTCATGGTCTGCCTAAACCACACCCACCGTAATGTGTATAGTAATCCAGGTGTGGACACACCTCAGTGTTACACACACATAGGACAATGTGTCTTCTTCTGTCTCCTTCTCCTCAGCTAACCCTTAACAATTGCAACCCTTAACCCTAGTGCATTGTGCCCCAAATAAACTAGAAACCAATGAAGATTAGAGTTCAAAACTATAAATAAACTTCACACGTGCTATATTTGCTTAAGAAGATGGGTCATAGCACACTGCAAAGAAGAACGCCACTACATGATATGCAGATCTATATTTGGTTACCAAAAAACTAAACACCTGTTTTGTTTTTTTCTGAACTATCACATGGAAATTAATAGTGAAATTAACTACCTTAGAGATACTGAAAGGGGAAATTCACAACCTACATTCTAAGCATAGATATAAAATATTTTAACCAATCTCAAATACCAGACACTTCACACAGACTATGAAGTCAAGTGGCAAAGGCTATATCAAGCCACAGAGATAAAGCCAAAAGTACCCTAACACAGTGCCACATATTTTACAAGTGATTTAAATATTCTTCACAGCTGTTCCTTTGCTTTACTGAGCCTAAAAGGCAAGCATATGGTAAATACGACAATTCAAACTCTAATGCAGGTAATTAGAGTGAAAAAATATACAATACTATTCTTTCCACCTTTGCAAGGCAATGTAATGAAATGGAACTAGTTACCACTTAGTAGGAAATACGAGGTCTTATGTAAAACCCAATTAATAATATCAATATTATAATTGATATAATTATATATCAATATATGATATACCAACAAGGTCTCCGCCCCATGAGGCCTTTAGGATCCCTCTCAAACCCACAAACATTTGGGGGAAAGGACTTTTCCCCAAATGCTTCAGAGGCAGGGCCTTTGACCAAAGTATTTGGAAAGAACAATACTGGAATTGTCGTATAAAGCTGTAATAACAGCCCCAAGCACAGGATGCCTACAGTGTCTCTTAAGACCCTTAGGGCTCAAAAAGCACTACCTCTATTTGCAATATTAACTTTACTTAATCTTATGAATTTTCTGAAGGCTAAGGATGAATCAGTCAGCTTGCCTGGGTATATTCTCAGTTTTTCACGTGAGACAGGGAGGATTCTACACCTAAACCAGTGGACAATCCCGACTGAGTTCTGGATGATGCTACTAAAATAGCTGACTTTATTAAATAAAGACTAGTTCACTCTGTAGAAAGTCTCAATAAAGAGCACCTAAATCTCCTTTTACATATGGAAACTCAAGGGCATGGCAGAGGAAGAGTTCTCAATAAAGTGAACTAAGAGATGAATTGCCTACAAAATCAGACTAAGCCCAGATCACATCCTATATATAAGCAGGAAGAGCCATCCACTGAAAGATTTTTAGTATGTCGAAATGATGGAAGTACTTGAGAAACATTAATCTAACCAGGAGCTGGAGCAATCAAAGCTTGTGTGTGTGTGTGTGTGTGTGTGTGTGTGTCGGGGAGGAGAAAATAGAGGAAATAGAGGAAGGTAGACTACTTAAGACACTATATCAATAATCCAGATATGAGGTGATCCAGCTCTGGACTAAGGATTTGGAAGTGGAAAGGAAGAAATGCATACAAAAACCATTCAAAGTCAAAATGTGAAAAATGAATGCAAGGGTGGAGAGAAAGAAAATCAAAGGTAAAGTATGAGGCTTGAGGAGAGGTCACTGAATTACTACCATAGATTAAAGGGGGATGTCAGGAGAAATAATCGTGACTTTAAGAGATGAATTGGTTTTAGACATACTGAGTTTGCAGTGATATTCAATCATAGACAGTCACCAGCACTGGTAGCAGGTATGATGTAAAGAGTCCCAATGACTACGACACCAGGTAGTCTGAGAATGGGTAACACTAAAAAAGTATTAGATTGACGAAATTTCCATTACAGGTCATTAAGCTGTCTGCAAAAACAAGTTTATCAAGCCATTTTTACAGAGGCATACCATCTGAGAGTACTTCTAACCTCAGCATTATTTACCTTAATGCTTTAAACTGTGCTTATGAACACATAAATATTAAATAACAGATCACCAAATGCAGTTCTGGCAAACAGTGAAGTGTCACGTTATTAAAACAAAACTGATTTTGTTGCTTGAATTTATTTTAGACTTTGGTTTTTCAAATATTTTTCGTACATTAGCTAACTTTTTCTTTCCGATTATTTTGTGGGGAAGATCACACAATTTGTTTGGATCAAGGATATAAAGCCAGGCTATATAAGAAGGAAAATTTCTTAGGTTAAAAAGTTTTACTTGATCACCTCCTGATATTTTATGGTTTGGAATGCAACCACCTGAACCAAAAAAAACCTTAACTTTTCATTCGTGTTATTTCTGGCAACAACATGAAGCAATCCATCACGGAATAAAGAAAACGACAGCTCACATAAATATCAAGTTCCTCCTTAACCATTTTTAAAAAAAGCATAACTACTTGGTGAAATTCAAGGGTCAAGGGACTGAGTGATATGACTCACTAGGAATTCTGCAAAATACTTTTACAACTGAAATTAGGAAACACATCACTTGTAGAAATCAAACTCTTGGAGAAGTTTAACAAATACTTAGTATAAACCCTTGATCCACAAATCGAAATGGCTGCTCTTTGAAATAAATACTAGGGCATGTTTTCCTTTATTTTCTCCTACTGTAAGAAGTAAAATATGTACATATAAAAAGCAATCACTGGTTCATCAGTAGTGGCAAATATACCATATTAAAGTAAAATGTTAACAATAAGGGAAGCTGAGCATGAGATAGGTAGGAACTCTCTGTACTATCTCTGTAATTTTTTTGTAAATCTAAAACTACTCTAAAATTTACAGTTTCTTTTCAAAAAGTAATCACTGTACTTTTTTTGTTTTTTAATTAAAGGTCACATTTTGCTTAATCTCATAACCAAATATTCATTCAGTACATATGTATTGAACAAATGGGTGCTCAGCTCTGTATGATTTACGATGGTGACTGAGACCTGAGGGCTAAGAAAGAAATCATATCCCTGTAATTTCCAACGGCTCACACTCAAGGAGCTTAACAACTAGGAGAGAAGAAATAAGACCGAGGACACAAAGTGTAACACACAAAAGTCATAAAGCAACTTTCTCCCCCTTCCCCAAGCACTCCTGTACACCTCTTCTGCCAGGCTAAATCTTCCTCTGGCCCTAAATCTAAGACAGGCCTCACAGTGGTGTGCCAGGTGTTGTTGGATAATAAAAAGTCCCTAAAATAGTCTCAGTACAGTAATTAAATACCCAGTTCACGTAAAAACCAAACTCTGGACTTCATTCAAAAGTAAGAGTGTCGCCCTCCCCTGGCTCAGGTCAGCTGCTTTTCTTTCACTTGACCAGCAGATCTCCCTAGCAACCCCTACTGGCTGATGTGCAGTTGCCCCTGACCCCCTCGGGGGAGGTCATGGGACAGAGAAAGTCTTAACTGCTCTGCAAATATCTGCAAGGTTTGCCATGCAGATGCCCAGAGTTGGACTGCTCCACTCACGGGGATGGGGCTCCCTGCCCCATCCTTGACAAGCACCAGCATACCTTCTCTGGATGGTCTTTTACGATTCCAGGGACTATCTCTGGCCCACTGTCAGTGGGAAAACAATTACTTCCCATCCACTGTTCTCTACTCTCTGTCATTGGCTACATCAGCCAGCTTCTTCCCCTTTAGATTGCTCTGGCATGACTGATACGTGGTCCCCTCTGTTCCCCAAGCTGCAGGGCACACAGAGCAGGCTATCTTTCCTTTCTCTCTCTCTCCTTCCCTCCCTCTATTCTTCCCTCCCTCATTCTCACAAGCACAAATGGATATTATAACTATAATAACTCAAGGCACTTTTACAGTAATTCAAATTGGAGTATGACCTTTACCTAAGGAACCCCTTTACTATGCAACTGATTTTACAATTCCCTCAGCTGCAACTGATTTTACAATTGCTTAAGAAAGTTTTGCTGGAGCTTGTTTTGCTAGTCAAGCTCTGCTGCAACCTAAGAGGTGTTTTTAAGCAATCATCTGGCCTCTTTACAGTTCTGCCCTCTTCCCAGTCCAGTGCTGGAGAAAAAAGAAAAGAAAGCTGTTGAAGATATTGCAACATTCTTACACCCTGTTCCTTGGATTGCTACTTAAAAATGCATATATCTCATTAAGATCACTGATTTTACCAACTTTTTAGTCTTAGTAGCCTATTAGCAGCTTTAAGAAAAAACAGACTAAAAGAAGGCAAATATCTTAGTTCAGATTAAGCATACCCCAAAGTTATATGTGAAAAGCTATTAAAAGTAATATTAAATGAGGAAAAATATTCTTCCAAATACTCTGATAAGTATGTTTCTCACATTACAAAAGGAAATGAATGAGAACCACATGGTAGTAAAAGGGTGAATAGCAATTTACAGTCTGCTGAAGGATGAGGCTGAAGTGGGCTATGGTCTCCCAGCCATGGCTACCTTATGTGTGGTGGTACATTTGGGACTCACAAATTTCATTAAGTCCAAAAATCTTTACTGAGTGTTTACCATGTGCCTGATACCAGGTTACAGGCTACAGGGAATAGAAAAATAAATCCTATGATACGGTGGCTCTCCTCAGGGGTGGTAAGGTACATACGAATAACCACACAATACCAAATACGATAAGCACTAAAAGGCCATTATGCCACCAGCAGAGATTACATTTTCTGGAAGGATCAGAAAACCCCGTGCAGGAAGAGGCATTTTGCTAGGTTTTAAAGAAGAGCAGGATTTCACTAGGCAGAAATGGGAAGAAAACTCCACTAACAAACACAAAGAAAGAGAAGAGGGGAAAATATATTTGAAGAACGACATGTTAACACATTTTAGCAGAAAGAGGATAGGCCAGAGAAGGGCAGAGAACCTGGGTCTGGAAAATTCCTCAGGAAGGAGTGGGTGATGAGTGCTGGGCAGAGCGGTACAAAACAAAAGGGAAAGGAACTCCTCTTATTGGAAAGACACTTGACCCCAGAGAAGTTCCAGTCGATGAGGGCTGCCACTCCTCACCAGCTGTAGCCAGCCTTCCAACTACATGGCCCTTGCAAATTCAGAGAGTGGTGGAAGCAGCCATATATACGGTATGTAAATCCTAAGTATGGCGTTAGCATCCTAAGTTTTGGGTTTTAATAGGTCTGAATTTCTTTTCAGAGTGCTGCTTCAGTGCATAATCAGAATATCTACATGAGTAGCCTCCCTTCTGTAGTTTGAAACTACCTGACTCTCAATGGAGATTTGGTGTGGCTAATAAGCAAGACATTTACAAGTGCTAAAAGCAACCTGAAATGCAGATAATTCTATTTTCAAGAAGAGAAGGAGGAATCTTAACCAGATTGCTGTTAAAGCTTCCTGGAACATAATCAGAAATAACAAAGGTTTCAAACAACCCCACACAATTATGCCTTGTGAGATCCTTGTGAATTCTACACAATGATAAAGTAATGTCACATCTAATACAGTGAAGTAAGCAGATGCCATGGGGACAAAGAAGAGAACAAGAAAACATAAAAGCGGGAAATCGTTCAGGAAGAAGGAGTGAACAACGTCTAGAGGAGAAACGTGGCACATACAAGAGCTGAACGAGGCCGTTAGAACACGGAACTTGAGTGACTACAAAACGCAAAGCAGTTAACAAAAGTAGGCATGATTTAAGCAGATTCACACACCTGGTTGTTTTTAAGAGCCCAACCTTAGATATTCTAACAGTCAACAAATAAAAATCTCTCTTCACTCAAAATTCAGATGTTTACTTCTCAACAGAAACCCCACCCACTTATCCAAAACGAAGCCCTGAGAAAATCTTGGCAAACCTACCGCACTGGCTTCCAAGTTTCTTTCAGAGAAGCGATGAGCCAGAGGAACAACTGGGTGCCACCAGCACAGCATGAGCATTTGAGGTGCTTCTGCAAATCTCACGACGGCACAAACGGTATCTCAGAACAGTGACAATAAAACAAACCACTTGCTTCACAAAGTCTTTTCTGACCCTGTTCTTGGCCACATACGATCTCGCCATCCTTGGAATCACTGTAGCTGGTTTAGGTCTCTCTGACCCCATTTCCAGTCTCCCTACCTGTGGAATCTTATCCCTCAATCAAATTCACAAAAGTCCTCGAGGACTGGAGTTGGGTCCCACTCATCTCTGCAACCCCTGAGGGCCTGGAATACAGTCTTCAGGGATTTCTTGTTGAATTGGAAACCCTGTTACTAAATATTTCTTTGGAGTATATTTATACATGCTTTCCTGTTACAAAATGTTCTATAATAAGGACTGCAGAATAATTATTTTTGCTAGGAACAATTACACTTCAAAGGAGCACCAATGGTTATTCCATAGGTCGTCTGTAGAGTCTTGGAAGAAAAACATGATATGAATCAGCATATCATAGATGAGTCAAAGAAAACTTCTCTAATAAATCTTGTTTTCAATGAAACAATTTTGGGTTTTTTAACAATGTGCTTCATTTTCCTTAATATTAAAAACAAGTAAAAAAAATTTTTAAATAAAAACAAGTATGGAAGTACTTTGAAAGTGACAACTTTTTTAGCAAAAGAGAACCGTATTCTAAATCTATAAAAGATACATATTTGTTCTAAAGTTAATTATTGCAACTTGGCCTAATCACTGACATTGGGATGAATCAATTGCTTATGTTTTTTGTTCTTCCATTTCATCAAATGTTCTACAAAGACCTTTCCTGCCCCCTCCCCCATTGGTACATGGGCTACAAAGGCTATGCACTAGAATGCACATTTACTGAACTAAGGACTGTTTTTAATGCCACCTATTGTAATACACACAGACCTTATTTTAGGGGGTTAATACTGCTGATCCACAGTGAGAACTACTGAGCAAAGATGAATCCATCTGTCCCCTGACTTCACAGAGTTCCCTGGGATGCTATCTGAAAAATACAGTGTTAAGAAAAAAACAGTCAAAATAATTCAGGCCTGACCTCAGAAAGCCACTGCTTCTGGGACAGCTACAGGATGATATTAGAGTGTCCTTTTTTTCTCATAACCAAGATGAGAAGCTATAACAAACCACCCCAGATACGATTTCATTTATCTCCATCATAAAACACCCTTTGATAAGCACATTACCTTTTTGTCAAGCAAAGACTCATTAATCATTTAATATGGAAGATTAATTAACTTTGGATAAGACAAAAATCAAAAGTTCATTTAAAAATATTGAGAATTTCTACTGTATATGTTTTATTATCATAGAAAATTCTTTTCTAAAATTCAATCCTTTCCAATATTTAAAAATCTATCTTTTTAAAAACTGCTGTACTTCTGTTACACATTTATTGGATTACCTTTTATAACTGTGCCCAGAAAGACTGTGAAAAGGAACTTTTCTGGGCATTTATGTTAAAGGTAACATCAATGTAATGTGTCTTCTAATAAAAATAGTTTTTTCTAATAAAAATAAGGACGGGGGGGGGGATCTTCAATGCATATCTAAATGTCACAGATTAGGAGATCTTTAATTTGATACTTTGTCTTTACAAGCAAAATAGAAAATTCAATCAAGTATCAGCTATTTTTGGATTTTAAAATGGATTTTTGCTTTAGTTTTCCATTAGTTTGTATATCTAGCCACCATCTGTTTATCAGTTTTCCTTTAATTTACCTTATAGTTTTAATTCAAATTATACTGCAAAAAATCAAGCCAATTTTAGAGCTGCATTCTCTACTAGTTAGCCTAAATGACCCAGTTGACAGAGAAAATGTATTATAATGGCATAATACCAGAGCTAATTTGGGGAGGGAAGGTCTGAAAAAGCAACAACACTCTAAATTAGAAACTAAAAACATTGGCCCAAAGTAATAATCACAAACTAGATCTAAACAGGGAGCTGGCATTTGCCCTTAGTCAAGAGAAAGTTGCTACCCTTTTATTGTAATGTATCTATATTAATGTTTAATTTATATAGATATCTATATATTTAAGGGTCTCTTCTCTGTTTAAAGCTAATTGGTAAGTTTTAGGGAAATATCTCAGTAAATTCCCATATAATTGATTTCCAAAAGAAAGTGCCATAATAACATGTATATTTTTCCTCTGGTTAATACAGCAGTAAAAATACACAGAAGCACTGTTTTTAATAAGAGGTGGTTTGTTAGGACTAATAACTTGCTACAATTTATGAAAGAGAGAGAGTTTTCTTTTCAAATTGAGAAAATAAATAAATAAAAAGGCAGTAAAACTGTGAAAGGAAAGGAGGAGATTGAAAACCAAGTTGGAGGAGGAATAAACACAAGCAGATGAAGATATCAAGCAGTTCCAGACATTACTCTGCAAATTCTAGGTACTGAAGCCTGAGAAGGAAGGCTTCTCTGTGAGACTGTAAATGAAAACTTCCATGACCTAGTAGCTCCACAGCTACCTCTTCTGTTCACTACCCATTTTAAGGCCTTTCTAGTATAATTCCTTTGGGGGAGGTCTTTGCTCTATTTCTATACCACAGGTTTTATTCTCCCTCAATATAAATTAATTTTTTTAAATTATGAAAAATTGATCCAAGAAAATAGTCATTTAATGAATTTTAAATCTTTTAATTATATTGACTTTTTGCAACTGCTTTTTAAAAATTATTTTAGATGATGCTTAAGGCAAATCATTTTTTCGAAACTAATACAGTGATTGATTCCTATTACTAAATGATTTCACAGGAAGCATCATGCATACAGCTAACAACTGAGTGGAGGTTAAACTTTTTGTTATGTTTCGCTACTGTTAACTCTTGTGATTCTAGACATATTAGGATAAACACATATAAATCAAATAATTCTTTTCTTATTCACCTCAAATTTAAATTCATTTCCTAGCAACAACTGGTATGAGATTCTAGGAACTACTCAGCCACTGGCTCAACTTTTTACCTGATTTGGCAAATGTCTACACAGGCTTGGAAGCAGTCTTACTCAACCCAATGTCTAGTAATAACCACAAAAGGCTTTTGATGTCCAAAAACTATACGAAAGGGAAAACATCCCCAAATCAAAAATCTTTAAACAAAAGTAGAAAGAGTGAATATCTGCAAAGCACTAATTTTGAAGTACCATGTATATCAATATTATTAAAACAGATCTTCCAAAGCAGCCCATTAACCTCACACTGCTGTCACCCCATCTTGAAGCTTGAGGCTGGCTTCTTCTGTATTTAGACGTCACTGGGCACGTACCCTTAGTCCCACGTTCACTCCCTCGAATTGTTCATAAACATCGCTCTCCTCCAGACTTGAAGGTCGTGTAAGGGCTGGGACCACTGTTCTCACTCACCTTTGCATCCACTACAGCATTTACAATAGTGCTTTATTCACTAAGTGAAAAATCTTTACATTTCTGTTGCTTAGAGGAGCAAAAACAAAATGCTAAATTATTTTTCTCATAATAATTAATTTTGTGAACTATTAATCAATTCCTGATGCACTTTGGGAAACACTCCCCCTAATAGCTTAGCAATAAGAAAAAGGACTTGGGCTTCCCTGGTGGCGCAGTGGTTGAGAATCTGCCTGCCAGTGCAGGGGACACGGGTTCGAGCCCTGGTCTGGGAAGAGCCCACATGCCGTGGAGCGACTGGGCCCCTGAGCCACAACTACTGAGCCTGCGCGTCTGGAGCCTGTGCTCCGCAACAAGAGAGGCCGCGATAGTGAGAGGCCCGCGCACCGCGATGAAGAGTGGCCCCCGCTCGCCGCAACTAGAGAAAGCCCTCGCACAGAAACGGAGACCCAACACAGCCAAAAATAAATAAATAAATAAAATTTAAAAAAATAAATAAATAAGAAGGACTGAAATAAGGAATAGACTACAAGAGTATGAGCCATAAAAATAAAGTCAGGAAGCAAGTATTTAGTACTTAGTATTAAATAATATAAAACTTGGTTTTTAATACCTGGTATTCTCTAGAGGTATAAAAACTTACGGGGGATGTTAAAATACAGGCTTTACTAATGGAGCGCTTCAATACTGTTTGTTTGTCTGTTTGTCTGTTTATTATAGTTTGGGAGGGTTTTTGTGGGGGGGAGAGCAAGGACTAAAGCAAGCAAAGCTCACACATTACAGTATAAATGCTTCATCTCAAGAGACAGATCTCAAACATATATCTGTTTTGCACCATTCTACACTAAGGTCTGATGTTAACGACCGAATCAGACTTTTAAGGAGAAAAATTTGAAAATTTACCTGGGAAATAGTCATATGTTTTATGTGCCTCTCCAACATGTTTCTGCTCTACCCTTACTTTTTTTAATGGTATATATAATAACAAGTATTGGAAAACTGGTATGGTGTTTGCTGATCTGAATCTATACTAGACTTTTCTAGAAAAACAACCAAGTCAGGAATTAGTGTATAATAGTCTCATTTAACGCTTATGAAGAAAAATAATACTCTTAGAAGCTAAATCACTCTCTGCACAGAATCAGGAAATGAACACAACAGAAACAAAACTATAATAGACAAGTGAGAAACAATTTTCTTCCAAAGTAATTTTGGAGACACAGTTCCCTGAATTAGCTCATTCGTTCATTCTGAAATGGAGTCACACAGCATATGAGGCAGTATTTAAAAAGTCTTTGCCTTCTAGGAACAAAGCTTGCCACAAACATCCACAGGGCAGATTGAGGGAGAGGTAAATAGGAGGTCACAAGTTGTCACTGAGACCTTCATCACACTTTTCCTATGGCTCCCATATTTCCAACCATTACAGCTTTGGTCTTCAGTGGCTACCTTTCAGAGAAGTAATGATGATGGGAGGCCCACTGCCTAAAAACCCATGCATCCTGGAGATAAGAATAAATTAACTGTGGAAACTGCCACTGCTGAATCACCCAACTAATCACAAAATCTCTCATACCACATGTCCAGATTACCATTACATGGAGTCGCAAGTGGTGACAATCCTAGCTTTGTGTGAGAAGCTTTTTGGTTTTTCATTCTTAAGCATCAGTGAGAAAGTAAAACCACCACACTATGCTTTCATACCATAAAATCACCTGCTAGAAAAAGAATGAAGCCTGTAACAGACATCAGGACCTTATTCGTAGTTTGAGTATCAAGAAATGTCACAACAGTCTCAGATGTAGAAAACAAACTTATGGTTACCAGCGGGTGAGGGGAGGGATAAATTGGAAGATTGGGATTGACATATACACAGTACCATATGTAAAATAGATAACTAATAAGGACTTACTGTATAGCAGAGGGAACTCTACTCAATACTCTGCAATAGCCTATATGGGAAAAGAATCTAAAAAAAGAGTGAATATATGTATATGTATAACTGATTCACTCTGCTGTACACCTGAAACAAACACAACATTGTGAATCAACTATACTCCAATAAAAAATTTTTTTTAAAAAGGAAGGAAAGAAAGAAATATTGTAACAGCAATTTGCTCAAACTTAGCATTTTGTGTGCCTTTGCATGTGTGTGGATGCATGCTTAGAAATGATATACAAATGCATAAACCTAGAGGAAAAACATGCAAAGAGGCATAAGACATTTACTCTTATTGATAGTCATGTCCATTATCAAAGGTCATGGATGGAAAAGAGCAGATATGCATGCATCTTTATATCCTTTCACAGGTTCATCATTTACGATCACACGGAATGAAGAACACAAATAACAAATGTTGGTGAGGATGTGGAGAAAATGGAACCCTCGTGCACTGTTGGTGGGAATGTAAATTGGTGCAGCCACTATTGAGAACAGTATGGAGGTTCCTCAAAAAACTAAAGATAGAGCTACCATATAATCCAGCAATTCCACTCCTGGGCATATATCCGAAAAAAAACAAAAACAATATTTCAAAAAGATACATGCACCCCAATGTTCATAGCAGCACTGTTTA
Source organism: Eschrichtius robustus (assembly GCF_028021215.1). Lineage (NCBI taxonomy): Eukaryota > Metazoa > Chordata > Mammalia > Artiodactyla > Eschrichtiidae > Eschrichtius > Eschrichtius robustus. The sequence goes on from NC_090841.1 coordinate 50,837,521, forward strand.
CCATTGCCAAGGTATGGAAGCAACTTAAGTGTCCATCAACAGACGAATGGATAAAGAAGATTTAGTACATATATACAATAGAATATTACTCGGCCATAAAAAAGAACGAAATATTGCCATTTGCAGTAACACGGATGGACTTGGAAGGTATCATGCTAAGTGAAATAAGTCAGACAGAGAAAAGACAAATACTGTATGATATCACTTATACATGGACTATAAAAAATACAACAAACTAATGACTATAACTAAAAAGAAGCAGACTCACAGATATAGAGAACAAACTAGTGGTTACCAGTGGGGAGAGGGAAGAGGGGAGGGGCAAGATAGGGGTAAGGGATTAAGAGGTACAAACTACTATGTATAAAAGAAATAAGCTACAAGGATACATTGTACAATACGGGGAATATAGCCGGTATTTTATAATAACTGTAAATGGAGTATAACCTTTAAAAACTGCAAATCGCTATATTGTACGTCTGTAACTTATATTTTATATCAACTATACTTCAATAAAAAAAAAAAAATTTAACAAAAAAGACAGGGCTTCCCTGGTCACGCAGTGGTTAAGAATCTGCCTGCCAGTGCAGGGGACACGGGTTCGATCCCTGGTCCGGGAAGATCCCACATGCCGCGGAGCACCTAAGCCCGTGCGACACAACTACTGAGCCTGCGCTCTAGAGCCAGCAAGCCACAACTACTGAGCTGGCATGCCACAACTACTGAAGCCCACACGCCTAGAGCCCATGCTCCGCAACAAGAGAAACCACCGCAATGAAAAGCCCGCGCACCGCAATGAAGAGTAGCCCCCGCTCGACACAACTGGAGAAAGTCCGCACACAGCAACGAATACCCAACACAGCCATAAATAAATAAAATAAATACATTTATTTAAAAAAAAAAAAAAGACAAATACCCTTGACTATCCAAATCTATTCAGTTCCTTGGTGTGGATAAAGTACCTTTAGTTAACTAGGGATACCTGTATTCCAGACTGCTGGAAAAAAAAACCTTCAAATACCAGCTCTCCACTGGCAGGCTCCCTCTTGCTACCGGCTGTAAATGTCCTGTTTTGTTTTTTTCACCTTATGACCAATGAAGAATCGGTTCCACTTCACTGTGCCCAAGAAGTTAAGCTGGTTTCTACAAAAACTGTATGTAAGACATAAAATCTAATATTTCTTATTCTGTTTAATGGCCAGTACTCATTTTCCAGTCCCGTTTTTCATCTTACTAAAAAGTATATCATACAGAATATATCAGAAACTATAATAATTAAAAAATAAAGCAAACTGAAAAGTCTGGGGGCAATTAAATTTTGATACATATTCTTAAGTATTGATTTTGTTTAAATTATCTGTCTGGTGAGAAAAAATTCAACTCTCAAAACTGAGGTATTATGTGACTTTTTGAGGAGGGCTCACTAACCATAAGTATGATATTCATGGTTGTAAATTTTAATTAATAGTAATCTAAGAGTATTCTGAGCAACCTAAAATCTTAATTATTGTTTTATATATTCTGAAGAGGAACTATTTGATAACTGGAAAAGATGGTCTCAAGAGAATATATTCATACCAAATAAGAAACTGAGAAGATCATCACACTAAGTGAAGTAAGTCAGAAAGAGAAAGACAAATACCACATGATACCACTCACATGTGGAATCTAACATATGACACAAATGAACTTACCTACGAAACAGACTCACAGACATAGAGAACAGACTTGTGGTTGCCAAGGGGGAGAGCGGGTAGGGGAGGGATAGATTGAGAGTTTGGAATTAGAAGATGCAAACTATGCAGGGCAGAAATAGAGACACAGATGTAGAGAACAAACATATGGACACCAAGGGGGGAAAGTGGCGGAGGTGGTGGTGGGATGAATTGCGAGATTGGGATTGACATGTATACACTAATATGTATAAAATGGATAACTAATGAGAACCTGCTGTATAAAAAAATAAATAAAATTAAATTAAAAAATTTTTAAAAAAGGAAGATACAAACTATTATATATAGAATGGATTAACAACAAGGTCCTACTATATAGCACAGGGAACTGTATTCGATACCTGTGATAAATCATAATGGAAAAGAATATGAAAAAGAATATATATATGTGTGTATGTATGTATAACTGAATCGCTTTGCTGTACAGCAGAAATGAACACTACATTGTAAATCAACTATACCTGAATAAAATAAAATTTTTAAAAAAGAAACTAAGGAAATCCCTTTTTTTTACAAATAAGCCTAAGAGAAAATACTAAATTGAGTGGAGGAATTATCACATTAAAAAAATTAAGTGCTTCTTAAAGGGATCAATAGATGAACAAATGAAATGGTCAAGGGACAGATTTCAGATTTTCCGCCTTAACTCTTTCAAGGTGGAAAAATGCAATTCTAAAGCTACAGAGCAATTACAGATGTCACACCAGAATTCTACAATCCTGCATCTGCAGCTTCTAACCACTATCCCCTGGTCACTTCTTTCATTAGGTAAAAATCTTAAAAGCCAGATGGAGTGGGGAGTTTCTATTGATACATAACAAAGGGAACACATTTTCACTACAAACCTCAAGACTGATCATGCCATGAACACTGCCTCCTAAAACTCCAATGTGAAAATGATTATACCACCCTTTTAATCAAATGTCAATAAATCAGGTTATCCATGTTTATGGAAATTGGTTGTTTAAAGAAGCCCTATGTTGCAATTTATTGTGACATTTAATATCTTTCTATAAAATTAATAGTCTCCATTGTAGAGGAACATCATTTATTGAAAGAAAAAAATCAGGCCAAGCAAGAATCCTGTGTTCTAATCTCAACTCTGTCTCTAAAGCTGCTGTGTGATCTTTAGCATTATATTTAACTCTCAGACAAAAGCTATTTTCATATCTGTAAAATCGAGATAAAGACAACTGTCATGACTACTTACCAGGCAGCTGTGAGCTTCATATGACATGATTTATACAAAAGTGCTTTAAAAATCATATCCAAATATATTAGCTACTACTTTCATTTCCTTCTAGAGTTAAAGCAGATTAAGACAGACTGTCAAAGAGAAATACTCGAATTTTAATGATGCTTGGGTTAAGTCCTAAATTGTTATCCCATGCCCATGTCTAAAGAAAACTGTATAAGAGTAGAGCACATAGATTCAGGAAAACCACATTTGCACAGTAAGAATCTATAAAGTCAGTGAAGTATCTCATCAAAAAGAATAAATATCTTTTAACATTTTATATTGGATGTTTCAAGTTACCATTAATATTTCATATCTATGACATCCTCAGGCTTGAAGATTTTTTCTTTCAGGTAACATAGCAAACAAAGTTAAATGTTTATAAATGTCTTACCCTACTCTTCAAAGTAAGTCAGTATGGAAATCAACAGTCCAGAGAAGATAAAGCAAACTTCTCCCTCCATAATCTCTATCACTGGAAGTAAATCTTACTTTCATCTGATCACAAGAAGACTCCAGTTCCACAGCTCAATTAATAAACCCAAGGTCCTAATGTGGCACAGAACTTCTGGGGTGTGTTTACAAAACAGCAATCCAGGGTTAACCCAGTGCTTGCGGGATCTTCTGGTATGACCTTGCACATCTAAGGCTTCAAGGCTTGACAACTGTGGTGCTATCTGCCAGGACTTCCATGCCCGGACATTTATACTTCTGTCAGATAAGAAAGTCTATACAATTTTTCTTCACAAGAAATCCTTGGTAAAATAAAATTAAAGTTATCCATTTAAATGATCCCCAAACACTTTTCAAATTTATTTATGGATAACTGCTCCTAAAAAGAAGAAGGAAAAAGAAAAAAGAAAACATCTGGGGCAAACCAGAAAAAATGGAAAAAAACCGTATCATACTTGCTATAAACTGAATGTTGGTGCCCCCTCCAAATTCATATGTTGAAACCTAATCCCTCAACATGATGGTATATTTGGGAGGTGATTAGGTCATGAGGGCTTGGCTCTCATGAATGAGATTAGTGCCCTTGGAGACCCCAGAGAGGTCCCTCACCCCTTCTGCCATGGGAGGTTACAGTAAGAAGACAGCCACCTATGAACCAGGAAATGGCAAACAATGAATCTACCACCACCTGATCCTGGACTTAACAGCCCCCAAATTGCAAGAAAAAGATTTTTGTTGTTTATAAGCCACCCAGTCTATGGTATCTTTCTTATAGTAGCCTGAATGGATTAAGACAACTGTGAAATGCAAAGACAAACTCAGAAAAACCATAGACCAAGAACCCACAGAACTTCAGAGAGTGGGGGAGTCCTGAAGAACTTGAACAGAATGAATAGATCTTTAGATTAATTTTGTAATCTATACAATAAAGTATTCCCCAAAATACCCATATGGAAAAGGAGGAAACCTAAACTTAGCCCATACAGAACGAGCAATATTGGTTAAAGGTATTTCACTCTACATCTCCAGACAATTGAGCGGGACAATTTATTCATTATTGTACGTAGCGAGCACCCTGGTGAACATGATAAAATTATGACAAATGCATATGACAGTGGAGAATCTGAGTTTACACAAAACATTCTCACAGTATCTGTAGCTATATCTCACCATAGATTTACTCTGTAACCAGAAATTACAAAATTTTCTCTGTAATCTGGATAAAGAGATGACAAAAATTACACTTTAAGTTGGAAGACATTCCTTTCTCACTGTGAAATGCACATGTCTTTAAAGGCTGAACACTTTCTATTCTGAAAATGGAGTTTAATTTAGCATTGTTTCATTGCTTCAAAATTAAATAAATGGGATTTTGTGAATTCTAAATTAAAGAGGCCATTTTTCAAAGAGTCTACATTGCTCCCTCACCTCACCTAAACACACACGTTAAAATATCTTTTCTTTCTTATAGCCCCATCTTCTTTCCAGGTATAACCAAAGGATCACTACCTGAATTTAGGGAAGAGGTCATTACAAGGGCTTTTCTTGTTGTGTTGTTGTCTTACATCAGTTTAGTACCCCAGCTCATCAGGAGGAAGATGGAGAAATCACATCTTACCAAATGTTTATCATACATACAGATGGCTGTTTCTGTTTTGAATCTTGCATTCCTTTATGTCCCATTTGATCTGGGTGCATCCTAAGGCATAGCACCTCCCTCTCTCTCCACCCACTCCTCCCTTTAATATGGCCATTGCGGCTCCATCCCTGGGTGTGATTGCTCAAACTTGTCTTCCCACACTACTCCCCACAATTCTGTTCAGTAACTGAGAAAATCCTTGCTGATTCTCATTCAAAAACAAAGTGAACCAAAGCCTTGTGGCTTAAAATGAGCTGGACTCAAACTCAGCTCCTGGGGAACCCTGGCAAATGAATACACACAGCAAGCTTAAGCTAAGCTAATTCTGGGCGTGTCCCAGCCAGACTAAAAGTGAAATGAGGTTGTAATGGGCTTTGAACAGCTTTCCTAAATACTTCTAAACAATCAATTATAAAACATGGCCTAGAAATTATAACTGAGGGAATTTGCTAGTTGATTTGTAGAAGCAAGGAATAATGTGTACAAATTATTATGAGCAATCTGAGTGTTGGTTTTGTTTCTATGCAATTTTCAGTCTTGAGAACTCTGAGGAAACAGATGTCATAAGTCTATCAAGCATATGGGTGGTAGGATTATAGGAAGATTTTTGGTACATTTTCTAAATTTTCTAAATGATCATCATTACTCTAATGATCAGAGTTAAGCAACAGCTGTAATGATAACAAAGGGAATTTTATGTTGCATTCTTGTTACCAAAGATCTTTATTAAGGAACTATTCGCATATAATTAGCAGTAGGCAAATCCTTCCCTTGCCATTCAGTGAATTAAACAAACAATTATTGAGAATCTACAGTGTGCCTGAATCTGTATTGGTACTAAGGGCTCAGACTATTTATATTCCAGGAACAGAATATAGTGGAAAACATAGACTTGTGCACATAGAAATTTCAAAATAAAGTGTTAAGTATTAAGAAAGCAGTATTGAGAGCAACTGTGAAAAGAGAAAGGCAACTTGATTCAGTCTAAGGGTTAAGAATAGATTTTTTAGAAGAATTGAATTAGCTTGAAGTGAGCCTATTACATGAGTAAAATGTCAACTGGAGTGGGAGAGAGAAAGATTCCAGGCAAATCCCATATTCTCTGGTGAAAAGTGGCACAAACTCAACTCAAACTGGCTTAAGCAAATAAACAGAACTCATTTTCTTTGTTTAACAAGAAAGGGTCAGTACAGAATTGGCCTTACAGACACCTGAAACCAGGGACCCTCCATCTCTTACCACCTTTGGCTTCCTTCCCTCTTGGCTGCAGGGGTCCCTTCCAGCCCTGTCACAGAAGAGGATGGGCTCACATGTGAAACAGCATGAAGAGAAGAGCTTTACCTGGTCTGGCCACCCCCAGAGCAAGCACTGTGGCCAAGGTGTAAGTGTGCTAACTGCCCAGAAGAGGTTCTCCAGCCCTGGGACCAGGAGAGCCTGTGACTGCCAACTTCACTACAACCAGAAGTTCTGAGGCATGGGTTTCCTGCAGCTGACTGTGGCCCTGAACAGACAAAACAACAATGACCATGACACAGCAGGAATGTCAACAACCACCCAGAGAAATGAAACGTCATGGATGAGGCAGAGAAGAGCATTAGGGATGACAACAAGGACAGAGTTACCAGCACTCGGCTAGCACTATATGGGAAGCTGAAGTCTGGCTGGGGGGAGGGCGGTGGTGTGGGCATATACAGCCACTTTTAGATAAAAATGAAAATGGCACAGAGAGAGCAATTCACAAGGTGTCATTAATACATAAACTGTTTACAAGTAACGATGCAGAAAAGGGTAACTACTATTTTTGCGTTGGACACACTTTCTATATCCTCATAAACATACCATACGGTTGGTATTATCATCTTCCTTCTACGGATGAGTAAACTGAGATTGAAGACTTAGCCTGTAAAGGACACAGAGCAAGAAGTGGAGGAAGCAGCAAAAATCATGCCTGTGTATATTCCTCGCATGCTGCCTCTCACGAAGATCAGCACAAATAACTGAAAAACGACAGAACGTACTGACATTTAATTGCCTCAAATCTCACCTGCCATTCCATGCCATTCAGTAAATATGAGTACCTTGTATGCGGGAGTCCCTTTCCTTGTCATGCATTTTGCCACCATTCACTGCATCTATCTCAGGGACTGGTGGCATTCCTCAGCCTAGTCTCTCCTACACGATGGAGAAGACAGGAAGCTACTCCGCTCCACTTACCCAGAACATGCTCTGAACCATATTGCCCTGTTATCTAGTACTGTACTTTTAAGTATATGTGGAAGTGGAAATTTTTAAAAGAACTTATAGATTCTTTGCACAATCTGTTCCCACTTCTGTCCTAATATTCTCATCAAAGCATGAAGACTACAGACAGCATAAGTCATAAAATGAAAACAGTCTACTTTCCCTCGTTAAGGCATGAAAATGCAAGATTTTCTCCCCTTTTACAAACACTGAGGTGTATGAGTGTGAGGTAAAGGCAATGAATGTTCTTTAATCCAGTAAATAAATTACCTGAAGGAGAGATAGATATTTCCTAATGTATTTGACTCATACAGTATACTGTATGTAATACTGTATTACACGGGCTCACACTACAAGGTAACAGAGGCTCAATGGCAAATTGAAAAGCTTCGAACAGATAACTAAAAAATATTTAATATATAAGATTGCAAAACATTTTAATAATGCAGATTCAATCTAAGAAAGAATGTGAGATGCTGTATATTTTTAAATCTATAGAATGAAAAAGTTCAGAGAACTTCACAGAACTAAAAATGGTTACTTTCATTACTTCTAGTTACATTTACCACACAAAGAGGAGAGAAAAAAACATACAAAATTACATCTAAAAAATATTCTGATATCAGTGGTATAATCAAAACCTCCTCACATAGAGACATAATATGATTCTTTAATGACAACTTCAAAAGAAGATTTCATCAATAAAACCTCTAACAGGGGTTTCTAATTTGATCTTTGCAACCTTTAAATATGAGACTAAAATGCTAAGGCAAGCAATAAACTCTATCACAAGGACATCATGTTGTTTCTATCACTTACTTTAAAAATGTGAGACTAAGTATCTCAGTGCAACTAGTATAAACATGCCACAGAAAACAGCAACAGTATATCATTCTTTATGCATTTGCCAATCCATGTGAAGTTGCCAAAATGACCCTCTACTTGGCTGGCGTATCTGTCATGTTCATTGGGGCTGAAGCTTTGGCCAGTCTGGTTGGGACTGAAGAGGTATCACGTGTGATCAGGAGACCACATGGTGAGGACTAAGAAAGCACCCAACTCATTTAGAAGGTTTGTTACATACACGGAGATTAAGCAAATACGTCAATATTTGAGAATATAAACAGTTGAGGATAAGGAAAGACAGGTTTCCCACTGATGAAAAAGGGAGTAACAAATTAAAATGGGAGTATAGAATAATCTGTGGTGTTGGGTTGGAATTGGAAGTATTAGTGTGAATGTATGGTTTTAATATCAATAAATATCTTTAATAATATTAAAAACTCATAGTTTTTAAGAAACAAGAAAAATATATAGGCACAGAAATAGATGTATATAAATGTGTATGCATGCTATATGGACTGAACTGTGTCCCCTGAAAATTCACATGTTGAAGCCCTAACCCCCAAAGTGATGTTATTTGGAGATATGGCCTTTGGTAGGTTATTAAGTTCAGATGAGGCCATGAGGGTGAAGTCCTCATGATGGGATTTGTGCCCTTAAGAAAAGAAAAGAGTGATCTCTCTTGTGCTCGCTCTCTCTCTCTCTCTCTCTCTCTCTCTCTCTCCCACACACACCCCTATCCACCATGTGAGGATATAACAAATCGGAAAGAGGGCTCTCGCCAGACACCAAATCTACCAGCACCTGGATCTTGGACTTCCCAGCCTCCAGAACTCTGAAAAATAAATGTCTGTTGTTTAAGCCATCCAGTCAGTGGTATTTTGTCTTAATAGCCTGAATTAACTAAGACAACACATACATACATATATTTTATAAGTCTGTCCGCTGAGAGATCCTAGAAGCTATGACACCCAGGGGCAATGAGCAAACCAAATGCCCAGGTCTTGGTTTCTGAACACCATTCACCACCACAAGAATCTGGGTCTCCTTGAAGAAATGGCTGATTCCCAGGCTGGGGCAGGGTAAATGAGCCTGAAACATGCCTTTGTGCCAGAATAAAGCCCGCAAAGAATGATGGGGGCATCTAAAACGAGAGAGAAGTCAGTGTGAAGGAGTTGTAATGGCCAAATCTGAGACAAGCCAACCTCCAAAATAATAATGTCAGTAACAGATTATAGCCCATTGCGCAAAATAGAAATCCATGAATTCACACTGGTAGAAAAACAGAAGGATTAGATAGATAGATAGATAGATAGATAGATAGATAGATAGATAGATAGGTGATAGATAGATAGATAGATAGACAGACAGACAGACAGAATATAGCTCTACTTGATACAGAATGCCAACTAATTCCTGAAGATAGAATGATGGAATAAAACAAATTACCATTTCCCAGCCATTATAGCAATAATGGATTCAGGTAAGAATCATCAATGAATGCTAATGGGTAAAAGTCTGAAAAGTTATCTCCTCACAATATATTTATGATTAATTGACAAGTACAAAATTCTTACTAACTTTACACAGGAGAAACCTGGCAGGCACTATCTCAACCAAGTGATAAAAGCATCACCAGCTATGGGACAAATCAACATCTTGTGTCTCTGGGTATGATGAAGGACACATGTCTGTGATATTCCTTCCAAAAATGCATAAATTGAATCTAATCATGAGGAAAGATCAGTCAAACCCAAACTGAGAGACATCCTACAGAATAACCGGCCTCTTCCGAAAGTAAACGATGCTTTGTAAAACTGTGAAGGTAATAAAAGAGAAGAAAAGATTAAGGAACTACTCCAGACTGAAGGAGACTAGAGAGACATTGGATATGGATCCTGGACCTATGAAGGGTATTATGGAGATCATGGATGAAATCTGAATGAAGTCTGTGGATTAAATGGTAACAATAGATCAATGTTAATTTTCTGATTTTGATGCTAGCACTTCCGTTCTATAGTGGTGTCTGTTTCTAGGAAAAACACACAAGTATTAATCGGGTAGTGCAGCATCACATCTGCAACTTTCTCTCAAATAGTTCAAAAATTTCATTAAAATATTTAAAAATAAATAAAGAGAGAATTACAAGGCAAATTTGGCAAAAAAAAAAGTTAACAAATGGGAAATCTGAGCAAAAGGAATACTAAAGTTCTTTGTAATTTTTTAATGTTTCTGTAAGTCTGAAATTATTTCAAAACAAATGAAAAAGTTTTTCAAAAGTAATTTTTTAAAAATCTACTTCAGCTGGCTAAAGCATACACATTCCTTAAGTCCAACAGGAATATTATTCCCTTGGGGTAAATTCCTTGAAGCTATATTCTCATTACAGTCAGTAAAAAATGTGGGGTTATTTCTAACTCTTCCACAAAACACCAACATGCAACTTTTCAGATCTGATACACTAAAAAGTTAAAAGTTCTCCAGTGGATAACAGACTCTCAGAGAATAGCTAACTCACCAGTAGCAGCTAATTCCTCTATAAAACTGAGCAGGCTGTTAGGGGTCCTGACCTAACCAGTGAGAAGTTGCTACTATTCCCTGTGAACTACTGGAAGATACCTTAACTCTTTCTGGTTGCTGGCAGAGGGCTGCCTAAGAGTTTCCACTTGTGCTACAAATCATTTATAAACCTGTTTTAAAAATCTTTTCTAAACAATTTTAGAGGAAATATATCTGCAATTATTGTAATTTGGGGGAAATGCTGTTAGCCTAGAAGATATTCAAAAAAGCTAAACTAACGTGGCAAAAAGAAAATCTGTACACTTTTCCATCACACCCCAATTTACTAATTTCATAAACTTTTTATCACTCTGCTTTATCAAATAATTAAAATGATGCTGAACTGTTCTTTCAAAAGACAACTTCCACCTTCTGAATTTTCACAGTCAAGCTTTCCTCTTGAAGCTGTGCATAGTCTATCAAAATTTCCTGGGAACTACTGGAAACTTACAGCTGATAAAGACCGAAGCAAATAAGAATCTCTATTAATTTGACCATTTAAAAAAAAACACATTCCAATTTATTTGAGCAATGCTTAAGTTCAGTTTTCTTTAGAAACATGCCTTTGAATATTAGCTGCTCCTGAAATACCCACCTTAAGAAAGCCTAGTCACTTGTAACTGCCTAAAGATGGGAAAATGAAAAATGGAGCAAATTCAAGCAACATCCTCCAAGGCACCTTTTTTTTTTAGGAAGCATAGCCATCAAACTTGCAGGTGAATTCTATAACAATGGTAGAGATCTAGGGACTTCCCTGGTAGCGCAGTGTGGTTAAGAATCCGCCTGCCAATGCAGGGGACACGGGTTCGAGCCCTGGTCCGGGAATATCCCACATGCCCCGGAGCAACTAAGCCCGTGCGCCACAACTACTGAGCCTGCGCTCTAGAGCCCACGAGCCACGACTACTGAGCCATGCGCCACAACTACTGAAGCCCGCACGCTCCAGAGCCAGCGTGCTGCAACCACTGAGCCCGCGCACTGCAACTACTGAGGCCCGCGTGCCTAGAGCCCACGCTCCGCAACAGGAGAAGCCACCGCAATGAGAAGCCCACACATCCCAACGAAGAGTAGCCCCCGCTCGCCGCAACTAGAGAAAGCCCGCGAGCTGCAGCGAAGACCCAGTGCAGCCAAAAACAAAACAGAACAAGACAATGGTAGATCTAACAGAGACACAGATGTAGAGAACAAACGTATGGATACCAAGGGGGAAGGAGGGGGTGGTATGAATTGGGAGATTAGGATTTACATATATACACTATTGATACTATGTATAAAATAGATAACTAATGAGAACTTACTGTATAGCACAGGGAACTCTACTCAATGCTCTGTGGTGACCTAAATGAGAAGGAAATCCAAAAAGAGGGGATATATGTATACGTATAGCTGATTCACTTTGCTGTGCAGTATAAACTAACACAATATTGTAAAGCAACTATACTCCAATTAAAAAAAAAAGAATAAATGCTATCAACATGTCTGTTAAAAATTTAAAAAAATAAAAGGCAAGCACATGGAAGGCCATATAACACTGAAAGTTACAAACAGTAAAATATTTCAGAACACTTTTACAATGTTAAGCCTTTCATCCAAAAGCATGGCATATCTCTTCACTTATTCTTTGTAACAGCTTAATGTCAACTTCATTCACTGCAGATAAACAGTGGCTAATCCAATTCCCTTAGCTTCATATTTTAGAAAATGCAGAAATAGTTTCATACAGCTATGTGCCTGTATAGTAAAAAGGGCATAAGATATGAGAAAAAAATATTTATGGTTTGAGGTAATTTAAGTGGAGACCTACATTTTTTCGTACCGAATGTTTAATACTCTATAGCATTTTGTGCACCATATATTTTGAGAGCAAAGAGCTTAGTTGCTGCAGCTATAGATACGCTCAAGCAACATAACTATTAAAGCTTCTATTTGAAAGTTCTATAAATATATTTCCCATAGAGAAAATCTCTAGAAAAATAGCCTTGCCTTCTTCTTCACCCAAGAGGTTTCCAGTTTCTTGATGGAAACTTTAAGTGAAGTTTGCCATATCTAAACATCCTCATGCTAAATTTTATATATAAATTTTAGCTCTTACAATATCTTATGCTGATTTGTATTCATTTAAGGCCAAGTATTGTGATAAAATTTATGTTTTTTACTTTTAACAGTTCATATTTAATACTTTGTCATCAGCCTGAATATGCTACTCCTAACTCTGCAAACCTAATAAGCTTGATCTTTTAACCTTGTGTTCTTTCTCCAATGCAAATCATACTGCTCACTCAATGGTAACACATTAATTATACGAAATTATGAGGTTGTCTAGTATGAAGAGTATTTAACAGAAATTATAAACCACTGCTATGTCTAAATCTTGGTATAAATAGGTAAATACTTCACATGTGGGTGCTTAGAACCCATCCCTTAATCTATGCTTCTTTCTGTCAATTACTATTTCTGCTTTGTTGCCTGTTTAGGAAAACAAGTAAGTTTTTAAGAGAGTTTAATCAGTGTGATAGGCAGAATAATGCCTCCTCTCAAAGATGTCCATGTTCTAATCCTCACTACCTTAACAGAGCAAAAGGGACTTTGCAGGTGTGATTAAATTAAGGACCTTGAGACAGATTTCCTCACTACCTTACAGAGCAAAAGGGACTTTGCAGGTGTGATTAAATTAAGGATCTTGAGATAGATTATCCTGGATTATTCCAGTGAGACCGATGTAATCACAAGGGTCCTTATAAGGGAGGGAGAGATGCAAGGGAGTCAAGAGAAGAAAGAAGACTGGAAACAGATGTTAAAGTGATACAGTTGCTGGAAGGGAGCCACAAGCTGAGGAATGCAGGCAGCCTCCAGAAGCTGGAAAAGGCAAGGAAGAGATTCTCCCCTCCAGATTCTTCTGCTTCCAAAAGGAAAGTATCCCTGCCAACACTTTAGTGTCTTAGACCTATTTCAGACTTCTGACTTCCAGAACTGTAAGACAATAAATTTGTGTTGTTTTAAGCCTTTAAGTTTGTGGTAATTTGTACCAGTAGCAATAGGAAACTAATAGTTATTTTTATTAATTACCTATACAGACTGTGTCAGTATGAAATTAAAGTTGTGTATATACAACAGTCAAAACCACTTAGAAAATAGTATACTAAATGTTAGAATTAATGTCTGACTTTCTGCGGAATTCTGAGGACGGTACACAATCATTAGACAAGCATTTTTTGATCTACGATTTGTCAAACTCTGGTATTTAAAAGATGAACAATATAAATATTTCAAGGCAGAAATCATCTTCAAGTAGTTCCAAAGAGTCATACAAGTGAATGAATATTTACAATAAGGTGATAAGCACTTTAATTGGGAAGAAGGAAAGGGCATCTCCATTGAGGGTGGAAGACACACAAATGAAATGGCTAAATCTTTAAGGGGGAATGGGTCCCTTGAGAAATCTGAGGCTAAGCTGAGCAAGGTCACATTGTGAAGTGGGCAGTAAGCCATGCATAAAATTGGACTTCATCTTTCAAGTAATGAGAAACCAGAAAGGAGTTTTAAGTAGTGGAACGACTGACACAGTTAAATTTTAGAAGGAAAAAAACACTGCGTGTGTTGTGAAGGATGTGAAGCCTGGCTTGAAAGCAAGAAATATACAATGAAGCCTGAACCTACGTTTGTAACACCATATTTTAATATTCATTCACAAACATTCAGTGATCAAATGATCACCTTCTATCAACCAGGTGCTTTGCTAAATACCAGGTGATATAAAAAAAGAGACTAAGACATGATTAGTGCCTTTAAGATAATTAAAAAAAAAAAAAACTATAGCTTTATATATACAACAATATACAAAGTGGATACAATGAAAGCAGCTATCTCTACTTTGGGTACTCATCTAGAAACCATATTTTCAGAAGTAGGCACCAATGGGGATATATGTATACATATAACTGATTCACTTTGTTATACAGCAGAAACTAACACAACATTGTAAAGCAATTATACTCAATAAAGATGTTGGGAAAAAAAAAATTGGCACCAAATTCATGCCACAAGAAACCACAAATTAATGTGGAGAAACAATTATGTGCATACTTTTCAAAAATGCAATCTAATCAATCTCAAAAATAAAAACAGAGGTAACTGCATTCTCACAAAAAATTCAAATAGCTCCCCGACACGCAGGCACCTTAAAAGTATCCTTCTTTGCCATAACTCAGTAAGGTCTTGTACCACAGTGCACAGACAGCATTCAACATCGACTTTGTTGGAAAATTATGTAGTCATGACAATTTGAACTAATTTAAAATTGCAAGTTTCAACAAGATCAGTTAAATCCAGAGACAGAGTGACAACTCTACAGCTTTCCCCAATCCTGCCAGTAAAAATCGATCATCATATTCTCTCTGTTCCCACTGCAATTTCCCCCCTAAATTACAGCAACCAACCATCACACTCTGATCTGTTACAGTTTATGTGTCTGTTCCACCCATAAGAAGACAAACGAGACTGTCTTACACCTCTTGTATCTAATGGTGCAGTGTAGCTATATTTAAGCTCAATCAACGTGTCAAAGAGAACTGAGCTAAATGTAGCTAATAATTATTAGTCAGAATTTCCATTTTAGGGCTACTCAAATAGTGATTTCAGAAAATACTTGGATACTTTATAAACTTCACAATATACACAATATGCACACGTTTTTGGCACTTCCTCGATTATATAATGAGTAACCTCCAAACAAAAATGTCAGGTCTCAAAGGAGAGGAAGTGGTATTTGGTTTCTGCCAAATGCCATTTCACATTTAACCTCTTAAAACCTCAGTTTTTTTTCATCTGTGAAACAGCGCTAATAATAAAACTCATCCACAGAATCATCTTAGAACTAAATAAAATGTTCAGTAGAGAATTTAGCACGTAATCAATGTCAATAAACGTTAATCACTGTGGTTGTTATAATTTATGTTATTATAATGAAGATCCTGATGATCATCAGTAATAAAATATAGCAATGCTAGAATACCCCAAAATAGAAGACAAGTGTAATATCACTTATTTTTGGTCCTGGAATATAATGTAAAACTAACATTTAACTTTAAGTATGACTGATTTGGGGGGAAAAAATGAAGAGAGGATAGTGAAAGGTGACAGAAAAAAAAAATAACCAGAAAACAGTGCAGGCTCCCTATCCTGTTGGCTCTGAGACCTGTTTTCTGGGGTTCTGGTCTCTGCTAAAAGTAGCCTGATGAACAGCACCATTATGGGTAATCACTGCTCTGCTTAGTTTATGAAGTTCATCATAGTTCCTCTGAGCTTACGTAAGATAACTAGTTACTTCGGCTTAGAGGCCCCTAGTTGAAATGTGGGCAGATGGAAAAGAGAATACAGTGGCCACAGTGTGTCACTGACAAATAACTGTGTAACTACTTTGTTCCCTGTTGAGTTTAACCATCAAGAAATTAAAAGGCAAGTTTTGTAATACAGTTTCTAAAGTTTACTAAAAGAACATGAAAATTAGATTATAGACACAAAGGCGGCTAGATTTGTCAGATGTCTGGTTTTTAACAAGATGACGTTTGCACTTTCCATTTGAATTTATAAAGTGTTTCAGTATTTTGGTTAGAATCATCTGAAAGTACTAAAGACAGCATTACGTTAAACAAAAACATAATTATATATAAATCAAAACACACTGCCAAGTGTGGGCAAGATCAAGTAAATGGTTGGAAAAGTTCTCATCATAATGTGTCCAAATTACAAGGGAGCTGGGTTTCCCTATCAGAGGCCAACAGAGTACCTGTCAAACTCTGCCTTCCAGCCACCGTTCCAAAGCTGAAGTCACAACTGAGGCAGCGGAAGGACTTGTTCCTCTTTCTTTTTTCTGCATCAGTGATTCTCAACGAAGGGAAAAGGAAGAATGCTCATCAGAACCCCCAGGGAGGCTTTGTCCCTCACCGAGCAAAGATATTCCTTCTTCTACCTCATACCTGAAAGCACGGTTTTGTATTTGCCAGGGACCCCTGTCCCTACTCGGAATCATAGCCATCAGCAATCACAGAGACCAGGAAAGGTGAGGCTAAAAGGTACAACGTGTCTTCACCTGCCTCACCAAGAACTTCAGACCACCAACAACTCTGAAATCCAGATGGAGGGAATTAGAAGAACATAGACGCATGACAAGGGGGTAACTTTTGAAGTTTGCTTAAAGCATTTTATAGGCAGATAAACTAGGAAAAAAACAAACACCTGAAAAAAGCAGTAGCTGTTAGAGTAACAGAGAACAAAGGCAAAGTAACCACTGATTTTAGGCATTCCCAAATCCTCAAGAAAGTAAAATAATATTTAGTTGCTAATAACAATATTTAGGGAGAGGTAGAATGTGGTGGTATAAATCAAATGGTGCTCCTTAGTAAAAAAAAAAATAATAATACTGTGATCATCAATTTAGATAAGAGAATAATACAGTGCAAAAGAATAGGAAAAAAAGTGCATCAAAAGTTTAATAATTTCACATTGTAAATAAGAAATCAATTTTTGTTCATGTTTCATTTCTTTATTTTATTGAACACCTTGATGACACATGGAATCCTGGGTTTAAAAAAAGCTATAGTGTAATCCCCAGCTTTTCTATAAACCATCTAAAGACTTACAACACAACTCAAAGGAGAAAAAATAAATAAAATCAAATGTCTCTGGTTCTAGGCTTGATCTAATTTCAAGTTCTGTATAAGTATTATGTTAATACATTAACTTATAATGTGAATTAAGTATGACTTACAGGTTTTTACTTTATGTTTCAGTATTGGAAGGAAATTATATTAATGACAACCATTTACTGATTGCTTCCTATGAACAAGGAAATTTTCTAAGTCCTTTCTGTACATGATGTCATTTAATCCTCACAAAATCTCTGTGAATAGATACAATCTTCTCTATTTTCCAAACAACACCCAAAAAGAAGCCACTTGCTCAAGGTCACAGACACTTAACCAATGAAAGAGCTAAGTGCTGGCATCAAGGCTATGTGAATCCCAAAGTCCATGCTTTTTCCTCATACTACACTGAAACTAGAATTTTCTGATATTTCTTTGATATGCATACATCAAAGAATATAACCACACAGATAATGCTATTTCTCAATTTTACATCTTTACAGAATTTGAAAGAATCTACAGGTGTATATTGTACTTCTCTGTGTCCCATACAGCACATAGAATAATGCATAGCACTGTTCTGGAAAACGCGCAAGTTGTTACTGAATAATTAATATCTTCAAATGTGCAGAACAGAGCACTTCCTTTTCAACTTGGCCCAATGGACTTCTCGTGGAGATTTGAATATGAACTAGTTATGGACCTTGGGCAAATTATTTCCTCATTTGTACCAAAAGGCATAACAAGGGCATGTTGACTGATGGCACAAAATTTTTCAAGCCTAAATGGAATTTACCAATACTTCCCAGAAAGTGTGAACAGATAAAAAGTTGTCAAATATTGCTGCCATCCTACTATCATATTTACAATCTAGATCAGTGACTGCTAATTCAATAAGTCTGACTGAAAGCCTAGAAACTTTTATTTTTGAAAAGTTATTTCAGGTAATTCTGAGTCACAGCTGCTTTGAGAACTGCCTCAGTAGGCTCTCCTTCATATAATTACTGTCATTAATCAAATCTAAGATGCCATAGATAGTAAGACACATCCAGATTGCAGAGATATTAAAATGGGGAGAACATAGATATCCTAGAATTAATGAAATATACTTCAATTGAAGACTACTGCCTTTATTTTAAGATAACCCAGAACACTAGAGGGTGCCCAATTTAGTAGCACCGTGGTTATACTTGTATAATCTGAACAGCTCGTAGTTTTAAAAAATCAGAAATAACCCATATTCTGTTGTATTTTTCTAATCAGATTTCATTGTTGTAACTATTTTTGCAGAAACACACTACAGTACATTGATTGCATGGATATTAACTGTTGTCAAAATAAATGTTCCTTTATAATATCAAGACCAGTTGGTTGGTCTTTGAAAGATTTCTCCATGCTCAAATTGTTCTCGGCCCAGGCAAGTTACTTCAGACAGTCACTTCAGTGATTGTTGTTTCATCTGTGAAGACAGGGGATTGGGGTAGATTATTTCTAAAATTCCTTCTAGATTTAAAATTCTATTTCTACATCATTGTTCTTAAGTTTTTCTGGTTTTCTTGTTTTTTTGGCCGCACAGCATGTGGGATCTTAGTTCCCCAAACAGGGATCGAACCCACACCCCCTGCCATTGGAAGGCACAGTCTTAACCACTGGACCACCAAAGAAGTCCCTTAAGTTGTTTCTTACATGTAATTGTCATGCCTCCAAACAATCAATTCCTTAAGGGTGAAGACCTTACATAACTTTCTCTGGGGTGTACACACACACACACACCAGAAGTACCTGGTACAATCATCCTGGGCTGAGTCTCTGCCAGGCAAGCACAGGCCTCTTCTTCTCACACTATCTGCTCTGGTCCACACCAGGGACCCTCCCCTCTCAGGTCATGGAGGTACAAGTTCCTTCCTTCCCTTCCTGCACAGAATTTTCCAGAACTCTTGCTCACAGCCTCAGTGGTCAGACAACAAATGCAAACATCTGGTGCCAGCCCCCAATTTCTACTATTTAGCTCTTTCTACAATTTTGTAATTTCCTATAGTAGATCTTCTCTTTTATTTTTAATTCCGATTGGAAAAACCAGAGTGGTATCTGTTCCCTGCACTGACACCTGACTAACGCAACATTCAATTTATATAGTTTGTGTATTCAAACAAAACTACGTGAAATGTATCAGAGTTGGTTTACCTGGAATCATCACAATGTCAGGACACCACTATATCACCAGCTACTTAGTCTCAAAGGACTATGTTAAAACTACAAATTATCTGCAAGCCAGAAGGGAGTGGCAGGACATATTTAAAGTGATGAAAGAGAAAAACCTACAACCAAGATTACTCTACCCAGCAAGGATCTCATTCAGATTTGATGGAGAAATTAAAAGCTTTACAGACAAGCAAAAGCTAAGAGAATTCAGCACCACCAAACCAGCTTTACAACAAACGCTAAAAGAACTTCTCTAGGCAGGAAACACAAGAGAAGGAAAAGACCTACAATAATAAACCCAGAACAGTTAAGAAAATGGTAATACGAACATACATATCGATACTTACCTTAAATGTAAATGGACTAAATGCTCCAACCAAAAGACACAGACTGGCTGAATGGATACAAAAACAAGACCCGTATATATGCTGTCTACAAGAGACCCACTTCAGACCTAGGGACACATACAGGCTGAAAGTGAGGGGATGGAAAAAGATATTCCATGCAAATGGAAATCAAAAGAAAGCTGGAGTAGCAATTCTCATATCAGACAAAATAGACTTTAAAATAGAGATGATTACAAGAGACAAAGAAGGACACTACATAATGATCACGGGATCAATCCAAGAAGAAGATATAACAATTGTAAATATTTATGCACCCAACATAGGAGCACCTCAATACATAAGGCAAATACTAACAGCCATAAAGGGGAAATTGAAAGTAACACAATCACAGTAGGGGACTTTAACACCCCATTTTCACCAATGGACAGATCAACTAAAATGAAAATAAATAAGGAAACACAAGCTTTAAATGATACATTCAACAAGATGGACTTAATTGATATCCATAGGACATTCCATCCATAAACAACAGAATACACATTCTTCTCAAGTGCTCATGGAACATTCTCCAGGATAGATCATACCTTGGGTCACAAATCAAGCCTTGGTAAATTTAAGAAAATTGAAATCGTATCAAGTATCTTTCCCGACTACAACGCTATGAGACTAAATATCAATTACAGGAAAAAATCTGTAAGAAATACAAACACATGGAGGCTAAACAACACACTACTTAATAACCAAGAGATCACTGAAAAAATCAAAGAGGAAATAAAAAAATACCTAGAAACAAATGACAATGAAAACACGACGACCCAAAACCTATGGGATGCAGCAAAAGCAGTTCTAAGAGGGAAGTTTATAGCTATACAAGCCTACCTTAAGAAACAAGAAACATCTCATAAACAACCTAACCTTACACCTAAAGCAATTAGAGAAAGAAGAACAAAAAAACCCCAAAGTTAGCAGAAGGAAAGAAATCATAAAGATCAGATCAGAAATAAATGAAAAAGAAATGAAGGAAACGATAGCAAAGATCAATAAAACTAAAAGGTGGTTCTTTGAGACGATAAACAAAATTGATAAACCATTAGCCAGACTTATCAAGAAAGAAAGGGAGAAGACTCAAATCAATAGAATTAGAAATGAAAAAGGAGAAGTAACCACTGACACTGCAGAAATACAAAGGATCAAGAGAGATTACTACAAGCAACTCTATGCCAATAAAATGGACAACCTGGAAGAAATGGACAGATTCTTAGAAATGCACAACCTTCCGAGACTGAACCAGGAAGAAATATAAAATATGAACAGACCAATCACAAGCACTGAAATTAAAACTGTGATTAAAAATCTTCCAACAAACAAAAGCCCAGGACCAGATGGCTTCACAGGCGAATTCTATCAAACATTTAGAGAAGAGCTAACACCTATCCTTCTCAAACTCTTCCAAAATATAGTGGAGGGAGGAACACTCCCAAACTCATTCTATGAGGCCACCATCACCCTGATACCAAAACCAGACAAAGATGTCACAAAGAAAGAAAACTACAGGCCAATATTTCTGATGAACATGGATGCAAAAATCCTCAACAAAGTACTAGCAAACAGAATCCAACAGCACATTAAAAGGATCATACACCATGATCAAGTGGGGTTAATCCCAGGAATGCAAGGATCCTTCAACATACGCAAATCAATCAACGTGATACACCATATTAACAAATTGAAGGAGAAAAACGATATGATCATCTCAATAGATGCAGAGAAAGCTTTTGAAAATATTCAACACCCATTTATGATAAAAACCCTCCAGAAAGCAGGCATAGAGGGAACTCTCCTCCCTATAATAAAGGCCATATATGACAAGCCCACAGCCAACATCATCCTCAAAGGTGAAAAACTGAAACCATTTCCACCAAGATCAGGAACAAGACAAGGTTGCCCACTCTCACCACTATTATTCAACATAGTTTTGGAAGTTTTAGCCACAGCAATCAGAGAATAAAAAGAAATAAAAGGAATCCAAATTGGAAAAGAAGAAGTAAAGCTGTCACTGTTTGCAGATGACATGATACTATATAGAGAGAATCCTAAAGATTCTACCAGAAAACTACTAGAGCTAATCAATGAATTTGGTAAAGTAGCAGGATACAAAATTAATGCACAGAAATCTCTTGCATTCCGATATACTAATGATGAAAAATCTGAAAGTGAAATTAAGAAAACACTCCCATTTACCAATGCAACAAAAAGAATAAAATATCTAGGAATAAACCTACCTAAGGAGACAAAACACCTGTATGCAGAAAATTATAAGACACTGATGAAAGAAATTAAAGATGATACAAGTAGATGGAGAGATATACCATGTTCTTGGATTGGAAGAATCAACATTGTGAAAATGACTCTACTACCCAAAGCAATCTACAGATTCAGTGCAATCCCTATCAAACTACCACTGGCATTTTTCACAGAACTAGAACAAAATATTTCACAGTTTGTATGGAAACACAAAAGACCCTGAATAGCCAAAGCAATCTTGAGAAAGAAAACCGGAGCTGGAGGAATCAGGCTCCTGGACTTCAGACTCTACTACAAAGCTACAGTAATCAAGACAGTATGGTACTGGCACAAAAACAGAAATACAGATCAATGGAACAGGATAGAAAGCCCAGAGATAAACCCACGCACATATGGTCACCTTATCTTTGAGAAAGGAGGCAAGAATATACAGTGGAGAAAAGACAGCCTCTTCAATAAGTGGTGCTGGGAAAACTGGACAACAACATGTAAAAGAATGAAATTAGAACACTCCCTAACACCATACACAAAAATAAACTCAAAATGGATTAAAGACCTAAATGTAAGGCCAGACACTATCAAACTCTTAGAGGAAAACATAGGCAGAACACTCTATGACATAAATCACAGCAAGATCCTATTTGACCCACCCCCTAGAAAAATGGAAAGAAAAACAAAAATAAACAGATGGGACCTAATGAAACTTAAAAGCTTTAGCACAGCAAAGGAAACCATAGACAAGATGAAAAGACAACCCTCAGAATGGGAGAAAATATTTGCAAATGAAGCAACTGACAGAGGATTAATCTCCAAAACATACAAGCAACTCATGCAGCTCAATATCAAAAAAACAAACAACCCAATCCAAAAATGGGCCGAAACAGCAAAGGAAACCATAAACAAGACGAAAAGACAACCCTCAGAATGGGAGAAAATATTTGCAAATGAATCAACGGACAAAGGATTAATCTCCAAAATATATAAACAGCTCATTCAGCTCAATATCAAAGAAACAAACACCCCAATCCAAAAATGGGCAGAAGACCTAAATAGACATTTCTCCAAAGAAGACATACAGATGGCCACGAAGCACATGAAAAGATGCTCAACATCACTAATTATTAGAGAAATGCAAATCAAAACTACAATGAGGTATCACCTCACTCCTGTTAGAATGGGCATCATCAGAAAATCTACAAACAACAAATGCTGGAGAGGGTGTGGAGAAAAGGGAACCCTCTTGCACTGTTGGTGGGAATGTAAATTGATACAGCCACTATGGAGAACAATATGGAGGTTCCTTAAAAAACTAAAAATAGAATTACCATATGACCCAGCAATCCCACTACTGGGCATATACCCAGAGAAAACCGTAATTCAAAAAGACACATGCACCCGAATGTTCATTGCAGCACTATTTACAATAGCCAGGTCATGGAAGCAACCTAAATGCCCATCAACAGATGAATGGATAAAGAAGTTGTGGTACATATATACAATGGAATATTACTCAGCCATAAAAAGGAACGAAACTGAGTCATTCGTTGAGACGTGGATGGATCTAGAGACAGTCATACAGAGTGAAGTAAGTCAGAAAGAGAAAAACAAATATCGTATATTAATGCATGTATGTGGAACCTAGAAAAATGGTACAGATGAGCCAGTTTGCAGGGCAGAAGTTGAGACACAGATGTAGAGAATGGACATATGGACACCAAGGGGGGAAAACTGCGGTGAGGTGGGGATGGTGGTGTGCTGAATTGGGCGATTGGGATTGACATGTATACACTGATGTGTATAAAATTGATGCCTAATAAGAACCTGCAGTATAAAAAAACAAACAAAACAACTAATACTAAACTTTTATTGGGTTATTTGTATGGAAATATGTTAATAAATGTTTCAGACATTAAAAAAAAAAAAAAAAAAAATGGGCAGAAGACCTAAATAGACATTTCTCCAAAGAAGATATACAGATTGCCAACAAACACATGAAAGAATGTTCAACATCAGTAATCATTAGAGAAATGCAAATCAAAACTACAATGAGGTATCACCTCAAACCAGTCAGAATGGCCATCATCAAAAAATCTACAAACAATAAATGCTGGAGAGGGTGTGGAGAAAAGGGAACCCTCTTGCACTGTTGGTGGGAATGTAAATTGATACAGCCACTATGGAGAACAGTACGGAAGTTCCTTAAAAAACTAAAAATAGAACTACCATATGACCCAGCAATCCCACTGCTGGGCATATACCCTGAAAAAACCATAATTCAAAAAGAGTCATGTACCAAAATGTTCATTGCAGCTCTATTTACAATAGCCAGGACATGGAAGCAACCTAAGTGTCCATCAACAGACGAATGGATAAAGAAGTTGTGGCACATATATACAATGGAATATTACTCAGCCATAAAAAGGAATGAAACTGAGTTATTTGTAGTGAGGTGGATGGACCTAGAGACTGTCATACAGAGTGAAGTAAGTCAGAAAGAGAAAAACAAATACCGTATGCTAACACATATATATGGAATCTAAAAAAAAGGAAATGGTCAGAAGAACCTAGGGGCAAGATGGGAATAAAGATGCAGACCTACTAGAGAATGGACTTGAGGATATGGGGAGGGGGAAGGGTAAGCTGGGACAAAGTGAGAGAGTGGCATGGACATATATACACTACCAAACGTAAAATAGATAGGTAGTGGGAAGCAGCCGCATAGCACAGGGAGATCAGCTTGGTGCTTTGTCACCACTAGAGGGGTGGGATAGGGAGGGTGGGAGGGAGGGAGACGCAAGAGGGAAGAGATATGGGGACATACATATATGTATAACTGATTCACTCTGTTATAAAGCAGAAACTGACACACCATTGTAAAGCAATTATACTCTAATAAAGATGTTAAAAAATTAAAAAATGTAAAAATTAAAAAAACTACAAATTATTTTTGACATAAATATGTATGTTAATATTATATGTGTTAATACTACATATCAACGAATTGGTGTCTAATTATAATCAGATAGTATATATAATTATATGTATTTAGTTCAAATGTACAAATGCATATGCAGAATTCTTATCAAAGATAAGAATTTCATAAGCTGTGATATGAGTGTCATTTTCACATTTTAGAAGTCATAACTGGAGCAACTTGTACAAAAGTTCACATATCTGTTATTTTAGAAGACTGATTGAGTTTGTTTTTAAGGCTAGGTAGTTTGATAAAGTTTATTAGTTACTAATCATGACCTGGGGAAGTGTTTTAGATCCACTGGAGAAAAGTGCCTGTTTATATTACCTTATTTTCTCATTACCAAAACACTTGTTTCTTCTGCAAAAAGCCTACTCATTTCACATGCTTTATGGTTTACATTTTAGCATTTCATCTATTTAGCCGTAAATAAAATACTTATTTTAATTAATATGTTCAATATAAAGTATAAAGTGCTTTGTAAAAGCTAAAAGAAATCAAACTAATAAATGAATTCAGTAAAGTTTCAGGAAATAAAATCAGTTGCATTTACATACACTAACAACAAACTATCTGGAAATTAAGAAAAAAATCTCATTTACAACTGCAACAGAAAACATACTTAGGAATAAATTCAACCAAAGAGGTAAAAGACCTGTACAATAAAAACTATAAGACACTGTTGAAAGAAATTGAAGAGGGCATAAATAAATGGAAAGATATTACACGTTCTTGGATTGGGAGAATTAATATTGTTAAAATGTGCATACTATCCAAAGCAATCTACAGATTCAGTGCAACCCCTGTCAAGTTTCCAATGGCATTTTTCACAAAAAAAAGAAAAAAAATCATAAAATTTGTATGAAACCACAAAAGACCACAAACAGCCTGTGCAGTCTTGAGAAAGAAGAACAAAGCTGGAGGCATTATGCTTCCAGATTTCAAACTATATTACAAAGCAATATTAATCAAAACAGTATGATACCAGAATAAAAACAGACACATAGACCAATGGAACAGAACAGAGCCCAGAAATAAACCCACCCATATATGGTCAACTAATCTCTGACAAGAGCACCAAAAACATACAATGGAAAAAGGACAGTCTCTCCAATAAGTGGTACTGGGAAACTGGGTATCCATATACAAGAGAATGAAACTGGACTTCTACCTTACATCACCCACATAAATTAACTCAAAATAAATTAAAGACTTAAATATGAAACCTAAAACTGTAAAACTCCTAGAAGAAAACATAGAGGAAAACTCCTTGACATTGGCTTGGCAACAATTTTTTTGGATATAACACCAAAATCACAGGTAAAAAAAGCAAAAACAAACGAGTGGAACTATATCAAACTAAAAAGGAAAGGGAAAAATCAACAAAATGAATATGCAACCTATAGAGTGAGAGAAAATATTTGCAAACCATATATCTGATGGGGGTTAATATCTAAAGTATACAAAAAACTCATACAACTCAATAGCAAAAAAACAAATCATTTGATTTTAAAATGGCAGAGTACCTGAATAGACACACACACACACACAACGTAACTATTTAAGGTTATGGATGTGTTAATTAACTTGATTGAGGTATTCATTTCATACTGCGTACATACATTAAATCATCACATTGTGAACTTTGAATATAGACAATTTTGTCAATTATACCTCAATAAAGCTGGAAAAAAATAAAAGATAGGAAATAAATTTTCACATAAATTCAATGTAACATTGCATCTGACTTGAAAGAAAGAGGCCTGTATCCCAGGTCATTCATTTATTCACTCAATAAACTTTTATTACGCATTTACTCCATGCCAGGCTCTGTACTAGGTAGTGGGAATACAACAATGATTAAAATAGTCTCTGTAGAGGAGAGTCACATACTCTCAAAATAGCATCCCATAGCTTCTTTATTAATTGCGAAGGAAAAAATTTACCTGTAGATGGAAAGATCTGGCAATACCACCTTAACCTAGTTATCAAATGCAGCATCACCAAAAACAGAACAAACGACATTTTAAGTGTCTATTGGTGCGATGAAATGGAAAGAACACAATCTCTCTTATTCAACATTCTTGTCATAATGTTTAACCTCACTCTAACAGGAAATACAATCAGACAAAACCAAACTGGGGGCATTCTATAAAAAAACTGGCCTGCACTATTCAAAACTATCAATATTATGAAAGATAAAAGGCAGTAGGGGCTTTTCTAGATTAAAGAAGACTAAAAAGGCATGACAACCAAATGCAAGGCATGTTCCTTAATTGAATCCTGGATTGGGGAAAAGCAATAAAGGACGTTTCTGGGACAGCTGAAAAAATCTGAATACAGACTGTATATAGATAACTGTTTCAATGTTAAATGTCTTGGTTGTAATAACAATAGGGTGGTTGTGGAATGGCTGAAAATGTCCTTATTTTTGAAACAAACATGCTGACATATCATGACTACAACTTACTTTCAGATGGTTCAGCATTTAATAAAGGATATAATACAAATGTCCCAAAATGTTAAAAATTGGTGAATTTTCATGAAGGGAATACTTAATTTTTTGAAATAAAGTTTAGAGTAAAAAATATATAGACCATGCCCATCAGCTTATAGTCTGATGTCACTATATTACCATGGCCTTCGGTTTCCTCTTCTAAAAAAATTAAGCATTTTATTATATTAGAAAAAAGTGTTAATGATTATACCTAGTGCTTACAAATATGCAATGAAACTGGAATTCTCTTAAACTGCTAGTTGCACTGTAAATTAGCAAAACTTTAGGAAAAGCAACTTAAAATAGGTGTATAGAACCAATAAAATCTACTCTAATCTTCTCATACTTACACTGTTGGTAATACATTTAAATTTACCAAACATAAATAAGGAAATTTTTGCCTGTAAATATCCCCCAGTTACTTCTAGGTTTGCCACACACCATCCACTGGCTGAAACAAGTAACCTCTGTAACCATGTGCAGTAGTTGTGTATCTTTGCGCACAGTGAGGTTTATACTTTATATCATCTACATACACCTCACTACATAAACATACAAAAAAGACTTTAGCCTTGAAACTATATTTCACTATTCACTTAAAACATACCCCTGGTCCAACCAGGCTCCCATCCCCTCTGGACCTGCTGACAGAGATCTTCTTAAGGCTTCCCGCCAACCTCACATTCTGCCTTTTTCTAGTCAAAAAACAGCATCTGGACTATCTGGAGATCAAACAAGTAGAAGTCAAATATGTGTGATTCTGGTATACCTAAAATTCCTATCATCACCTCACAGAATAAGAGTGTGTCCTTAGCTTTTACTGAAGGTTATTTCACAAAGAGTCATATTTAAAATGCTTCAGTATCCACTATAAAACTCCAGTCACTCAATGTCACATCAAGTCCCAAATGACAAATTTCATTTAGAACTGAGTGTTAAGAAAAACTGTTTCCACTGAGGAGCTAGTATTCTTCTCTTATCAGATGTACCTTATTGCTCTGCTGCTGGGAAGCCTAAGAATCAACCCTGATGCTGAATAAAAACGACATTAATGTTCATAAATTACATACTAGCCTCCTTCTCCTTTCCTTGGTTCTGATCTTCCATTTCTATTTTATTAATAGTCTGTATTAGACACCATTTCCTAGCCCTTCTGAGAAAGAAGCCCAGTATAAATTTGGTAAATAAAATTTTAAAGTATAATACAACATAGCGATGAAGATGTTTTAGAGTTAGGCAGAGGTGACAGTTACAGCACACTGTGAATGTACTAAATGCTACTGAATTATACATTCTATTTAAAATAGTTCCCTTTATTTTCTATAAAGTTTACCTCAGTAAGAAAAGAGTACAGCATAATCCCAGCAAGTAGCATATGGTCAGCAGCCAAATAATCATAATACATTCTTCCCATCCTCACTGTGGTGTGTGAAGAGAAAACTAATCTGTCCTCTGCCATCTGTATTGCTTCTCCCTTCCTTCTACTCCTTTATGTTCTAGCATCGTTTTCAACTGCTCAGTTTATTTTAAAAATCCTTAAACATTCTCTTGGGGCAGCAATTTCTGAACAAGCCTGATTTTTGGACTCAAGAGAATTCTTTTTTTTAAAGGATGTTTTTCACAGAATCCCAGTATATAAATCAAATAAAACCAACTGCTCTGGTTGAAGACAGTTTGTGAGGGGTCTAAGACCTCCAGACACTACAGCCCTGGTGGTCCTCCTCAGCTTACACAGGCCACAGAGAAAGCTGGAAGCAGACACTTTACCAGCAGAAAAAAGACTTTCATTTGACACTTCTAGAAAACCACAATGAAAATGTTATCTTACCTCCTGTGATCCAGATAATTACTTCACTCCTCCACTTCATGCACATATGAGGGATTGAAGTGTTTTAAGATATAATATAGTTTAATCTCTACCAGTTTCTCCGGTGAAAATTGCTTGTGGCAATTTGTAACAACTTTTATGGAATAGTTAGGCAATGGAATGTCGATTAATATTTAATCATAATAATTGACAGTTTCCCAGAAAGCTATGAAACAAAGATGATTTTTCCATAAACTACTTACTCATTTTTATTGTTTTTACTGCTACAGTTAATAAAGGTTTCAAATGATACTTCCTCATTTTTAAATTGGTGTTTTAATTCAGCTTTGCCAGCCAATGTGACAAGTTCTAGAAAGGTATGCTCATAGTTCTATAAAGATATGCTCATATCATAGGTTCATAGTTTCTGAACACATGGAGCTTTCATATATTAATTTGGGTATTTTGGTCATAAACTCCAAATGTCGTATCTTTACCTTCTATGGAGAAAGTATAAAAGTTAATCTAATTTCCCATTTCTGGGCAGACAATAGCATATACTGAGTAACTCCAGACATTATAAACTGATTATAAAACACCTGTAATAAATAGTGAGTTTATCTAGAAGAAAGTTTAAATGCAAACAGGTGCATAACTGATGCAAGCAATTAGAAAATAAAAATACAGTCAAATCTCAAGTAGCTGGTGTAATAAAAGCAGTCAGGAGGAAAGCTACAAAAAACTGGTCAAAATACGGTATAAAAGAGATTCACTTATTTAAAATTACATCCTGTATTTAAGAACTAATTTACAGATGTCATCTAAAAATATAAAGCTTATTCAAGTAGAACAGTTTAAAACACCAATCATTAATTGATTTGCTTGACAAGAAATGGCCAAATGTCAAAACAGTCATATTATCAGTTTCTCGGCTAAACACTCCTTTCAATATATATTACACATATATAATATATACTTTACATATACATTATATATATTTATATTTAATATATTCATATTTTTACTAACATATTTGTTTTATATTTTTATGTATTAGAAATATATACTAAATTATAATATAAATAACATATTTTGTATAAGTATTAGTATATTTATATATTTAATATAATATGTAAAATATATAATAATACAGACTTAATATATACGTTACAAATAGGAAAAAAGTTGGACAAAGACAGTCCTAGCTGTATGCTTATAAGTAGCAGGAAAAAATTATCTACTGATTCTTAATTATTGCATTTGATTATAGTGCAAATGTGCACATAATAATGGTTATTATTTTATAGAGTTATGTTTTATTTTTAGACACTCTGTAAGGCATTTTGCTTTTTCTCTAATAAGTAGGTCCTATTACCTCCATAATAACAGGCAAGAAAACTGAGCCTCAAACAAGTTAAGTAATTTAATCAAGGCCACATAACTAATGGCAGAGTAAAGTTCTAGAAATGTTAAAGAAATGATAACATAGTTCAGTTTTGCATACACCTAATAAAATAAGCCATACTATACCTTCAGGGGGACTAGAAGGGTCTATAATAAGAATTTGGCTGGCTTCTAAACCCTTGGAATTTCCCAGGTAACAGGAGTATCCTTGTTATTCACAGTGGGCCCTTAAGACCATACTTGATGCTTAGGGCATGCATGCTTCCAAGGTGACTTGTGGTAAACCCCTTAGACAGTTTATGCTGCAAGAAGACTCACCAGAAGGACCAACCATATAATTAGAGGGTGGGGCTTTGTGATATCAACCTGAGAGGGGAGGGGGCTGGGACTGACTTCAATTACATGCCCAGTGAGTCAATCATTCACGCCTATGTAGTGAAGACTCAAGGAAAACTGGATGCTGAGGTTTTGGGCGAGCTTCCCTGGTTGGCAATACTCTGTATTGTCACATACTGATGTTCCAGGATGTAAATCAGAGTACTGAAGACATATCAGAAGAAGGTAAAGTTACCAATTTTATCCTTTCTCTTTGTAATTTCCTGGCGGGGGAGGGGGCAGGAATGGAATATGATGTATCTGTTAAAAATTAAGGAAATATAAAAGGTGCTATCAAAAAGCCTAGCACTAAAGGGCTTGACCATTCTTTCTGAAATTGTAAAGTAAAGGCAGGGGCAATATTAAAATGTGATACACGCATAGTCTCGGGAATGTTGCTATTACATTAAATGAAGTACACCTCTAGAGGAAAGACAGCAATTCTGACAGCACAAAATAATGAAGAAAAACAAGGGAAACAAAGCGCAAGAAATGAATGGCAACTGCAGCCGCTATGATGTAAAGTAGCAGCTCAATAAATACAGGTTTAATGAACCCATAAAATGACAATTATGAAAATATTAGCATTAGTAAATTGCAATCTTCTCTACAAAAAAAAAAAAGCAAATTTTCAGGAAAATTATTTTCAAATGCATTAAAACTCTTATCAGCTTGCACAAGTTTTATTCTTCGTATCTCCAATGTACCTGGCACAAATTAGCCACAGTAAATGACTTCTGATTTCTAATTAAATCTGAATTACATTGCTTTATGAATAGTATAAATAAAATTTTTAGGTAGACTGTTTTTTGTTTCCAAATATCTTTAAGCATTGAGATGCATACTTAGAGTTAAGCTGGCTACAAGCTCTTCTTGGCTATCCAAATCCAAATTCCCTAAGGATCTCTAATAAGCAATACATTTCATATATCATAGCCTTTATTTTCAACACAATAATTAAATTATACAATTAAAACTCAAATTTGGATTTTTCACCAATTCATATTTTCCCTCCCAAATACTGCCAAATAATTGAGTTTCACTCAGACATATTTAAACCAAGTTATTTAATTTTCTTGAAACTATATTAATTATAAGTATAGTAATATATATGCTTCTACTAGGGAGAAGAAACATTTTCTGTTTTAAAAGATGCTCATTTAATGATGTGAACAAGAAAAAAATCACATGGGGATTCTGGAATTGCCAGCAATAAATAATGCAAAAATGAAAACAAAAGGAATATTTTGTGAAATACAATTATTTCTAAAAATGCATCATAAACCTCAATTGTGATTTTTTAAAGTATATAATCCACCATTCCAAAATGTAGCTTAAACTATCTACTCGTATTATTTAATAAGGTTCTTTCTAGTTTTTTTTTAAATTGATACAAATGTTAGCACAGATGTTCCATTTTAAATTTTTATGACTTCTCCTACAGTGTATAAAAATATTGTTCATGTGAAATTAAAGCGTCATGCAAAAATTGCTTCCAACTTTTAACTCAAAGATTTTAAGTAAATGATACTATCACTTCCAAAATTAAACAGATTTTATCTTGCTATATTTATTCAGCTTCTACAGAGAACATATAGAAGCTGCTAGACTTTATTAAGCAATAGACAGCTTCAAATTGGCAGACCGCTTTTCAACAGAACTTACGGCGTGGTATCTGGTGTGTTAGTACAAGGCTGACGCCAGATTCAGACAAGACCTGACAAGAGCCTGCAAGTCCCCAGTCCTTTTTCCCAGGGTTTACAATGATTTGACCTAAAGGTACACATACCTTTAAAAGATATATTATGATCTGCAAAGTACTTTACATAATTACATTGGAAACGTGCTCAAATATAATCTTTTACATTTGTCAGATTCCTCTATCTATTCCCAAACTGTTACTTCAAATTTGAAAATTAAGTACTCTCTAGGAAAAATGCAAACATGAACACCTGTTTTCCCTAATTAAATATATGGCTACTTTTTTATCTACTTCTGATTCTTTTCAGAAAATATGAATTGGTGAGAAATCCGAATTTAAGTTTTAAGTGTCTAATTTAGAGAAGTTAGAGAAAGTAAAGGCTGTTTCTATGTAACTAATCAAAAAGATCAAAATATCTGGTGTTCCCTCCCTCCTATCCTGTCTTTCAAATTACACTGGCTCACTGAAAACTGAAAGAGCTTTCTTAATCAACCTTCCCGTACATAAGTTAATGAATTAACCCTTGTTCTCAGTGCCTCTGTAAAACATGCATGTCCTGTGTGCCCAGAGCCCCCTCCCAACTAGTATTTAGGGGCCCACCCTCCATGCGGGAAAGTTTATCTGTCCCCCTAGTTGAATCCTATGCTTATAAGTCAACTGTGTCTGTCCCTAGCCCTCTTTCTACTCATTATACAGCTATTATAATCATATTCAAGTAATTACAATGTAAACTGATGAGTTCTAAATGAAAAAAAAAAGTGTCTCATAGGACTGAGACAAGTCACTAAAACAAAAAGCTGTTGTCAAATCAAGTATAGAGGAAACAGGCATAAAGGAAAATGAGAAAAATTGTAAAACTGTAGGATGACTTGGCAGTCAAACCAATTCACAAGTGTTTTTACATTCCAGCTCCATTTTAAAGGACTCTTTAAAGTGTGATTTAGTCAAAAAATAGAAAAGAGACTCCACTCCCATTACATACCCATTTGCAAACCAAGGGCCTTGACGTGGACCTACCTCAAAAGTCTAGCAAATGGTTGGCTTTGCTTTTCTTGACATATTCTTTTATGTAGAAATGTTCTACATCTTAATATGGATGGTGATCCCATGAGATATATATACCTCAACTTAAGACTTAAATTAATTGGCTGATTGTTAATTAATACTGACAGATCTTAAGGGTTAACCAGGGTTTCTTGACCTTAGCACTGTTGATATTTTGGACAAGATAATTCTTTGTTTGTGGGAGGAGGTCCTGTTCACTGTAGAATAGGTACCTGTAACACCCACAGCCCTAGTATGACAACCAAAAATGTCTCCAGACATTGCCAAATGCCCCCTGGGGGATAAATATCCACTCCCCTCCCCAGTTGAGAACCACTAGGTTTAACTCCTGGTCTAACAAGGAGAATACAGTAAACCTTTCTTATGACTTCTCAAAGTCTGAATCAGAGTACAATCAGACCATGACTTAGTAATGAAAACTAGAATCCCTGACCTACAAGGATAGAGGAATTTAAAAGGCTTTTATTTGTCACAAGCAATATTTATCCAAGTTGCCTGATCACAAGAAGTACTTGGGATGCTTATAAACATGAATTCCAAGGTGTTTTCCCTAGAAATAAGGTAGGTCTGGGGTGAGGCCTAGAAATCTAAATTGTCTAACAAGCACCTCAGGTGATTTTTTATAAACATGCAAGTCGGAGAACAGTAATCTAAGACTGCTGTATTTAACGTATATACCTTAGGTAGAAAATGTTTTGGCTATGTTGCACGACAAAAATCCTGAACATTTCCTAAAGCATAATAAATAAGACTTTCTCTTTTTAGCTCATACCTAAAAAAATAACAATCTACTAAAGCTGAAACACTGGGCATAGAGGCTGTCTAATATTTTGAGAAAGACAGGCCAAACAAGTGACTGAGGACTCCCCTAGGGGCCCAGGAGACAGACACCATCTCTGGATTGCAAGACCTTGCCTTTCAAACCTAGGGCAGTAGAAAGAAAGCCCTATGTAAACTTAAACTGGGATCCTGTTTCCAATAAAGCTTTTAGCCATTCTTTTGCCTCAACAATCTCCCTACTTACCTCCACCACTGCCCTATCTCTCGTCACAATCTGCCGCTACCGCAATTCCCCCCTTTCCACAAGTCCCGCTAATGACCAGCTAGCTCACTCGTTCTGGACACCTGCTCGTACCAGCGGAGCGGGCTCTCGGGCTGGGCATGCTCACTGATGGGCTCCAGTCCCAGCCGGAAGCAGATCTTTTTTAAACCGCCCGGGGCAAGCACTGCCTTAGCTTCAAGGTCGTCTTCTTTTCACTAGTTCTTTGTGTTCAGTTCTCCACGGCTCTTCACACTTATCTGCTTTTCCCTTCCCCCAACACTGACCAGATAACCTGTTCCTTCCCACTTTCATCTGATCTCTGACCTATTACCTTGCCTTCATTTCTCTAACTGGGTTTCCCACAGATTGTCTGGCTTCGCTTTCTATGGTTCCCTCATAAAGGTGTGTTTTTATGCCTGGCCACTCCAATTTAATCACAACACTATACTAACAAAAATAATAATGGATTGCTACCACGTGAGCGTTTCCTCCGTTGCAGGCGTTGCAGGTATTATGCTAAATGCTTTACGTGAATTGTTACACCTCACTTCCTTTTTATAATTCTGTAGGGCAGATACAAATATTATTCCGACTTTACAGAAGAGGGAAAGAGATTCAGATGAAGTAATTTGCTAGTTGTCCCAATTCCATGTGGTCTCTGTGCTCTGGCACTGCCTTTTTTCTTGCTTTTCTTCCTCCAAAATACATGCGTTTTCTCCATCCCACTTCCCCATACCTCTCCTCTTCTGTATAAATATAACATCTTT
This sequence comes from Eschrichtius robustus, assembly GCF_028021215.1. Taxonomy (NCBI): domain Eukaryota; kingdom Metazoa; phylum Chordata; class Mammalia; order Artiodactyla; family Eschrichtiidae; genus Eschrichtius; species Eschrichtius robustus. Next base: position 50,873,353 of record NC_090841.1, read on the forward strand.
TACCCAGTTCTCTACTGAGGACCTATATGCTTTCTCCGTGTTCTTTTTCTTAAAACAGTGGTAGTACCATTCGCTGTCTTTAATTATTTAACATTTTTCCTGCGTGTCTTTTCTCTTCCAAGAGCAATATAAACCTCTAAGGCCCAGGTCGACTGTCACACTTCTTACAGCCCTGGATATAGCACAGTCCTACTCAGAACAAACACTCTAAAACAACAAAAGTATATATTCTGTTGAAATCATTTCAACAAAGCATATAATGAATGCCGAATACGTATTAGTCATTATGTCAGATGCTAAAGACAGAAAAATGGCATTGTCTCTACCTTCAATGAGTTTACAGACTAGTGGTAGAGAAAGGCTTGCAAATGAACACTAAGAATATGAGACAACTTCCATAATAAAGGAGTATGGGAGCCACAGAGGAAGAAGCAACCTTCACCTGGGGGCTGGGGGTTGACATCAAAGACTTTCCAGCAGAAATGACTTTAGTAGCATTTGTGATGATTAGGACCCCACAGCACCAGGATGGTGGATAAGAGGATATTCCCAACAAAAAGACCAGCGTGTGAACATAAAGATGGAAAAGGCCAGGTGGGCATGAGGAATAGTGAGAAGGCAGAGCTGGAGTACAGGGGTGGGGCGGGGGGCGGGAAGGGGCAGAAGTGAAGCCATGTTAAGGAGTGTGGGCGTTCTCAGAGTAACCAGGTTAGGCATCAAAAAGGAGAGAAACAAGGACTGAAGTATACGGTTGGACCAAAATTATCCCATTGATGACTAGAGTCTTACAGACGGGATACTAGCATTATGCAAGACTAAGCTGCACCCATTCGGAGTGTTTCCATGAGTAGTCAACATGATTTTTCATCATCACCTTTAATACCATGCTGATTACTTAAGCCACTAGAGCTTACAAAAGAGAGCATCTGGGGCTTCCCTGGTGGCGCAGTGGTTAAGAATCTGCCTGCCAATGCAGGGGACACGGGTTCGAGCCCTGGTCTGGGAAGATCCCACATGCCGCGGAGCAACTAAGCCCGTGAGCCACAACTACTGAGCCTGCGCGTCTGGAGCCTGTGCTCCGCAACGGGAGAGGCCGCGACAGTGAGAGGCCCACGCACCGCGATGAAGAGTGGCCCCCGCTCGCCACAGCTGGAGAAAGCCATCGCACAGAAACGAAGACCCAACACAGCCAAAAATAAATAAATAAATAAATTTATTATTAAAAAAAAAGAGAGAGAGCATCTAAAATTCTGCTGTATGGGAATTCCCTGGTGGTCCAGTTGTTAGGACTCTGCACTTCCACTGCTGGGGGCCAATGTTCAATCCCTCGTCCAGGAACTGCATGCCGCACAGTGAGGCCAAAATATAAAATAAAATAAAATAAAATAAAATTCTGCTGTATGTTTGGGGGCCAGTGAGTGTCTGTACCACAAAAAGTAAGCAGCAAAGCAGTCAGGAGCTCATTATCAGTTTACTACTACTTTTTTTAAACTTTTTTTACACCTCTTAGAATGTACAATACACAATGGCCTAAAAGAAATGTACATGATAACTTAAAAGAAAAAAGGTTTAGGGACTTCCCTTGGTGGCACAGTGGTTAAGAATCCACCTGCCAATGCAGGGGAAACGGGTTCGAGCCCTGGTCTGGGAAGATCCCACATGCCGCGGAGCAACTAGGCCCGTGAGCCACAACTACTGAGCCTGTGCTATAGAGCCCTCGAGCCACAACTACTGAGCCCGCATGCCACAACTACTGAAGCCGGTGCGCCTAGAGCCTGTGCTCCGCAACAAGAGAAGCCACTACAATGAGAAGCCCACACACCACAACAAAGAGTAGCTCCCGCACACAGCAATGAGGACCCAACGCAACCATAAATAAATAAATAAATAAATAAATTTATTTTAAAAAAAAGAAAGAAAAAAGGTTTAAAGACTATCTATGTTTAATTGTTCCTCCCCACATTCCAGAAAGGACTCCAAGTGAAGGACTGTCTGTGGATTTCAATTACCACATGCTCTTGAGCTCCCATTTCCATATATAATGGAGCTATAAATCTCTTTAATACTACAGCTTCAAAAAAATACTAGGTGCTATAAACTTTGTAGCTCTACCAAGCTGTTCTTTTGAAGTGGCATGATTACATTTCTGAGCAACTTGGAAATCACCATGAAGCCATTTAAAGAAATTTTTAACTTGATTAAACCAATAAATGCCACATTCTTTATAGAAATTTAAGAATGACAGAACAACCACCATCATTAAAATTTCCTAATCACTGAGTTCTTCATTGCTACATCTAGACAGATGTATTGACTTTAAAAAGTCTCAGACAAATTAAGAGTCACATTTCATTTAGGAATATAAACATACAAAAAACCTTAAGTCTTAATTATCTGCCATTTTTCTCTAAACTCTAGAACCCGGCCCTGAAACTTCTGCATTCCTGGAGACTAACTGCTGATCTCACATCAGGGGATACGGAGAAGCCCAACAAATGTGTATTCTCTGAAGACCTTTCCGACATAATTAACACAAGCTTATGCTACTACCCCTTTTATCTGTTTCTGTAGAAACCTCTTATTCTTGGTGGCTAACTCGCTAATATTACACTTGATTAGCCTCAACCACTATTTGCTAATGGCCATGGTGGAGCTGATAACAATGGTGGTGACAAGGAAATTTAAACACTCTGACGACTACAAGGTTTTCATGCTTCCACTGTATAACACATAACCAAAAATCTCCTCTAAAAATCCTACACTGATACCATTATTGTTTTTGCTTTTCTCCAATGGACGAATGTTTAAATGTAAAAGTCAGTTCAATTAGGGATAGCAAATTGAAGCAGAGGAACAAACGCAAATGTGCCCAATGTTCTAAAGCTTAATATGACACCTAAGATAACTACTAAAGTGTATTATCACCTCAAAAATAATAAATAAGCAAAGAGAATAGTGTTATATTTACGTCTTGCTTTCTTTCTGGGGAAGATAAGCAGAAACCTATCTCTTAGGAGGTAGAAGAGTTAATATGCTGCTTCCTTCCAGCACGACTAAATGTTCTCCTTTCACCACTCATAAACCTATGAGGGTAGAGGTTGGGGAAAAAAAAAAAAAAAAAGATGTGGCAAAGCAGAGATGAATTTCCCCCAAAATGCCTGAAGCCTCATTTTCCAAAGCTGAGAGAATCATTACCACCTTCCTCAAATTGCCTGGCTGCCAATGCAGCCCCAAATGGCCATAAATAAAACCTTAATTACATTAATTAGAGCAACTGCTTCCTGCAGAGCATCTCTTTATTTGGGGGCCTTGTGTCAGCCCTGGAGCCAGGACTACCCTCCTTGGCTCACCCCCACCCCAGACATCTCACTTCCCCACTGCTTATAACAAGGCTCCTAATTATGCTTCCATATGTCCTTGACTGATTTCTTCTCCAAGACACCTTCTCACTGTTGACAGGAGACATCATCCACTGCTATTCTATTCTCTAACTTCGGCAGAGCATGAGTAATAATGTCCATACAATGACAATAGACCATAACCTTTGACTGGAGGCTGATCTGCCACCTAATTTCTCCTGGGATTGCCCAGCTACTGAAACATAAAGTGATACTGTAACTGCTATTCAAGTAACAGGTGCTCTAATAACCATCAATCAAGCACCTAAGCATTTGGTAACTGTTAATATACTCATAATATCTCCAACATGCCAAGAGTCAAAGAAAGAGTTTTGATTATCACTCTAGAAAGAAAACGTCAGAACAATTTGACTAGAGGTATTATCAAGAAGCAGTAGTGTCCTGATGGCACCTGAGGCATTTTAACAAGACTGTGCTGTGGCCACCCCTACTGTACATGCTGTTTCCTGGGCTTAAGTTAACTGAAGCTGGTTCCTGGAGTTGTAATCAAACACCCTATACAGGGGGAGCGCTGCTCGTGTGAGGTGCAGGCGGGCGCTGGTGTGCGTGGAGGCCACTGCTCGCCAGGCAGCCTCCAACTGCCCAGTGGCCAAGATAGCCATGTGGCTGACAGGGTCTTGGTGCTCCGGCCGTGTGTCAGGCCTGTGACTCTGAGGTGGGAGAGCCAAGTTCAGGACACTGGTCCACCAGAGACCTCCCGGCTCCACGTAATATCAAAAGGCGAAAGCTCTCCCAGAGATCTCCGTGTCAACGCTAAGACCCAGCTCCACTCAACGACCAGCAAGCTCCAGTGCTGGACACCCCATGCCAAACAACTAGCAAGACAGGAACACAACCCCATCCGTTAGCAGAGAGGCTGCCTAAAATCATAGTAAGTTCACGCACACCCCAAAACACACCACTAGACGTGCTCCTGCCCACCAGAATGACAAGATCCAGCCCCACCCACCAGAACACAGGCACCAGTCCCCTCCACCAGGAAGCCTACACAACCCACTGAACCAACCTTACCCACTGGGGGCAGACACCAAAAACAGCAAGAACTAGGAACCTGAAGCCTGTGAAAACGAGACCCCAAATACAGTAAGTTAAGCAAAATGAGAAGACAGAGAAATACACAGCAGATGAAGGAGCAAGGAAAAAAACCCACCAGACGAAACAAATGAAGAGGAAATAGGCAGTCTACCTGAAAAAGAATTCAGAGTAATGATAGTAAAGATGATCCAAAATCTTGGAAATAGAATGGAGAAAATAAACGAAACGTTTAACAAGCACCTAGAAGAACTAAAGAGCAAACAAACAATGATGAACAAAACAATAAATGAAATTAAAAATTCTCTAGAAGGAATCAATAGCAGAATAACTGAGGCAGAAGAACGTATAAGTGACCTGGAAGAGAAAATAGTGGAAATAACGACCACAGAGCAGAATAAAGAAAAAAGAATTAAAAGAATTGAGGACAGTTTCAGAGATCTCTGAGACAACATTAAACGCACCAACATTCGAATTATAGGGATCCCAGAAGAAGAAGAGAAAAAGAAAGGGACTGAGAAAATATTTGAAGAGATTATAGTTGAAAACTTTCCTAGCATGGGAAAGGAAATAGTCAACCAAGCCCAGGAAGCACAGAGAGTCCGATAGAGGATAAATTCAAGGAGAAACACTCCAAGACACATATTAATCAAATTATAAAAAATTAAGTGCAAAGAAAAAGTATTAAAAGCAACCAGGGAAAAGCAACAAATAACATACAAGGGAATCCCCATAAGGTTAACAGCTGATCTTTCAGCAGAAACTCTGCAAGCCAGAAGGGTGTGGCAGGACATACTTAAAGTGATAAAAGGGAAAAATCTACAACCAAGATTACTCTACCCAGAAAGGATCTCATTCACATTCAACGGAGAAATTAAAACCTTTACAGACAAGCAAAAGCTAAGACAATTCAGCACCACCAAACCAGCTCTACAACAAATGCTAAAGGAACTTCTCTAGGCAGGAAACACAAGAGAAGGAAAAGACCTACAATAACAAACCCAAAACAATTAAGAAAATGGTAATAGGAACATACATATCGATAATTACCTTAAATGTAAATGGATTAAATGCTTTAACCGAAAAACACAGACTGACTGGCTGAATGGATACAAAAACAAGACCTGTATATATGCTGTCTACAAGAGACCCACTTCAGACCTAGGGACAAATACAGACTGAAAGTGAGGGGATGGAAAAAGATATTCCATGCAAACAGAAATCAAAAGAGGGCTTCTCTGGTGGCGCAGTGGTTAAGAATCCGCCTGCCAACGCAGGGGACACGGGTTCGTGCCCCGGTCCAGGAAGATCCCGCATGCCACGGAGCGGCTAGGCCCGTGAGCCGCAACTGCTGAGCCTGCGCGTCTGGAGCCTGTGCTCCGCAACGGGAGAGGCTGCAACAGTGAGAGGCCCGCGCACCACGATGAAGAGTGGCCCCCGCTCGCCGCAACTGGAGAAAGCCCTCGCTCAGAAATGAAGACCCAACACAGCCAAAATAAATAAATAAATAAATAAATTTATTAAAAAAAAAAAAAGAAATCAAAAGAAAGCTGAAGTAGCAATTCTCATGTCAGACAAAATAGACTTTAAAATAAAGAATATTACAAAACATATGGACACCAGGGGAGAAAGCGGGAGGGTGGGGGCATTGTGGGGGTGGGATGAACTAGGAGTTTGGGATTGACATATATACACTGATATGTATAAAACAGATAACTAAAAAGAACCTGCTGCATAAAAAATAAATAAAATTAAATTTTAAAAAAAAAGGCTACTACAAGAGACAAAGAAGGACACTACATAATGGTCAAGGGATCAATCCAAGAAGAAGATATAGCAATTGTAAATATTTATGCACCCAACATAGGAGCACCTCAATACATAAGGCAAATGCTAACAGCCATAAAAGGGGAAATCAACAGTAACACAATCATAGGAGGGGACTTTAACACTCCACTTTCACCAATGGACAGATCATCCAAAATGAAAATAAATAAGGAAACACAAGCTTTAAATGACACATTAAACAAGATGGACTTAATTGATATTTATAGGACATTCCTTCCAAAAACAACAGAATACACTTTCTTCTCAAGTGCTCATGGAACATTCTCCAGGATAGGTCATATCTTGGGTCACAAATCAAGCCTTGGTAAATTTAAGAAAATTGAAATCACATCAAGTATCTTTTCCGACCACAACGCTATGAGACTAGATATCAATTACAGGAAAAAATTCTGTAAAAAATACAAACACATGGAAGCTAAACAATACACTACTTAATAACCAAGAGATCACTGAAGAAATCAAAGAGGAAATCAAAAAATACCTACAGACAAATGACAATGAAAACACGATGACCCAAAACCTATGGGATGCAACAAAAGCAGTTCTAAGAGGGAAGTTTATAGCTATACAAGCCTACCTTAAGAAACAAGAAACATCTCAGATAAACAACCTAAGCTTACACCTAAAGCAATTAGAGAAAGAAGAACAAAAAAACCCCAAAGTTAGCAGAAGGAAAGAAATCATAAAGATCACCAGATCAGAAATAAATGAAAAAGAAATGAAGGAAACAATAGCAAAGATCAATAAAAATAAAAGCTGGTTCTTTGAAAAGATAAACAAAACTGATAAACAATTAGCCAGACTCATTAAGAAAAAAAAGGGAGAAGACTCAAATCAATAGAATTAGAAATGAAAAAGGAGAAGTAACAACTGACACTGCAGAAATACAAAGGATCACAAGAGATTACTACAAGCAACTCTATGCCAATAAAATGGACAACCTGGAAGAAATGGACAGATTCTTAGAAATGCACAACCTTCCGAGACTGAACCAGGAAGAAAGAGAAAATATAAACAGACCAATCACAAGCACTGAAATTGAGCCTGTGATTAAAAATTTTCCAACAAACAAAAGCCTAGGACCAGATGGCTTCACAGGCGAATTCTATCAAACATTTAGAGAAGAGCTAACACCTATCCTTCTCAAACTCTTCCAAAATACAGCAGAGGGAGGAACACTCCCAAACTCATTCTATGAGGCCACCAACACCCTGATACCAAAACCAGACAAAGACGTCACAAAGAAAGAAAACCAGAGGCCAATATCACTGATGAACATAGATGCAAAAATCCTCAACAAAATAGTAGCAAACAGAATCCAACAGCACATTAAAAGGATCATACACCATGATCAAGTGGGCTTTTAAAGGAGAGGACTATAGCATGGGAGACAGCATTTCAGATAGCGCTGAGAAACTGCTCCAAAGAGGTGGAGGGGAAGATCAATATTTATGTGATTTTGGTGAAGGAGGATTCAACTCAGGTCTTTGTGACTCTAAAACATATTCTTTCCATTACTAAATCACATTCTATCCCTGGAATTTATCTTTACTCTTTACTTTTGTACTTTACTTTTGTTGTCATATCAAAACATACTTAAAAATCAGTACAGATCACTTAGGTGTTCATAATCTGGATTTCTGAGAAATAGTTTAATTTGACTGAAATCCAGTTGCACTGCTAGCATTTCTCAAAATAAAGTCGCTTAAAATCTTATATGTGGACCCTGACTTCCAGTGAGAGTGATAGCCGTTGATGCTCTGGTTGCCCTGGTTATGTGGACACTGATTTCCCATGACAGTGATAGCCGTTGTCTTTGGTTGCCCTTGTTATCCCAGTAATCAAGGATTCTTCGATATATGCAAATCAATGAATGTTATACACCATATTAACAAACTGAAGGAGAAAAAGCATATGATCACCTCAATAGATGCAGAAAAATCTTTCGACAAAATTCAACACCGATTTATGATAAAAACCCTCCAGAAAGTAGGCATAGAGGGAACTTACCTCAACATAATAAAGGCCATATATGACAAACCCACAGCCAACATCGTTCTCAATGGTGAAAAACTGAAACCATTTCAACTAAGATCAGGAACAAGACAAGGTCGCCCGCTCTCACCACTATTACTCAACATAGTTTTGGAAGTTTTAGCCACAGCAATCAGAAAAGAAAAAGAAATAAAAGGAATCCAAATTGGAAAAGAAGTAAAACTGTCACTGTTTGCAGATGACATGATCCTATACATAGACAATCCTACAGACGCTACCAGAAAACTACTAGAGCTAATCAATGAATTTGGCAAAGTAGCAGCATACAAAATTAATGCACAGAAATCTCTTGCATTCCTATAAACTAATGATGAAAAATCTGAAAAAAGAAATTAAGGAAACACTCCCATTTACCATTGCAACAAAAAGAATACAATTCCTAGGAATAAACCTACCTAAGGAGACAAAACACCAGTATGCAGAAAACTATAAGACACTGATGAAAGAAATTAAAGATGATACATACAGATGGAGAGATATACCATGTTCTTGGATTGGAAGAATCAACATTGTGAAAATGACTATACTACCCAAAGCAATCTACAGATTCAATGCAATCCCTATCAAACTACCAGTGGCATTTTCCACAAAACTAGAACAAAAACTTTCACAATTTGTATGGAAACACAGAAGACCCCGAATAGCCAAAGCAATCTAGAGACAGAAAAACGGAGCTGGAGGAATCAGGCTCCTGGACTTCAGACTATACTACAAAGCTACAGTAATCAAGACAGTATGGTACTGGCACAAAAACAGAAATATAGATCAATGGAACAGGATAGAAAGCCCAGAGATAAACCCACACACATATGGTCACCTTATTTTTGATAAAGGAGGCAAGAATATACAATGGAGAAAAGACAGCCTCTTCAATAAGTGGTGCTGGGAAAACAGGACAGCTACATGTAAAAGAATGAAATTAGAACACTCCCTAACACCATACACAAAAATAAACTCAAAATGGATTAGAGACCTAAATGTAAGACCAGACACTATCAAACTCTTAGAGGAAAACATAGGCAGAGCACTCTATGACATAAATCACAGCAAGATCCTTTTTAACCCATCTCCTAGAGAAAGGGAAATAAAAACAAAAATAAACAAATGGGACCTAATGAAACTTAAAAGCTTTTGCACAGCAAAGGAAACCATAAACAAGAGAAAAAGACAACACTCAGAGCGAGAGAAAATATTTGCAAATGAAGCAACTGACAAAGGATTCATCTCCAAAATATACAAGCAGCTCATGCAGCTCAATGTCAAAAAAACAAACAACCCAATCCAAAAATGGACAGAAGACCTAAATAGACATCTCTCCCCAGAAGATATACAGATTGGCAACAAACACATGAAAGGATGCTCAACATCACTAATCATTAGAGAAATGAAAATCAAAACTACAATGAGGTATCACCTCACACCAGTTAGAATGACCATCATCAAAAAGTCTACAAACAATAAATGCTGGAGAGGGTGTGGAGAAAAGGGAACCCTCTTGCACTGTTGGTGGGAATGTAAATTGATACAGCCACTATGGAGAACAGTATGGAGGTTCCTTAAAAAACTAAAAATAGAACTACCATACGACCCAGCAATCTCACTACTGGGCATACACCCGGAGAAAACCATAATTCCAAAAGGGTCATGTACCACAATGTTCATTGCAGCACTATTTACAATAGCCAGGACATGGAAGCAACCTAAGTGTCCATCAACAGATGAATGGATAAAGAAGATGCGGCACATATATACAATGGAATATTACTCAGCCATAAAAAGAGACGAAATTGAGTTATTTGTAGTGAGGTGGATGGACCTAGAGTCTGTCATACAGAGTGAAGTAAGTCAGAAAGAGAAAAACAAATACCGTATGCTAACACATATATATATGGAATCTAAAACAAAACAAAACAAAACAAAAAACTGGTTCTGATGAACCTAGGGGCAGGACAGGAATAAAGACGCAGACATAGAGAATGGACTTGACGACACAGGGAAGGGGAAGGGTAAGCTGGGACGAAGTGAGAGAATGGCATGGACATATATACACTACCAAATGTAAAATAGATAGCTAGTGGGAAGCAGCCGCATAGCACGGGGAGATCAGCTCGGTGCTTTGTGACCACCTAGAGGGGTAGGATAGGGAGGGCGGGAGGAAGACGCAAGAGGGAGAGGATATGTGGATCTATGTATACATACAGCTGACTCACTTTGTTACACAGCAGAAACTAACACACCATGTAAAGCAATTATACTCCAATAAAGATGTTAAAAAAACAAAAAACCTTATACAGGAAGGGGCCTTACATCCCTTAATGCAGTGGTTCCCCAAATCTAAACTGCATATAAGTGCCAAGCTGGCTGCATCCCAGCTCCCAGTTTTTAAATAGATTTCCAGGTCCTACCCTAGAGATTCTGATGCAAGGTATCTGGGGACGGGCCCAAGAATCTAGTAGACCATATACTTTCTGAAACTCCCCACAGGTTCTTATGTGCAACTGGGTTGAAAAACACCCTCAGATCACCCTCCCCACCCCCTGCTGAGACTGATTTCATTAGCCCCAGTGTTGGTGAAAATGGTTGCCAGGGCTCTAGAAATCATAATTTCTGATGGAAGGATGTAATCTCTCTTAGGAATATTCGGTCAGAAAAAGAAATCACTGCTAACATCCCGCCCTCTCATTTTACAAATGAGATTTTTGCCCTAAAACCTATTTCTCCCCCACTCCTCCAACCTGCCTTCCTCTTATCTGTAAATGGTAACAAACCCACCCATTAGTAAAAAAAAAAAAAAAAAAAAAAAGTCAGCAACTTGGGAATCATCCTTAATTGTCATCTCCACAGTAAGCCTTCCTTGACTCATCTCATACTTTTGACTATGAGTAGCAGAAAACACAACTCAACTCACATAAACTGAAAAAGTCTGCATGTAGGTGGTAATCTGGATTGTTCCTATCAGAGTTTAGTTTTTCTCCAGAGTGCCCTCTTCTGTTTCATCATCACTCTGGCAGTGAAATAACAATAACAGTTCCAGGCTTTAAATCTACACACAACAACCAAAGAGGAAACAACAACCAAGTCTCCTTTCTCAGGAGCCCCAAGAAAATTTCTCTCATCTTGCACTGGCATAAACGGATACATTCCCTGGGACTACTGGGTCTCCAGGTACAAACTTATAAAACTGACTTGGTGCAGGAACCCTGGACAAATCAATGGCATTTCCCACTTTCGAGCAGGGGATGGGGCCAGCCTTTTGTAGCATATGGGCTGAGTGGCAGAGGGAGAGATAAATGAAGAAAATTTTAAGGTTTTATTAGGAAAAGAGAGCTGGAGAATCTACTACACAACCCAGTCAGAAGTTTCCTCCTTTTATTCTCTCACAGCACCACGTTCTTTTCCCTCATAGCCCCCATCATCTTTGAAATTGGACACTTGTGGACATGTAGCTAACATTTACCGAATACTTTGAGACGGCAGTGTTCTAAATGCCTTACATAAATGGACTCACTTAACCTTCATAACAATGCTACCATCCCCATATTACAGATGAGGAGACCAAGGTACAAAGAGATGCAGGAACTTCCCCAGGGCATGGAGCCCACAGCCGTAGAGCTTTGAGTCTCAGTGATCAGACTTCAGAGCCCAGGCACTCAACTACTACAATATGCTATTCTTTTTACTCACTTTTGTCTCACTCCTCCACAAAACTCTAAGATACATGAAGCAGGGAATGTTTTTGTTTTATACATATCAGTCTCCAATGGAGTGCCAGGCACACAGGAAGCATTCAATTCCCCTGATAACTGAACAAATGAATAGATGGTTGAAAGAATGAGTGAATGAACAAATGAGGTAATGAACAAAGGAACAAATTGTAAAACCATGACCCAGATTAACAGAGCATTTGTGTTACATGTTTAATTATGGAAGAGTGGGGTCCAGAGCTTCAATTTCCTGTGTCCAGTCCAACTTCTCTAGTTGAAGGTCTGTTATCTCTGTTCCACATGGTCACACCTGCAGAGTCAATAGTCTTTTCTTCTTTGCAAAGCTACCAACCAGCAAATGAAAACTCCAGCAGGAGACAGTCACTTCTTTTGAGATAGATTAATATGTGAACATGTCCAAAATAGAGAATGATTTGAGTAAAGGATGGGCTTTTCCCTCATTTAGCCTATGTGCATTAGACAAACACTTTGTTCATTAAGAGTAAGAACCAAAAACTGAAAACATATACAAAGCCCTTTGTAGTATCAGGTACTGAGGGAATTTAAACATTTTTTTAAATCAACAATTTTAATAAACCAATCAAAGTCTCCACCTGATTTATAGAGATCTGAGTATCTGCAGACCATTTGTTGTAATTTTCTTTCATGGTGACAGCCTGACTTTTAAAAATAAATCATCTGGAAAATGTAAACAGCTAAGAAAAAATTATGGGACATACATAATGTCGGTTCCCACTGTCAATGTTCAGAATTAACTCCACTCTCAGCAGAAAAATCATAGCCTAATCACAGCAAACAACGTCTCCAGAGAAACTACTAATTGGTACAATCACATTCACACAAAAGCTATTAACCTGCCTGGTTCCTAAGTAAACAGGGGTAATGTGAACCGGGTAAAGTAAATCCACTGCTGACAGACATCAACTTTCACGCTCAGTATGTATATTACAGCCTGTCCTTCTACAGAATGACTTGTGAGTTTACCTTCCACTCCAGGAGCAAAAGAAAACAACCTACTAAATAGGCAAACCCGCTATTAAACTACTTATATGTTTGCCTTTTGCCTTAATAAGCAGCTATATGTTTGGTCTTGAAAAATGCACCAGCAGCAATATTTATGTCTTCAAGCCAAGCTTACTAATGGAAAGCTGGTTTTCAAAGATCATTTCCATCATTAAAAAAAGGGAGATGACGAACCAGAAATGCTCATTTAGTAAACACACTGCTCTATCAACGGAGCAAAAGGGTCTCCTACCCCATGCAAGGGACCACACGTTGAAGAAAATGTGGAGATGCTCATGGATGGACAAATTATGCCTGAAGGCAATGAGGGAATGAGGAGAAAATGCCCTTTTTGAGGATGAGAAGAAGAGACAGAGGGCCTGTATTTATAAAAGTAAATGACTGTGGCACTTTTTACTTTTTCCTAGAAAAATAAGGTTATCTTTCCTTGTGTTGTTTATTCTTTAAAGTCGAACCCCAACCCATGGGGTTACTGCCGAGCATGAATACTACCCTTATGTGTGTCTTGGTACACATCCCACTGACCACTGAAAACTATAATCCAACCTATCAACTGCTCTAATTATAAACATTAGATAAAAAGAACACAAGGGGAATAAACAAATATATACTCTGTCACAAGGGCATGCTGTTTAAGCAAACAAAGAAACCCAGAATACGAACCGTACATCTTAATATTGGTCAGCAGTTCACCGTGGACATTGGCCATAGTTTTTTTTCTTTCCCATCCCTGGTCTCACCCTGGTGGATCTCCTCTCCATTTATTCATTTCCCTTTTTGATTTAAAAAAATTTTTGAGACACCTCTTAGGCACTTCCAGTAAGGTTTAAAAATCAGTGCCTAAGAAAATGGTCCATGTAGATTTGGGAGTAAAAACTTACAGACGCCATTCGAAGTATTTTGAAACTAAACAGCCTTCCAAATGAGATTGTATTTCCACAGAGAAGCCTAAATAACAACTGAACTGAAACTAAAAAATATCCAATTCTTGCAAGGATGTATTTACAACACCACTCTTGCTGATCATCTTCCAGATGCGTGAATGCTCGATTCACATTATTCAAAGAAAAGGCCATGGAAACGCCTATTCTCATGTTGGCAGCTTCACTAAACTTCCTGTGTTTTGATAGGGGAGGGAAAAGTCCATCTCAAATTAGTCTACAAAATTTTTTTCATAAACTACACAATTTACTTATTAAAGAAAAGTCTGCCTTATAACCCCATTTAATATCGTAAGCTGGCTTCCCTGGTGGCGCAGTGGTTGAGAATCTGCCTGCCAATGCAGTGCACACGGGTTCGAGCCCTGGTCTGGGAAGATCCCACATGCCGTGGAGCAGCTGGGCCCGTCAGCCACAACTACTGAGCCTGCGCGTCTGGAGCCTGTGCTCCGCAACAAGAGAGGCCGCGATAGTGAGAGGCCCGCGCACCGCGATGAAGAGTGGCCCCCGCTTGCCGCAACTAGAGAAAGCCCTTGCACAGAAACGAAGACCCAACACAGCCATAAAAATAAACTAATTAATTAATTAATTTAAAAAATATATATATATTGCAAGCAGTATGATGTCTCTACTATTATAAACATTCATAACAAAAAATATTGTGCAACCAATACAATAAACACTTATTAAAGTTAATGAAAGGCAACAAACAAGTATGAGAGCATATGCATATCATTGCCAATAGACTTTAAGTTCTCACCAGTGGATTTAAATTCCTTGAGGGCAGGGACCAATTCCTACTTACTCAATTTGTTGGAATGGACATTTACTATAGAACTAGGTCTGGGGCATACCACCGTGAACAGACAAGACTGCTCTCCCTTTAGAACTTACATTCTAGAGGTGGTGACAGTACCCACAAAAAGTGTTTTAAAAATTAATTTTAAATGTGTAAGTGCCAAAAGGAAAATAAATAAAAGGCTGAAATAGAAGTGAAAAATTGGGATACTTACCGACTTTATGAGATAGAGGGTCACTGGTGGCCAATCTAAGGAAGTGACATTTGTGAGTTAAGCAAAGAACTGAAACCTGAGAAAAAAAAAACTAATCTAGCAAGGAATGGGAACCACACATGCAAAGACTTTGAAGTGATCTGACTTGGGCTTGGTTAAGGATGGCTGAAACATAGGGAGCATGCTGGAGAGGGGCAGTCTAAGAGAAGACTGGAGAGACAAAGGGAGCGGAGTCGAGCAGAGTCATGTGAGAAGGAATCTGCGTTATTACTCTGAGAGCAAAGGGAACCTGCTCTGGTTTGTGCTTTATAAGCACGACTCCTACTGCTCCACTGAAGAAGGGATTGATAGGAGAGCAAGAGTAGAGCAGGGAGAATAGTTGAGAGGAGTCTAAGAGTCCCAAAAAGACATGATGGGAGTTAGACCCAGGTGGTGGCAGTGGTCATGGAGAGACATGGACATATTAAAAACTAAGTTTTGAAGGCAGAATCAACATGATGACTTCCTTCAAGGGCTGTAACTGGGAAGTGAAAAGCAGGACTCAAATATAATTCCTGGGTTATAAGCATCAGCAACTACATATTCAAGTGCAGATGTCAAGTAAGCATTTAGATGCTGAAAGAAGCTGGTGCTCAGAGGAGAGGGCTGAGCTATAGAGATAAGTGTGGGTGCCATTAGCAAAAATTTACGAAGTGGCTTTTACAAAGTGCATGAGGTTTGGAAATCCAGATCTGCTGTTACTTGCTGGCTTGTGTCTTTGTAGGAAAATTACTGACTTAGTTTTCTCACCTATAAAATGGGGATAAAAAACACCTGTTTTTAACAGGCTTGTCTAGAGCAGGGGTCAGCAATCATTTTCTATAAAAGGCCAGATAAGAAAGGTTTGGGGCTTGGTGACCATAGGGTCTCTGTCAAAAATACTCAGTACTGTCATTGCAGCATGAAAGCAGCCATAGATAATAAGTAAACAGATGAGTGGGGTTGTGTTCAAATAAAACTGTATTTACAAAAATAAAGGGCAGAGTTTGCCAGCCCCTGGTCTAAAGCAGTGGTTATCAAAGTGTGGTCTTGGACCAGTAGCACCAGTATCACCTGGGAATTGTTAGAAATGCAAATTCTGGACCTCACCCCAGACTAAGTCAATCAGAAACTCTGGCGTGGGGATCCAGCAATCAGTATGAAAACAAACCCTACAGGTGATGCATGTTAAAGTCTAAGACCCTCTGGTCAAGAACATTAATAAATATATACTGCTTAGAGGTATTATTATTATTAATACATATCTATTATTGTTTTAACCTGGCTCCTAGAAATTTAGAGTATAATTTCTAAAGGTAGATTCAAATGCTAGACAATTGTGGTGGATCAAGCAAAACAGAGATAACAAACTCTGTTAAACTACAAGGTGGACTTAGGTAAGAACAGTTGAGAAATTAAAGATTGTTTTTATATACTCTTTATTTCAAAGAACTCCTATACTTCCTCGTATATTAAGATAGATTTAATTTAGTCATGTTCACACTTCTCTTATTAAAATGAACAATATAATTTCAAATATATATCTTCAACCTAACTTCCAATAGAAAGAAAGGTTAACACCAATTAACTTCCAGACCCCGAATGGCATTTTAGCTATGGGTTAGTAGTCCACTGCTATAACTAACACACTTAGAACATAGAACAAGCAAATTTATCAAATGCCAGTTAATATTTTAACAGAAAAATTTGACCATTTGAATTTAGGATCAATGGGGGAAGTTAAAATATAAAGGGCTGTCAAGAAACTAAATATAGTATCACCCACTTTCATATTGCTTTACTAGTACTATTAGAAACTAGGCAGAAATCTGGTTTCCTAGATCCAGCCTATTGAACCTTCCTCAAATTAGATAAAAGAATTATGGATGAATATAGAGGGGTCGTGCCTACTACCTACTACCACTAGGCTATATTCATGACAACTGGCCTTAGCAAAATTCCATATGAAAACTGAAATAAAATCAGTAAACAACGGTTAACAGCTTTGGAGGGCACCAACAGGAAGGGGGAAGGACGGGACAACAGATCTTTCCTCAGAAGAGGGAAGACCAGCTTCCAAAACTGAAAAGAAATTCAATCAAGCAGGCAGTGCACAATATTAAAAGAGTCAGAGAGTAGACATTGGGTGGTCTTCAAAGTGAACAACAGGATCAGGCAGATACAACACAGAGTAACGGGGTATCCCACCAGGTATAAAGTACATGTCACTAGAAATCTAAGGAGAGGAAATATTTGTAGAACCAAGCGAGAAGGCCATCAGTTTAACTTCAGGTAAACTCAGAAAAATCTCTCAAGCTGCCTAGCTAATGAGAATTAAATGGCTGAAACCAGAGCAAGAGGTGAACTGAAAAAGCTGGGAGCTGTCTGGGGCCAGAAAACAGATTTGATTATTTGTTTGTAAAAGCTTAAGCCATAAATGTATTTGTCCACATTGTCTAACCTATTACTGAAAATGTATATGAAGATACAGTTGTGAGATGCAAAATACTACTTGATATGCTCAACCAGAAGCACTGACTTGCAATCTGAAACTGATCATAAACTACTCACAAGTTATATAATACTGATAGTACAAAGTTCCACAGTTGTAAATTTGAGAATTTTCGAAATTCCTATAAAAATTCACAACAGTGCCGAAGTGAAGACTATCCAACTAGTTAAGGGCATCCGCAAAATAAAAGAACTGAAGCAGCAAATTTAGGCTTCTATATTTAACCAGAAAGATCCCATTACTTGGAGATCCTCTTTCGAACCCAACCTCTTACAAGAAATGAAACTTGAAAGGGATCGGTAACTTGAAAAACAATAACTCCATATCTTTTTCATAGGGCTGCAAAAACCTGTGTTAAGATTATCTGAAATTAAACCAACCAAAATTTTAATCTCATATTTTTTCCCTTTCTGTCATAGGATCATAGATGACTGGAATCATATTAAATAACACCTGAAAGTTTAAGCCAGGAGTTTTCCAAACTTATAGCTGTTCAGAATCCTTTTAAAGGTAAATTAAGGTGTTAACATAATTATTTTACTGTTACTTTATTTAAATATGTTCACAAAAATCTAGATATAAACTTTAGATGCTTATAGCTCTAGCTTTTAAAAAGCTTTTTTTTTTTTTTTTTTGGAGCAAATTATAACCACTTTATTCAGAAAGTCGAGTCTGAGAAGATGATGGACTAGTGTCCTAGAGAACCATCTTACCGGGGTCTGGGTGCTAGTTCATTCCACAGAACAAAGAAAGGGGGAGGTGAGGAGGTAAAATCTAAAAAGCTTTAAAACCAAAACCAATTTACAAAATACCCACAAACACAAGCATAAAACTAGTAACAATTATACTAACAAGCTAAATTCAATGGGATCAAAGGAAAGATGTTATTTTTCAAAGCACATGCCTACAGCACTGAATGCTACAGCACAGGTTCAGCATGCTAATGTTACTGTGGACCCCAAGATTGCTTTTTTATGAACCATTTTTCTCTACTTGAACTCTTACAAAACCATACATCAGCCCATTAGGTCACTGGGCTTTATCTGACCTTAAAATTTACATATTCTTTTCCCTTTAACCCAAGGTAATTAAAATAGCACAACTTGGTGCCAATATTTCTTGCTTTATTGTATGTTTTATAATGATGGTAAGATGCATTATTTTTATAGTATAATTTTACACTTTATATTATATAATTATATACTTTTATATTATAATACAGTTTATAATTTATACTTTGTACTTTGTTATACTTTACAATATTTGTATCCTTTACGAGTCAATAAAATATATTCAAATGCATGGTCATACCTGTTCTTAAATACATACCCTAAAAATTTTTTATTCTAAAGTAGTTATAAAGGCTGCAAACAGACTCTCATAGTTTACCTCCCTGCCACTCCTAAGGACACTACATAAAAGATACACCAGAATTCAGCTACACCAGCCTAACAAATCATACCGACGTTTTACTTTCCATTAAAACAAAAATACACACTGGCAAAACTATATCCAAGCATGCATTCAGCATTTCATTATTATTTTACAAATTTAATGAGCATATTTAACTGTGGAGATTTTTAATATAAAAGTGGGGGAAAGTGGACAAATACTGCATGATCTCACTTATATACAGAATCTAAAAAGTCAAACTCATAAATGCAGAGAGTACACTAGTGGTTGCCAGGGGATGGGGGATGGGAGACATGGGGAGATGTTGGTCAAAGGGTACCAACTTTCAGTTATGCAGGATGAGAAAGTTTTGAAGATCTAATGTACAGAGAGCATGGTGACCATAGTTAATAATACTATATTGTATACCTGAAATTTGCTAAAAGAGTAGATCTTAAGTTTTCTCACCACACACACACAGGCAAAATGATAACCATGTGAGTTGATGGATATGTTAATTAGCTTGATTGTGGTAACCCTTTCATTTGATACGTATATCAAAACACCACATTGTAGCTTTAAATATATACAATTTTTGCTTGTTAATTATACCTCAATAAAACTGGAAAACAAAATAAAACAACTATCTTAAAAAAAGAAGGGGAAAAAGTGATAGCATAAAACTTCATAAGACTAACAACTAAAGGCTAATTTTTCAACAATTGCATTCCAGAGCAGCAGATAAGAGAACTATCTACCCAGACTGGAATCAGCTTCTATCATTACAAGGCTTGTATCCTTGGGGAAATATTTAATCTTTCTTTACCTCAGTTTTCTCATCTGTAAATGGGTCAGAATGACCTGGTCAGCTTGTTAGAACAGACTGGTGGACCCCAGCCTCAGTTTTTGATGATGTCAAGTTCCCTGATGATGTTCAGTAGTTGTGGCTCACGGGCCCAGTTGCTCCGCGGAATGTGGGATCTTCCTAGACCAGGGCTCGAACCCGTGTCCCCTGCATTGGCAGGCAGATTCTTAACCACTATGCCACGAGGGAAGCCCAACATTAGAATATATTCCCTAAAAGTTGTTATTCCATCTGCAGAACTTAAAACTTTGGCTTGAAAGGTAAAGTTTTCATTCAACATATGGCTAGTCTTATCACGCCTGGCAGAATAATGTCTATCTAGAGAAAAAGATATGCAAAGCTATTAAGCTAGAAAATGATGAGTTTCTTAAAAATCTTCTGTAGTCACGTATTACTCCTCCTCACACTCACCCTGAGCTTTCAAGTCTGAGAACGACTACAAAAATAACCAGGGGAACAGAAGTGGTCATATACCCAACCAGATGAACAAAATCACTGAGGGCAGTGGTTCTCAAACTGTGGTCCCCAGGCCAGTAGTCTGGACATCATCAGGGAACTTGACATCATCAAAAACTGAGGGTGGGGTCCACCAGTCTGCTCTAACAAGCCGACCAGGTGATTCTGACACACACTCAAGTCTGAGAACCTCTGGCTTACGATAAACGAGCCCTGATACTGAACAACCACATCTTCATTATAACATTCCCTTCACAGGTGGGAGGCTCTGGGCATACATTTTTACCTTTCCCCCAGATATTGTAGTCAAGATTCTACCACAGAGCCAGGGCAAATTAATCCACCTCAAATCAGAAGGGGAGAGAGGGGCTTCCCTGGTGGCACAGTGGTTAAGAACCCGCTTGCCAACAGAGGGGACACAGGTTCGAGCCCCGGTCTGTGAAGATCCCACAAGCCGCGGAGCAACTAAGCCCATGCGCCACAACTACTGAGCCTGCGCTCTAGAGCCCGCGAGCCACAACTACTGAAGCCCGCGTGCCTAGAGCCCATGCTCCGCAACAAGAGAAGCCACCACAATGAGAAGCCTGCGCACCGTAACGAAGAGTAGCCCCTGCTCACCGCAACTATAGAAAGCCCACGTGCAGCAACAAAGACCCAACGCAACCAAATAAAAAAAAAAAAATGACTACAGCAAACATGAGGAGAGATCTACGCAGAATAGCACAAAGTACTCAGAAAGCAAACAGAGAAGTGTGAACATTTCCAGATTTCTATTTCTCTGGTTTCCTTGCTAGCATACTCCCAGAGCCACTGACCCTTAACTCTGAGGAAGAACTGAAAATGACCTTTTTGAAGTATATCACTGAAAATTAAGTTGAAAATTGGCTACCTGAGTAAAGCTCAGAAAATACTAAATATTTTAAGAGAAACAAAACAAAAAAAAAACACAGACTTAGAGAACTTAGTTCTGAAAAAAACTGGTGTCAAGTTCATTTTTTAATTTTAAGAACACAATTTGTAAAATCTCTTTGAAAGTACATTCTTTCGAGCTTCAAGAAATATATACATAAACAAAATCAATGAAAATTATAGCAATCATGTTTTTGTCTTTTATAGGACTACTCATTCTATAATTATGAAGTATATGCTGTTGTCTAATGGAAATGATAAGTAACACCTTCATTCTCTAACAATAGTTATAAACACTAACAATTCTTGTTTTTTAATATGATAAGAATATATATAACATAAAACAAGTTCTGCTTTTTAATGGGGAAATGGAGATAATGCCATATATATATATATATATATGTATATATATATATATATATATATACACATAGCCTCTTTCTGAACGTAGGTAAAGGTAAGTAATTTGAGGAATATTAGTGACCTTCCCAAGATGTTAGGTAGAGAATCAGATATTCTTGGTTCTCCAACCAGTTTGAAGTCTACAACTCAATTTATGCCAGTGTGATTTGTTTTTTAAGTTATGTACAGTTAAGCACTTTTACTAGTTCAAATATCCAACTTTGGCTGAAATGTGCTAAGTCTGACATTCCTCCTATGCAAGACTACACATCTTGAATAAATGGGAACCAATCTGTATTGGCATATATTTGATCTGAAACTGGTTCGTTTGCTCCCAACACATACCCCTCCTTGCACCTGGCAGAAATAGCTCTGCATCAGACCATTCTGGCTGAGCACTGCTTCAGGCTGACTCAGGTTGAGCATCCTTAGGTTGACTCTGACCCGGAAGGTGTGGAGCCACAGGGCACATCACTATGGCAACTCCCCAGAACAGACCCAAGCTACTCGCGTAGTGCTCCCATCTCTGAGGTCACATGTAGATCCACCCCCCCACCCCCCAAAAAAAAAGATGTGTGAGTAGATATGCTGCAAGACATTATCGTTTTATATACAGAAACCACAATCCTCCATCTCGGTGGCTTGGCAGAAACACAAACTTTGCCAATTATCTATGGTCACCCATGTCCCTGTTTGCCCTAAACAGTCCAGCTTTATACTTGCTATGCTTGTGTCATTTTAATGATGCCCCCTTTCTTAATAAAAATTGTCCTGGATTAAACAATAAATTATATGGTCATCCTACAGACAGGCCTATTTCAGAAAAGGGACAGGCATGACAGACAAAGCAGAGGCAAGTTTACTTGGGGATGTTTTCAGGCCTTTCTGCTCCAGGCTACCTTCCATGTTTTGTTCAGTGACTGTAGAAAATACTTAGGAGACTTAACAATAATCTTAAAGTCCAACTAAAAAATTCTCTACTTCAAATGTAGAACTCAGCAGCAAAGCAAACAGCAGGTCTTCTTCCTTCTCATTTCAAAGGTGCTCAGAACAATCAAAGGTGCTCAGAGGTTCTACTCTATATTAGGCATACTGCTGGATGGTAATAATGTGATGAATTCATCCCTCTAACAAGTTCAACTGCAGAATCATCACTTCTGGGAGTTTTACTTATAAATTTTCCCCCCCAAATTACCCTAACTCTCCCCACTATTTCAACAGGAAATGTGACAAACAGCACTCAGTATCTAATGACTGCACTTGTCCACTCAACAAATATTTATGCCCAAGATCAAACGTGGCAGCCCTTAGATCTCTGAAGCCAACCTTCAGATGTGTTTTGTTTAGCGCAGATAGGATTCTTATATGTTTAAAATATTTGCTGATACTTTAAAATGTGGACTCATACATAAAAATCCAGATTTCCATCTTCTCTTGAGAAATCCGAAGCTCCGGCAACACTGGGCTTATATTCTGATAATGTAATTTCCAGTTGGAGCTGAGCAGCAGCTTGAGAAAGGACCTCTCTATCTAGTCCTCTATGGCCCTCACTCAACCTTCTTCGTCGCAGTTTGAGTTTGTAACCCCTGATTTATAGCTGGAGATAATCCTTAGGTAGACAACATCTGGCCTTTCAAATTAATGATCCTCTGCCAGGGGCTCTCTAGGTTTGGAGCAAATAGGAATCTATATCTTTAGATCAAAGACTCAACTGGGAAATGGCAATAAACAGGAAAAGTTTGTTTTTTCTTTTATCAAAAAGCCATATGGCTTCCACTGCTCCTACAGGACCAAAGGGGGGAAATAAGCCTAAGCATGTTATTATTTGTAAAGAGCACATCCAGCCTCTAATATCTAAATACAAAATGAAGGTAAATAAAATGGGATATTTTAATTGACCTTCCAATGAGTCCAGGGAGGACTCAACAGCCACTGTTGAGAATTTAAGGTGCCATAACCCATAAACAAACTTTGACCATCAATGAAATTAGCAATGATGTGTCATGCGTCAGATCTGAAGAAAATAACCACCAAGAATCAAAAAACATTCCTTAAAGTCCTGGAAAAATGCAACCACTTCCACCTTACTGACAGAACCCAAAAATCTTAATACAATAAAGATGTTGATAACGTTCAGAATAAAGAACATGCTGCACTCCAATTTCAACCCAGGTGAAAGCTAAAACTAAATTTTTAACAAATCAGCATAAAATGAAATTCATTTTAATCATGGTGAGAATCCTGAGATCATCTGTGATAAGGTATTTTACCATAACATAACAGCGGTAACATAAACTAAAATATTGGGAGTTCTGAGCCCTTAGGATATTAAACTAGTTTACAAAGTAACCGATGGAATCCAAGACAATGAGCTTTATTTTCTTCAGCTCAGCTACAGGTCCTTTTGTGAAAAACTATTGGACAGTCTTTCAATTACAGATACTGGAATATATGAATTTTCAAAACTTAAAGCCTTATTTATAGGAAGTTTTTCTCATCTGACTATTAACTTCCCAGCTGCTAAAGAAACCCGCCACACAGTACAACTGAGACTTCATTTATTTATATTTAGACAACACTATTTTCCCAAAGAATCTAAAGTACTTTGCCCAAACATTCAGTAACTATTATAAATAACAGCATCTGGGGGGCTTTTGATATGGTAAACTCCTTACACATTTTTTAAAAAGGGGGAGGTGCTGTTTTTCAAGACACAATCACTGTAGTAAAGATTGTTTAGATACCTCTCTCCAGACGAAAAAGGACTGTGTCCGTTTTTTTTAAGGAAGTAAAAACGCACTGTTTGGTAACAGGCACCTCGATTTGGTAAACTCTGGAGAAATATTAGAAAAGAGATGTTCACCTCGTCTACAACACTGATTTTTAAATCACCCAGGTAGGTACTGATTCTGTCTCCAATTAGTGTGGAAAAAACTGCAAAAAAAAGAAAAAAAGTCTTCTTTCCACTCAAAATCTAAAGGCAGATTCGTATTTTGCTGACAATCGGACAACGTCTAGTAACTTCTAAGCCGGGCTCCGAAACAGCTTTCCAGACCCAAGACCTGCAGGTGATGCTGTGACTAGGATGCGACTGTCCAAAGGGGCCAAGGTGCAGGATTCGACCAAGACCGAGAGTGTGTGCGGGGGCCTCTAGGAACCCAACCCTCTCCCGCTTTCCCTCTTAAACACACACGTGCACGCACGCACACACTCGGCCAAGGCCAGGCATGCCATCTCCAGTCACACCCCAAGACATCGAGATCCTCCCGGGACGCGCGCTGCTCCCGCATTCTCCTAGGGCGCACCAGCTCCTCCACCGTCCCGAGACCACTCTCCGCCTCCCTCCCTCTTCCTTGGCCCTGCGGGGAAGGAACCGCCGCCAGAAGCAAGCTCCGGACTCGGGGTCCGAGAAGCGGGACCAGCCTGCGCTCAAGAGCGCCACGTGGAAGGCGCGCGCCAGCAGCTGGACCGGAGTCGGTCTTTAACGTGGGGTCCCAGCGCGCCTGCAGCCCTGCCACTCCTCCCGGGTGTGATGGGCCCTCCCCCGTGCCTCCGAGCCGCGGTCTTGCCTGATTGGGGTCTGTGGCGCGGAAAACGTGGCAGGCCATCTGCGACTCCGGGTCGTCTGGCTGCGCCTTGATCAGGTAAGCAAAGTAGGTGAGGTCGTGGCTGTTGTGGATGAAGCGCGAGATGTGCTGCGCCTTGTGCTCGAAGATGAACACTGCCGGGTTGGGCTGCGCGGCCGTAGGGCCAAAGCCCCCAGCGGCACCGGCGCCCGGCGCGGGCACGCAGCGCAGGAAGGGCGCGCTGAGCACCAGCAGCACCTCGCGGGGCGCCGGCGCCCCGCAGCCGCCCGCCTCGGGCTTCTGGCTGCGCCGGCGGATCTCGGCCATGAGCCAGGGCAGCATGGGCAGCGTGGTCCTGCGGTCCAGGCACGACCCTCCCACGTACCACAGCCGGAACCTCTTGTCGCCCGGCTTCCCCTGGCCAGGCTGCGCAGGGGCGCCCGGCTCGGGCTCCAGGGGGTGCGGGAACGGCTCATCCTGAATGCAGCTGGGGGGCTCCATAACTCGCGCCTCCCGAGGGCACGGAGGCGGCCGGATCGGCGCGTCGCGCCCCCAGTTCTCGCGTTGAAGGCGCCGCCGAAACTGTGCCAACAGCTGCGCTGGGCCCCTGCGCCCGCCTCGGCGCGACCCCGAACTCCGCGCTTTAGTGGCCCTGCCCCATGCGGCACTTCGGGCGCGGCTCCCAGGCTCTGGCGGCGGGCACCCGGGGAGCGCCCGGCAGCAGGACTGGCAGGAGAGGGCGGGTTAAATCGCTATCCTCCTTGCTCCGGCTCGAGCCTGGGGCCGGACTTCCCCCTTCCTCGTCCGCGGCTCCGCTGGGTCAGAGGACAACGCCGAGGGCCCCGCGCCTCCGCCGGTCGCCGCCAGTTCCAGCGCTGCAGAGCCGTTGCGGCCGCCGCGCCGCCGCGCTCGCCCCGGGCGGGCACTGGGAGGCAGGGCGGGGAATGGGCTGTGGGCCGGAGGGGGTGACTTGGGGCGGAGCTGAATCCTACCAGGGTGACCAGCTGTCACCTGGAAGGTCGGGGCTCCCGGGCTTCGGTGCGGTCGGTTCTCGGGGAGGGCCTTCGAGAACTATTTCGATGGAAAATAACAAAAACAAAACGTGGCCTCGCGGGGGCCGCTCCTCCTCCGGTCGCCGCAGCCCAGCTCGCTGCTCCTCCTCCAACTGTTCCCGTCCCTCCCTCGCTTCTTCCTTCCTTCCAGGCTGCTTCTTTAATCGGGCTGCCACCCCGCCTCCCGTCCGGCGGGCGGAGAGTGTCGCCTATAAAAGCTTATCTGTGAAGTCACCTCTTCGCCTCTTTCTCCGGCCGCGATCCCAGACCGCCCCTGCCACCCGCCCCTCGGGCAGCAATACTGCGCCCGGCGCCGGCACTGCCCGGACCAAACTCATCATCTCCCGGGTCACCGAGATCTCCGTCTTCTTCTGGGCGTCTCTGCTGCCCCCTGGAGAGGGGACCACTGTCAATGTGGCGCTGGGATTTTTTTTTTTTTTTAAATTAATCATATTTGCTTGGTTTCAATTCCTTCTAAAGCCTGCATCATAATTTCTGAATCTTATTTCCTAATAATCTCCAAAAAAATACTCGTGTTTTAAATCACGAAATTACGATGAAATTTTTTTTCCATTTCAAAAGAAATTTATTTGTGATTTTTTTATTTACACACGTAGGGGCTTTGGTCATCTGAACAAAAAGAAAAAAAAAATTTTCAGGCTTTTTAGGTCTCTGTTTTTCAAGGCAAATGAACACTTGTTACATGTTTGATCTTGACCTCAAATCCTAGTCAGATCTACTGCCCTGGTGACCTAGAAGGGACTTGATGGGCCCTGATATTATCGCCTTTTCCTTTCTCCAGGCTCTCAAGACTCTTGGTAGATTGTCTCTTTGATGCCATACTCTTAAACCTCTGTAATGTGTGAGGATATTACAACAGTAAAGTGTGCTCCATCATTCCCTATTCAAACTTCTTTGTCGTTTAGGGTCAGATAGGTTGTCTAAATAAACGCACCTGACAGGTTATACAATAAACACGAGACAATATGCCACAAAACATAGCTTTCCTCCTTTGTCTCACAGAGGTATTCTAGTTCCAAAATATGTGCCCACCGTCTTCCATCTCCAACTCTCTTTTGGTTTTTCCCAGTCTTATCCAAAGCAGTCTCATTCCTACATTGCTTCACCAGCTACATCCAAGTAGTGCCTTCCACTGCACCTCTAAAGTTGGAAGATTCTGACCCCAAGTCTTCACATGGGTGTTCCAAAGTTCCAGAAAACAATCAGGTCACATGATAACACCAAAATACAAGGCCATGCCCAACATTTCAAAAACACTGCAAAGTAACAAAAATAAACTGAAACGAGTTTTGATTAAGCCTTGTTTCACTTATGAGAGTATTTCTCAAACAAAAGTTATTTTTTAGGAACCAAATACATTTGACAATCTACCCCCATATCAAGGTCACCAACCACTGACCCTAAGGGACACTGTTACATGGGAATAAAAAACAGAGAAAAACTGAAGAGAGAAAATGACCTGTTTCAGTTTCTTCCAGGTATCAGCCCATCCTTACCAGCGGACCAGAGTCCATCAGCTGTGAAAGCCAACCCTCCTTCAAGACGATTTGCTTTTCTCTATCTGCCAAACCAGCTCCACCATCAAATCTGCCATCTTCCCAATCTCCTTGGCTTTCTCCTCCACCTTCTGGCACAACTCTGGCACTCTCTCATCAGCTTCCCCCCTGGGATGCTGAAGGTGATTCAAGGCTTTCTCCTCCGAGGTCGCCACCTGCATTTCTATTTGCATGAGCGTTATTATCCATCTTCCACAACTTGCTCCTGGTCCTCAGGAGCCGCCATATCCTCCCGCATCCCACGGATAACTGGAAGCAGGAACTGCTCCAAATCTTCCTAGGGCCCCAAAACTTCCACTTCCGCCGGTGCTTCTACCTTGTCCCGGTCCCAGGGGCGCATTTTTCCTGCCTCATCTTCAGAACCACACGACCCTCACGCCCTGCCCTGGGACAGCTGATCAGCAGTTACTGCTCGGGTCAAAAGCGACCCACACTCCTTGTCAATAGTATTCCCGAACTACCTTTTTAAAAATATCCCTTTACGCCTTTTGCTTCACAACTGCTCTGGGAGGAAACAGCCTCACACGCAAACTGCAGAGCGGCGAACAGAATCACGATAAAGTATTTTTAACTCCAATTTCTCTTTAAAATATAACATGGTATGACAAACATGAATCTTCATAGCTTTTAGTGCAGCCAATACATTTTATTCATTGTATTCACCCAGTTCGGAGCTAGTGTAGAGATCTTGCACCCTTTTATATGTAGTAATATATATTTCCAGGGAACTCAAAAAACATTCTAGGGATAATTTAATCATTCTAATTTTAAAGCAGAAAGAGAAGTATTCTTTTTTTCTTTTTAGCAAATTGGACTTTCATTCTTTTTACTCTTACTAAATTATAATTAAGAGTTAGGTAACAGGTAAACAAAAATAAGTGGGAAAGACACTTATAGTTCCCAATTTTCTACAAAGGGCTCATAGGAAAAATGAAAACTCTGGTTCCTCTCCCATTCTCTCTCTCTCTCTCTCATTTTTTTTTCCTTTAATGGTATTCTCACTTTCTATAAAGCCTTGGGACTATTTTTTATCCTATATGTAATATCACTACAATCAATTCCCATTATTCCTATGCAGAATTTCTGGGTGCACCCTGATGGCTCCCTTATAGATAGAATTTAAGCTCCAAGATAAAGACATTATTAATTGGTTAGATTCACTCATTCGGTTTACTCACATCACCACATTTTTGTGCAAAGTAGAACCATGTCTTCAAAAAGCAGTGAAGGGTTTCCCTGGTGGCACAGTGGTAGAACCTGCCTGCCAATGCGGGGGAGACAGAGTGGTCTGGGAAGATCCCACTTGCCGTGGAGCAACTAAGCCCGTGCTCCACAACTACTGAGCCTGCACTCTAGAGCCCGTGAGCCACAACTACTGAGCCCGTGTGCCACAACTACTGAAGCCCCCATGCCTAGAGCTTGTGCTCCGCAACAAGAGAAGACACCGCAATGTGAAGCCCACGCACCACAACGAAGAGTAGCCCCCAATGGCTGCAACTAGAGAAAACCCTCGTGCAGAAACGAAGACCCAACGCAGCCAAAAATAATTTTTTTTTTTTTTAAAGCGGTGAAAAGTTGTCCGAATGTGACTGAAACCTTGTAGAACCTTGCCAGAAACTCTTCTATACAGATCCTATTTCCCTAGGCCACATATCTGAGATCTATAAAAAAGAAAGAAAAGAACAGAGATCTGGGGAAAGCATGGAAGTGTTGTGGGTTCTACCAAATCAACTAGCTTGGGAGCTAGGATTGAATCTGGAGCCCCAGCAGGCCATTTCTTACTGGTGAAAGAAAGTGATGCAATAAACATCTACTTACTGACAGAAACACAGAAGAATTGTCTTTTATTACATGACAGCCTAAGTGTGATTGCTTCCTGCTCTGGAACGTCCTTAGCCCTCTCTTTGTAACCTTTTTGTGATGTTTTGCTTACTGTGCATTAATGAGCATTACTATTGTTTACCAGTACCTGATCCTCTCTGCATCCTGACACATGGGAAGGCAGGCACGATCCTAAGACTTGTTTTGGAAGTGAAATGTGACCAGAGGTGACTTGGGTCATGTCTTTGAGTAGAAGCATTTAATTGCCAGTAATCAACGCCCCAGCCCTCTCGTGCTGTCCATCCCCACGCTTCCCCTTCAGTGGTCATTATGGAAACATCAGTATGGAGGTTCCTCGTGATCGAAGCAGTCCAGAATGCTGAGCCAGCTCCTAGAGGACAGCTGTCCTGGAGAACCACCCAGGCACACAGCACACTTCTTGTAGTGGGAAATAAACTTTTTTGTTTGTTAAGCCACTGGGATTGTGGACTTGTCTGCTACCTTGTTGTAAACCTATCCTATCCTGTCCGATAAGGTTATTATACTATAGTATATATTGTATCTTATATAACTTGCTTTATTATCATTTAGACATTTGACTTATTGCATGAATGAACTATATGGTAAGCTATTAGTTTCTTATCATCATTGTATCACCTGCAGAAGCTTAGAGAATTGCATGCACATAAAAAAGTGTTCAATTACAGTTTGATCACTTGAATTTAGAAAGAGACAAGAGGATGATACAATTTTAAATGTTTGGCAGCTATTACACTGAATATGCAGGTCTATGATGTTTACTAAATGGTGGGGCAATAAATCATCCTCTGACCCCCAACCCTTCCACTCTCAACCCCACTGTTGCCCAAAAAAGGGCCAAAGAATATGCTCATGGAAAGCATTTCTAACAATCTGCAAGAAATATCTCCTGAATAGTCTTGTAGGCACCTCTACTATGATATCCAAAAGTAAACACTTACATTTTTTTAAAAAGTGCTCCTCTAATATCCCAATATTATAATGCTGTTAGAATTAATTAGAAGTTGTAACATTCAGTCAAATCCTAGTTTAAAATCTATATACTACATGAGAAGTATAAGGGCTTGAGCTAGTGTATAAGAATGGAAAGGTTCATCTCAATCTCTTAGCTTGTCTCCTTGCTTCCAAGCACAAATGTACTCTCTCTTTTTTTCTCTATCTCTCTCTTCCATTCTGTACCCTCCCCCAATATCTACTTTTCTTCCCGCTTAAAAATCTTTAAATGAAGATACATTTCCTAAAGCTCAAAGCACAAATCTTTCTAGTCTTATATTTGCTGCTCCTCACTCCCCCACTCCCTCACCCAGACAACCTTTCCATTCCCAGATGCATTACATGCTCAGGTCTTCATGGGGCTTCCTAAGCTTCTTCCTCTCCCTGATTGCTCTGGCTTCCTAATGCCCACAACTTGAATTTCCCCCATCTTTCACTACGGAAACATTGATCTATTGTTCAAGACCCAAGTCAAGAATCATGTCTTCTGTGAAGTTGTTTCTTACTTCCCCAGTCAGTGTTAGTGGCCCTCTCTTCTTGGGTCCTTTTTTTAAATACATTTCACTGTTATAGCTCTCATTACATTTATAATTACTGGGTGGTTTGTCTGTGTCCTCCACCACAAAGAGAGCATCTTGAGAG
Source organism: Eschrichtius robustus (assembly GCF_028021215.1). NCBI lineage: Eukaryota > Metazoa > Chordata > Mammalia > Artiodactyla > Eschrichtiidae > Eschrichtius > Eschrichtius robustus. The sequence goes on from NC_090841.1 coordinate 50,904,650, forward strand.
AAGGGATTATTTGTTTTGTGCTCTGTTTTCCTCCAGTAGAAAACACAATAGCTGACCCTTAATGGGGTCTTAATAAATACTGAGTAAATGAATGAATTGAATTGAATAAATGGCAAATGAGAATTTAAGAAACTAAAGATGAAGAGGGAATTTTACTATCACAGAGGTGATACACCAAATGATTTAATTATATAATTTCAGGTAAATGTACTAAATATATCCACTAGCTAATGATAAAATACTAGAAAATAATAGAATGCCTCTCCAAAATCGTGGTGGAGTTCTGACTGGAGATAGTAAACAGAGCACAAATGTTTGTGACTGAATAACAATTTGAGATACTATCAGGGTTTTCCCCTTATTGTTCCTTGTTCCCTGTGACCTTCCCCCAGCCCAGGCAGCCAGAGCATTGCATCTTCACTGATCCAGGGAAATGACGACACCCCAGAACACAGATAACAAAAGAGTCCATTCTTGGGCTTCCCTGGTGGTGCAGTGGTTGAGAATCCGCCTGCCAGTGCAGGGGACACGGGTTCGAGCCCTGGTCTGGGAAGATCCCACATGCCGCGGAGCAACTGGGCTTGTGAGCCACAACTACTGAGCCTGCGCGTCTGGAGCCTGTGCTCCACAACAAGAGAGGCCACGATAGTGAAAGGCCCGCGCATTGCGATGAAGAGTGGCCCCCGCTTGCCGCAACTAGAGAAAGCCCTCGCACAGAAACGAAGACCCAACACGCCAAAAAAATAAATAATAAATAAATAATAAATAAATTTTAAAAAAAAAGAGTCCATTCTTAGCTTTCAGGTTTCAAAAGCTAAGAACCTTGCAAAGGCAAAAGATCTGGAATACTACATGCTCGTAGAGTCAGTTTCTCTTGCTCTTCATACTAAAAAAAAAGAAAAGTTTCCCAAATTTGGGAGATGGAGGCAGAGAGGAAATAAATAAAGGATAGCTACTAGGAAACTAGATATAAAATATATGATTTTCAAATTAGTAGAATATTGATCTATCCAGTAGGAAAGGAAAGGAAATAAAAAGAAAAAAAGAAAAGAAAGGAAACAAAATTAAAGTGTGATAATTAGAAAATTTAAAATAGTATGGCTACAGTAACTCCATATAGTAACTATAATAAATGTAAGTTAGTTACTCTAACAGACCAAAAGATAAAGACTTAACGATCCAGGAATGTGTTGTTTACAGTATCACTTTTAAAACAAAAGGATAGGGCTTCCCTGGTGGCACAGTGGTTAAGAATCCTCCTGCCAATGCAGGGGACACAGGTTCGAGCCCAGTCTGGGAGGATCCCACATGCTGCGGAACAGCTAAGCCTTTGCACCACAACTACTGAGCCTGCGCTTTAGAGCCTGTGAGCCACAACTACTGAACCCACGTGCCTCGAGCCCATGCTCCGCAACAAGACACCGCAATGAGAAGCCCGCGCACTACAATGAAGAGTAGTCCCCACTCGCTGCAACTAGAGAAAGCCCTCAGTGAGAAGCCCATGCACAGCAACAAATACCCAATGCAGCCAAAAATAAATAAATAAATAAATAAAATAAATTTTAAAAAAGAAAGGATATATAAACATTGAAAATAAATAGAAGAAAATGTATCAGGCATACATGAACGAGAAGAAAATCAGGGTTGTGGTTTCAATGTTAGATTAAATAGAATTTAAGGCTAATGAAGGGGGTCATGAAGAAATATTTGCCAGCATAAGTATTAAGAAGATGATTTTATTTTAAACACATGCACACTAAATAAATTGCTCTCAGATACATAAAACAGAAACTAAAATAATGACAGGAAAAATAAATAGTTGGTGACTTTAACAAATCATCCTCATATACTATAAGATTAACTAAATTAAATATAATCAAATTTATAAATTTCGATAACATAATTTACATTTTAAATATATGTAATGAATAAATGAATAGAGAATACAAAATTTTTATAGAGCACCTGTGAAGAAAGCTAAAATTGACTATGCACTGTGTCACCCAGGAAACCCATAAATTCCAAAGAATTGCTATCATATACAACATGTTTTCTGATTATTATTCAAGGTAACTAGGAATCAAAAACATATGTTTAAAAATCCACATATCTGGAAAGTAAGAAACATAGAGTACTGAAAAATCCTGGTTAAACAGAAAATTATAAGAGAAAAGTTTAAAGATACAGAGTCAGGTTTAAAAAGAAATTGTCTGTCAAAACTTGTGGAATACAGATAAATGTATTGATTAAAGTACACTTATCAAAATAAAAAAAAGAACGAATGAAAACAAATAAACTAAGAATTTAACCAAAAAGAGAAAAAAATGACATGGAAAAACCCAATAAAATAATAAGGAAAGAAGGAATAAAATTAAGTCTAGAAATCAGGAAGCTAAAGAATGGGAAAACAATAGAAAGGAATAGCAAGGAAGAATGTTTTCATATCTATTGATTATCTATATTGTTTTGAAGGATTTGGTGATAATATTTTTTTGCCTATTTTTTAAACTAGGGCTAAATTATAGAATCTCCCCATATTAGGAATAGTAACATTTTGTTCAGCATACATTTTCTATATTTCTCCCAGTTTCTCATTATCTTTTTTGGACATAACAAAGAGAATACAGATTTTTTTTTCAAACACTCATGGAATAGTCAAAGAAATTAACCACACTTTGTCTTTTAACAATGATTAACATGACTTCACAAAAATTGAGGTAATTATTGATTTACTTCAGCCCACACCCCAAATATAGGTGCTACTTCTTAATACTCTTGACAGAATTATAAATTAAGAATTATAAAAGTGACATTTTTTAATTAGGAAATTGAGGCACAAACTAAGCAGGTAATGAGAGTAATGTTCTAGAAAATGAACACAATACATAGCAACTGATTGCTACTCAAATGCACAGTGCTTGGCACAGAGAAGGTGACTAATATAATTCTGGTGAATGAACATGTTGAGAGCTCTGTTGAATGCCAAAGAACAGAATCAGTTAGTTACAGAGCTTAAATTTTTCTTTTTTTTTTTTTTGAATATTTGAATTTTATTGTATTTATTTTTTTATACAGCAGGTTCCTTTGCGTATTTTGCATAACAAGACTTTATCAGATGTGTCTTTGGCAAATGTTTTCTCGCAGCCTTGAAGAAAACATTTGCTTGTCTTCTAATCCTCTTGAAACTGTCTTTTGTAGAGCAGAAGTTTTTAATTTGAATGAAGGCCAGCTTATCAATTATTTTTTTCATAGATTGTCTTTTTTTTTAACTTTATTTATTTATTTTTTATACAGCAGGTTCTTATTAGTTACCTATTTTATACCTATTAGTGTATACATGTCAATCCCAATCTCCCAATTCATCCCACCACCACCACCACCCCCCCACTTACCCCCCTTGGTGTCCATACGTTTGTTCTTTACATCTGTGTCTCTATTACTGCCTTGCAAACAGGTTCATCTCTACCATTTTTCTAGATTCCACATATATGCGTTAATATACAAAATTTTTCTCTTTCTTACTTCGATCTGTATGACAGTCTCTAGGTCCATCCACGTCTCTACAAATGACCCAATTTAGTTCCTTTTTATGGCTGAGTAATATTCCATTGTATATATGTACCACATCTTCTTTATCCATTCTTCTGTCTATGGGCATTTAGGTTGCTTCCATGACCTGGCTATTGTAAATAGTGCTGCAATGAACACTGGGGTGCATGTGTCTTTTTGAATTACGATATTCTCTGGGAATATGCCTAGTAGTGGGATTGCTGGATCATATGGTAATTCTATTTTTAGTTTTTGAAGGAACCTCCATATGTTCTCCATAGTGGCTGTATCAATTTACATTCCCACCAACAGTGCAAGAGGGTTCCCTTTTCTCCACACCCTCTCCAGCATTTGTTGTTTGTAGATTTTCTGATGATGCCCATTCTAACTGGTATGAGGTGATACCTCATTGTAGTCTTGATTTGCATTCCTATAATGATTAGTGATGTTGAGCAGCTTTTCATGTGCCTCTTGTTCATCTGTATGTCTTCTTTGGAGAGTTGTCTATTTAGGTCTTCTGTCAATTTTTTGATTGGGTTGGTCTTTTTTTTAATATTGAGCTTCATGAGCTGTTTATATATTTTGGAGATTAATCCTTTGTCCGTTGATTTGTTTTCAAATATTTTCTCCCATTCTGAGTGTTGTCTTTTCGTCTTGTTTATAGTTTCCTTTGCTGTGCAAAAGCTTTTAAGTTTCATTAGGTCCCATTTGTTTATTTTTGTTTTTATTTCCATTACTCTAGGAGGTGGGTCAAAAAAGATCTTGCTGTGATTTATGTCAAAGAGTGTTCTTCCTATCTTTTCCTCTAAGAGTTTTATATTGTCCAGTCTTACATTTACGTCTTTAATCCATTTTGAGTTTATTTTTGTGTATGGTGTTAGGGAGTGTTCTAATTTCATCCTTTTACATGTAACTGTCCAGTTTTCCCAGCACCACTTCTTGAAGAGATTGTCTTTTCTCCATTATATATCTTTGCCTCCTTTGTCATAGATTAGTTGACCATAGGTGCGTGGGTTTATCTCTGGGCTTTCTAGCCTGTTCCACTGATCTATATTTCTGTTTTTGTGCCAGTACCATACTGTCTTGATTACTGTAGCTTTCTAGTATAGTCTGAAGTCCAGGAGCCTGATTCCTCCAGCTCCGTTTTTTTCCCTCAAGACTGCTTTGGGTATTCAGGGTCTTTTGTGTCTCCATACAAATTTTAAGATTTTTTTGTTCTAGTTCTATAAAAAATGCCATTGGTAATTTGATAAGGATTGCATTGAATCTGTAGATTGCTTTGGGTAGTATACTCATTTTCACAATGTTGATTCTTCCAATCCAAGAACATGGTATATCTCTCCGTCTGTTTGTTTCATCTTTAATTTCTTTCATCAGTGTCTTATAGTTTCCTGCATACAGGTCTTTTGTCTCCCTAGGTAGGTTTATACCTAGGTATTTTATTCTTTTTGTTGCAATGGTAAATGGGAGTGTTTCCTTAATTTCCCTTTCAGATTTTTCATCATTAGTGTATAGGAATGCAAGAGATTTCTGTGCATTAATTTTGTATCCTGCTACATTACCAAATTCATTGATTAGCTCTAGTAGTTTTCTGGTGGCATCTTTAGGATTCTCTATGTATAGTATCATGTCATCTGCAAACAGTGACAGTTTTACTTCTTCTTTTCCAATGTGTATTCTTTTAATTCTTTTTCTTCTCTGATTGCCATGGCTAGGACTTCCATAACTATGTTGAATAATAGTGGTAAGAGTGGACATCATTGTCTTGTTCCTGATCTTAGAGGAAATGCTTTCAGTTTTTCACCATTGAGAATGATGTTTGCTGTGGGTTTGTCCTATATGGCCTTTATTATGTTGAGGTATTTTCCCTCTATGCCCACTTTCTGGACAGTTTTTATCATAAATGGGTGTTGAATTTTGTCAAAACCTTTTTCTGCATCTATTGAGATGATCATATGGTTTTTATTCTTCAATTTGTTAATATGGTGTTATCACATTGATTGATTTGCGTATGTTTAAGAATCCTTGCATCCTTGGAATAAATCCCACTTAATCATGGGGTATGATCCTTTTAATGTGTTGTTGGATTCTGTTTGTTAGTATTTTGTTGAGGATTTTTGCATCTATATTCATCAGTGATATTGGTCTGTAACTTTCTTTTTTGTAGTATCCTTGTCTGGTTTTGGTATCAGGGTGATGGTGACCTGATAGAATGAGTTTGGGAGTGTTCCTTCCTCTGAAATTTTTTCGAAGAGTTTGAGAAGGATGGTTGTTATATGTTCTCTAAATGTTTGATAGAATTCACCCGTGAAGCCATCTGGTCCTGGACTTTTGTTTGTTGGAAGATTTTTAATCACAGTTTCAATTTCATTACTTGTGATTGGTCTGTTCATATTTTCTATTTCTTCCTGGTTCAGTCTTGGAAGGTTATACCTTTCTAAGAATTTGTCCATTTCTTCCAGGTTGTCCATTTTATTGGCGTAGAGTTGCTTGTAGTAGTCTCTTAGGATGCTTTGCATTTCTGCGGTGTCCGTTGTAACTTCTCCTTTTTGATTTCTAATTTTATTGATTTGAGTCCTCTCTCTCTTTTTCTTGATGAGTCTGGCTAATGGTTTATCAATGTTGTTTATCTTCTCAAAGAACCAGCTTTTAGTTTTATTGATCTTTGCTATTGTTTTCTTTGTTTCTATTTCATTTATTTCTGCTCTGATCTTTATGATTTCTTTCCTTCTGCTAACTTTGGGTTTTCTTTGTTCTTCTTTCTCTAGTTCCTTTAGGTGTAAGGTTAGATTGTTTATTTGAGATTTTTCTTGTTTCTTGAAGTAGGCTTGTATTGCTATAGACTTCCCTCTTAGAACTGCTTTTGCTGCATCCCATAGGTTTTATATCATCGTCTTTTCATTGTAATTTCTCTCTAGGTAATTTTTGATTTCCTCTTTGATTTCTTCAGTGATCTCCTGGTTATTTAGTAACGTATTGTTTAGCCTCCATGTGTTTGTTTTTTACGTTTTTTTACCTGTAATTGATTTCTAACCTCATAGCGTTGTGGTCAGAAAAGATGCTTGATATGATTTCAATTTTCTTAAAATTACTAAGGCTTGATTTGTGACACAAGATGTGCTCTATCCTGGAGAATGTTCTGTGTGCTCTTGAGAAGAAAGTGTAATCTGCTGTTTTTGGTTGGAATATCCTATAAATATCAATTAAATCTACCTGGTCTATTGTGTCATTTAAAGCTTGTGTTTCCTTATTAATTTCCTGTTTGGATGATCTGTCCATTGGTGTAAGAGAGGTGTTAAAGTCCCCTACTATTATTGTGTTACTGTCAATTTCTTCTTTTAGAGCTGTTAGCAGTTGCCTTATGTATTGAGGTGCTCCTATGTTGGATGCATATATAATTGTTATATCTTCTTCTTGGATTGATCCCTTGATCATTATGTAGTGTCCCTCCTTGGCTCTTGTAACATTATTTTAAAGTCTATTTTATCTGATATGAGTATTGCTACTCCAGCTTTCTTTTGATTTCCATTTGCATGGAATATCTTTTTCCATCCCCTCACTTTCAGTCTGTATGTGTCCCTAGGTCTGAAGTGGGTCTCTTGTAGACAGCATGTATGTGGGTCTTGTTTTTGTATGCATTCAGCCAGTCTGTGTCTTTTGGTTGGAGCATTTGATCCATTCACGTTTAAGGTAATTATCAATATGTATGTTCCTATTACCATTTTCTTAATTGTTTTGGGTTTGTTTTTGTAGGCTCTTTTTTTCTCTTGTGTTTCCGACTTAGAGAAGTTCCTTTAGCATTTGTTGTAGAGCTGGTTTGGTGGTGCTGAATTCTCTTAGCTTTTGCTTGTCTGTAAAGCTTTTGATTTCTCCATTGAATCTGAATGAGATCCTTGCCATGTAATCTTGGTTGTAGGTTCTTCCCTTTCATCACTTTAAATATATCATGCCACTCCCTTCTGGCTTGTAGAGTTTCTGCTGAGAAATCAGCTGTTAACCTTATGGGAGTTCCCTTGTATGTTATTTGTCATTTTCCCCTTGCTGCTTTCAATAATTTTTCTTGGTCTTTAATTTTTGCCAGTTTGAATACTATGTGTCTCAGCATGTTTCTCTTTGGGTTTATCCTGCCTGGGACTCTCTGTGCTTCCTGGACTTGGGTGGCTATTTCCTTTCCCATGTTAGGGAAGTTTTTGACTATAATCTCTTCAAATATTCTCTCGGGTCCCTTCTCTCTCTCTTCTCCTTCTGGGACCCCTATAATGCGAATGTTGCTGCGTTTAAGAGGTCTCTTAGGCTGGCTTCATTTCTTTTCGTTCTTTTTCTTTATTCTGTTCCACGGCAGTGAATTCCACCATTCTGTCTTCCAGGTCACTTATCCTTTCCTCTGCCTCTGTTATTCTGCTACTAATTCCTTCTAGTGTATTTTTCATTTCAGTTATTACATTGTTCATCTCTGTTTGTTTGTTCTGTAATTCTTCTGGGTGTTTGTTCTTTAATTCTTCTAGGTCTTTGTTAAACATTTCTTGCATCTTCTCAATCTTTGCCTCCATTCTTTTTCCGAGGTCCTGGATCATCTTCACTATCATTATTCTGAATTCTTTTTCTGGAAGGTTGCCTATCTCCACTTCATTTAGTTGTTTTTCTGGGGTTTTATCTTGTTCCTTCATCTGGTACATAGCCCTCTGCCTTTTCATCTTGTCTATCTTTCTGTGAATGTGGTTTTTGTTCCACAGACTGTAGGACTGTAGTTCTTCTTGCTTCTGCTGTCTGCCCTCTGGTGGATGAGGCTATCTAAGAGGCTTGTGCAAGTTTCCTGATGGGAGGGACTGGTGGTGGGTAGAGCTGGCTGTTGCTCTGGTGGGCGGAGCTCAGTAAAACTTTAATCTGCTTGTCTGCTGATGGGTGGGGCTGGGTTCCCTTCCTGTTGATTGTTTGGCCTGAGGCGACCCATCACTGGAGGCTACGTGGGGTCTTTGGCGGGGCTAATGGTGGACTCTGGGAGGGCTCACGCCAAGTACTTCTCAGAACTTCTGCTGCCAGTGTCCTTGTCCTCACAGTGAGCCACAGCCCCCACCACCACCCCCCGCCCCTGCAGGAGACCCTCCAACACTAGCAGGTAGGTCTGGTTCAGTGTCCCATGGGGTCACTGCTCCTCTCCTGGGTCCCGATGCGCGCACTACTTTGTGTATGCCCTCCAAGAGTGGAGTCTCTGTTTCCCCAGTCCTGTCGAAGTCCTGCAATCAAATCCCACTAGCCTTCAAAGTCTGATTCTCTCAGAATTCCTCCTCCTGTTGCTGGACCCCCAGGTTGGGAAGCCTGATGTGGGGCTCAGAAACTTCATTCCAGTTCATGGATTTCTGTGGTATAAGTGTTCTCCAGTTTGTGAGTCACCCACCCAGTAGTTATGGGATTTGATTTTATTGTGATTGCGCCCCTCCTACCATCTCATTGTGGCTTCTCCTTTGTCTTTGGATGTGGGGTACCTTTTTGGGTGAGTTCCAGTGTCTTCCTGTCCTTGACTGTTCAGCTGTTAGGTGTGATTCTGGTGCTCTCGCAAGATGGAGTGAGTGCATGTCCTTCTACTCTGCCATCTTGAACCAATCTCTCCAGAGGTTAAAAGTTTCTGCAGAGGAAGCAGCTTCTCTCTTTTTTCATAATTTTACAATACCCATTTTTGTCTTACTGCCTAATTCAGAAGTGCCTCGAGTGAAAAACTCTGAAAAACTCTTTTGTCATAAAACCTATTTGAGGGATGAAAAGAAATAGGGTTAAAATGAACATTTATTTAATGCACAATTTCAGGCCAGACAGCTCCACATCTGCCAAGCATATGCAGTCAAGCACAAGTTATGAAATACTGTATATTTGAATGAAGATATTAGTATGGAGAGATTAAACACTTCCTGCACTATGCACTCCTTTATCGCTAAGTGGAATTTCACATTTATGCTCTTCAGAATTATGTGGATTTAAACTGATATTATTGACTATTTTCTCTTGAACCTAATGAAAATCTTTGCAACTGAAAGCAGTAGTGATGCTTCAATAAAACTGTCCCCCTGTAAAAATTCTTCCTGTTTAATTACTATTTCTAATGGGCCCTAAGAAACTTAAAAATAAATCTATTTTAAGTCTGTCATGGATGAATTATTCCACATTTTCCTTGCTGATTTTAAAATGCAACACTCAAGCCACTAACATAATAGAGATTAAAATGAACAAATATACATGTAATATTTTTCAAACCAGTAATTATTTTGAATAGGTAATATATGTAAAGGGTGGAGATTTTGAAAGTTACAAAAAAAGGTAAATACAGCAAAATGTAAGTCTCCCTTCCGCTCCTTTCCCCAGACACCCATTTTCTTTTTGGAAACGGCCATTGTTATAAGTTTATTATGCATGTATCTAAAAATGAAATAATAATAATAGCCACCATTTGTTTATTCACTCTGCACCAAGGTTTCTCACAAAAATGGTATGAGATAAGGACCACTATTTTCCTCATTTTACAAATGATAAAACTGAGTCATACAAACATTAAGAATCTTTTTTAGGGTCACACTTTGTAGGTGGAAGAATTTTAGTTCAAACAAGAGCTATTACTCATATTTGTACAGGCTGTACTCAAACAGATACTATATTAGAGAAAATAGCTGAACTAGAGTAATAGTTACTAGGATAACTGAGATTTGGTAAAACTTTACAATGATGCCTTTAAAGGGTCTTTAACAGTTAAGAACTAATTTACTTACTTATGAAGTAATATTTATTGAAAACCTACTGTGGTCCAGGCACTGGAAACATACTTGCCATCCTCACATGAGAAATGCAGGCAAGGGAAAAGCAACTACAATACTATGCAGTATGCAGAATTGGGATCATGCCATAACAAAACTCTAAAATATGTGACGTTGATTCCAAGACCATGTGGCAGATGAAAAGGAAATCTTTAGTAGAATAGCAAGAAAACGATTGCAGGAGACTAGAAAAAAGATGAGGAAACTGCTACAGAAGCTTAAAAAATAGTGACCCATGTCATATAATATAGTGGTAAAAGTATCACCTGCAGCAACTTGAAAGATAGTCCACCCGGGAACCTGATGGACTTTTGGATTTGAGCAGAGATTTCTAGGAAGAAGACTGAGAGTGTTTATACTAGCTGAAGTATTAGGAGCTTCAAGAAAGAGATGGGCTCCGAAAACAACTGACCAATATGTAAGCAGAATTTAAAGACATTATAGAGGGGCTAGAATGTGCCATTCTGGAATGTAAACTCTTATTTCCAGCTTCTCAAGCAAATAAAAGATTTTCAAATTAAGACATGGCCTAAAGATGAAGGATAAAATCAAAACTATGGCCAGAAGACACTTTTCTAAGGCTTCTAAGGAATTTAAATTGGTGCTTTTTTGGGCTGAACAAAATGGCTTCTCAAAAGCTTAAAGATGTAGGTCCACAGAAGCCTGATCCAAAAGTAGCAGTAAATTAGTCTAAAAAGAGAAGACTGTCTTGAAAACAAGTGTGGCTTTGGCTTCTAGAGCATAGAGTGAACTTTCATCTGATATATAGAAAACTCCCAAAGTTCTTAAGGGAATTGTACTAGCAAAAGTACTGCCAGCCTGGACTAATAGGGACCATGACTATTCAATAGTAAAGAAGTTTCTGGGTTCCTAACTTTATACAGGCAGGAACAGGCTGAGAAAGTTGCTCAAAGGACATACAAGGAGATGAATTGGAATTGGACATTTGGATTTTAAGTGTCTGTGGGATATCAGAGCAGAGAAATCAAAGGAGTTGAACATGTGGTTCTAAAATTTAGGAGACAGGACTTCCCTGGTGGCGCAGTGGTTAAGAATCCGCCTGCCAATGCAGGGAACACGGGTTTGAGCCCTGGTCCGGGAAGATCCCACATGCTGCGGAGCAACTAAGCCCGTGTGCCACAACTACTGAGCCTGTGCTCTAGAGCCTGAGAACCACAACTACTGAGCCCACGCGCTACAACTACTGAAGCCCGTGCGCCTAGAGCCTGTGCTCCGCAACAAGAGAAGCCACCACAATGAGAAGCCCACGCACCGCAACGAAGACCCAACACAGCCATAAATAAATAAATTAATTAATTAAATAAAATAAAATAAATAAAATTTAAGAGACAGATCTGGGCTAGAGATATAAATTTGAGAATCATTAGCACATATGAAATACCAAATTACAAATGCAAACTTTCAGCTTTGGTTGAAATATAGGCAAAATCTTGGGACCCCAAGTGACAATGTTATTCAATGAGAATCTTTAACAGAAGCAGAAAATTGATGACGCAAGTGCTTTTGAGGATGCAGAGCACTGGGCTAGTTTTACAACACTATCATAAAAGTCAGGTTCCCAGAAAGAAAAAAATTTCACCCTAGATGGATTCAAATAAGACTCTAAGGAAAGGAGTAACAAGGAGTGGGCAGACTGAGGAGGACAGGGAATATCGAGGCACTGAGAGCTTTGCAGCAGTGGGGAAACATTATTATACCTATGACTAAAAAGTCAAGAGTAGGAAACAGTGTTTTTTGTTTTGTTTTGTTTTAAAATATTTATGTTTTATTTATTTATTTATTTAGCCTGCATCGGGTCTTAGTTGAGGCACGCAGGATCTTTAGTTGCGGAGAGTTGCAGCATACCTGTAGGATCTAGTTCCCTGACCAGGGATAGAACCCGGGCCCCCTGCATTGGGAGCATGGAGTCTTAGCCACTGGGCCACCAGGGAAGTCCCCAAGAGACAGCGTTAATGGAACCTAGAGGGAGGCACTGCCCGGCAGAACATATAGTTGGGGAGGGACACAGCTACTGCCAGAGATATGGCACAGAGCAGGAAGCAGGCAGGGAAGAAATGCCCTGACCTTGCTCTCCTCTTTTGCTGTATCTCCAGCCGGTATACATGCCACTGGACAAGCCAAAGGGGCACAAGTGATATAGTCCTCAGAGGACAATTTTCCAAGGCATAAGGCAAGGGAGAGAAGGGCAGAGTGTATCCAGACAAGCAAATGGAAAATAACTAGCACAGGTTTTAGGTAAAGGAGAAGATTTAATAACATTTATAAATCAGGTATCAAAAATGCAAAAGAATGTATAGTACTAGCCAGGTGGGGAGAAGGCCATGTTGAATTTATATATGCAGTTTCTGTATGATAAATATGAATCACTGGACAGTTTGCTGAGAAGGACAAAGAGAACCTTTTTTGTGATATTCTTCTTATAATTACAAAAGAATTATCATCATCGTCATAGTCATCATCATCTCCTTCAAAATGTAACATTAACTCAAGACAACAGATACTACAAAGTTTGTTTTTCATGTTTGTTATGATAATGTATTTGTGAATTACATCAGCACTGCATGAAACTGTATCTGTTAGAATGTTTGTTTTAAGAATTGACTCTACACACCTATGCTGTAATATGTCCCCAATCAGCAGGAAATAGATTGCTAATAAGGATTCATTAACACATTTATTTTGGCTTTCTCCTTATAGACCTATTTAAACAAGATAATCTTTTTGATTGCAACAACTTCATGTCTAAACACAATGTCAAAACATTTTTCTTACATGATAGGGATGATAATTTCAGTCTGAAGAGCTGATGACATCAACCACAGAGCACTGACAATGAGAAGGAAAGATGCCTAGGAAACCCGGAGGAACGTCAACATTTAAGGGAAATGCAGACCAAAATGTAGCATGCAAAAAGACTGAGAAGGATAAACCAGAGACATAGGAAGAATGTGGTGTCATGGAAACCCAGTGAAAAAAGAAGTGGTCCACATTTTTACGTGCTGCATACAGATCAAATAAGGGGAAGACTGAAATGGTTCCATTCCATTTTTAGCCACATGCACGTTATTGGTGACCACAGAGAACATACTTTTAGTAAGAGCAGAAGTAGAATGAATGAGAGATGCAGACATTAAAATGCTAAATATAGGCAACATTTTAGAGATGCTTGGCTCTAAAGAGAAGAATAAAGACTAGTAGCTGAAGGAGGGAGTGGGGGACAGGGGGGCTGTTTTTCAGTTTGGTTCCATTTAGTTGGTTTTTAACTGGTAGAGAGTACTGAGCACAGTAAAATGCTTTCGGGAAAAAAATGAATGGAGTGAGAGAAGCTGAATCTACAAAAGAGAAAACAGTTAATCAACAAATGGAACATGGCATCTGTTACAAAGTAGATGCTCAGTAAGTTTTTGCCAAATAAATGACTGAATTCCTTTATAAGAAATGAGGTATTTAATCCAGAAACCAAGTGAAGAAATTGTCTGTAGACAGGAGGCACAATATCTCTTCCATCAAAAAGGCAAAAAATGAGGACATGTGCGTGGATGCAGTTCATTTGGTAGATGTGGTGTCAAGAATTTGAGAAAGTTCCATTGGATGATTTATATTTTCTCTGTGAAATGAAGATGAGATCATCTGAGAAAAATAAAATAAAATCTGAGGAGTGGTAGATTGGAAGGATTGAGAAGAATGAAAAAGGTTTATGAATAGTCTCTTGTGTTCTGAAAGGATGCTTCAGAGAGAAGCTCCTTTAAGCAGCTGCCAGCCTCTGCAGTATGCGTGGTGGCTCGTGAAAGAGGTTGCCCAGTGTATATACTCCCTGTACAGGGCCTCAGGGCTGAATCAGGTGAACTCACCATCATCTGGCATCTTTCTCCGTTCCTCCCTCACTTGAAACTCTTAGCCACAGACCTCAATATTTTTTCTCTCCTTTGTTTTCCTGACATCGTTCCACCAGATTTGGTAGAGAGCTCCCTGGGAGTCCATGACCTTTGACAATTCTGCCTCCTAACCAGGACAATGTTCCACGGTTCCACTTGAGGACACTTTTTGTAGCTCATTACAATTCTGAGACCTGCCTAGCCGGATACTGACCCTATCACCAAGGCACCCACCTAACCTTCAAAGGAGCAAACTGGGCGTAAGGTCTAAGAAGGGGGCTAAGCCTACTTCATTGTCTATCCAGTCTCTTCACACAGAGCTTGAGTCATCTTTGCCCTCAAGCCCCTGCTCTGGGCTGCTTGAGTCATCTTTGCCCTCAAGCCCCTGCTCTGGGCTGCTTAAGTCCTAAGGGCTTCAGTCCTTCTACTCACCCAAGTACCTGATGGTGGAAAGGACCTCTCCCTTTGAGAGGAGATCCTGCTTGAAATCTACCTCAATATGACCTTAGCCCATGGCCTCAACAAGGAAACTCTATTAGGTTATAACACAGAAAGCCTAACACGCCCCCCCAAAAAGAAAATAGTCATAAGATAGGCAGCTTTGTTACAACAGTCAGAGGAACTCCCAAATCTGTATAAGGATAAATAGTACAATATTCTGTTCAACACAAAAGTTGAAGAGAAAAAATGAATAAACTGTATGTCCATTGTAGTCATTACCTAACCAATAAATGATGTGTATATAAAGTATTTTAGACAAACTCTAGGGAATTTTAAGTCAGTTCTCAACAAAATTTCAGAGGATGCAACACAAATTCTTGAATAACATATGTAACTTCATAGAAAACTTTGCCAAATAATTGATTATCTAGTATTGAGATTATGTAAGAGAAAACACTGAAAAAGGTGGCCTAGGGAATTTATTTTCAGCAAATGTGGAGGGAGAGGGTGAGAGAAACAAAAGTGATGGCTGAGAAATTAAAAGCACTCAGAAGCAGTGGGACCATCTCTGGATTATATAGTTACTAAATTTTCTCATCACTTTGCCCTAATGTATATGAAAAAAGTTATTTAGACCAGGCAGTATTTTTTTATGGTTATGGCTATAACTCTAGAGGAGAATTATTCATCTGTTTTGGATCATTAAACTCAATATGTGCATTTGATTAAAATTCCACTCTTCTCTCAGCTACCCATTATGATACTCCCTGTTTTAAAGTAATTCTCCCTTGTTAAGAGTGATGCATTGCTTTCCTATTTAAAAAAGAAAAAAGGCAGTGAGAGGCAGATCTCTGAAAGAGGCTATTTTTTTCTTGTTACTTTGCAAAAACAGCAGCAGCAGAAGTCCTGGAACAGGGAAGCTAGAAAATCTATCTTTTTGGACCCTCCTCTCTCATAAAAAGTAAAGGGAAACTTATTTTCAAAATAAGCAATAGAAAAAATTTGGCCAAGTACCATGCAAAATTATTATCATTAAAAGGAGAATAAGAGGCAGAATAAAATCCCCACAAACCATGACAAAAACACTTTGAAAAGACATGGCAACCAAATGTGAAACTATAAAATCTAATATTTCAAAATAAGCTAAAAGAAATTAAGAAAAGTATAGAAGCTATGAAAGAATAACGTAAATCAGCATTAGAGAAACTCAAAAATAGCAAAACCAGAATCTGGGGTTATAAAGCAAGGAAGCTGAGACCTTTGTTGAGTTTCTCTCTGCCATTTCTTTCATTTGGCCCTTCAAACATCAACTTGAGCCCATTATACTCTAGGCTAACTCTGCCTTTGCCATGAGCCTCTGCAGTGCTGACACGCAATAGCAGATTAAGCACATGGTAGCTTTCATTGAACAAAAGCCAGTGAGAAAGCAGAAGAAATAGAGGCAAAAGCAAAGAAAAGGTAAAACGTTGAGAAAAGTTATCTTGTGCAAACAAAGACTGAAAATTAGAAATTATTATGAAAAGAAAGAAATGCAGTTTGTGCAGCAAAAGGAAATGTCCACCGTGACAAATCAAAGCAAGTTCAAAAGTCCTCTGAGCCGAGAAATGACCATATTACAGACCTAAGTAAAGCAAAATACACTTAGCAAGGTGGTAAAAGTACAACCAGGCACCGAGTGAGGCTGTAAGCACTGGTCCTCCAGGGTTTGTACTTGTTGCTATAGCCCCTAACGACTCTTCCTTACAGGAATCGAGACCTCCTGCTGGTAGAGGTTGAAGTGCAAAAAGAAATCCTTATATATAAAACTGTCACCAAAAAAAGATGCGGATGTCTAAATTGATCAAGGGGCCTACCTGTCTGAGTAAACAGCTGGCCATTTTGAAATCGTGATGGAGATCACAAAATAAAGGTTTCCAACACCCTAAAAAGCCAGCTGAATCTCACAGTTCAAGAAGGATGCCAAAGTACAGTGAACCTTGTTTGGTGTGATACCAACAGAAAGTCTTTGGATTAAGCCTTTTTTTTGTAAATTTATTTTTGGCTGTGTTGGGTCTTCATTGCTGCGCGAGAGCTTTCTCTAGTCGTGGTGAGCAGGGGCTACTCTTCGTTGCGGTGGGGGGGCTTCGCACTGTGGTGGCTTCTCTTGTTGCTCTAGGTGCATGGACTTCAGTAGTTGCAGCACATGGGCTCAATAGTTGTGGCTCACAGGCTCAGTAGTTGTGGCGCACGGACCTAGCTGCTCCGTGGCATGTGGGATCTTCCTGGACCAGGGCTCAAACATGTGTCCCCTGCACTGGCAGGCGGATTCTTAACCACTGCGCCACCAGGGAAGTCCTGAATTAAGCCTTTGAGAGGTGGAGCTTACTCCACTGCTATACGGCTACAATATGAAAGCATCTGATATTTGAAAAAACAAGATTTTCTATGTTACCTCCTCTTTAATGTTCTGATATGGTTCTATATTTATCAATGGAATGCCTCTTCTGTAGCTCTTGCCTTTGTTCTAATCATTAAGATCAGGAGAAAACTCACTTGAACAAACAGGAACATGACACTAATTCTAGACGTTATTATACCATCTTCGGTGGTTTTGAGCATGAGGTAGAGGAGATCTGACAATCGTTGTATGACTTTCAGCCAGTCTTCTGCTCTCTCTCTAGTTTAGAGACTTTTAAGTATCTTGAAGTCTCCACTCTTTGGAGTTAACATGCCCGTGGCAAGCATTCATTGCAGCAGTGGGTACTTCACCATTTGGGCTTAGGAGTTTTCCTCATATATAAATGTGCTTTATTTAGTGATACAAAAAGTTTATGTAGAGAAAAAAATGAGAGAACTCAGGAAATAATTCAAAAATTTTTAAGGAAGCATATATAAGGAGAAACACAAGAACAAATAAAAACAACAAGTAATGACAGAAATAGAAGATTAAAAGGAAGAAAATGTTAAAATTCAAAAAGAAATGAAGAAAGAGGTGAAAAGGATTTGAGAGAAAGTGACAGGTATAGAAAACAGTCAGAGAAGTTCCTACAGATGCATACCAGAAGTGCCCAAAGAAGAGAACCAAATCAATGGAACAGAACAAATATTAAAAGCCTATAATCCAACAAAATTTTCCAGAAGTAAAAAAAAAAAACAAAAACTTGAACATACATCTTGAAAAGCACACTATGTACCTGGAAAAACTAACCCAAAATGACCAACATCAAGACTTATTTTATTAAAACTAATGAATTTTAAAGAAAAACTTTAAGTATTCATTTTGTATCTAGACCAAAACATACAAATCATTTATAAGGGAAGTGATATCAAATTGTCATCAGATCTTTTTACAGCAACCCTCTATAATTGAAGACAATGGAGTAACATATGCAAAACACTCAAGGCAAGAAAATGTGAGCCAAGGGTTTTATATCCATGCAAACTGACATTTAAGTATAAGGAACATATAGAAACTGTTGTGAACATTCAAGATGTACAGAATCTCAGGCACGTACTCGCGCATGTAAGAATTCAAACTCCATCTTAAAGGGGGTAGTTACTACTCAGCTCTAGCCAATTACTGGCACTGGAGAATGTACATGTAGTATTTTGGGGTCTTCCAGTTTTTTAAAAAGACTCTCAAATTAAAAGAAAAACTTTGTGGAAACCAAAAGATCATCTCTGATGAACAATTAGATATGTGACTTTTAAACTGAGGCTAAAGAAAAGCACCTATTTATTTATTTATGCATCCATTCATTCATTCAATATTCAGTTTTATTATTTGAAGTTTTAACAACTAGCACATAATTTATAATAAGGTATTTTAAAAAGATGATCACTTGATTTTATTATTTTACAACTTTATTCATGTTTCACATATACTAGAGTATAATTCCTATCTTCAGATGTACACCATGACTTGGGAGAGTTTTAATGTTTAGATTACTTATTCTGTTCACCTTACATATCCCTCAGTCTTACTGTCAATTTCTTTTTAAATGTTTTAGTCAAGTTAGTTTTTCCTAATGATTTGCATGTAAAACTACTTTTAGAAATTTGTTGGAGTCAAACAAGCTTCTTTTACTGCCTATTATGGAACAAACTTCTTACCAATTCATGTATCACAAATCAAAGTAAAAACACATTATCTGGCTCAAAGTATACTTTAATTATGGCAGTTGTGTATGATTGAGGCCAGCTGTATGATAAAAATTGCTCTATGATGTATCTTGGTCTCCCATCTTGGAGTAAGAACAAATATATTTGTAAACTAAAGATACTAATATCTTTTGACTTTTTAATAAAACATGGTAAATTCTCAGGATATAAAAAATAATTTATATGGAAATTTTCACACAAAAAATACAATGGTATAACGAACCCAAATATACACATCACCCAACTCCAACAATTATTAATAAATAGTTAATCTTTCCCCGATCAATATCTAAATGTTTATGGGTAGGAACAAACACCTCAGCTGATTTGTAGTCACCTTATAGTACTGAAAACCACTGCCACAAAAAGACTTACCTCCTCAAGGGCATGATCAATTTCATTCACCTCAGTATCCTTGGCTCTTGGTGTATGTGCTACAGAGGAGACACCAAGTATATAAATGAATGGTTAGATGTCTATACTAGAAAGCAAGGGGTTTTTCACGCCCAACTATGAGTGGTGTTTTTAGCAAGAAATAAAAAATACTGTCTTTCCTCAACCCCCAAACTAAGCTCCTGCTTCTACAGCATGACAGGGTTTGCACATGTTGGAAGGAGACAGTAAACAGTCTGCTTCTCTAGGGTTTCCCATTTGCCCTGCCATTCCTTTGGAAACTCCTATGGGCCAGAACGTTAATATCTGTCTGAATTCCTCCAACCTGTTGCTTAGTCATCATGGCTTAGAATCTAAAATCTGCCTACACCCTGCGGTTATGTGCTTGATAATAACAGTTCTTTAATATAGCACATCTTAAATATTCCTTTGCCCTTTACCTTGGCACAGAAGTGTGAAACACAATGAGATATGTAAGTGCTTTTCTTTAACAAATGTTCTTCATATGCTGAAATAGTTAACTAGCCAAAGATTGATAGCTATTTTCTCCTATGGTACTTGGAATTCAAAAGAGCGTAAATCAGGATCAAGTTAATCAAGCTATGCGATTTGTAATATTCAGTATTTCTGTGTGCTATGAAATGGTGGTTAAATCAATAGCTAGCAGATCCCCTTATCAAATACAGGACTAGTAAAATCAGCACACTCATTGGAGAATGACAGGTGAAATAGTAAAATTCCATTTAAATGATGGCACATAAGTTTCTTATTCAAATTTGAAAACCTTAATACTTAAACTCTGAAATTCTTCATCAGTATAGTAGAATGTATAGGCTAAATTTATACTAGCATCATTCATTTCATGAGAATTAATATTAATGAATTAGCATAAAAGCAAGTAGATTACTTCTTTAGACAATCTATAAGAAGCTATTTAGCAAGTTACCTCTATACTTTTTAGATGTGTTTAATTATCCCTGTGCAGAAAAGAGTTAACATAGCACTCCTAACTGCTTATACTTAAAAAGGCCAGCTGACAAGGTTGGCCCTTGGTTGGCATCTGGGAACTTGGATTCCAGGAGTGTTCCCACCATTGACTGATATGAGTGGCTCACTGTGCCTAAATTGTTTGTACAAACAATGTAGTTATGAAACCCTCTGCATTCCTTCTGGGAGTCTGAAATTCGGTTACATGCCAGGCAGGGGTGCCTATATGATAAGCTCCAATAAAAAAAATCTGGGTATTGAGTCTCTAATGAGCTTCCTTGGTTGGCAACATTTCACACAATTTGTCACAACTTGTTGGGTGAGAGATTAAGCACATCCTACATGACTCCCCTGGGAGAGGAATCTTGGAAGCTTGCATATGTTTACCCCAGATTTAGCCCCCTGTGCCTTTCCTCTTTGCTGCTTACACTTTGCATCCTTTCACTGTAATTAACTATAGCCATCAGTATGACTATATGCTGAGTTTTGTGAGTGCTCCTAATGAATTACCAAAACTGAGGGTGGTCTTGAGTACCCCCAACACAATCCCCTAATCTACTTTTAAAAGAATCACTTGATTTGAGGATTAATAATGTGCACCTCAACATATGATATAGCTTCTAAATGCATTACTAATGAAAACTTAAGGATTTCCTAAGCATTGTAAATCAAGAAATCTGTAACAATTGACTGTAATTATACCTTGTTCTGATTTTGGTTACAACGGTGTAGTCAACATTACAGACCATTAATAAGGAATTCTCTTCTAGTTGTTGTCATGACGTTGCCCAAGATCACATCTGACCCATTGTAGAGTACCCTCTGTATCAGACAGGACCCATAGACAAAATTCAGATCTCTTTTAACTAAATTAGGTGTATCTTGAACTATATGTTTTACTTTTATCTTACCATGCCTCTCATGAGTGGTTGGGGGTTGTTCTTCTGGTTTGTTTTGTTTTTTTTAACTTTAGAAAACTAATAGTTATTTGCAACCCAACCTAAACCATTGTACAGGATAGTATTCTATGCGTATGTTTCTCTGCACTGAAGTCGGCTATACTATTTTCCTACTCTTATTTTAATGTGTCCTAACTTCCCCAGTGTTTTTCTAACTCTCTTATTGCAGGTATTATTGCCAGACATTTCAAAAGTTTTCAGGTAAGCCATAAAGGAAGGAAGAAAAGGATTGAATATGTAACATGTCTAAAGAAAGAAGAGCGAAGAAAAGGGCAAGCAGTTAATACTGGAAAATGAAAATTAGTCAATTTATCACTAAGCACTAGATGGACCGATTGTCAGATGTACTTTGGCCTCCTGGACAGATACACCTTATCCATGAAGGTGGGCGCATTGGGCTTGCATAATTCCCCTTCCTCTGATTTCAGGTTCATTGAGCGCCCTTCTGATTTGCATTTCTCAAGGAGTGTTAATATGTTTTCAGGGTCTACTATGTTTTACATATGGTGTTCAGTTTTCACAGCAACCCCAGGAGTTGTTATCCCTGTTTTACAGCTGAGGAAATAGCTGGCCACTTCTGCCTGGGGTTGCCCCTCTGGCCTTCAAATATCCACAGGCAATTTTTTTCCCACACACAGAAAACACTACACATTTGTTCTGAGCATGTAATGTTTAGACTATGCGATGAACTTGGGGGTACAGATATCTCTTTGAATGAATTAATAGCAATGTATAAAACTGCTCACATCACTTATTTGTTAAATGTTTCATTTGGCACAAGAAAATAGTACCTGCAGTCAGTTGAAAATTTCACTGTAAAAAAAGTTTGTCTTAAAATTTTTATTACCTACCTCCAGCACTTCAGGATTTTAAAAACATTTCTTTTTCATTACTTATTTAGTTCAATATAAAACTTTAAATCAGCGTATATTGAACAATCAATCAACCTGTAATTTTAAGCACTGTAATACTACTAAAGTTTGTTTGTTGCATCAAAAATGACCACGAGATAGGTAATACATAACAATGTTTTTATATTTTGGAGATTCTTAAAGAATTTATATTATCAAATAAAAGTGGTATTTTGTTTCATTTCAAATATTATGTTAGTCTCTAATTTTAAGAGAGCCAGCAATTTTAATTGTAAAATAGTAATTCTGCCACTTACTGCCCATAAAAGAAGGACAAATAAGACAGAAAACTGACAAAATTCAAAAATCTTTATCAAAGTGCAGGATCTCCATTTGATGCACAGTTGT
This sequence comes from Eschrichtius robustus, assembly GCF_028021215.1. NCBI lineage: Eukaryota > Metazoa > Chordata > Mammalia > Artiodactyla > Eschrichtiidae > Eschrichtius > Eschrichtius robustus. Next base: position 50,927,074 of record NC_090841.1, read on the forward strand.
CTCGATCATATCCAAATACAGATACATGTTGGAACCAAAAGTCAACATATCTGCCCACCCCCTACACACCCAACACACATTGGTGGAGCAGAGACAGGAGAACACAAGGAAGAATTCCATCTCATTTACTTACTTATTTACTTACTGGAAAGAGATGAATGGGAGACACAGCTGTCACTGGTCCACAGCAGTGATGAAATCCTGCCAGGAAGGCATGAAGACCTCCTGCCCAAGGTCACATAACTAACTCAATTTGTTCTGTCTTCAAAATGGATAATAGGGGGACTTCCCTGGTGGTCCAGTGGCTAAGACTCTGCACTCCCAATGCAGGGGGCCCAGGTTCAATCACTGGTCAGGGAACTAGAGCCCACATGCTGCAACTAAGAGTTTGCATGCCACAACTAAAGATCCCGTGTGCCACAACTAAGAACTGGCACGGCCAAATAAATAAATATATATTTTTTAATGGATAAAAAATTCTCCACTCTACCACAGTGTGTAATAGGCTGACCCGCTGATTTTTATTATTAGTTATTAAATATCTGACTCCCCCAATAGATTATAAGCCCTGTGAAAATTGTCTGTTCACCACTATATGCCAAGTGATTAGCAAAGTGTCTGACACTTCAGAGATGTTCAATAAATATTTGTTGAATGAACGAACAATATAACTACTACAGACTACTTAGCCATTATATTTTCAGTGTAAATTAATAAATAAATATTTTGAGTTATATACCCATCTTCACTGAATTTGGTCAGCATGAATCATTCCTCCTGAGGCAAGATCATTGGACGGATTGAGTTTCTTGAGATGTTGGACTAGTAGACCCAACTACATCATCTAGCAAAATGCTATGTATCATAGGTTTACTGCTTGTTTGTTTGTTTGTTATTACTTCAGAAGCACAGACGAATACTGGATTAATCATTTAATTGTAGTTCTTGGTTTGTGGCACACTTTCATCATTGGTCTAAACCTAGCTCTCTTTTATTTTAATGTATTTTATGTGTTTATTTAATGATATAATAAACACCATGAACTTATTTCCCAACATGAATAATTGGACATTACCAGTAATTTACATCTACTGTGGGTTCCTCTTCTATCCTGCCTCTAACTTCTCCCTGTCTTGAAACCTAGAGGTAACCAATCACCTTGGTTTTGCTTTTCATTCCCTTTATTTATTTATCTTTATGTTTTTACATACATATATTCAGTATTATGTTACTAAGATTCATTTATGACGTTGTGTATACTTTTTGCTCATTAATTTTCTCTCAGTACAATATTCCATTGTGAAAACATACCACTCTTTATTTATCAGTTCTCCTGTCCACAGTCATATGGGCTGTTGCCAGATGAGGGCAACTTCTGGATCGTGCCCTTAAAGCATCCCTTCTAGTGGAATTTGTGTGTGAAGCCAGGAGTTGGTACAACCACCCTGAACTCGTTGAAGAAGCTGTACAGTAAGAACAGTAGAGTTACAAGATAGAAGTGTAGGTCCTTGATGTCTTCAAGCAGAACAAACAGCTCGGACATGAAAAATAATTTTGTCTAATTTAAGCCATCGTCATTTTGGGATTACTACCACAGCAGCTGATAACCTAACACATAATTTGTACCTAAAAGTGAGATGCTACTGGAATAAAATGTGTAACAGGAGGCACTGGCAGTCAGGCAACAGGTGGTGAGGTTACTGTGGACGGGAACGGTGGTGACTCATGCTACGGCAAAACATCTGATAAAACTATCACCATATGATACTTAAGTTGCAGACCACGTGCTTATAGAGCCTATAGCTCTAAGGCAGTGTTTCTTAACATAGGTCCTCTTGGCATTTGGGGTAGAATAACTTTTTGTTGGTCAAGAATACCCTAGGCATTGTAGGATGTACAGCTCCCCACCCATAAAATGCCAGCAGTATGAACTGAAAATGATTCAATGATCCTATATACTAGCCGCAGGCAATATAACAATCAAGAACTTCCTCATACATTCCCTCATGCCCCTTACAGGAGATAGACTGCCCCCAGGTAAGAACCACTGCACTAGAGGAACTAACTAGAAAAAATGGTAGAACACTGATGTGTTGGCTCCTTCTTGCCACTTTTGGCAAAATTCTGCGAGAGAGAGCAGCTCAGGCTAGGTTTACGTGCAGAGATGGAGGGAACTTCCCTTTGGAAGAGAGGTTCTGGTTGTGGCTGGATGCAGAAGGGTGGGACTTTGGGATTGTCTTCCCTTGGGAAGGATAAACATGTTCTGCAAGTGAAAGGAAGGATGCCTGTAGTTGGTAGACAAGAAGGAAGACTAGCAATGACGGCTGGCTTTCCTTAGAATCCCTTTTTTCCCTGTAGCATAGCAATAGAACTTCTAACTGGGCACACAGCTACCCCGCTAGACATTTTCTAGTCTCCTTGGCAGTTAGAAGTGGCTACATGAATAGGTTCTTCCAGTGGGATGTGAGTAGAATGAGGTGTGTAACACTCAGGACGTGAGTTTATACGGAGAAGTATGCCCTTCCGCCTCCCTCCCTCTCTTCTGCTGGCTGGTATGTAGGCATGAAGATAGAAACTGGAGCAGCCATGTTTTTCACAAGATGGAAGCCATGTTTTGAGAATGGCTGGTCAACTATACAGAAGGAGCCTGGAGCCCTTGATGACTGGAGCCCTCTCTAGCCACCATACCAACTCTCTTATTTAGCCCATCTCACCGGGAAGACACATGCACTCTCTTGCATCCATGATCTCATATATATTATCTTGCCCTGTTTGTTAGCTGGTTCAAGTTGTAAACTGAAGTGATAATAACATTAGCTGAGTTCAGGTCATCATTTTCACCAATCCTAAAACATGAGCTGGACTTTGGTCTGACCTATCTCAGGAGCAGAACTCTTTCTTTCAGATTTCTAAATTTCCCCCCAGTTTTACTGAGATATAATTGGTATATAACATTGTATTAATTTAATGTGCACAACATAATGATTGGATATATGTACATATTGGGGGATGATCACCACAATAATTTTACATCCATCACCTCACATAGTTACATTTTTTTTCTTGCGGTGAGAACTTTTAAGATCTACTCTCTTAGGAACTTTCAAATATATAGTACAATATTGTTAACTATAGTCACCATGTTGTGCATCAGACTTCTAAGCGTTTTTTTTTAATTTTTAATTTTTAAAGTTTTTTTTCTTCCTGTTTTATTGAGCTGTAACTGACATACAATACTATATAAGTTTAAGTGTACAGAATAACGATTTGACGGACAAATATCATGAAAGACTTCTAAGTTTTAATGATCTCAGAATCTACAATACATAACCTATCTAGCACCCAGACCTTGCTTTCTAGTGCCATTGTCTAATAAAAAGAATGAGGATTCTTTGGGAGAAATGACTGATTCAAATACACAAGGTGAGCCTGGAGCATCTTGTAGTGATAAGTGTCAGAAAGTAGTGCTCAAAAATTTTTTTTTAAATTGGCGGGGGTGTGTCAAAGCAGCACAGGAGCCAAAGGAAAGAGCTCCCAATAGTCAAAGTTGGAATGACTTGAGGAAAAAATGTATTCAGTTGTAACCCCAAGTATAAAGTAAATATCCATGAGTTTGTACTGTTACAGATAAATGACTGAGTACATTAATAATGGGGAGAAGAGACGAATCTCTCTCCCAGAAGAATTCTAAATAAAATATGTAGATACTTCACCATAAAAGAAGGGGAACATAACTCCACATTCCTTAAGCATAGCCTGCAGGTAGTGACTTCCTTCCAAGAGTAAAGTATGGAAAAAAGCAGATGGACAAGTAACTTTACAGCGGAGAAACAATCATTGCTTCAGCCAGGTTATCAATATCCACATGAACGCTCGTAAGTCATGTCGCTAGTATGTACCCTTGATATGAAGTGAGGAAAATGCACTTTCTATCTGTGATACCCATAACTCCAGTTCAGAAAAACATCGGACGGATCCCAAATGAGGCACATCCTACAACATACCTGACCAGTTTGAGTAGTCCTCAAAACTGCCAAGGTCAACAGAAATAAGGAAAGTCTGAGAAACTGTCACAGACAAGAGAAGCTTAAGGAGACAGGATGACTAAATGTAACATCATGTCCTAGATGGGATCCTGGAACAGAAAAATATATTAGGTATAAACTGAGGAAACCTAATGTATCAATAGTGGTTCATCAATTATAACAAATGTACCATAAGATGTTAATAGGGGAAACGGTGTGGGGCATATGGGAACTTTCTGTACTATCTTTGCAATTTTTCTATAAAACTAAAACTTGAAAGAAACAAAGTTTATTTTTTAAAATCTAAAGTACAAAATAAATTTTTTAAATTATTTGAAAAAAATTATTTGAAAAGATAATTCTGCTTAAGTACTTTTAAAAACGAAGCACCAGCATGATGGAAATTTCAACGCCTTTAATTTAATGTGACTATCTTGCCTTCTTTCCACATAAATCTGATATGTATGTTAACCTGTCTTGGTAGCAGAATATCTGAAAATATTTGGGTTTTGCTTGATGAGCTTGGGGATAATCTATTTCTTTTTGGAAACTAAATGCTCATTAATACATTTTCCAACTTGAGAATCAAGTATTTTCCAAAAGTTTACATTTAATTCAAGTGTTTGAAACTTGAAACACATTTTCCCACAGAAATTGAAACACATTTTCCCACAGAAATGTTGTTACAAAAGTGGTTAATTCCCAGGCCAGCCAGGTGAAGCTCATTAAACTCATAATAAGCAAAACAGACATCCTCAGTGAAAATAGTGTAAAACTATATTATGAAAAAAACTTGCCTTTCAAATTCAAAAGATAAATTTAAACATGCAATTTAAATTTATTCTAATCAAATCCATCACCCAGTGTTTGAGCCAAGGGCTTTCTTTGGACCTCTTTGTAACACTGCAAATGAGGAGGGGGAGGAAAATGGAGGGTGTTAAACTGGGGTGAGTGGGAGATGGAAAGACCATAAGCACAGTCTGGGAAGGCAAGTGTGTGGTTTTGACCCAGATTGGTTGGGCAGGTTTCTACTTTGATTTCTGGGGATACAATGAAGTCGCTATCCCAAAGGACTTGAGAAAGGGATAGAAAGGGGACTTTGCCTTCTCCTAATCCTAAATCTTTAGTGTGCTACTATGCAGAGGGTGGGTAATAGAGTAGTCTATGGGCAGCTGGTAAGGATGAATGCCCAGTCGGCTGACTCTTCAAGCTGGTGGGACCTGAGTACATGGGTAGACAGCAGTAGGCAGTGGACCCGGGCTCCTCACAACAGTATGCTACTGAGCAGAGGACCAAGAAAGAAAGTGGATTCACGTAGGAGATCTGCAGAAATGCTGACAGGGTGTGAAGAGGACTTAAATTCCCAACAGGGAGGCTCAGAAGGGGAAACAAAGGTAAGCGGAAGAAATGAAGTTTCTTGCAGTGATACCAGCCAAAATATCAGACCCAGCTGCGGTCGTGATTTCAATAGCACAGCGAGGCGGCCTACGTTTGATGTATTTCAGGTTTGTCTATCCTGATTTGGAGACACACTATACCATTTGTTAAAATAAGGATACATTGTACCACAAAAAGAACTGTAAGAACTTTTCAGAAGCATAATTAAAAAGCAAAGATTTTTATCAAGTATTTCTTAAAAACAATGATACATATTTTTTTATAATGCATTATGGATTTAAAAAAATTTTTTTAACTGCTCTTCCTCTCCCTCTCCAGATACCCTCTCCATCAATGCTTACAGCATGGTAAACATCTCTCCTTAATTTTCCTAATTTTCCATTAAGAATTCAAATATATATTGAGTGCATTTTACAGTTTTACGAAACAACAATATGTGTTGATAATAGCAAATGTATTGTTAATACATATTGATAATGGCAGGTATATGATATGCTGTAACATAGATATGATGAACTTATTCAACCATTTCTTTATTGACAGTCACTGCTCCCTTTATTTTACTTTTCACCACTTGGGGAAATGCTACAATAAAAATCTTCATACAAATATCTTGTGTTATTCAAGTTTATGCTCACTTGCTGTTGTAACGAACACTCTAAAAATCTCACCAGCTTACCACAACAAGAGTTTGTTTCTAGCTCACATCAGTCTGGTGCAAGTCAGGCTGTTACTATGAGTTTGCCTCCAATCGTGATTCAGGGGCTCCATCTTATGGTTTCCCTATCTCAGATCTCTTCATTTCCAGCAGTCAACACGGGAGAGAGCTTGGAAGACAAGGAAAGGTTTATGACAAAGACTGGATGTATGTTAGGACACTTCTGCCCAGATTCCACTGGCTACAACCCAATCATGAGGTCCCAAACTGATTGCAAGGGAGGCTGGGAAATGCAGTCTTCCTGTGTGCCCGAACAGGAAGTGGATGAACATTTAGTCAATTTTGCAAATATTTTTATATACAGTAAGTCCCCTACATATGAACGAGTTCCGTTCCGAGAGCGCATTCGTTAAGTCCAATTTGTTTGTAAGTCCAACAAGGTTAGCCTAGGTACCCAATTAACACAATCGGCTATATAGTACTGTACTGTAATAGGTTTATAATACTTTTCAGACAAATAACAAAAAACAAACACAAAAAATAAAACATTTTTAATCTTACAGTACAGTACCTTGAGAAGTACAGTAGTACAGTACAACAGCTGGCATACAGGGGCTGGAATCGAGTGAACAGGCAAGAAGAGTTACTGACTGGAGGAGGGAGAGGAGGTGGGAGACGGTAGAGCTGAAGGATCGTCAGCAATAGGAGACAGAGAGCAAGCTGCAATTTCACTCACGCCTGACGTGGATGGCACAGGTTCTGGTTCCGTGATGGATTCAATTCTACCTACCTTCTTGCTTCTGGACATCCTGGGCTTGAAATAAAGATACTATACTACTGTACTCTATACAGTACTGTACAGTAAAGTACCCAAAAGCACAACCACTTGAAGAGGATGTACACACGTGACAATGTACCCCAGACACGTGAACTAACTTACGTGATTGGACACGCGAATGCACGTTCGCATCTTTGAAAGTTCACAACTTGAAGGTTCATATGTAGGGGCCTTACTGTATGGTGGCTTTACTCCAGAGGATATATTTCTGGACTGAAATTTCTGGGCTGTGAAATTCTATATAATGTGTGTATGTCTATCACTTCGCAAAAAAGGCCATGATAACTCCTATTTCTGTCAGCAAAGTAGGAATATTCAGCACCTTTCTTGCTTTTCTAAATCTCCCTTCCAGAGGTACTAAAAGACTAGAAACTCCATTGACCAGATTCCTGTGTCAACAGGGTCCTGGTTTAACTTCCACCAATGAGAGGCACTCTCACTGAAACTAGAAAAGGTGAAGAAAGCAAGCAGCCTTTATTTCATTCTAACATGTTGACACTTGGCAGAAATGGCCTGTATAGTTGCTTCCAGGTGACATCCTGCATTCTGCAGAGATCACTGGCAGGGGCTTTCCCTGAAATTCCTGCACTACCGGATTTTCTGAAAGCCAGCAATGATTTCTCCTGACTTGTTCACTCAGTCTTTCTAACAGTTTAGTGAACATCTCATTTCTTGTATAAAACCTCTTCCTACTTGAAATATTTAAAGCAATTTGTTTCCAGACTAAGTACTAACATATACATCAACCTAGCATTTGTCTTTTATCTTTGTTTATGACCCATTTTTTCCCACATATAATTTTTTAATTCTTATATTTCAAATATATTTATGTTTTATGTTATAGCTGTGGTGTTGCTGCTTCCCAAGCCTTAGTTAACATAAATATTCTATAAAACGTCTAATTTCTATCTTTTATAGTTAAATCATTAATTCATCTGGAGTTTACTTTTGCATGTGTTGTGACTGCTAGTATCATTTATTAAATTAATCCTGTTTTCTCACCCAACCGAAATATCATCATCTTTGTCCCAAATATCTTGATCTATTTCTAGGCCACCTAGTCTATTCCAGTGATCTGTTTACTTTCCTGAGCAATGCCATACCGTGTTGATTGCTGTGATTTTATAAAATATTTTAACAACTGTTTTATAAATCTAAATTCAAAAGAGACCATCTAACACAATAACTTGTGCTACCAGGTTAACTCAGTTGTACATAAACTCAGAATAAAATTTATTTTTCTATGTCTGTGCACATATTTGAACTTTCTACAAATATTAGTAACAGAAACATCTGAATGCTTGGCTAAAATAAGGGAGCAATGACCAATCCTCACCTGATTCCAAATGTTGGAGGAGGAGTAGCCTCACTCTTCTGATTGCTTTCATAATAAGTGAATGTTATAAAATTGAATTTGTAAAGTGACATTATCCTAATCAAATACTACTTCTGTCATTCACATATACTTTACATATAAGACTATAAAGGACTCTATCTAAGAATTTGTTTAGAGAGGCGCAGTCAAGATGGCTGTGTGGGGAGACGAAGAGGTAGCGTCTCCCCACAACTAGGGCGCCTGCCGGCCGCTGGTGGAGAACTCTGATGCCCAAGAAGACGCGAGGAACCCCAAAGTGAACTGGTAGGATGAAGGGGGACTGAGGCGGGAGGAGAAGTGGAGGCCAGACAGGATCGGCACCCCTGAAGCTGGGGAGATGAGGAGAGGCAGGCAGGAGGGCCCCTCCAGGAGGAACGGGAGAGGAGTGGAGAGGTTGATTGCCCCGCCCACTTGGGCCAGGGGAGCCTGCTGAGCTCCCAGGCTGCTCCCCTTCCCTCCAAGGTCCACCCCACACAACCGAATTGGTCCTGTGGGCATAGAAGGGAGGCCAGGGAGATCAGGAGAGGCAGGCGGCACGGGCCCTTGCAAGCTGGAGGAGCAGGAGAGGAGAGGAGGGCGTTTGCCCCACCTACTCAAGCCCAGGAAGCCTGCTGGGCTCCCAGGTGAGGTCCCCTGCCCTCTGAGACCAGGACTGGGAGGCACGCCTGGGGCCCTTCTGTTCCTTGAGCCTAAGCCCCACCCCCCATAGCCCCCAGGGCCTTTTCCAGCCCTGCGGGTCCTGAGCATTGGCCCCGCCCACCACCCAAAACTCGTCCTTGCTTAGGCCCCGCCCTCCACAGCCAAGGCCTCCCCCCCCTTCTTTTTTCTTTTCTTTTCCCTCCTCCTCTTTTTTTTACTATTGTGGTACTGACGTACCTTCCAGTTGTTGATTCATCTATATTTTTATTTTTATATTCTTCCTAACATATCTGTTAGTTTCCCAGTCTAATTTTATTTTTACTTTGTTACTGTTCTTTTTTTTTTTTTCCGCCCCATGCACATTGAGGGATCTTGGTTCACGAGCCGGGGGGTTGGGCCAAAGCTCCTGCGGTGGGAGCTCAGAGTCTGAACCACTAGACTAACAGAGAAAGACCCCAGGGAATATTCATCAGAGTGAGGTCTCACAGAGTTCCTCATCTCAGCACCAAGACCCAGCTCTACCCAACAGCCTAAAAATACCAGTGTTGGAAGCCTCAGGACAGTAAGACAGGAACACAATCCCACTCATTAAAAAAAAAAAAAAAAAAAAAAAAAAGACAGCAAAAAAATATGGCACAGATGAAGGAGCAAGATAAAAACCTACAAGACCAAATAAATGAACAGGAAATAGGCAACCTACCTGAAAAAGAATTCAGAGTAATGATAGTAAAGATGGTCCAGAATCTTGGAAATAGAATGGAGGCACAGACTGAGAACATACAAGAAATGTTTAACAAAGATCTAGAAGAACTAAAGAACACACAAACAGAGATGAACAGCACAATAACTGAAATAAAAATACACTAGAAGGAATCAATAACAGAATAACTGAGGCAGAAGAACAAATAAGTGAGCTGGAAGACAAAATGGTAGAAATAACTGCCAAGGAGCAGAATAAAGAAAAAAGAATGAAAAGAATTGAAGATAATCTCAGAGACCTCTGGGACAACACTAAACGCATCAACATTCGAATTATAGGGGTCCCAGAAGAAGAAGAGAAAAAGAAAGGGTCTAAGAAAATATTTGAAGAGATTATAGTCGAAAACTTCCCTAACATGGGAAAGGAAATAGTCACCCAAGTCCAGGAAAAAGAGAGTCCCATACAGGATAAACCCTAGGAAAAACACACCAGGACACATATTAATCAAACTAACAAAAATTAAATTCAAGAAAAAAATATTAAAAGCAGCAAGGGAAAAACAAAAAATAACATACAAAGGAATCCCCATAAGGTTATCAGCTGAGTTTTCAGCAGAAACTCTGCAGGCCAGACGGGAGTGGCAGGATATACTTAAAGTGATGAAAGAGAAACCTACAACCAAGATTACTCTACCCAGCAAGGATCTCATTCAGTTTCGATGGAGAAGTCAAAATCTTTTCAGACAAGCAAAAGCTAAGAGAATTCAGCACCACAAAACCAGCTTTACAGCAAATGGTAAAGAAACTTCTCTAGGCGGGAAACGCAAGAAAAGAAAAGGACCCACAAAAACAAACCCAAAACAATTAAGAAAATGGTAATAGGAACACACATATAGATAATAACCTTGAATGTAAATGGATTAAATGTCCCAACCAAAAGACACAGACTGGCTGAATGGATACAAAAACAAGACCTATATATATGTTGTCTACAAGAGACCCACTTCAGACCTTGGAACACATACAGACTGAAAGTGAAGGGATGGAAAAAGACATTCCATGCAAATGGAAATCAAAAGAAAGCTGGAGTAGCAACATTCGTATGTGATAAAATAGACTTTAAAATAAAGACTGTTGGGGCTTCCCTGGTGGCACAGTGGTTAAAAATCCACCTGCCAATGCAGGGGACACGGGTTCGAGCCCTGGTCCGGGAAGATCCCACATGCTGTGGAGAAATTAAGCCCATGTTCCACAACTACTGAGCCCGAGTGCCACAACTACTGAAGCCTGAGAGCCTAAAGCCTGGGCTCCGCAACAAGAGAAGCCACCGCAAGGAGAAGCCCGCGCACCGCAACGAAGAGGAGCCCCCGCTCGCCACAACTAGAGAAAAGCCCACGTGCAGCAACGAAGACCCACCACAGCCAAAAATAAAATAAATAAAATAAATAATTTTTTTTTAAATTAATAAATAAATAAGCTACAAGGATACATTGTACAGCACAGCACAAGGAATATAGCCAATACTTTATAATAACCATAAATGGAGTATAATCTCTAAAAAGTTTGAATTACTATGTTGTACATCTGAAACTAATATAATATTGTAAATCAACTATACATCAATAAAAAAATGAATGCTAAAAAAGAAGAGTTTGTTTATAAAATGGGTAACATTACCAGTAATTTTTAAAACTATTGGTCTAATACATAAACTTGTGCTGCTTTTAATATCATTCAACTGTTTGTCTGATTTATTTTTCATTAAGATATAATTCACATACCACAGAGTTCTTCACCCTTTAAAGTTTCCAATTCAGTGGCTCTTAGTACATTCACAAAGTGTGCAGCAATCACCATTTTGTAATTCCTGTTTGTCTGATTTTCTTTTTTATTGTTTAAAAAAATGGAAAACCAAAAGTGTGATTTTCATTCAATAAATATCATTTGATCCTTAGGCAGTTTTGTTGCAGAAAGTAAAGTCCATGATTTTAGAATGATAGTAGCAATTCATCAACCAAGTAATCAGTTTTCACACAGTTTCAATAACTGCAGCAATTTCCTTGAACTGTCTGTAGAAATTCTGGAGAGAAAGGGGAAAAACAATATTAATTTTGCTTTTAGAGGCTATTTAAGTAGTTCTTTTAATTATATCTGACCAGCAGAGGCTCTAGAACATATTAAGTTTGCATTTTAATGTTACTTCCTCAACTATTATTATTCAAAAGTTACTATAGGAAACAAACAGGTGTAATTTGGTGCAAGCAAAAATACTACTGTAGAGTTGGATAATGAGCTCATAAATAAACTTTTTAAAAGCATCCAACAAAGTTCTTTGTGATCACAACAGAAAGATTTATTAAATGCCCAGCACTGTCCTCAACAATAAGACTTTAAAAAAATGACAGATTGGTTCCCAGGCTCTGAACCACTTTTAGTTCAGTGAAAGACTACATTTCAGGGTGATAAGGGCTGTCTTGTCAGTTATACTAAGAGAGACCCAACAATGACAGTAGCTTACATGGTAGAAGCTTATTTCTCTTCCAATTAAAAACTAAGCTGGTATGGTAATTCTCCTGTAGAAGTCATCAGATAAAACATCAGATAAAAAAAGGGATCAAATTCTGTTTTCCTTTCTTAACCTCTACTTGCCGAGAAGTAGGAAGCAAATTTGATATACTCTAATGATTTACATCCTTGTATTTTCCCTCTTCTTTGGACTTAATTCTCTATTTTGCTACTTAAAAGAGTATCTGTATTTTGTTTTAACTCATATGTAAGTTTATTACGGAACGAAGGAGGAAGTAACCATTTCTTAAAAAATATATACTCATGATCATAATTTCAGCTACTAGAAAGATAAAAGTCAAAAGCTCAAAGAATGCTCCTTGGCGCTCAGTCCTGTAATGTGACTAACAGGCTCTGTTTGCCTGGTTAGCTGTAAGCCACGTAAAAACTACCTTTAAAAGAGTTGCCCCATTTGTGATCTTTTTACTATGAGAGAAAAATTTTAAGAGGTGTAATCAGCACCTGATCTGAGCACAAATGCGGCAAAGAAAAATAAAAATTAGGCCAGTATTATGAATTACAAAAGGACTGAAACCTATATTCCTTTTTGAAGTAGATTTGGTCTTTATATTCAGTTGAAAGCTACTCACATACCACAATACACTACATTTATTTCCTTTCAACCAAGTCCTAATTTGCTTCCAAGGCACTATTTAGCATTAAAAATAATGAATCTGTGACCCTTTTTTGTTCTACAGCAGACACTGCTGTTCTAAAAAAAGGAATCAAAAGGAGAGAAAATCCTTAAAATGTAATTTGTAAAACAGAACTACAATATAACCCACAAATCTCACTTCTGGATATATATCCAAAGGAAATAAAATCACTACCTCAAAAAGATATCTGCACTCCCACATTCAATGCAGCATTACTCACAATAGCAAGGTATGGAAACAACCCAAGTGTCTGTTGACAGATGGATGGATAAAGAAATTGTGGTGTGTATATATACACAACAGTATACTATTCATCCTTTAAAAAGAAGGAAATCCTGCTATTTTTGACAACATGGGTGAACCTGGAGGACATTATGCTAACTAAAATAAGCCAGACACAGAAAGACAATACTGCATGATCTCACTTATATGTGGAATCTAAAAAAATTGGAATTCATGGTAACAGAGAGTATGCTATAAGAAAGAATTCATATCTATTCACTCACCAAAGGGATCAAAACAAAAACAAAACTCTAAGGCCAGTTAAACTAGCCAAAGACAAAGCATTTCCCTGTATGTACATTGAAAAGAAAATGATTTCTCATCCACCCCCTTTCTTGCTTATAGAAAAGAGGTAGAATAATAATATATATAATATTGGATACTAAAAATAATAATAATAATATATATAACATGATTCTATAAATAAACTATTGAGTTACTCTAATCCCTAGCAGATAAAATTAGCCATCAAGTACTAGTGGTCTGATCTACATTTTGTAAACATTATTAGTCAGACAATTCAGGGTCAATACTGTTCAAAGGTAAGATTCATTTAGCTTAATCACTCTTGAATATTAAGCCTAAGAAGAATAAAACAGTTAAATGCAAAGTAAATATCCTGCTAGAAAAGATGCAAATTTCTTAAACACACTCACAGATGAGTCCTTGAAAGTGATGGAGTGTCAGTATACAAATTCAGCATATTATATTGAAAACATTGAAAATAATTTATCAAATTCCCAAATAAAGCAAATCCAGATCTTTTGTAAGTAAAGCACATCCAAACAATTGCAAATAAAAAGTTAAAATTTTCTCTTAAAAAAGATTTTATCTTTTTAAGCAGTAATTACAGAACAATGGCTAAAACTGAATGAGTTATATCACAAACCTGAAACTGTGGAATTGTCATTTCGAAGGACTTGTTCTTTACTTGGCCTGAAGGATCTGCCACTTTGAGTATCACTGCAACATAAGGATACTTAAGTGACCTGCAGCTGTCTGAGCTCACAGCCATACCCAGCTTCCACTGAAAATCTATGAGCTGTAATGAAACAGTACACAATACACCAGTTATAATATTGCCCTGAATGCAGATATTTATTCAATTTTACTGCTCTCATATTCAAGTTTTAATTTCAAGGCCAGTCAGAATAAAAGAAAATATCTTCATTTTAATATTGCTAGGGGGATATAATAATCAAATGAACACAGAGAGAGGCAATAAGGGATATAAACAGGGCTGGAAAACAACACTGTCATAATTACAAAAGGGAAAAAAACAAAAACAAAAGTCTCCACCTGATGTGTTATGGAGGTAGATGTGGCAGTACTGGTTTTCTTTTCATTTTGCTCCAGTACTTAAGGGGACTCCAAACATTTTGGACCATCTCTTATCTCATTTTCCTGTTCCACATATGCCTTTCCCCATTCCACAACCCAAAAGTCCTAAAATGGAAGATGAGTTATATACCATCTTCATATTTGATTGAGGCATACATGGGAACCATACCAGTTTCTTTCCTCACCACAGTCCTTGACCTGAAACCTTACACTAGCATAAATACTGGGGAAGGTGGTTTTAGATTTCATCACTGTTGATGGATACCTGCCACGTGATGTGCTATGCAGTTTACATGTATTTAATGCCTCACTGAATCATCATAACATTATAGGCTATTATTTCCATTTTGCAGGTGACAAAACTGAATTTCAGAGAGCTTACATAATATGCACAAGGTCACACATTTCTGGACTCATAACTGAAACCAAAGTCTGTTTGACTCCAATGATTACATGCTTATTGACTACTGGCTGCCTCATTACCTCCTAGCTAATTCTTTTCAATGATTGTTCAGTGTTGCCATGGCATAAAACAGGACTGGATAAATGCAGCCCTTAATACTGAGTTTAAAACATAAGACAATAAATGGAGGAATTTTGTGTCTTGTTCCTAAAGCTTCAGAAGATATGTAGTACCTAGCAGGCACTCACAAAAAGTACCTGTCTATTGACTGATACCTTTTGCTACCAAATGAATGCTTACTGGGCAAATAGCTTTACGTATTAATAAAAAACATTTTTATAAAATGTGGGATTAGTGTAAGGACCAAAATTTCCTCCTGTCTTCAGACTGGCGGTAGACGAACCAGCTACAGCATGAAGGCCAGGCTGGTCCTGATAAAAGGTTAACATCTTTGATAAGTGAAAAGATTGTATAGGTACTTTTTAAATGAAAGTTTCCCATACAAAAATAGAGAAAGGATAGTAGGTTAATAAGAAAAGAACTACAAACAGCTAATAAGCATATGGAAAGGAAACAGGGAAATGCAAATTTAAACCACAAAGAGATACCACTACACACCTACCAAAATGGCAAAATTTTAAGTCTGATGATTCTAAAACTGGCAAGAAAGGATGTATCACAGTGCTGTTGATGGAAGTCTAAATTGGGCCAATCTTTCGGAAAATTGGCTTTACTTAAACTGCAGTTAAGCATATCCAGTGATCCGGTGATTCAATTATTAGGGATATAACCTAGAAAAACAGTATGCTTGGGGCTTCCCTGGTGGCACAGTAGTTAAGAATCTACCTGTCAATACAGGGGACATGGGTTTGAGCCCTGGTCCGGGAAGATCCCACATGCCGCGGAGCAACTAAGCCTGTGCACCACAACTACTAAGCCCATGTGCCACAACTACTAAAGCCCGCGTGCCTAGAGCCTGTGCTCCACAACAACAGAAGCCACCGCAATAAAAGCCCACCCACCGCAACGAAGAGTAGCCCCTGCTCGCTGCAACTAAAGAAAGCCCGCGCACAGCAATGAACATCCAAAGCGGCCAAAAATAAATAAATTAATGAATTAATTTTATTTTTTTTATTTTTTTTAAAAAAATATTTATTTATTTATTTGGTTGCACCGGGTCTTAGTTGCAGCAGACGGGCTCCTTAGTTGCGGCTCCAGGGCTCCTTAGTTGTGGCATGCAAACTCTTAGCTGCAGCATGCATGTGGGATCTAGTTCCCTGACCAGGGATCGAACCCGGGCCCCATGCATTGGGAGTGCAGAGTCTCATCCACTGCACCACCAGGGAAGTCCCTGAATTAATTTAAAAAAAAAGAAAAACAGGATGCTTATGTGAGAATGTTCCTAGCAGCTATATTCAAAATAGCCCTAACCTATAAACAACCCAGATGTTCATCAGTAATAAAATGGACAAATGAAATGCTGTACAGCAATGAAAATGAATGAACTTCAGCTATACTTAACACCAAAAATCCTGAAAGAAACAAGTCAAAAAGTTATGTGATTCCATGCACTTAAACTTGAGAAACAGGAAATATAATACTGTTTAGGGATGCACATACAGATGGCAAAACTATAAGAAGAAGCAAGAATATGACTATCACAAAAGGATAATTATTACCTCTAGGGAGGAGGGTGGGAGAGATATGATTGGGAAGGGGCATGTGGTGGGCTTCTGCGGTACTGGTAATGTTCGATTTCTTGAGTTTTGATTGTAGTGACACAGATGTTCACCTTTAAATTACCCGTTTTTTTGGTAACTATTTGAGGGGATGGAAGTTAACTAGATGTACTGTGGTAATCATTTTGCAGTATATGTATGTCAAGTCATTATGCAGAGCTGTATTTCAATTATATCTCAATAAAACTGGAAAAAGTCAAATTATTCATTAAACAGTCCAAATGTTATGCATGTTTTGGTATAGATGTTATCTTGCACATATAGCAGGGGGAGGGGAGGATACGTCAGTGAGCTCCACATTTCTGGTTGAAAGGAAAATTTTATTTAGGCTAGGTGATCAAAGGAAAGCTTTAGAGGAGACAGAGCTCAGTTTTGAAGAATAACAGAACTGAAATTGAGAGGAAAAAATGTGTTTTATTTATATATTCCATAAATACACACCTAGCAAAGAATAAGTGCTTAATAAATATTAAGCTGAACCAACTAGAGATAAAAATAGTTCATATCTGGCTGAGGGATAGAGCATACTGTCTGAAAGTGAAAGGCTCTTATAAGGAAGTATGGAAAATAAGGCTGACAAGAGATCAAGAATCAAGAGGCCAGTAATTTTTTGCAAATTGTACAAGTTTTCAGAATACTCTCATTTACAGTTGACCCTTAAACGATGTGGGTTTGAACTGCAGGGATCCACTTATACACAGATACTTTTCAATAGTAAATACTACAGTACTACACGGTCTGCAGTTGGTTGAATCCACATGTATGCAGAGGAACCTAGGATATGGAGGGCCGACTATGAATTATACACGGATTAATACCTGCGCTGTTCAAGGGTCAACTCTATTTTATCTTACTATGAAAAACATTATCATATAAGTCATTTAAACTTTTCCTGTTGGCAATGGGTAATCTCTGAAAGTTTCTGAGTTCAGAGAATGGTATGACAGTATTGATTTAAAAATATTCATCTGATGGCTGCAGAATACAATGATCCAGGTACGAGGTTTTAGGTGCCAGAACTAAGGTGGTGACAAGTAGGATTAAGCTGATCCTATAAAGAATGGATCACTAGGTCTTGATGATCATCTACAGTTAAGGGAGGTATCAAAGACAACTATAAAATTTTGAGCCCAGATGACTGGGAGAATATATGATATATGAATCAGGACTTTTTATATTTTAAGTCCAAAAGTATTATCAAGAAGTGATAATTAACCTATATGAGAAAAGAATCTAAAAAAGAATGAATATATGTATATGTATAACTGAATCACTCTGCTGTACACCAGAAACTAACACAACATTGTAAATCAACTATACTCCAATAAAATTTTTTTTAAAGTGATAAGGAATATCTAAATAGGAATGCTCAATAAGTGGATAAAAATTCAAGAACAGAATTCATGGGAGTACATGATTAGAGATACAGTTTTATATCAGTTCAATGGTGATATTCAAGAAAGTAACTTAACACTTTTTAAACATATTTGGCCCATACAACTCCTTGATGCAAGAAGTTCCATTTTTACTGTCCATAGTAAAATGGGAGATAAAACATTGCTTATTTGACTCTAAAAGTATGAAATAAAACACTGGATTATCCAGAACATTTCAAGCAGAAAAGCAATTAAGGAACACAATGTTGGAATTCACTGACCATTACAATGGTGAAACTGGCAGGTGGGGAAATTGGGAGAGCTGCCATTTACTGTGCAAAGTTGGTATTCATGAGTACAAGAGCTGGGATTAGGTTTATGGGATGAGAATTTCCCAAATTCTGAACTGAACATTTAAATGCAAATTATCAATAAAAGCAAACCTTCTAATAAGTGTGGTTGAGCCTTAAATAGGAATTAACTACAGAGGAGATTTTAAAAAGAATAAAAAAAGAAAAAACAAAAAAATCAAAACAGGGCGAACATCGCTATGGAGAATATTGAAATGAAGTAACAGCCTCAAAATTCTTGTAGAATTAAGAAAATGATTTAAAAAGAAAAATGTACAGAGGAAAAGCAGCTAGTAGTAAAAAAATAGGAATAACCAGATGTAAAATGAATACAAAGAAGAAAAATAATCAGAAAGCAAATATAGATTAAGAGGTAAACAAAGAAATTAGCTGTAGTCTGTCACACTAAAAATAGTTGATATGGTGGCTGAAGTTACTGGTAACATAAAAACATCACTATAAAAACTGTCTACAGGGCTTCCCTGGTGGCACAGTGGTTGTGAATCTGCCTGCCAATGCAGGGGAAACGGGTTCGAGCCCTGGTCTGGGAAGATCCCACATGCCGCGGAGCAGCTGGGCCCGTGAGCCACAATTACTGAGCCTGCGCGTCTGGAGCCTGTGCCCCGCAACAAGAGAGGCCGCGATAGTGAGAGGCCCGCGCACCACGATGAAGAGTGGCCCCCACTTGCCGCAACTAGAGAAAGCCCTGGCACAGAAACGAAGACCCAACACAGCCATAAATAAATAAATAAATAAATAAATAATTTTTTTTAAAAAACTGTCTACAAAGAAAAAAAATTTTCAGACCATTTCAGTTTAAATTTTATTTTTCAAAACATAGGAGAAAATTTAAAAAATAATCGTGCAAACCTCCATCATCTTAAAAACTATGTTCGTATTCCTGTGTCCCTGTTTCTAGTCTTTGTATGCAATTTTTATAGCTAGAGTCACAAAATACACACTTTTATGTTCTCTCCTTTTCTAAATGAAAGTTTTCTAATGGAAAAAATGTTAACCATTCTGCACACATTAATCTCTCCCAAAGTACTACGAGGAAAAGACTGATTAAACTCATCCAAGGATACAACACTAATAGAGCTGGTATTCAACCCAAATTTGTCTGATTCCATATTCCATGCCTTTTTCATTATACCTAGCTGCAACATGACTACCATTCAGAATTAAACCAAGTCCTAATAGGTCAAGAAAGTAGACAGGTCTGGGAGAGGGCAAGAGTGTTTAGCATCTTCTAAATGCTAGGCCTGAACTGTCCAGTATAGTAGCCACTAGCCAACTGTGACTATTTAAATTAATTTAAAATGAATAAAAAATTCAGTTCCTCAGTTGGACTAGCCACGTACAAAGTGCTCAAGAGCCATGTGTGGCTAGTGCTACCATACTGGATAGTGCCAACAGAGAACATTTCCATCATCGTAGACAGTTCTATTGGACAGTGCTGTGCTAAACTCTGTGCTTAGTACTTTGTATCTGCAGATATTATGGCATGAGTTATTAGCAAACTTCTACTTGAAAATTCATATTAGCTCTAGCCTAAGTGGACAACTTTTGCTAAGTCATTAGCCTTTCTCATCTTGCTTAATGGCACCTTCATCCATGCTTTGATTTTCTTCGTAGCACTTAATGGTTTCTAAAATTATGTTAACTTATTCATCCCGTGTCCCCAAGGAAATGGCATTATGAGTCTAGTTACTACTCAATCTATTAGAACATTATCTGATAGAAAGTGAATATTCAAATAAGTATCTGTTGAACTGTTTAGAAGTTCTGGGGTATGTCGTAACTGGGTCTCCAAAGATAGCCTCCAGCAATTAATTCCACCCCGCTCTGTAAGTGCACGGCACTCCTCACATCAAGAAGTGGAGCTTATTTTCTCTCTGCACAAATCTGAGCTGTCCCTGTGCTTGTTTTGACAAGTAGAATATGGCAGAAGAGGTGTTCTGGAATCTTTGAGCCTAGACCTTAGGAGAACTGGAAGTGTGTCCTTCCTTCTTCATGGAATGCTGGCTCTTGGGACTCTCCTTCTTGGAACCCAGCCACCATGATGTGAGCACCCACATGAAGGAGAACCAAGTCATGCCAATGATCAGCTCTAGCTCAGCTCACGGCCCAAGTCATGACTAGCATGTGAGTGAGCCCTCTTCACTTCCACCCAGCTAAGGCTCCTAGATGACTGAAGGCTCCTAGATGACTGAAGTCCCAGCTGACATGATGAGGAGTAGAAACCATCACCCAGCTAAGCCCAGTTAACCCAAAGACTCATGAGAGACAATTAAACAACTGTTTTAAGTCACTAAGTTTAGGGTGGTTTGTTATGCGGTGACAGATAACTAAAACAGAGCAAACACAACTAGCTGAAAATAGCTTTGTTAATAAACTTACTACGATACACGATTTATCAAAAATGAATTCTCAAAACTATACAATCTGAACTATATTGGTTTACAGAAATTGTAGCAAATACAAATAATCAAAACAATGTTTCCTATTTGGTTAGTGTTAATACCACCAGTAAAAATAATACAGAAAAAGAAAGCGTTTCCCATTAAACACAATCACTACTACTAAGTTCACAGTACTACTGTCATGCAACACAAAACAAGTATCAGCTTTCCTCAAAAAGGTTTTTAATCCTCATTTCTTTTCTGATGACCCCCATTTTCTAAGTGACTCAGGTCTGAAACTTCAGTCAACTTTGATTTTTCTCTCCCTTACACAAAACACTTATGAATCGCTAGGTACTCAAGATTTTATTTCGGCCAAGGCCACGGACATTTATTCCCTTCTTCCCAATCTCACTGTTAAAAAGCCTTTTAAAAAGCTTGCCTTCCGGCATCCCTGGTGGCGCAGTGGTTGAGAGTCTGCCTGCCAATGCAGGGGACACGGGTTCGAGCCCTGGTCTGGGAAGATCCCACATGCCGCAGAGCAGCTGGGCCCGTGAGCCACAATTACTGAGCCTGCGCATCTGGAGCCTGTGCTCTGCAACAAGTGAGGCCGCGGTGGTGAGAGGCCCGCGCGCTGCAATGAAGAGTGGCCCCCGCTTGCCACAACTAGAGAAAGCCCTCGTACAGAAACGAGGACCCAACACAGCCATAAATAAATAAATTAAATAAATTTTAAAAAAAAAAGGCTTGCCTTCAATTTTACTGCAGCCTCCTAATCAGTTTCTTGCCTAGAGTCTTCCTCAGTTCCAAACCACAGGATGGACTCTAAACACTACTTATAAATTTGCCTCAGGAACTAGTTAACCCTTCCCCTAGCACTTAAGTCATCTCACAGCACAGTCCCAAACAGCTTTCCCACTCGTGCTCAAGCTGGACCGCATCCTCTCTTTAAATTATCTTTCAGTCTTCAAACCTTTGCTCATGCAGCTCATTCCTCTTGGAATACAACTCTCAAACATCTATTTAAAATTCAAAACTCCTCTCAAATTCTGCCTGCTCTGTAAAGTCTTTCCTGGTTTACTCAACTTTTCTATGAATGGTCACGTCACTTCTTACACCCCAGCACTTAGAACATTCTGACTTGAATAGTAGTCATCTGTGGATCTGTCTCCCTCCCCCACCATCTACTAGACTGTAAACTCCCTGAGGGGAGTTCATACATCCTTACATGACTTGTAGCACCCAACAGGACACAAAGAAGAACAAAAACAGCCATACATGTATGAACTATGACACAAACTGTACAAAGACTTAAGTCACCGTCTCATATATGGAAGAGGGAAAATGGCACTAGATATTGTGCATCAATATACATATTTCTGTTGATTTATACCATAAAACTGGCAAGCAGGAAAACAATAAAATGTGGCAACAATAGAAACAATCATTCATCTATGATAAGGAGTTCTAATTAGACATCTATAAAAAAGAACCGTGAATTACTTCAAAACAGTGACTATCAGCATCAGAATGTAAAGTAATGAATAACCTTAGACCTTCTGGGGCTGGACAAGGTAGCACAATGGTTTGTTAAATTTAAGAAGTTCAGACTCTGAAGTTAGACAGATCTGAGTTTGAATCTCAGCTCTGCTACCTTCTACCCATGTGGCTTTGGGCAAGTTACTATGTCTCTATGCCCCAATATTCAGTTAAATATTTACGAAATAATACTATGTTCTAGGCACTGGGACTATAAAAAATAAAACAAAGGGTTCCTGACCTCAGGAACTTACATTCTAGTAGGGAAGACAGACAATAAGCAAATACATATACAATGTGGTTGTACTAAGTGTTATAAAAATAATTTTTTTAAATGCAGGTAAGGGGACAGAGTGACCAGGAAGGCTGTTTAGATAGAGCCTGGGGGAGACCTCTGTAAGGAGGTGGTTTTTGAATAGAAAGACACCTGAGTCAAGTGAAGGAAAAAGCCACATGAATAACTGGAGAAACGAGCATTCTGGACAGAGGGAGAAGCATGCCTGGCCTGTGCAGGGAACAACAATGAGGCCAGCATGGCTGGAGTGGCGTGAGCTAGGAAGAGAGGTAAGAGACGAAGAATCACGTTTTGAAGGGCTTTTAGGTCAAGGAAAATATTTAAGACATTTTTCTAGTGAGACAGTACTCTCTTAAATGGCTTCGGGCAGGGAAGAGACCTGGTCTAACTTAGACTGCAAAAGTCTCCTCCAGATTGATGAACAGGGCATTAAGTTTAAGAAGGAAAACAAAAAGACTCAATTGGGAGACCATTACAGTATCTACACAAGAGGGTGGTGCTTGGGACTCAGGTGGCAGCAAGGGGAGGGAAATTTAGAGAATATTTTTAGAGGCAGAGAAAACAGTATTCTGATGGATTGTAGGCGGGGTCTGCGCTCTCACGGGAGGTGTGGTCCCAGTTAACCTTGCTGATTCTTATACTGGTGAGAAATATTTAAAGAAAGAGAGAAGGTATTATAGCTCAAGGAATTTAAACTAGTATTAGCCCTAAAAATTAGCTATATCTGGTACATTTAAAAAGCATATACTACAAACAGAAATGACTTACTGCTAGGTCAAGGCTTTTCCCCCCTTACAAGACTGCTGAATACACATAATCATTTTGTCTAGCAATATAATATTTAAAAAACACATCATGAACTATGAATAAAAAGGTTCAAGTTAAGAGTTCCTGGAGGTGAAACTCACAAAAGTGTGAGGTCCCCCTAATGACTGGGGTGTAGGTGGGTCCCTGAGATTTTAACTCAGACTTGTCCACGCTGAGCCTCCAGTAATTCATCAATTGTGGTTTAGGTTTTCCTACCCCTAGCACTGGTTTTCACGGAGGTTTCTGTTCTGGTTAAGTTGTGCTTCTCTGTATTCACCTGTCTCTCCAATTTGGGAGACAGGAGTTTGCCCTGTGACCTCACTTTTCTGACTTATCCAAGAAGAACTGTTAATTTTTCAGTCTATTCAGCTTTTCACTTATTTTAAGGCAGAGCAATGACTTCCAAACTCCTTACACACTGGACCAGAAACTGGAAGTCAATCACTTTTTATAATCTTCTTCATAAAAGTTTAAACATCTTTTATTAGATTTATTGCAATGCACTTTACAGTCTACTAATGTTGTAAATGACATCCTTAAAAAAATGTTTTTCAACTCTGAACTACGAAAAAACAGTGAATCACCTTCCTAAACTCTAATATTATTTCTAATAATCTACTTGTAAATTATCTTGGCTTTTTCTATGTAAACAATCATATAACATGTGAACGATTGCATGGAAGGGATGTGTAGTAGGCTGAATCACAGTCCCCAAAGATGTCCACATTGCAATCCCCAGAAATCAGTGAATATGTTATTTTAACATGACAAAACAGACCTTGTAGATATGACTAAATTAAGGATCTTGATGTGGGGAGGTTTTTCTGTATTATCCAGTTGGGCTTTATAAGAAGGCGGCAGGAGGGTCAGAATCAGAGAAGGCAATATGATGCTGGCAGAAAGAGAAGTGATGACAGAAGCAGAGGCTGGAATGATGTGCTTTGAAGATGGAAGTAGAGGCCATCGCTAAGGAACACAGGCAGCCTCTAGAAGCTGAAACAGACAAGGAAGCAGATTCTCCCTTAAAACCTCCAGAAGGAACAGAGCCCTGCTGGCACCTCGGCTTTAGTCCCACAAGACTAATCTTGGACTTCTGATCTCCAGCACTATAAGAATAAATTTGTGTTGTTTTAAACACACCTCCTCCTACACACACCCCCAAAAGGTTCAACTTTTAAAACCCTATACTCTAGTATAATTCAGTTTCAGGATATCTTACACAAATAAACATATGACTTAATGTAAGTATAATAAATGGATAAGATGATTTCTGAGAGATTGAATCAAAGTTATTGAGCAATAACTCAGAGCAAAGCCAGATAGGGGTTTGACTGCTATCTGAGTTTCCCCCTATCTCCCAGGAATCCTCAAAAACAACAGAAAGATCAGCTGGAGACAGATGTCAGAGAGCAGTCAAAGGACATCTCTCAGCCCCTGTGTTCTCATTATCTATCTCAGCCCTTTCTTATACTTTGTGGTCCTGGGTAACTAGTGTATTTCAAATACTCTAGTTTTAGTACGCTTCTTCTGGGAAGTGTTATAAGCTATTTGCCTAAAAAGTTTATTAGCTGAAACAGGACAGGAACACTCAGAACAAAGAGACAGTCCTAAGACACACTTAAAAAATCAAATTCTTATTCCAAGCATAAAAATACAGACACTGAAAGGTTAAAGAGATAAACTCTCCCTCTTCCACAAACTGCTCTTTAAAGACCTAAGAAAATGTTTGCGCAGCTATCTTTGGAAATTTTGATAATTTCTTCTCTATATATATTACATCCCCAAATACTATGTACCTAGTATCGAATACAACGGCGCTTAATCAAGGAAGAACAATATTTGGTCTGTACTCTTCGGGCTGGAGTGGGTGGGGAAGATTAAATTACAATGGCAGTGGCTACCACCTCAGAAGCCCAGTGGAAGGAGCAATGCAGGGTGCCGGAAGGAAAGGCACGGGCTCACGGACACGGGCCTTGGTTTGGGGTTGAGCTGGGGAAGGCTCACGGTGGCATCGTCCCGCGGCTGCCAGGGGCGGGCGGAGGACCAGGTGCAGCCGCCTGCCACTTGTCCAGCCGAGGCCGGCGGAGGCCGCGGAGGGATGGCCACTCACTCACCTGGTTGGTGACCTGAAATGGAAGCAGAAAACACAATTTAGGGAACGATCTTTCTTGCTCCGGAGCCCGCTGCCCCGGCTCCTTCCAGGCCAGGTCTTACCTTGGCCTTAGCATCCAGCTGTGGCTCGCTACACCCCTCCATAGCAGCGCCCCGGAATCCCACCAGCCACTCAGGTGGAAGCTCCCGGGGCCACCAACCCTTCCGCTTCCTCTTCCCGCCCCTCGCGGCCCGTCGCACGCACCGGACGTGGGGGGAGGAGGGCAGAAACATCTTCGTATACCTCCTCCTTAATCTCAATTAGACATTAGTTTTATGGAGCTGATCAGTAACAACGGATATACTGTAGGGAAAAAGGTCCGAAAACTTGGCAGATACCTTGTGAAGGGAAGGATAGATTATCTTTTGGATGCCGTCTCTCCCTACTTATGCCACGGACGTGGACTCTTCCTGGTGCAGCCCACGGCGCCCTTTGAGCAAGCGCAGACTTGTAGCTGCGCAGAGTTGTTAGAAATTGATGCTAACCGAGTTTGAAGCTGCGGGACAACCGCTCCCTCTTCCCCACAGATGTTTGTCCTGCGAGGGAGATGACAATGGGACCTTTAGTTTTGTGATTAACTTCTGTCACTCGGATTCATTTCACTGGCCTAGCTGGAGGTGGGGTGGGCATGCTTTTTGTCACCCTCCTTCGTGGGGGACAACACGAAGTGCTGGGAGCTTTATAGTCACATAGGCCTGAATCTAAAACCCTCTACCACTCAGCCGTACGCCTTGAGTAAAGGTAGACTTTCTGGAGATCGGCTTTCTAATCTGTAAAAATCAGGCTGTAGATATTTGTCTCACAAGGCATTATGAAAGGTTCAATGAGATCCCATATGTAAAGCACATAGCAAAGTTCCTGAACATGGCGAGTACTCAATAAATACCAGCTCCTATTATCATCGTCATGATAGTCAATCCTCAAAAGCAGCCTATAAGTTATCTAGATCACAAATTATCTCCATTTTAAAGTTGAGAAAATAGAAATTCAGGAATGTTAAGCAATATCAGCTAACTAATAGATAAAACTTCAATCTCTGGTTTTAATTTACGGTCTGCAATCTAATTTCAGAGAACTCCAGAGGGGCTTAGCGCTCCCAGTGTACCTGCTGAAATCCTTTTCCAGTTGCCTTGTGCTAATTGAATGTTCTATTTATACTCCAGGCTACTGAAGAATATGGATGATTGTGTGTGTGTGTGTGTGTGTGTGTTGCAGGGGTGTTGCGGGAAGTGGATAGTGGTGGAAATCCACGGGCAGCCTGAGCAACGATGCAGAACGGAGAATAAGCATGATTACTGATGCTAGAATCATAGAGGTTTTAGAGCTTAAAGCAGAGTACGTACCACAGATTGTTAGATTTGGGGCCAAATTTGACGGACCTACATATGTAAAACAAAACAAAGCAAGTAAGACAAACTCTATCAGAAACTGGATGGCAATGCGTTTAGATAGGTTTTACGTGTTTCAGATTGTCACTGTCCCACATTCTTCTTTCAGCTCCCCTGGCCGCGTCACACATTCACCTGAAAGCTGCAAGACATACTTTTTAACCTCTGGCTTAAGGGGAACTTATAGAGTCTCATTTTAAAAATGAGACCTAAATAGATTAAGGGCCTGGCTTATAGAAACACAACAATATTATGTTAGTCGTGATTTCTGATCAGGTGTGGACAATTTTTCATCCATACTGCGGACAGATGAGACCAAATTATGTTAAGTTTTTTTTTTTTTTTAATTTATTTTTGGCTGTGTTGGTTCTTCGTTTCTGTGCGAGGGCTTTCTCTAGTTGCGGCAAGCGGGGGCCACTCTTCATCGAGATGCACGGGCCTCTCACTATCGCGGCCTCTCTTATTGTGGAGCACAGGCTCCAGACGCGCAGGCTCAGTAGTTGTGGCTCACAGGCCCAGCCGCTCCGCGGTATGTGGGATCTTCCCAGACCAGGGCTCGAACCCGTGTCCCCTGCATTGGCAGGCAGATTCTCAACCACTGCGCCACCAGGGAAGCCCTATGTTAAGTTTTGATGTGTCCTTTTTTTCAAGTTAATTTTTTTTCTTATTTATTTATTTATTTTTGTTTGTGTTGGGCCTTTGTTGCCGCGCGCGGGCTGTCTCTAGTTGCTGCTAGCGGGGCCTCCTCTTCGTTGCGATGCGCGGACTTCTCACTGCGGTGGCTTCTCTTGTTGCAGAGCACGGGCTCTAGGCTCGCGGGCTTCAGTAGTTGTGGCTCGTGGGCTTAGTTGCTCCAAGGCATGTGGGATCTTCCACGACCAGGGATCGAACCCATGTGCCCTGCATTGGCAGGCGGATTCTTAACCACTGTGCCACCAGGGAAGTCCCGATACGTTCTTAAGTATTGCAAAAAGGCTATGTTTTAGGATGGTTATTTGGCAATGCAACAAATGCTAAAGGCAAATACAGCATGAAGACAGCTGGACGTATTCCTATTAAGATAAGTAATCTAAGAGTAATCATGGTGGTGTGCCATGAATGAGTTACAGGTGTGTAGCGAAATTGACCCGCCCCGCCCCCCCCCCCCCCCCCCCCCCGCCCACCATAGCCCTAAGGAAAGCCAGGTGAGGCCTCATCCTAGAAGATTCCCTGAGCTGGTTATGACTGCAATGACAACCTTATTCGATTAAGTCAGGTGTTGTACAAATACAGAATTTCATCAATTGTTAGATGCATATTTTTTCGCATTTGACTCCTCAGAAATCATACTGCACATTGCATCAGATGGCTCCTTACAGTGGCAGGTAGGCAGGCAGCAGGTGTGACTCAGCTGTTTTTGCAGGTGTGTACATGAACTTGGTTAGAGCTGTTCAACACTTCTATTGAATCACGGGTATTGCTGGCTGTGTACATACTATGTTTAAATGCCATGTGAAATATCTTTAAAAAGATTATGCCGTCAAGGAGCAACTAAGCCCGTGCGCCACAACTACTGAGCCTGTGCTCTAGAGCCCGCGAGCCACAACTACTGAGCCCACGTGCCACAACTACTGAAGCCCGCGTGCCTAGAGCCCGTGGTCTGCAACAAGAGAAGCTACCACAATCAGAAGGCTGCACATCGCAACGAAGAGTAGCCCCCGCTCGCCGCAACTAGAGAAAGTCCGCACACAACAACGAAGACCCAATGCAGCCAAAATAAATAAATAAATAGATAGATAGATAGATAGATAGATAAATAAATAAATGTTCCTTTAAAAAAAAAAAAAAAGATTATGCTGTGATTTGGCATAAAAAAAGTTACCAGGAATGGAACCAGGCATGGAAAGAGAACAGTGGGTTGTAAACTTAGATCAGTAAGGCAAATATGGGTTATTGGAGGAACGACCAAAATTCCACGTGTTCCTACAAATCAACCAAATTACAATTCCTAAAAAGGTGGATAGACTTGAGTAGATAAAACAAAAGTGTTGTTTATTTCAGTTCAAGGTTGGAGAAGTTGCCAGATCCCTCAGAATATAAGAAAGAAATTTATAAAAATGAGAGAGCAGTTTTTTAGTCTCAAATACTTTCATTAAGACATCAAACATCAGTTTGTCAAAAACTTCCCAATGTGTTTGAATAGAAGCTGCTGAATTTGCAACAGTTGCTGAAAAAAATGAAACTATGAGTTTAGTCATGTAGGAAATAACATTTTTTGGAGGTACAACTGCATGTTTTTATTTGGTTATTAGAATTTGGGGCAGCTGTATCAATTATCTGACTACTCCTTTGAATTTGAGTATGAAAATTTTTGGTAGATATAGGAATTAGGCGTTGCTGTGTAAAAAAGCCCTGCCCCCCCCACAAATTCCCAATGTCATACTACAAACAAACATTTATGTAGCTTACATGTCTTGGGGGTTAGCAGTGAGTTGGCCAATGGAGGCTGGGCTCAGCTGAGGTGTTTCTGCTATGCTCCAAGTGTCCTTATTCTCTTCCTGGAACCAGCAGGCTGGCCCAAGCTCATTCTTCTCCAGGTGATGACTCAAGTACAAACAGCAAGCAGAAGCTTATTCAGGCCTGGATTGAGAACTGGCATACAATTATTTCTGCCCCATTTCATTGACCAAAACAAATCACATGGCTGAACTCAATGTCAAGGACTGGGTAAATACACAGTTAATTCTCATTATGAAGCTACCACGAATGCTGAGTTAGTAAATACTGAACCATTGCTCCTAGTGGAAACAGGTTAGGTTCCTGTGAGCCTCTGGTCACATTTTAATCAACAAAACAACACATTTTTTTATGTGTATTTTTGTTGAAAGTCCCCACATTTAATCTATATTGTTGATTCTTTAACACTGATCCCAGGGCTAACAGCACCGTAACTCATGCCTGAAGGAACTTATCTAATACATGTATTTTCTCTATAAGGCACATTACAGTCTTCCTGTGTGTGGGAACACAAAACAGCACATGAGCACAATGCTTGGGGCCATTTTATACAGTGAAATCATCAACAAAAAGCACAAAAATGCCCAAAAAATGTGGCACTAAATAGACTGCAAAAAGGACACATTTCCAATACAAGACCTCGAACAAGAAGGCAGAGCACAGACTTGCTTGACCTTAGCTGGGAACTCAATTTTTTTTGCCACTCTGAGCATGTCTGTGGATGACCTTGAAAGCGACATGGGTACTGATTTGGGGGTTACAAATAAATATTAGCAAGTAGATAAATTCAAAACACAGAACCCATGAATAATGAGGATTGACACTACTTTTCCCCTAGTGGAAAAACTTCAATGTTATATGGCAAAGGGTATAGATAAAGGAAGAATTAAAACATAGGGACCTTATACATATGTATAACTGAATCACTTTGTTGCACACCAGAAACAACATTGTAAATCAACACTACTTCAATTAAAAAATTAAAAAACAAAACAAAACGAAAAAAATGGGGGCCAATAATGCAGAATCTTGGGCCCCATCTTAAACTTATTGAATCAAAATCTGCATTTCAGATTCCCCAGGTAATCGTATGTATATTCAAGGTTAAGAAGTACTGGACTCAATACCATGGTGGGTATATGCATGCCAGAGGCTGAGAGTTAAACCCTACAAACATCAGAGGCTACTACATTCATAAGGGTTTTTTTCTTTAATTTATTTATTTATTTATTTATTTATTTTGGCTGCATTGGGTCTTCATTGCTGTGCGCGGGCTTCCTCTAGTTGCGGTGAGTGGGCTTCTCATTGTGGTGGCTTCTCTTGTTGTGGAGCATGGGCTCTAGGCGCGTGGGCTTCAGTAGTTGTGGCACGTGGGCTTAGTAGTTGTGGCTCACGGGCTCTAGAGCGCAGGCTCAGTAGTTGTGGCGCACGGGCTTAGTTGCTCTGCAGCATGTGGGATCTTCCTGCACCAGGGATTGAACCCATGTCCCCTGCGTTGGCAGGCAGATTGTTAACCACTGTACCACCAGGGAAGTCCCTCATAAGGCTTTTATGGGTTCAAAGGTCTAGCCCATAATGGGACAACCTCTCTAAGGTGAAGGGTAAGCTATTGTACCCTGCAATTCCTATTAACAGGGAAGAGGCAGAGCACTTGGTGGGTTTCTGGCTTTTGGACGCAGCATACATCACATTTGGGAATAC
Organism: Eschrichtius robustus; assembly: GCF_028021215.1. Taxonomy (NCBI): domain Eukaryota; kingdom Metazoa; phylum Chordata; class Mammalia; order Artiodactyla; family Eschrichtiidae; genus Eschrichtius; species Eschrichtius robustus. Next base: position 50,958,198 of record NC_090841.1, read on the forward strand.
AGGTGCCACACGTTTATTGGGTGATATGGATGGCTGCCAGTTTGAGTAGATCCCTGAGCAAGAGAGTCCTCTGCAGCAAGTCCATGCTGGAATGCAAGCTGACTTCTGTTTGGCCCTATATCTCAGCTGATCCAATGTTGCTAGAGAGGTCCACGCTGTGTAGAGTCCTAGGGAAGCCCTAACAGGAGAGTCACGGTGCAGGAACTCAAGGTTCTGGACCAACGCCATTCCTCTGACAGTAAGTCATTTGAAAAACAACCCCTGGCAACCCCTGGCTAACAACCCCTTAGCTCTCCTGACTAACAGCCTGGCTGTGCAACTGAAGTGATTATGCAACTATGGCCGCCCATGATGAGCTGGACATTTCAGATTTACCACCTCACATTTGGGTGGTATAGCAACAATCTCTCAGATAGATAAGGAGAATGGGGAGTCTTAGAAATTCCTTGGAAGTTGAATAGTGGCCAGAAGAACATGAGTGGGAGAGTTGGAAGTTCCCCAAGAAAGGCAAGCTCAGTGTAATTATCTTTTCCTCCCTCCCTAACTGCTCCTCTCCCTGCATTCCCTCTCTTGGGTGCAGCACTAACACGCACTCTACCCCAGGTCAGATCTCTGGAGTCATCACTGACAGTGCGGGCTCAGCAGTGGGATACCCCCTTCAAACAGTATCTCTTTAATCTATGCCTGCCCCTCCTGCCGCTCTGTCACCGCTACTGCCTTAATTAAGTCTCTCATCATTTCAATCTGGCAAATTTTCCACATTATTGAAAATGGGGTTTATGCATATCTGATTATTCCATTCACTCCTCAAATATTTATTGAGCATCTACTATGTATCAGGCACTGGGTTAGGCTTTGGGGAAAACGATGTGAGGAATTCAAAAATGACATTGCCGCAGGCCTTACGGAATTCACAGCCTGATGAAAAAGAGAGATGAAAATCCTCCTTAAAATCCTTCAGTGGTTCCCTGCTGTTTTCAGGATGAAGCCCAGATGTCTTGACCGGTCAGTCCCTGCCTATCTCTCCGACACTGTCTCTAACCACTGCCCTTCAGTCTTGCAGGCTCTGCAGCCACAGTGCACACTTTCCCTTCTTCCGAGCACCCTCCTCTCTGACTGGCTACCATCGACTTTTTTAAGGGCTCACTCCAGCTGTCCACCTCCTCCAGGAAGCCTTCTGGACACTCCCTTTCCCCGTTAGCTGCCCTTTTGTGTAGTTTCACCAATCTCATGCTACCACTATCACACATGTATCACACTTCATTGTGATTCTTCGTTCTTTTGTCCACCTCTTCTACCCTACTGTAAGCTTAGCTTTGTGTACCCAACACTTAGTTACAGCCTCTGATTCATAATAGGTACTTGCCATTTTTTCTCAAATGGAACTGTGTAGGTATATAGAAATGTTCCCCACTCTGTAACAGCAGACAAGGCCAACATATCACTTCTGTACCCTGGCAAAGGAGCTTCTGACCACGACTCCGGCGTCCTCTGGGTGCGGGGCCTCCTGACTGGCAGCGCCCAGGTCCCTCCCTCGACGAACAGGACTCAGCGGCGCGCCCCCTAGCGTCTCCGGCTGACGCTACAGGAATGGGAGGGCGCCGGAGAGCACGCGGTCCCAGACCCTCGCTTGGCGCATGCGTGGCACGGGAGCGGTCCCATCGGCTCGGAAGAGTCCAAGCGCGAGGGGAGAGAGCTGAGATTCTTTTCCCTTCTGCAATAGGAAGCTGGCTCCTATTCTTTTCCTTCCGATTGTATCTTAACTTAAAGGGGAAACCTTGACTTGTGGTTCTGTAGGGAGCGATAAAGGAGCTAGGGTGTTGTTAGACTTTTCTTCGTCTCTCGGCACCCCTCCCTCGGGGCGCAGGGTTGGACGGGTCCAGGTCAGGAGCAAGGGGGCGGAAGCGGCGGCGGCTGTCAGAGCTGGAGAGGGGCCGGGCGGAGCGGACATGGAGAGTCAACGCTGGCTGCCGCTGGAGGCCAATCCCGAGGTGAGCGTGGCTCGGGTCTTGGCCTGAGGCCGCGGGCAGGGGCGGAGGGCACCGGGCTGCCGCCTCTAGTCCCGGACAGTTTGTCGCTAAATCGTGTTCTCTGTTTCGTTTTCAGGTCACCAACCAGGTGAGTGAGGTGTCTTGTCGCTTGGGACCCGGGAGCCCTCCCTGGCCGCCTACACCCCTGCACTCCCCAGGAGTCTGGGATTTAACTCCGTGAGGATCCCTCTTGCTCAGCTTCAGACGGGCGTGCTCTGTTTGCGGCCGCTTCTCTTCCACCTGGGTCCTGGAGATGCTCCCAGCTGTCTCTGGTCCCATTCCCCGTCAACAGAGTTAACTGGGTTTTTTGGGTCGGAGGTTTTGAGGGACGTTCACCCTGTATTCCTGTTCCTCTTCTCTCTTCGTTTTGCCTCCTGCTAGTGCCGAATCCATAATTGTCCCACCCCTATACCTTCTAGGTGACTAATTTGCCTGCAGTACCTGACTCCAAGCTTTGTAAAGTCTCCCACCCAGTCCTTGTAATCTCATCCGCCACTTACACCATGAAATCATCTTCCAGTCATCTTCTCTCGCCCGATCGAGTCACTTCTCTTCTCCGCCACGCCCCCTTTCTCCTCCAGTTTCTTAAAAGTGGAATTTAGTTGCTTTTATACCATAGGAAAGCTCAATTCCCACGTCATCCTTTGCCAGCTACAACCCTTTAAGTTCGTTTGGGTGTTGGAGGTTCGGGATGGGGAAGGAAGAGGGAACATCTCGCAGCCACTCGATCAAAAGGACAATAAATGCTACCAGGTATAAACTTTTTATTTGCTCAGGTGTATTTTGTCTTCTCCTGTTTTTCATTCTCAACAGCAAGTTTACTTTTTACTGCCCTCTTAGTTTATCATACTTCTCCCCCCTACCCCCCCCCCCAATAATCTTCCTTCTCATCACCAAGGAATAATGATTCATCCTGTACTTCATTGGTTTTCAGTTTTGAAAGCTTATAGAAAATTCCTTATATAAAGAAAGCAGATAGAAGTGCTTTATTTTAATGTTGTCAGCAAACTATTTTTTTATTCAGGTTTATTACATGCTTTTGAAATGATTATTACTGCCTCAGTTCTTGTCTCTTTAGTAATCTAGTAATTTAGTAATGAGCAAAGCTTGGAACACAACATATATCTTTCATGTTATTATTAAGGTGGCATTTCCTATCAATATTAATTTTCTTTTGTTTTACCCTCTTTGACATTTGTTGCTCATTTTTTGCCTAAAACATTTTGACGGCTTTGTAAAGAAAAAAATTTTCCTTCTGAAGAAGTCAGTATTTACAACTTCTGATTTAGTGCCCTAAGAAAGAAGCATATTTCTCTCAGACCTAATTCCAGATTTTTTTATAACTAGTTAAAAATCAATTTACCGTATATCTGGGCTCTGTCCTATTCTATTGATCTATGTGTTTGTTTTGATTACTGTGGTCTTGAAATTAAATAGTATGAATTCTCAAACTTCATTCCTTTTCAAAATTGTTTAGGCTATTTTAGTTTCTTTGCCTTTCGATATAAATTTTAGAATCAGCTTGTCAACTTACACAAAAAATTTTGGTATGATTTTGATGACTAGGCCTATAGATATATTTTGGGGAAAATTAATATCATAACAATATTGAGTCTTGCAATCCATGAAGATGGTACCTCTCATCATTTACCTGGGTCTTTGATTTCTTTCAACAGTGGTCTGTCGTTTTAGCATGTCGATCTTGCACATTTTTTTGTTTGTTTATACCTAAGTATTTAATGATTTTTGGTGCTATTGTAAATGATGGTGTTTTAAAATTTCATTTTCTAGTTGTCCATTGCTATGTATAGAAGTATAATTTATTTTTACGTGTTAACTTTGTACTGCTGCTGTGCTAAATTCACTTACTCTAGTGGCTTTTTTTGGTAGATGCTTTGGGATTTTCTATACAGACAGTCATATTCTCTGTGGTTAGACTGTTTTATTTTTCCCTTTTCAATCTGTATGCTTTTTATTAATTTTTCTTGTTTAACTAGTTAGGACCTTTAATACAAAATTGAGTAGGATGGAGAGAGAGAGGACATCTTTGTCTTGTTCTGGAACTTAGAGGGAAAACATTTGATTTTTCATCATTAGATATGTTAGGTGTAGGGTTTTGGTAGATGCTTTTATATCAGGTTAAGGAAGTTCCCTTCTTTTCCGAGTTTGCTGAGAGTTTTTATCATGGATCACTATTGAATTTTCTTAAATGACTTTCCTGTATCTCTTGAAATGATCATTTAAGGAAGAAATAATACCAATCCTACATAAACATAGAAGAGGGGGGCACTTCTCAACTCATTTTATGGCCAGCATTACCAGACAAGCTGTGATAGGAAAAACTGCAGACTCCTCCTCATGAACATGGATGTAAAAATCCTCTACAAAATATTTGCAAAGAGAATGCAGCAGTATATAAAAAGGATAGTGTATCCTGACGAAGAGCCGTTTATTCTGTTATTGCAAAGCTGGTTCACTATTCTAAAGTCAATCAGTGTAATTAACTGTATCAACAGACTAAAAAACACAATCATTTTTAGATGATACCATTATTATTTTTAATAAGATATAAGCTTATATAATTGGAAACCTATATTCTAAACCTACGTTCTCATTGGAAACCTTTGTTCCTAAGTAATCTTGGTAGACGGTAAAACACATTCACTTATTCACATCAATTAAATAATATTTGGGGGGCACCTTTTGGAATACCAGGTATCGGGGCAGGAGCTGGTTATATTTGGTGATGAAAACATTTATGGTTTTCTGCTTTTCAGTCCATTGGGAAGACAGACAATAAACAAGTAAGCAAACAAATAGTTAGCAATTATTATAAGTGCAGTGGAGAAAATTAATGGTACAGTGATGAAGACCATCAGGGAAAACATACTAGGTTGGATGGTGACAGGAGGCCATTCTGTGGTGACATAAACAGAGAAAAGATATTATTAGTATATGATTATACACTATTTTTGGCATGCTTTGGTGTGGTTAAGTTTGTTTTAAATTTATTTTTTATTTTTTTTAATTAAAAAAAATTTTTTTGTGTTAGTTTCTGGTTTATAACAAAGTGAGTCAGCTATACATATACATATATCCCCATACCTCTTCCCTCTTGTGTCTCCCTCCCTCCCACCCTCCCTATCCCACCCCTTTAAATTGATTTTTTAAAGAAGTAATGTACATTTAGTGGGAGAATGGACAAGTATCTAAGAAGTAATCAGTTTTTACCAAAATTTTTGTAGTTGTTTCTTTATTCTCTTTATGTTAGTGGCAGAACTGAGAACTGAAAATGGAAATTTAATTAACTCTCTCAGAATTTGGAAAATTTATAAATTAAGCCACAGATTAATCCCAACAACAATATCCATCCCCACCTTTTCTTCTTTCCTCAGTTGAATGGAATCATAGGCCTTTTACTTATCTTGATTTCACTCTGTTACCATTTGTTGGTTGCATGTGTCATTATACTCAGTATGAGCACACACTGTTTAATGCTCTAACAACGCCTAGTTTGTATAAGAATGATTAACACATGTCTACTATGTGAAGATTGTTAGTAACTGTTAGACGTTAACTAGTAACCATATGTCTCAGTAGATGTGGTAAGTAGTGATTTCTTTTGTTGGTTCATATGCTGTTCACTGCCTTCTCAGGATATTTTGTCTTGCTATAGGTAGGACTTACCTAGAATAAAATCAGTTAAATGATAGAAAAAATTATTTTAAAAATTGAAACTCCATTTTATTTACATATGCATTTAAGGGGGTAGGTAATAGCAGCTTGTAGCTGATGGAAAGGTACAGGTAATTAAGCATCAGGAGTTATAACTTTTTTTAAAAAGAACATTTTGTGCTGTGGGCAATCATAGAATTTCTTTTTATGACCACACTAGATTTTCATCTTGATTATGTTTTGTGATTTGAATATTGCACAGCCACATTATATAATTTTAAATATTGTGTTTTAGAACCACCCATTTCTCATGTGGAAATTCCCTAGAAATATTCCTAATTGTGGATTTTATTGAACAGGCAAAATATTTTCTGGCTGAAGGAAAAGAAATTTAACATAATTATTGTATTTAGTTGCTTAGTGTTGGAAAAAGATTTAGAAGTCATCTGCTAAATTATTGCCATGAACATACAAACATTCGTTAGTTAGTGTTTCCCATCTTGGGAAAAACACCCTTGTTACCCTGCCCTCCTCTACTACCTCCTCTCTGTTTCCCTTCTTTGTAAATTTTCACAGAGAATTGTCCATAGATGCTCTTGCTACTTTCTTATCAGCGTTTTTTTTTTTCCCGTATTCACTCCCATCTAGTTTGCTTCTATCCTCACCATTTCACAGTAACTACTTTTCTCAAGTTTACTAATCACGACTTTGCCAGATCCAGCGTTCACTTTTCTGTCACCATTTTCTTGATCTCTCAGCAGCGTTTGGTAGAGTAGCCCACTCCATCCCTCTTGAAACATTATCTTTTCTTGGCTGCTGTGATAATTCTGGTTTTCCTCCTGTTTCTCTGACTGCTTCTTAGATTTGCCTTTGCTGAATCATTTCCCTTCCAGTTACTAAGGTGTTCCTCAGAACTTTGTCCTACACTGCTAATCTTTTTATATTTTCTGTTGTATAGCATTAGTGCTGTCAGTTGTCACCTATTTGATCCTGTGTTCCTCCAAGTCCTGACTTCTCTACAGAATTGGAAACTACTATATTCAGCTACCGCTTTTACAACATATCTCCATTTGGATGTCTTACAGATATCTCAAATTTAACATGGCTGAAAAAGAAATCTGGCTTTACATCCTCTCATTTCTCCTGCAAATCCACTTCCCCAGTCTTTTAAGGGTACCACCATTTATACAGTGCCCAAGTCAATGTCATTAATTCTTCACAACTATGCTAGTTTGGAGAGGCCATTCTTGTACTGATTTAATTTCTTGGGTTTGAATCTCTGCTCTGAGACCATAGGCAGTTACCTAGCCTCTTTGTACCTCAGTTTCTTAGTTTCTCATAACCCCTCCTAATCCTGTAAAATTGTTGTAAGGATTAAATAAATTGCTACATGTAAATTATGTATACCAATGTATAGAACAAAGCATGCACTCTATGAAGTTAGCTGTTTTTAATATTTTTCTTTCCCTAACGTCTCAGATCCAATGATCTGCAACTCTAGTAGACTCTTCTTTCAGAATCTATCCCAAATCTGGCCATTCTGTTCATTTCTACCACTACGTCCCAAGCCACCATCATCCTTAGCTTGGACAACTGCAGTAGCTTCCTAACTAGTTTTTCTGCTTCTCCCTTTACCTCCCTAAAATATATTCTCAATATACACCCAAGGAGATTTTATAAAAATGCAAATCATGTCTTGTGTTTCCCTGCTTAAAACACTCAAAACACAAAACGGCTTTCCATTGCTTGTCCTTAGAATGCACTTCAAGCTGCTTGTCCTTAGAATGCACTTCAAAACACAAAACAGCTTTCCATTGCTTGTCCTTAGAATGCACTTCAAGCTGATTACTATGGCCTGATGGGGAGGTACTGCCTGCCTCCCACTTTTGCTGGGCTGCAGTCTTTGAATGCCAGTCCTGTTCCTGCTTCAGTCTTTGTACTAGCTCATCCTTTGCTTGAATCATTCTGATCTGGGTTGTTTCATGGCTGGTTCTTGTCATTTGTGTCTTAACTTAAAGTCCTCTCCTCAGTGAGTCTGTCCTGATTATTCAGGTAATGTTCCTTCCTTTTCCCACCACCGGCCCTGAATCTACTCTGACATCATGTCTTGTTTTCTTTTCTTCATAATACTTAACCACCTTGTGAAATTATCTTGTTTATGTGTTCACTTGTTTATTGTGTGTATCCTACAACTAGAATGTAAGTTCTGTGAGAACAAGGACAAGTCTGAAGTACTAAGAATGGTGCCTAGCCCATAGGGGGCTCTCAACAAATAGTTATTGAATGGAAGAATGAATAAATTTTATATAGCTCCTTTCATGCTCCAGAAAATCTTTCTTAAAATTACCTTTAATGTGGTCATGAATCTTTTGCTTGAATATTTCAGTGAGCAGTATTCTATCTCATAAAGTGATTTAGTTTTTTATTATCATGAGAATAATGTATAATTAGAAGAATTATATTTCTTTATATTGAAACAAAATCTGCTTTCCTGTAACTTCCTCCAGTTGTCTGTCATCCTCCCATTGAAACCATACAGAGTAAATCTAATTGCTTCTTCATGATATTACTAGAAATGCAGGGGGAAAAGGATGATAATAATTTAAGTTTTCTTCGAACATGCTCAGATCCTCCAGCTGTGATGTCTTCCAAAACCTTATCATTCCTGGTGACCTTTCTTTTTTTTTTTTTTTTTTTTTTACTATTTGAAATGCATCCTCTTTATTTATTTATTTATTTATTTATGGCTGTGTTGGGTCTTCGTTTCTGTGCGAGGGCTTCCTCTAGTTGCGGCAAGCGGGGGCCACTCTTCATCGCGGTGCGCGGGCCTCTCACTATCACGGCCTCTCATGTTGCGGAGCACAGGCTCCAGACGCGCAGGCTCAGTAGTTGTGGCTCACGGGCCCAGTTGCTCCGCGGCATGTGGGATCTTCCCAGACCAGGGCTTGAACCCGTGTCCCCTGCATTGGCAGGCAGACTCTCAACCACTGCGCCACCAGGGAAGCCCCCTGGTGACCTTTCTTTGAGCCTGATTTTGTTTGTTGTCATCCTTCATACTAGGCCTGCCAGAGCTGATATCATATTCCACTCTGAATAATCTGTGTTGAAATAGTGTGTTACTAAATTATCCTGAGTAATACAACTTTTAAAGCAGATCAGCATTGCATCACTTACGTTGACAATTGTGTAGTCCCTATTGAGCCTGCAGTAAAGCAAACTCCTTTTTTTCTTGGTCCCTACATAAAATGTTTTTAGTATTTCCCCATTCTGTACTTAAGTAATTTCATTTTTGTTTGTTTACTAAATAGCTATTAAAATTCATTTGGCTGGTTTCCAGACTTTAAAAACCATTGTTTTCTCATTTAACTATTAGTTATTTTCCTAGTTCTGCATCTAGCAGTTACTACTAGTATACTTTTACTAGTAGTGATATCAGGCAATTACTAAATAAGTATAATTTCTGTCATAACCCAAATCATTAGTAAATTAGTAACAAGGCAGAATCTATTGCTGTCCTGAGCTGGCCATTAAAGACCGGAGCAAGTGACTTAAGAACAAATTTGAAAGGAAGGTAGATTTAATTTTTCTGTTTTTTTAAATTTATGTAATCAGACTTTTTGTTATTTGACTATCACCTAAAGAATGAGGAGGAATTCATTAAAAATGAGGGGAGAGGCTACCAGTTTTTCAGATAGAGAGAAGTCCAGTTTGTGTGCAAAGCAAGGTAAGAGATGGTTATCGACCCTTTGAGGACTTGAAGAGTTCATTGTGGCTAAAATTAGAGAACAAAGTACAAAAAGATACTTTCAGCAGTGAGAGACAAGTAAATAAGCACCAGAACATCCAGAGCTTTGCATGTGGGTTCTGGCAGCATGACCTTGAAAAGTCACAGAACCTCCCAGGCTCAGTTTTCTCATTGGTGAAAGGATGTAATAATAAAACCTCCTTTGCAGTAAAGGTGAAGTGCATTAAAGTTCCTAGCATAGTTTCTGATACAAGATACTGTTTTAAAATATTTACAAATAAATTAAAATATTCTGTATCTGGTGGAAATTTTCTCTTTGGACTATAGAATGAAAAGGATAAGTTAACCAAGGATCTTTTTTGGGCACATATTCTAATTTACTAATTGTTTTTCTTGATAGGCCAAACGTTAGTGGCATTATAAAAATTTAGTGAGCTAGTCAGTCAGAATTTTTGGTTATTTTATTACCCAATGTTTAAAAAAGCCTGAAGACAGACATTAAAGGTTATAAATCCCTTTATTATATTTGATGCAAACAGGATGCTTCTAATTGTGTAGAGATGGCTTTGCAAGTGCCTATACTATATAGAATACTTTGTGAGTTATCTGGAGAGATTTTTTTGGAATAGTTTTAAAACTGGCATTATGTTTTATCCCAGTTTTGTAAATTTAAAGAAAATACATGCGTATCAGTTCTGTAGACTTGTATCTTTGAAACTACATCTATTGTAAAAATAACACTTTTAAAAACACTGGAAGATAAAAAGTTGAGTTCCACACCATCCAAGCTAACTACTATTAATATTTAATATTTTAGAGAATTTCTTTTTAATCTTTCTCTATTTGATTATGATCATCACAAATGCACATAGGTTCTTTTTTTTCCTTTAATTATAAAAATAGAATACCTTCGTTATTTAAAAAAAAGTGAGAGGTAAAAGTTGGAGACTTTCTTCCTCACCTTTTCTCCGAAGCCCAGAGGTAGTTACTAGGCATAGCCTCTTTTATTCTTTCTATGCATATGATGACTTCCTGTGTGAGTCTGACCCATAACAATCTGGAGTCAGAGGTTGCATCGATGTACTTAATAGATATTAGTTAAATTGAACGTCTTTTTATCAATTTTATTGGATTGGCTATATGAGTAAAAAGTTGAGGAAAAGTATGATTCCAGTTAAATTTTAATCATTTTTATATATTTAATTTAATCTTCTATTTAATCATTGATGTGTCCTCAGTTTGATACTAATCACTCTCGCTACAATTGCTGCCTTTGGAGCTTGCTAATTTTTATACTCTTTAGCTTTGGCTGACATGGAATAAGTTTACAACTTCAAGGTAATTTGCCAATTTTCTCCAGACTGTTTTTTCACTAAAATATTTAACTGTTACTTTCAGTTTGCAGCACAGATGTAAAAATTATTCTGTTACATGTACCTCTTGTTTTATAACTTTATAGCAATATGGCTATTGGGGGTACATAATATTAACAAATAAATTTAAATTCTTTTATCAGGGTTTATGATACTTTTCCTTGACAGTATGCCTTTTAGAGCTGTCAGTCCTGTGCAGGTACTGTTTGGAGTATTTGGAGTTGATAAAATAAATGCCTGGTTTTAGATTAGAAGCCAAACGTATCTTTCCTAACTTTTTAACTTGGCACAAATAAAAAGTATATATAAAATATTCATTATAAACATAGCTTAACAGACATGTGTAGACATACAGATGGCTAGATTATCTATTAAGATAGAGATACAATCTTCGTCAGATTCAACAAATTTCATGCACGTTCAGCAAATAGAACTTGAGTGTCTATGGTTTGACCAGTACAGTGCTAGGCAGTGGGAATAAAAAGATGAGTAAGACACAGTTCCTTCCTTTGGCTTTGCAGTCAATTTTAGTCCTTTTTTAGTTTCTAGATAGAATTGAATATTGAGGAGGGCATAGACTAAGAATTTCAGAGAAAGTGGAGACGGGAGAGGGAAGTAGTTTGGAATACTTCATTGAACTTTATTAAAGTCTGGAATCATTAATAGGAATCAGATGAAGAATAGGTATTAACTAGAGAAGTCCATTGATTTCTGTGGCCCCAGACTGTTGCAGAGCATGTGACTTGATGAACTTATGGATGTTGAGCACATTCTGCCAAGAGAAGTTTTTTAATTCAGAGTATTTCTTATTAAATGTATCTAAGACCTTATTTTTGACCAACCATACTATCAGTAAGTAGCGTTTTTTCTACAGGCAGAGAATTGGAGGGATGTGGAGAGTGGTCCTTTAATCAGGAAGGTCTTGTCTTGTAGAACCTGACTGTGAGATGAATAACACTGTTTATGTAATAGGGCATGGCTTCCATTGGTTTTGCAAGATGTCATTTGATGATCTAAGTATGTGTGATCGTTCTTCAGGGAGAAATACCCAAGGCACCTTTTTATTTTTAAATCTCAGATAATGTTAGACCAGTAGATACTATAATGTATTTTCGAAGTAAGGTATAATGATGCGTTTTTAGTATGTTTTTTGTTTCCTCTGCTCCTTTATTTCTATCATGTAAAATTTATTTTGTGATGGTGAACTTTTTAAAACCATCAATTTCCTTCAATACAGGCATTTATTGAGTTTATTGTGAAATTGATATCATTCTTATTATTATGTTCTTTTTTCCTTTTCTCTCTGCAATAGATTAGGGTCTGATATTTTATTTCCCTATGAATTCTTAAGAGGTTGAAAAAACCACTGCTCTTTTGTTACAGTTTTTTTTTTGCTAGATGTAGGAGAGACAGTGAAGCTGAGTAGGTTTCATTGTGTACTGAAAGTCAGGAAGCCAGCAGGTTACTTTATTTTTTATATAATTATTTTAAAAAATATTTATTTATTATTTATTTATGTATTTTGGCTGCACCTGGACTTAGTTGCGGCACGTGGACTCTTAGTTGTGGCATGTGAACTCTTAGTTGCGGCATGCGTGCGGGATCTAGTTCCCTGATCAGGGATCGAACCCAGGCCCCCTGCATTGGGAGCACGGAGTCTTACCCCCTGGACCACCAGGGAAGCCCCAGGTTACTTTTTGTATCAAGCATTTCCTGATGTTCACACAAGTTGCTTGGACTTTTTTGGCCTTATACACTCTTTGCTCATTGATAAAACTTGTGATATCGACCGATCATCTATCTTTAAACCTCAGTCATCATTTTTGATAATTAGGATAAACTATGCTGACTTACTACTAAAATAATTCTTTATGTACTAGAACTTAGATGCATTTCCTTAAAAATCCAATGTTGGGAATGAGTTTAAGATATCAACCAAGCCACTTGTATATGTTCGGTGAAGTCCTGACTTATTATGTTCAATCCCAAAGTAATGGATTTTGAAAAAAGGAGTTTTGCTTAATATGTTGTAAATTTTAAATGTTTGTTAACTGATATAAATAAATTGCTATCTCTTCCTACCTTATTCATGGAAAACCTGCTTTACTTCATTCTTATTGAACATCAGTAATATTTGTACCTTCCATTCCCTTTTATGTATCAGATATACAGTACATACACATTATTTCCCTGTTAACACTAAACTGGTTTTCTCCCCCCTTTTACCAGTTTCTCAAACAATTAGGTCTACATCCTAACTGGCAGTTTGTTGATGTATATGGAATGGATCCTGAACTCCTCAGCATGGTACCAAGACCAGTATGTGCAGTGTTACTTCTCTTCCCTATTACAGAAAAGGTAATTGTTAAGTAAGATATAGTTTCCAGTAAATGCACAGTTCTCTTTCAGTGTTGAATTAAACCTATGCTGTTGAATTAAACCTATCAATTAAGAACAGATGACTCCCTTCTTGCATAAAATGAGGAAATCTAGACAGTGGGGACATCCTAAAAATCTAGTTTTATTAAAGAGATGTATTTAGATTTTGATTTGTAGATTGACAGAGAAGCCCTGAGTCTTTTAAACTCTGGTAGTTTTCTTTTTTTTTTTTTATAAAATATGGCTAGTTTGCCTCAACTGTTTTGATGTGACATTTAATCACAATTTGATGTGTATACTTCAGAAATGTTAAGTACTAGGATAATCTTAAATCTGTCTTAGAAAATATATGAATAAAGAATATTCAAAATTTTAATATATAAAATATGTAAATGTTTTCAATATATACATAAAGAAATCTTTGTTTTAAGGAGGTAGATGTAACTAATGACATGGGTTACATTATTTTCAGAATAAACTTGATTTGGGTGCGAATCGTTAAGCTTAAATACAATTTAATTGGCAGATTTAGGATATGTTGGGGATTATAAATAGCTATTCTTAGCTCTCTGTATCTAAATTCAAATCTCCATATTTCAGGCCTTCTAGAATGATATCTTATAGCTATATGTATTATGGAGCCATTTTAAAAGTTTTGAGTCTGTATCTTTCTGATTTTTATTTTTAAACTTAGAAATAATAGGATGAACTCAGCATTGTAAAAAATGAAGTAAATGGGAAGATGTGAGGAATGAGTATCTATACTTACTTATATAAGTAGAAAATATAGTGGCATCTGCCACTTTTTGATATCTCTTACAATTTGGTCGGTCCCTATTTCAGCTCATAAGTGACATAATAAAAATCACTCAAAGGATATCTAGTGGATGGTTTAGGAGATATAAAGTGTTTCAATCTTCTGAGCTCTAATTTAGAAACTGATTATGTAGTTGTGAATGGCTTCAGCATACTAATAGCAAAAGAATTGTTATGGATACCTCATTATCTTTTAAATAAAGTCAGTTACAGTGTTTTAAATGTGCTTTATGCTATTAATTTATTTCTCTCTGATATTTTTGTTGTCTTTAATTATGGCAGACCACAGTGAAAACACATAGTCACTTTCCTTTTTCCTATACTTGCTCTGAATCATGTTAGGATTTTTTTTCTAAACCTTAAATCTTGAGAAGTTATCAAACTTTTTGGTAACTTTATGATAACTTTTTGATAACTTCAAACTCTTTTCTTTGTCAACAAGGAACATTGATATTAAGCAACAACAATAACAAACTAAACTCTAGGACTGTACAAAACATTTCAGCCCAAGACCTTACTATATTGAACTTTTCAGTTCTTATCAGTTGAACTTATATAAATGAATTAATGGTTCAGAATTTATTCTGAAAATATTTACAAATTTGATTTTGGATATATGTATATGTATAACTGGTTCACTTTGCTGTACAGCAGAAACTAACGCAACATTGTAAATCAACTATACTCCAATAAAAAAATAGTAAAAAATTAAAAAAGTAAAAATTTGATTTAGGAGCACATTCATAAATTATTTTTTCAGGCACAGGTACGTTTGTTGTTAAAAGCAGTTCCTTAATTATGGGTTTTAAATAGACATCATTTGTTTCTTTTATCACAGGGGTCAGCAGACTTTTTCTGTGAAGGGTCAGCTAGTAAATATTTTCAACTTTGCAGGCCTGATAGTCTCTGTTATAACTATTCAACTTTGCCTTTTAGTATGAAATCAGCCATAGACAATACAAAAATAAAACTTTACTTACGAAACCAGACAGTGGGCCAGGTTTGGCCTGTAGCCTGTGGGCTATAGTAGGGCTCCTTACTCTACTGGAATCTGAAAATTATAGGAAAACAATAAACAAAACAATAAAATCATCTTCCTACTCTCTTCCTTCTCCTCACTTTTTTTTAAATTTATTTAATTAAATAATTTATTTATTTTGGCCGCACCGGCTCTTAGTTGTGGCACGCGGGATCTAGTTCCCTGACCAGGGATCGAACCTGGGCCCCCTGCATTGGGAGCACGGAGTCTTACCCATTGGACCACCAGGGAATTCCCATCCTCACTCATTTTTTAAAAAATTTATTTTATTCAGGTATAGTTGATTTACAATGTTGTGTTAATTTCTCTCCCCACCCATTTTTTAACCTCATTATTTTTAACGCTTTTTACAATTGGAAAAATGAGGCACAGAGACATTAAGTAACTTGTTGGAGTTGCACAGCTAATAATGGCAGAGCCAGGTTGTGGGTTCAGGCAATCAGATGTAGAGCCCACACTTTTGACATTATTGTACCATATTGTTTTTATAATCAGTTGTTATAGATAATGGTGAATGTTATGAATATCATATGCTTATAAATATAGTGTGTATTTTGTTAATATAATATGATGTAACAGTATAGAAATGTGAAAAATAGAAAGTAAAAATCCTTCAGTAATCTCTTATCCCAGATCTCTTATCTCTTATCTGTTAAGTTTTTCTATATCCTTTAACACTTTTCAATGCATATATAAAGTAAATATTTTTAAAACATAAATGAGAATCATATTAATATATACTGGCCTGTAACCACTCTATAATCATGGACAGATTTCTAAGTCAGAATATGTAAATCTGTTTTATTCTTTTAAAAATGTTTTATAGTATTTCATTCAGCTATGCCATGTTAACCAAATCCCCATTGATGTATATTTAGAGTTTTTCCAGATTTACATTTAAGTCCTTTTTAATGTATTATTTTCACATGTAGACTATTGATTTTTTTTTGGATAGTATGAAATATGCAGAACAGAAGAAGAGGAAAAAATAAAATCTCAGGGGCAAGATGTTACATCATCAGTATATTTCATGAAGCAAACCATCAGCAATGCCTGTGGAACAATTGGACTAATCCATGCTATTGCCAACAATAAAGACAAGATGCACTTTGGTAAATAATTTTTCATTACTGCTATCTTCCCCCTCCTTAAGTTATAAGTTAACTTATTGAGCAGTAGGTGGTGTTCTAGTTCTTTCTTTCGAAGTATCAAATAAAGCTTTTCCTCCCTTCTTTCTTTTATAATGGGAATGTATATACTATTAGGGGAAATATTAATCCTCCCCAGGTTTAACAAACAAATAACTTAAGCCCTATCATTTATCCCAATATTCTTATATTCCTAACTTACCAGTGAAAGGGTTTTACCTGAGAAGTAGTTAGCATGCTTCTAGTATTTTCATATCTCAGTCTCTTTGAGATATCAAGCCTTTTCAATTTTATCATCTTTAATATTCTCAGAATCTGGATCAACCTTGAAAAAATTCCTGGAGGAGTCTGCATCAATGAGCCCTGAAGAACGAGCCAGATACCTGGAGAACTATGACGTCGGTACCTTTTCTGTCTTGATCTCATGCGTAGGCAAAATTCTCTGGGATTGTAGATTCTGTTTGGGGGTTTGTCTTGAAACTGTATTTTATGCAATTATGGATTTTTGTTGTATCCATTAAAACAGGCCTTTTGTACTTTTGTAACATTATCTGAAATATCTATAAATGTTGATAAATTGCCACTTCTTTTCTACGTCCAGAGCTGAATGAGAGAAAAAAGGCAATTTGATTTAACAGTTTATAAAATATCTTACGACTGACTGTTCCTTACCATTCCCTCCCTATAATAAATATATGCTTGGCAATACCCTGTGTGTCTTTCACTGGGAATTTGGAACAAGGCTGAAGACCAATGGAAAAAATAAAGGTTTAAAGGTAGATGTTAGAATATTCTCTAGCTATTTTATCAGTGTAATATTTTTGCATGTGTGAGGACACAGGCCACGTAGTCTAAGACGTTTTAAATGATTGTACCATTTCATAGAATTTAGATTGGTATTTACATTTTATTCTATTTGAAATCTATTTTTCTTTTGAAGGCTTTTTATCTTTTAATGACATTATTAAGTAGATTGTAAGTTCTTTGAAATTAGAAACAGTATAGTGTACAAATTATTTGGCTAGAACAATGTGTTAGGCAGAGTTTGTGCCCAGTAAATCCATTGACTTGATTATGTTGTTTTAGCATTCTAATATACTTTGATTATTTTAAGTTGTTTTTTCTTTAAAAAACCTGCTGATCTCATAGAATGTCTTTATTTTACATAAAAATAAAATGAACAACATAAAAGTCACCAGTAATCCCACCAATGAGAGGTAGCCATCATTTATATTTTTAATAGGGAGTATATAATTGTATACACAATTTTTTGAAACAAAAATTTGATCACACTGTAATATTGTTTTATAACTTGCTTTTTTCACATAACTTATCACAAACATATTACATACCAGTAAGTATATATTTGACATCATCATTTAACGGCTGCCTGGCTTTCCATAGTGTAGTATTTTATTTCACCAATAAATTATTGTCAGAAATTTAATATTTTCCCCTTTTTTCCACCATTTGAAAAAATACTACAGGGTATATCATTGTAGCTAAGTCTTTGCAAATATCATTAGTTATATATAATTATGTACAGTTATATGTAAATATATAAACTCCTAGAAGAGAAATCGCTGGACCAAATAGTTTGCATGTTTTTAAAGCTTTGATTCTTATTGCCAAATTGCCATTCATAAAGGTACTTTCACCCGTAGTTTACTTTGACTATTTCTCTTCATCTTTGTTAATAGTGGGTATTATAAGAGCATTTTTTTTTTTTTAAGTTCAGGAACCTAAAATCTCTAGCTTCTGATAAATGCGTGCCTTTTGCTTCACATTTCTAAAGTGCTGACTGAAGCTGCATGATTAAACATAAATACAGCCAGAGCTGCAGAATAGCATGTAACCTGGAGAAACAGATGAGCTAAGCTTCTTCAGTCTCTATCTGTGAGATGCTTACTTTATTCTAGTCTCAGTTGAATAAAGTGTTAAATGTTAGTTCCAGCAATTAAATAAGGTAAATGACTCCCACTTACCCCTGGCAATTACAAATAAGCAGATACCCAGTTTCCTAAGGTTTCAGAGATTTGTGGGTTGGAAAGCACAGCAATTCATTTGCTTACTCAGAAATCATTCTTAAATATTTAGTGTTAAACTGTTCCAAAAATCTCCTCCAATTTGTTGTTTCTTAACAAGGCTTTAGATGTTAAAATTGAGCGTTGTTGTTTTCATTTAAAAAGTTGGATATAGTCATTTTTTCCTGTTAATACTTTATATTCTTATTACAGGCCATTCGAGTTACTCATGAGACCAGTGCCCATGAAGGTCAGACTGAGGTATTTCACATTTTTCAAAACTTTTCCTGCCACTTGTAAATTTAACCACAGTTCTGTTGTATGACATATAGTTTTAGAAAATTATTGGGACTTTTTTTCCTTTGAGGGAATTTGCTTATGTAAAAGTAGTCATAAAGTAGCCCAAGAACATGTTTTGACAAACTGTTAATATGCACTTTGATAACAGCCATCTCAGTTTGTCTAATCATTTAGACAGATTGCAGATTGTGTGCTGTTTGCTTTGGCTAACGGGTGGTCTGCTGTTCCCCATCAGGTTCCTTTGACTTGCAAGTGTTTTGAGAAAAATACCTGCCCTGTAGTAAAGGTAGATAGCCAGTATGGTTTTCAAGAGCCTTTATCATGCTCAGCTTCTAGCAAAAAGCTGTAACATTCTCTTTACTCAGGAAATCTGTTCTGGGGCAATGTGATGATCTCCACCATCTTTACTCTGTTAGCTAGTTATTTCTTCAGATAGGTCACCTCTCCTCTCCTTCTCTTGTCTCTTTTTTCATTCTCTTTTTCATGAGGGATTCCCTCCTTCCATTTCTCCTTTTTCTGCCCTCAAAACCTCACCCTCCCACTCTTGGGGGAAGTTTGTCAGAAGGTATTTCAGTCAAAATGAATAGAATTTAATTAAAATCGTTCGGTGTATTTATAACACATTTAAGTGTTAATACCAGAGAATTATAGATTTTCTTCTTTCTTATCCCATGCGTGACTTGGAACCATACTTTTTCATGTACAAAGATGACATTGCCTTTATGCTTTAAAAATACTTGAAAAAATACTGATTTAGAAGTATTGAACTTAAATATTCCCACTATCTTCAAAAAAATTTTTTTAAGGAGAAAACAATTTGATACTATGATATAACTGCAGTTTTTCATAGCTCTGACTGGTAACTGTGAATGTTTATAATAAAACCATTTAGGAATTTAAACATTAATTCTCCCTGTAATTGTATCATACCTTCTTGGTTGCTCTCAGGTTCTGCTTTCAGAGGTGTGTACCATTGCTTTTTTGACTAAGTTTACGTACACAGACGCACACACAAACAAGTGGCATGTCTAAGTGGTTTCGACACCATATTGGAAATGAATGGGATGCTCTGTTTCTCGTATTGCTTTTTACGATCTTGAGCATGTTCTTAATCTTCACTGTGCTTTGCTTTTTTTGTTTACAAATTTGTAGTGTTAAAATTAGCAGTGATGGTGGAGATCAGCATGAAATTATTGTAAAATATGAAAACCGTTAATTGTAGTAAAGCAGTTAAATGCTTTAATACCTGTTTACTTAAAAAAAAATTGTCTTTATGGTACCTCCTCTTGCCTCCTTTTTGGCCTTTATCCAAATTACGGCTTTTAATACCTCCTTTTAGATGATGTTCACATCTCTTTCTCTAGACCTAAACTCCTTCCCTCTGTAGACTCTTTTATTTTATATGATTCCTACTATTTGCATTTTAGCTATTTGTTTTCATATTCTTCATTTATTTAAGATGTATATTTTTTTCACATTGTAACAGCTTTGAAATTAGGGTGTATCTTACAGTTGATTTTGTAATTTACTTGGTGGTATTACCTTCTTTAGTGGTACATAAAATGATGCATCTTAAAACCACTGGTGTCTTAGATTTGCTGAAATGTGGTGTCATATCTCCCTTACTGTGGCTGTTCGACATAGGATTGGTGTTCGATTCCTGTGGATATGCTCCAGAGTATCCAACACCATTCCTTTGTGCATAGGCACAACACATAATTATTAATTCACCAGAATTAGTTCAAAACTAACCTTAGTGGTGTAAGAACTACCAAAAGAGGCTAAATCTTGGTGTTCTGTAGTCCCCTGAGTAAACTAAACATACTATTAGCCACTGTTCCTCAATAGGGCACTATTAACATTTTGGGACGAGTTCAGCTCTTTGTTGTGTGGGCTGTTTTGTGCATTCCAGGGTGGAATATAGATTATTATATTCTAGCCGCTGTATGTTAGTGACTCCCAGTCACTGAGAGAACAAAAACCCAACCATACATTTCCAAATTCAGTATCAACCACCTTAAAACTCCTGCACCAGGGACAGGTTTTGCGATCACTTTATTTCTGGTTCATCTACCATCTGTGGACTTAAGAGTCTTTGACATATTATTATCTCCATTGCTCTCTGTATTCCAGCACACTGTTTTTTGTCAGTTCCTACAACGCACCTCAGCCTTTCCCATTTGTATTTGTTTGGTTTTGCTGCCATAGCAAAATACCACAAACTGGAAGACTTAAACAACAGAAATTTATTTTCTCACAGTTCTGGAGGCTAGAAGTCAATTATCAGGGTGCCATCAGGGTTGGTTTCTGCTGAGGCCTCTCTTCCTGACTTGTAGACGGGTGTCTTTTCACTGTGTCCTCACATGGCTTTTCTTCTTTGTGCACCTGGAGAGAGAGAGAGAAATCTCTAGTGTCTCTTCCTCTTCTTATAAGGACACCAGCCCTATTGGATTATGGCCTCATCCTTATGACCTCATTTAATCTTAATTACTTCTT
Source organism: Eschrichtius robustus (assembly GCF_028021215.1). Lineage (NCBI taxonomy): Eukaryota > Metazoa > Chordata > Mammalia > Artiodactyla > Eschrichtiidae > Eschrichtius > Eschrichtius robustus. The sequence continues at coordinate 50,979,223 of NC_090841.1, forward strand.
CTTTTTTTTTTTAAATAAATTTATTTATTTTATTTATTTTATTTTTGGCTGCGTTGGGTCTTCTTTGCTGCGCACGGGCTTTCTCCAGTTGCGGTGAGCGGGGTCCACTCCTCGTTGCTATGCACGGGCTTCTCACTGTGGCGGCTTCTCTTGTTGCGGAGCATGGGCTCTAGGTGCACAGGCTTCAGTAGTTGTGGCTCGCGGGCTCTAGAGCGCAGCCTCAGTAGTTGTGGCGCATGGGCTTAGTTGCTCTGCGGCATGTGGGATCCTCCCGGACCAGGGCTCAAACCCGTGTCCCCTGCATTGGCAGGAGGACTCTCAACCACTGCGCCACCAGGGAAGCCCCTTAATTACTTCTTAAAAGCTCTGTCTCCAAACACAGTCACATTGGGGATTAGGGCTTCAGTATATGAATATTTGGAGAACATCGTTCAGTCCGTAGTACCATCTTTGTGCTTTGTAAGGGTCCAGTCCTTGTCCAGGTACCCTTCCACTTTACATAGTTGGTACCTTCTCATCCTTCAGGTTTCGCCTTAAAAGTCATTTTTCAGACAGGCTTTCTTTCATTACCTTTAAGTAGGGCCACCTCAGTGAATTTTCTGTCATAAAATCCTTCGTATTTGTATTTGTATTTCTTCCTGGCATTTTTTAATCTACAATATGTTTTTTTGTTTGTTTATTCCATTTATTTCATAGAATAGGAGTCCCATGAGGACGTGGGTCTTTTTTGTCATATTTACCTTGAATCCCCAGGACAGTGCTTGGCAATGGACAGTATATAGGCATTTATGAAAAAGTGCATAGTATAAAAGTAAGGAGCACAGGATGTAGGTTTGTATACTGACTCTACTATTTAGTAGCTTAGGCAAGATACTTTCCTTAGCGTAAAATGAAAAGAATAGCATCTACCTTATGGGATTGCTGTGAAGATTAATGAGTTAATCATATAAAGTGCTTATAATAGTGCCTGGTATTTAATGGGCCCTCAGTAAATACTAGGTGGTGATTTTGTTTTACCAGGCTTTCAGAAAAATGCATATGAATGGCAGAGGATGAGCTGAAGCAATAGGGTGAAGCCAGATCAAGGGGTGGCTTGAATTTTATAAACAATGGGGAGTCACCAAAGATGGTATGTTTAGTGTTCAGCATATTGAGTTTAAGGTGAGTAATGGGTCATCTGTGTAGAAGTTGGATATGGAGTCTAAAGCTCCAGGGCAATATCTGGAGTTCTGTATTTGGTCGGAGAGTAGTTAGAACCTTGAGAATTCTACAGAGGGAGAACAGTGGTGAACCACAATGAATCCCTGGGGCACATAGGTGTTAAAGGAGTGGGTGGAAGAAGAGGAGCCAGTAATAACAGTGTAATAACAACTGACCTCATTGATACTCTCTGTCAGAACGTTTTCATGGGAATGGAGTAGGCAGGAGCCTTATTGCATGCAGAGACTTGTAGACCAAATGAGAAATCAGTAAGATGAGCCACCAAAACACAGTAGCCTCTTTAGAAGATTGGCCACTTGTATGTTCTGAATCCCACCATGATCGTCTGGCAGACTCTGGCTAATCCAGAAATTTGGACGGTAGCCCCACCTCACTTATGCTTCATTAACCTACGCTGAAAGTTACTGCTTTCATGTTTCACTTAAGTTTGGGAAGATAGAAGAACAACAATGGGATATGAGGAAATTAAATTAAAAGTGTTTTTTTTAATTGTGAACAAATACAGTGAGACAATAATGGAAACAGTATGCAAGTCAAATGTAAAGGCAAGAAAAGAAAAATCCAAAAGAATATTTTATTTGCCTTCAGACTCTAGTTTTACTTCATCAATACGTACCTAAAACGCCATTTCTAAAGTTTGTGATTTGCCCACATTAATTAAGGAGCCAGCCCAGATATGAGTAGAGATCTCCTGATGATTTATTATTTATTTAACTTTTTACAAAAAGAATAAATTTATTATATTGCTCAGGAACCTCCATACAAATTTATAGTAATAATGAAAAATAATAGAAACTGACACAATTGTTCTATGTATGTATTAAACAAACATGCCAGTATGGAAAATGTAGCAAAAAATGCTTTTAGTATTTATGGGTTTTTTTTTAACTTCAAATCTTTTTTTAGCTAATTTTAGAACAGTCGAAATCAAACATTTTTGTGGGATTTTTTTCTTAATATTTTATCATGAGTATTTTCTTCATCAAAACCTCTTTATAAATAATTCCTTTTGGCACTGTACTCTCATGTGAATGAACCATAATTTACTTTCCAGTTACCTTAACTTTTGATATTTAGATTGTTTTCAGTTTTTCAAGTTAAACATATAACTTCATTGAATATCTTTGTTTATTCATATATTCATTCTAGGTTCTTTCTTTAAGATCATTTCCTGTAGGTAGAATTACCTTGAGTCAAAGGGATGAACATTTTTCAAGTTCTTGTTACCTAATATGAAATTATTGTCTGTCTTTCATTTGATTAACCTAGTAATCTGTTTGAGCACCTGCTATGCCAGGTATGGTGCTAGGAACTATATATACAGAGATAAATAAGATGCAGTTTGTGTCTTCGAGGATCTCTTAACTTCAGTGGAGATAGCTTCAAAAGTAGCCGTTGCCAGTGTTGAATTCTATTTTTAAATTTTGGCTTGTTTGATAGAGGGAAATAATGTGGTTGATTGCTAAGACCATTCAAAGATCTGTTGTAAAAGTTTATGAAATGAATTTCAATCATGAAATTAAATTGTAATTAATTTACAAGTGAAATGTGTAATCTACTTTGGTTAGTGTTGTCCTATAAGAGAAGGTTTTTTTGACTATTGGGAAAGCAGTGGGTAAGTTCTGATTTCAAGTATGTGTTCACATATATGTATACACAATTTAAAATAAATTGTGTGTGCGTGTATGTATATGTATGTGTCTAGTTGGCTTTTTTGGCCCAATCAGTGCAGACTCTCAGTGATGGGGGAGGAAATAGTGTCAAGTTTTATCTTTATTAGATGTATAAGTATAGTTTGCATGGCTTCATTTTACTCTGAAGTATAGTTTTTCATTATTTTGATTATGTTAGAATTACAAGGAGTTAAGATGCTCTCACATTTATTTTCCTTCTTTAGGGATTTATTTTCTTCTTTCCTTGACTCTGAAAGAAACAGAAGATATTAGGAAGAAACTTAGTTCTTATAGAATGTACAATTTAAGGTCCCGATTGTTTTGGGGGAATCAGATAGGAACAGTAAATGAAACTCGGATGCAAAGTACCATGCATTTTAAGCTGTATAGTCCAGTTTTGTCAAGAAATCTGAAATTGCATCTTTCTGGTCTTTCTTTTTGTTTTCCATTTATTTTTCATATCCCATTTTCTCTATTCCATTCCAACAAGATGTAAGGTAGATCCTTTTGGGGCAACTTCATTTTATGTCATTCTTAAAATTGAGAAATGCTCTGGAACTTCTGTCCTAACTCCTTACACTTTTGCCTTTTTCTCTCCTTCTGTTGTTATCATTTTTTCTGTATAACATTCCCTGAATAGAAGCTGGTTTAAAGCGTATGTGTGGAGTTGAATGGGAGAGCTGAGTTTGAAGGAGGAAGTACAAATTAGGATTAGTCATAGTGGGGGAAATATTATTGAAATGGTTCTTTTTTTGATCCTTTGTTTTCAAGCGTGATATTGTGTCTCCTTACATGTAATCAGTTCTTCTTTATCTAATATCACTTGAAAATGAATGATGGTTAAATGGATTAAATTAGTTGTTGAAAGGGTCAGAATGTAGTTACTACTCTGTCCTGTTTACACTTTTTTCCCTTTCTTAGGTTAACAAATATTTTGTCCTAAATGAATCAAAATAGTCTGTTTTTTATTCTTTCTGCATCATCTTCTTATTATTATTATTTTCTCCAATATCAGGGTTTTGGAAAAGGAGATATATAACTATTATTATTTTAAAGTAACTTCTTATTTTGAACTCATCAGTTTACTCTTCCAGACCTGACTAGATGTAATTCTTCTATCTAAAAATGTCTCCAGCAATAAAAATAAAGTTGAGGTTGTAATGATATTTGAGGATGGTGGATTTTTCTGTTTGTTTTGTTTTAACCACAACCTTCCAAAACAAAAGATTAAGATTTAAGATTCTTTTCGTTTGTAGTCAATGAGACTCTTATTGGAGCTACTCTCAAATTGTTAAAAAAAAAAAAAAAAAAAAAAATAGGGCTTCCCTGGTGGCGCAGTGGTTGAGAATCTGCCTGCTAATGCAGGGGACGCGGGTTCGAGCCCTGGTCCAGGAGGATCCCACATGCCGCGGAGCAACTAGGCCCGTGAGCCACAACTGCTGAGCCTGCGCGTCTGGAGCCTGTGCTCCACAACAAGAGAGGCCGCGATAGTGAGAGGCCCGCGCACCGCGATGAAGAGTGGCCCCCGCTTGCCGCAACTAGGGAAAGCCCTCGCACAGAAACGAAGACCCAACACAGCCAAAAATAAATAAATTAATTAATTAATAAAAAAAAAATCCTATAAAAAAAAAAATAATCCAGAACCAGGGAAAATAATAAAGAGGTTAAAATTAAAAAAAAACTAAAAATAAAGAATTTCTAGGACTTAGTTTTTGGCCAGCTTAACAATGGTAAGCTTGAGTGTACTGTAAAGTGTAGAGATATAGGTCATTATCTTAATAGGGATTTTGGAGAATTGTAAACGGAGGTGAGAAAATACAGTTGTTAAACCAGTAAGAGAAAAAAGTCTTTAAAGAATATCTAGAAATCTGTGGGTATCTTGATTTATTAGGTGAGCAAAATGAAGAAATTTGCCATTTTCCGTGGAATATATAGTGGTATTTTGTGTATTTCGATATCTAGCCCATGTTTCACTTTGACTTCTTTGCCAACTGAACATGGATACTTTGTAGGAAAGTTTGCATCTTTTGCATGAATCTGGTTTTACTTTCCTATTTTAAATTTGGACCTCAAATTTAGTGTAATTCAATATATTATACTGAAATTTATTCAAATCTACAGGAGTCCATTTGGAATTAATTTATAATTTTGATTTTAAACTTTTAAAGTTTTATATATGTGTACATATCCTCGTGCATGTATGCCTACACTTATAATTTTACTTCTTTTCATGGCATTTGGAAGCCCTAGAGAAGTTCCTAATTTTTTCCCTTTCCATGTGACATTTTTTTAGACTCAGTGGTATCTCTAAAGTTTGAAAGGACATGTCCTATTCTGGAAATAACTTAAATTTAATTGTCATGATTAAGTATATATTTTATCAGGTCAATAAAAGGAATGATTTTGTAGGTATTCAAGACAAAAGAGTCTCACCATGAGATACCTGGGGTTGCTGGAAACATTGGGAATCATTTTGGGGTGTTACAGTATCAGTCTTGATTATTCTTAAGTGTCATTTATGGGTGAATGCAATGGAAATTGACATGCTTATCAATTGCCAAGTATTCTCATCTTCTTAAATTCTTACTGCTTTTAAAAGTATGTCTGTCATCTTATTATAACGATGGTTACCATTTACTGAACGCATCTTATGTGGTAGGCATTATACTAAGCACTGTGTGTATCCTACTCTAATCTTCTCAATTCCTTAAGATAGATGTTATCCCATTTTACAGACTGGAAGACAAAGAAGTTACTAACTTGTCCAAAGTCACACAGCTAGTAAGTACTGTCCATGCTCTTAAGGCAACAAAATGTATAGATAAATAAAAATTGCTAAAACAAACAAGCTCTTAGTCAATAGTAGATTTTTCCTTATATTAAACATAAAGTCTTACCCGTAAACCAACCACAGTCTTTTGGTAATTATGTTATCTATGTTTTGGAAAACAGTAATTATTTTAAGTACCTACCAGCCAATGATCCCTTTATATTTAGGAAATTACACGGTTATAATGATATTTTTCTTAGTAACAGGATGCCCTTTTAGATGGGAAAACATTTTGGGTGTAAGCCAAAATCTACTTGCTTTATTTTAACATTTTAGAATAATTTAGATTTAAGCACTTAGGATAAACTACCAAACACTTGATTTCTTAATTAAGAAGTAATACTAGTCTAACCCTCTGCCCCCTTTGTTAAAAGGTCTGTATCATTTCTTTTTAGCCTTTACAACATTTCTAATTCTTTGGTTATTATTAAGTAAAGAGTAATCTCTTTATTTTTTGTACACCCAGAGAATGTATATTAACTGAAGGAAAAGTAATTTGGCTTTTTAGACCGACACACTCTTTCCACCTTTTTATTAAAGGTTTGAAAAAAATTTTTTTTTTTTTTAGCCTTCATGGCATTTCTAATTTTGTGGTTATTAAACAGTTTAAAGGGTAGTTGACTCATTTTTTCATATACAAAGTGACATACACATTAACTGTGAAGGAAAAGTAATTTGGCCTTTTAGGACCCAGGTATTTTGGTTTCTTTCTGAACTAGTTATAACTTTGAAGATAGAAAAATTTGAACTGTTGATTGTTTTGGGAATACAGCTAGAGATAGTAATAGGTTTGCCTCTATGAATTAGGTAGTTGACAGTTGATGGGTGGGTGGCTTTGTGTGACATGAAAACACTGAAATTGGAGCCAGGAGTCATGGGTTCTGCCTCTGCTTTGAGAGTCACTAGTTATATGACTGTGGGCAAGTCAACTAAATCCTTCTGCCTCTAAAAGACCCCGACACTGCCCTGATGCTCATGGGCTGTGTCCAAATAGCTCACCCTGTATTTTTTTTTTTTTTTAACTCAAGAGGATTTAAGTCAGAATCAGAATGCTTAAAAATCTCAAAATGAATGTCTATACCTAATTCCTTTATGCAAAAAATATTTGTTAAACTCCTTAGAGTACTTTCTGAAGAGCAAATCATTTAATTCCTAGAGTTTTTGAAAAGCCTGTTCTGGTTTTTTCAAAACTGTAATGAAGAGATAGGTTATATTGCAGTGGTGTACGTGAAGTCACATTATACCGTTGCAGACCCACGCAGTATAAGCAGGCGGGGCACGGGTTCAGTGTTAATGTCCTGGCAGACATTGATGTCATTAATAATTCTAATGAAATACATAATTTTTGACAACTTTGGATTCCTCTACCAGAACTGAAAAACTGAGGAAATGAGTTCTTTATTCAGATGCTCTAGAAAGTGAGCTCTTTATTAAAATCTTCTGAAAGACTCAAGAATAAGCTGTAGATATTTGATCTTTTCCAGTTAGTGTGGAAAGGAAATTGGCTATTTATTCTGAAGATTCTACTCACAGTTTAAATTTTCATATTTGAAAGCAAAGCTAACTTAGTTACTTCAGCAGCTAATATTATGACAATGTAAAAGTTGGTGAATATGTCTTTAATATTTGTAATTCTAAGAGAAAGCCTAGGAATATTAAGATTCCATAATAGCGTTCTTCATATCAGTCTTTTCATCTCTTAAAATAATATTACTTGAAAGTCCTTTCCTGAAACTAACACAATATTGTAAAGCAATTATACTCCATTAAAGATGTTAAAAAAAAAAAAAAGTCCTTCCCTGAATTATCATATAAACTTTCATTGGAATTGAAAATATATGTGATGTACACAGTTATGTCTATATTATGAATTAAATTACCTTTACAAATTGTACAGTTGGAAAAAATGTGTATATATTGTGTTCCTTTAGCTTTAGGAGGTAGAAATAAATATGACTAGAGTAAAAATTTAGAATTACTGGTTCTAATGTTTAACAACTCAACATATTCATTTACTTATGGAAAACAATACTTAGTATGCTAGCACTATGATAGTGGATAAAAGGTTTTTCTAAGAGCATTACAAGGTAGTTACAAGTAAGACAGTCATAATGTAGTAACATACTGTCCTGTATTTGATATTGTAGAACAGTTGCCAAATAGAAACACATGCACACACACATGAACCTTGATGTATGGAACTCATTCAGGAGGGTGTGCTTTTGAACATATCCTTTCTTTTTTTCATTCCTTCCTCTTATATATGGAAAACATGACGATCAAAAAGAGGGCTAAAATTACCCATAGATAATCTGATAATGTTTGGGCAAAAATTGTATCTTCATCTTTAAATAGAAATGATCATAATTTCTACCTTAGTAGGATCATTGTGAGACTCTAGCATCCACAGTTTAGAACATTTGGTATGTAATAGTAAGCACTAAATGCTAGCTATTATTATTGTTGGCTGATGAACATATAAAGATACCTGTGTGAATGTATTTACTACAGCATAGTTTATAAATGTAGAAAACTAGAAACAAACTAAAGATGCCATAATATGTTTATGGTACATCTATTTAAGGAATAATATGTTGTCGTGAAAAATAATGTAGATATATACTTATTGAGGTGGATAGATGCCCAAAATATATGGAAAGTGAAAGCAGCGTGAAGAATATGATTTTTTTTCTTTGTAAAAAACGTTAAAAATTTTAACAAATCGCTAAAGGTCAAGTATAGGCTGGTATGATACTATAAAATTCCTGTAAGCAGTGCCAAAGGGGAGCTCACATCCACTCTCCACAGACCTCACTGGGTGCCTATAAGCTTAAACCAGGGACAAGGCCAGAGAGAGGCCCAAGGTGCAGGCCTGGGGGAAGGAAGCAGCTTCTACTTTGGGAAGGGCCTGGATTCTTCTCCCCTATGGAATAAAACCTAACAATGCTGAGACAGAAAACCCTCCCTGGAGAAGGGAACAGACAAAACTACCCCTTCAGGGGAGGTATAGGAAACTCCTATGAGAGAAATCAATGGAGGAGGGAAGGATCCCGTGAAAAGCCTTGTCCTTGATATCCAGGTACAAACAACCTACTTATGATGGAGGCTGAACCATATCAACAAAGAATGCCTTCACCTTCCCACCGTTAGACCAGCCAGCACCAAGAAACAAGTGTCAAATGTGTGGGGTAGGCCAAGAGCATGAAGAGAGACCTTCTCTGAAGCATAGACTCTGAGAAAAATCCTAAAGCTATGAGTGGAACAAGAACATTGAAAAAGAAAGCATTCAGCAACCCAGTTCCTACCCTAAGCACACAGTAATGCGAGGCAGATTTTAAACTGGTAGATTACTGGGGATAACCATAGCAAAAACAAACCAAACAGCACAACTTCTAACTAGACTGACTCAAGTCCACACACTAAAGCCCTAGCAGAAGAGGAGGCATGCCCATTCCCAGACATAAATACATTTATCTCAGTCTCTCTGCTCCTACACAGGTTATATGCCTTTTAAACAAAAATTATAAGACGAAGAAAACAAGAAAAATAACACACTGTCACAAGGCAAAGGAATCAACAGAATCAAACTCAGATATGATCCAGGTGTTGGAACTGTCAGATGCAACTTAAAATAACTGTGATTAATATGTTAAAGGCTCAAGTAGAAAAGGTAGACAACAGATACCGACAGATGGGGAATATCAACAGAGAGTTGGAAGCTCTAAGAAAGAATCGAATGGAAATCTAGTAATTAAAAACACAGTACCAGAGGTGAAGAATGCCTTTAATGGATTTGCCAGTAGACTTGAGCAAATGTTGAGGAAAGAATCAGAAAATGTGAAGATAAATTGCTAGAAATTTACCCAAACTGAATCACAAACATAAAAAATCATGGGAAAAAACCCCACAAAACCCCCCAGATCACCCAAGAGCTGTGGGTCAATTTCAGATGATCTAATATGTGCAGGTAGAATCAGAAGGAAAAGAGAGGGACTTCCTTGGTGGTCCAGTGGTTAAGACTCCGCACTCCCAATGCAGGGGGCCCAGGTTCGATCCTTGGTCAGGGAACTAGATCCCACATGCTGCAACTAAAGATCCCGCATGCTGCAACTAAAGAATCCCCTGTGCCACAACTAAAGATCCCACATGCTTCAATGAAGATCCCACACGCAGCAACGAAGATACCGTGTGCCGCAACTAAGACCCAGCGCAGCCAAATAAATAAATATTTTTTAAAAAAAAGAAGAAGAAAGTTTTTAAAATGCTGAAAGAATTCGATGGAACAAAAATATTTTTCAAAAATACAGGAGAAATAAAGTCTTTTAGACAAACAAAAACTGAGAGAATTCATTACAAGCTTACTTGCACTACAACTTGAATCTACACAAAGAATTGGTGAACACTGGAAATGGAACAAGTGAAGGTAAATATAAAATAAATTTTGTTTTTTAAATTGTTCTAAAAAATGATTAAGTGCTCATGGATAGACCATATTATGGATCAGAAAATAAATCTTAAAAAATTTTTTTTAAATTTAAATTATACAAAGAATATTTTCTAACCATAATGGAATTAAATTAGGAATTAATAACAGTAAAAAGTATCTGGAAAATCCCCATATATTTAGAAATTAAACAATATACTTATAAATAGCTCGTTGGATCAAAGAGGAAGTCACAGAGAACATGAGAAAACATTTAAAAAAATTTTTTAAATTGAAGTATAGTTGATTTACAATGCTGTGTTAGTTTCTGGTGTACAGGAAAGTGATTCAGTTATACATATATATGTATATTCTTTTTCATATTCTTTTCCATTATGATTTATTACAGGATATTGAATATAGTTCCCTGTGCTATACAGTAGGATGTTGTTGTTTATCTATTTTTTATATAGTAGTTTGTATCTGCCAATTCCAAACTCCTAATTTATTCCTCCTCTACCCCCCTTTCCCCTTTGGTAACCATAAATTTGTTTTCTGGAAAACATTTTGAACTGAGTGAAAAATTATTAAATATATCAAAATTTACAGGTTGCAGCTAAAGCAGGGATTAGAGAAAAATCTGTAACATTAAATGCTTATAGTAAAAAAGAAAAGGCAGGGGTTAGAGAAAAAATCTATAGCACTAAATGCTTATAGTAGAAAAGAAAAGGATACTGAAGAGACATGACAAAAAAATTCAATACCTGCTCCCAGATTAGATCTGAGGGGAAATGCTACAAAAGACATGAATGGATCAACTGACAAAATTAAAATATGGATGGAAGGTTAGACAGAAGTCTAACGTGACATCCAACCTACACACATCCTAACACAGCCCACATCTATATGAAATTATGAAGGTGATAACTGCTGTTATAAAAGAGAATTTTCTTTTTTAATTAATTAATTATTTTTGGCTGTGTTGGGTCTTTGTTGCTGTGCACGGGCTTTCTCTAGTTGCAGTGAGCGGGGGCAACTCTTCTTTGCAGTGCACGGGCTTCTCATTGCAGTGGCTTATCTTGTTGCAGAGCATGGGCTCTAGGCACACGGGTTTCAGTAGTTGTGGCATGCGGGCTCAGTAGTTGTGGCTTGCAGGCTTAGTTGCTCCGCAGCATGTGGGATCTTCCCGGACCAGGGCTTGAACCCCTGCCCCCTGCATTGGCAGGCGGATTCTTAACCACTGCGCCACCAGGGAGCCCCCTGGTACATGGATTCTTAACCACTGTGCCACCAGGGAAGTCCAAGAGAATTTTCTTAGTCTTAAGAAATACTGAAGTAGTTAGGGGTAAAGGACCATGATATATATAACTTATCCTCAGATGGTTCAGGAGGAAAAAAAAAACAACTATGTAGAGAGACAGGAAGAGAGCAAGAGAGTGTTAAGTACAGATGATAAAGCAAATTAGGGTAAAATGTCATAGGTAAATCTAGGTGTTGCCTGTACTCTTTTTGTAACTCTTTGTAAATTTGATATTTTTTTTTAAGTTTTAAAAAACATTCTTCAAAAATGGCAAAAGAAGAGAGCCATCATACTTGAAGTTAGAAATCACTCTTCTCCCAGTAAGCACTGTGAGGGATGAGGTAATGTCTGCCTCCAGAACAAAGACAGGTTTGCTTACTGCTTATTATAATACATCAGTTTCCCCAGGCTCAGTGTTCCTCTCCTGTAATGCAGCCCGTTGTGTGTGCAGCCATCCCTCTGGGCCCTCTGTGTTGCCCTCATGTGAACTGACACTAACAGTGATGAGCTGTGCTGTGAGTAAAGCCCTTTGTCTCTGACACAAGAGTCTCATGTCTTGTGCCAGCACCTATGAACAAGTAACAGGGTAACTTTTTAGATGGAAGGGGTAAAGTCAGATCCCAGACCTGATAGTCTAGTCCTCTGAACATGTCATCCTCATTCCTATTTTTGTCTTTTTTCTCACACTGAATTCTTTGCTAGGAAAACCTTTCCCATTTTGCCTGCCCAAACCTTATATGTTCTTTCAATGTATGCCTTTAGTTCTACTTCTGGTTTAGTAATCTCTGCTTCCCTAGATTCTTAGAAAATTTTTGTTTTCTCCACTACTCATTAGTCATCTCTTCCTCTCTTCTTTTACTCCATTTTCTGTCTGCATCCATTTTCCTTTTCCTCTTCCCCACTCTTCCGTCTTTCTGTTATTTAAATGTAATCAGATTGAATATGACAAACATCTGTTAGACTGTGTGAGCGCACACACTTTATTATATACACCTTTGTTCCCATATAGAGCAAAGTATTCATTTATGTATTTCTAATTGATTGATTCTTATTATGAGCAGCTAAACTGTTCACAAACATGTTTTTAAAACCCTTTATTTCAGGTTATTGTATTATTTACATAGATCAGAAGTACTAAGTAGGATCATAGGATTTTCAGGGTTGAAAGAGTCTTAGAAATCATTCAAGGAAAACCGCTTTATTTTCCTAAAGAAAATAGGTCATGGTTAGTGAAATCCATTATCACTCAGCAAGGACTTATATCACTATTTTTTTTTTTTTACTTCTTCTCACTGTGGTTGTTAGCGATTATAATTTTATCCTACTGCTTTAAACTCAGTTTCATGTGCTGGTGTTATTTATTGGAGGCGACAATTGTAAAATGATCATTTGGATTACCATTAATAAGTTAGTTATTGTTAGCATGTGCATTTGGTGGAAAACTCTTAGGTCAGATTCACCTTTTGTGGTACAATAGTGTTCGAAAAGGTGACTCCCAAAAATCTAATTTTAAGAGGATTACTCCTCTGCTCATTGGAATCTGGTCTAATAAATTAGTATTAAAATCTTTTTCTTGGCCACTTAGGCTGTACACCACAGTTATTAAGATCATTGGATTCTAGAACTAGATTTCCTGTATTTGAATCCCAGCCCTGCCGCTTCCTGGCAGTGTGACCTGGGTTATGTTACTTAACCTCTGTGTGCTCTGATTTCTTACTTGTAAAATGGAGATAATTACAGTACTATCTCATGGGTTACTGGGAGATTAAATGAATTAATACGTGTAAAGTGCTTAAAAGAGTGCCTGGCACAAAATAAGTGATACATATTTTAACTGTTTTTTTCTTTTACTAAAAGATGGCTAATAATCCATGATAGTTTCCATTTAACTTTTCAGCCTAAGTGTGAGGATAGTTTATGCATGGCATCAGCTTCTGAGGGATTTGTTTCACTCCTCTATATTTTGAAGTTGTTTTTTTCCTTAGTGCTTATTACTGCTAAGGAATTCTTTTTACCAGTGCCTGTTACCATACAGTTTTCTTTTACACATAATTCTTTGTACATTTTGTATGTGTTACGTGTTTTGTGTGTGTGTGTGTTCTTTTTTTTTTCAACAGTTTGATGTAATAATTCCACTTTAGTGAATTTTAAATAATTCCATGAGTCTGCGCTATACAAATGAGGATAGGTTAGATGTGCACTTAACAGAAGCTATGGAATATAACCTGATACTTTGGTTATGTATTTCCACTTCACGTACCTTTAACTAATATTCATTTACGATCCTTTTCTAAATTATGACTGGTTAAAAATACTAGACCATATAAATCCAAGTATGACCATACGTTGCTTTTAAGAATAACTGATCTCCCAGTAACGTGGTCTCAGTAAAATGTTCTCTTTTTTAATTATGTAGTCCTCCTCGCCATCCTCATCACAGCCTCATTCTAGCCACTGCAGAGAGAAGGCCTCATCATGGTGTCACCATGCATCCCTGCCCTGGGTCAAACGTAACCATGTAGACCCTGCAAAGGCCACCAGTCCATCTCTCCGTCTTCGTCGCTGGCGACCCTTCTTACGCCTACCATCTTTGGGTCTCCATTCTGTTGTAAGTGTAGTCAATCTTCCATCTCTTCTTCCAGTGACAGGGGCAGTCCATTTTTTTCCCTTAAACTTCTTCAGTCTTCAGAGCGCTTTTCTCTTGGTTCATCAACCATTAGCTTTTTCTCCCCCAGTAAGACTGCAAGCATACCTCTATGTTGTGCAGTCCAGCTTGACTCTCACCAGTGCCTTGGTGAACATCCATCTTTCCACTCCATGTAACGCCAACAGGTCCCTGCCTTTTGATGAGTGCTGATCGACCTTCATGATAATGTTTAAGTTCCTGTCAGTTGTTAAAGTGAATATGTATTCTCTTACCCTTCATCTTTCCGATTCCATTTAGTTGACTCAGGTCAACAAATGCTGTGTACCGTCTGTGTTCTTTACCATCTCTTACTTTATTTTTTTTTCATGTTTCTGAACATGACTTTAGTCTCTTGTCATGCTTTGGGGTTATTTTACTTACTCTATCCTTAATCTAATCCTCCATGGTGTAGGGTGTTTCATCTAAGCTATTCTACTCCCTGAGGTGGCTCAGGTACTTGGTTTAATCTTGATCCAATCTTCCCTGCCTATTCAGTTTCTAAAGATCTTTTCTCAAGTAGGAGGTGACGATTTTTCTCCCTGTGAATTGATATAGACTTCCCTCAAATTTTGTAATTTCTCCTTCTTAAGTTGATAATATTAGCAAACTGTTAAAAAGTACATTTGTTCTTGTAATTGTGCTAATTACCTTAAATGTTGAGGTTGATGATGGAATTCTAATAATTCTCATAATTGAAATAAGATGCAGGATGACAACTATAGTTCTTGTCTTTCTGATGTTTTAGAAAATTAATGGTAATGACTATAGCTTGGCAGAGCCTACCTAGAAATGCTACATCTGAAAGATTTGGTGTACGCCACACATTTATAAGAAACGTGACACTTCAGTAAATCATCGTGACTTTTGAAGCCAGAGGAAGTCTGATTACACATACTTTCATGCTTAAAAAAATTAAAAGTTGGTGTCAGACATTCTTTCCTTCCCCTTATTTACTCTTCTAGAGCTATTCTCAAACTATGAGGTGGAGTCTTGGCACTTTTCCTTAAACATCTGCTTCTATCAAATATCAGTATGGTCATCTAAATAGCCTTTCGTCAACAAACTGGTATCAACAAACTGGTGTCTCTCTATTTCATTATCCTTATTGGGTCACAACATGCATTTGTCATATTTATTTATCCATCTGATATTTATTGCTTCCCTACTGTGCCATACGCTGGCACAGTAGGAGATACAAGTGAATTAGATGATCAGAGTAAAACCCTAATTTTCTAAATTCTGACTTGGGCACAGTTGATTCCAAATAGGAATAAATTCTTTTGTACTTAAAAAATATTCTAAATATAAATGAACATGTCATAAAAATTGGCATTCTCAGTTTTATGTTTTTATGTAATATTGATCTTTTCCCCATGTTAATTCCATTGCTTTATAGCTTCATAAGTGTTTTCATAGCCTAGTGGTTAAGAACATGGATTCTAGAATGACATTGCCCGGATTTGAAATCAGATTCTATCACTTACTAGCTTTGTGACCCAGAGCATGTTACTTAACACTTCTGTGCCTCAATTTTCTTGAGAGTACAATGGGTATAACTATATTACCTACCTCATAGGGTTTATATGACAATTAATTGGTCAATTCTTATAAAGCACTTAGAACAATGCCTGGTATATATTTAGTGCCACAATTATAAATTAAATTTAAACTTTTTTATAATTTGAAATTTTTATTTAGCATTTGGTTAATTTCTATCTAATTGATTTGTCACATCATTTTTTAATTCTTCAAGGTAATAAGAAGTATGTTCTAAATTAAGAAACTTTGTAAAAAATAAGATATAAAAATGTAGGTAAAAATTATCTAATCTGTAGCTTCTGGGTTTTGCCTTTTGTTAGTTATTGGTCATTTTTTGAAACAGAAGACTTACTGGAATTTGCTTTTTATGTATTGTTCTTGTTTTCAGTGGAATAATGTTTAAGCAATTGGATAATTACAGATTTCAGACTCTGACTAATTGAAGTTGACCAAAGGAAAAGGCTTGTCATAGGTGCTGAGGTCTTGTGGAAGGTTTAGAAATTTTGAGCATTTATCTTTTATAATAGTTTGAAGGCTTTTCATGCCCTCTTCAGCGTTTTGTATTTTTAGTATGCACTTTTGGATAAAAGGTACAATGACTCACAATTTTGAGTCACTAGATTTAGTGACTTCTTACATTTGTAATAATGTAGTCTTAGTATTGTAATAACACATAACGTTTATATGGCACTTAACAGTTTACAAAGTAGTTTCATGCATTTCGTTTAAACCTCAAAACAGATAAGAAACCCAGTGCTCACAGGGGTTGGGTACATATTCAGGTCTCTGATTCTGGGTGTATTACTTTTATCTCTAGCACGGTTGTATTTACTGACAAAATGTAAAAACCAGAAGCTATTAGAGGCATTATTCTTAAGAACAGATGGTGTTAAAATAAGTAATAATTTTAAAGACATAATAGCTCAAAAGATTTTAAATATACTTGATATCCTATTGGAGAATTGTGTCTTAAAATAAGTAAATCAAGCCCCTTTTCTAGTTGGATAAGGAATTTTTTATAGTGTTCTTGTTATAGAATTGAATTTATAGTTGGTAGAATTGCCTAGATTTAACCTTGAAAAATTGGGTTCTCTTTGGTCATTGGTGAAATGGGGGTATTGGATTGAGTGATCACTAAAATCTTTGTTTCTCTGACCAGTAAAATAAGGGAACTCATTATCACTGTCTTCAAGTGTTTGAAGAAATATCATGTTCAAGAGGGATTAGACTTTTTTAAGATGATGGAAAATATTGGGAAACATTTTTTGCCTCAGTATGAGGGATAATTCTAACAAAACTGTCAAAATGGAATGGACTGCCTGAAAACCTAGTGGCAGTTCCCTGTTGTTTGTGGGGATACCACAAGATGGGGCTACAATAGAGAGCAGTCTAGCATTGGAGCAACAAGTAAAACTACGTAACTGTGATTCCTACCAACTGTGAAATTCTTTAGTTCTAAGTTGAATTTAGGAAGAGCTAGTTTGCCACAGCAATTTATGTTGCGTTGTTGCCATTCGTAATTTGAGGGCAATAATGTCTGAAGAATAATACGAGGTTAGATGAGTCACTATCTGTAAATGCTGTAGAGGCATCCAGTAAATCCAAGATAGTAATGTTTGTTCTGTTCCTTTCAATTTCTGCATCTGAAAACTTCGTATTACTTAAAACTTAAAATTATATAATTACTTGAGGGTGAAAAAATAGAAATTTTAGAGTTGATACTGTTGTGTTACTTACTGGATATTAAATAATATGAGATAAAACTTGATTATGCCTCTTTAAAACTTTTGCCTCTAAAATTTGTACTTACATTTAACAGTGATTATATTTCATTTCAAACCATTTAGATTTGGTATATAGCTAACACATATTAGTGTTATCTGTGTAGTTACTGTATATTGTAGACAGTGCTAGTTTATCATGTATTAACTTGCATAAGTTATTTGAATGTCTAAGAAATGTAGCACAAGTTGCTCATGCAAATTGAATTTGGTAAGCTAAAAAAACCTAGGTATAGTTTTAATATCAAATAGTTCACTGAGAAAACAAGAGAAAAATCGTAGGCTAAGTTAAATTTTACTTTAACTTGTTCACATTCCCTTTTTCTCCTTTAATCTTTTGGGCTATTTTCCTGTTTCTCTTCATTTTTAAACTTTTTGAATCTAGGATGAATAAAAATACTTATTTTATTCTAAGTCTATATTGCAGTTTTCAAAAAATGAGATTAAGGTTACATCGTTAAGGGAAGAACTCACTTTCTTGATGTCTTAAAATTTAACTTGAAAAGAGTATTTTTAAACTCTGTTTATGCTATTATTAAACTTCTAAAAACTTTATTATTTCAAATTTCAGAGATCAGACAAATTAGTTCATGCATTCATTTCATTCAGCAAGTATGCACTGTGTACCTACTACGTACCAGGCATTGTGCTAGGTGCTGGGTTTCCAGCGTGAACAAAACTTTAGGTTAAAATCAATTGAGATTAAGAAAGGTGTGCTTTGAGTCCGTGTTTTCCTTGTTGATGGGCAAGCACATTTGTTATAAATGTAGGCATGTTCACTCTGTCCACTATATCAAAGATTAAGCCTTGAATTATATTGGATAAATGTTTTTTCATGTCCTTTGATATTATTTGTATGTGTTTACATGTAGTTGATTGATTTGTTTGACTACTAATATATATAATATGTATTTTCCCCTCCTATTCCAGGCACCAAATATAGATGAAAAAGTAGATCTTCATTTTATTGCATTAGTTCATGTAGATGGGCATCTCTATGAGTTAGGTAAGAACTATTTTAATTTATCCTGGGGAAAGAAATAGTAAATGGGGAAATCTGTATTTATGATAAACATGACTGTTGATTTTTATTGTGTTTACCTAAATTAATTGATTACCATATAACACTGAGTTGGCATAATGGAAGTTTTCCATTTAAAAATTTTTACTAGAAAAAATAAATATGTTTTTGATGTTCAAGTAACTTATAATTTGAGAATTCCTGCATACCACCTTTGCATTTTAGCAAAGCAGGAAAATGGTTTGCTAAATCATTTAGGAAACTCCTGTAAATCACTTCATCAGTCTTTACTAAATTTTTGAGTCGGTTATCATCAACATCTTGGATGAACCATCTTGATCCTGAAACTAGTTTTAAAACATAGTGTATTATTCATAATGACTAGTTTTTGTATTCAGTAATGAGTATCACTAGTTTTCAGGCTTTTGTAGTATCCCTTTGTATCACATCTGATTTTTAAAAAGACTTTACAGGAGTCTATGTTTTCTGGCAACAGTTCCCTAAGGCATGTGTCGAAGTAGCCATGATTAATTACTTGGTATTTTGGCCTATTCCTGCACTTACCTTTTAAAAGTTTAACTATAGGTGGACTACTTTAGTTTGTATTTGGAGGAGAGGATATTTTAATTGATAATTAAAGGATAATTAGAGGATAATTTTAGAGGGTAATAACTCGAGAATAGTTTAAATTGATTCATTCAGGCAGAAGAAACTTTTATGATTCTTTCAAAATTGGTAGATAGTACTTATGAGTCCTTTTTGTCTTTCTCTCTGAGACCTTCTTTGATTAAAAAAGGCCGAATAAAGAAACAAAAAAGTGAAATCCTTTTCAATTTCTAGATACCATGATTTTTAGTTCTCTTTCTTCTCATTTGTTGTAAATATTAACTTTTCACTTTCATTTTCCTTAACTTACTTAAAGACTGAAGAGCTCCAAAAGGAAGTAAAGAGAGTGCTGAGACTTATCAGACACATTCTGTTGACTTCAAGAAAGTAGATTTAGGAAAGGTCAGAGGAGTGATAAATATGATCCATAACCAGAGACTATAAAAGTAATGGTGACTTTCAGAATGGGAGACTTTATAATAGAGCAAATAATAACATCTAAAAGATATTCAGAAGAAAAAAAATCTCTGATCATCTCATGGGAAGGAATGAGTTGTCTAAAAACCTCAGTTTGACTGATTAGCTAGCTTTCTGAGCTCAGAGACTAAAAGGGCAGTAGAAGGAAAGACGTATATCAGGGATAGGCTACATGTGCAGAATAGTTCTCTTTTGTAGCATGCCAAGGTCAACACGAAAGTATTTTAAAATTGGTTTGAACTAAGAACATCGGAAAAGAAAGGCAGAACTACTGAGGTCTTGTTTGGTTCAAGTATTCTTTAGCAGGAAGAATGATCGATGTTGCTGATAGAGAATTAGAGCCCTTTGAGGATTACATTCTTTAAATGAGTTTAAAGAATTTCAGAGTTCTAAAGAATAGCTGGAATCTTTGAGATGTTATAGAGGACAGGGATGAATACAAGACAAATGAAGATGGGCAGTTGCTGACTCATTGCAAGGGGAATTGGTGGTAGCCCTGATGCAAATTCCTAATAAATTTAAAAGGAATGTTGAGCAAGAGGAGTATTGAGTTAGTGCATAGAAGACAGTGGTTAAGAGAACAGCATATGGTTTTTAAGAAAAAAGTCATTTCTAAGTACCCTTATTTTAAAAAACAAGGCTATATGATTATAGACGTGGTGCAAGGTAATTTCTACAGGACAATTGTATAACAAAGGGTAGTGGTAGTCTTTAATATATTCATTCTATACCTAATTGTAAGGTTAGCTGATGAAAGGGACTGAGCTATTCATCTTTCTGTTATCACCTCTTGTCCTTAGGGCTTCATGTAGTTCCTGGCATATGTCCTTTTGATGTGTCCCTCTCATTCTTTTGAGCACTTTCTAACTTTCTAGTAGAACAACATTTCCTGATTCATCCTTTGTTTTCCGTGCCCCAGCCCTGCGTTCAGCCACTTCTCCAAGGAGTCCTGGTTCCTTTTATTGGAAAATGATGATTAGAACCAAGACCTGGGTGCTAAGCTTGGTTCATTAGAACCAAGACCTGGGTGCTATTAAGACATCATTACTTCCAGGCTTTCTCAGAGGACAGAGCTAGGAAATATTTGTATGTATTATATACATAGACACATGTATGTGAATATGGATATACATGCACACACAATTATATCTGTTTATATATTAAAAAGCATTTATTTACATCCACATTTGTAATTCTAAACTAATATTATACAGTTGATTCTAGTGTTATCCATATTTGTGACTTCCTTTTCTGAACATGGGAAATCTAGCTCTCCTTATCCTTCATTTCTTTTCTGATTTACGCATTCCCCTGGTATATAAGCAAGCTCTTGACCACCCCAGCCCAAAGCTCTGTTCCAGACACACTGCTTCCCGCCTGCAGCTGGCCCACTGATCCTGGCCTGGTCCCAGACAAAGAGCAGCAGCTCGCCAAAGTGTGTAGCTACCTTCTTCCTGGCATTGTGCAAACTCCAACTGCCTCAGCCTCCTTGAACTCTGCTCTCTTTCCCCTCCGTCTCCTAATTGAGGCTGCTGTAGGCTGCTTGGGTTTTCCTTTCCGGCACTGGCAGATAGTGGGTATTACTGTTAGGCTTCCTAACAGTTCTGGGCTACCTGTTTCCCAATCTATAAAACAATGGTTTCAGATATTTTGTCCAGGTCTTTAGTTGTTTCCAGTGGAAGGCCTAGTCCAGTACATTATTTCATTCTGGCTAGAGGTGGAAGTTACCTAATGTTATTCCTTGGCTTCCCACAGTGAAGATCATCTAGCTTTCCTTTGTCACCCTCTTTACCTACCTCTCCCTCCCAATCACAAAATACATGGTTTACTTTTTCCTGTTCTTCCAGTGTTGTTATAGTTGTTTATATTCTTATGACAACAGAACTACTGTTCTCAGATGAGCCATAGTCAATGTACTTTTCTTTTTAACTTTTTTATTTCTCCAGATTTCATAATTGTCCTGTTTTGCTTCTTGGTTTGGTTCATTTTCACTCATATTTTCTTTAAAAGTAGTATCTTTTAGTCCAGGTCTATCACTATGTATACATAACTGATTCAAAACTTTTTATTATGTTTAGAAGCCATGAAATTATAGAGGGAATTGTGTTTTATGGCTTGAACTTGATGTGCCACTTATAAAACATCTGAAATTATACGCTTGTATAGAGAGTATCAGTTAACTTTGGGCTAGCATGAGTTTGTATAATTCTGGACTTTTTCATTTTTCATAGTATTGAAAAAGTACTAGTTTATTCAAGGTGATACTGATTACTTTTGGTGGTCAGTAAAATAATCCTAGGTTATTTAGATTGTTGCTCTATACGCCTACTTTGGTACACAATTAGTAGTAGTAATATATAAACCTTGTAGTGGCTTCCTTTCATTGGTATAAACATGTCAGTCTTACTTAGGAGCCTTCATCAGAAGGCTTTAAAGTGAAGAAAGAAATTTTTTATATTTCTGATGGTCATAACTTTTGAAAAGCTGACATTAATTTTGCATATTCTTTTTAGGAAATTAAAGCCAATAGTATTTATTTCTAATAACATCTGTTTATGAAGATAATATAGGCTTTCCAACATGGAAGCAAGGTTCTAAATAACTATTAGTGTTAAAAATATTCATAGGTAGCATACTTAAAGTGTTTGTTTTAGGATATATTATTTTTTCTTTTAACTTTTGCCTCACTGTGGGAAGAGGAAAATGGAAGTTGAAAGTACATTATCCTGTCATTCTTAATTAAGGGGGACAAAAGAGATATGATAACTAAATAGAATATGTGATTCTTGATTAGATCCCACATAAAACAAAACAACATGGATAAAGGATATTTCTGGGTGAATTGGAAAAATTTGTACGTGAAATACATGTTGTTAGTTGTTTATAGTATTAAAAGGAAAGAAAGAAAGTACATTATCCTATACAAACAACTAACCATTCACCTGTTCATCTATTTTCCACAGATGGACGGAAACCATTTCCAATTAACCATGGGGAAACTAGTGATGAAACTTTATTAGAGGTAACAATAAAACTTGTTGCCCCACCTTCAGTGTGATTAATGTTCTTGTTATCTTTAAAACATCTCTAAAGATAACTGGTATAGGACTTCCCTGGCAGTCCAGTGGTTAAGACTCCACACTTCCACTTCAGGGGGCACAGGTTCAATCCCTGGTCAGGGAATTAAGATCCCGCATGCCACGTGGCATGGCAAAAATAAATAAATTAAAAGATAACTGGTATAACATTTTTCTGTATTTCTCCTTGTCCTGGCTCTCTTGAGAAAATCCAAAAAGAAAAATTTGAACTAGCGTTAAAAATCTACAGCAAATAAAGAGGTTTGCAGAGCTCTTTGTGTGAACAAGTATCAAATTTGAAAAAGACAAGAATAGTATTGAAAGAGATGCACATCGTATCCCATATTTCATTAAATCCAAGATACCATCATTTATATCTTGATCTTAGAGATTTTTAAATTTACGAACAAATTTTATGGCTTAGAATCAATAAAATATGTAATTTTCATATTAAAAGTTTCTTAAAAGCATTTTAAGAAAGAACACTTAGCGGATCTTATACTTTTGTACTAATCAAATTAAACCACCAGCCATTCACTCTTCTAGTGTCCTTTAAGTTATTTTTTACTTGAGAAAAGAAGTCTGCAGGATAAAATTAGTATGGATTAGGAAAATGTGAAACATTTATTTATCAGTTTTAAGTAAAACACGTTTTTAAACTGAAAGATTATGTATCTTTTTTCCCTATAGGATGCCATAGAAGTTTGCAAGAAGTTTATGGAACGTGACCCTGATGAACTGAGATTCAATGCCATTGCTCTTTCTGCAGCTTAGCTTGTCCAGAATGGAAGCACCAAATACTATATTATTTGCAACAAAATTAAATTTCTTCTGCCATACACTAACTCAAAAATTTTGATATTTTCATTAACTTGACTGATTAAACTTTATGTGAACTAAGCTTTGGCTTAATCTGTGTTTTATTATTATTTTTGCCTCAAATTAAAGCTGCAGTTCTTCCGTTTCTTTCTTATGAAGGATTTACCTTATTGGATGACTAGCTGTATCTTTCTTACTCTCTTTGAATTTCATGGGAGATTCTGTATTGGGACACAGGCACAATATCCATCTGCATAGTATGAACATATATATTTATTTAGCAAACGTTTGGTTAGCATCTGCTTTTAACGAGCTGGACACTGTCCTAGGCGCTGGAGTTACAGCAGTGAACACTGTGGGCAAATTCCTTAGTCACGGAGCTTATGTTCTTGTGAGAATAGACAGATGATAAGCACATTAATAAGATACATA
The DNA here is from genome assembly GCF_028021215.1 of Eschrichtius robustus. Taxonomy (NCBI): domain Eukaryota; kingdom Metazoa; phylum Chordata; class Mammalia; order Artiodactyla; family Eschrichtiidae; genus Eschrichtius; species Eschrichtius robustus. The sequence goes on from NC_090841.1 coordinate 51,003,108, forward strand.
CCAATAATGACCGCTATGCAGAAATTAAAGTCGGATTTGTGTTAGAGAGTGACTGAGTAGATACTTTAGATTTTTGTGGTTAGGGAAGGCTTCTGTGAGTGGTAACTTTGAAGTTGAGATCTGAATAGCAAAAAGTAGCCAGTCATAGAAATGGGAGAAGAGGGGAGAGTGGCAGGGAGAATAGAGAGAATAATTAATGCAGAGTCCCTAGAGTAGGCAAGTCTCGCTGTGTTGTAGGACCAGAAAAAAATGTTCATATGACCAGAGCATTGAAAATAATGGGAAGATAACAAGAGAAGAGGTCAGAATAGGAGGGCTTAGTGATACAGGAATACAGGAAAAGGAATTTGGATTTATTGCAGGTGTGACGGTAAGCCATTGGAGGGTTTTAAGCAGGAGAGTGACCTGATTTGGTTTATAATTTTAGATCACTGACTACTCTGTGGATAATACATTGGGGAGGGGGATAAGAATAGGGGTAGAGAGACTTGTGAGGATTCCACTGCTTTAGTTAAGAGACAGGTAGTGATGGCTAGGGTCTATAAAATTAGTAGTAATTTAGATTGAGGTATGTGAGTGAATTTGGGGTGTGTTTTGAAGAAGAAGGGGCTTCAGTTAAGTCTTAAAGGATAAGGTGGAAGGCAGTGGAAAGGTGGAAGAGTATTTGAAGAGTTAACGTCAAAACACAGGGTTGGTGGGATGGTCCTTCATCTTTTTAGGAGAATATTGGTTACACAGGTGTATACATTTAGCAAAACTCATTGAAATCTTACTTCACTGCGTATACATTTTACCCCCCCAAAACAAAACAAAATAAAAAAAAAAACCACAGCAGAGATGGGTTGGAATGAGTATAGCAGAAGAAAGACCAGACTGGTCCAGAATGAAGTTCTGAACCCGTAAAATTGAATGTAGATGTTTTATACACGCTTCAGTGAGTTAGGGTGGATTCCTGAGGCTGCAACATGAGATAAGTGGTATTTTAAGAATCTGAAAAAGAGGGACTTCCTTGGTCGTCCAGTGGTTAAGACTCTGTGCTCCCAACGTAGGGGACATGGGTTCGATCCCTGGTCAGGGAACTAAGATCCTGCATGCCACGTGGCACAGCCAAAAAAAAAAAAAGAATCTAAAAAAGTGGATATATGTATATGTATAACTGATTCACTTTGCTGTACAGCAAAAACTAACACAACATTGTAAACCAACTATACTCCACTAAGAATTTAAAAAAAGAAATGGTAAGTAACTTGATGCAGGTGTTAATTAACACTATGGTAATTATTTTGCAATATATAAATGCATTAAATAAATTGTACACCTTAAAAGTTGAATAAATTAGCTGTTTGTTATTCAAAGTGTGGTTACATCAGTATTACTTGGGGAACTTGTTAGAAATGAAGAATTTCAGACCCCACCCTTTACCTACTGAATCAGAATCTGTGTTTTCAACAAGATCCCTGAGTGATTCATATTAAGTCTGGGAAGAACTGGATTAGAAAAAATAGACTATAATGAGGTCACTTTGGACCTATCTGAAGAGGGCCTGAATGAAGTGTTGGCAATAGGGATGAAGAAATAATCTGAAACGATGCTGTAAATGGATACTATATAGAGATGATGCTTTGGCATGCCAATAACAACAACAAAGTGTTCGGGTTTTTTGTTACATTGTTTGCATTTTGTACTCAAATTTATCTTGTGTATCATCTTAAATATTTTAAATATTCCTAAGCAGTGTTCTGCCTGTTGCCTTGCTGGATTTCTCCTACATAATTTCTTTTTTTTTATAAATTTATTTATTTGTTTATTTATTTTTGGCTGCATTGGGTCTTTGTTGCCGCGCACGGGCTTTCTCTAGTCGCAGCGAGTGGGGGCTACTCTTCGTTGCGGTGCATTGGCTTCTCATTGCGGTGGCTTCTCTTGTTGCGGAGCATGGGCTCTAGGCGTGTGGGCTTCGGTAGTTGTGGCACGCGGGCTCTAGAGCGCAGGCTCAGTAGTTGTGGCGCACGGGCTTAGTTGCTCCACAGCATGTGGGATCTTCCCGGACCAGGGCTTGAACCCATGTCCCCTGCATTGGCAGGCAGATTCTTAACCACTGCGCCACCAGGGAAGTCCCATAATTTCTTAATAGATTCTTAATCAGTGACATGTTTTAGCAAGAATTTACATAGTTTCTCCAAGTTTTCTAGGTTGAGTACTAACTTTTAAAATAATTTTTTTTTTTTATTGAGGTATATTTGATTTACAATATTAGTTTTAGGTGTACAACATAGTGATTCAAAATTGTTATAGATTGTACTCCATTTAAAATTATTATAAAATATTGGCCATATTTCATGTGCTGTACAATATATCCTTGTAGGTTATTTATTTTACACATAGTAGTTTGTATCTCTTAATCCCATACCGCTATCCTGCCCTTCCTCCCTTCCCTCTCCCTACTCCCCTCTGGTAACCACTAGTTTGTTCTGTATATCTGTGAGTCTATTCCTGTTTTGTTATATTGATGCCTTTGTTTTATTTTTTTAGATTCCACATATAAGTGATAACGAACAATATTTGTTTTTCTCTGCCTGACATTTCACTAAGCATAACGCCCTCTAGGTCCATCCATGTTGTTGCAAATGGCAAAATGTCACTCTTTATGGCTGAGTAATATTACATTGTATATATACCACATCTTCTTTATCCATTAATCTGTTGATATACACTTTGGTTGCTTTCGTATCTTGGCAATTGTAAATAATGCTGCTATGAACATTGGGGTTCATTTATCTTTTGAATTAGTGTCTTTGTTTTCTTCAGGAAAACTACACCCAGGAATGCAGTTGCTGGATCACATGGCAGTTCTATTTTTAGTTTTTTGAGGAGCCTCCATCCTATTTTCCACAGTGTCTGCACCAATTTACATTCCCACCAACAGTGTATGAGGGTTTCTTTTTCTCCACATCCTCACTAACATTGATTATTCGTGGTCTTTTTGATGATAGCCATTCTAAGAGACATGAGGTGATATTGTGGTTTTGATTTGCATTTCCCTGATGATAAGCAATGTTGAATATCTTTTCATGTGCCTGTTGGCCATTTGTATGTCAAGTTCTGGGTCATTTCTGTATGTTGCTGTTAAGGACCATAATATGTTTTGGGGAAATGGGACTGACTAAATGAAACTTTAAATTTTTTCTTGGTGGACTTTTGAGAGCTGACTACACATCACCTTTCACCAGGTGCAATGATTTGCTTTAAATTATTGAAACAGAGGAGCATTTATAAACTCTATAAATATTTAACCCCTAATATATTGTGTTCATTTGTGACTAAAGCAGAAGTTATCTGTATTTTATGGTGAATCAAACTTTAATATATCTTAAATGCAAACGATCTTTAATTCTGTAAAAATTATTTAAACAAAGATCTGATTTAAATTTAATTTCCATCTTAGATTTGTGTACAGTATTTATTAGGTAAGCTTTATAACTGGACTGTGTATAACAAAAACCTGCTTATTTCATTTAATGAAAATAATATAGTTTAAGAGAGGTTTTTAGCCATTAATGTTTCTTTAAATAAATTTATTTATTTTATTTATTTTTGGCTGCTTTGGGTCTTCGTTGCTGTGTGTGGGATTTTCTCTGGTTGTAGCGAGCGGGGGCTACTCTTCATTGTGGTGCGCGGGCTTCTCACTGCTGTGGCTTCTCCTGTTGCAGAGCACAGGCTCTAGAGTGCAGGCTCAGTAGTTGTGGCACACGGGCTTAGTTGCCCTGCAGCATGTGGGATCTTCCCGGACCAGGGCTCGAACACGTGTCCCCTGCACCACTGCGCCACCAGGGAAGCCCCTAGCCATTAATGTTTGACTACTACTATAGTTTTCAAAAGAAGCATCTATAGGCTTAAGATACCTATATTGATGCTTATAAAAAAATTGCAAAGAGGCATATTTTCATTACTCTTTAAAAACTTCTATTTATAGAAATTTATTTCTTTTAGGGAAAGTTTACATACATGTATATAGGTGTACATTATCTGGAAATTAATAAGTATATATGTGTATATATGTATGTACATATGCATATATGTGCATGTATATATATGTACCTACACATTCATACCTTGAATAGGAAAATAACTTTGGTCTAAATTCTCTGCATATTATTAAAATCCCTGACTGAAGTTAAAGTAAAACCAGTTTGAAAAGTGTGTAATCACTGTGAAGGTTTTTAGAGATAATTTAGATAGATTTGTACACACATAAAGTTTAATAATGTTTTAATCTTACAGAATTCTCTGGCAAGGTCTTAAAATGAGGTTCCTTGTGCTCTCAACAGAATTACTACCAAAAACCAAGTGTGGAATATACTGAGTTTTCAGATAGCAGAAAATAAGTTTTGTCACTGCCTTTGTTCCTTTTGATTTCAAATTTTGACCGCTACAAGCATAAGCTATCATGATTTGGACGATTCAGTGTCCTAAGGGCATTTTTTTTCTTGGTGCCAATGGTGTCCATAGATGAGACCAGTCCACCATGCCTTAGTTTCACATAAATTCTTACTTGTTTTGCTTTTCTATAAAAGTTATTCTAAACCTTTCTCTTGATTTCTTCATTTAGGATAGTGGTTCTGAACCTGTCTGTTGCTTCCATCTGATAGCTGAGAGTCCCCAGTATGACATTACTACAGTCCAAGCCTAGATATTATAAGGGAGGCTATGTAGACAACAAAGGCTATATAGATTATGAGCATTAATTTCTTGTCTAATTGATAGGATGGTTGGAAATCCCTGGTTTAGAGGCACTGAATGTACATAATCCATACTAAAAGCTATTTTGCAAAATGAATTATTTAAAATAATTTAAAATGCATAGAAATATGTACTAAAGCTGTTCTAATCTATGAGACAGATATGAGTGGAAATTGAATTAAAATAAAAATCCATATGGTCAAGAATAAATCGCAAATGATATGAGTGACACATTTTAGTTCATTTAAAACTCTGCCCTTTATCAACATGTAAACATAGTTGGTATTTAAATAACAGTAATTATGCTAATAACATTATGCTAAAACATAAACATTGTTTATGTTGCATTGCCTACTGAGAGTTTAACTACCTATGGTTGAAGAATGACAAAGGATGGCTTTTGAATTTTCCTTAGGGCTCAGTAGTAGAAAGTTATTTTCCTTTATTCTGCCCTGAATACTAAGTATTTGAAGGCAGACATTCCTCCCATCCTCCACCACCACTGGTAGAAGTATACACATTTGATAATAGTGTATACAGTTAATGGGAATGTTACATTGTTTATATATATTTTTTTACCATTGAAACCAAAACATATTTCATGGTCTGGGTATAATTTAAAGGAAACATTCTTATGAAGAACTGATTTCCTTTTTAAACAAAATGCACATGCCTTAAATAGTTCTTCATTTTAATATGATAATATTTGCTCTCATAGCTGTATTCTGGTATGGCTTAATAATCAGCTACATATGAAGTATTTGAGATAACAGTACAGTAGTACTGATTTTATTTTAAGAACCTTAGAAAATATGACTTGTGGGCAAAATAAACACAGAAAGAATGTTTAAAGCGAACTATTCACCTTACTGTTTTAGTTTTTACTATGCTTTTTTCCATTTTCAGAACCCATGTATCTCATTTGCTACAAGTATTCCAGTGGAGGCTCTTAAATTCCCAAGGTTAGTAGCCATCTACTGTTTACTTGCTGTGCATGGAATGCCTAGAGAAAGTGACTTCTATAGCTAAATTAATAAAACATAGGAGAGAAAATGCTTAGGCCAATTTATTCATATCCCTCCAATATTACTTCTATAGTTTATAGCTATGTAGATATTAAGAATTTGTTGAGCAATTAACCTGGTTTAAAATGGGATCCAGTTATTCTCAAACTTTTCCATCTCAGGAACCCGTTAACACTCTTAAAAATTATTGAGGAGCCCAGAGAACCTTTATAGGTTATATCTGTTGATCTGTAAGTGTTAAAAATTAATGCAAATTTTAAGAATTTTTATGAATTCATTTAAAAGTAAAAATAAACCCATTACAAGTTAACAAATAACATTTTAATTAAAATAACTCTTCTTTTAAAATTTAGTGAGAAGAGTAGCACTATTTCACATTTAACAAAATGCAAAATCTCTTTAATATCTGACTTATCAAAGACAGCTAGAGTCTCCTTTCTGATAATGAAAAGTGCTTGCTGAAGTTGGCAATTTAGGGAGTCGGTGGTGATCTATGTCAAAACAATTTGAAGATAGTCATTGGAGGACAAAGTCAGTGTCTTCTGCATAGCATTTTATCCTCAGAGTCTGGTACAGTGCTTGGTATATAGTAGGGCCCAGATGATATTCAGTAGGTGATTGAACTATACTGCAGTGGGTTGAGATGTGAATAGAGGGTGAAGACATGGATTCAGGGAGCACAGACACCACCTTCAAGGCACTTGGTTGAGAACAGGAGAGAAATTAGGTCATAACTGGATTCAGAGCAGGATCAGAGAGGTCTTTTAAAAGAGTGTTTCTTTGTGAGGAAACAAAAACAAAAACAGCGGAGAGAAACTGAGAACACAGGAAAGAAAAGGGATGACAGGGGGACCTATGGAGGGTGGGGATGGGTAAGACATGTATCATCTAGCAAAGCATTTCATACTTTAATGAGCATATGAGATCCTAGATCTAGTTAAAATGCAGATTCTGAAACTGTGTGTTTCTAACTAGCACCCAGGCTGCTGGTCTGAGGACCTCACTATGAGTAGGGAGATTCTAGAACCCAGCTGAAGAGGTGAACCTTGCAGGAGGAGGAGTAGATACCTCTTCCATTGAATTGGGAGATCTTGGCTGATGGAACGTTTTTAAGAGAGAAATTTTTTCTCTAATATCCAGTTAGTACCCTTTCCCTTTCTAAATTCCCTTTCTAGTATTTAGAATTTTAGTGTTCCCACAATGCTTGATTGATAGCATGATACTGAGGTTATGACATAAAATATAGTGATTTTACTATTTAAAAAAAGAGACATTATTAGGATCACTAACAATGGTCTAAATGTCATTGCTTCATAAACAGAGCTCAGACTTTGGTGTTAGACATGGTTTGATTCTTGGCTGCTCTGACTCTGAGTGGTTTTGGGCTGTTAACACCTTAAGTAAAAGTACTTTCATGCAGATTTTTTTGTGAGAATTACAGATGTAGTACATAAAAGCCAGCACACAAAAAGTGGTGTCTATCATTACTACAACCACTCCACAAGTGCAATAAGCTATATTGAATGTAATTTCAAACTTTGTTTCATGAATCATCAGATTCATCTAATTTTTTAAATAATTTAAATAAGAAGGTGGAATGAACAGATCAAATTTCATTTCTATGCACAAGAGAACTGTGCATATTTCTTCTATAACTCGGACATGGTTTAACTTAAAAAAAAATCTCAAAATAGCTCAAGTTAGCGGACATGCAATTTTAGCAAGGATGACTGGAATTTTGGTCTTTCCTGTAATACTATTATATCCAAGCAATCCAAGCATACTGCTCATTAGAAAACATTTTTATCTGAATCTTTTACCCTTGGGGGCCAAGAATGCTGTTTTTCTCTTTTATAGCTATGTTTATGGAATGTAAATCACCCTGAGCAATTATTTCGACATTTCAAGTTATTATTACTATTCGTTCTTCACTTATAGCTATTTGAATTTTGACAAATTTCAATACAGTGACAAAACAAGGTCAGGTACATTCAATATAAGGTTATGGTGTACACCTATTTTAATTTGTTAGATCTACTATGAAGAAAATGAGGATATACAATATTTCACTTTTTACAGTTGGACTTCCTATACTAAGAACAGACCTCTGAGCTCTGGGAATTTTGAGACAACTGGTCATTGCCCAGTGTCTGTGTATGTGTGGGCTGGCTGTATCTGAGGGAGGGAGTCAGCAGCACAGAAGGTAATAGTCCCTTGACTACTTCTATATTGTTGCTTTGAAAACAGCAAGGCAGAATGTCCTCATTTGGCTTTCTTCAGGAAACACATGCAGATGGCAGAGAGGAACTCAGTAGAAGGTTAAGAAATAAATACTGCAATTGAGATAAAAATTAAGTCAACATTCCAGACTATTCCCAGGCACATTTTACCTGAACTTTTTTATTTTTTAAATTAATTAATTTATTTTTGGCTGTATTGGGTCTTCGTTTCTGTGCGAGGGCTTTCTCTAGTTGCGGCAAGTGGGGGCCACTCTTCATCGCGGTGCGCGGGCCTCTCACTATCGCGGCCTCTCTTGTTGCGGAGCACAGGCTCCAGACGCGCAGGCTCAGTAGTTGTGGCTCACGGGCCTAGTTGCTCCGCGGCATGTGGGATCCTCCCCAACCAGGGCTCGAACCCGTGTCCCCTGCATTGGCAGGCAGACTCCCAACCACTGCGCCACCAGGGAAGCCCTTACCTGAACTTTTATTGCCAGTATTCACAGTATTGCAAATAATTAGCTCTGTCTTATCTATTTTACAATCATCGTTGATCTCTTGCACTGGTAGAATATGCGCGGATGGTGGGAGATATAGCATAAAGCATATTGTAATTTGTAGCGTGCTTTCACATACAAGGTGATGAGGGCGTGCAGAAATGTCAGCCAAGCTACTTGAAGCCAGTTGTAGTTTAGGTTTGCGGGCCCAGTGTTATTAAGATCCTGCTGGACTTTGCTTTGAAAAGTTTTTCTCATTCTTCTTCTAAATCTTGTAATTGTTAAGTACTACCTTCATAATTCATGCTCCTATTCTCATCATGCTTTTAAGAGCTTTAAGAATTCTAAGCCCAGGGATCCCTTCAAAAGGACCTGACTAGAAATGGATGCTTATGGTGGGTGCCACGCTGATTTACAACAACTATCCTAACCTGACATTAGATCTATTCAACAGATACAGCAATAAACATGGAGGATACTGATATCTGATTCTGAAAAATTTAGTTATGCACATGAAGAGTTTCTTTTCTCTACTGCGTTGGCTGAGTATATCGGGATACCAATTAAAAGAAGATCTGAAAATTAATAACTCCTGCTCTTTTGATTTAACATCCAATAAACTTTTCTCTGGCCATAATGGCTTAAAGAACTAAGCACTTCCTTGGCAAAGAATTTTTCTGGCATGAAATATTAACTGTAAAAATTTTTTGGTTGTATAACTTAAAATGAAAGGTTAATTTTACATTGCACTTATTTTGCAAATGATATGAAATTTCTACAAGCCACCAGCAGAGCAAAAATAATTTTAAGTGTCTCTAAAATTTGAATTAAAGTAAAAATATTCTTAGTATTTTATCAGGTACATATTTGCATTTGACTTTTTTGGGACCAGCACTTGTGTATCTTGGTATCTCCGCTAGCTAGTATAGTGCCTTGGAGACTCAGTAAATGTTTGTTGTTGCTCAATAAATATATGCTGATTAGTTAATTTTCATTTTTCCCCATGTTAATGGTTTAGCTTTCCTAGTTATGAATTTTTATGCAGATATAAATTTGGAGATTAAAAGAAATTCTGGAAGGACTATTCCTATTAAGGTAAAAATTTTCTCTAATTTCTAAGCCAGAACCAGAAAAGTCAAAGCATTTTTTGAATAATTAAATTGGTAATTTATTGTAGGTGTTGTCAAGTAAAATTTTTCTTTCAAAATGGTGAAAACCTAGGCTATTGAAGTTTATCAATTTAGGTTTATTTTTTGTCTTTTTTTAGAAGGAAGTTAAGAGTGGCTTTATTATTAACAGTAAAGTAGACACCAGGATAATACAAAATATAAAAAACAGAAACAGAGAGGAACATTACATAATAACAAAAGAGTCTATCCATCCAGAAGACATAGCAATCCTAAATGCTTGCACCAAAAAATAGACTTCAAAATATGAAAAGCAAAAAATGATGAAATTGAAAGCAGAAATAGACACGTCAAGGCCCCTTAATTTAGATTTATCTTAAAATATGTTATAGGAAGATAAAAATTATTGAAAATTTGGCCATGGTATAATTATTAATAAGATTTTAGAAAGTGAAATGATGGGTAAATAACATTTTTCTGGCCTATTCCACCACTAGGAGAATAAAGTCAGTTCATAAATGCATATGATACTCCTAAATCTTTGATCTTTTGGAGTTACATCTCCTTTAATTTTCAAGTAGAATGCCTTGAATGACTCTTCTAGATTCCCGAAATATCTCCAAGGATTTTTAAGAGTATATGTATCAAAAAAAAAAAAAAAAAAAAGAGTACATGTATCTCCAGCCTTCTCTGGTTCAATTGTATGCTTCTGCTGAATTGTCAATTTCTGTTTCAGTCTTTCAACTATGACAGACACTGATCTTTCCCAGGTAGCACTTTGCCTCATGTAGGACATTACTGTACCCTTCAAAGCACCACTAACATAAAGCTGTGTATCCAACTTTACCAGAGGTCTCCATACTTCAGGAGAGAATTAGAATATAACAATGTCCACCACTACCTTAAATCTATACTTTGAACATAACTATTTCTCGAATCTAAGGCAAAAGAGTTAAACCTTTTGCAGGTATATCCAGCTTCCTAGCCTTTCTGCCCTATATCAGAGTCCACCCTATACTCGTTTGTTGGAGAAAACACTTTTCATAAATATTTCTCATGGCCAACTTCCATCCTACTTTAAGAATATTCCACTCACTACCTACAGGAGTTAGTTTCTCTCTAGGACTCATTAGACATCCTTATACACAAGAATGCACACAGGGGGACATCCCTGGTGACACAGTGGTTAAGCATCTGCCTGCCAATGCAGGGGACACGGGTTCAAGCCCTAGTCCGGGAAGATCCCACACGCCGCAGAGCAACTAAGCCTGTGCGCCACAACTACTGAGCCTGCGCTCTAAAGCCCGCGAGCCACAACTACTGATCCCACGTGCCACAACTACTGAAGCCCACGCACCTAGAGCTAGTGCTCTGCAACAAAAGAAGCCAACACAATGAAAAGGCTGTGCGCCGCAACGAAGAGTAGCCCCTGCTCGCAGCAACTAGAGAAAAGCCTGCGCTCAGCAACAAAGACCAAACTCAGCCAAAAATAAATAAATAAATAAATAAATTAATAAAAAACATAAATTGCTGTTGTTTAAAATAAACAAACAAACAAACAAACTGACCCCTACATTCAAGGAAATCCCTTTGCTTTGTTTCATAAAGAACCTTCTGAAGGAGGTGGGACCAAAGCTGGCCTCTTTTGTGGTTATTTCCAACCCTTGAGGGAACACCTGACTCTCTGTGTAGACTATTTCATGGCTGTGCTGGAACTCTGAAGAATAGAAAAAGGCTTCAGTTCTTCCTTTTTTTAAAGGTAGAATATTTATTTATTTATTTAGGCTGCGCTGGGTCTTTGTTGCGGCACTCGGGATCTTCATTGCAGCATGCGGACTTCTTAGTTGTGGCATGTGGACTCTTAGTTGCAGCATGCATGTGGGATCTAGTTCCCCGACCAGGAATGAACCTGGGCTCCCTGCATTGGGAGTGCAGAGTCTTACCCACTGGACCACCAAGGAAGTCCCAAGGGGTTCATTTCATAGCTGTTTTGTAAGGTCTCTTCACTCTGCATGATGGTGAGCATGAGATGTGCTAGAGATCACTTTGATCTCACTACTGATGCCCACACAACTACTAGGGCTAAATCTAGGAGCACAACTTAGGTCTCTTATTCCCCAGGCCAGTCCATTTTGTAGTTTTGGAAACCTTTCCTTTTTGAAGCTAATATTTTTTCGATATCCACCCACTATTCACAAAATAGGAAGAATGAAGGGGTTATTTTAAAAAATGTAGTTTGAATTTTTAGAAGTTTCTTATAATATGTGGCTGTTTCCTCCCTGCAAAAATAAAATGAAATCTTTTATACTTCAAAATATAAATAAAAATGGCTATTACAATTCTAAGTTAATAACACAGTAAATGCTGTACTTCATTTTTTTTCCTGTTTTTTTTAGCAGAACAAGTTGAACAGACAGTAATGTTGTTGCTCTTTTCAAGTAAACTTAATGAGAGCTCAGGTAGAACTTCTGTGCCAAAACATGAAAACACTAAACAGAAAGAAAATGTTTTAGAGAAAACAGGGCTTGACTATTCTTATCTTTGATTATCATTACTAAATATATCCTTTTAGGGAAAATACAGAGTTCATTTTACTCATTTCACTAGGTCGCAGGAAGAGAAGTTTGGTAAACAGACATTCTCTCTTTCTTCTTACCCAGAAGCCCCAGTAGTTTATTTTAAAGATAATTTTAGGGTAAGTCCTTTTGATCTTACTGCTATCACTTAGAGAATTATAGTGTGGTTTTGCAAATCTGGCTAGACTGCAGGACCTTAACAACAAAAAAACCCCAACAAAAACCAAAGTCTTAGATTCTCTGTTAAATCATTTGAGTTCAACGATAGGAAACTCTTGTACATGCTGAAAAAATGAAACAAAACAAAAACCCCCAAAGCCTTAAGATCTTTACAGTAGGAAGAAAATAACCAACTACTCTTCAAATTATGGGGTTGGTCCCATGTTTTGAAAGTTACCATCTCTACTGGTCTCTTAATAAGCTGTCTGTGCACACAGGGGGAAGGTCAATAAGAACCAAGGGCTTCTATCTAGACTATCCCATCTCGTCTAGCAGATTCAGAAGACCTGTTTAGGACCCCTGCCTTCATCCACTGGGCAAGGCACTCATTATCATCATCTTAAGGCTGTACTGAAAACTTCCTCAGTATTTGTCTGCCTTTTGGGGGAGTGATATAATATGGGATTCACCTAGAATATTTTCCCTTTCTGCTTCCTGCACATCTACATTCCTCCCTCTTACCTTCATTTCTTAAATATTGTCTGTAACATCGTGGCTACTTTTTTCTCCCTGGCTTCCATTTCCAAATGTAGGATTAAACCTACCTTTCTGAGTATCATTATGTAAGTACTGACAACATCCGTAATCCTTTAATTACCAACACTGAAGGATGTATTTTTGTGGGCAAAGATGGGATAATTAGAACTTTATCATTATATATATATATTTTTTCTGTTTACATGAACTTTTATTTTTTTCCAGCTTTATTGAGACATGTAACATATACTGACATATAACGTTGTGTAAGCTTAAGGTGTACAACATGATGATTTGATACACGTGTAATTGCGAAATGATTACCACAATAAGGTTAGTTAACACTTCCATCACCTTACATAATTACCATTTCTTCTTTTTTTGTGGTTATAACATTTAAGTTATACTCTTGGTAACTTTCAAGTATATAATAAAGTATTGTTAACTATAGTTACCATGTTGTACATTAGATCCCCAGAACTTATTCATCTTAAATCTGGAAGTTTGTATCCTCTGACCATCTTTCCATTTCCACCAGTCCCTGCCCCTGGCAATCACCATTCTAGTCTCTCTATTTCTATGAGTTTGGCGTTTTAAGATTATATATATATATATATAATATATGTGTGTATTTTCTTTATCCATTTATCCATTGATGGACACTTTGGTTATTTCCATGTCTTGGCTATTGTGAATGTTGCTGCAATGAATATGGGGTTGCAGATACCTCTTCAAGATAGTGACTTCATTTCCTTCAAATATACATTCAGAAATGGAATTACTGGATTACATGGTAGTTCAATTTTTAATTTTTTGAGGAACCGCCATAATATTTTCCGTATTAGCTGTACAATTTACATTCCCACCAACAGTGCACAGGGTTCCCTTTTCCCAGCATTCTTGCCAACACTTATCTCTTGTCTGATGATAGCCGTTCTAACAGGTGTAGGATGGTATCTGTGATTTTGATATGCATTTCCCTGATGATTAGCGATGCTGAGCATCTTTTCATGTGCCTGTTGGCCATTTGTATGCCTTCTTTAGAAAAATGTCTATTTTTTAAATCAGATTTTTGTGTGTGCTGTTGAGTTGTATGAATTACTTATATATTTCAAATATTAACCTCTTATCAAATAGATGGTTTGCAAATACTTTTTCCATCTACATTCTGTAGATTACCTTTTCATTTTGTTGATTGTTTCCTTTGCTGTGCAGAAGCTTTTTAGTTTGAGGTAGTCCCACTGGCTTATTTTTGCTTTTGTTGCCTGTACTTCCGGTGTAATCCAAAAATCATTGTCAAGACCAGTGTCAAGCAGCTTTCTCCCTATTTTTTTTCTAGGAGTTTTACAGTTTCAGGTATTACAATTAATTTATTTCCTGTTAGTTTCTGTGAACAGTATAAAATAGGGGTCCAATTTCATTCTTTAGCATGTGAATATCTGGTTTTCCCAACACCATTTATTGAAGAGACTATAATTTCCTAATATGTATTCTTGGCTCCCGTGTCAAATATTAGTTGACTATATATTTGTGAGTTTACTTCTGGGCTCTTGATTCTCTTTCATTGTTCTATGTGTCTGTATTCATACTAGTATCATACTATTTAGATTACTATAGCTTTGTAATAAAATTTGAAATCAGAAAGTGTGATACCTCCAGTTTTGCTCTTCTTTCTCAAGATTGCTTTGACTATGCAGGGTCTTTTGTGGTTCTGTACACATTTGTCGATTGTTTTTTCTATTGCTGTGGAAAATGCCATTGGAATTTTAATAGGGATTGCACTGAATCTATAGATGACTTTGGGTAACGTGGACATTTTAACAATGTTAATTCTTCTAATCCATGAACAATGGATATCTTTTCATTCAGAATTTTTGTCTTCTTTAATTTCTTTCATCAGTCTCTTATAATTTTCAGTATACAGATCTTTAACCTCCTTGGTTAAATCTATTTCTAAGTATTTTATTGTTTTATAAATAGGATTATTTTCTTTCTTTTGCAGATAGTTTGTTGTTAGTGTATAGAAATGCAAATAATTTTTGTATGTTGATTTTGTATCCACAACTTTACTGAATTCTTTTATTAGTTATAAGCTTTTTGGTGGATTCTTTAGAATTTTCTCTATATAAGATCCTATCATCTGCAAACAGAGAAAATGTCATTATATTGAATATATTTTTTCATCTACCTTCTAGGAGTGATTCTTCCTGTTAATAAATGTGTCTTATAAGCATGAGAAATATACCGGCCATTCGGATGTTGGCTATCTGAATCCATGAGGGTTGACATTTTTATGAACCATATTCAACCAGAGTATAAAACTCAGTTATTTTATTAGAAGTGTTTCCACTGTACCTGTCTCTTCTTGCAATTCTTTCCAGCCACAAAGTCCCTTCATTCTTATAATCTTTGCCCCAGGCATCGTCCAGCCCAGTGCTTCCCTGCCCCTTCCTCTTTCATAACACAGAGTAACTCCTTTCCCCCAATTCACCTAACTCCTCTCTACTCTACCCCACACACTTGTTTAAAAAAACTTGGGCACCTCTACTGAACCAAAGCACTAATCAATGAAGCCAGTCCCTCCCTGTAGAGCAGTGGTTCTCAACTGGTGGTGATTTGGCCCCCAGGAGACATTTGGCAATGTCTGGAGACATTTTTGATTGTCACATCTACAGGGGTGCTACTAGCATCTAGTGGGTGGAGGCCAGGGACGCTGCTAAATATCCTACAATGCACAAGACAATCCCTTATGACAAAGAATTATCCAGCCCAGATTGTCAGCAGTATACCTGTTGAGAAATCCTACTGTAAAGAAATTCTTGTATTAGCTTCAGTAATCATTGGTATTTTCTACTCTGCTCCTATTAAAGTTTTATTACTTCTGTGCATTAAGAGTTATATATTTTATACCCATATGCACACCAGTCAATAATCAATTGTTGAACACCAGATACATGTCAGGCAGAGTTAGGCACTTCTAAATTGCTCATAGTTCTATGAGGAAAACAGACAATATAATACCTCGTGATTGAAGGGGCTACGATTACATAAAGAAAAGGTACCTGGGCTTCCCTGGTGGCGCAGTGGTTAAGAATACGCCTGCCAATGTAAGGGACACAGGTTCGAGACCTGATCCGGGAAGATCCCACGTGTCGCGGAGCAACTAAGCCCTTGCGCCACAACTACTGAGCCTGCGCCCTAGAGCCCACGAGCCACAACTACTGAGCCCGCATGCCACAACTACTGAAGCCCACGTGCCTAGAGCCTGTGTTCCACAACAAGAGAAGCCACTGCAATGAGAAGCCCGCACACCGCAATGAAGAGCAGCCCCTGCTCGCTGCAACTAGGGAAAGCCCACGCACAGCAAGGAAGACTCAACACAGCCAATAAATTAATTAATTAATTAAAAAAAAAAAAGCGGTACCTAATGTAGCCCAGGATGATCTGCAAAGATATTTTGAAGGATTCTGAGAAGGAAGAGGCCTGAATTGAGCCTGGAAGAATACGCAGGAGAAAGCCAGGCAAAGAAAGGGAGAGAAACATGTTTCTCACAAAGGGAAAAACATGGGTCAAGACACATGGTTAGAGAAGAGAGCAGCAGCAAGTCCTGAAGGATGTCAGTGTGCTGGCAACGATCAGGTGGCCCTTAAGCTGGCAACTGGGAGTCCTTGAAGGAGAAGTTAATTGGGTAGAATGATAAGATTTAATTTTAGAAAGGTCATACAATTTCTGAAATCCGGCTGAGAGCTAATGAGGGCCTGAACTAAAGTAGAAATGAGGATGAGTAAGAGGGGCCAATTGGACTGATATTGAGGAGACAGAAAGGACAGGACCGGGGATGGGGTGGACATGGAGGTAAGAGATGAGGAAGTCCAGCATGACCCCCGAATTTCAGGTGTGGTACCATTTACAAGTCAGGGAAGGCAAGGGGAAGTTTGTGGGATGAGATAGAAAGTCAATTTTGGACGTATCTTTGTGTCATAAAAATGTTTTCATTTATAAAAGTAGTATACATGTCTCTTACCAAAAAATTGTAGAAGAGAGAAGTATGAAATGTCCATTCACTCAGTGTTAAACTTTGGATGGAGTTTCGTTTTGTTTTGGCTGTGCTGCGTGGCTTGCGGGATCTCAGTTCCCTGACCAGGGACTGAACCCCCACCACATCAGTGAAAGCCCCCAATCCTAACCACTAGGCCACGAGGGAACTCCCATATTTTGGGAGGGAGTGGAGTTTTTTCCAATTTGTTCTATGTGGAAAATTATGCATTTTAAAAATACAATCATAGTGGGATGAACTGGGAGATTGGGATTGACATATATACACAAATATATATAAAATAGATAACTAATGAGAACCTGCTGTAGAGCACAGGGAACTCTACTTCAGTTTGCTGTACAGTAGAAACTAACACAACATTGTAAAACAACTATACCCCAATTAAAAAAAAATGCAATCACAAATTTGGGTGCTTTATAGATGTTTTTTCCCCACTTCGTAATATATTTTTAAACATCTCTCTGTGTCATTGAACATCCTTTTACATTTTTATTGACTGCACAATATCTCACTCTATGGAAGAACCATAATTTACTCCACCATCCCTATTGTTTAGATTGCTTCGAGATTCTCATTTCTAGCAAATCATGTGTAATGCCATCACAGGTTGAGTCCTCCAGAAACTGACAGAAATGCCACTTGAAACATAAGATACTTATTAGGGATTGACCCCAGGGAAGTGAAGAGGGAAGGAACAGCAATGGGCAAGGGAGAAGTTGAACTATGCCAAAGGCTGACTGCTTCTACAGACCTCATATCTACAGAAAGGGCCCATCAGAGTTGTCCTGAATTGGGTGGAAATGAGTGGGCTTTTATAACCTCACTCAGTCACCAGACAAGGGCTGCTCTGGCAGGGGCACGACCTCAGGTGAGGCTGCGCTCTGTGGCCGAGGTAGACTTCCAAAGGGAGGTTTGGCCAGTGCATCTCTGTGTCCACTGCAGATGCTCATTGTGTGCATATATCTTCACTCATATCCTTAGGATAAATTCCCAGAAGTAGAATTGCTGCAGTAGAACGTGGGCATTTTAAAAACTTTTAATATTTATTGCCAAATTACCTTCCAGAAAGATGGGTCACTTTCTCCTACCAACAGTTCAGTTCATCACTAATATATAAGAACATGACAATTGTACTGTTTTATGTTTTTAAATATTGAAAGGCACCTCAAATTCTTTTGGAAAATAAATAATATCTGTGATGTTTTGTTATTGTGAATTTCATCTTTAACTCCTAAGGCAGGTTACCTTTCTCTATAGAGCTGTATAAATCTTTCCAAAAGGATAAAACACTCTAATGACTGATGGTAAGACACAAAGAACTGGATTTGGGTCTTGTGAGTTGCAAATCTGCAACACTAAAGAGACAGAAATGGCTGGTGCTTGAGCTGACTTGAAACAGAATTTGCAGTACCCTATAGCTCTTTCCATGTGAGTATCTGAGCAAATAAATGAAATTCCCACTTATTAGGAAAAATCCATATTTGACACACTACTGTTAGAGAGAGACGAACGGGAAATAACCATCATTTATTAAGTGCCTGCTCCATGCCAAGCAATGCCCTTGGCTTTTACATACACCATCATATTTAATTCTCACAAGAACCCTTTGAAGTAGTTATTATCACCACATTTTTCAGGTGAGGAAACTGAAGCTCAGAGAATTTGGTAACTTGGTAACCTTAGTCATACAGGTTCCCAAGCCTGTGCACTTCTTGCCATCCTGGGCTGCTGCCCCCAAAGCTGTAAGTCAAGTGACACAGCAGTAGCTTTAAATGGTATAGTATATATATATAAAACAACTGTAGTAACAGTGACTCTCATGAAGCTTGCAGAATGTCTGTCTTTCTACTGGGTTGGAAGTCCATAGGATTCACTGTCTAAAATTTTTAAATTTTTGTATCACTTATGATACCCAGCACATTACACATATAATGTGCTCACTAAATATTTAATAGAACAGGTCTTAAATAGCCGGAAAGAAATTTCTTCCTAGTTTCGTTTATCCTTTCATCCTCATTTTGGGTTTGTCCTGATCATGGTGTCGTCAGGAGGCAAAGAGATGATCCAGTCAATGGTTTCCCACTTTAGCAGGAACAACTGTGAGCTCTTTTAAACAGACACACTGATTACAGACAACGCCAGTGAAAAAAGGGTTGGATGAAAATAAACATAACAAATAAACACCATCCTCTAGAAGTCACCCCAGTCGGGAAGGATGCTGGTGAAATCTTTATTCAGAAGTGTAAATGAGTTTAATCCAGCCTTTAGATCTAACTTCTAGGTAACAGGAAATAGTGAGGGAACAGAAATATGTTGAAGACACCCCAAAGAAGCCATAAGACAAGTCTAGAAGTCTGCCTGGTTTCTTTTTAAGAAGACAATGTCATTCTAAAAAGGGGGAGGGGGTAGAGTGGGAGAGAAGGAGGAGGCTATTCTAGGCTAAAAAAAAAAAAGAGGCAACCAAATGCAATGTGTGGTTATTGTTTGAATTTCTGGTCTAAGTCAGCTGTAAAAGACATTTTGGAATCCATTGGAGGAATCTGAGTCTGGACTGGGCATATATTAATACTAAGTGATTAAGGTTAGCTTTAGTTAGGTGTGAAAATGGTAATATGGTTATGCAGAAAAGCGTTCTTTAAAGAACGAGATGTATATTATAATACTTAGAGATGAAATCTCTATCTTTAAGTAGGAAATATGTATATTTTCAGCAGAAAATGTGATGAGGTAAATAAGGCAAAACTGGGTTTTAGCTATCCATTATACTAGTCTCTCTGCTCTTTGAGGTCGTTTTGCATCATAAAGAGGATCAACCAGGAAAAAAAAAAAAAAGGGATGGCTTCCTTTACCGGAGTAAGGACCGATCTTTATCTTCTTCCAACAGTGACAACATCAACGTGTGGCCCGGCTTCAGGAGCAAGAAGCGAGATTCCAGGGAGCCTAGACAGACGAGCAGGTTCCTTTCCGGAGATCTGATTTCTGTGGGAAAAGAACCCGCGTAAGGCAACCCTTGAGCCTCCGGCCCTCCAGTCCTGTGCATCTACCCAGGTCCCCTGCGGATGGTGAATAACCCGTCACCTTACTGCCCCCTAAGTGTTCCCAGGCCACGCAGGGTGGCGGGCGTGACGCTCAGGGTGAGGGCGGGAGAATGCTGGGTTCCCCTCCTCTCCGACCCTTCGCGGAGGGATGGGGCCTGAGTGGCAGCAGGTATCTTCCACCTCACCCACCTGGAAGCGAAGCGGAGAGGGGCTGGCCCAGGCTGGGGGAAATGGGCCGCACATGCCAAGGCCACTACCCTCACCTGCCGCCAGGAGAGCTCCGGCCGCGGCAGGAGGCGGAGACCCGGGAGTGCGGACGTCCTCACCTGGCGGCGGGGCGGGCGCGCAGCGGATTCCGCCGGAGAGGGAGGGGCGCGCTGCGAAGTCGGGCCGCAGGTGAGGGCGGCGGGCCGGGCCGCGCTCCACCGCGGGGGACGTTTCTTGGCTGGGAAAAGGTGCAATTGTGAGCAGCTATTCCTGGTATGTCAGGCGGGCCGGGCGGCCGCGAGCCCTGGGGGCGCTGCTTCCCGGGGCCCCGGCAGAGGGAAGGCGGCCAGGCGGCCGGAGGCGGGAAGGATGCGGACAGAATGCGGGCGCGGGGGCGCATCTCCTCTGGGCGGGGCCGCGGTCCGGCGGGCGGCGCGGGAGCGGGTGCGTGGCCCGGGCCACGGCCTCCTGGCGGACGGTGGCATCCCCTGGGCCAGACTGTCCGACCACAAGGGCCGCTGCGGCCGTGAGCCCCCGGGCGCGGCGGGGGGTAGGGTGGGGAGGACGGAAGCGGCGGCTGGGAGGCCCGGAGTGGGCGGCGGGGGTGCGCGGGGGCGGGGCATCCCGGGAGGGCGGCGGCCGCGCAGCCACTTTTGAAGTCCAAACAGTCCTCGGGGCTGGTGCCGCGCGCCGCCTCTGGTAGCCCTCTCCGCCTCCCGCGCTCCGCCTGGGTCTCCGCGGCGTGTTCAGGAGTTTAGAGAAAGCCGCGGCTTTAAGTTCTCGTGGGTTCGAAACTTCACCGAACTGCAGGGCGCAACAAAGGGTCGGAGAGCCCGGGCGTCTTGCAGCCGGCGAGAGGCCGGAGCAGCGGCACTCCCGCCTTTCCGCGCACCCACTATGTCTCTCTCTCCCCCTCTCCCCCTAGTTCTGGAAGTGATGGAGGAGGCGGAGGCCGACTGCGCCCTAGCGTTCGCCGAGGCCCAGAGATGGGTGGAGGTGAGTGCCTTTACTCCTCTTCTTTCCGCACGACTTGGCGGCCTCGCGGCCGCTCCCGCCACTCTGCTTTCAGCCGCCTCCCGGACCTTAGCTGGCGCAGCGCCTCAGGCTGGTTCGCTCAGCAGTTTGGGGGACTTTGCAAGTTCTGCGCCTCCTATGATTTAACGTCCAGCGAAGTTTAGCGCTGCCCTCCCCCCCGCCCCCCGACGGTCTCGCTGGCTTCCCCGGAGCTCCTCTGACAGGACAGAGTCAAGAGCTTGGCCCCGCGGGTTTGGGGACCGCGCATCTCTGTGGACCAGCCCACGTCCGCGCCAGGACGCCTGGGATGTCCCTGCTGGGCAGAGACGGCCCAGGGTCCTCGGGTGCGTTTCTTTGGGGTGGCTAGAAGTGGAAATGCCTGAAACGTACCTGCTTGGGCAGCGTATTGTGTGTTGTGTGGGAGGGCGGATGGAGGAGGGTAGACACCTGTGGCGCACCTGGAGAGATGCTTTCTCCGAGGCAGCTTCCGGAGCCCAGGGTGTGTGAGTCAAGGCGCGTACATTTTCCAAAGTCGGCATTGTTAAGACCAAGATATCCTGAAATCACTCACTCAAGGGTTGTTAGTTTCCCAGCTGTGCCTCAGGGAGGAGATCTTCCATTCCCCTCCTTGCCGTTAAAAAGGAGATGGTCTCTTGGAAGTTCCTTGATCAACGCATTAGGGTTACGTTTGTCTGTAGAAAGTTAACACCAGGACTTCTAGCCGTTTTATTATTGGATGAAAAAGATGACTTTTATAATGATGCTAAAGAAGTCTTACGAGCAGATGTGAATCAGGAACCGAAAGTATTGCCTTTATCAGCCTTGCAGTCATTTAAGGGTTATTGATGCCACGTGCTGGTCTTCTCAACATATTTAAAAATTCAAATTAGGATTAAAGGTTATTCCATGGAAAAACAATATATTCAAGAATCCCAGAGCAAACAGTATTTTAAAACAATTCATTTCTCCTTAAAGAAATAAATTATGTATGTGGAAAAAAAGATAAACTTTAAATGTTATGTTTTTCACGCTAAAGGAAAGTGAATGTATCATTACCCACTAGACAGTGGCAGGAGGTGGAGATGGGTGGCGTCTAAGAAATTAGCTTTGCCGTCTTTTTGTACTGAAACTTGAGCTGGTTTGAAGGTGACTTAGAACGGTGTGAGGAGAGGGCGTGGGGAGGTTGGGAGAAGAATAAACACTGTATTCTGAATTGAAATGAGAGTGGAAAAATTCCAGCAATGTAGTTAAGAGAAATAACTTCCCCCATTCATAAACCTTGAAAAGTCAAGGCTTCCAAAGGTAATTTTCCATTAGCAGTATGTGTACTGCATAATTTTAGAAATCAAACTTGCCCTTCTGTGTTTGAATGTTGGGACGGAGAGAGGGAGAAGGGAAGAAATATGGGGATACTTTTTTGGCCATACAGGGCTCCTGTGTAGAGTTTGTATCTGCAAGTTCTGTATTTGCTTCAGGGAATCTGTGAATATGGATGATTTCACATCCTTTCCTTTTTCAGTGTACAGATTTTTGAAATCTAAACATTCCTTTTTTTTTTTTTTGTGATAGCTTGCTTATAATTGGAGACTTCTGTGAGAAACTTGTATCTAATAAACTCTGGGGAGGTGTGTTGTGATAAAAGATACCCCATGTGCACGGTAAATGTGCTCATCTTCCCACCCCCATCCAACTCCACCTAAAAGTGTTTGTCAGCAATGATTTGGCAACTCTGTAAAGTGCTTTGTTCATCATTAGCAGAAAGCCAAATCTTTCTAAAGTCTTTGCCATAGAATTTTAATATGGTTAACTCTTATGAAATTAAAATTAAGTGACTTTTTTCCCCTAGTGCCACAGGGAGCGAGGCAGTACGTTCATTGAAGATATATGAATAATTTACATATTCACATATACTTTTGGTATACTTGGGACATTGAAGTGACAGCATTGTGTTCACTGTTAGGTTTATGTTATTTCTCCAGTTAGTGTCCAAATTTATCTGTCTCCTTAGCTTTGCCTTTATAACCAGAGCACATCTTTTAAAATATTGCTCTTGCCAAAAGAAGCAGAGTGAATGAGTGTCTCATTCCACAGCCACTTAACCCTGAGAACCCCTAATTTGAGGATAAAATATTGATTCCAAAGTGTATTTATAAACTATTTTGGAAAGCAAGGAAGATTATAGTGTAAATCTTTCTCCTGCTCACTAATAGCCTTGCTCCATTTTTCCATTTCTATCATACTTTCTTCTACATACATTGAAGCATAAGTGGTTCATTCATATATATATATATATTTTTTATATATACACAGTACACATATATAAACATATATGTAATATGTGAATTATATCATTCATATATATGTATTTATATATATACATATAACACACAAATACATTAATATATTATATACTATAATATACATATTATATGTATTGTATGTAATATACCTATAATATAATCTGCTACCTTTATTCTCAGCTGCAGCTTTGACCAACCCAAGGTCAGAAAACTCCGATAACCTTGTAAATCTTTGAAAGATGACCAGAGTCCATGGCAGTATGTCCTTGCCATTTCCATTCTCCATCAGCGATTTAAAATAACTAATGTATTAGTCCCACAACCAAAGTTAAAGTCTTAAATTTGTTTTGTTTTGGGAGGAGGAGAAAGGGTAAGGTGAGGGCTAGTGTTTGTTATTCTGCCAATTATTGTCATTTCATGACTCTTTGTTTATTTCAAATTGTTTCTTCGATATTTCAAAGTGTATATATACTTCTGGTTAGTTTCATATTTGAAATCAAAACAAATGTAGGAACATAACCTTTTAAGGTAATTCAACATCATGATATTGGATTATTATCTGGTTGGAAATGTGGTTTGGAGTATTAATAATGTATTGAGCTAGTTTATGATTAAACACAGGTTGAAAGCCAAATAATGTAATGGTTTGAAGGCAGAGGCAGAGGGGAAGCTTGATTCTAGCAAGGTCATGGAGTGGGAGAGGAAGTGGTAGAAAATGCCGCCCAGACCCTCTAATTTTAGTCCTTTTCTTCAGCACCTTTTAATTTTCTGTACCTTACAGTTTCTTCTGTCCCTCTGTTTATGGAGCATTTAAAAACCTGTGATAAACAGACAAAATACCAATGAAATTGAAAACTGAGTATATTGCTCATTGCATTGGTTGGTCACCCATTCCAGTCTGTGACTTAATGTTCCTATCTAGGTTGAGGTTTAAACACAGTAGTAATTTTTATGACTGGAGCGGATCAGGCTAACTTAATTCAACACCTTCCTGCTTACCTGCCCGTCCTGTTATCTCTGTGTTCGAAGTTTTCAGTATCACTGTCACCCTGTAGAAGGACCAAAGGGATGCCAACTTGAGCTCATGGCCATGCCTGGCACCAGAATATGAATCCTTCCCCAGTTACTTCCAACTGGTCTGTTTCTCCACCTGCCCCATTTTTGTCCTTTGGGAGTTGTGTGCTGGTCATCACTTTTGTTTGCCTTTAGGTGCTAAATTTTTAAAGAATCGCACTCTGTGGGTCCCCCATTGATATTTACAAAATTCGCCTAAGTGGTTTCCCCTCTTTCTCTGTAAACTGCATCCCTTCTACTGGTGGTTTCCAACCTGTGGTCTGGTGTGAAAGGGTTTGCTGGGTGCACTTGAATCCTCAGTGCATACCAGTGTTGTCTGTAGACTAAATGAAGGTCTCATGATTTGTACTGTTGCTTTTCAAATGGATGTAGAGCGATGTAAACATGCATTTGAAAATGTTACTGAATTCATAGAAGCATTTCTGGTAATTATATATAATTTCAATTAACAGATACTAAACTTGAAAAGACTCTGATGGTAAAACTTTGTTTAAAATTTTAAATGTTAGAAAGCAATTCTTACACTAGCTGTTGCAATTAAAATTAGTTTTTCAGAATATAAACCTGATTTTGTTTTTTGTTTTCTGAGGAGCCATGAAAAGATTTTAAAAGTCCGCATTTACATTAAGCTGTGAAGTGTAGCATTCACAGCCCTTTACAATCTGGTCTCCGTCTGTATATCTTTATTTTTTGCTCATTTTCTCCATCACTATTTGCATAGTTGCCAGACAGCATAGACATTAAAAGCACAGATTTGTACAGGTATCCCCAGAACTTATTTATCTTATAACTAGAAGTTTGTACCTTTTGACCGCCTTCATCCGATTCATGATGACTGCAGTTAACACTGCTGTACAGTATATTTGAAAGTTCCTAAGAGAGTAAATCTTAAAAGTTCTCATCACAAGGAAAAAAGTTTTTTGTAACTATATGAGGAGATGGATGTTGACTGACCTTACTGTGGTAATCACCTCACAATATACGTCAAATTGTTAGGTGGTACACCTTTAACTCATACCAAGCTGTGTGCCAATTAAATCTCAATAAAGCTGAAAAAAAAAAAAAAAAGCACCGTTTTGGAATCAAATCATTGTTCAAGTCCTGGCTCAGCTTCTTAAATGCTGTAGGCCTCAGTCAGTGTTCTTCCTTGAGCCTCCAGTGGTGCTTATGCCAGTTGAATGAGATGCTCACTGTAAAGGAATTAGTGCTCCCTAATCCTTGCTTGTGTTTCCCCGCCCCGCACAGGGTGCCATTTTCTCACCTCCAGGCTGTTGTGTGTGGAATGCCTGTTATTCCTTGTTTACCTAATATATGTTGCTCCTCTGCATTCTTCCATGCTTGGGCTCTACAGTCAAGCTTTATGTGAAGCCTTTTCTCGGCCACCGAGCCTCCACCCAACCCATTTCTTCCTTATCACTATTGCTTGTATGGATTTCTCTTTTTTGCTCTCTGTGGTGTAATTACAAACATGCTTCCGTATTAGACTAGGAACTAACTGAGGGCAGGAATAATATCTTGTCTTTTGCTTGAGGATTTGGCACAGTGCCAGGTAAACACTTGTTGAGTGAATGTACAATCCTAAGGCTGGAGCTTTAACAAAACCTAAGGACCAGGACTGTTTCCTCCTCCCAGTGGAAATGTGCATCAGTGTCCAAAGCTGAGCTTGTTGCTTTGGCAGTTGGTTGGGACCAGCTACAAGATACGCCTTCATCTGGGTGCCAGTGTGTACTTGCCTATTTACTCAGTATTTCCTCTTCTGCCCCAACCCTGTTCCTGAGTGATGTCACTCTACTCCTGCCTTTTAGTTACTGGTTTCCCTCATGGGGACTTACATTCAGTCATTCTGTTATCCAAAAAATGCCTATGAAGTGCCTACTCTGTATCAGGCACTTGCTGGGCTTACTGATTCAACTGCCAATTCTTTAGTATCTTTCTAGGACCTCCAGACAGAGTGCACCCCACGAGGAGCAGACATGCAAACAGACCCTGCAGCGCCGTCAGATAATTGCTGTGATGGAATTTTGCCCCGTGTGTAGTGATAGCATTTGGGAGGCAGCCTGAGCTCACAGAGGAGGCAGCACTTGAGTCGAGGCTGGAGTGAGGCTAACATCTTTGCCCCCTGGGCTAGAGCATTGTGACTTTGTAATTTGTTGAGAGATCTTGAGGTTGCATACAGCACAACTTTCAGGAGTTGCTTGGAGTAGTTTATTTATTTATCTTTATTTTTTATTTTTATTTTTTACGTTTAAAAAAAAATTATTTACTTTTGACTGCGTTGGGTCCTCGTTGCTGTGCGTGGGCTCTCTCTAGTTGTGGCGAGCAGGGGCTACTCTTGGTTGCGGTGCACGGGCTTCTCATTGCGGTGGCTTCTCTTGTTGCGGAGCATGGGCTCTAGGTGTGTGGGCTCAGTAGTTGTGGCTCGCGGGCTCTAGAGTGCAGGCTCAGTAGTTGTGGTGCTTGGGCTTCGTTGCTCCGTGGCATGTGGGATCTTCCCAGACCAGGACTCGAACTCGTGTCCCCTGCATTGGCAGGCAGATTCTTAACCGCTGCACCACCAGGGAACCCCCGGAGTAGTTTATTTTTGTTCAGGTAATCTTTGCATGCAGTGAAATGCCTAGATTTTAAGTGTAGAGTTGCAAGATATACCTTTTTGTCAAATGTATAGGCCCATGTACCCAGCACCCCAATCGAGTTATCGAATATTTTTACCACTCAAGAACGTTTCCTTCCAGAAGGGCACATCAATCTTCACCTCTCCACTCTTCGGATTTCTAGCATCATAGATTTCTCAGGGCAGTTGTGAGCAGCAAAGGAGTGTCTTGATGTCAATTTGTTTCTTTTTTCTTTATGCAGCATCTTACTATTTCTTAAACACATCCTCTTTATTTAGCAAATAAGAAAGGATCCTAGGACAAGAGGGGTGGCGAGAGTTGAGGGCGTTCACAGAATTCTCTTGGGAAGGAACTGATTCACACAAAGAGGAACCAGGGCAGAGATGCTGTTAGAATAGCTTGATTCCAGAAAGGGTAAACAGATATGACAAGGTATTTCCTGAGGAAGTGGGAGGATTCTAGCAGTGTCAGTCATTCTGGATCCTTCCAATGTACTGCTACACTGAAAGCTAGAAGTGGACCTCTTCTTAAAGTGGGGGAAAATACTAGGAACTGGTACCTTTAATAAAACAGAGTGTTCTTGAACCGACTAGAGAAATGAACTCCCTGGGCCAAAGGAAATGAATGATTTTTTGGTTCTTGATGCACATCATCAAGTCACTCTGTGAAAGCTTTGTGCTAATTTGCAGCCATGAGCAGAGGTTGGGGGCCCCAGCCTCTCATTATTCTGAATTAGAAATTGTCATTTGCATTTAGAAATTAGAATTAGAAATTGTCATTTGCATTTCCCCTCTAAATAAATAGATGAAAGATGTACATTCTACTTTTTCTTAGGTCACTAATGAAGTTAAACGTTTGTCTAACCGATGACTCATTGGGTTTTCTCCATTGAGGAAGGTGAAGCTGAAACAGGGAGGGTTCTACCTCCTCTAAATGAGGTCACAAAAGGCTCAGAGGGCCCCTGGCCTGGTCAGGTAAGTCACCAAGGTCATAGGCCAGGGTAGGGCCATTGAGGAAGCTTCCGCTGAGTTGTCTCACTTTGCTTTTGGGTTGTTTGGAGATAGGCCTGTTGAGTTCTGCACACAATTATGAGATAAAGAATGGAACAGTTGGCTGTTTTGAGGAATTCGTAAAGCTTCTCCGAGGCTGAGAGAGGAGTAATTTCCCCGGCGTGTGGATTCGTTCAACCCGTTGGGCTCTTGGCCTTCTGTGCGGTGCTCCAGGGCGCTCTGTCTCTGGACGCCCAGAGGGCTTTGGATGGTCAGGGATTTCTGCTGAGACTGACTGGCTCCTTTTATCTCCTCCTTCCTTTCAAAATCACTTCTCAACATAACAGCATTTGAGTTTTAGAAAAGCACTGGTTTTGAGAGCGTTAGTTAAGAAAAACCAAGCAACGTCAGCACATTTACCCGACTCTCTCAGTCTGGAGAAATAGATGGTAGGTGAACTCTTTCATCTGTTACATGTATTACCTGCAGATTGAATTGTCCATGTTGTTCCTGTGCCCTACAGCTCCTGACAGACAGTTCTCAGGTTCTTGCTGAACAAATGAAAGTTTTGTGTCCAGTCGAAAGGTTGGCTGATTTAAGTGATGTCCGTAGATCTCCTTAAATCTGTTAATTGTCAAAAATGTATCTGAGCCCGAGGAAATGAAAAACGATGTGTTGTACCCGTGTTTACCCTTTCCAAAGGTAATTGTCGGGTATGTTTCTTTAAAAACACTTTTGATGTACTCAGAGCTCTTAATAAGGATGGTACCTGTCATGTATGCACAGCTTTGAAAACAGGTTTAGCACACTCACTCTGCCACTTACAGAAGAATCGCCACACGGCCCCATAATCAGCCTTTTCAAAGACTGTAAAATCCTCCCTGATAGGCTTCTCAAAGCCTGGTTCTAATTCCCGGGTACAGGATGCTCAGTTTGGTGCTTACGTGTGTTTAGATGATAGTGGGCAGCCCTAGACGTCACATCTGTCTTTAAGTACCTGGGGGATTGTCTTAAGGAGAGAGGATAGAAAAGTCTTCTGTGGGCTCAGAGGGTAGAACTGGTAATAACTGATTGGGCACAGTGAGACTTTTGGCTCAAGTATTTTAAAGACCCTTCTATAAATAAATAGCTGTCCTACACCAGAATGGGCTGACTTGAATGGTGGGTTACCTCCTAGTGAAGGTTTTCCAAGAGTAGGTAAGTAACTGACAATTAAAGCAACTAGTATTTATTTTTTTAACTACGTGGAAGACATGTGGCTAGAGCATCATACCCACATGCTCTTATAATGAAGGACTATTATTACCCAAATATGTGAGTGTGTGTGTGTGTGTGTGTGTGTGTGTTTCCAGATGAGGAAAAAGAAGGGTGAGAGGTAAAATAATTTGCTCAAGGAAACACTAGAACTAGTAAGTGGTGGTTGGGGATTTGAACCCAAGCAATCTGACTCTTAATCAGTATACGCTGTTGTTCAAGAGGGACACCGGTCGGTAAATCGTGGTGAAGGATTTATAAATCAGGAAGAGAATGGGCTGTCAGTCTTCATTCCATCTAAAGCTGTTAAGATTAGCTGCTTTCTGTTTATGACAAGTCCTCCACACACAACAGGTTCTGTCTTGTGATGTTAGTGCCTGGAAAGCTCATGATCAAATATTATGTAAGCTACGGCATTGCTAACAGACACTCTTGAGTAATTGCAGACTTTAGATTTGTATGTTCTGGTGTATTTAAGTGCTCCATAAACCCTTGAAAGTGTTACAAAAGGGAAACATGGTTATGTGATGACACTGAGTTATACTTTGCACTAGAGTAGGAGATAAATTATATCTAACTAGTTTCTTCTCTAAACAATTTATAAAATTCCCAATTTTTTCTCTTATAATACCTGATTTTAAGTAGTACATGGTATACCAAAAATTGTACAGTCTGTTACTGTATAGTGCTTCGAAATATATGTCATATTTTTGATGAGGATACCTTCTAGTTAGTGTTTTAGACTTGTAAGGACTGAAGCCAAGATCATGATCAACGATTCTGCATTCTTGACTAGATTTAAATTTGACTTAGGTGTCTGAGCTGGGAAGGAAATACCTGATTTATTTTATTATATCACCATTTTGTAATATTCAAAGGAAGGGTGGTTGTTACCAACCTTGTTACAAACTTTGATTCTGGAATGCTTTCTCATTAGAGTTTGAAGTCTCTCATTCTACCTGAGGAAGGAGAAAATAAACAAGCATTTTACCTTTACTTCTTGAATGGTGTCTAATCAATTTGGAATTTTACCCTATTGCCTGGAAAAATATCGTCCATCTATCAGTAGCGTCAGACATAGTTGCCCACACCTTCCTTCTTGAAACATTTCCTTCAATTGCCCTCTGGGTTTTCTCCCATTTAACTTGATATTTCTGATTTTCTTTTGCTGAATCCTAATTATTTGGGTAAATATTAGAGTGCCCTCGGGTTCATTCATCTTTCCATGTTGTCTCTTCTTTGTCTACAGCCTCTCCCTTGCGGGTGTTATCAGATCCATAGCTTTGTACACCTTCTGTGTGCTGATAGCTTCCACATTTATATTCCTGACCCTGACATTGTCTCTAACACCCCCTCCTATATGTATGTGTATACACACACACACATTCTCAAGATTTCCAATTGTAGGTCAAATAGGCACGTCACACTTTGTTCAAAACAAAATTCTTAGTTCCTCTCCCTCCCTACCACCCACCTACTCATCCCCTCAATGTTTCCCATTTTAGTAAATGGCACCACCGTTCACCCACTTGCTCAGGTTCCCAACTTCGAAGTCACTGTTGCCTCCTGTTTTTATCACACCCCACATCCAGTCTGTCAAGAAGTCCAAGTGGCTGTATCTCCAGATACACCCAGAATCTGATCACCTCTTACCATGTCTATCATCACCTCCCTGCTTCCAAAGTAACAGACAGGTTCCTCTTAAAAAAAGTGAACCAGAGATTGTACATTCAACTCTTGCCCTCTCTTCCCTCCACAACGGCTACCATTACATTGAGAATAAAATCTGAATTTTTAACCCATGGTCTCCAGGTCCCCACACGACCTATTCCCTGTTTGCCTGTCTCCTCTCTGCTCCCACTCTCCATCTTGCTTGCCATGCTCCAGTCATCCTGGCTTCCTGCTATTCCTTACATGTGCAAAGAAGGTTTTTATTTTAGGGCATTTGCATTGCTGTTCCTTCTGCATGAAAGCATTTCCTTCACCTATTCAGATCTCAGCTTAAATGATACCTCCTCCTCCCTGTCTCCCTTTCTATAAAATAATCAGCCTTGTGACCCCATACTCTTATATTTCATAGCAATTATCATCACTTGCTGTTGTATGATCATATTTTTTGTTTTCGCTGTTACTCCCACAAGAATATGAGTGTTTTGATTTGTTTTCAAGCCTTGAATAGTGCCAGGTATTTAGTAGGCACTCAATAAATGGATAAATAAATGGATGAATGAACAAATGTCTTTTAATTCTTTACAGTTGATATCTTTCTCACTCTGATATGACTGACTTTCAGGCTGTGCTTCCCTCAATAAGACAAGTTGGTTTTGTTATATTAGGGTTTTGTTGGTTTTGTTTTTCTTGTTCAAGTTCAGTTCTGGATTGAGCAAGTTCAAAGCATGTTTTAAAAAACAAGTTTAAACCATGTAAAATTGACTTTGCTCAACCAATTGTAAAGATGCCCAAAGGTAAGCAAGTATCATAAGGTAAGAAACATCCTAGAAAATTTGAAGGTGAGCCTCCTTAGCTGAATATCCTGCACTGGGGACAATGCATCGTCATGAAACTCTGGGTGTTAGTCATGAAAAAGATCTTACAACTCCCTGACTGGCGTCCTCCAGCTTGAGCGTGGACCATCCCCAGGAACTAACTGGAGACGGAGAAGAAGAAAATAGCTTTACCTTGTTCAAAAACAAAAGAAAATAATTAAAAATTTGAGAACAAAAACACTTCTTTCTGTCCCATCTCAGACATCTGAGTCTACTTCATGCTTTCCCAGTGCTGCACTTTATACCACTTTTTTCAGGAATTGTTCTGAGATGGCACATAAAGCCGAGAAGCGCAGCTTTCCAGAAGAGCTTCATTCAGAAATGAGGGAAAAAGGGAAGCTGAAACTTTTTGTCTGTTTTTATGCAAGCCGACTTTCTCTTAATGTGCTTTTAAAAAATTATTCCTCCTAGCTGTCATATGGATTAAGTGATGTACTCTTTTCATAAATAGAATTTTTTATTATGTAAGTTTCAGGTGGACAGCATTATAATTCGACATCTAAAGTTGAAGCATACTGTTCTCTTTTAGAAATCTGTGCCCTTCACTTGCTGAAGATCATCTGGAAGCCATTTTAATCTCCTGAATTTATTTCCTGTTTCCTTAGCAGGGAAAATGTCTCTTTTGTCCTTAGGGTTTTTAGCTGATAATAACTTGGTGAAGTTACTTTGTTTACGGTATTTAGAATAAATATATCTTTTTTTTTTAACATCTTTATTGGAGTATAATTGCTTTACAACGGTCTGTTAGTTGCTGCTGTATAACAAAGTGAATCAGCTAAACGTATACATTTATTCCCACTTCTCCTCCCTCTTTTATTTTTTTTAATAGATTTTTTTTTTTTTTAATAAATTTATTTATTTATTTATTTGGCTGTGTTGGGTCTTCGTTTCTGTACGAGGGCTTTCTCCAGTTGCGGCAAGCAGGGGCCACTCTTCATCGCGGTGCGCGAGCCTCTCACTATCGCGGCCTCTCTTGTTGCGGAGCACAGGCTCCAGACGCGCAGGCTCAGCAGTTGTGGCTCACGGGCCTAGCCGCTCCGCAGCATGTGGGATCTTCCCAGACCGGGGCACGAACCCGTGTCCCCTGCATTGGCAGGCGGATTCTTAACCACTGCGCCACCAGGGAAGCCCTTCTCCTCCCTCTTGTGTCTCCCTCCCACCCTCCCTATCCCACCCCTCTAGGTGGTCACAAAGCACCGAGCTGATCTCCCTGTGCTATGCGGATGCTTCCCACTAGCTATCTATTTTACATTTGGCAGTAAATGTAAAATAGATATTTGGTAGTTATTTTGGTAGATATTTGGTAGATATTTTACATTTGGTAGTGTATATATATCCATACCACTCTCTCACTTTGTCCCAGCTTACCCTTCCCCCTCCCCGTGTCCTCAAGTCCATTCTCTATGTCTGCGTCTTTTATTCCTGTCCTGCCCCTAGGTTCATCAGAACCTTTTTTTTTTTTAATTTTTATTTTTTAGATTCCATATATATGTGTTAGCATACGGTATTTGTTTTTCTCTTTCTGACTTCACTCTGTATGACAGTCTCTAGGTCCATCCACCTCACTACAAATAACTCAACTTCATTTCTTTTTATGGCTGAGTAATATTCCATTGTATATATGTGCCACATCTTCTTTATCCATAGAATAAATATAAATAGTTTTGATTTAGTGACTCTAAGAAGCTTAAAGTCATATTAACCAGAAAACAGATGGTAATAAAAGAAATAAAACTTTTAAATATAGATGCACATCGTTGCCATGAAGGTGTACATTTTTGGCCTGTTGGGTCTGTTTCTTTTCTGCGTTTAGCGTGGTGTAGTGGCGAGAGTGGCAGGGTTTGAGGTAGTACTGCATAGGCATAGCTCGTACATGGCAGGTCCCAGAGTAAAAGGTGTGACATGGACAAGACACGTAGCATCCCTAGGCCTAAATTCTCACTACTGTAAAGTGAGGGTTGCAAGGTGGTGATAGGTTTAAAAAAAAAAGAAATTTGGGAGATGTGTAAGTTACTCAGCAAAGTGTCCATGTTAGTATTATTCTACTTGCATCTGTATACAGTCAGAAAATAGATGATTAATTGATGACTCTTTTGGTCTTCCCTAGAATGGCTAATTTTTATGGATGTGTGTGTACGTGAGCGCACGTGTACCTGTGTGTGTGTGAATCTCACAATGCACTTAGATATCTTGCTGTGTATTCTAACCTGTGATTTTTAAATATGGGTCTTTATTAAGTTCTTCTATATTGTTCTTAAGCTGTGATAAAAATCCTTTCATTTATAAGGACTTGAAGTTAGAATGAACAAATGCCTTACGAGTAATGAATTCTGTTTCTTTTTTTTTGTTGTTTTTACTTTTGTTTTTGGCTGTGCTGCACAGCCTGCGGGATCCCAGTTCCCCACCTAGGGATCAAACCCCGGTGGGTTCGGCACTGAAAGTACAGAGTCCCAACCACTGGACCACAGAGAATTCCCTGAATTCTGTTTCTTGATGATACTCTGTCATCATCTTCTCTCTAGGGACCCTCAAGTTCATTTTAGCACTTCTTTGCTATTGATTTTTTCCTGTCAATGGACCTACAGTATAAATCTAAGGCTAGTCGACCTGCCTGAGACCTTTTAAGTTGAAGGAAGAGAAGTCCATATTTATTGCACTGTTGAAAACACTGCCATATATTCTGTCCTCACTGCTGCTTTCCGTTCAGCTACTAGTTTCAGATCAGAGAGAAGGGTATGTAGATTAAGATTCTTTTCATATAAATTGTTTTTTTCAAGTCTCTGTGCATTACTGTTATTTCAGTTATTCTTTGTTCTTCATGGGTCTTTTTTATCCTTTAAGTTACTTTTCATGTTTTGTGTGTGTCTTTGAGTCATCTCATTAATTTCGCTTTTCTGCTGTATTCAGTTTGGAAGAGGCAATTGTAAGATCCTTCCAATAAAGACACTTTCCGATGTCATCCTAAAAATGAGCCTAATGAGCTATTTTAGAAAAGAGAAGCTTTTACCGTTTCAATGAAGAAAGGAAAGGCATTCTTAGGTGTTTTATTCAAAGGATAACATTATACAACTGCTTGTTTTTAAGCCAATTTGCAAACATTTTTAGACTTGGAAAATGCTTGTAAGTCCTGAAAGGTATCACTTGCCAAGTAGCTGATCCTTTTGAAATTTGGCCTTACTTCTGGGAAAAGAATGTGGTTGACGGCCACACTGCAATTTACAGTAATCCTTTTTGTGTAAGGAAATGACTCTTCTTGGCTTGATAAACTCCAGATGAGTTTCTGGCTCCTTGATTATTACCAAGTCATTTAAAATTAAGGTTTCATTATTCGGTTTAGGTACGGCCACCCTCTCTGTGCTTGTCATGGCCAATGTGATGTTAAAATCCTTTGCACAGCTGAAGCATTTTGGGGAAAAATTACATTTGGGTGGGTCATTTTGGGGCACAAGCTTATGATGTGCCTTAAGGAGATCAAGTTGAAGACCCATAGGAAGTTCTGCTGGTGTCATAAAGGAGAATTTTCTTGGAAGCCCACCTAAATGTTTCTACTTCACTTTTCATCAGTCACCCTTTTCTGCAAAATAGTCTGAAAAATGTAGCTGGACACGTAACTGCTCCCAACAGTACGGCAGTTTCATTACTAGGGAAGAAGAGGTTGACAATGAAATCTCTGCCATACTTATTTTCTGATTGTTCCTTTTTTTGTAGCATTTTGCTTTATTATGATGGCAATCTAGTGTCTTAGCTCTTTGAAGATATTATAACTTTTTTTTCCTCCTTACTCCCTGCATTGTCTGTGTCTTCCAAGCTCCTTTTCTGTTTTTTCCCTTTTGGCTTTGGTCTCTTTTGAATTGGAAGTTTCTCTTAAACCTCTGATGATCATTGTCTAACTGCTCTCTAGATTTTCTGTCAATTTCTGTATATGGAGCCATGTTCCTCACTACCCTCCCTACTTGGAGGACCCGTTGCCTCTAGACTCTGATTCTTTTCTGGAGGAACTTGCCTGCTTTGGTTCTGCACTAGGCCTTTGCATGTCCTGAAGTTGAAATTTCCTCCATTCTGTTTGGTTGGTTACCACTCCTCCATCTACTTTCCACGTCCAAATGTTTGTTCACAGTTTTCTTCTACTGTTGTCTCTTTTTGAATTCCCTTTGTCTTTGTGGATTAATGCCTTAAATTTCTGTGCTGTCATTTTGGTGAGGTTTTGGGAGGCAATGGAGAGAAATGTGTAGCCAGTTCATTGTGTTCAAGCAGAAGTCCAGTGTGTGTGTGTGTGTGTGTGTGTGTGTGTGTGTGTGTGTGTCTACAATAGAATAAAAGAGTAGAAAAACATGGGTTGAATGATGGTTATAATTATTGCCTAGGTGAATTTCATACTAGTAAAATAAATGCCACCTTATATAAATTTTTAAAGAATCCTATCTTATTGTAAACTTAAATTGAGGGGGCTTGTATAAATCTTAAATACATACACTGTAATGAGGCAAAATTTAAATCACAAGTAAAGGGATAGTGAATGCAGGACAAACAGAAAATAAGCATAAGAAATATAAACTAAAGCCACACATGAGCTGCAGTTTCTGCTATGTTTTCTAATACCTGTGCTAGCAATAGGTCATAAACTTCATCTTTCTAGCAGTCAGTTAGAGACAGAATCTTGACCCCATCCATGCCTTTCACAGCCTGGCTTTTATGCACACTCTTTCACTCGCCTCTGAAAAAACTTGGCCCTTCAAGGGAAAAAAAGGAAGTTGACATGAGTATTCTAGGTTCTAGTCACTTCAAATAACTGCATCCTACAAAGAAGAGAACAGAAGATCAGAGAGCCTGAGTAACCTGCCCAAGGAAGAGCAAGCCACACCTCCAGATCCTGGCTTCCTGTCCTGCTGTCCTGTCTGCGACATCACAGTTGCTTCCAGTGACACCCCTTCTGTGAATGTTTCCCTAAATGAGAATGGCACTTCACTTGTTATGATTAGTTGTTTGTCTTTGCTACAAGCTTCTTCCTGTTTTTTTTTTACCAAAGATTTAATATTTATTTTATTTTTTCCCAGTTTTATTGAGATATAATTAACATATAACTTTGTATTACTTTGAAGAGCACAACACAATGATTTGATATAAATATATTTTATGAAATGATCAACACAGTAAGTTTAGTTAACACCCATCACTTCACATAGGTACAGATATTTTTTCTTGTGAGGAGAACTTTGAGATCTACTGTTTTAGCAACTTTCAAATATACAAAACAGTATTGTTAGTTGTAGTCACCATGCTGTACACTATGCTGCAAGCTCCTTGAGAGGAGGAGTTGCCAAACCACGTAGGGCCAAGTACACTACCTGGACCCTTAATGATGGTTCAGTAGAATTTTCTTTTTTTTTTTTTTTTTTAAATTTTTAAATTTATTATTTATTTATTTATTTTTTTAATTTTTGGCTGTGTTGGGTCTTCGTTTCTGTGCGAGGGCTGTCTCCAGTTGCGGCAAGTGGGGGCCACTCTTCATCGCGGTGCGCGGGCCTCTCACTATCGCGGCCTCTCTTGTTGCGGAGCACAGGCTCCAGACGCGCAGGCTCAGTAGTTGTGGCTCATGGGCCCAGTTGCTCCACGGCATGTGGGATCTTCCCAGACCAGGGCTCGAACCCGTGTCCCCCGCATTGGCAGGCAGATTCTCAACCACTGCGCCACCAGGGAAGCCCCCAGTAGAATTTTCTTGAAAGAAAAAAGTGTTGAATAAATTTCGTGCTTTGCACGTAATACTGGTACTATAAATCCTTACTGAATGAGACCTGCGACTTGTTGACTTAGATGTGTAACCTCTGGAGGAAAGAAATGCTGGGGAAGAGAAGGAAAGCTATCAGTAGACCTGGACACAGTGTGTAATGGTGCTGGTATTTTGTGGTTAAAGGGAGTGTACTCCAAGTCTCTGATGACAGAGCCCAATAAATAATTTTCTGTTACTCTAGTGAATTTAGACCTGTAATTCTGGCATCATTAGTCAATAAATAATTCACAACTTGACCTTAGGATTATTAGAGATGTTTATATAATACTCAAACATAAACTTAGGTTAGATTTTACTAATCACATAATGCACAGTGATCTTAAAGTTAGCAAATAAATAATTTAAATTCATTTTGTACTTTTTCTTTTCTTTGCAACCATGGTGGGTCTCTCTATGGCGAATGTAATAGAATCATAAGACAACACAGGATCTTGGGGTTTTTTTTTTTTCATATGAAAAATACCCCTTTCTCATTTTTATCATTAATACACTATCCTCTACCCTTTCCCCAAAGAAGAAATTTGGAATGTATATCCGGATCCTAGCAGGAAACAGATCACAACTCACATGATTCAGATAAAGAGTTTTTAAAGAAGGCAAGGTCTTACAAATGTGTAGAAAGAGGTAAGGGAACCAATAAGAAACAAATCTGGGGCCATTGAGGAGGGTAGGCAGGTTTGAGTTTTAGTTGTGAGGTTTCTTGAGAGGCAGTGGGAAGGAACAGGGGAAAAAAATACCCTGATCCTTCTGTTATTCTTTGTCACCTTCATCTGACACATCTCGTTGGACAAATCCAGTCAGAGGCCAGTTGGCTAAATAACCAAGATGATGCAGTCCTCAGGGGTACAGGAGGCGAGGTGTAATCAGATCTGGTGGGGGGGAGCTAGAGAATAGATTGGGGTGGAGGTGAGAGCAAACAAACTAACCAGCATAGATTTCACCCATTCCCATCTGTTTCTTTTTGTGTAGCCCAATTTTAGGTCTGGACTGAGAATTTTCCTTGTAGGCTTTTGATCTTAAGAATCTTCGTTGAACATTATTATACATTCCAGTCTCATTACTCAGGATCTTGGTCTACCATTGTTCTTTTTTCATCTCAAGATCTCTGATACATGCTTAGATATACTTATTTCTCAAATATTTTCCTTAGGTCCTATTTTGGGTAAAAAAAGTTTCTGAAGCTTTGCATATCTGGAAATGTCTTTCTGTTACCTCATGGATGAATGATTCTTGTCTGGCTAGAGTTTTAGATTGCAGGCTTCATACCTCTGAAGCCTGTAGAGATGTTCCACAGGCCTCTCATTTCTAATGTGGTCGGGGAGAAGTTTTTGTTACTAGTTCTTCTTATCTGGAAGCTTGTTATATTTTTTCGTGTAATAGTTTGATCAGAAAATAACAGATTTTATTCAACTCAGTGAAATTTTATTCCATTTGTTTAATTATCGCTCCCATCTTTATTCACCTCCTTTTGTTGGTATTTAGGTCTCCAACAGCTCTCCCAAAAGTCTACTCATGATCTCTGTTTGTAATTTTGCTCTGTGGCTGACATTCCTTTGAGGCCTCTGATCTTGGTAGTGCTGATGTTTCAGTTCACCCGCTAATTTTTTTAGTTCATGGATTGTACATTTTTTAGGTTACAAAAAGGATGGTTATTATTTTTTTGGTATTGACTTGAATTTCCTGAAGTGCTCATTTTTTGCTCAAGTTGTCATCTGAGCCTGGCAGTAGCTCTGTTTCCTTAGGAGTTGGGAAGATTTTTCTTGTTTATTCTTCCTTTGGCTGCTGGGCCCCCGTAGATATGTAGTTATTTTGCCTTGTCTCCTCATTGCGGTTCAGGGCCAGCTTCTGGGCTTCCTTGTATGATGGAGGCTTGGTGGTTTCTCTCCACGTGGTGGGCAATGAATCTGTGGATGGGGCCTTGGTCTGTCTATCTTGAGACACCAGCAGGAAACTTCTGTGCTCTTATGTGTTTTTATAGTCTTCTACCCTTGTCTGGTGGGGATACATCCCTACCTGCTCTCATCCTGGGGCCTGTGGAAATGGACCGTGTTCCCTTAGGGATTCAGGTCTGTGTGTGGGTCACTTCTCCCTGGGAGCCACTCTGGTCAGAGCTTTACCCTGGGGCTCTTCCACTGTTGGTCCCCCAATTCTCTCATGCTGAAGGGGAGACAGTCCTGCAACAACTCCTTGTTTACTTGTTGGAGGCCCGGTATCTTGCCTGGAACTGTGGGTCCAGGGGAAATGTATGGCTTAGATTTAAAGTTAGGAGAGGGGAAAAAGGCTGTACATATTTAGTATGCTACCACCTCCACTATATTTAAAAATCTCTTAGGCTTTCTATAGATATATTATTAATATTTATCATGTTTTTGACCATCTATTCAGCAATTCGGAGTGATTATTCACCTTTGCAGTATGTTTAAAAGTTTAACTTCAGAGTTTTTTAGTGCATAAAGATGTTTTTGCATTTCAAAATCTGGACTGTAACATTTTCTCTTAAATTATGACTTTGGAGTAAATGCAGGCAGATTTTGTATACTAACTGGTTGTCATAGTTATGGTTTCAGAGATGCCATGTTTAGCCTGTGGTTAGTAGACTTTAGAACATTTGTAGTCAGTGGAGAGAAATCCTAGACAACAATTTTCATTTGGATGTAAAATGTGTGGCACTTGGAAAGGTTATATCAATTCTGTTGGCTATGAAAAAGCTTAGTTCAGGTCTGGCACACAGGCAGCCTTTCTAAGGACTGCCCTGTGAAGAAGATTAGACTTTAGGACCCTTCTTGCCCTTCCCTTCTTGAGGGAGATTTGACATGATTGTTTCAAATAACTTCTGTCACCTTTTGTGAGAAAAACAAACTCGTCCTCTGATGATTTCGAATAGTATTGGTAGCAGGTATAATTTTATATTAAAAAAAAAAGTAAAATTAATATCCAGTTCATAGGAGCTCATCATTGGGGATAGAAATTATTACTAAAGTTTTTGTCACCCACAAGTAACCTTTATTATTAAGTGCCATTTAAAAATAAACGTTAGTGAGCTTCAGTTTTGTCTTCAATTTTTCATGGTCATTATATTTTGTTCCTTTAGTACATTTTTCTGTCATATTTTGGACCATTTAAGAATGGGCCCATTTTAGGGAGGGACTGATTAAAAATTCATTTCTTCTTGCATTTTATTTTGGCATTTCATAAGATTCCAGGAATATATCCATTCTCTTTAGATTTTCAAATTGTAGTTAATAGTTTGTAATATTCTTATAAAAAACTTTATGTATTCACTGAAAAAATGTTTATCGAACACTTACTGTGTTCCACGTGATATAATTAATGGGACACAGCAACAAACACGTAGGGATAAGTCCCTAGCCTTGTGGGGCTTACTTACATTTTGGTGGGGGAGATAAAAAATAAACGAGCTGACGTTTTATTAAAGTTTTGTTTATTGCTCCATTTTAGTCTGTTTTTTGCTCATTGTAGTTTATCCTTTCTAAAAAGAAAATTTTAAATCCCACCACGCTATCCAGAGGTATGTGTATCTTATTGATCGTTTCCAAGAACCAATTTTGATTTTATTTACTTCTATTTTTGGTATGCATGCAGGGGATGGGATTCCTATTTCATTGTTTCTGTCCTTCTCTTTAATATCAATCTTACTTCTTGTTTCTTGGCTTTTTACTCTTGCTTTTTCCAACTTCTTGAATTCCCAGCTCATGGGGCACAGTGCCTTCAGTTCTTGCCCTGGGAGACCCAGTGATTGCCGTCTTGCCCCTTTTCTAGTCTCAGGGTCTTGTCTTTACTACTTTTACTTTGCTTCAGAGCTCTCTACTTGCCAGTGGGAGAGGGGCACCTCGGTCTCCCGAGGTTGTCGAGTTAACCACATGCTGTGCCATGAGGAGAAGGTACCTTTGTTTCCTAAATATTATTCCATTCGTTTGTCATGATTTCTACCCTTAGAAACCCATTCCCTGGAGTTTTCGATATTTTATTTGAGTCTCCCTCCTGAGTAGTAGAAGAGATGCCTTACGCCTCGTCAGGATTTTCAGGTGGGGAGCAGGGTTGGCTGATAACAGGTACTTTGTCAATGGAATTTAGAATGTTAGTAAGGGAGTATGGGGTCTCCAGGAGCGCAGTTAGTTAATAATGCAAGGCCACAGACATTTTTGCAAACTTGTATTTTGACATTTAATCTTCTCACTGTTTACTTCAAATCCCTTATTCTAAGAAGTTCTGATTATTCTCTCCAGCAGTAATTCTTCCTCCTACATGTTATTCTCCTACTTTATTTTTACCTCTAGCGTAGATAGCCACATCTTTTAGCTTTTTTTTAAATTGAAGTATAGCAAAATGAGTAAGTTATACATATATATTATATATTCCTATATAATATAATATATATATTCTTTTTCAGATTCTTTTCCCTTATAGGTTATTACAAAATATTGAGTATAGTTCCCTGTGCTATATAGTAGGTCCTTGTTGGTTATCTATTTTACATACAGTAGTGTGTATATGTTAATCCCAAACTCCTACTTTATCCCTCCCTCCCCACCCCTTTCCCCTTTGGTAACCATAAGTTTGTTTTTTATGTCTGTGAGTCTGTTTCTGTTTTGTACATAAGTTCATTTGTATTTTTTTAAGATTCCACATGTAAGTTATATCATTTGATATTTGGCTTTCTCTGGCTTAACTTCACTTAGTATGATAATCTCTAGGTCCAATGGCTGAGTAATATTCCATCGTGTGTGTGTGTATGTATGTATATATATATATCTCTCACATCTTCTTTATCCATTCATCTGTTGATAGACATATAGGTTGCTTCCATGTCTTGGGATAGCCATCTCTTTTAAAATAGTGATTCTTGCTTGGCTTCCTCTCCCATCCTAATGTGGGAACACTTGAAGGGCTGAGGCCCTGTTTTTTTCATCTTTGTGTTTCCCATAATACTGTGTGTGTGTGTGTGTGTGTGTGTATATATATATATATATATATATATATATATAGAGTATGTGCCAAAAAAAGGCTGAGGTATTATCAAATTAAATATTGTCACATACTAATTTTAGACAGAAAAGGTAGCTTCTTGACATTGGATGGCCAAGAATAAAATTCACATACATGAATTTTACATGTGCTTTGTAAACTGCTAAGGGAGACCATGAGAAAGTGACTGAACTTCTCTGTGCTTTAGTTTTCTTATTGCAAAACGGTAGTCAAACCTGCTTCATGGGGTTTGGAGGATGAAATGACACAAGTACAAAGCTATTTCAACTGGTGTTTTTAAGGAATGCAGAAGACGTGGACACCAGAAGTAACGAAAAGGGCCAAATTCCAGAATAGGTAACTAAGACACTGGGAGCACACAAAGGGATTAACAGTGACTCTGAACCAGGACCGACTTCCAACCCCTGCCTCCTGTTTCTAGTTTACCCTCGTCCGCTTGCTGGGGAGTACAGGAGGCATGAAAGATGCCCCTGTGCCAACACTGTCACGTTCAGAGTGCGTCTGTGCCCTGTCTCCTTCTATGCTTTATTTTTATTTTATTTATATTTTAGCAACTTTATTGAGCTATAATTTACATCCCATAAAATCCTGTGCTTTATTAAAGATTCTTAAGCATCCCCCCTACCCTATGAAATTGTTGTCACTACATAGGGTTACCTTTACAGCTGAACAATCTTTTTTTTTTTTTTTTAAATGGGTGTGCTTTACTACTAGAAATTGTAAATTACAAATGTTTTGTATATGGAATTTATAACCTCAGATTCTCATTTACCTGCCAATTTAAATTTTCTTCTTTGGGTTTTCAAATTCTTTTTTTACGTGACAAGTAATGCGTTTAACTGAATGGCTACTCAAGCCTGACCTTAACTCACCCTTAATCATGTGTTAAACTAAATTTCTTAATGTTCCCAGAGTTCCTCGCTGTGGTACTCATGGAATTTTTAGAAACTGATCATTTCACTAGGACTATAATTTTCAGCTGCTTTTTGGCTTTCTCATTTATCTTTACATACTTGAAGTATTAGATAGTTTTTTACAGTTACCCCGAGGAGGTAATGATTAACCCCTGAAAGAGGACTGTGTGAGCAAAGACGTTGATTTAAGTGTCCCAGGTTCACATCTCTCATATTGATGCTAGGGAAGAGTGGCAGATGAAGTTCCCTTTTTACAGGTGAGGAAACTGAAGCACCCTTAAGAACTTAATACACAGCTTCCAAATGGTGGAACTGAGGGCCTCTGATTTTAATCCTAATATCATTTATGGATTGAGAATATTTTCCTATGGATTATTCTAGTTGTTAATTAAAAGTAGAAATAAAGTTTTTAAATATTCAATTTTAACTCACTGAGTATTGTTGATTTCCTGGTATGTGCCTAGGAAAAAGAAGACCAATACACCCCTATGAGGAAAGCAGCTGGCCTTGGGGAATAAAACCAAGCCCTGACCCTATTCACAAAGGAGAGGACCTCTTATTAATTCCCTTTAATTATCCCACCAACCTTTTTTTCCTTTTGGACGTTTTCTGACTTTGATTAATGCTGAGAGTTTAAAGGAGCACTTGTAGTGTCCTTAAGCTAAGTAATGTCTTTGAAGGGACCAACACACTGAGTTTCTCATTTGCTTTTAAGGCTGATGGTAACTGAGATGACTTGTTATGTAGGGGACAAGAATATTGATGATTGCTAGTGAACTTTTGAGATGTCCTTCATGACTGTGTATATAATTTACCTGATCATAGCAAAGGTAATAAATCTGTTTTAATTGCTAAGTATAAGACTTCTATATCTAAGGATTTTCTCTGAGATATCTGTATTTTAAATTTAGATTTGGAAAATATTTAGTCATACTTTTTTTCAAAGTTCAGGCATAATTTTTATTCCTTTACATATCACATGCTTCTTTAATCCATATAATTTTAAATAGAATTTTGAATTAAGATTTTGAAGTTTTAATATGTTTTAAACTATCAGGTTAAGAAATATGAATTTAAAACAGTATACATAATAGTA
Organism: Eschrichtius robustus; assembly: GCF_028021215.1. Classification (NCBI taxonomy): domain Eukaryota; kingdom Metazoa; phylum Chordata; class Mammalia; order Artiodactyla; family Eschrichtiidae; genus Eschrichtius; species Eschrichtius robustus. The sequence continues at coordinate 51,047,878 of NC_090841.1, forward strand.
CTGAAGTTACTAAAATAAAGTGCTGATGTTTTTATTTACTTCCCTGGGTTAATGTTTTGGTAGGGCTAGTCCTACCAGTTTTAGCATGGTTGGGGTCAAATGCTAACTGTAAAGTAAAATGGGTTTAGATTTACCTTTAATTGTCTTTAAGCTAATCATTTACAAATTGTTATGCTGAGGAACACAGGATAAAGACATTGCATTCTGTTGAAAGGTAAAAACAACAACAAAATTTCTTCTTCCTGGGGTGTAATGCAAAAAAGTGACATAAAATTCATTGTACTACAACTTTAGTTATTGCTTATTTTGTCTTTAAGAATCAAAATAGGACTTCTAAATGCTTAAATAAAAACTTTTTAAGTTTCAAAATCTTGTGATGAATCAGTACTAATGGTGAATACTGGTATATTTTAGTGTGGGGGCCGTTTCTGCTTTTTATGTCAGATGTTTAAGATACAAAACACTTATGTATTGCTTCTCATAAAATTAGAAACATTTACGAGAATATGATTTTTTTATATAAAATAAATCAAGTAACGTAATGACTAGGGAATAATTAATATTAGTAATTAATATCTTTGTCTTCATGTATTCCATCTAGAACTTAACATTTACCAAATGAAAAGTTTGATTTTCTTTTTACTAACTCTGCAAGGTACATGTGGAATCCAAAGACAGGGTTGATTTTAATTTAGATAACTTCTGGTCCTTGAAAGGATATTTCTAAATATCTTTGGAAGGCAACAATAGATATATGTGTTTCTGCTCATAGTTTTTTGGGAAAAATGTATGTTTCATGGTTGAAATGATAGCTGAAAAATATTATTTTCAATTAGAAAAAGCATTTATGTACTGCTTTTGTGTTTAGTTACTTTAAAAATCTAAAAGTAATTGATGACTTAATTCTTATTGAATTATATACAACTGATAGATAAAATGTGGTTTATCTCCTTTGGAAATATACATCTACTCTTTAGGTTTGACTATTTTCTACACATTTTTAAAAATCTAGTCTTCTTCCTAGAAATTCCCTTGATTTTCTTCCCTGTGCCCAGATGCTTTTATCAGTGCTTTTTTTCTGTGATATTTTCTCTTTGCTCTGCAGTGGTGCCTCCGATTTTTTTCTTGGTTTTTAAATTTGGTAAATGGGATTTGGGGAGAGACAAAGGTGAATGTAGGAAGTGTGTTGATAAATATTCTTAAATATTGCTTTTAAATCTAAAACGTTGCTTCAATTTAAACTTTACTATTCCAGTTGGCTAAGAGAACACAGGAATGTGACCTCTTCTCACGCTGGGCTTCTTGCTCACTGTGGATGTACAAAGAAATGTTTTTCTAGTCCTTTAAGCCCACTTTTATATATATCCAAACATTTAGAAATATGTTACATGGATTATGTCTTTCTTGATCTCATCATCGCTGTTTTTTACACATTCTGCATTCATAGTACAAAATCATTGTAAGATAGTATTTCTGTAGCCAACATGGTAAGTCTTATTTACATGAGTATTCTTTGGGCCCCTAAAGCTGGTAAAAATGCACTTTCTCTTACTGAGTTTAAATTAGCACAACGGCAGGGGGTCAGATAGGTGTATGGAATAAAATTTTTTTAGTATTTTTTACTTTTGAGGAAATAAAATGGCTACTCTGAATTATACTAAATGCTTCGTAGTAGTTTAAAATTTTCTTTCATGCTCTTATCCTTCGGTGGAATACCCTATTAGATTTTTTAGTAATTTCTTTAGAAATTTACAGCTTTCAGAAAACTTTCAATTTTTTGATTGAGGTAAATTTTAGAAGCAATTAGAGTTCAGAAAGAAATATGTTCTGATAGTTTCCTTTTTTCTGTAGTGTAATAATTATTTTTTTTTATATATTCTGTGTATTTAGAAGTAGTCATTTATTTTATAAACTTTATATGAGAAAAGATCAGATTTACTTTTGGATTCTTATTTTGTAAGTTAATAAAATTTTAGTCTGAGTGGAGTAATTAACTTGATAGAGTTCTAATTAAAGGGGCAATTTGTATCTACTTGGCCTACATTTTATATGTTCTGTAACTATTCAGTATTGGAGGCTAATATAGTTAATATAGTAGGGATTTTTACAAGCCTTGGTAGTTACTCAATTAAATGTATATTTTCTATTTAATATCCTATTTTCTGTGTTATGAAAAGAAAATTGTGAGAGGATAGTTAGATGATATATCATAAAGTATTAGGATTTTTTTCCCAATAATTTTTGGTGTAAGAATATTCTAGTGTGTTTCTGATTTCAGTTGGAGTCAAAGCAAACCTTTTTTTTTAATTTGGTAATGTTTTGGGGGGTTATTTGTATTGATATAAACCATGCTTACAACTTACACCGAAATGCATTTTAAAAATTGACAATAAACTGGTTTCTATTTGGAAGATGGATATTATGGTGACTGTTTAATTTTGTAATTGTAATCTTTTTTTGAAAATGAAGTTTTCCAATTTCTTAATTCTTTGTGTCAGGATTTCGAAACTTTAAAAAGTGGAAATCTTCCTAAAGTGTTTTCATTTCTGCTCCATTAGCTCTAGGATGAGGCATTTAATATTCTTGATTACTTAGAATGGTGTAGAGTTGCTGCTGCCCTGGGACCTTACTGTGTTCCTAAGGCCATTCCAGCCTTCTGCAGGGACGGAAAGGCAGCACACTGGTCCTTTCATTCTCTCCCCGTATTCACATCCATTCACATCCAGTAAATAGTCCTAGGATGTTAAGAGAGGACTCACGTGTAGGCTGTTTAACTTACCAGGCCTGGGGACTGTTCCCTTCTGCAGCTGCCTTCCTTGACAAGCAAGAGTGTGATACAGATTGGTTCCAGCACCCCAGGCCCCCATACCCAAATCCACGCACGCTCGAGTCCCTTGTATAAAGTGGCCTGGTACAATTAGCCCTTTGTGACCTTGGGTTCCATATCAGCAGAATGACTTTACTTGTCACTCTGTTGCTGCTGGTCCCTCCCATTTTCTTCCTTCTTCAGTATTTCTCATTGTTTACTTTGTAAACTTTATCTGAAAAACATAGCCAATCAGAGTGCTTTTTCATGTCTCTATGAGAGCTAGATCATCTTAGCTCTTCACCTGTCATCTTAGAATATTTTCCTGGTGACCCAACATGGTTACTGGGTATTTTGAGTATTATTTCAACACCATCAGAAATGATTCCTGTCACCCATCACATCTGTCCCCAAATTCCTTTTCTTTACTTTGTTTGAATGCTGAGAGGTCTGAAATACTTAGGTAATTGAGATTCTACTATAAAGGAGAACCTCCTAATAATTTTGACATTGGGAAGTAGGATGAATATCTTGCTTATATCCTAGTAGGCCAGGTTGTCAACCCATGTATTGATATTTCTAACTGGGAGAATGATTGAATTTACTTCTTCATTAGATTAGTATCTTTTAAGGATTGTGTGTGTGTGTGTGTGTGTGTGTGTGTGTATTCAATGCATGAGTGAAATTCTGGGTCTTATTCTGGGGATACAGAAATGAGTAGCCTACATTATATTCCTTGGTTTAGTTAGTCTGATAAATGTCATCAGGCAGATAGGCAGAGGGAGCTATGGGGGAGGTTAGAGCACACCAGAATCAGACTGTAGGGGAAAGATTAGGAAATGCTTTCCAAAGAGGCAATACTTAGAGTTGTGGCCATGGGTAGGTGTTAGCTGGAATATGTGAAACTGAAAGGCTTTTCTTCTAAGGAGAGGGAACAGGGTGTGTAGCACATGAGAGAGAGTGGCGTGCTCAGGGAACTCCCTGAAGTTTGGGGTAGCTGAAGCTTCCAGGGGCAGCTGGACACCAGAGGGAACCATCTAAAGCAGCAGTTTTCAAGGTGTGGGTTGAGACCCCTGTGGGTCCCTGAGATCCTTTTATTTATAAAACAATACTAAGTTTTCATTTGCCCCTTTCCCCCTAATTCTCTCAAGAGTATGCTAAGAATTTTCTAGATGCTGCCCTATGTATGATGATATCATTGTTCTCTTGTTTAACAGGATGTGTGCTTGTGGATTCTTGCGCTTTAAAAATTTCTCACTTTAAATTTCTAAAACAGTAAATATTGATAGATAAGCCCACATAAACAAAAGTTCTTTGGGGCCTTCAATAATTTTTAAGAGCGTAAAGGGGTCCAAAAATCAGAGAATACCCTTTTAAAGAGTTTGGATTTTATCTTGAGTGTGGTAGGGAGTCATCAAGTAACTTTTGCAAGAGAGTGACGTGTTCAGTGTTCTTAGAGAGCAGGGGTGCTGATAGAAACACAAAGTGCATAGGGGCCAGCCTGGGGCAGGGAGACTGTTAAACAGCTATTGCTGTAATTCTGGAGAGACGTGAGGGTTCAAGCTACTTTTGGTGGGATAGACATGGTGGTGCAAATGGGGAGACCAAAAAGGAGGTAGAATCAGTGGTTCTGGGAGGGTTTGGCTGTGAGGAAGAAGTCCAGCTCACTCCCAGGTTTTTGATGTGGGATGCTGGCAGCCAGTGGTATGATAAACTGAGTGGACAGGTTTGTTTGTGTTTTTCCCCCCAACATTTTATAGGTATGTTCCTCTGTTTTCTGGCTTCTGTTGCCTCTGATGAGAAGTAAGCTGTAATTCAAATCATTGTACTCCTGTAAGCGAAATGTCACTTTTCTCAACTTGCTTTCAGGATTTTCTGGTTATACTTAGTTTTTAGCAGTTTGATTCTGATGTGTCAAGGAATTATTTTCTTTGAATTTATCCTGCTTGGTATTTGCTTCTCTTCTTGAATCACCAAATATGTTTCCCAATTTTTGAGGAAACTTTGGCCATTATTTTATCAGATTATTTTTTCCTGCCACATTCTTTTTTTCTGGGACATCAATGACAATTGTTATGCTATTACGTTGGACATTTTAACAGTGTCTCTCATGTCCCTAAGATACACTTTTTTCAACCTTTATCTTTCTTGTCTTCAGATTGAGTAATTTGCATTGATCTGTCTTCAACATATCTTCAATATCTTCAAAGGGTTCGCTGACTCTTTGCTTTATCATCTTCCTTCTGCTGTTAATCTCGTCCAGTGAAGTTTTTATTTCAGAAATTTTATTTTACATTTCTTGAATTTTAATTTGTTTTTTGTTGCTACTGTTATTCAGTTTTATAGTTTATGTTTCTCTGCTGAGATTGTCTTTCATTATTAGCATTTTTCCTCTCTATACCTGAGTATTGTACCTAAAATGCTTGCTAATTAGAACATCTGAAACATCTTAGGATCTCCCTTGATTGACTTTTCCTTTGGGAATGAGATCCTGTTTCCTGGTTCTTTTATGTCAACTTATTTTGACAGTATCCTGGACATTATAAATGATGAGTTGTGGGAACTCACAATTCTGTTACATTTTGCCAAGAAGTGGTATTTTTATTTGTTTTTTTTTGTTTTGTTTTTGGTTAAAGCAGGTACTTCATTTGCCTGGATTCAAACTGTAAATTCTGTTTTACCTATGGTGGTGGCAGCTTAAGTCTCAGTTCAGCTCTTTTTCCTTTAGTCTGGTGCTTGGAATCTGCCTGCACATCTGTGGTTTGGGGGCCTTCAGAGATTTGGGAGGAGTTTTTATACTTCCTTTCTCTAGCTCTGTCTGGCCTGGAATTTCCATCTCATCTTCTGGTGACTGTGGTTTTCCTGGGCTCTGTCCTCTAGTTCTGAAGCCCAGTGAGACTGTGAGATTTCTACCAGAATTTTAGCCACTTGCATGGTACAGACTGGGGCCTGTCCTCATCTTGCGTAGTTCATTCATTCTTTCACATGTCAACTCACCTCCAGTCATTGCTTGTTTTCATTTCTTCCTCCAGGGCCTGCAGAAATTTTTTTTTTTTTTAATATATTAGTCCTAGGTTTATAGTTCTTATCTGTGTGAGAGTTGGTCTGATAGGAGTTATTTGGCCGTCCCAGAGGTGGAATTATGGTATTGTATTGGTATTATTTACCAAGAAAGAGAGATTATAGAAAGACAGTCTAATTAAGTGGGAGGTGATTGGAGGATGATGAATTTGATTCTGGTCACGCTGAGTATGATGTTAACCAAAGTGGAGTTATCCGCCAAGTGGTACTTATGGAAGTGTGACACTTAGAGGTGTGGTTTGGGCTGGAGGTACAGATGTAAGACTTCTAAATATGCCAGTGATGACCAAGATCAAGAGAGCGGATGAGCAAGGAGGAATGTTTTGAACCAGAGGACTGACCTGAATTCATAACTCTGGGGAACAGCTGTGTTTAAGAGGTAGGAATAGGATGAGGAACCCAGGAAGGAGATTCAAAGTGGAAGTGGAATACAGTGGACCCTTGAACAACATGGGTTTGAATTGCGTGGGTCCAGTTATACATGGATTTTTTTTGTCATCGATTGTGCACTACAGTACTACATGATCCACCAGCCATTTGTTGAATTCGTGGAACTGTGTATACAGAGGTTCAACTGTAAAGTTATACTCAGATTTTCAACTGCATGGAGGGCACCCCTAATCCCCTAGTTGTTCAAAAAGTCAACTGTAATTTGTAAGGGAAAGTTGTTAAAGAAACCAAGCTTGTGATCAGCAGTTCTTAACCTAGGATCTCTTGACCCGGTTGGTTCAGGATTAAGTTTCAGGGCGTTTCTGAACTCTCTGCAGTGTGTGTATGTGTAGGATTTTTCTGGAGAAAGGGTTCATACCATTCATCAGATTTCCAGGAAGGTTTGTGACCTACAAATAGTTAAATGTTGAAATAAACAGTATCAAAACAACCCAATCAAAAAATGGGCAGAAGACCTAAATAGACATTTTTCCAAAGAAGACATACAGATGACCAAAGAGCACGGGAAAAGATGCTCAACATCGCTAATTGGTAGAGAAATGCAAATCAAAACTACAGTGAGGTACCATCTCACACCAGTTAGAATGGCTATCATTAAAATGTTAAATAATAAATGCTGGAGAGGGTGTGGAGAAAAGGGAACCCTTCTACACTGTTGGCGGGAATGTAAGTTGGTGCAGACACTATGGAAAACAGAATGGAGGTTTCTCAGAAAACTAGAAATAGAATTACCATATGATCCAGCAATCCCACTCCTGGGCATATATCCAGACAAAACTATAATTCAAAAAGATACATGCACGCCTATGTTCATAGCAGCACTATTCACAATAGCCAAGACATGGAAACAACTTAAATGTCCACTGACAGATGAATGGATAAAGAAGTTGTGGTACGTATATACAATGGAATATTATTCAGTCATAAAAAAGAACCAAATAATGCCATTTACAGCAACATGGATGGAACTAGAGATTATCATACTAAGTGAAGTAAGTCAGAAAGAGATAGACAAATACCTCATGATATCACTTACATGTGGAATCTAAAATATGACACAAATGAACCTATCTACGAAACAGAAACAGACTCACAGTCAGAGAACAGACTTGTGATTGCCAGGGGAGAGGGGGGTGGGGGACAGATGGATTGGGAGTTTGGGGTTAGTAGATGCAAACTATTACATATAGAATGGATAAACAACAAAGTCCTACTGTATGGCACAGGGAATTATGTTTAATGTCCTGGGATAAACCATAATGGAAAAGAATATAAATAAGAATGTATATATGTGTATAACTGAATCACTTTGCTGTACAGCAGAAATTGACACAACATTGTAAATCAACTATACTTCAATAAAAAATAAATTAAAAAATAAACAGTGTCAAATTAAAGTTCAGAAAAATGACTGGAGAGTATCTATTTAATCTACAGATTTGGAGCTCACTAGTGGCTTAGAGCGATTTCAGGGTGCAGGTGGAAGAGAAATTGGAGTTTACTGAGAAGTGAATCGGAGATGGAGATGCAGAGCTAAGGGCAGGAAGTGTGGATGGTAAGGGGAGGAGAGATTGCCTGATAGAGGGGAACAAGATTAAGAAAAGCCTAGCAATGCCCCGCCTGGCCTCATGTGTCACAGGGCCCTTGCCACAGTATCCCCTTTGTGCTTATGTCCTGAGATTTTTAGTTTGTGAAAGCTGCTCTGCTGTCAAACTCTGGAGACTGCTTGTGTGGGCCGGCATGCCCACATTCATAGCTTTTGATCCCAAAGATGTTACGAGCGCCATGACGACGACGATTTATTTTTCTCTTTAGTTTGGTATTCTTTCCCTATAGCACATTTTATTTTACTCTGCATACAGTAAAGGCTTAATGTCAGTGGCGTCAGTTTCAGGATATGGGATAGGGCCATGATCCGGTGGAAACAGTGGCCCCTGTGCCAAGGGTGTAGAGGGCATCTCTGGTGCATGGTTTCCCTTACAGCTCTCCCTGGATGCTCTCAGGTCCCTGGGGGGATTCCAGGTTGCTATGTATGAAGGTTTCCCCTTCGTAAGCCCTTAGAATAGGGAAAAGCTTTCAAAACATTGTCCAGGAGAAGTAGGGAAGTATGGAATATATCCCCCCCTGCCCATGCTCCCTTCCCCCCACCTTTGGACTTCCTTTCTTAAGAGAGAAGTGTGATTAGATGGGAAGACACTAGGCTGAACTACTATGGGAATCAGAAAAGTAGGCTGAACTAGGGAAATTGAGATTTTGTAGCTTTCTGAACTCATCCTGATATCCTTCAATTAAAGGAAATCTGCAAAATAGCTGCTGTGGCTCATTCCTATTGCTTGTTTTATTTTCTGTCGCTGAGAAGTAGAATACTTTCCAGCCTGCCTGTGTCCCCTCCTCACCCAAGCCAGCTACCTTAACACAAATTCTTGTTCCTTCCAGCCCTAATGAAGCCGTGCAGTGTCACTGTACTTCTAATATCAGATAATGGTGAAAATAATTGATCAAAGATTAGATGAGAGCTAATTCTCCACCAACATTCAATTCTTTTTTTAAAAAAAATTTATTTATTTATTTATTTTTTGGCTGCGCTGCAGGGCATGTGGGACCTTAGTTCCCCAACCAGGGATCGAACCTGTGCCCCCTGCCTTGGAAGCGTGGAGTCTTAACCACTGGACCGCCAGGGAAGTCCCTCAACATTCAATTCTTATACTAGAAACTTGTTAAGAAATGAATCTATAGTTGGATAAATTTCTGGTAAAGACATTTTGGACCCTACCCTTCTCAGACTCTTAGCCAAAGAAAAAAATATATCAAATCAGTTTAGAAGTTCCGGCTCCAGAGCCAACCCACTGCCCTCGTCACCTCTATGAAAGCTGTGTATCACCTTGAGTTGTCACGGCTTGGTGAGAAAGTGCAGGGCAACTGCACACAGAAAGTGGAAGAAGTATTCACAGGGCTTCTGAGAAGCCTGAATGCTTTGGATAATCTGCATATTCTGTACACTGCTTAATTTCTAAAAGTACAAATGGAAACATAGTATACACACTATTCTGTTCCATGATTTTGGTGCTTAACAGGATAGCTTGACTGCCCTTATATATTGGCACATAAAGGGCTTTAAAATTTTTTTGACAGTTGCAAAATCTAATATTTGTAATTACTATATTTTATTGACTGGATGAACTAGAATTTATTTAACCTGTCCCCTTTTGATAGATACTTAATGTTTTTCTGATTTTTATAGTTATAAGCAATGCTTTTGTGAATGACATTGGGCGTACGTCATTTTGCATGTGTGCGGTTATAACTGTAGGATGAGTCCCAGCAGCTGAATTGCTGTTTTCCTCTCTAGAGGGTCTGCCAGTTTACACTCCCACTAGCCACGTAGGAGAGGGTCTGTTAACCCCTATTCTTATTCTTTGTCAGAAAGATGAAGATGGTATCTTGTAGTTTTAATTTTGTATTAATCTTATGAGATTGACCATCTCTTAATATGTTTAAGAGTAATGTGTGTCTTTTCTGTTAACTCTTTATATTGCTTCCTCCTTTTTGTAAGAGCTCTTTATTTATTAAGGAAATTGGCTCTGTCTAGGATGTAAGCTACAAGAGTTTTTATTTTGTGTGTGTGTGTGTGTGCACGTTGGTTTGTGTTTTGACTGTTTTTCTATGAAGAAAATCTTTGTACGTAGTTGAGTTTATTAATCTTTTCTTTTGTGGTTTCTGGGTTTTGTATCATAGGGACCTTTCTCATTCCTAGAGTACCAAAATCTCCTAGTTTCTTTAGGTTATTTTGTGGATTCGTCTTTTATACTTTAAAATCATTGCTCTATCAGGAATTAACTTACTCTAAGGCATGAGCTATGGATCTAACTTTCTTTTTCCCTCAGATGGCTACCCAGGTGAATTCACCTCTTTTTTTTTTTAAATGTGATCTACCTATGGCAGACATTACAAGTTGTCTATCTGATATCCATTCTTCTCTCGTCACCCTTTGAACAGTGACATTTATCAGAATGTTAGTAAATCCAGATGAAAAGATTTGTCTTCTTAGACACCCTTGTGTGAGAGTATCCATGTGTCACAGGTGACAATAGGGTGGAACTTCCAGGAGAGCTATTGCCTGGGTGACAAAGAGGGACAGGCTGATAGCATAACCCTTTGCTTTTATCCTTTCCCTCTTTTCCTGCCTAGGTGAGGGTAGAAGGTACAGATGGCCAGCATTTGTAGGCCATCAGGGAAATGATTGTGGATTACACTTTGAGGATGGATACTAAGAACTTTACAGAAAAATGTAACTGAAATAAAACACTTGTGGAAAAAATTCCAATCTCTGGCAGCAGAGGTCAGAGTGCTTCTGTGTATGTATATGTTGGCAAACTCAAAGCGGAGGGTGAAATACAATGGAAGAATGCAACTAAACAGAAGGACCGACTTCTCAGCTTTTATTCATAATATATTGGCCTTCCCCAAACTGGACACGAGAATTGGGGTATTCACAAAACTACAATGAAATATGAAGGCATCTCAAACCAAATGTGTTGGTTTTCTCACAGGGTTGTAGCCTGGTTTTTGCAAGGTAGAGAAAATCTGCCCAAAGGATGTGATCTATTTGGTTTCAGCTTACAGACAATATCCTGATTAGAGTAATGAAATAAATAGTATCCAATATTTAAAAACTAGAGATTGAATTATAAAGGAAATACAAGTAATAATTTATTGAAATTACTGGATTGAATCTGCCAGCAACAGCAAATAGTTGTGGCAAGTATATGGTTTCAGAGTCAATTTCAACTCCCCAACCCTGCTGTTTATAATTTTATTTTCAGGTTAGATTATAACAGAAGAATGTTCCAACATATTTGTACCCTGTATTTCCTTTCAGTTAAAGTCTTTCCTAAACCAGATTTAAGTTAGGTTCCACAGTTGTAAAACAAATGTTTTCATGAAACAATGTTTAAACAGACTTATTTAGGAAATTGAGCTTTATTTTTTTTCAGGTTGATACATCCTTTCCCCGCTCCTAATCTTAGTATTTGTTTCAGTTACAAAAATAAACTTAAACACACTTTTTTGGAATATATTCTCTCCTCTGTGGTGTTGATGGAAGTCTGAACCAACGAGACAAATCCGAAGACATCTTTGTTGCTAGAGGCAAGCTCAGGAGGTGGTGGGTGAGCTTTCTCAGAGGGAGCTTTGTATCTAAATGTTACCCAGCCACTCATTGCTGGAATGCTATTCTTTAAACAAAGAATGAGTTATTCACTTAGTTGAAGAAGGTGGTCAATGAGACATGATGCTTGTAACAGAAAATTGAAGAACATTTTATCAATTGTCTCCCTCTTCGGAAATGTCTCCTCCTTGTGAAACGCACACACACACACAGAGATGTCATTTACACGGTGCCTCTTCGAAGAAGCAAAGTAATAATTAAAATACAGGGGAAAATGTAGAAAGTTTCCCCTAAAACTACACATATTTTTAGAAGATTGCAAATATAAAATGTAACCACCTTCTTGTTAAAAGCATCCTTAGCATGCTCCGTGGAGCAGAGTAGACCATCCGTAAATGTTAATGGAATGGATGAATAAAATTACGCTGTCAAGTACAGCATATTAATTATGTGACTTTCTCCAGACTGAATATTTGACTGACTTGATGAAACAGTGACTGTGGCTACTCATTGATCTCTGTGATTGCTAACGGAATTATAGTTAACAGAAACAGATTTTTCAGAGCTTGCCCTGCTGCATCTAAGTTATACACAGAGAAGCCAAGCACTGGAAGCTGGTTTCTTTACATTACTATGGATACCTTCTCGGTTTCTTTGACTGCAGGGAGGCAGTGAACCTGAGGCAGTGTAGCAGGTAATGTAACACCAGGGCGGGGGAGCAAGAATTTGTGAGGTGTTGATTCTCTTGAATTCCATGAATGTCCCTCTCTTTGTATCAATCCACACCTGAAGATTAGGTTTGTTCTCCTCTTGATGAAACATTCCTTATTTAATGCATTCCACAGCAGCTACCAACTGAATGTGAAATTTAAACCTTGTTTCACTAGCTAACAAAGATGAGAAGACATTGCATTATTAAAGCTTTTAGCCAATAAGAGGGGTGTTAGGTACATAAGTTGAGGACAACCCCACCTCCTTCATTGTTTTTAAAACAAAAACAACTATTCAGGGGTAATACTTTTCTGTAATAAGGTGGCAATTCTTTGATGATTACACCTAAGGCCCTTTTCAAGGGCTTTTAACCAATAAGTGTTTAAAATTGTAAATTGAACTTATTACTTTCAGTCTACAATTGAAGCTTTTAATACGAAAGCTATGAAGTTTTACTTTTGGATCAAATTCTGGTAGCTCAGCTTTTATTTTGTGCCCAAGATAAGAGCAACCTATCTTTCTTTTTTAGAAAGGTTTTTAAGGCCTTGTTTATGGTATAGAATGAGCCCAAGTATTTTTTTTCCTGGATTGTTTTCCATGATTTTGTTTAATTCGGAAGTGACATAGCTAATCCTACATACATTAAACACTAATAAAACCTGCATATTTGGAGTAATGGCATGGACACTGGTGGGAGATATAGACCTCGTAAAGTCCTTTCTACAAAAATCTACACTAATACTTTTGACTAATTAGAGATTAATTTACTTAATGGTTCTTTAAAATTGCAGTTCTTTTCCGGGAGAATTAACAATTATCATTCCATTTTACCAGTATCTGCAATCAGATTTTGACTCACTGGGGATATGTTTTGTATTGATGTTTATAAGCTGCTTTATATTTAGAGACTCATTCAATAAATAAGAGTACCTACTATGGGCTAGTGACTTTTGTAGGTATTTGGGATATATTAGTGAAGAAACCAGACAAACATACAGAATAACTGTAAGTGTTAAGTTTATTACATAATTCAGCCAAATTTACTGATTTTACTGAAACTCTTATAGTAGAAGTTAGCTAGATTTCTTGAAAGCCTGAACGAACTTTTGGCCAACCCAATAGGCTGTGCATTTATCCCTGCAACCTTAGTTTTTTGTTTTATTTATTTATTTATTTATTTATTTTTGGTTGTGTTGGGTCTTCGTTTCTGTGCGAGGGCTTTCTCTAGTTGCGGCAAGCGGGGACCACTCTTCATCGCGGTGCGCGGGCCTCTCACTATCGCGGCCTCTCCTGTTGCGGACCACAGGCTCCAGACACGCAGGCTCAGTAGTTGTGGCGCACGGGCCTAGTTGCTCCGCGGCAGGCGGGATCCTCCCAGACCAGGGCTCGAACCCGTGTCCCCTGAATTGGCAGGCAGATTCTCAACCACTGCGCCACCAGGGAAGCCCCTAGAATGCTTTTTAAAGCTACAGATTCCCAACTCCCACCCTGGACCCACTGACTCAAGTTTAAGAATCACTATCTTAAACCTCTTTTCATATCAGCTCAGATAATGGCAACATTTCTGATAGCTGTTTCACATCACTGTCTCATATCTTTTTTTTATTGAGGTATAATTTACAGTGAAATTCACCCTTGGTAGTGAATGGAGATCTGACAAAATGCAGACAGTGTGTGACTGCCACCTCGATCAAGATACAGCAGTTTCATCCCCCCCGCCCCCCTCCCCCAAATTTCCTTGTGCACCTTTTGTAGAGGATCCTTCCTTTTTTACCCCTTGTCCCTGGCAACCAGTGATCTGTTTTCTGTCCTTGAAGGTCCTTGTGGTTTCGTCATTTTGAGAATATCATATAAATGGAATCATACTATTTGTAGCCTTCTTTCACTTAGCATAATGCGTTTGAGACTCATCCATGTTGTTTGTATCAGTACTTCATTCCTTTTCGTAGCTGAGTGGTATTCCTGGAACAGATGTACCTCAGTTTATCAATTCCCATTTGAAGTATATTTGGGTTGTTTTTAGTTTTTGGCAATTATGAAGCCACTGTGAACATTCATGACAGGCTTTTTATTTCACTTGAGTAAATGCTGAAGCATGGGATTGATGGGTCTTCTTGTAAGTGTATGTTTAACTTTATTAGAAATTGACAAACTGTTTTCCACATTGAGTCTTTCTCTTTATTACGCAAATGATGTTGAGCATTTTTTGTGTGCTTAGTTGCCATTCATATACCTTCTTTGATGAAGTGTTTGTTCAGATTATTTGCCCATCTTTTAAATTGGGTTATTTGTTTTCTAGAGTTCTGTATTCCGGATACAAGTCGTTTATCAGTTGTGTTTTGCAAAAATTCTCCCAGTGGTTTGATTTTTTTTCAGTGTCTTTCAAAGAGTAGAATTTGTGTCCCAGCACTAATTATTGTCATCCTTATTTAATGCAATCATATATTTCTGTTTTTCTTCACAGATTCCTATTCAGCTGTGCCATTCTTCTCTAGTACTTTTAAGCCCACAAACATATCAAATATATCCACTGGCAGTATGGCGTAGTGGGAAAGAGTATTTTCTGTGTATCCAAATTTTGTCACTTTGACATTTCATAGTCATTTTTTTCTTTTTAAAATTTTTATCATCAAAGGCAGAAAGTCTTATGGGAAGGGCATAGGAGTTGGCCAACCTTCTTACGAAAATTTTGTTCAGTAAGAGAAAAAAATAGAGGCTTAGCAATTCTGTAACTTAGCTAGAGAGTGTCAGAGCCTGAATGGGACAGCAGGTGTCTGACCCAAAGCTTGTGCTTGTTACTATGTACTGTCCATTCTTCACTAACCATTTTACTCTTCTTTGTCTGTTTCAGTGAAGAGCCTTATAGTTTTTTCCTCTTATGTATTGTGATGTACAGTTTACAGAGAGCTTTGGTTGACAGCTATTGAGTAATCTTAAAGGCCCCTTCAAGGTTTGATCATCTATGACATTGTGATTTATTGGATTAATTCTGATAAATTCCACCCATCTTCAGCTATTTGTAAGTTATTGCATAAAAGCAGTGATATTGGAAAATTTAAGCAAGTTTCCTGTAACTTTCCAATTCTTTATCCCACAGGTAATTTTCCCAGAGCTTGTTAGATTATGAAAAAAGGTTTTGCCTCTGAGTATCCTTTGGTTTAGATTTTCCATGGAATTTGCCTCCATTTCATTTTGCATAGATTTAGTAAACATCCTGTAAATGCAGACTTGAACTTGGAGTAACCTGCGTTTGCAGTTTCTGTGAACCCTGCTTGTGTTCTTTCCCCCTTCTGGCTAGAGTTGACTCATGTTTGTGTAAAGTTGAAGGAGACTAAAGCCTCATCCCACACTATTGTCTTCCAAAAGTATGCCAAAGAAAGAGACCAATTAAAAGATGAAAGCCTGGCAATGCATTTTAATCTTCTGCCTGTTCTGGGCGGCCTCCAGGCTCTTTCGAGGAGAGGAAGCAGCAGAGCCTGTGGAACATTTACTTGGATTTGTCCTGTGGAAACTAACTCAGAACTCAGCTGCTCATGGTTTTTTGCACCGAAACAGCTCACGAAGAACATGTTGAAACGAAAGCCATGCTTTCCGGCCGACCTTTGAGTGCATAGCTCTCTGAGGCCTGCAGTGGTGGCTGACGGACACAAACATTCAACAGTGAGAGAAGTTGGAGGAAGCCTGGATATAGAGGCAGTATTTACGGGTTGTGACAAATGACAAAAAAAATGATACAATGTAGTAGCAAGTTTGATGGTCCTTTATTCAAGGGAAGATAATTCATGGATGGGGGGAGTACTGTTTCTGAGGGATTTGGGCAAAAGCGAGTTGCCAGAAACTTCGAGGCAGCAACATGGACACTGCATGATTGACCAGGAGGCCAGGAGTTTCCTGGGAAGGCTAACAGGTCTAGCGTTTTCTAGCGTGAGGTGAGCCGAGCTGGAGGACTGTGGTCCGTCTATGTTAGGTGTCCTTGGCAGTTTTCCATAAGTGTAGGCTGACTTAGGTTTAGGTTTGTGATGTGGGCCGGTCCACTGGAGTGGCCTCCATTTTTTATCAGCCGTAATTATGTATATGAAATAAGGGGTGATGAAGAGGGAGAGAGTGGCCACTTCAGTTATATCAATTTACTGAGAAAGGAGGCTCCGGCATCCAAGATTTCCCTCTTACCTTTTTTTTTTTTTTACCCCCTCCCCCTTTTTTTCTTTTACAAGGGGTAAAATATGTTGACGCTGGCTTTCTGAGAGTGGGCTTAGCTATGACAGACTAATGGAATGTGTGCAGAAGTGTCTCTAGGCAAGGTTTGTGGAAACAATACCTGAAAGTCTTACAGTGAAAGAACTGGAGGAGCATTAGGAGAAAGCGGGTACACGTGCAGTTGGTCATCCCATGGGGAATGAGAGACCCTCTACAGGTTCTGCCTGCGTGAAGGCTGTTCTCCCTGTTCTGGACTTGTTATCAGTGACTCTTTCCAGAATGTGTTTCTATAAAGTGACTACCGGTTATATGGAAGGGCTAAACCGTGAGTGTATTAGGATTTGTGTTGTCAGAAATATTCGGCTGTCATGTGAGATTGAAGTCTTAAGTCACTGGAATGAAGGATGCGTAACTGTTGAAGGAAAAGGACTTGGGAAAGCTCCAGAACACAGTACGAGTAATTTGGGAGAAAGCTGTGATAGGGGAATAGCACTTCTGGGCCACCAGAGGGCAGCATGCGTTCAACAACTATTTTTTGAAGTCTGCATTTTCAAGTACCACTGAGGACTGTGTGAAAGGGGAGCAGACCCTGGAGTGAAGACAACTTGGTACTGATTTTATACTCATCCCATCCACCTTGGAGAACTCCAGCAATATGTCATTTTTTGTCTCTCCATCTTTTTCTTTCTCCCCAAGCAGAGTTATTCCACAGCTTTCAGTACATATCTCTATGTAGCACTTATTATATTTTTCTTTTTTTACTGAAATATTTTATTTGAAGGAACATAAAAATTAATTGCTTTTGCCATGTGACTGTGAAGAATTAACTGCACCTTCCCAATAAAAATTTAATCGTTACTTTTATAACGTTAAAGTAATTAAAGTCATTTACAAAGACAATATCAATTGAGACTCATCCAGTTAGAACTAATCCATTATAAACAAATAGCAATCTTAAAATTTCAGAATAAGTATCATTAAACTGAATTAGAATATAGGAAGCTCATTGGCTATGCTATAACAAATAGATGAAAACTACAATGGATTTTACACTTTAGGGATATATAAGTGTTAAAAATTCTAATTTCTTATACAAATAACAGAAAGCTTCATTTCATTATTGTAAGCTCTCAAAATTTATGCTTATTTTTTCTACTTCTGTCAATTTCCTGACACATTTAACACAAGCAGGGAAATCTTTTCAGTAAATTGAACATGTGGAGCTCACACATGTAGTGAAGGATACTGGCCAAGTGACATATGTCTCATATTGTTTGAGTTTCCCATCTATTCTTTGCTTCAGACCCCCATACAAGTTTATTCTTTTCTCAAGCAACCTGTGAATTTGCTGTATCTTTTTTGGCTCTTACAGAGTTGGGGCTGGCAGCGGCTCTGATAGTTTTACACCAAGCTCTCCTGTAGCCATTTGGTTGCTGAGTTCTCAGCTTTCTCCACTTTTCAGTTGTCCACAGCCTGGTCTCTGCTCTTGAAGGGCCTGACTTATCATTTCTTTTTCTTTTTTCAAACCTATCCCTGACTCCAAAATACTGAATACGTTCCTTCCACTGGGCTTTATTTAAAGATTGTTTCCGACAAGATGCCCCTTCATTCTTCAGTTTATCTTTTCTGGAGAGTTTCTCTCCACCCCGCTTCCGCTTCCCAGGCTTGAGGTCAGGGTTTCATGTTTGGGATGCTTTTTATGCAATTCTTGAAATTTATTCCACATATTTGAGGGAATTCCAGAAAGGCACACTTCATGTGCCTTGACATGTGGCTCTGTTTCAGTTTTTGGTCTATCTAAGAGAAATCTGAGATTTGTTTCTCTCATTATCTGACCTTTCTCTTCCTGTGAGTTCAGGCTTCATCCGCAGAGTTCAATGCAACATCACTTAGGCCAGGAGGAAGCAGCCCACACCCTGTCTTTCCTGAAGTTCAAGTCTTTAAGAGAGTAGCTCTTAGAAAGGTACACCTTCTCCTGCTGGCTGCACACCTGGAAGCCTGCAGGCTCTGGGGCAGAGCCTCACTATAATCCCAATGTGGGAAGAATCCCCTCCTGGGCATAACACTCAATGGCCAGGTCCCAGGTAGGATTTCTAGCCTGTTGACATTTTCATGCACTGCAAGTGTTTTCCAGGATTCACTGATTATAAATATAGTCCATTTTCTCAATGGGGAGCGTCCTTACCCCCTCACTTTGGTGGGACAGAAAACCCCTTTCCCACCAAAGAGCTTGGGAAGGTGCTGAGCTGCCCCTTCCAAGGAAAATATGGGCCTGGCTGGGGTCTTCTCTGGCCTAATCTGCCCGTGCTGGGCCTCCTGGCAGATCCTCTGGAACTGTCACCAGGAGCCCAAGCCCATATTTAATTTTGTGTTAGGCTTTATGGACAATGGATCTTTGTTAGGACTACTCAACTCTCTCTGCCCATTGTAGTGAGAGATCTCATTGCAATCGATTGGAGTTTGGGTTCCAATAAAATTTTATTTATAAAAACGGTTGGTGGGCCTGGGTTTGGCCCACAGGCCCTAGTTTGCCCACCTCGGGTTTAAGATGTGATTTTCAATAAATCAGGTTAATAAGTTATTTTGTCTCCCATGTTGCTTTAACATAGTACTAAGCAAATGCATAAAGTACATTGATTTTGTTGAATACACTCTGATGTACTTTGAACGTTCTTTGTTCAATGATGAACAGTTATTTCCAATGGCTGAATAATAATTATAACTACTTTTTCTGGTAATGCTTCAATGAAGTTCTCAGAAAATATGTAAGGGATCGTCTATATGTTGTATTTGTAAATATTTAATTTACAGTTAAAAACTGGAGATTTGATTTTAGTAAGAGAAAAGTTTTGATAAGTGCATCTGGAGTGTATAGTCTAAGCAAAACTGAAAGGTTTTTCTAAACCAAACTGTGACCGAGAAGAATGTTTTTAAAAAGCTTTAAAAAAATTAGTTTTGCTTCAGGTAATGTGAATATAGCCAAAATATCTCTCTGTTTATAGACCAGTGACTTAATGTTTGAAGCATTATTCATCCCATCAGTCTCCTGGGTGTGTGTTGAGTAGACAGTGTTTGTTCAGTGTAGTTTCAAAATGCAGGATGGTTTATCATGAGAAAAAAATGCAGGATTTGTGTGGTCTTGGCTTGACTTAGTGTCACAAGTTACTGACTGTTAAATGTGATACGGAAATGTTTAAATCACACCGAGGTCTTCCCTGCAGCCGCCTAACCTCTTGTATCCTTACTGTCAGCCTTTGTCCCACCAAGATGGAAGAGCTTCGGTCATGGTGCTCAACGTTTGGCTTCTTGGTCCAGTGCCCTGCTTCCTCCCAGAGCTTTCCACTCTGTCCCCTGGGACAATTTTATGGTGAACACTCCAACATTTACCCCTCCCCTAAACCTTCTCTTTACCTCTTTGCCTTAAGAGAAAGCCAGTCCTCCTTTTTTCCTGTTGCCTTCTCCAGTGGAGTTTGCCATCTCTCGCCCACCTCAGGGCTGGAAGAAGTGGCCACTTCCAGAGAGTTAGCCTGAAATGTTCACACAGAAGTATCTATGCCTTAGACCAGTTGGTTAGACTGTCCAAGATCCTTCTTCCTCACTGCTTGCTGACCTCTGACCTCTCACTTGCTCCTTCTTATTCAGTGAAGACTTGAGCACCTGACTCATGCATCCCTCCTGCCCTGACCTGCCATCACCCTGGGTAACACAGTGTAGACTGGGAGGGTGCATCAGGTTCTCTCACTTCCCAATCCACGACATCCTTTCCTACTCCAGCCACTTTCTTTGACATTCTAATCCTGGATTTAGTTCTGGAAGGGCTGCACTTTTGCATTATTAAATCCCAGCATCTTACTCTACAGCTTACCCAGCAGCTTCAACTAAACCTGCTTAGTCAAAACCCCTTTACTTTCTTCCTTCTTACCAGCTGCCTGTCTCTACTTCCCTCCCTGCTTAGTGTAGTCTGCACGGGCTAACACTAAGCCACTTTCTTGAGATTGTCTTCAAACTGGCTCTCTTGTCCTCTCACAGCTACCTGGGAAAACCCAACTGCTGACGGCCTGCTCAGGTAGTCTTGATCTGCACGAACTCCAGGTTGCCCCGACCCTACTTGTGTGGAGTGGGTCCCAACAGATCCCAGCTAGTTTCAGAATCGTTGGTCTACTCAGTGTCTCTTAATTAAGAGGTTATTTACCCAGGACCTGCAGGAGGGCTGCAGTTCCCTCAATTCTTTTCTAGTTATCTCCGGATCCTTCACACATGTATACAGCTACTCATGTTCCTTCTGGGTTATCCAGTCAAGTTTTAGCTCTTTCAACCTGAAGCATCACTTCATACCAGTTATCAGATGGCTGTGCCTTCTCCCACAATGTCTTCCTGGAGGTTTAACTCCAGGGAGATTTAACTCATTTCATCAAGACTTTTGTAGAAGGCAGATAAGACCAGTCACTTTCAGTCTTATTTTGACTTTAGACTTTGACTGGATGCAATTCAGAAGCATCTTGCCTTGCTTAGACAAGCTAGAGTTCGTAAGGCACTGTGCATACTCTTGTGTAAATTAGTCTGCTCATTTTGAGGATTAAGAGTATGTTGTTACATGGGGCTTCCCTGGTGGCGCAGTGGTTGAGAATCTGCCTGCTAATGCTGGGGGCACGGGTTCGAGCCCTGGTCTGGGAAGATCCCACATGCCGCGGAGCAACTGGGCCCGTGAGCCACAATTACTGAGCCTGCGCGTCTGGAGCCTGTGCTCCGCAACAAGAGAGGCCGCGATAGTGAGAGGCCCTTGCACTGCGATGAAGAGTGGCCCCTGCTTGCCGCAACTAGAGAAAGCCCTCGCACAGAAATGAAGACCCAACACAGCCAAAAATAAATAAATAAAAAAAAAAAAGAGTATGTTGTTACAGAAGCTGTAACTTGGCTTGATTTCTCACGTCGAGATGCCGGGAAGTGGCATGGAAGTGTATGGTTCTCCCCAGTCCACGACTCGCGATCATTTTGGGTCAAGTGTGTGGGTAGGTGTATGACGAAGCCTTTTGTTGTAATGCAGTTACCACAGTGGCCTGGAACATCAGCTTAGGGTTCAAAAAATAACAGCATTCGTGGCATAAACAGTGATCATTGTCACCAGTGAAAGCACTTATTAAACAACCACATTTTGAAAAATGTCCAAATGTAGTTGAGTAACGAATGCAGGCGGTTTTAAGTCTTTTTGTTCTGCACTGACATTTGTTCTATTATTAGCCTCTTTCTGGAATATGGCTTTCATGGTGTGGCCATTAAGGAATTCATCAAAATTTCATGTGGCCTGCATGGGTCTCCATTGTCTGTGGCTGCCATCTGGCTCTGCTTTAGGCTGGGGCGATCATCATTTCATGCGGCACTCCCGGTCCCCCTCCCTGCCGATACCCAATCTGTTTTCCTTCTCCTCCAGCTTTTCTGTCTTCTGACTTCATTCTCTGTTCCAGGATGTAGGATGTCTGTCATTATTCTCTGTTAGGGGAGGAAAATATTAGTTCACGCTGGTTTTCGGCTTTTCCTTTTCCCCTAAGACATTAGTTAGGGCTTTCATGTGCTGCCAGAAGCTCTCAGGTGTTTTTCCCCAGCGTAGGTACCATCTGTCTGATCCAGGACTCTTGTTCCTGGATCATGGCCTGAGAGGTAGGGAGGCTGGTTTGCTGTCCCATCTCCTCCCACTTTCCACTGCTGCCTTTTCTTTTTCCTGAGCTGTGTTCTTTTAGTCTCTGAATCTGAACTAAACCTTCTCTGTATATCTCACACAGCAGTTTCTCTTTTCTTTTTCACCTTTTGGCCTTTAGGAGAAGTGAATTAAGATATTTTTTTCTTACAAATGTTTGTTGTTGTGTATGTTACACAGTGGGGGAGGGCGGGAGAAGATGTGTAACCTTGACGGAGGTTCCTGAGCTCCATAAAGTTTCAGTCTAGGACAGAAGAGCAGATACGGCCACTTGATGGTGACATAAGGCAGAACGGGGTATCTACTGAACTAGTGGCTCAGGAAATCGGTCTCACGGAAGATGTAGAGGGAGAAGGACTCTTTTGGGGGCAGTGGTGTTTGGGGAAAACAGTGGAGGGGTATACTTTGTGTTGTTGAGATGGAGGGATGAAGGCACTGGAGGATACTGATTTCTTGTGTTTACACAGAATCAAGGAATCACGTGTGAGAATCCAGGGGTGAAAGACCTGGAGGGAGGGAGGGAAGCCTTACCCTAAGGACAAATGGACCTTTGGAAGATTTTGAGCAGTGGTTTTGATTTTTAAGGAATGATAGGTAACCTTTGAAGTACAGAGTAGAAAAGGGGGAGATCAAGGCAAGGTGATCAATAGGTTGTTGAAATGTTACATCTGCCAGAGGAGAAGCCGAGAACTGGGGTGGAGAGAATTGACGTGGATTTGGAGGGACAGGAAAGTTCATGCTCGTGTTTTGAGCCTGGGCAGCTGGGAGGGTGTTGGTATCATGATTTCAGTAGAGAAGTGAGGTGTGGCGGTTCAGTCCTGGGTGAGAGGGTGAGGTCTGTCTTACATGTGGGCTCTGTGGTGATGTCTGGGTGCCCAAGAGGAGATGCCCAGCGGGGAGGTGTGAATATGAGGCTGGAGGGGCGCTTCGGGAGAAGGACAAGGGTTGCAAGTTCAGGGCTACCTGCTTGGCATTTGTAATTGAATGAGCAGAGTTTAGGAGGTGGAGGAAGGACGCTGAGCAGGTGAACTGAAGAATTTGGAGGGCGTGGTTGGCAGGTCAAGCTTCAGGGTTTGGAGGAGGGTGAAGTAATTACCCTGGAGAAGTTTTCCGGACTAACCCATACCCTCCTGCCTTGCACACATTCTGTCACGCCCAGCTGCCCTCTGCCAGGGATCCTTCTCGGTTTTGCCTGAACATTCAGACGCATCTTCAGTTTGTTGTGCTTGGTTGCCTGCCCATATTATCTCCCTTTTAAAGCATAGTTCTAGGCTCGGAGAGCAGAATCCACGTATAACCTAAGCCTCATAGAACCCAGATCTGTGGGCTTCCCTGATGCTTTACTGGATGAGAGAGAAATCATCCAGAGTACTGAGAGGAATCTTAGACATCTCACCCATATGTTCGAACATTTTTTATATCAGGAGTTTACTTTCTGCAAAAATGCAGGTCATTCCACATTGGAGAATTTTATTATGGTAGAAAGTTGTTCCATGTAGTGGGTCCCAGGTCTACAATTTAAACAGATTGTACATTTTAACGTGGAAATTTTTCTACAGAAGTCTCAAAATCTATTGTGTGTTTCAAAATCAATTTGGTAGAAACACATCAGAAGCTCTTATAGAATGAATAAAGGAGACAGATTAGTGGTGTTTATATTACTTAATTTTTTTCAGCCGTATTGAGGTATAATTGACAAATCAAACTGTAAGATATTTTTCTTTTTTGTTTTCATCAAATGTTGCTTGGTGATATGTTTTTAAGCTATTTTGTTGAATTTTTAAAAAAATGTACTTGGATCTAGCCATGAAATCTAGGAAACAGTAATTCCCCAACTGAGGTATAAACCGCAGCTTATACCTCTGCAGTACCGGGAACTCGCCAGCAGGTGGTAGCAGAGAGCAGGAACTGATTTCCTGTTCGGTTTCCTTCGATTTCCAATAAAGAACCAAAGAACCATTTAGAGTTGTGAGCTGTAGTGATGATTTACCCCAAATTCTTTTTCTTATAAGGAAATCAAGACTCACAGAGCTCTAGATACCTAACACTAAAGCAGTGTTTATCGGAGACCATTCTTAGCAAAACTCCATAAGGGCGCTTCTGGAGAAGCTGAACTTCAGGTGTCTGTCTAGGCTGTTTGAATCAGGCTCGCTTAGAGAAAGGCCTGGGACCTGTATTGTTTTACAGGCGCCACAAGTGATTCTTTTATACGCTAAATTCTGAGTCAACGAGAGAGAGTCCTTCCTACAGGGCAGGAGTTATGCGGGGCCTTCAGAATTCAATGAAAATCCCTGCGGATTTTCAAACTGACATGCCCGCAGGGCCAGCCAGGTGGTGAACTGGGGCGAGGAAGGGTGGGTGTAGCAGATGGGAGGATAGGGTCTGTGGCTCTCTGCAGAGTGTGTTCTCCCCAGGGCCGCCGATCACTAACTCAGGGCAGCCAGTTGTGGCTATGAGGTAATGCATGCCCAGCGTTGGCAGACCTTTTCTTTTTTAAAGAGAAGCTGGTGATCCAGCTCTTTGCTTCCTCTTGCCCAACTTCAACATTGTGTGTGGGCCAAACAAAACGTGTCCAGGTTGGAGTCAACCTGTCGGCTGTGACAGCCCCTTCAAGGACTTAGGCCAGTAGGGGAGGCAGGGAGGCGAGTACACATGTGCCTGCAGTGATGTGAATGTCACGGGCAGACAGGAGTTGAAGGCGCAGCGGGGGAAGAGGGAGCCCTCAGCACTGCGTGAGGGGGTCAGGCACACGTTCTGACATTGAGCTCTCAAAGTCGGCGATATATTTTTTTTTTGGGGGGGGGGAAACAATCTCGTCCATTTGTATGGGCAGAGTCTTCCTTCTGTTATCCTAAGATGGAACATTCATATCAATCTTTTCACGTGTCACTATACCAGGATACAGTTGTCCCTTGGTATCTGTGGGGGATTGGTTCCAGGACCTCTTGGGGATACCAAAATCCGGGGATGCTCACGTCCCTCAAATAAAATGCCCTAGTGCAGTCGGCCCTCCATATTCGTGGGTTCCACATTCCCAACACTCGGTACAGAGGGCCGACTGTGGTGTTAAAGAAGTTACTCTCAGTGCTTCTGTTTTTATAGTCTTGAAACAAAATTTAAATTATTACTAAAAATTATTACTAAAATTATTACTAAAAACTAAAATTATTACTCAGCCAAGGATATTTTAAACTAATAATTAGACGTGTTATGGAGCCCTGAGCAATATCTACTTTTGAGATAAATAATCTGGAGTTTTTGTTGATCTATTAAGGCCCTAGAAAGAACCTAGGAGAAACTTTGTTCCTACAAGTCGTTTGAGGAAAACTGACTTCGGAACCATTCTGTTGTGGGGATGGTAATTAATTCACAACAGGAGCTAATGTGGAGGGGCTATGGCCCTCTGGGTCCCATCTTACCTGTGTTTTCTGTTTTGAAACCATATACGTAAAGTGAGCTATAAAAAAAGGCCATAACTGCACTTAAGAAAACTTAGGGTTGTAGAATTGTTTAGAGATAATGCAAAGATGACACATTTAAAAGTAAAAAGATAGATGAAAGTATATAAAAGGAAATATCATGATTAAAACATTTCTGTATGTGAGGTAGTGGGCTGGAAGTTTCACTTTGCAAATTTAGACCTATTCCTATGAAATTATAAATAAGTTTTTTAGGGAGATAGGTGTTTAGGAGATAGTAAACAAATTACTTTAATAGCTTAACATATAGTGAACTTCCTTTGTGTATGGGGTATGAGATGGTATTGAACACCTTTTAAAAAGTCTTCTTTATTGAACTTGAATAAAATGCACAAATTTTTAAGTGTACAATTCATTGAGTTTTTTAAGAACATGTTTCTTGAGATATAATTCACAAACCATACAGTTCACCCTTTTGAAGTGTACAGTTCATTGGTTTTTAGTGTATTTGCAGGATTGTGCAACCCTCACCCCAGCCTAATTTCAAAACGTTTTCGTCACTCCCAAAGACACCCTATACCCATTAGCACTCACCCATTCTTCCCTTCCCTTAGTCCCTGGCAACCACTAATCTACTCTCTGTTGCTATGGTTTTGCCTTCTCCGGGCATGTCACAGAAATGGAATCGTAATATGTTGTCTTCTGTGCCTGGTTTCTTTCACTTAGCCTCATGTTTTCTAGGTTTGTCCATGATGTAGATGTATCAGTACTTCATTCCATTTTATGGCTGAATGATATTCCATTGTATGGTTATACCATATTCTGTTTATTCATTCATCAGTTGATGGATTGATGGGTTATTTTCATTTTTTTGGCTAACACAAGTAATACTGCTATGAAAACTCATATACAGGTTTTTGTGTGAACATGTATTTTTATTTCTCTTGGGCATGTACCTAGGAATAGGAGTGTAATTATCTCTTTGCTTCCTAGAAATTTACTGTTGAATGGAAGGAAGGCTGACGATTGTGTACCAGAAGGATGACATTGTTAGTTTGCAGTAGGAATCCATCAAGAATCATTTAGGCAGCTCCTGTGTCACAGGTCACCTCAAGTTCGTCCCTTAATGCCAAACTTACACTGGGGAGTAAAGCATATCCTAGGGGTGTGGCTATCCATTTGAAGTTCATGTAAAATAAGTAGTGACTTTCACCTGTAATACAGATACACTCTTTCCCAAAATGAATGTTTCCCACAGTGATGACTCTCATAGTAATTCACCGGGAGGTAAGCAGGTTAATTGTTGAGACTTGCTAATGTGTGTGTGTGTGTGACATTTCTGCACGAAACAATGTTGTCTCTTGACTCTTGAGAACCAATGATTATATTAAGCGTTTGAACTCTACTTAAACTATCCTGATAATGGATATTCACGTCTACATGTGCCTTGTGTGCTATTTATTTAAAAAACTCCTTGATCGTGGAGAAAAAAATAATTTATGCACTAGACTAGGCTTTTGGTAGACTTTTTTTTCCTTTGCAATATTTTACCTATTGTCTGCAACAGCTTAAGTTTGGAGCATGAACTTGTATTTATAGGCAAAATGTACTTTATACTTTATTCTTTAGAAGTAGTTTTGTGATTCTTAACAAAGTATAGCTGTAAAACTTGAGCACATTTTTGTGTGTCATGTTTTTGGTGAATTTAACTAGCTGCTAATAGGGCTCAGGTTGTCTTGGATTTCATATCTAGATGAAACGTGGTACATAAATTGTCAGCCCTGGAGCAAATCTTTCTTCCCTTGGTTTTATTTAGTTCTTTCCAGTCGTTTTCCATTTGTGGCTTATTAATGGTTGTGGTTTAGCAAAAAGAATCGGAGACTCTAAGCTAAAAGTTGGTATCAGGAAGTGGCCACTTCTCCTGGACCGGAAATTATGTTTAAACTCATTCCTTTTTTTTTTTGCCCCCAAAATATCTGAGTGTAGCTGGCATTTGGCCTAATGATGATTAAGAATTTGGAGGGTTCATAAAGACAGTTGGCTTTTAATTATCCAGAACACACCGGGAGCTGTGTACTTTGCTGTTTGTCTTCCCTTCCCGGCTGCGTGAAGACTTGGGAGCCTTCCCAACAGGAGGGGAAGTGTGGAGGTGTAATTTACACTAGCCGCTAAGACCAAGGGCTTACCATGGGCAGTGGGGCAGAAAATGTTTAGATTTTTGACCACTATGAGACTTTTGGATTCCATTTAGAATTCAGTGATCTGTGCAATTCTAATACCACGATCTTGGAAGACTGTGAGTTGGCTTTGGGTTTGCTATCAAGTGATATTAGCATTGGCGAAAATAGTCCTGGTATATGCCGGGATATTATGTAGTACAATGCCAAATCTTAAGAGAGGCCAGTGACTTGAGAATTATGTCACTTAAAGCAATGCTGAATATACAATATAAGTTAACCAAGAACATGCTGTAATTCAGAGGCTTAACCACATTTTAGAGAGATGCCTAGGCTTAAAATGCCATTTTGACCACATATTTCAAAACAGGGTTAGAGTTTTAAAGAGGAATTTCCAAGAATTACTTCATCTTTTTATATTCCTAGTGCCAAGCACCATGCCAGGTACGTGCATAGCAATTGTCATTACGTGATTTTTGAATGAGTGAATAACCAAATACTTTCTTAGTATCTTAGTTAAAATTAAGAAAGATAATTTAAATGGAAAATTGAATTCTAATGTATTCTTCGGTCTGGAAGAAATTTATGTAGCAAATCAGTGGTGAAATGCTCTCAACTTTGAGGTTTTCATCTAAGAATATTCCCTGTTAAAAAGGTGTATCACTAGAGTGATATGTTTCCATAGACTCTTGTATGTGTTTGTTCTTGAGCTAGTGACAAAACTAGGGTGAGTGATTTTTGGGAACTGAGGCAGATTCTTCTTCTAAAACACAACCAATCCCCACCCTCCCTACCCCCCATACACTTGAAATTTAACCATCAGTTTTGCTTTTTTTTGGGTCTTGCTCTTCCTTGCTTCAAATACTTGTAGTGCAAATATTCATCAGAAGAGTAATTAGATTTAACATAAGTGACTAGTATGTGTAAGCCGTATTTCAACCAATGAGAAGTTGGGTAAGACAGTCCTGCCCTTGAGAGTATGCAGAATAGGCTGGGATGGCTGGGAATAGGTTCCTAATTACATTGTCAGGTTCACTCAGTGCTTCCATAGAGACTCTCATTGGACGCTCACTGCCTGTTATGTAGAGACTGACCTAGGTCTCAACTCAAGCAAGCATATTTTAACTCAGTTTCCTCATGTCAAGATGGGGTAAGAGTGTCCACTGCACAGGGTTGCTATGAAGATTAAGGGAGATCGTGCACAAAGTAAACAGAGTAAGTGTTAGCTGTCAATCCTGGAACCCCTTTTCTAGCTGAGAAGACTGAGGCCTGGGGAAATTGGGAGACTTCATTATACAAAGGAGTCTGAGACTCCGTCTCAGCTTCTCTGACTTCAGATTTTTATTAGGGTAGTTTAAAAAGGACACTACCCATACTCCCAGGTATCAAAACCAAACTTATGGTTACCAAAGGGGATATGTGGGGGGATGGGGGATGGGGGGAGAGATAAATCAGGAGCTTGGGATGAACATACACACACTACTATGTATAAAATAGATAACCAACAGGGACCTACTGTATAGCACAGGGAACTCTACTCAATATTCTGCAATAACCTATATGGGAAAAATATCTGAAAAAGAATGCATATTCAATATATGTATAACTGAATCACTTTGCTGTACACCTGAAACTAACACAACATTGTAAATCAACTATACTCCAATAAATTTTTAAAAAAATAAGATAAAAAGGACAGAGCCCCACCCTTTTTGGAAGAATTGGTTTCTCTAAAATTGTGAATAACCTTTTCAGTAATTTTACTCTGGGCAAGGAAAGAGCTAGAAGGTAGACTTTTTTTATATTTAAATTATGTTTAGTTTTTACCTAATATTTTCGACTGTGTGCCACAATCCTTGCATTATAGGTTTTTAGTATGTGTGACCAATGAGATTTGGCAAAGTTATTGAATCTTAAATAATGTATATGTCTCATGGAATTCATTATAAAAATTGGACCTGTTTTGCGGCATCATGGGAATCATATAATGATTGCTTCAAAAATGAAGTTTGATGGAAGAAAGGAGAGAAGGGTGTTTTTAATTCTTTGGTGGCTTTTTAGAGACTGAAAACACGACAGCTCCTTGATGTGTGCCAGCCTGGGGGGGAGTCTCTCTGTGGAAACCATGTCCTATAAGGGCTCTCTCATTGGAAGGTGGGATACTAGGTTATGTTTCTGAATGAAAACGTTAAAGCAGACCCACTGTTTGTGAATTGCTTCATGATGTGGTCCCTGTGTTCCCCAGTGCTTTCTGAGGGTAAATATTCCTTGGGTTTTTGTTTTTTTGGCATGACTTTGGTTGAAATGATTGGCATGATGATCTTATGTGTGTATCTTAAATGTCCTGATGTAGTAGCTGATCAATCAATTAGTAACTTAATTTGGAATCAACTGTGAGCCCAGTTGAAGCTCATCATCTAGTTTTTGTCAGTAAACATCCCTTTCCCTCTTTTAAAACAAGCTCAAATGGGCCCTGTGTTTTTGCACTGTGATTCACACAAAAGTATGGTGGAGAGTGCTTTTGGGATTCTAAACATCTTTTAAATGGCTGCTTAAAAGGAACTGAAAAATTTACACGAGATGAGTGCCGCTGACTTGCATTAGTGAGTGTTTCGCTGATAACAGTCTGGTATAAAGTGGTCTTTGAAAAGTTCCCAGAATGTTTGGGGTTTAGGTCATGTGGTTTCTTGGCCAGAATTGGAACTGAGATGTGAAGTTTTAGAGAAACTTGTTGCTTAGATTGTTGGGAAATCTCATCCAGTGAGAGGATTTAAATAAAGCTGTAAACAAAACAGTAAAGGGTATGAAGATAATTCCCACTGATATATTAATATATTTCGTAACAAAAGAAATGGCTTTTTTTGAAATTTGCCAACTTGGCACTTATTGAGGGTGTATTCGGTTGGTAGGTATTTTATTCCACAACATATGCCCTTTAAAAGCTTTGTATCAAGGGCTTCTTTGGAGGCTACAGGTGGTAGGACGGGTTTGACAGCAATGTTTGTGCGGTGTGTACTTTTGGCGAGCTGCTCCGCCCTTAACATGCTCAGGGGGAGTAATTATAACTTCACAGGAAGCATCTCACCCAAGAGCCTCACACTTGGCCCTCCCTGTTGCGTATCAGCTTCTTTCCAACAAGATGGCTGCTCAGCACACAAGGTCACATGGCTGGAAGATGTACTGGCCTCGCCTACAGTGTGTAGTCTTTTTTTTTTTCCTTTTCTTTTTGAAGATATCAGATATCTTCACATATCATTTGTGGGCTGTGACGTAGATATGGCACATACTTCTTTCCCTTTGAAAATTAGGGAACTGAGCAGTAACTTAATAGAAGTGTGTAGAGTGAGATGGGTCCAGGATCAAACCCCAGATGAAATCTGATGTACGTCTTAGGTTATTTCAAGTGGTACTGATTTTATTCAGCTGCATTAGGAAAATATGGAAAGGGACAAGGAAGAGGGAAGAAAACAAGTTTTTACAGAAGGCAAGGTGTGGCCGTTTGACGACATAGTGATTACTCCTGTTTGTGTTGACTTTTGATAACTCAGTGGGAAACACGTGGTCTCTATTTAGTTCCTATGAATCACAGCCTCATTACATAAAATGTATCACACCTCAAATAGCTTGCTAATGAGTGAGGTTGAAAATTATTGAAAATCACAATGAGTAATTGTTAGATTAGAACTACCAAACAATTTTTCTTTCAAAATTCTGGAATTTCTTTTAGCATACTGAATTCTTCAAATACGGATGCATTCACATTTTAAAGTATGATTTCATTTTTTTGGAACAAAACAGCCTTCACTCTATTTTGAGGTCCTTTCTAGATCTCTATAATTTTTTTTTTTTTTTTACAGTTTCCAGGTTATAGAAGGTAGTCTAGTGGAGTTTTTTTTTTTTTTTTTTTTTTTTAAGAAACTACTCTTTATTTTAAACAACTTCATAAAATTATTTTCACACGTCCCCACTTCTTGCCTTTCATCCTCTTAGTTGAAAAGTCTTGAGAGAGGTAGACTTTGCAGCACTAACAAAGTGCTTCCCTCAAGTATAGCTACCCATTTCCGCAAACTGGCATTCTGCAGAACAATCTTCCAAAAAGTGTTGCTTGGTTTTCATGGGATAAGGAATTGGGGGTTAAGACGTCCATGCTCAAATAGCGTGGGAAACGGTAGATCACGGTTAGTTTTCTTTACTGTAACAGGAATTCTCAGAGTCCTTAATATTCTAAGGTGGGTTGATCTTCAAGAGGAGAAAAGGGATATGGTCTAGTGGAGTTTTATAACGTAACTCAGTTTTTTCCTTTTAAGTAAAGGATGTTACTTCTGGCAACATGGACTTTCTCTTTGCTAAGATGAAACTTTTTATCTTCATTCTACAGAGGGATAGTAATAGCTAATTGTGCTAACATTTGTGAATGCTTTTTCTGAATCAGGCAAGTGCTGAGGGCTTCATATGCTATCCCATTTAATACTCTGTGCAACCCTGTGACATAGGTACTTTGTATCTCTGTTGCATCCGTGAGAAAACAAAGAGGTTAAGCACCCTCTCCAGGGTTATAGGTAGGAAATAGTGGGGCAGGGATTCACAGGCTCTAGAGCCCCTCCCTGGCCTCACCTGGCCATGGTAGGTGCCGTGCTGTGTGTTGCTGTGTGTTTCTTAAGGAACGTGGCCCAGGCAGCTGCTATAGACTGAAAATCCCTGCTATGAATTTATGTACTCTTTTTAGTTTAAAACTCTTGGGAAAACTATTTTGTTTTAATTTCTTAGGAGAGGTCTTAGATGAGTTTATATTTATATGGATATATAAATTGCTAATTAAAAATTTTAGTTTACAGTGATCAGATGTTTTTCCTTGTTGAGCTTGAGGTAGATAGTATATACAGTATGAACATTTTGTAATGTTCATGAAAATGTCAAGAGAAATGCTGAAACCATTTACAGATGAGTTTTCATTTTATTAACATTTAGAATGCCATTTTCTATCACACACATACACACACACAGTCATTATGTGTTAAGACACAAGTCGTTTTTTTTTTCAGGAACATTGAAAAAAAGTTAATTCAACATTTTTTATTTACAGAGTTACCTTTTTAATACCCTTAACAGTGGAGGATGATTTTTGAAGGCACATTGCATGGTAAAATACATTAATTTAAATTTAAAAAGTCTAAACACAGATGGAAGACGACTTAATTTTTTTTTTTTAGTTTAGAAACTCTTTGTGTCTGATGCAGTTGAGACATTCTCTTACTGAGTGCTTGTAAAATGCTGTAGGTTTTTGGTATCTGTTCCATGTGGATGATTCTATAACTTTCTAGAAAGTTAAACTTTCTGAACCTCAACCTTCTTACTAGTGAAAGGGGGAATAATAAGGATTATTAAACTTAAGGATGTGTGCATTTCATAGATGAGAAAAATTACCTACATGAAAACTGGTGTCCTTCTCTTCCTTTATCCTTTAAATGTAGGAGACACAGGAAATTGACCTAAATCTGATGGAATCTGACTTCTTTTGAAAGTTTTTAAAAAAATATTAATTAATTTATATATCTATCGCACAAGAAACACCTGTGGTTACTACAGAATATACATAAGCAAAAAAATACTAAAGTTAGCTATAATTCTACCACTTAGAAATAATTAGTTAATATATTTATTCTATATTTATTTATATAATGCATAGAGTTATAGAAATTTGGATCATACTCCACGTACTTTTTCACAAATTGCTTTATAATTAATACGTTCAGTATTCTTTACAAGTGATAAATCTACTTTTCTGACATGAATTTAAATTTCATGAAGTTTTCTGTTTTATGGTTATATTATAATTTATCTGATTTCTTATTGTTGAACATTCAGGGTGTTTTAAGTTGTTGCTGTTATGTGTAATGCTGTGAAGCAGTTCTTCTACTGATGTCTCTGAGTTCTTGTCCTGTTGCCTGAATATAAATTCCTAGATCCGCACATAGTGTGCCCAAGAGTATGTGTGTTTAAGATGTCAGACACATTTTACAAATTGCCTTCAGCAACGGTGGTGTCATTTTATATTATCTTCAATAGTGTACAGAGCATGCCAGATTCCCATGTCTTCAAAATATAGACTAGCATTTAAGAATCTGTTTAGTTTTTACATTCTGTCTTTGTAAATACAGTATAAATGGAGTCTGGTCTTATATCATCATTATTTAGATTTTGATAAGTGTATATGTACAAGAGTACGTTCGTATTTTGACATATGGAGGGAGGTGGTCTGAAATCCGCTACATACTATGATTTTGCCTTTCTGTAGTCTTTTTGGAGAAATGAACCATTCTGGATAGATGGGTTTTCTAAATATCTCTCTCTATTCCATTATTTCTACTTTGTTAATATTCTGAATCTAACTCAGCTTTTTTGTCTATATGGTGCAGAGGTATTCTTTTTTTTTAAACTTTAAAAAAATTATTTATTTATTTATTTATTTATTTTTGGCTGCGTTGGGTCTTCGTTGCTGCCCGTGGGCTTTCTCTAGTTGCAGCGAGCAGGGGCTACTCTTCGTTGCCGTGGGCGGGCTTCTCATTGCGGTGGTTTCTGTTTGTTGCAGAGCACGGGCTCTAGGCGCACGGGCTTAAGTAGTCGTGGCACACAGGCTCAGTAGTTGTGGCTCGTGGGCTCTAGAGCGCAGGCTCAGTAGTTGTGGCGCCTGGGCTTAGTTGCTTCGCGGCATGTGGGATCTTCCTGGACCAGGGCTCTAACCCATGTCCCCTGCATTGGCAGGTAGATTCTTAACCACTGCGCCACCAGGGAAGTCCCCAGAGGTATTCTTTTGAGGGCTAATTATTGCGATGTGTTGTCAGCGTGTTACTTGAAGGTTGATGTGTGTAATGAGGTTAAGCATATACCTCTGTGAGCCACCCTCAGGTACTTGATTGCACTGCATCTTGGCCATTATAAGCTAATAAGTAGGTGATATTTACCCTGTTTCAGATGAGCAGACTGGCGTTCATGGAGGCTATTCAACTTGCTTAAGGTCACACAGCTACTAGATAATGAAAGTGGGATTTGAATATACTTTTGTCTGACTCGCGCCCTTTCTCCTTCCATTTCGTCACTTGCTACGCTGCCTCTCGACTGACCCATCCAGTGCTGTTGACTGTCACTCGTCACTGCTCTCCATGTGTCTGTGGGGCACAACCCTTCTTCCTTCTAACTCGCTGCTTCTAATCTACCTTGATTTGGGAATGTAATCCCTAGATTGTTTCAGTGGTGGGTAATTGAGTATTGGTGGCTCTGAGTGGCTTTCCTAATGACTAGAGAGAATGGGCTTTGACTGTTCCTGGGACTTTTTCATGCTTTTCAGCTTTGGGTAGGCGTTCCCAGATAAATGAGATGCTACTATGTTTTCACTAGCTGGGATTAGTGCTCACCTTGAGTTTGTTTTGGATTTATTTGGGGAAAATTCAAGAGAGTTTGTGCTGCATAGGTTACCTGGGATAATCCATGGGCCACTCAAGGTTATCCCTGAAGGAATATACCATTCCATTTGGATATGTTTTACTGAACTTTTAAACTTTGTGTTTTACTTATGTGGCTAAGAGCTCCTTGCATTTTTTTTTAGATCTACACCCAGTATCCAAGTAAGTGCGGTTAACGGAGACACTCAGCAAATGTTTAATTTATGCAGCAGTGTAGCCCTTCTGTAGATTAATGACCTTTGTAGGAAAGGATCTGCTACTTCTTCCTGCATTTGAGTGTGTCACCTCCTGGCTCAGCCTCCTGTCCCTGTTTATAGAACCAGCTTGTGAGAAACTAACTTTAATTCTAGAAATAGCCATTGTTATGTCAGTTACCCATTATTATGTGTATCTATGGCACTGTTGGGTGTTGTGGAAAAGATGCAGAAGACATACAGGGACTCTAGGTGGACGGTAAAGGTCACAGTGGTGAGTAAGGACAGCAGGAGCTTTGTAGCTCACCTAGGGTTTAAGGTTAGTGACTTCCCAATCAGGTTTCCGAGATCAGATTTCTCCCTGAAGTGGCAGGTGGAGCAGGGCCTCTGCTTGTGGGTGGTGGGTCCATCTCTAGGGCGGCTGCTGTCCCAGCTGTTGTGGTACACCCGCCCACACCCTTGGCTGGGGACTCAGTCCCAGGGTATTCCTGGAGCACCTTTTCCCTACATGGCCTCCATTTTCTCTGCTACTATTGTCCCTATGGAATCCCCTTTCCTCCCAACCACTCCACCCTCAGAAGACAGAGGAAGACAGAATTGGTAGACACTTTTTCAGCAGTTTCACTAAGAACATTGGTGGTGGTAACCGTAGATGGGCTGTTCATACGTAAAAGCCTTAAGTGGGGAATTGTCTGTTTAGAGATGTACCATCTTCCCTCTCTGTCTTTTGTCTCTCAATGTCAGGATTTAATCGTTTTCTTCCTATTGCAGTAAATAGCTCTTTACACACATCAGGGCCATTTCATGAATACGTTTAAGGAGAGTCATGCCCTCTGCTATTTAGCTTTGTCATGAAACTTGAGGAATTTACGGGTGGAATTGAAATTAATGATGTGCGTATACAGTTGGTATTTCAAGTTTATATCTTAATCTGGTTTTATTTACTCTTAGTAGAGTAGATTGCCCATAGGGCTTTTTTTTAAATAGAAAATATGCTGGAAATTAAGCTTCTAACTTTTGTTTATCCTCCATAAAATGGTTGCATCATAGAAAACACCCGCTGTGGTTTTTTCTGTTTATATTTGTTCATACTAAAATGGTTAACCTTTCTCTTTGTAACATAGAACAGTGCATAGAATTTCCTGTATGGGACAACTTTTGGTGATACAGGCACATTCTCCAAGTATGATCTTAGATGCATATTAATTAATCTGATACTGGATTTGACTTGTGTATTATCCCTGATTTAGAGAAAACTAATACCCAAATATGTCTTTCAGGCAGTAACAGAGAAGAATTTTGAGACAAAGGATTTTCGAGCCTCCCTGGAGAATGGCGTTCTGTTGTGTGAGTAAGTATTTAAAGCATTAAAAAAAATAATTCAAAAGCAAAGGGGCGCGAGCGCGTGTGTGCACGTGCGCGTGTGTGCACGTGCGCGTGTGTGTGCCTGTTATGAGGTGTCTTCATTCCCCACCCCCCCCATGGCCACCATAGTCACTGATATGTCTTCTTGGTAGCAAGTGAGATTTGATCCCTGCAAATTGACACCCCGACAGTACCAGACAGTAGGAAGGGGTTATCGGTCTCTGTATCTAGAGATAACATTGGTGAAATATATATTATTTTAAATTAGTAAACAAGAAAGATTCTGTTATTGCTTGATGGGCCAGTAGGGGTGGTGGTTGAGAAGCAAGCCCTATCGCATCGCACCAGCTCTCACTTGCTGTGGATATTCTAATGTATGGAGTTGCCTGGTTTAGAAGTTAATGTAAAGCTTGTTTCCTTCATCAGTAAACAGTGATGATTGTAGAACAAATTTAGGCTGTAGCAAATTTTTCTTTGAACCTTTAAGTGGAGTCATTACATTACCACAATCAATTTGAGTCACAGACCAGCCATTCATTCAATTAATATGGTATTACTGAGAATCACATCTGAGGCTTTGGTTATCCTAAGTCAAATAGGCTTGTGCCATGATTGATGGTATGGGGCCTACAGTGTATGTTTAGTGTAATGTTTTGTTCCCCACTGGATGCAGAGTACAGTTAGCCGGGTGGTGACCTTTGGGGATGAGGGGCACACAGTCTGTGGAATAGAAGAATGCAGTCCTGGGTGAGGGTCCAGGTTGCAGACATGAGCAAATAAAGTATAAGAATGTACTTGTGTATGTACCCACATTTTTGAAACCACTTAAGTATTCCAATCTAGACACTTATCACATAAGTATTTATGGAATCTGTCCACAAGCAAGCACTGGGAGTGTATGTGCTCATACTTAGATGATTTTGATTATCCTTTTAAAGGAAAGTTGTTTGCAGCAAAGATCAGGAGTCAGAGGGCCTAGGTTTGATTCCTTGCTTCATACTTTTGGACATTTGAGCAAGTGACTTAACATCTGAGCCTTATTTTCTCATCTGTAAAGTGGAGATCAGGGTATCTGATCTGCCTAATTCACAAAGGTGCAAAGTTCTGTAATACAAATATTAAGGTTTCCATAAACTATCAAACTTTGTATGAATACAAGTTGTTGCTAGGAAGATGGCCTTGAAGATAACAGTCTTTATCTCACCAGCTCTGTTGATAGGTGTTCACACTTCTTTGTCTTAGAGCAGTGTTATTAAGTTGAATCATATGAAGTGTTGATATTCAAACACGTGTGACCTATAGAAATGTCAATTTCACGTGATTCTACCTAATATGTAGTAGGACAGGCATATGCATAAGGGTCACAAGTAAAGTTTAAGGGATGTTTCTTGTCCTTTTCTGATGCCACATTCAGAGTTGTTGTTGCCAACTAGTGTTTAAACTAATATTAGTAGGTCACGTGGCTAGCTCAGTTGGTCACTGATAGGAAAATATCTTGGTTTGCAAATTATATGTTTTATATATTCTAATGTGTTCAGAAGATGGAGGGAAAAATGGCTGTTAGACGCATGTGATCTGAAAAGAACCTTAGCTGTGAGTGTAGACTATTTAGAGCTTTGCTGCAAAATAACTTTGATGTCAGTTTTAAGTCCCATAAGTCAAGATAGGAGTTAGGTGGGCTTATGTAGGCAGTGGGCCTATGGAGCACAGAGTTGTTTTTAGACGTCTGAAAGCATACAACCCAAATAGGTGATCTTTTTAAGAAGTCACTTTGTGGTTATATAGTTCCAGTGATGAACTATTACTCAAAATATTTTTAGGGATCCCCCTTTTGGGGGCATAGCCTCCATAACTAGGTCATTAAACATACTTGAGAGTGACAGTTAGTGTTTTATTTAAAACGCAATTTATGCAGCAGCCTAAATTACTTGAGGTGATTTCCAAAAACTATATTCAACCTGAGTATATTGTTACCAGTGAGAATATTCAGAGTTGATAAAAAACTGTTTTGATCACAGGCAGTACTGTTCTATTAAATATTATAAGTTCTACCTTAATGGTCACAGAAAACATTTAGATGCATGTTTAGAGATATATTAGTTTTTTTAAAATGTCATTTAAATTCACAATTTCCAGAAGCTCATTCTTAGATTGTTTCCTTATTGAAATAACACCAATTTGGGGTTTTGTGCATTACCAGCTAAGTCTAATCAATCTGTTTAGTACCCAGTACTCTTTATTTTTATTTTTTAAATTTATTTATCTTTGGCTGCATTGGGTCTTTGTTGCTGCGCGCAGGCTTTCTCTAGTTGCGGTGAGCGGGGGCTACTCTTCGTTGCGGTGCGCGGGATTCTCATTGCAATGGCTTCTCGTTTCAGAGCACGGGCTCTAGTCGCACGGGCTTCAGTAGTTGTGGCATGTAGGCTCAGTAGTTGTGGCGCATGGGCTTAGTTGCTCCGCAGCATGTGGGATCTTCCCGGACCAGGGCTTGAACCCATGTCCTGCATTGGCAGGCGGATTCTTAACCACTGCGCCACCAGGGAAGTCCACCCAGTATTCTTTAAATGAATGTTTCCCAAAAGTAGTGTCAATAAATATTAAGCTGTGGTAATCAGTAATGTTAGTTTATGATGGGATCCCAAAGTACCACATGATGTTTGTATTAAAAAAATCTCTTAATGGTGAATTGCATTATTTTTAGCCACTGGTTAATGAAGGCATTTTAATCTAATAGATGTAGTGTTGGAGAAAAGTCCAGGTAACTATATTCTGTATAAATTTATAACTAAAGAAAAGCCTAGCTGGTTGGTCTACAAAATGATTAAGCATCATTGTTTGATCACATATGCCTGAGGAGTTATTATGTCTAAGAGGAAAGCAAAACCTGCTGTTCAGAAGCCTGGTATTGTAAACCCTGACTTTTAAATTAGTGGTAAATATAGTAAGCTGTCTGTCTTTGAGAATATTTTGCCCATCTGAGATCTCAAGTTTTAGCCGAAATATGACTTAAAAATAAATTCAGATTTTTAAAATATTTTATAGGAAAAGGCTGACTTCTGTTTGGTTCACTGCCAGAAAAATTACCAATTCTTGTGAAATATAGGGTCTGCTTATTGCCTTTTAAAAATCTCTAGGCATCCTAGTTCATTATCACCATTAAACAGTTTTCTTATTATTTTATCTAGTAATTTTAGCAGTCTTTTATGCTTTAGTAAGAGCTTATCCTTTTTGAACTGGCATTCTGGAATATCAAAGTCAAGAGTTGGAGGAAATGAGCTCATTATAGCTTTTTCCCAACTGGCACTGTACTGACATTTCAGATAGTTTAAATTGGGTATAAACTCTGCACTGAGGTTTCAGACAAGATACACATCTGAATAATGAGGGTAGTTATGTGCATTTATTGCCTTTTAATCTGAAGTTAGTATCTTCTGTAAATCATTTTAGTGTCATTTAGTTTGATTGACTGTGGGATCCAATCAGTTGAGGGCTAAAGAATACTCCCCCAGTCAAAGTCTGTTGTAGTAATTATTTTACTGTATACCTTAGACATGCAGTCTCTCTTGGCTTTATTAAACAGTGAAATGTGAACAAAATCTAATTTGGGTTTTTTTCTAATTAGTAAAAGGACTGACAGGGGTCTATAAGGTGATTTCAACTCCTTGTTATAATTTTCTATGAATTTTATTAATTGTATTCATTCATCTGTCTCCTATCTTCAGTGTTTATTAGGGTTCCTGAAGACTCCCTTACTATATATTTAAAAATATAGGAGATTTGCCACTACATTAAGTATCTGCAGTCCTCTCTTGCTCTGTGGTTCTGCAGAATTATTTCTCTTTAAATATATCTAGTTGGAGCATATCCAGCTAGTGATTAGTAATTTCATAGTTACTCATCTTATGATAGCAATCTTGGAAATATTTAAATGGAAACATTCTTTATTATCTTTATGAAGTAAGAAGATGTATTTGAAGGTAATCTTATTGGGTGTGTCTCTGGTTAGTCAGTCAGTACTTCCCATCCCTGGAATAATGCCAAGTCTTTGCTCTGTCCCAAGTCAGCCATACAGACGTTTATGCCTTTTTGAACTCACAGCTCACATTTTTTGAGGAAACTCTTCTCACACTGGCACCCGGCCTTCCTTTCCATGGCTTGCAGCTTGGAAAGAGTGGAGCAAATAAACATTCACCTATTGGTTTGAGAAAACCTGTTTCTATTTATATCTGCTATGTGAATGCTATACTGTCTTCCTGAAACGACTGTAGTATTTTGTTAAAGGTGCATTCAAAAAAAGAAAAAAATTATTAAAAAATACTCCTGTTAATTTACTGTGGGATACTCAGGTGATTGTTTTAAGACATCAGACAAGATAGAGAACCTTGCCACTTCTCATTCATGCGAGAGAGCTCTGTCCTTTGTTAGAGTTGGAGACTTTCACACACTGAGTGACAGCGACATCAGTGGATTCTTGGGGCTTCTATGCAGAGCTCCATGTAAAGCTCAGGGGTCCTTCTGTAAGGATGAAGGCTTTTTTCTTAGAGCTCTTACTGGTTTTGAATTTCCTGAGGACAGGTGCATTCATACAGCTCTCCAGCTCACCAACGCTATCAATTGACCCTGATCCATGTTATAGCCATTTGAAATTTAAGTAATAAGAACTATTTTTCTTCACTTAAAGTGATACAGACTTTGAAGTTTCTATATTATTTGATAATTCAGTAGTACGCAAAGATGCACGTGTTCAAGTTCATAAAGATAATTAAAATTTTTAAAACTGCTTTCTCTTCATGGCAGTGTTTTATGGTTGCCATCTGTATGCTGTCTTTTTAAGCTTCACAGTCAGTTTTTTCTGTAATTTTATATCCACATATAGCAAAACATCATTTTTTTAAAAGTAGTTTTTCAAGTTGAAGGTCAGTTTGGCAAACATCGATTTAAAAATTCACTTCTGTAATGGTAGTCATGTTATACAGACTCATTGCAAATTTTGCAGAGGTTTTTTTACATTGTGACCTCAAACTTGAAGGTAGAAAGCTTTGGTCCTGTCTCATGAACTTGCATGTACCATCTACAGGGCTTTCTCATCCTAAATATAAATTACTAAGAGGAGGGCACACAACATTTCAGTGCTAGGGTCTCTGAGGAAAAAAAAAATGAGAATGATGTTCTACTAAAAATAAATAGGAGTAATGTATGTGCTAAATGTGTGTAATATAAACAATTTATATTAAAGTTGATCAGAAAAAGGATATTTTTGAAGTAGTTTTTTGATGTCATGAAGGCTCTCAGGTAGGTAATGGAAATCCACGTGTTGGCCAGGAAATGGTGAAAGTACAGGAATTCTAGCCGGTGCAACGAGAAGTATTAAGAAAGGGAAATGAATATTGCAAAAAGGACAAATATATAATGATATCACATCAATTAAAAGTAGAGTAATTGCCTTATATGAGAGGCTTAATCTCTAGAATTTTTACATACCAACAATCATCAGTCAGAAAGTCAGATGAGATCTAAGGGATAAGGGCAATAGTGAAAAAGTTTAGAACACAGTTTACTGTTTACTTCAGAGAAATGTGTGAGACTTTTATTTTGTATGTTGAAATGTAATGGTAAACTATATGATTTAAGAAATGGAATGAAAAACTGTATTTCCAATAGTTGTCAATTTGTTTATAATTTTAAGCCAATACCCATGTTAAATCTAGTCAGACTTTTCTTAGAATAAATAGGATTTTAACATTCATAGGGAAGAATAAACAGGTGAGAAAACGAAAAATCCTAAAACTAAAAATTTCTGTGGAATGAGACTGTCTCAATATTACAACAAATGACAGGCTTGAGAAAGCACAGTAATTAAAAAATTATGGATTGCTTTATAAATGTACATATTAATGTAATTGGAAGGTCCAAAACACATTCTTATGCATAGGAAGTTGTGATAAAGGACAGATGAGAGAATGGAGAAGAGATGAGTCACTCGATTATTTGTATTGGGGTACATAATTGGCTAAGAATTAATTTACAAACTCACCATATACCACAACTCAACATCAAAAAAACAAACAACCTGATAAAATAATGGACAAAGGACCTGAATAGACATTTTTCCAAAGAAGACACGCAGATGGCCAACAGACACATGTTCAACATCACTAATCATCAGGGAAATGCAAATCAAAATCTCAGTGAGATACTATCTCACACCTGTCAGAATGACTGTTATCAAAAAGACAACAAATAACAAGCGTTGGTGAGGATGTGGAGGAAAGGGAACCCTTGTGCACTGCTGGGGGGAATGTGAATTGGTGCAGCCACTATGGAGGTTCCTCAAAAAATTAAGAATAGAATTACCATTTAATCCAGCAATTCCACTTCTGGTTATTTTCCCCAAGAAAACGAAAACACTAATTCAAAAAGATATATGCACCCCTAAGTTCATTGCAGCATTATTTACAGTAGCCAAGATATGGAAGCAACCTAAGCATCCATTAAGAGATGAAGGGATAAAGAAGAGGTGGTATATATGCACAGTGGAATATGACTCTGCCATAAAGAGAATGAAATCTTGCCATTTGTGACAACATAGGTGGACTTAGAGGGTATTATGCTAAGTGAAATGTCAGACAGAGAAAGACAAATACCATGATTCACTTAAATATGGAATCTAAAAACCAAAACAAGTGAACACATATAACAAAACAGAAACACAGTCATAG
Organism: Eschrichtius robustus; assembly: GCF_028021215.1. Classification (NCBI taxonomy): domain Eukaryota; kingdom Metazoa; phylum Chordata; class Mammalia; order Artiodactyla; family Eschrichtiidae; genus Eschrichtius; species Eschrichtius robustus. Next base: position 51,091,316 of record NC_090841.1, read on the forward strand.
AGAACAAATAGGTGGTTGCCAGAGCGGGGGTGGGGTGGGGAATAAGTGAAATAGGTGAGAGAGATTAAGAGGTACAAACTTCAGTTATAAAATAAATGAATCACGGGAGTATAGTCAATAATATTGTAATATCTTTGTATGGTGACAGATGGTAACTAGATTTATCATGGTGATCATTTTGTAATGTATAGAAATATTGGATCACTGTGTTATGTACCTGGAACTAACATAGTGTTGTAGATCAATTATACTTCAGTAAAAAAACCCCAAACCCAAACCTTACATATACCAGAATATAGCCTGGATTAAAATAATAAAAAGCTGAGAAAATAAAATAGAAGAATTAAAAAATTTTTGGAGGCAGTTTAAAATTCCAAGCTTTGAAGGAATAGAAAAAACCCAGAAAAAATAGACTTGAGGTCTTATGAAATAGATAACTCTGGCAAATAACATTCTGGGAAAAATATTTTAAGCAGAATTGGCTTAAATATTACCTAGAGTTCAAATAAACTGGTAAGGTACACATTTGAAAATCTCAATAGACAAATGAGCAAAGGATGTGACCAAATACTTCACAAATGAAGAAATACTACTGGAAATAAATAGTAAAATCTCTACCTTCGATAGTAAGAAATAATTATGTTAAAATCAGATACGATTTTTAAATTGAACTAGTAAATAATTTAAGATCTGTTAAAAAAAAAATGATGGCCGTATTATGGCAAAGTAGTCTATGATATTCTCAAAATGACCAGTTGAGTATATAAGCTGGTACAGTGCTGAACAGCAATTTGGCAGTATCTATCAAGTAATTATATGCTAGTTTATTTATTAATATAAACATATATTTATCATAAAGATTATAAGACTTTCCCCAATAATTCTTTTGTTTTGGACTCTAAGGCTACAAAATGGGGGAAAAGGTATGCATAAAGCCTCTTCATAGTGGAAAATATTAAAGAGAGCTTAAATATCTAAAATGTGATACATAAAACATTGGTAAAATTTTTTATATCCCTTACAAGCAGTGCTTATAAAGGCTGCAGCACTAGGGAGATCACGCAGTGGGGAGCTGACAGGCAGAGGGAAACAGTGTCACTCTTTTATCATACCATGAGGTAGACACAGGAATGCTTCCTGCTGATGCAAAAGTAAATTGGTTCATATTGCCAGGTTCCTTTCCAGACAAGTACCAAGAGCTTGACACTGATGATTTTATTTCTAGAAATAGAATATAAGAAATGAGAAGGAGCATGGTCAAAGATATACATACAGGCATGCATCCAAGCATTTTTACAGTGGCAAAAGTTGGAAAGAACCTAAGTTCGACTGTGAGAATCCTCTGATTTATATGAAGGGATGGAGCAGAATTTGCGATGTTACTTAATAGTGAAGAGCAGAACCAGGACAGGAAACCAGAGTCCTCCTGCTAGACACACATGGCTCTTGATGTTGTATTGGGAAATGTCCTGTTACTCAGCAAGATCCATTAGTGCCATAACTGTTGATGTTGCCTAGAATAAGAGGACTCTGCTGTCACACCGCTCGAGCTTTGCTAGACTCACTTGAGGATGCTTCAGGCATAACAGTGAAGCTAAAAAGAAAGTCCTATCATCATGAAATGATGATCATCAGTGCATTGGTACTGACTTGTTGCTACTCCACCTACTTTCCCATCTTAGCATGTATTGTGAACCATTTATTTGTGTTGTGTCCTAATTCAGCAGTATTCAAAATTACTGCCACACGAATTCTAGACATCAAACTTATATTAATTTTACTACCAGTCTTTAAAAATATCAATCCTAAAGTAATCATAAAATTTTGTATTGAATGTTTTTAAACTTTAAAATTTTAAATTACATATGCTTATTACTTTACCCATGGATGTGTGATCACTACTGAAGGTGGTTTTTATTTTTAAAATATTACAACTTATGAATTTAGCTGTAGATAATTAAAGATCTTAGTAAAAAATGTACTTATGATAACCAGTCTAAATTAATATATCTGATAGAGAGCTTACTCTCTCTTTTTTCAAAAAACATTTATTTACTTATTATTTATTTATTTAGGCTGCGCCGGGTCTTAGTTGCGGCCCTCGGGATCTTTGTTGCGGCATGCGGGCTTCTTAGTTGCGGCATGCATGCGGGATCTAGTTCCCCGACCAGGCATCGAACCTGGGCCCCCTGCATTGGGAGCGTGGAGTATTTATTACCCACTGGACCACCAGGGAAGTCCCTAGAGAGCTTACTCTCTTGATCAGCATTTGACAATCAGGAGAGAACACTGAAGATTGACTTGTTTGGTAACAGAAAAAATAACAAAGGGGAAAAGCACAAAATCATGTCTAGCATTTGAGTGCAACTAAAAAAGTTCTTCTAAATTTATTTCTGCAAAGAAGATAGAGATTTTGAATCATTCACAGAAAATTTCTGCGTTCGAAGTTAGTGGGTTTATAAAATATTTGATACGCCAGGTCCTTCGATGAGTGCTAGGAGATGTGTTTGGAATGAGAGAACATCGTGGCACTTAGCACCTTCACTGGCTGGTTGCTCTGCGGCTGATCCCAGTGCAGCGCTCTGTCTTTACTTGACATCTGTTTGTTGAGCAGAGTCTGCATCTCGAGGAAACCTAGACAAATGATTGTGTCGAGTAACAGATAAAACAAGGCATTGCTCCTTAATTTGTAAGGAATTGTGTAATTTCTTTAGTATATCTTTTAAACAAATATTTAGCTTACTGATAGGAAAAGTTTGACTAATGTGGGGATATATGTTTAGAAAATGCAGCTGACAGAAAGATATTAAAAATATGTATGCGTCGGGCTTCCCTGGTGGCGCAGTGGTTGAGAATCTGCCTGCCAATGCAGGGGACACAGGTTCGAGCCCTGGTCTGGGAAGATCCCACACGCCGCGGAGCAACTAGGCCCGTGAGCCACAACTACTGAGCCTGCGCGTCTGGAGCCTGTGCTCCGCAACAAGAGAGGCCGCGGTAGTGAGAGGCCCGCGTGTCGCAATGAAGAGCGACCCCCACTTGCCACAACTAGAGAAAGCCCTTCCTTGCACAGAAACGAAGACCCAACACAGCCAAAAATAAATAAAATAAATAATAAAATTTAAAAAAAATATGTATGCCTGAATGACTAACCAAATACTTATAGGTTAAAAAGTTCACTCTCATTGCATTGATATGCTCTTTGATGTCAGTCTTCCTGGTACATTTGGAAAAAATCTTTGGAAATAGGAAGCCAAAAGATGTCTCTCGATTTTCTACCTCTGCTGAAGAGCTTTCTGATAAAGGGGAAATGAGATTTGGCATTTGGCACTAGTTCCTGGAGACCAAGACACAGAGCATCACATTCTAGTTCTCATTAAAGCCTTTCATAACTGAGCCAGACGCCATACTGAGCTCTATGTGCAGTTTTCTTGGAGTGTTGCCTCTGACTTATATTCGAAGTCAGGTCACATTCACTGGTGACGAGGTTTCTGAACGGAGGCAACTTCCTAGCATCTGTGATGTAACTCAACTCCCTTGGAGGGAGGGGACGTACATTTTGGGGAGGAGGAGAAGAGGAAGTAGATAAAACTGGAGGAAGGAGACGAAGGAGAGGGGTTGTAGTCCTTTTTGCGGGACTGCTCTACCATGGGAGACAGCAAGTGACTCGGTGTTTCCTGTTCTGGTTTTCATCTTACTGAAAGAGCACACCCCTGGTGTGCTAGCAAAGCACATGGCCATGAGGGAAAGCTTGGGGGAGTCGAGGTATGATTCTACACAGGATTAGAGGGGTGGGGCAAAGGGATGCAGGCAGATAAAGTGGTCCCTTGACTGCCTCTAGTTCCTTGTGTACAGAGGTACCTGGAAGGTTAGCGTGTTACATGGTTCTTAAATAGAGCCAGTGACCTGAAGCCAGTGTTGCCTTTAGGAATTCCACGTGTGTAATTTTTTTTTTTTTAATTTTATTTATGTATTTATTTTTGGCTGCGTTGGGTCTTCGTTTCTGTGCGAGGGCTTTCTCCAGTTGCAGCGAGCGGGGGCCACTCTTCATCGCGGTGCGCGGGCCTCTCACTATCGCGGCCTCTCTTGTTGCGGAGCACAGGCTCCAGACGCGCAGGCTCAGGAGTTGTGGCTCACGGGCCTAGTTGCTCCGCGGCGTGTGGGATCTTCCCAGACCAGGGCTCGAACCCGTGTCCCCTGCATTGGCAGGGGGATTCTCAACCACTGCGCCACCAGGGAAGCCCCACACGTGTAATTGAAGAATACTTATTATGCAAAGAAGTTCCATTTGTAAAAGAGAGTAGTATCTCTCTTGTGTGGCACTTGTATTTTATTTGACATAAGACTATGCCCTATTCCTTTAGGTAGACTTAAATTTCACAGAGTTTTAGATTTTATGAAACCTGTTTTTCTCCCCAGAAGAAGTATCCTAATCTTTCTTTAATTGTATATGAAAATAATTACTCATGATTCATAATCAGATTGGATGTTCACTACTTGCCAAAACTATATGAACATTTTCTCCATATTCTAGTGCTTAGAACTGATACCATTTTAACAGTTGACAAAATAAAACAGCATTTTCCTCTAGTGACACCACTTTTTTTAGAGGGTAGTTTGCATGTTATCCAGAGTGTTGTTTTTCCTTGTGGTTATTTCCATGTTTGTACACATACGAGGAGGCTCAGGAATGGATGCCAGTCCATTGGGTGTATGTTGCTTCTAAGTAATAGCTCTGAAACTTTCTGATGAGGGAGGAGTCTCTATCCCTTGCCTCCTTTGGCTGACTTAACTGAGAGTAGGCTGTGTTATTATCCATTCCAGAAACTGTATTAAAAAAAATTCTCTCGATATTACTAACGCTGTAATACAAAAATGGTAAGTGAAGTAAACAGGTAAATGGAATGATCTGGCCAAAGTTACCAGTGACTCAAGTGGGTGGAGGCGGAATTTATGACACTGTTCCTTTAATAAGGGCAACTGATGTCAGATTTCCCTGACATTTTATAAGGTGCCCCAGCTCATATTGGTGTCTAACTTTTAATATCACAGAAAGATTACATTTTAAGATTCAAGTTCCTGTAGGAAAGTCACTGTCAAACTAGTGGTCAACAACTGCTACGAATTTCTTGGTTGACGCCATGCTAGAATTATGATTCTGTTAAGTAATGTTTCAGTTATTTGTACTATGCGTTGCAAGAAGCCACCAGTAATAGAATTCAAGAAATACTTGCTTAATAGGGAACAACTAGAACAATTAAATTGGAAATGTCATTTCTTATAAACCTGCTCAACCTGCTCAATTTTTTGCTAGCTCTTCAGCTAGTGATTAAAGAAAAATATTGTGACCATGAGGGAGAAAGCCTTCCTTCCTACCTGGTTTTCAGTGCACAAGTAAGAAATTAGGAGTCAAAGAGTAACAGTTCTTGGAAATGCTTAAAGTCGAGGGGTGGTTCTGTCATCTGTGTTGTTATCTAAAGATCTTTGTGTGAAGAAACTATGAAAACAGAAAAACAGCTTTTGTTCACCAGACTAAATCTTCATAAGCCACTGTTTTGTAATTTTGAATCCTGTTAACAACATTCTGAAGCTTATTAAATTGAGACTTTTGTCTTCTTTATTTTTAGCACACTCAAGTGTATATATAAATCTCTGGAATGTTGAAGGAGTGACATTCCACAAGTGTCAGATTTTTTTTTTTTTTTCTGTTTCCCATTGTGAAGGGGAGACCAGTAAATTAAGAATGTTTGATTCTTTCTCCTATATTTGCTTTCCTTTTGGAACTCTGTTACAGAATAAAGAATTGTGTTTTTGTGGAAGCATTATTGAATAGGAAAATCATTGTTTCAAATTATAGTTTTCTGGCAGTGATTAATGATTAATTAACGAGGCTAGCTTTACTAGAAAAACATTATTATACTATTAAGTTTCTACATGGCTTGGCACTGTTATCAGTGCACAGCAACAAAAATATAGAATTCACAATAATCTAGATTTAGAACCAAAAATTTTACTCTTTAAGTTTCAGGTGTCAAAGCTGGGTTCTAAAAGTGTTTTAGAATCTAGAGACTTACAGATATCCTTGCAGATTCTGTAATAACAGCATAAACTTTTGTTCAGTGTTAGATTCTGAAGTGACTGTTAGCCTGTTTTGGAGAGTTCTGGTGCATTTAAATTTTTACCCAGTCATTCCGCAGTGATAACAAAGCAATCATAGACTTGAATGAGTTACCAATGGGAAACAGTTGTTATTTGGATGAGTTCCACTGCACCCTTTAAGTATGGCAAAAAAAAAAAAAAAAAAATGGTTTGAATCTATCTTTTTAAAACATGGATCAGTTTGAGAAAAAAAATCAATAAAAATGATTAATAGAAAAAAGTATTCTTAGGTTGAAGAGAACTATATTATAATGAAAGAGATTCTTAAACTAACTGTTGAAACAGAATCAAATATTACCTTTCTTTAACAAATATGGAACTATTTTTAAGGACATGCCTTTGAGTGTAAAAGTGTGTCTATATGTTCTAAGAGGCCCGTTTCACTGTTGTTGGCATTGCTGGTCTCTGACTTATTTTCTTAGTTGTTTGCTTTCTTTTGGGCTCTTGGACCTGAAGAAAATATTGGGATCGATGAATGACATGTATGATTTTTGAGGATGTTAAAAAGAACACTAAACTAATATTGGCATTCTTGTAACTGCCTATGTTGTTTCTTTATTTACTTTCAGTTTGATTAATAAGCTTAAACCTGGTGTCATTAAGAAGATCAATAGACTGTCCACACCAATAGCAGGTTTGGTAAGTAATAAATTATCTTCAAAATTAGACTTGTTTCTGAAATGTAAAAAGATGGGCATAAACACGTTCTCTTATCTGGAGTTATCATAGATATTAGATTCGGGGTCCTTTTTCTCAAGAAAAGTATTTCTAGTGATCTTGTCCTTATATCTTTAGTTCCTCTTTCTGTTTCCATTCTGCCTGGAGGCTTTTATTCTATTTATTTAATTTTTTGTTTGTTTTGCTTTTTGTGCCCTCAAACTGCCTATATCCCCGTTTTTGGCCCATTTCTTCCACAAATTGCATTTGTTTTGGATCACGGTCTTTCCGAAACTCAGCCCTCCGTATATTGGTTGCTAGTTGACCACAGTTTATGGAAACTGGCCAAAGCTGATAAGTTGTTACATTTCAGGTGCTTCGTGCTTATACATTGCCCTCACTCAGCATGCAGGTTTTGGAGTGTATTTGCAACATACTTAAGACCTGTCAGCTCTTTTGGTTTCCTCCCAACATCCTGTGTGATGTTGGGCAAGTCTCTGTCTTCTACTTTGCCTCAGTAATATTTTCCATAAGATGACTATGGATGACTCTCTAGATTCATTCTAGCTTTAAATTTGGAGTTCTGTGTATGAAAAACACCCCATACTATCATTATATAGATTCTCTGCTGTATCAAGACCCTAGAGAGATCAATAATAAAGTGGGACCATACCTTTGGAAATAAATAATTCATAATTACAAATGATGGATAATTTTCAAAATGTTAGCAATCCCTAAGAATCAAGGCTGACGATGGGAGTCAGGTAAAAAATTAATTTTACAAAACACTCAAGTTTAAGACAGCTAATAACTGGAATGTAAATAAAATATGTTAATATTTTATCTTTGGAATAGTCAAGCTGCTTATAATACATTCAGGAACCTTCTGTTTGGCCATGCATGTGTTTGCAGATGTTAAAGGCATGACGGATTAAAGGTAGTACTAAAATTTCTGGGTTTGCAGCTGGCATGAAGGTGTCATCAGAATTTTGACAGGAATAAGTTGGTGGCAGAGTGTTTATTATTAGAAAATATCTGTCTAGGAGAGAAGGAAAGAAGAGTTTTTACAGTTTTTTCTTTGAAAGATCAGAAAATTACTATTTTCTTTTGAAATATAGAATGCAGTTGACCCTTGAGCAAAGCGAGAGTTAGGAGCACCAACTTCCTGCGCACTTGAAAATCTGTGTGTAACTTCTGACTCCCCCGCAAACTTAACTGCTAGTAGCTTACTATTGACCAGAAGCCTTATTATAACATAAATAGTCGATTAACCCATATTTTGTATGTTATATGTATTATCAATATATACTGTATTGTTACAATAAAGTAAGTTAGATAAAAGAAAATGTTAAGAAAATCCTAAGGAAGAGAAAATACATTTACAGTACTGTACTGTATTTATTGAAACCATAAGTTTACGTTGTCTGTTTACAGGTTGAATCATCTGTCTTGTCAATACCAACATCAGTATTGTCTCATATGATACAAAACACTATAGCTGTTATAAATATTTCTAACATCAGTCATAAAATTGAAAAGGTAATGTGAAAAAGAAATTCATATTTATTTAAAGGTATAATGATTCATGCATTAATAACAAAGAAACAGCACTATGATTGCTTCATGGTTGCCAAGCCTATACACTAATAAATGAATCATTATATGATTTTTGTGGCGTACAGTATTACAGTCATATTTATAATACAGTATTAGAAACATTGTTACATTGAAAAACCCACTTACCCGTGATGATAGTCTGATATGCAGTTTCTCCAATCATGAGAGAGAGAGAGGCATATTGTACTGTAATGTAATTCCTTGAAAGCAAAGTTATAAAACAGTAAGAAAACTAACAAATAATTTTATATTAAGTATCACTCACCTTATGCCTGTGTAAGGATAGTATCTACATATATTTTATGCATTCATGATATATACTAACTTTTTCTTATTTTTTTCGATATTTCTAGGCTACATGGTTCATCTGTGAGTTTTTTCAAATTGTCACAAATCTCCAAAAAATTTTCCAATATATTTCTTGAAAAAATATCTACATATAAATGGACCTGTGCAGTTCAAACCTCTGTTGTTCAAGGGTCAACTGTCTATATATAAAGTTCCAGAGAAGCTGGGCTCAAATATTAATTCCTTCCTTCTTACCAAGTTACATCTATTCTATTTCTGTCATGACTAAGCAGCTGACATGATATTTTTATTGGTCTCAAACTTGGTTGGGCAAAAAACTTCATATATATCCATATATTGCAATGTACATATATGTATGAATTACTTCTAGTAATATAGGAGTCAGAGGTGTTATTTAAGGAATAAAGTTAAAGGACTTTTGTTTTTGAAGTCTTCCTAGGAAGAAACATTCAATTTAATAAAATAAGTATGTTTTATATGAAAATAACTTACGAAATAACTTCTGTGAAAATTAAAAGTATGAATTGTATTGAAAGTACTCTGTTTTTTTCAGATGGCTTGAGTTATTCTCAAGTGTTAATAGGTTGAATTGTGTCCCCCCTCCTCAAAAAAAAGATACAATACAGGCATACCTCAATTTATTGTGCTTCGCTTTAGTGCACTTTGCAGATATTGCATTTTTTATAAATTGAAGGTTTGTGGCAACCCTGCATCGAACAAGTTTTATCAGCGCCATTTTTCTAACAGCATTTTTTCACCCCATGTCTCTGGGTCATATTTGGGTAATTCTTGCAGTATTTCAAACTTTTTCATTATTATTATATTTGTTGTGGTGATCCATGACCAGTGTTCTCTGATGTTACTTCTTTGACTCTCTGAAGGCTCAGATGATGGTTAGTATGTTTTAGCAATACAGTATTTGTTAATTAAGGTATGTGTGTTGCTTTATTAGACATAATGCTACTGCACACTTGCTAGACTACAGTTAGCATAAACATAACTTTTATATGCACTGGGAGACAAAAAAAAATTCATGTGACTTGCTTTATTACGGTGGTCTGGAACCCAACCCACAATATCTCTGAGGTATGCCTGTATACTGAAGTCCTAAACTGCAGTACCTCAGAATGTGATCTTATTTGGGAATAGGGTTGTCACATGGAGTATGGGAACAGAGGTCATAATGGCACCCTAATCTAATATGATTGGCATTCTTATAAGAAGCTGGCCTCGTGAAGGCAGATACACACAGGAAGAAAGCCATGTGACAACTGAGGATTGGCGTGATGCATCTACAGGCCAAGGAGGAGCAAAGATTGCCAGCAAACCACCAGAAACTGAAAGAGGCAAGGAAGGATTCTTCTACAGGTTTCATGGGAGCATGGCTTTGTGAATACCTTGATTTTGGACTTCTTGTCTCCAGAACTGTGAGACAATAAATCTCTGTTGCTTTAAGCCACTCGGTTTGTGGTACTTTGTTATGGCAGCCCTCGGAAACTAATACAGATAGGTAAATGTTTTAGTTAATACTTGCCTTTTAAAAAACTTCTTATTTTGAAATATAGATTCAGAGGAAGTTGCAAAAAAGCAGTACAGGGAGGTCCTCCGTGCCTTTCACCCCAGTTTCCCCCATTGTAACATCTCGTATAACTCTGGTACAATATCGAAACCAGGAATTCACACTGGTACATTCAAAGACTTTAATCAGATCCACCAGTTTTACATGTAGTTAATGCTTTTTTGGTAACAAAGAGCAAAGATGCTTTCAAGCTAAGTGAGAGGAAGAGTGCTTTATTGTGAGGATTTTCCAGAGGACTCTCATTAATCTAGTGCTCAGGCATAAACGTGGCAGCTGCGTTCAACATGATTACTTTTTTCTGTCCCATTTCTAACAGGAAATGGCATCCCTTAGTTGCGTTTCCCAAGAGAGGAATCTGAATGGATCAGATTACCTTTTCTTTTTTTTTTTTTAAATTGGAGTATAGTTGATTTACAATGTTGTGTAATGTGTTAGTTTCAGCTGTATAGCAAAGTGAATCAGTTATACGTACACATATATCCAATCCTTTTCAGATTCTTTTCCCATATAGGTTGTTACAGAATATTGAGTAGATTTCCCTGTGCTATACAGTAGGTCCTTATTAGTTATCTATTTTATATATAGTAGTGTGTATATGATAATCCCAATCTCCTAATTTATCCCTTCCCCCCACATTTCCCCTTTGCTAACCATAAGTTTGATTTCGAGATCTGTGAGTCTGAGATTACCTTTTTTTTTTTTTTCTTAATAGAGATATCTTTTTTTTTTTTAACAGATGAAGGTTTTGAATTTATTTATTTATTTATTTATTTATTTATTTATTTATTTATTTATGGCTGTGTTGGGTCTTCATTTCTGTGTGAGGACTTTCTCTAGTTGTGGCAAGTGGGGGCCACTCTTCGTCACAGTGCGCGGGCCTCTCACTATCGCGGCCTCTCTTGTTGCGGAGCACAGGCTCCAGACGCGCAGGCTCAGTAATTGTGGCTCACGGGACCAGCTGCTCCGCGGCACGTGGGATCTTCCCAGACCAGGGCTGGAACCCGTGTCCCCTGCATTGGCAGGCAGATTCTCAACCACTGCGCCACCAGGGAAGCCCCTGAGATTACCTTTTTCTTTCCAGGCTACAGAACTCATGGGTCAGTAGCCAGCTAGTAGGTGAGTTCCTTAAGGGAGAGAGTGGTCTTGGCTAACTGGGCTGTGGTCAGGAGTATTCATTTCCTTTAGTTTGTTCAGTTCTGGTGTGTGGGTTGAGGTGGTTTCATGAATGAAGTTTGTGTGGGGTAGATACCAAGTTAAGTCAAATACAGCAATAATTACACAATTTCTGTGCAAGGATTTGTTAAGCTATGTGAGCGTAGCGCTCCAAGCCCCCTCTTCCATTCCTCCCTTTTTTACTCTCTTCTTCAGTTATGACTCTCTGTTTCATGTCCACTGCCATGTGTATTTAGCTTTGAAGCCAGGGCTGTGGATTTACCCATGGCAGATGGACCTGTGTGAAACACTTGGAATATCCCCTGAGCAATGACAACACAGAGGGAGATGTTAAGATGATTTAGAAATATATTGAATGCTTTACTTAAAACATTCATATGATTATATGATTATTTTTTTCTTTAGGAAGGCAGTAATCATGTTCTCATAGATCTTCTAGAGATACAGCTTTCCTTGCTTGATTGAGTTTTGTAAAGAAATACATTTTCCCCTATCCTTTAAATTCTCTTTGTTCTTTATAAAGCCGTGCTTAAAAATTCTAACCCAAGAGTTTGAGTCTTCCAAAAAATTAGCTGGTGTTAAACGTGGGTATGTTCAAATCATTGAAACTCAGAACCAAAACTTTGAGTATTAAAAAACTCAACCTCAAAACAAAACCCTGAGAAACAGGCAAGATATTCTGATGGTGAAAAGAGCTGTTGAACCAGAATAATATTTACCATCTGCAGTAGTGTGCATGTGATACAATATGTGTAGAAAACATCAAGGAAGTTATTAACCATAAGACTTATAGTCATCTTGGACCCCTAATGGTTTATTTGTATTTTCTAAAGCAAGGTTTCTCAACCTTGGTACTATTGACATTTTGGGCTGGATAATTCTTTGCTGTGGGAGTCTGTCCTGTGCATTGTAGAATGTTGAGCAGCAGCCCTGGCCTCTACTCAATAGATGCCAGTAGCACTGTGCCCTCCATCCCCCCCTTGTGACAATTAAAAATGTCTCCTGACATTGCCAATAACCCCTATGGCATAAAATCATCCCTGGTTGAGAACCACTGAGCTAAAGAATCAAGAAAGTAGACCCTACCCTTTTACATGGGCTAGTTTGCTGACTGACTACAGATTTGATTGTTCTCATGCTTGGCATTTCAATTGTGATTTCCCTTTGAAAAGCAATGGTATCCTAGAAAATTTAGTTTGAATCATTTGTTTGTTTGAATGTTTGTGTCTGTCAGTGGGCTTAGTAGAAAAATCCTTGGTATATCCGGACTTGCATGAAAAATATGGGCTCAATTTGAACATCTTTGCTCTAAAGTGTTATTCTTTCAGATCCCTTTAAGAGTGGAATGTGTAAGGTTGACTACAGAGGCTGGGAAAGTTGTCTCCTCATTCAGGAGTGCTGTAGAATGTAGGAAATGGGCAAAAGACGCCAGCTAGCTTAAGCTGTTAGATGTGTCATTTTCTCCTGCCTTCATAATGGTTATTTTAAGAGATAAGGCAAGTCTATGGGTCTGTTCTTACTGCCATTTTTCAGAAGGTTATTAGTGGTCAGTGTTCTTGTACCTGTGTAAAATTACTTCTGATTCATTCATCTTCACTCACCTATACACTTGGGTGTCAGCAAAGTAGTGCAACCTAGTCTATGCCAAGGTCACTGTTGAAACATCTAGTTGTTCCCTTCCTCTGTAGTAGAAAATTCACCTGAGGAATCAGCTATAAAATTTAAATATTCTGATCCAGGTTTTATCATGCACTTTTCTGAAAACTACTCTTAAGCAATGACTATATTTATCCCATTAAAAAATTTTTTTTAGTAAAATAAGCCCAGGGGTTGGGAGAGGGGAGGTTTGTGAAACGCTGAGTTTGTGAGTTCTTTCTACAAATAAAATCAAAATGTGAGACCTCGAGACAGACTGTTTTCAGGAGAAAAAAACTTTCTTCTGTTTCCTTTCCTTTCTCTTCTAAGTAGAAATAATGTAAGAAGTACAAATATAATTACTATTTTCATTCATGGGTGGTACTTTGCTGGGTAAGAGGCAGGAATGAATTTTGTATGGTTGAAGAGAAAGTACTCAAGGAATATTACAGTGTGACTTGCATGAGCAGCCAGTATGAATATATGCCTTGCTTGAAAGAGTGGTGATTGAGAGTTGCTCTGTACTAGGTCAAACCCAATGTGTGTCTCAGCGGGAATATCTCTCTAGTTGGTAATAAGCAAGATGCATTTGTGAAAATATTTGGATGTTAATATATGCAAAACACTGATAACAAGCTGCAGCATGGGAAGAGAGGGGAAAATGGTGTAGAGCTAGTTTAAAATAACCATTTAATGGTAAGTTCAGTAGTGTCTATTTTCTGGTCTTGAATTTTATTGCTGACTTTGTAGATTTGTTGAAGGAGATCTTCCACCAAGCAAATTCTTTTTGATTCACTCATCCTTGCCAATTTGAATATTTAGCCAATAAGAGCAGGATTCATACTGAGCTGATTCTGACTGCCCTGCTCCCCATCTTTAGATGGATGGGGGTCAACATGGAGGTCCCTCCCATAACCCTACTCTTGCCTCAACTCTTAGTTTTCATGTTCTTGATTTCCTCACAGTTGATAAATAAGAAAGGCTAAATGTTTCTATAAATTACCATTTCTCACCTCTTACTGTATTAGAATAATTTCATATATGTTGGATCAGACCTTGGAGTTTTGAGTTAAAAGATTTTTTTCTTTTCTTTCATTTCCTAATGAGACAGTGAAAGTTAAACTATATCAATACACTTGATTAAAACTGCTCAGTCGTGGTCTCATGATTAAAACTCTATTAAAGAAATGTTTTTATTACAAAGGGAAGGTGAACCACTGTTACAAGCTGTGTAACACTAACATTTAAACTATTCTTATTTTACTAGCATGCTAATCTCATTATTTTCTTTGAAAACAAAACACCAATAACACAAATACGGAGTACTTTTTCTTACTTAATAAAGACAGAAGAGTACTATAATGTTACCATTTTTAGTGTACTATTTCACTGGTGTAAGAAATCATAGCATAAAAGTTAGCCACTACTAAAAAAAAAGATCACTTTGTGCATTTGAAATGACATTTTCCATGGTTGTATTTTAATGTAAATAATGTAAATAATGTAAATTATTTAATGTAATAATTTAATTTTAATTTTAATTATTTAATTTACATTAAATAATGTAAATTATTTAATGTAAATAATTTTCTAATAATAATTTTCTAATTTTCTAATTTTCTAATAATTTTCTAATTTTAATGTAATAATTTTCTAATGTATCTTTTATTGGAATTTCTGTGGATCACCATCTGTATTTTGAAATGGTTTGGGGTTATCCAGTAATCAAGTCTGAGGAAACAGACTGATGTGCATTGGATGTCTTCAAGGTAACAAATATTAGATATTAAATATCCAAATGCCTTAACACCTCCATGTAAATGGCATATAAATAAGTCAATGTTGACTGAGTTATTTATATAAAGTATTTTTAGGAGATCTCCTCAAGTTTCCTTGTCACCCTATTTTTCTCCAACTCTCAACTGAAATTAAGTATCACCAAGAGTAGAAACTTAGAAACTTAGTGTCAACGTTGAAATTGGTTACAATGCCCTCATAATGATGCAGCACTGTAAATCAGGAAACTCTGGTTTTATTTCTAGCCATAATCTCTTAGTCATGGCGTTGGCACAAATTTAGGAACACTTCCCTATGGTTCCAAAACTTACTCGTTTTTAAATCGAAGATGAACATTTATGCGCCAACTTTCAGCCTTGAGGGCAGCTTTTTTCAAAACGTTAATGAATTAGAATTCCTAAAGCAACACTGTGATTAACTTTTAGAGTTAAAAAAAAATTGATTCAGAGTAAGATTATGTCATACACGACAGTTTTATTCAGACACAAAGACACTTTGAACAATCTCTCTTTAGTCATCTTCTTAATGTAGAAATTGGAAAAGGAAGAGCAGATGACATTAATATGAAATAGAACCCAGGTGTAAGACTGGTGTCAGGGCATTGGTTACTTGATGGGGTTTAGGCCCATGACTATCCCTCCTTTCCTAAAAATACTGAACACCTACTCCGTGCCAGGTACTGTTCTAAGAACTTGGGACACAACCGCAAGTACGGCAGAGAAAGTTGCTCCCTAATGGAGCATAGTCAGTAAGTCGACAATAACCTGTCAGGTGCCAATAATTACCATGAAGAATCTAGAATACCTTGTCAATGACCTTAATTCTACTGAAAAAATAAAGTGAATGGGTAGAGAATGATTGAGTGCATGAATGAGAAGTATTACAGAGAAGGTGCTCAGGGGTATCTTATTTCAGGAGCTGGCTTTTGATCAGGGACCTGAATGAAGTGAGGGAGTGGGAAGATATGAGGATGGGTGGGAGTTTTCCAGAGAGAGGGAAAAGAGGGACGGGGGTCAAGGCAGGATCAAACTGGACCATTAAGGAGGACTCTGTGTCTGGAACTGAGTGAGGCAAAGAGGTAGGCCAGCAAGGTTGTATAGGGCTTTGTGGGCTTTGGTGAGTAGACTGCATTTTACCCTAAGCCGCTGGGGATGAGAAGCCATTGGGGACTTTTGAGAGTAATTTAATTTGTTGTTAGAAATTATTGGTTGTCTGTGATAAAGGATGCACATATTTGTGAATACACTGAAACCCATTGAATTGTACCCTTTGGATGAATTGTATAGTATGTGAGTTAATGTCTCAATAAAACTTAAAAATAAAAAAAGATCATAGATTGGTGTTTGAAGAGTGGACTGAAGGAAATTGAGAAGCAGAAGAGTCAGTTAAGGAACAGCTTCAGTAATTGTGATGATTAATTTTATGTGTCAACCTGACTGTGCTATGGGGTGTCCAGATATTTGGTCGGACATTATTATATTATCCTAGGTGTGTCTGTGAGGGTGTTTTGGGTGAGATTAACATTTGAATTGGTAGACTGAGTAAAGCAGATTGCCCTTTCTGTTGAGAGTGGGCCTCATCTAATCAGTTGAAGGCCTGCCTAGAACCAAAAGTTCAACCCTCCTATGGGTAAGAGGAAGCTACTCTTGCCTCAGTGCATGAGCTAGGACATTGGTCTTTTCCTGCCTTCAGACAGACTTGAACTGAAACATTGGCTCTTCTTGGGTTTCAAGGCTGCTAGCTTTTGAACTTGTAGTTATACCATCCCACTGACTCTCCTGGTTCTCAGGCTCTGTCCATGGACTGGAATTATGCCATCAGCTCTCCTGGGTGTCCAGCTTATAGATAGGCAGATTGTGGGACTTAGCCTCCATAATTGTATAAGCCAATTCCTTATTATAAATCTCTTTATATATGTATCCTGTTGGTTCTGTTTTTGACTAATACAGTAGTTCAGGCAAGAGAATGTGGTGGCAATATTGGGAATGGTGAGAAGTGGTCAGAGTTTCCAAATGTTTTGATGGAAAGAGTGTGTAGGACTTACTTATGGGTTGATAGAGAAGCCAGGGTTTTTGTATTAGTAGTTTATTGACATAATACATATGGAGCAGAGGGTTGGTGGAGGGGAGGGGAGAATCAAGAGACCCTGTGGAGGATGAGACAACGTGCATAAGGTGGCAGATTTGCAAATGTCCAAAAAAGTGGTCAATGTTGATTTTAGATGCTATTCCCTAACAACATCATGGAAAAGATGATTAAAGGGATGGTTTGTGATTATTTAACAAGAAGGAAAATAATCACTAGAAGCCAGCCTTGTCCACCACAAACAAATGCTCTAAAGCAACGGATCACTGGGCTGGTCCCATGGAAAGTCCAGCAGACCTACTAGAGGTCATGAAATGGCCCACAATGGATTTTGCTTGACTTACACAGGTTTTGTTTGTCTTAAAAAATTAAATCAACATTTGCATACCCTCATATTTTAGATAAAATCTTCATCTCTAGCTTTGCAATGAATCTGGTAACAGCAGGCCTGTATTCCCCCAAGGCAACCATTATATGGGGTGTCCCATAGACAGGATGGGAGCCTCTGGTTTCTTTGTTCTCTTTTGTCATCTCTTTGACATTATGCCCATTTTATTCATTTGTATTTGATTTATTCATATGACCATCCTTGGCCTTTTAGGCATCTGTCTTAATTCCTGTAACGTGTCTGTTGTTGTAGCCTTGGTATTGTTGAGATGGAAAAGCGGACCAGATAATAATGTCTGTAGGTGAAATCTTAAATAATTGAGAAAAAATACTCAGTTTTAAGGACCTGAATGTTAATCCGTGTAAACTTGGAGAGAGGTTTCTGGCAGTTTGCCTTAGGGCTTGTACTTGCCCTATTTTTATTTTTTTTAAAAAAAAGGTGGGATGAAAACATGGGAAATTTACTTAGTCTAGTTTATAGATGTTGGAGCAATAACACATAGCTCATGTACTGGATATCAAAAACTGAAACTAAAAACGATCCGAATGGGCCTCAGTCTCCAAAAGGATATTCATCAGGAATATATTTCCACCGTATTCTATTGAAAAAAATCAATCACATGAATTCTGTGATTTTATATTAGCTACAAATGGAATCATGCATTTTATGCCTTTTTCTGTGACACCTCACTAATAGGATCACATGACTTTCAATTCAGATTCTTTATATCCACCTTATTTTTATTCTAAATTTGACTAGCTTCCTGGTCTGTTAAAACTAACGGTGATGTCAGTTCATAGGAGGTGACTACGCCACTGTACGTGATCTCAGCTGACAGTATAATATAGATGCCACAATACAAAGTACCTGTGGTCTGCAACAAGAGAAGTTGGGTAAATTCTCTCCATTTACTGATCACTTACTATATGCTAGAAACTGTGCCAATCACATATCTATTTCCTCACTCCATCCTCACAATCACTCCATTATCCTCATTTTACAAGATGACCATTATTAATGACCTTTACAGTGATGGTTTTTTGTGATAATTAACCACACTTGGAGTCCTGTCTTGAGTTACAGATGCTTCACTCTGAGAAGGGAATAGCACACAGGAACCTGTTTTTAAGGAGGCTTGGTAGCTGTAGGCAGAACAGCTCCCAAAGATGTTCACACTCTAGCGCATTGAACCTGTGAATATGTTGCAAGGCAAGGGGGGCTTAGGTTGCAGGTGGAATTAGGGTTGCAGGAGAGGAGCCTGGATTAGCCAGGGGGGCCCAGTATAATCACAAGGGTCCTGATAAGTGGAAGAGGGAGCGAGAACCAGATAAATGGTAGTGGAACAGAGACTCAGCCCGATGCTGCTGGTTTTGAAGATGGAGCGAAGGGAGCCTCGGGAAGGAAAAGAAAATCGATTTTCTTCCAGAGCCTCCAGAAGGAATGCAGCCCTGCCGACACCTTGATTTTAGCCCAACGAGACTGATTTTGAACTTCTAACCTCCAGAACTGTAAAATCATAAACTTATCTTGTGTTAAGCCACTAAACTGTAATTTGTTACAGCGGCAATGGGAAATTAATACAGTGGTTAAGAGCATGCACTTGAGTTGAACTGCTTGGTTTGAATCCTAGCTTCACTACTTACTGGGTGACCTTAGGCAAGTCACATACCTCTTAGGCCTCAGTTTCACCGTGTGTAAAATGGGAACAGTTAGACTTTGTAAGCTTCTTTTCATGGGAAGTTGAGATTATTGGGAAAATTAGCTATTCTATGGAGAACCAGTTGGGATAATAAGAGAATGGAAAAATGTCACATGAGGGACCAGAGATGTTGAGGAAACCAGGGATATTTAAAGAGAAGATGTGAGGGAACACATGAAGTGTACGAAGTAGGAAAGCTCAGGGGCTCTCCTGTGGGAGAAAGATGAGATTCATTTTGCATTAAGTAGGCAGGGTTAGGATCAATATTTTATAATTACAGTGAGAAGTCTTTGGGCTTTTTTGACATAGAAATGACTAAAAGTGAGTCGGCCTCATAAAGCAAGGAGTTCCTGGGGTTGGAAAGACTTAAAACAGGGCTGATGATCCAGACATATCACCTGTAAAAGAGTCTCTGAAGGGGGTGGGGCGGGGGCACTGAAGGAACACGAATTCCCAACCATCTCCAAAGTTTTACTGTGTAGTTTTCCTTCATTAAACATGCTTTATTGATTCATAAAACATGCATTTTAGCATCATTATGACACGTTGATCTAAGCAATTACTTGTTTCACTTTGGAACATACAACATGGATAATTTGAGGACAGAACTTTGTTTTCTTTTCTTCCCATTTTGCCCCGTCCCCCCACCTCTGGCAACCAACCAATCTGTTCTCTGGCAGAACTTCTTAAGAATCTATGTTGGCACCTTTTTTATTTTATTTTATTTTTTAACAGAGTAGGTAAGTTTTAGAATTACTTCATTTTTGATGTAAAGTTTAATAGAAATAATATGCAAGACCGTACCTTACTTCATGCTGCAGTTTGACAAAGGCTGTTATGGCTCCTGTGTAGTTAATTGTAACCCGAGTTGATTAAGCATTTCAATAACTAGCCTTTTGTTGTTGTTGTTTTTAACATCTTTATTGGAGTATAATTGCTTTACAATGTTGTGTTAGTTTCTGCTGTATCACAAAATAAATCAGCTATACGTATACATATATCCCCATATCTCCTCCCTCTCACGTCTCCCTCCCACCCTCCCTATCCCACCCCTCTAGGTGGTCACAAAGCACTGACCTGATCTCCCTGTGCTATGCGGCTGCTTCCCACTAGCTATCGATTTTACATTTGGTAGTGTATGTGTGTCCATGCTACTCTCTCACTTCGTCCCGGAGTGAGGTGGATGGACCTAGAGTCTGTCATACAGAGTGAAGTAAGTCAGAAAGAGAAAAACAAATACCATATGCTAACACGTATATATGGAATCTAAAAAAAAAAAAAAAAAGGTTCTGAAGAACCTAGGGGCAGGACAGGAAGACGGACGCAGGTGTAGAGAATAACTAGCCTTTTACCGGAGCGCTCAGCCCTCCATCCCTCTGACCTGCTGCTGCCCTAACCTGGCAGCTCTCAGTCTGTCTCTCTTGGTCTGGTTTTGCTCCTAGCTCCGCTAGACAGTGCTGGGGTAAAATCAAACCACCAAGCTGCTGGCACAGTTATCATGTATAAGCCCCGGGCCCTCCGTGTCACCTGGCGATTCCTTTTAAGCATTTCTGGTTGGGTCCTATTTTCACATGTGACAAAACTTTACTGCTCTCCTTGTCCTCAATTCCTTTCTTACCGGCAAGTGACCGAGCCTTTTTCTTTGTAGAGAAATAAGGACCCAAGGACAACTTAAAGACTAGCTGCTTATTTTCTTCACAAATAAGGATGGAAGTCGAATCTCTGTGTTTACCTACATATTAGAGTCATAGATTGTAGGTGTGCTAACTTCACAGCTTACATTTATTAACTAAGCCATAAAATAGAGGATGAATTTTCCAAAACAATTAAAAAGAGCTAGGGCTAGCTGATCAACATTGTGACTAAACTGCTTTCTTAATGGAAACGGTATACTTAAAAGGCAAATTTGGATATATTGTCATTGCTGCTTGGGAGTTGCTTTAAAATAATTTTGAATGACCACAATTAGTGTATCATAAGAATGCAATTCAATTCACTTTTGGTGACGGTCTAATGTGAGCTCTATAATGCCTAGGTGTTTTGTGTTTACGCTAACGAGAAACACTGCTTTAGATCATATTTGGAAAGAGTGTCCTTATTTTGTTATTTGCCAGAGAACGTGTCTACAAAGACTAATCACCTGGAGGAGTATCTTAGGATGTGCATTCCGATTCAGTAGGTCTGGGGTGGAGCTACAGCTTCTGCATTTCTGACAGTTCCCAGGTGATGCCGGTGCTGATGGTGTGTGGACCACACGTTGAGCAGCAAGAGGCTAGGTCAGCTGTTCTCCAGTTTGATCCCCATCAGCATTGCCTGAGCGGCAATTCTGCGTGCCCCTTTGGTCACTCTGATGTGGCTGACAGGACACTGTCACTCTAAAGCATGGACTTCGTTTCTCCACCTCCAGCAGTGCTTACACCCTCTTGCTTGCTGGCACGTACCTGCTAACTTCCTGGCACTGTCAATTCCAGAGGCAGAGGAAGTAGGGGCTTTGGTGCCATGTCATTAATAGAAAAGGAGTTGAGGTCACCAAGCCTCGTGGCCTTAGGATAAATTGACCGGCACCATCCTGTCCTCACGTTCAGAGGAACTGGATAACAGGCTCTTTTGAAAATGGAAGAATCTGGCTTAAAGTAGGCATAGAGCTGTACTGGGAAAAAAGGTCAGACTGAGCATGGGAAGATCGCTTGGTTCACTGATGGGAAACACTGCCAAGTGATGCCATTCTGGGAGCTTTGGTTTAAGATGTTGCTGGTATGGCCCTCAGGTCACAGGCCTGAGCACAGCTTCACTCTTCTTTAGAATTAGTTAGGATTTTGATCTTATTCAGGGATTCTGTAGTAAATCTCTTTATTAGTCTTGTCTTTATTTAAAGAACCCATTTTTGTTTATGACAGCTCTTGACCCTGTACACTCAGGAAGTTTCTGCAGAAGTGGGTCTAACTGGTTTGATCTTATGAGCAGACAGTTCCCCATCTGTTGTGGCATTAAGGTTTCTTGACACAAAGTATTCCCTCTACATGTTGGAAGTCATCACACTTGAAATTTTATCATTAAAGATACTTAAATAAGAAAAGGTCCTCTAAGTAAGAATGAAAGTGGCTTTGGGCAGGGTGAGAGCCTAGGGAGATGGAGTATATACTTTAATGAGGATTTAGACTTTGTGTAACAAAATGATTCAGCATGTAAGAGAAAATAGTTTGTTGACAGTAATGCAACAACACATCAGTGTATACATACATGTCAATCCCAATCTCCCAATTCATCACACCACGACCACCACCCCCCGCTGCTTTCTGCCCTTGGTGTCCATATGTTTGTTTCTCTACATCTGTGTCTCAGTTTCTGCCCTGCAAACCAGTTCATCTGTACGATTTTTCTAGGTTCCACATATATGTGTTAATATGCGATATTTGTCTTTCTCTTTCTGACTTACTTCACTCTGTATGACAGTCTCTAGATCCATCCATGTCTCAACAAATGACCCAATTTCGTTCCTTTTTATCACTGAGTAATATTCCATTGTATATATGTACCACATCTTCTTTATCCATTCGTCTGTCGATGGGCATTTAGGCTGCTTCCATGACCTGGCTATTGTAAATAGTGCTGCAATGAACACTGGGATGCATGTGTCTTTTTGAATTATGGTTTTCTCTGGGTATATGCTCAGTAGTGGGATTACTGGATCATATGGTAATTCTATTTTTAGTTTTTGAAGGAACTCCATACTGTTCTCCATAGTGGCTGTATCAATTTACATTCCCACCAACAGTGCAAGAGGGTTCCCTTTCCTCCACACCCTCTCCAGCATTTGTTGTTTGTAGATTTTCTGATGATGCCCATTCTAACTGGTGAGATGTGATACCTCATTGTAGTTTTGATTTGCATTTCTCTAATAATTAGTGATGTTGAGCATCTTTTCATGTGCTTCTTGGCCATCTGTATGTCTTCTTTGGAGAAATGTCTATTTAGGTCTTCTGCCCATTTTTGGATTGGGTTGTTTGTTTTTTTAATATTGAGCTGCATGAGCTGTTTATATATTTTGGAGAGTAATCCTTTGTCCGTTGATTCGTTTGCAAATATTTTCTCCCATTCTGAGGGCTGTCTTTTCGTCTTGTTTATGGTTTCCTTTGCTGTGCAAAAGCTTTGAGGTTTCATTAGGTCCCATTTGTTTATTTTTGTTTTTATTTCCATTACTCTAGGAGGTGGATCAAAAAAGATCTTGCTGTGATTTATGTCCAAGAGTGTTCTTCCTATGTTTTCCTCTAAGAGTTTGATAGTGTCTGGTCTTACATTTAGGTCTCTAATCCATTTTGAGTTTATTTTTGTGTATGGTGTTAGGGAGTGTTCTAATTTCATTCTTTTACATGTAGCTGTCCAGTTTTCCCAGTACCACTTATTGAAGAGATTGTTTTTCTCCATTGTATATCCTTGCCTCCTTTGTCATAGATTAGCTGACCATAGGTGCGTGGGTTTATCTCTTGGCTTTCTATCCTGTTCCATTGATCTATATTTCTGTTTTAGTGCCAGTACCATATTGTCTTGATTACTGTAGCTTTGTAATATAGTCTGAAGTCAGCGAGTCTGATTGCTCCAGCTCCACTTTTTTCCCTCAAGACTGCATTGGCTATTCAGGGTCTTTTGTGTCTCCATACAAATTTTAAGATTTTTTGTTCTAGTTTCGTAAAAAATGCCATTGGTAATTTGATAGGGATTGCATTGAATCTGTAGATTGCTTTGGGTAGTATAGTCATTTTCACAATATTGATTCTTCCAATCCAAGAACATGGTTTATCTCTCCATCTGTTGGTATCATCTTTAATTTCTTTCATCAGTGTCTTATAGTTTTCTGCATACAAGTCTTTTGTCTCCCTAGGTAAATTTATTCCTAGGTATTTTATTCTTTTTGTTGCAGTGGTAAATCGGAGTGTTTCCTTAATTTCTCTTTCAGATTTTTCATCATTAGTATATAGGAATGCAAGAGATTTCTGTGCATTAATTTTGTATCCTGCAACTTTACCAAATTCATTGATTAGCTCTAGTAGTTTTCTGGTGGCATTTTTAGGATTCTGTATGTATAGTATCATGTCATCTGCAAACAGTGACAGTTTTACTTCTTTTCCAATGTGTATTCTTTTAATTCTTTTTCTTCTCTGATTGCCATGGCTAGGACTTCCAAAACTATGTTGAATAATAGTGGTGAGAGTGGACATTCTTGTCTTGTTCCTGATCTTAGAGGAAATGCTTTCAGTTTTTCACCATTGAGAATGATGTTTGCTGTGGGTTTGTTGTATATGGCCTTTATTATGTTGAGGTAGGTTCCCTCTATGCCCACTTTCTGGAGAGTTTTTATCAGAAATGGGTGTTGAATTTTGTCAAAAGCTTTTTCTGCATCTATTGAGATGATCATATGGTTTTTCTTCTTCAGTTTGTTAATATGGTGTATTGCATTGATTGATTTGCATATATTGAAGAATCCTTGCATCCCTGGGATAAATCCCACTTGATCATGATGAATGATCCTTTTAATGTGTTGTTGGATTCTGTTTGCTAGTATTTTGTTGAGGATTTTTGCGTCTATATTCATCAGTGATATTGGTCTGTAATTTTCCTTTTTTGTAGTGTCTTTGTCTGGTTTTGGTATCAGGGTGATGGTGGCCTCATAGAATGAGTTTGGGAGTGTTCCTTCCTCCGCAATTTTTGGGAAGAGTTTGAGAAGGATGGGTGTTAGCTCTTCTCTAAATGTTTGATAGAATTCACCTGTGAAGCCATCTGGTCCTGGGCTTTTGTTTGTTGGAAGATTTTTAATCACAGTTTCAATTTCATTACTTGTGATTGGTCTGTTCATATTTTCTGTTTCTTCCTGGTTCAGTCTTGGAAGGTTATACCTTTCTAAGAATTTGTCCATTTCTTCCAGGTTGTCCATTTTATTGGCATAGAGTTGCTTGTAGTAGTCTCTTAGGATGCTTTGTATTTCTGCGGTGTCTGTTGTAACTTCTCCTTTTTAATTTTTAATTTTATTGATAATTTTATTGATTTGAGTCCTCTCCCTCTTTTTCTTGATGAGTCTGGCTAATGGCTTATCAATTTCGTTTATCTTCTCAAAGAACCAGCTTTTAGTTTTATTGATCTTTGCTATTGTTTTCTTTGTTTCTATTTCATTTATTTCTGCTCTGATCTTTATGATTTCTTTCCTTCTGCTAACTTTGGGTTTTGTTTGTTCTTCTTTCTCTAGTTCCTTTAGGTGTAAGGTTAGATTGTTTATTTGAGATTTTTCTTGTTTCTTGAGGTAGACTTGTATAGCTATAAACTTCCCTCTTAGAACTGCTTTTGCTACATCCCATAGGTTTTGCGTCGTCGTGTTTTCATTGTCATTCGTCTCTCGGTATTTTTTGATTTCCTCTTTGATTTCTTCAGTGATCTCTTCGTTATTTAGTAACGTATTGTTTAGCCTCCATGTATTTGTGTTTTTTACATTTTTTTCCCTGTAATTGATTTCTAATCTCATAGCGTTGTGGTCAGAAAAGATGCTTGATATGATTTCAATTTTCTTAAATTTACTGAGGCTTGATTTGTGACCCAAGATGTGATCTATCCTGGAGAATGTTCTGTGCGCACTTGAGAAGAAAGTGTAATCTGCTGTTTTTGGATGGAATGTTCTATAAATATCAATTAAATCTATCTGGTCTATTGTGTCATTTAAAGCTTCTGTTTCCTTATTTATTTTCATTTT
This sequence comes from Eschrichtius robustus, assembly GCF_028021215.1. Classification (NCBI taxonomy): domain Eukaryota; kingdom Metazoa; phylum Chordata; class Mammalia; order Artiodactyla; family Eschrichtiidae; genus Eschrichtius; species Eschrichtius robustus. The sequence goes on from NC_090841.1 coordinate 51,117,147, forward strand.
GGATGATCTGTCCATTGGTGTAAGTGAGGTGTTAAAGTCCCCCACTATTACTGTGTTACTGTCGATTTCCCCTTTTATAGCTGTTAGCAGTTGCCTTATGTATTGAGGTGCTCCTATGTTGGGTGTGTATATATTTATAATTGTTATATCTTCTTCTTGGATTGATCCCTTGATCATTATGTAGTGTCCTTCCTTGTCTCTTGTAACATTCTTTATTTTAAAGTCTATTTTATCTGATATGAGTATTGCTACTGCAGCTTTCTTTTGATTTCCATTTGCATGGAATATCTTTTTCTATCCCCTCACTTTCAGTCTGTATGTGTCCCTAGGTCTGAAGTGGGTCTCCTGTAGACGGCATGTATATGGGTCTTGTTTTTGTATGCATTCAGCAAGCCTGTGTCTTTTGGTTGTAGCATTTAATCCATTCACGTTTAAGGTAATTATTGATATGCATGTTCCTATGACCATTTTCTTAATTGTTTTGGGTTTGTTTTTGTAGGTCCTTTTCTTCTCTTGTGTTTCCCACTTAGAGAAGTTCCTTTAGCATTTGTTGTAGAGCTGGTTTGGTGGTGCTGAATTGTCTTAGCTTTTCCTTGTCTGTAAAGCTTTTGATTTCTCCATCGAATCTGAATGAGATCCTTGCCGGGTAGAGTAATCTTGGTTGTAGGTTCTTCCCTTTCATCACTTTAAGTATATCATGCCACTCCTGTCTGGCTTGTAGAGTTTCTGCTGAGAAATCAGCTCTTAACCTTATGGGAGTTCCCTTGTATGTTATTTGTCGTTTTTCCCTTGCTGCTTTCAATAATTTTTCCTGGTCTTTAATTTTTGCCAGTTTGATTACTGTGTGTCTTGGCGTGTTTCTCCTTGGGTTTGTCCTGTATGGGGCTCTCTGTGCTTCCTGGACTTGGGTGGCTATTTCCTTTCCCATGTTAGGGAAGTTTTCGACTATAATCTCTTCAAATATTTTCGCAGGTCCTTCCTCTCTCTCTTCTCCTTCTGGGACCCCTATAATGCGAATGTTGTTGCATTTAATGTTGTCCCAGAGGTCTCTTAGGCTGTCTTCATTTCTTCTCATTCTTTTTTCGTTATTCTGTTCAGCAGCAGTGAATTCCACCATTCTGTCTTCCAGGTCACTTATCTGTTCTTCTGCCTCAGTTATTCTGCTATTGATTCCTTCTAGTGTAGTTTTCATTTCAGTTATTGTATTGTTCATCTCTGATTGTTTGTTCTTTATTTCTTCTAGGTCTTTGTTAAACATTTCTTGCATCTTCTCGATCTTTGCCTCCATTCTTTTTCCAAGGTCCTGGGTCATCTTCACTATCATTATTCTGAATTCTTATTCTGGAAGGTTGCCTATCTCCACTAAATTTAGTTGTTTTTCTGGGGTTTTATCTTGTTCCTTCATCTGGTACATAGCCCTCTGCCTTTTCATCTTGTCTGTCTTTCTGTGAATGTGGTTTTTGTTCCACAGGCTGCAGGATTGTAGTTCTTCTTGCTTCTTCTGTCTTCCCTCTGGTGGATGAGGCTGTCTAAGAGGCTTGTGCAAGTTTCCTGATTAGAGGGACTGGTGGTGGGTAGAGCTGGCTGTTGCTCTGGTGGGCAGAGCTCAGTAAAACTTTAATCCTCTTGACTGCTGATGGGTGGGGCTGGGGTCCCTCCCTGTTGGTTGTTTGATATTAGGTGACCCAACACTGGAGCCTGCAGGCTCTTTGGTGGGGCCAATGGCATACTCTGGGAGGGCTCACGCCAATGAGTCCCTCCAGAACTTCTGCCGCCAGTGTCCCCCTCCCCATGGTGAGCCACAGCCACCCCCTGCCTCTGCAGGAAATCCTCCAACACCAGCAGGTAGGTCTGGTTCCGTCTCCCCTGGGTTCGCTGCTCCTTCCCCTGGGTCCCGATGCACACACTACTTTGTGTGTGCCCTCCAAGAGTGGAGTCTCTGTTTCCTCCAGTCCTGTCAAAGTCCCGCAATCAAATCCCACTAGCTTTCAAAGTCTGATTCTCTAGGAATTCCTCCTCCCGTTGCCAGACCCCCAGGTTCAGAAGCCTGACGTGGGGCTCAGAACCTTCACTCCAGTGGGTGGACTTCTGTGGTATAAGTGTTCTCCAGTCTGTGAGTCACCCACCCAGCAGTTACGGGATTTGATTTTATTGTGATTGCGCCCCTCCTACTGTCTCATTGTGGCTTCTCCTTTATCTTTGGATGTGGGGTATCTTTTTTGGTGAGTTCCAGTGTCTTCCTGTCGATGATTGTTCAGCAGTTAGTTGTGATTCTGGTGTTCTCGCAAGAGGGAGTGAGAGCACGTCCTTCTACTCCACCATCTTGGTTCAGGCTCTGTGTTCTTTATTGTACACGTATTGTAGCCAGCTTCTAAAGTGGTCCCAGTGATTCTCACGTGATAGTCACTCCCTTATACCTATAAATTGTACCTAATTAACTAGATGCTCTAGCTGAAATGATTTCCAGGTGGAGTGTTAATGTGCTGCCTGCCGTCCTCTTGCTGATTATAGTAAAATGTGAAAGGTAAAGTGACAGGTAGAACAGTAAACACAAGGGGTCACAGGAATTGCTGGTTTGGGGAATTATCAGTCTCTTTATGTTAATAAATGATGAATTTTTTTCAGAAAAACATCAAGAGAATTGAGAAATGGGGTTTTGGGCAGAGATCAAATTCAGAGCGATGGTGGGAAAACAAGATGGTCTAAAGATGAAGCTGAGGGTGTGGCTGTAAAATCGCTTAAGATCTTAGAAAGATACAAAGTGGTGCCTTGGATATCTGTCCAGTCTAGCAGTAGGGCTTCTAAGAAGCTTAAGGGTGGTGTCCCTCAGTCATCTCAGCAGATGAAGAGAAGGACTTGTCTTGAAGGAATTTGTGGTTGTGGCTTTTGTCTAAGAGAGTGAAGTCCAATAAGATTCACAGAAGACATATGGTATTTTTGAGGGAATTGTATTTGCAGAAACTAAGGGAATCGTATTTGCAGAAACTTTGTAAACTTAGACTGAAAGGGACAGAGGATTACAAAATAAAAAGACCTTTAGTCCTCCAAACTTCTGCAGCCAGGAAGCAGACTGAGAAAGCTACACATCTGCAAACACAAGCTACTTTCCAAGGAAATGGAAAGATAATTTTTAAGGTGGAACCAAGTGTCCAGAGAGTGAAGCAGAAAACCATGAAGGAAGTGTTCCCTGGCCTTGAATCCTAATGAAGGACCTGCCAACCTGTGCTTTGCAGGACTTCAGAATTTCTGTGGATCAGTGACCTTTAAATGTCCCTGAGTTCCCTAACAGCACTGCTTTTCTCTGCCATACATTTGCTTCCCCTTTCCCTAAGTCCTCTCACTCGCCAAGAACCCAAACTGTTGAATTTAGCCTCTTCACCTTCCTTCATTTCCCTTTCGATCATTCCCTCCCACTTTGCCATCGCAGCCTGCCTTTTCTCCCTGTGGAGATGAGCTTCCCAGCATGGGAAAAGGGTAACTGCCTCTGTCCACGTGGCAGAGAGGACCCTCACAGCCACCTGTTAGGGAGTGAGGTGAGGTTTCAGGGGGCCTGAGAGGCTCAGCCCTCAGATGTGGCGTTGCCAGCAGGTGTGAGTGGACCAGCCTGTGCTGGCGTGTGAGGAGGCCGTTCTCTTGCCTGAGAACCTAACAAAGTGAAGGTGAAGAGTCGCATGGCATCTGCACAAGCTCAGCCCCATAAAGGGTTTTCTTTTTTGAAGCGGAGTAAAGATAGAAGCTCCAGCCAATTCTGCTCACCCAATGTGTCTCTACTGTTGTCAGTGCGGGTGCAGCTGTTTATGTGAATGAAAAGCCTTGGTCTGTGAATGGAGGATTTGGGTTTTGAAATTAGATAGGAGGGCAACCTAGATTCTCATGCTGTGGAGGCACTTCCTGAGGCAGGTGCAGGGCGTGAGTAACGACCACACCTCAACTCTGAGGTGCAGCCAATGATCACTGGGCTTCTCCTGGGTCCTATAATGTGGTTTCCCTGTCTGTCCAGAGCCGGCTCAGCAACCAAACCCAGATTCCAGGTGTGGTATTCCACAGTCGTTCTGTAATTTGTAATCATAGAAACAGAACGTTCCTCCTCTTCTTTCTTCCCTGCCAACAGTTTCTGGGTGGGTGAATGTCAGTAGCTGGAGTTATTTTTAAAGAGGAGAGGTGAGGCTTGTCGCGCAAAGCTGGGAAGAGGGCGTTTGTTTGCAGAGCAGAGCTGACATCCAAGTGTAGATTACTGCTCAGTGGCCAGGCACTTGTCCTGTAACAGGTAATGTTTAACGTGCCAGTCACAAAGATCACAGGAACAGCATATGCCTGGCATAAGAGAGCACTGCCGTTTATGCTTTGGAAAACTGAAAGGCTATACATGCGCATGTATTAATTTTTTTTTTTTTACATACATGAGTGGCTTGGTCTTGCTTCCTCCTTTTTTGCTGGCTGTAATTGGACTTTGAAGCTTGGAAGTTATATCATAAAAATTGGTAACCTTTGTCTGAGAGAGAGCTCGGCTAAGCAATCACTTTCCACTTCTTTTCACAGGATAATATAAACGTTTTTTTGAAAGCTTGTGAACAGATTGGATTGAAAGAAGCCCAGCTTTTCCATCCTGGGGATCTACAGGATTTATCAAATCGAGTCACTGTCAAGTAAGTTTCACTGGTTTGTTACATGTTGTTTTAAACTTAGGGCTTGTAGCTTAAGTGTAAATAATTCCTGAGAGCTCTGATTACAGAAAAATCGTCCCTCTGTCTTCCTCTATTTGCATTCCAAAACAGACCATTTAAGAAATAGCTTAGGGATTGTGAGTGTGAAGCTGTCTGTAACTGAGGCCATGATATGTTATTATTTTAAATTCCTGTATTAGCCAAAATGGTGGTTTATATTTTAATGCTTGTCCAACATCAGTGTTTAGTTGCTAATGGTGAGGACGCTCATTATATTTATAAAGAAAATGGAGAAGGTTATATTTTAGCTTACAGAGTAAAAATTATTTGAAATTAAGACATGATTGCTAACATAAAAATGAGAGTGGGACAGTGATAAAGGAGACTTAATATTTGGAAAGCAGCAGTGCTTGGGACCAACATGTACCGCTAATGACTTTTGTCAACTGGCTGATTTCTAAAAATGAACTGTTTTTCACTCTTTTAATAGTATGGATGAGAAAGTGAAAGTGGGGAGGGGGTGTGAAAACATGCGTGCAGGTGTTTGTGTTGTGTTTTAGATGGAAAATGCCGTTTGTGTTTGAGTATATGGTTTCAGGAAATCTGGCTTTAAACTCTTATAAGATTTTTCTCTTATAAATCTAAATTTGCTTTCAGTGAATCAGAATAAACTCATGTTACCAGATCAATGTGACAGGAAAATAATTTTATAATAATGACTTCCTCCTTATCATGGCTCTTAAACATAATCAGCATTTTTCCACTGGAAAAAAATAAACACCTTATTCTATCTATAGAAATAATAGAAATGAAAAAATTAGCTTTTACCAATTCAAAGACTAAGTTTGAAGAGTTAATATTCCTGTTGTAATAGCTTTAAAGTTATTAAAAAATGACTGTAAAATCTTAAATATGGCCAAGATTTTTTCTAAAGACGAATAACCCTGTCTATAAATATTTTTTATAGTAGTCATTGTCTTTAGCCATATAACCTAAAAACCTGGGTAGGATTAATCTTTTAAAAGCAATGATATTTTTAAATGAACAAGCCATTTCATATCTATATGCTTCTAGTTCTGTTGTACAAGCATTTCTAAACGACACAGCAGTGATATGTGCATAGCAGGGATGGGTCTGCCAGCATTTCTGATTAATTGGAAGATTGTTGATAGATCCTAAGTTTCATCACCAAAATGGCATGTTTACTTCTGCAGTATTCGAGGTCATGTTTAATTTCCATGAAAAATAACTATGGATGAATTTATTTTTCCTAATCAGCATTCTCTCATATGACCTATCTGATGGGCAAAGAAATTTTTAACTTTCAAAGTGTTTTTCTTCAGTTGTTGCTGTCTATTAAGAAGAAATGTCTTTTCCCCTTAAAATCATACTGTTTTGAAACTCTGTAGCCGATGTTCGAGGAGGCTGTGAACTTAGTAAAACATGTTTGTTGGCTTCTAATTCCAAGAGTGCCCTGAGTGAAACTTGCCTGGAGCCTGTTTCATGAGACGCTGGGTCTAAAGTGTTCAGGAAAAATCAGTATCTGGGCTCAGCCTTCAATGAAATTAAGTTAGTGACAAACTGAAACCGGGAGGTCACGTAGTTACAGCCGTAGTAGGAAGTATGCAGAACAACTTGTTTCAGTGGAAACCACAAGTCCATAAAAGCAAGGTGTGTCCAAGTAGTCCTAGTGAGAACATCTGCATGAGGACCTCGACTCTCTTAATTAAGAGCATCACCCCGACAGTTCCGTCTTGTTGGACCAAAGAGCACAGGGGTCGATCGTGGGGCTGCTACAAAGGAAGTGCAGGGTGGAGAGTGAGAAAGCTGGCAAACGGCTTCTTTAAACGGTTGGCCAGAGCTTTTCTGCCCTGAGATAGCATTTTTTAAAAAAATTATTTATTTATTTATTTATTTTTGGCTGCGTTAGGTGTTCATTGCTGCACGCAGGCTTTCTCTAGTTGCGGGGAGCAGGGGCTACTCTGTTGCAGTGCGTGGGCTTCTCATTGCGGTGGCTTCTATTGTCGTGGAGCATGGGCTGTAGAGCGCAGGCTCAGCAGTTGTGGCGCACGGGCTTAGTTGCTCCACGGCATGTGGGATCTTCCCAGACCAGGGCTCGAACCCATGTCCCCTGCATTGGCGGGCGGATTCTTAACCGCTGCGCCACCAGGGAAGCCCTGAGGTAGCATTTTTATAGAAGGAAGGGAAAATGTGAAGGAAGGCAAATAATTCCTTACGAAATAGTAATGCATTTCTCTTTAGTTTCAGTTCTTATGCAATGTGGAGGCTTCTGTAGGTCAAAGATCTTGTCCTATATTTATTGTAGATTAAAGGCCTTGGTGTTGGTTAGACTGGTGGTTCTCAACTGGGGGCATTTGGCAACGTCTGGAGGTACTTCTGGCTGTTATAGCTGGGATGGGGGTGCTACTGCCATCTTGGGGGTCAGGGATGCCGCTAAATACCCTTCAGTTCAAAAGAGTATTTAGCGGCTCCATAACAAAGAATTTCTGATCGCAAATATCAGTGGTGCTGAGGTTGAGAGGCCCTGACTTCAAATTTTTAGATTTCCACTCTGCCAGCAAGATAATCGTGTGGAAGGGAGGATACTGACATAAACTTTCAGCTGAAATGTGACTTTTTACTTACTAATATAATAACATAATTTCTGTGTTAGTATGTTTGTTCATTTTACGGAAAGGCTCACTGTATTTGGAGCGTGCAGTAAGGTGTGAATACTTGGGCATTATCTTGCCCATCCCTATACATTAAAATTAGCAGAAGTGTGGCAAACTATTTATTATTTTAAATGCTCTATCAAAATTCAACCCCTAAGATACTGCATTAACAGTTCACAGACCTGTTGTTGGTCTTCCTGCACATGTAATCTAAGATACACGTTTGCAGGACATACTGAGAGCAAAGAACTACATGTTGGCAAATGTGAGGTATTTTTTTTTTTGTTAGTGGACAACAGCGATTAAAAGCATAGATGACACACAGAGCCTAGGAGAGTTGTGTGTGGTGAGAATGCGTGGCAGGAGCAGAAGCAATTAATTTAAAGACCCACTGCTGTTGAATCACTTCAATAATCCAGACCCCAAGTACAAATCTTATTTTCCAGTAGTCTGAGATTTACCATTTACTTTGTAACAATTTTCACTAGTCAAACAAGCTAGGGTACTCTTTATATTTCTGTAATTATACATATTAATTTTCTCACGGAATTATTTTATTTGAAGGAAGTAATAGTTTGAACTTTTCCAAATATGTTTGAATTATTCCACTTATTTTGGGACTACATATATGCAAGAGTCAGTTGATACTTTTAATTTTGACATTCCTGACTTTGATGGGCAGGGTGTATCTCTACTCCTTTTCTTCCCAAAAGGGTAGTAAGCAAACTGGTGACTTAGCCTCCATGAATGGTAGATTGAGGTTGAACCTATCCTAGTTGAGATGTTTACTGAGGCCATGAAATTTAGCTTCTGCACCAATGACTAACTGCACCGTATTATTAACCATTTACCAAATATCCATACTGAACTTAGAAACACACACAATCTGCAGAGAAGAGGGGGTGCGACTCCCACAGGGCCATCTCTGCACACTTTCTCTAAAAGGCCTGTGGGAGAGCAAGCACAGTGACGGCAAGGCCATGCCACAGCGCACTGCAGAGCTCCTACAGCAAGTGTCATGGTCTTTGTGGTGGCATCTGGCATCTGGTCACTCATTGTGGAAAGCAACTCAACAGAACAGCCCAGACGTCCTGTATTGGAGGATTGAAGTTGACAGAAAGGTAGAGTTGAACATTAAAGGTTTTAATTTTGTGTCTAGCATTTTGATTCAGACTAAGTCCTGCATTTAAACCATTGCTCTAAACCAAATTATATATTGAAAGTTTTAAGCTGAGAATTTGAACAGATTATAAACATGTTTTTTCTTTCCACCCCCTTACCATTCCAATCCAGTTTTTCGCACTCCCTTAGATACATTCTGTTCATAATACAATTATAGGATGGCGATGCTTTTGAACACAGTATTTGTCATGCAAAGAAAAAGTATTTTTTAGTGTACACTTACTCTTTCGTTATTTACGATATTAATATTTTAGGTCTAAAATGTGACTTGAAATATTATTGACTGAGTTTTTTAAAAAGGTCTATTTATCAAATAGAGGGTGGAGAAATCAAGAATCTGTTATTTTTACATGTACTAGTTGCCAAAGGAACAGTAGTTGGAAGCAAAATTAGTGTTAACATATTTCCCCTGTGAAAATAAAGGAGGCTCAAAGTGATATTTTAAGGATTTAGCTGATCTCTAAAGCTTCAAAAGGGTGCTTGATTTTGCAGCAATACTGTAAAGTCATGTCTTAGGAATTAAGTTCCCAGATGGCTCTATTTTACAGTCTGCCAAATTTGATTTGAGATATGAATGTGTATGTGTATTTTTTTAAGGTTGTTATTCATGTAAGTAAAAATATACCTACTTTGAATTGTATAATTTTCAACTTTCTCTCATTTAAACCTGATTTTACTACTTTTTTTTTCAGATGTGTCTTTCAAATGAGTTTCTCAATGTCTTAATCTGTTTAAAAAAAACAAAAAGGAAAAAAGCAACCTTAATGGTATCCAAACTTGGATCTGTAACTTGAGTATTGGGACTTCCACCTGTCAATTCATGTTACTATTTTAAAACGTTCTCTCCCTTCCTACCAAGTAATTAGAACAGAATGAAAGAGAAAGGAAGTTTACTGCATCACATACATCTCTATCCCATTCATTCTCTGGTGTTAGGTAGTTACTGAAAGGGGGACATTAATTCTTTTGGGTTGCCGAGGTCCTGTTTAAGGCCAGCAGCAAAAATATATGGTCACATTTTTCAAATGATCTGTAATTGCAAAGTTTGAATATCTAAGAGTCTGCTCAGCTGCAGAGAAGGTGGTGGGATATGAGCTGCAGGGACAAACTGTAGAATAACTAGCAGTTTTATCTGGCATTTATTTCTCTCCATTTCTAGTTCTTAATTTATTTCTTCGATAGATCAACACTTTCTAGATGCCAAGTCTCCTTCCTCAGCTCCCCACTCCCTCAAATCCAAAGAGCCATGGGGTCTGATTTTGTCTTGGTTTGCTGGGTGAGACTTCATGTTATAGACTTTTATGGCCAGGATCTTTATCTACAAAAGTAACCCATCCTAAATTCATTGCTCCAAAGAATCTCACTTGGTGGCTCATCTTGATTAGCAGTTGTCATGAGTCAGTTCATGGGAAGGTGGTAGAATTTGCTTCCCCCATCAGAAAGCATTTGTTTTATAACGTGGTCCTTCAAAGGGTTAAACCAAAGAGATATTTTTGTTGAAGAGATTCTTCTTTCACCTCATTATCTGTAGGGCTGCCTATGTTGAATTAATCAAACTTTTACAGTTACATGCACTGTAATATCTGTAGTCCTGTCAGTCATTTTTGAAAATGAGAGCTTCACCAGTCACTGGAGATGTTAAGCATTGTTTTTCCCTGAATTTCATGCTATATTCTGGTCTGAGTTAACTGATTATTTGAGTGAAGGGTGTACATGTGAGGTGCGTGTGCTTACATCTGTTTCTGGAGCTACAGAGTAGAAAGTGGCAGTTAATCCAGCTATGGGGAAATTTTGGTTTCATTCACTTGCCAGTCATACAGCAAGCACTGATTCAGCATCTTCTCTGTGGCCGGTACTTACACAGACATAAATAAGATGGAGTCCTGCCATTAGAGGGGTTCACATTATAACTGAGGAAATGTCCTCGTAAGTTAAGTTAGAATACATTGTGTTAAATGCACAGGGCTCTCTGGGACTATAGAGATGAACAGTCATTTCAGCTTTTTAATCAGGAAACACTTCTAATTGAAGGTGACGTTGGTCTCTCTTCTGGGCTTTCAAAGCATTTCTTGTTTTTACCTACATCTCATTTTTCCCTAGACTTGAAGCTATTTGAGGGCAGAGATAATGCATTCCCTACTCCCTTTAATCTCCTCCTGACACGTTAGGTGTTAAATACTTATTTGAAAATCAGATTTTAATTATGAAGATATCATGGAAATCTTAAAACCAGGCTTCGAAGATGAGAACTGAATTTTTCTTTGCTAAGTGCTCCTCTCTTTCTTCCTCATCTTTCAAAATTGCAAAGCAGATCTGGGAAAGCAGTCACTAAACTTTTGGTTTGCTGGGTGAGACTTTTACTTATCATTTCAGAATATTACAACACAATCTGAAACTTATACAGTTTAAAAGAAGAATGTATGTTTCCTCTCAGTTGTGTGGGTAAAACTAAAATTGGAGTTCTGGGCCATGTACTTCGCAAAGTATTTGGTGGAAGTTTTAATCCTTATGCTGATGTCAAATGATAAACGCTAATATTGTTTTTAACTGACATTTGAGGGATGTTGTTCCATGCTTATATTTATATGAAGTTTGAGAAACGTCTTAATGTTCTCATACCATCACCAATCTAAATGTATGCTTAAGACTTGGATGGAAAAGTATAGTGGTTACACAGGTAGTTGGAATATCTTGTAGAAGCTCAAGGGCAAGGGACAGAAAATTTTAAAAGCAGGAATCAAGAGTGGAGGTAACTTAACGGGAAGTCATTAAAGTTACTTTAATAAGTTTTACCAACAAGTTTACAGTAAGCCTTGTTTCTTCCAGAGTCAAGCTATCTGCCTTGGTACCTCTTACCTTTGCCTAGCATTAAACACCAAAGCCAATTTGAAAAAAGTCACAAATTGCCTTTGACTTTGGCATGATAAAAACTATTTGAAGAATATGAGCACACAGAAACATGAAGATTTCTTAGCAGTTCATTTAAATTGTTTCTAGTATACCCCAGGCTGAGTTTCTTTCTCACCCAGGATGGAATAGAAGTTCAGTTGATGTGCATCAATTGTCATGAATAGATAGATAATCATCCTAACAATAGCAGGGACTTTAGGTGCCAGACGTGGGTTTGATCCCATCCCATTCAGTCACCTGGTGGCTGAATGACCTTAGACAGGTTAGTTTTCCTCCCTGTGATCACTTTACTGCTCAGTGAACAAGAGAGATGGAATTGCTAATATCCTAGAGCTAAGCAAATAATACCATTTGGGGCATAGCCCTACCCCGCAAGGACATTGTACTGATTTTCATAAAGTCATGTATGTAAAGTGTATAGTGCTTGACATATAGTGGTGCTCAATAAGTGGTACTGAATTATCAATTGTGATCATTTATTTTATTTTATTTTTTTAACATCTTTATTGGAGTATAATTGCTTCACAATGGTGTGTTAGTTTCTGCTTTATAACAAAGTGAATCAGCTGTACATATACATATATCCAGATTCTTGACCCTATGAAGTGAAGATATGTGTGCCCTGTAGAAGAACATGGAGGGAAAAATTTGGCCCCCAGGTACTTAAATTGTGATGATTGGCTATAGGCTCTTTGTTTTTTTATGAGAATTTTGGCCATTTTAGACTTATCTCTTCTTTCAATTAGGAGCAGATATTAAAACAGATGTTTTTCTGACATGTATGTTTAGTCAGCTTTTTACAGTTTGTCTGTTTTGTTAGAATAGCAAAGCTGGAAACCAGAGAACATATATCTACGTTATTTACTCTTCCTCCTCTTTATGTGGGACCAACATAATTTTATTAACTTTTTGAGACCTCAATTTTCTGTGTATTTTATGAAATGTTAGAAATATTGTAGTTTGATTTGGATTTGTTTCCTTAAAAAGTTTCTATTTCCATATTTAAAAAAGCAAAAAAAAAAAAAAAAGACATAAAACCACAAGCAGTCTACAACACAAATCCAAATTCAAAACTTTACTTTGGTGATTGGTTTAATTTTTTCATCCCATTTTTCCTCTTCTGTGAAAATTCTTATCATTTTGGTCATTAGGAGAGGAGAGGTTGTTATCCTTTGGATAGGCAAGATCAGATCAGATGCTGTTCTCTAAAAGGCTTTTGTAGGCCTTATGAATTTTTTTGGGGGGGGAGGGAATAGGTGTTCGTAATGTTTACAGAATTCAAATGCACACTGCAGCTATGTTTTCCCCCAGACAGAAAACTTAGCTGCTCCTTTTGGGCATCTCCCATCTGTGCTGTCCATCAAAAGGCTGCTGTACTCATAGCATAAAGGTCTTGATTATATTCTCTAAAATATTTGTAGTTTGAACTCTGGACATGAACAATCATAAATAGCAATAGGCACTGTTTGTGAGGTCATAAGCCTTGGTTATTATTTACTTCCAGTTGTACATGGTGAAACACATCAAGAAACTAAGAAGTATACTTTCATGTTGATGCTTTGACATAACATTATAGCTTGGTTCTTTTAAAATGTTGAATAGGTATAAAAGTTGTATATTGATCATTTATTGGTTATTTTAAAGAGTCTAGGTTAATGGAGTAGTTATATTTTAGGGGTAATTGCCCTGGTATAATTTGTCATGCTGAGCAGCCATCCCAGGTGGGATTGGCTGCTGATGGACTGATTCTCCATTTTTCAGAGACATACCTTCTGCATATCCCTACTGAACTGACAGGCAGGGTGATGGTCACTTTTTCTTAAGAGCTTAAAAGCATTGCTTCAGATACTACTGACCAAAATATACACAGTAAACTTAAGAAAACATGTTCCAAAAGTGTTACTGAGAAACCTTTAATTTTAAGGAAGCAGTGTACACCTGCTGTATAAATTAAGGATACTTGCCACATTAAATGCATATGATAGTGTAATAAAATTCCATTCAAAAATAAGTAGGTTAAAAACATACTTTGAATGAACACACTTCAGGTAATAAGCCAGTTTTTCTTAAGTTAAAAAAGGAAAAACTGGGGGATCTTGGTGGCCTGGCAAAAGCAGCTGCTTTGAATTAAGCTCTGTTTGCATTAACCACCATCAATTTAAGAAGGGTTTGTGCCGTGTATTTTGAGCACTTTGGGGAGAAATCCCTAAATATCAAGTATCACTGTTATTACATTTCACCATTTCATTACATGATAATAACATTGATGGCTGCTAGACTTTGTTGAAATGCTTTTGTTCTGTATTTTTTCTTTCACATTTACTGAGATAAATGGGAATAATCTTCAAAAGAATCTATGTCTGGGTAGACAATTTGGCTGACATGTTACTAGGCTTCTTTTGACTTATACTGAGAAAGAAAATTCTCTACTAGGTGGGGAGCTCAGGTTTTATTTTGTGTATAATGTGTATTCATCTCAAAAGTGTGCAGTAGAGCACACACGTGTACACACACTAAGAACATATGTGAAAATTTGTAAAAGGCTTCCAAGAGTGAGGCACCAGACCCTGAGGGTCCCTAGATCCTTTTTTATTTTGGTGAAGAATTCATTTCACCAGAAGGGCTTGGTCCCTGTCTTGGAGGAGAAATAGGAATAGTATGATTAAATATTGGTGTCTAAAGCATGCCGATCCCAGATTAAGAAATAGAGCTCTATGTCCTTTCTCATATTTTTCATTCTCCTTTTCATTCTGCTTAGAAGAAAGAGGCAGGGTAAAAAATTCCCGTAAAGACTGATATCCACTGATGTAAGCCCTGAGCTGCTAGAGCCAGAGATTACTTCTGCTGGGGTATCTAGAAGCAGCACAGTCCTGATGGGCTGAAGAGGGAGGGTGGGCAGGTACGTGAGGCTTAGCCTAGGGGTACTGAGTTCTCTCATCTGTACACCTTTTATCTTGTGGCTTGTCAACCGCATCCATTGAATATTTAATATGTGCTGTGTACAGACCCTGAATCCTGGGTGGGTAGAAGAGAAAAAAGACCTACTCTTTCTCTACCTCGTTCTTAAAACCATAAATGGGGAAGATGAAAAAAGCATTCTTCAGTCTTAATGTTTGCTTTTGTGTCTTAAAGAGCACTGCGATGACTTATAGTTTACAACTCTAAGGGAACGATGCATTTGGACTGATGAATATCAACTAGGTGAGGGCATCACTGTACTAGAGTGTCCGGAATATTTCATAAATACTCCATCAGGTTTAGACACCTGACAGACAGGTAGCTGTCTGTCAGGTGTTTTACATTAGTTATTTCTAACCTAATAACAGCCCAGACAGCCATTTTGCTTCCAATGCATGAAATGAAGGGAGTCAGAGAGAAGAGTAACTTGCTTAGCTTATCTTGGGCAAATAACGGAGCTAGGATTTAAATTCAGGGGGTGTCTTAGCCTTCAAAGCTTGGATTGCTTCCACTGTATTGTCTAAACAGACTTGAACAGACTTTAAAAACTTGCTGATATTCTTTCTAGTGCTATGGGACTGAAATTGTCTGAGTTGCTACTTAACCAGGCCAGCTATAGCCCAGATGGATTTGTGTATATGACTGATATTACCTCATTTGATACATGGCAAATATCTTTATATTATAATTAAAATTTCCCCCTAGTTTGTGAGCTAAGTAACTTCAAATAGATATAATATTACTATGTGCCATTAAATCTAAGATCAGTGATTTTAAGATCTCCTTATTTTAGGAATGTTAAATAGACACATGTGTGCCTTAGAATAGAAGAAATATGCTACATGTGTGGTCTTTTCACCCTGTCTAGTAGAGAAATAATAGAGTATTTGGATTTTATTGATATGCACACATAAAGGCCTTTGTAGGTTTTATGACTGTCACACAGATAGTTATGAATGTTCAGTTGTATTTGCCATTATAATGGAACATTCCTGTTGAGGCTGTGGATTGTAAAACCTTACTAATCTAAATTGCTCAGGATCATACTACCACACTTTGACCTTTATAGCATTGGCATGAGACCTATATTTAAAAACAGAACTGGCAGGAAGTTATTCTAAATAAGTTATTTATTTACCAATTTTTGATACTTCATTTTACTTGTTAAAACCAAACTAAAAAACTCTCCAGAAAGTGGGCATAGAGGGAACCTACCTCAACATAATAAACGCCATATACGACAAACCCACAGCCAACATTATTCTCAGTGGTGAATAACTGAAAACGTTTCCTCTAAGATCAGGAACAAGACAAGGGTATCCATTCTCGCCACTGTTATTCAACATAGTTTTGGAAGTCCTAGCCACGGCAATCAGAGAAGAAAAAGATATAAAAGGAATACAAATTGGAAAAGAAGAAGTAAAACTGTCACTGTTTACAGATGACATGATACTACACATAGATAATCCTAAAGATGCCACCAGAAAACTACTAGAGCTACTCAGTGAATTTGGTAAAGTTGCAGGATACAAAATTAATGCACAGAAATCTCTTGCATCCTATACACTAAGAATGAAAGATCAGAAAGAGAAATTAAGGAAACAATCCCATTCACCATTATAACAAAAAGAATAAAATACCTAGGAATAAACCTACCTAAGGAGGTAAAAGACCTGTACTCAGAAAACTATAAGACACTGATGAAAGAAATCAAAGAAGACACAAAGAGATGGAGAGATTTACCATGTTGTTCTCGGATTGGAAGAATCAACATTGTGAAAATGACTATACTACCCAAAGCAATCTACGGATTCAATGCAATCCCTATCAAATTACCAATGGCATTTTTCACAGAACTAGAACAAAAAATCTTAAAATTTGTTTGGAGACACAAAAGACCCCAAATAGCCAAAGCAATCTTGAGAAAAAAAAAAAAACAGAGCTTGAGGAATCAGACTCCCTGACTTCAGACTATACTACAAAGCTACAGTAATCAAGACAGTATGGTACTGGCACAAAAACAGAAATATAGATCAGTGGAACAGGATAGAAAGCCCAGAGATAAACCCACGCACCTATGGTCAACTAATCTGTGACAAAGGAGGCAAGGATATACAATGGAGAAAAACAATCTCTTCAATAAGTGGTACTGGGAAAACTGGACAGCTACATGTAAAAGAATGAAATTAGAACACTCCCTAACACCATACACAAAAGTAAACTCAAAATGGATTAAAGGCCTAAATGTAAGACCCGACAGTATAAAACTCTTAGAGGAAAACAGAAGAAGAACACTCTTGGACATAAATCACAGCAAGATCTTTTTTGACCCACCTCCTAGAGTAATGGAAATAAAAACAAAAATAAACAAATGGAACCTAATGAAACTTAAAGGCTTTTGCACAGCAAAGGAAACCATAAACAAGACGAAAAGACAGCCCTCAGAATGGGAGAAAATATTCGCAAATGAATCAACGGACAAAGGATTACTCTCCAAAATATATAAACAGCTCATGCAGCTCAATATCAAAAAAACAAACAACCCAATCCAAAAATGGGCAGAAGACCTAAATAAATGTTTCTCCAAAGAACACATACAGATGGCCAAGAAGCACATGAAAAGCTGCTCAACATCACTAATTATTAGACAAATGCAAGTCAAAACTACAATGAGGTATCACCTCTCACCAGTTAGAATGGGCATCATCAGAAAATCTACAAACAACAAATGCTGGAGAGGGTGTGGAGAAAAGGGAACCCTCTTGCACTGTTGGTGGGAATGTAAATTGATACAGCCGCTATGGAGAATAGTATGGAGTTCCTTAAAAAACTAAAAATAGAATTACCATATGACTCAGCAATCCCACTACTGGGCATATACCCAGAGAAAACCATAATTCAAAAAGACACACGCACCCCAATGTTCATTGCAACACTATGTACAATAGCCAGGTCATGGAAGCAACCTAAGTGTCCATCGACAGAGGAATGGATAAAGAAGATGTGATACATATACACGATGGAATATTGCTCCGCCATAAGAAGGAACGAAATTGGGTCATTTGTAGAGACGTGGATGGACCTAGAGACTGTCATACAGAGTGAAGTAAGTCAGAAAGAGAAAAACAAATATCGTATATTAACGCATATTTTTGGCATCTAGAAAAATGGTGCAGAGGAACCGGTTTGCAAGGCAGAAATAGAGACACAGATGTAGAGAACAAGCGTATGGACACCAAGGGAGGAAAGGGGGGTGGGATGAATTGGGAGATTGGGATTAACATATATACACTACTATGTATAAAATAGACAACTAATGAGAACCTGCTATATGGCACAGGGAACTCCACTTCACTGTACAGTAGAAACTAACACAACATTGTAAAACAACTATACCCCAATAAAAAATAAAATAAAATAAAATACACAGAATCACAAGAGAAACCAATTACACTGAAACATGGTTGTCAAAATAGTTCTGAAACACAAATATGAAATATAATACTACGTGTTTTTATTAATGTATTAAATTTTAAAATACGTTAAAATACAAACAAATTAAAAATAAATTTATCCTTAAAGACTTAAAAATATTAAAAATTAGCTTCTCTTAAAAACAACTAAACCATGACTCCCTCCTCCAAACATCCTTGGCTGGGAATAAGTGCTTATAAATTATTTATATATATACATATAATATAAATATTATATATAAATCTATATAATATTTTCATTTCAGTTTAGGTTATTGTATATTAAATCTTATATAAAACCTTAATGCTTTATAATTTGAAGTCATGTCTGAAAGCTCAAACTAAAAGCAAAAAGATAAATTATAGTCATATTACCTAGCTTATTGAATTAAGAAGAATTACTTCAGTACATCACTGCAATTCCCGCTATCAGCGTAGCCATTGGAGGGTTTGAAACAGGTGGTAAGTAGAAAGCACCAAGTGTAACAGTAAATAACACAGTCTCATTTCGGTAAGATGTAACTCCTGGGGGATCAGATAGTGACTCAGAAGAGCAAAGTCCAAGAAATGACTCAAGCACAGAGACACTTTAAGAATTCCTTTACTAAGACTTATGACAAGTGGAGTGATCACTTCTTCTACCAAGTCATTAGAAGTTATTTCTTGCTAGTTGTTAAATGTAAACCTTTCATTCATAGGAAGAAATATTAAACTTTTATGTTGTGAATGTGATGTTTTTAGAGAGCCAAAGATAGATGAAACTAATAGTAGCCTAAGATACACATATAGGAGAAGAATACAAACAAGGAAAAATTACCTTTTAAATAACTAGTGGGATGGGTTAGATGCAATAATAGAAAACACTTGTTTTAAGGCTGTTGAATATGTAAAAGGAGGAAAAGTACTGCTTTTGAGAGAGGAGTGGAAAGAAAGTTACATTTGAATGCTTTGCTTAATGCCTTGTATAATCTTACAACCTCTTTATTAGAAAGAGTGGCTGCTTGAGTATACAGATATGGAAGCTGAGAGGTTTGGCGGCTCACTCAAGGTCATGTGCCTAGCCCAAGTGGGAACCCTCATTAGGATTCCAAACCCAGTTTCTCTCCATTATAATAATTCTGCTTCCAAGTGTATCCTAACGAAAGATAGGAAGGTCAAACAAAGGAATTTTGAACGTGTTAACGTGTATCTGTCAGACACGAGCTCCATGAAGTTGGTTGGATAGGAGGGAAGTTTTGGAGATACAGAGGAATTTGTCATTTCTAGAAGCTGTCGGTGAGAAATTACCCAGACTTTACTGAGAGTTAGAGTGCTTTAAACAAGTGCTTCTCAAACTTCAATGTGCACGTAAAACACCTTGGGCTCTGATTCAAATGCAGATTCTGATTCATTAGGTCTGGACAGGGCTGGGATTCTGTATTTCTAGCAAGCTCCCAGGCCGTGCCGATGAAGACCACACTGAGTTACATGTATTTAGGCAATTAATGATAGTGATCACATACTCGAGTGAGGGTTTAATAAAGATATTGGGGCAGATGTAAGGCTTTAGTGTGGATCTGGAAGATAAGTTGGATTTGAGTGAGGTGGGAGAATACTACAGGAAGACTGGCACATCCAAAGGCACAGAGGCGAGAAGTTCTAATCAATCATTTTAGAGAGCCCTTTAGATGCAAAGCAATGAGTAAAGTTAAGTAAGATCTCCGCTCTTGAGGCCTGCACTTATTTGCGGAGAAGGGTGGGTATGCAAGGCATGAGTTTCTAGTCTAGGTTGGCAGACTGGAGGCAGGATGACAGGTAGGTTGGGACCAGCTTGAGTGGAACCTCGAGTATCCTGGCTGGGGGAGTTTGAGCTATCTCTTAGGTAGTGGGATTACTACCAAAAGCCTAGTGCAGAAGGTTACAATGTTAAAATCAGAGATTTAGAAAGATGGGGTAATGAAGTAGTACATAAAATGGATTGACTGAGAACTAGCTTGGAGGCTGGGACAGATGTTGGGAAATTGTTGCAGTTCATGGGTGTTTTGATAAGGATGCAAACTGCTGAAAGCAGTAAAAATGTAAAAGAGGAGAAGATATTTGAAGTAGACATGACGGGGGTTGATTAGAATGAAAGAGCAAGAAGGGCCAGCTTTTTTGAGCTTGTGCAACTATTAGCAGAAACGGGAAAGGTAGCCAATTTGGGGGCAAGATAGAAATGAGGTCTTAACACATTGCACTGGACATGACAGTAGAGTATCCAAATGGACATGTAGGAGTTGTTAATGCATTTAATCAGAAATTATGGTCTTTTTTCCTTCTTTTAAATGCCAACAAAAAGAAGGAATTATTATTTGAGTCCAAAATCTCTTTTCTGTAGTGCCTTCTGGAAGTGTTAGGCCGGATTTCTTGTCCTAGGAACTACTTTGCTTTTGGAGTAAGGGCAGTGGGAATGTCATGCCCTCACAGGAAACACCATGGGCTTGGCCTCTGGGCTCAGGTGGATATTCAAATCAGTATAGAGAATCCAACATCACTGTGTGTCCTAGCCTTGGGGTCCTTAAATCATAAATACCCCTGTTTGCATGGTAGCCACAATCTGGGCCAGCGTTGGCCGTACTAACCCCACTCACTTGCTTTGTATGTTCTCCTACAACCTGAGCAAAAGTTGTCCCTTGTCTTTCTTGTCAACATCTTTTAAATCTAAACTCTGTGTCTCTTGTCAGCAACTGTTCCAGACAAGAATATGTATAACCCCCCATAGAATAGACCATTTCAGGCACATTGTGTCCAAATTCGTACAACAAAATGTACTTATCTCCTTGTTTTTTCTCCCACCCGTGAAAACCCTACTCCCAAACAACAGCATTGAAAAACAAAACTATGGAGTCTGCAAAACATCTCATTCAGCCTGACGGAATTTTATAACCCAAAACTGCTTCCACTTCTGTTCATCAAGGTTGGAAAAATAACTATTTTAGGGCAGGTGTAACACCAGGGAATTTGATTCAATAACTAGATGGATGGATAAATGAATGAGTTTAACAAATATTTATTGTGTTCTTACTCTGTGCATGGCACTGTTCTAGGGATTGGGGATCCAGTTTTGTGGTGAAAAGGACAAAGCCTTGCCATTCTTAGGCATAAATTCTAATAGGGAGGACAATAATGAATAAAAATATAAGGTGATGGGAGGTGGTGATAGGACTCTGAAACAAAATAAATCAGGGATGGAGAGAGCACGTCAGGAAGGTTCGTTTTGATATGATATTTTAAGCATAGTTTTAGATAAAATTCTACATTCCTTAGATTTTAAAGGTACTAATAAAACTAGCTGTTGGGATTAATGTTACATTTTATTAGAATCATAAAGAGTTTTGGTAAACTTTTTTCCTAAAACAAGCTCACTGATTTGAAGCTTTAGTGTATTTTAAAGTGAAGCATCAGAAAGGAGGCCCATTAACCTCTGAAGGTCTGGCTGCAGGTTGGGGTGCGTCTGCACACGAGGCTTCCCCTCCTCTGCACCTGACCCCCATCTGGCAGCCTGCCAGCTGGCAGGGCTTGTGTCTTTGCATTTAGGTTTCACCCTCGCAAATGAATTAAGGGTTCAGTTTTTGTTCTAAGGTTTTATATGGTTTGAATTCAAGGAAGCTTGCTTTGATCAGGTAATTAAATACTTATGGTATTTTGACTCCTGCTATTCATAAAAGATTTCGTATTTTGTCTGTTAGTCTCCTCAAGTCTCATATGTGTACTTGAATCATGTATTCCCACTCATGAGCCCATCATGGCTCCCACTTAACCCACAGGTCAAGTCCAAACACACTTGAGACTTTAATGGAGTTCTACTGTCTAATCATGTGTGGCTTATTTACTTGCATTTTTATTTCCCTTCTGTACAAGCTTTGTCAACCAGACAGGCCAGCTTCTTCCCCTGGACAGCCATTCTTACAGGCCAGGCACCATCTTGCCTCATCCAGGAAGCCCTTCCTCCCTCACTAAGAGAGGAAGCCAGATGCCTGGTTATTAGTCCCAGGCAGCCAGTGCTGACTGTGGTCTTTGGTCATTTCCCTTACCCTCTCTGTCCTTCCATTTCTTTACCTGTGAAATAGAGGACAACACTAGTACCTACTACACAGGGACCATTGTGAGGATTAAATGAGTAAAGGTAAAGAGCTTAGATGCCTGACACATAGCACACATTCATTACACGCTGGCTGTTAACTACTATTGATACTTTACGATAAAATTTTAGACTACTGTGTTCTCTAAATATGGTGTGTATAATCTACATGATAGCTTTTTAAATTTCCTACTCCATTTTTTTTACCTTTATGGTAGATTTTTAAACTCCTGACTTTTAATATATCTAGAGCTAGATTGAATTATAAAATATTTGGTGATTGATGATCAGGTAGGAACAGGAACACTTTGGAGGGAGCAAAGAACACTTAGGGACGGTTCTTGTCTATTGCTCTTGTCTACTTAGAGGAAATGCTCAAGAGGAGGGGATGGACCCAAGGTGCTGAGAGAAAGTACTGCTGAGTTGCTGCCTTTTTTCTTTCTTGACTGTCTTAGATATGAGTTAATTTATGAATTTTCTCATACTAATTTCTTTTTTATTATGGTAAGAACACTTAACATGAGATCTATCCTCTTGACAAATGATTAGGTACACAAGACAGTGTTAAGTATAGGCATAATGTATCAGCAGATCTCTAGACTTATTCTTCTTTTATAGCTGACACTATATACCCACTGAACAGCAATTCCCAGTTTCCCCTTCCCCTAGTCCCTGGCAACTACCATTCTATTGTCTGTTTCTAGGTCTGTTGACTATTTTAGGTATCTCATTTAAGAGGCACCATGTCCTTCTGTGACTGGCTTACTTCACTTGGTATAATGTCCTCCAGGTTCATACATGTTGTTGCAGATGGCAGGATTTCCACTTCCAGGTGTGTATCCATAAGAATTGAAGTCAGGATCTTGAGGAGCTCTCTGCACTCCCATGTTCATTGCAGCATTATTCACAATAGTCAAGATATGGAAACAACCTAAATGTCCATCGATGGATGAATAGATAAAGAAAATATGAGACATACATGCTATGTACAATATTATTCAGTCTCATAATAATCTTAATTCTGTATGTTTTCCTCAGTTTAAAACCTTAGTCTCCAATGCCCAGTAATATCTCATTTAATAAGATGCAGTAGAGGTGACTTTGTGGTTAAAAATTGTAGGTGAGTCTTAAGAAAGGATTGTAAGGGTGTGTTTCTTAAATGAACTAAGCAATATGATTTTACACTTGGGGTAATAAGGCAGAAGGGAAAATAAAGGATCTGTCCATATAAGGAGATAGAGGAGGGAGAAAGAGCTGCATATATGGAGAAAGGAGAGGTGTGGCAGAGGGACAAGAGTGACTCCCTCTGCCAGGAAAGAAAAGTGTGACCCAGGTGACATTCCTGTAGACTCAATCTATGCAACAAACAATAATAGGAAAGGAAGGACCTCTACTCTTACCCTTATGTGTGAAGAGGATAGTTTTTCTTTTTCTTTTTTGTTCTTTGATATTTAGAGTAAATGGAGAAGTATCTACCAACTTAAATATTAAGAAATGGAAGACTACAGATCTAGGGATAACTGATGATCTCTCCATAGTCCTTGGATATTTTGATTACTACGATAACAACTAAAAGCATTTGGATTTATTTTATATAAACAGATAATATTCAACAGTGTTCTTAGGATGAAAAAGTTGAAAGCAAAAATAATTGAATAGCCCGCTAACAATTTATTCTTGCTTTAATCTTCTATTATTAGGAATGATTGTTTTTACTCTTTCCTTAAAGACTTGTAAGTGGATAATTTGTCCCCTTAATTTGACTAACAGTTGTGTTAAAGAAAACTATGAAAGTAAGAAGGGCATTATCTCACCAAGAAGTTAGTAGTAAATCATTTTGCCAAAGGTCTCAAGTCTTACTAGTTCATTCATAAAACAGAATGATGCAATCAGGAAGAACTTACCTTAGGTAAACTTTTACACTTCTAAATATTCGTTTCCCTCCCAAATACATTGTTCATGATTCTCTTCCTCCTCCCTCACTCCTAAGTAAATAATTTGACAATCTGGTGTTTGATCCCTTTTTTGTGTTCTATTGAAAGCTTAAGACAAAATTTGGGGTTACATTATTTGAAAGGTTGTTTTTTATTATGTCTGAGAATTGCTTTCAGGGAACGACTTTGAAAACTTATTAATTTTCTGCTATCAATTAACCCACTTGTGATTTCAAAAGCATTTTTAATTTCATAAGCCTTTAAAAATAGACATATAGCTATGAGGAGATAAATACTGTATTCAAAAGTTGTCAGCCTTCAACTCTGGAGCACATTATCCCTCAATTGTAATCAAGGTAATACATGGGAACATTTATTTATATTAGTTCAAAATGCTTAGTCACATCATGCAGTTTATGTGAGTGTTCACTGTTTTATTTGAACTTACCAGAAAAGCTCTCTAGGGAGTCTGTCTGTCTGCTGCCTTTCATATCAACTTAAACATTGTGGTGGGAATATTCCTTTTTTTTTTTTTTTAAACATCCTTATTGGAGCATAATTGCTTTACAGTGGTGTGTTAGTTTCTGCTTTATAACAAAGTGAATCAGTTATACATATACATATGTTCCCATATCTCTCCCTCTTGCATCTCCCTCCCTCCCACCCTCCCCACCCCACACCTCTAGGTGGTCACAAAGCACAGAGCTGTTCTCCCTGTGCTATGCGGTTGCTTCCCACTAGCTATCTATTTTACGTTTGATAGTGTACATATGTCCATGCCACTCTCTCTCTTTGTCACATCTTACCCTTCCCCCTCCCCATATCCTCAAGTCCATTCTCTAGTAGGTCTGTGTCTTTATTCCCGTCTTGCCACTAGGTTCTTCATGACCTTTTTTATTTTTTTTCTTAGATTCCATATATATGTGTTAGCATACTGTATTTGTTTTTCTCTTTCTGACTTACTTCACTCTGTATGACAGACTCTAACTCCATCCACCTCACTACAAATACCTCCATTTCGTTTCTTTTTATGGCTGAGTAATATTCCATTGTATATATGTGCCACATCTTCTTTATCCATTCATCCAATGATGGACACTTAGGTTGCTTCCATGTCAGTATTCCTTTATAAGAGGTAAGAATCAGACTGTCAGAGCCGGAAGGTACTAAAGAGTAGAGTCAGCTCCATCCAGTGCAGTCCTCCTTTCACATGTGAGGGAAAATGTGGCCCAGAAGAGGTCAGGACGCTGTTCCAAGGCCACTCGTGAGCCAAGACATGTATCCTGACTTCAGTCCCACCTTCTGGTTTGGGTTTAGTCATTTCCCCCCTGTCTCATGCCCAGCTCAGCCAGGGCAGCAAAAGACTTGAACAAGAATAACATTTAATTTCACCTGGCTTTAACCTTTTCTTATTTCAGTGAGTGACTGTCTATAATATTGATACTTTCTCTACATTTTAGTTTATTATTCTACTTCAGATTTAGTAACTTGAATAAAATAAGGGCTATACTTAAATTTCAAAGGCAGCCACCTTCTTTAATCAGTAGACCTGAATTTGTTCACATTATTTCACATTTTAGAATATAAAGAAGGAAATTTACCGATGGCAATTTAATTGGTCTGTGCAACCGCTATCCACTTTTCTTTATCCATGTTTTTTTGTACCTGTTTTCAACAAGTTGGTCTGTGTTGGTGTTTGTTAGTGGTGCCTTACAACCCTAACATACACAGCTATTTTTATGTAAGCTACTCGGGTGTTGTAATTTTGTGTGTAGGATTTTCTAATATTGTGGTCTTAGATTCATGCTCATTTACTCTTTCACCAGATGCATTATTCCAGTGTTACTAAATCCAGACTTTCTTCTTAACTGGAGAAAACAAATTAGAGATTAGGTAATACAAAAATAGGTCTAGGCCAGTTTCTCACCAATTACCCTTTTTCAGAGACATATAACAGGAATGTATGACATTATGAGGAAATTATAAGATGACTGTAACAAAATTAACTTATTTTAACTTTCTGAATAGCATTCATTCCTTTAAAGCTGACAGGGGTTGACTTTTCAGAAAACTTATAGGAGAAGTCATTTCTGCCCTTCTTGAAACATTGTGTTCTGTGGACATGGTATGTGTGTTTTTATGTTTGGGTGTTCTCTTCTGGATCCCATGGAGTTGTTGGTGCTTATGGAGTGTTAAGCAGTGAACTCGATGATCTTCCCTGTCCTTGAGATCCCTGGACCAAGACATCCTAAGCGACAGCTTAGTGAGCAGTGACAGCAGCAAATCGAGTGCATTTTTATGGTGCTCTCTTAAGCCCACGCAAGCCCAGGGAAACACACTGAGGTTTTTCAGTCAACACTTGAAAATCATTGGCAGCAGTTCCAGGCTTTTCACTTAACTCTGAGTTTCTTTGTGCTTTTTATCGTTTGTTTGTAATTCTAGTTGGGTAAGGCGAGAGGGATTATGTTTCAGTTTAACTTCCTTTTTCAGAGAAGTAGCTAAACTCGTTGAAGGTAGTAGCTTCAAGTTAAGCTGTGGTTTTAACTTTGGTATATTTCTAGGGCACTGACTCTCAATCACTTGCATGCATCAGAATCACCCGGAGGGCTCACTAAGACCCAGATTCCTGGACTCCTAACCCCAGAGTTGCTGGTTCCGTGGGTATGGAGTAGAGTCTGAGGAGTTTTATTTCTAGCAAGTTCTGTGGCACCGTGGATACTGATGGTCTGGAGACCGTGGTTTGAGGACCTCTGTTTTAGGGGATAAATCAATGGGAGCTACTCAAAGAGAAGGTATGTGGCATTATTATCCCAAGAATATTTTTACTTCACCTTGTATAGAGATATTCAGCAAAACCCCCAGTACAGTTGACCTTTGAACAACATAGGTTTAAACTGTGAGGGTCCACTTACAAGTGGACTTTTTTTCCACTAGATACGTGCTACGGTATTACATGTTCAGCACTGTTCAAAGGTCAGCTGTATGTGAGTAATGTCTGTGGAAAGAAAATAGTCCTCAAAGGTCCTTTGGAGGTAGTGAGACAAATACACAAAATGTATTAACGTCAGTAATGGATATAAGTGGATGAATAATGGTATGGCTCTCTATTTGTATGAGCGATTGGGACTCTAAAGTGATGGTGTATCAGGGACTTGGCAACGTCCTAGAAATTGACATTTAAGAGTTAAATGTGTGACAGATTCTGGGCATGTTAGGCTGAAGGAATGGAATATATAGCTCTGGAGTGAGAGTAAACAGGTCCTGTTGTGTTAGACTTGTTTGATTAAAGTCAGAATAGAGTGGGATGCAACAGGAAATGGCTGAAAGACGGAAATGGGGATGTAACTAAAATTAAGTTCAAGATAAAGCATGGGGAGCCCTATGATTTAGTGGGGATGAGAGGGAGTAAATGGCCCCTTAAAAATGATTCTAGATGATTGGTAGGATAGATTTTTAGAAGAGGCTGAAGACTAATCTCTTCTTTCTGGTAATATTTTAGTGCCTATATTTTAAGTACTTAGCCAGAGATGAACAGCATTCTGTTTCTGAATTCAGGCAGTTCACAGTCCAGTGGGAGAGACTAGGAGGATAATTTAATGGAATGCTTTCAAAGCACTCTGTGCGGAGCACCCATGGGCTCACATGAGAGAGGCCTCTAGAAGATAGGGAGGCTTCAGAGGCTGGTGACGTTTGAGTTTAATCTGAAAGGATGAACAGTTCAAAAGTGGGGGAGAACAGTCAAGAGCCTTCTAGGAAGAGAAAACCTCCTGTTGTCTCTTATGTGGAGGTGGGAGAGATCAGGGCTGTTGAGAGAGTTCTAGAGCTGTTTTATAGAAAGAGTGTTGGGTTTATGTTGGGGCAGGTCAAGAAACGAGGTGACCGAGAGTGGGCAGATGATGAATGTGAATGCTATGTTCTGAACTTTACTTGAGGGAAATAAACCGTAAGAGGTAAGAATGTCAAGATAGGAGACATGGGGCTTCCCTGGTGGCACAGTTGTTAAGAATCCGCCTGCCAATGCAGGGGACACGGGTTCGAGCCCTGGTCCGGGAAGATCCCACATGCCACGGAGCAACTAAGCCCGGGCACCACAACTACTGAGCCTGCACTCTAGAGCTCGTGTGCCACAAATACTGAGCCCGCGTGCCACAACCACTGAAGCCCGCATGCCTAGAGCCCGTGCTCCTCAACAAGAGAAGACACTGCAATGAGAAGCCCGCGCACCACAACGAAGAGTAGCCCCCGCTCACTGCAGCCAGAGAAAGCCCGTGCACAGCAGCAAAGACCCAACACAGCCAAAAATAAAAATAAAAAATAAATTTATAAAAAAAAAAAAGATAGGAGACATGGAGAGGATTCCATTTTAGGACGATTCTTCAGGAATCTCTGGGGAGGAGGAGGAGCAGTGAGGGAAGACCGAAGACAGGAAATACATCTGAGAAAGAAGCAAGGAATTCCAGAGAGATTTAAGGACTGGAATTGATAGGATTTGTTTGGTGGGGAAGTGAGTGTTCGAGGGAGATGTTGTTTGGCTTAGGCCTTAGTTTTCTGACTCTGAAATCTGGGGCCCTTCACCAGTGCAGAGCATGTGGAAGGATGAACAGGCTCGGGGATTAGATGATGCATGCACTTACGAAGACTTACTCAATTTCAATTCTGAACTGGTGATAGTGGGAATATAAAGGGCATATCTGAGAAAAGTTGCCTGGGAAGTATTATTTGAATTTGGTTTAGATTAAATATGGTGAAGGGGAGAAAGAAGAAGAAAGAGCTGATTAGATTCATTAGTCTTGGAAGTTTCAAAAAGGTATTCACAGGAAATGGGAAAATTGAAATTGATTGCAAGAAACGTAAACTACTCTGAAGGACATCGGGATTGAATGTGTATTGAACTTGAAAGTTAATTGAAGAAGGCAGTGTTATATTAATCTGAATTTGAAAACCAATTATGTTATTCCTTTGAAGCATGTCCATTCTTTCTCAATGACTTATACAGAGTGATTGGTGATACTTTGATAAGATTACGAAATTTGAAGCATTATATGGAAGGCTAAGAAGGAAATGGCACATCTATGGAAGGTGGTGTATGTAAATGGAAATTTTTAAATGATGCATGGTGTTAACTCTCTAATGAAAGACAGGCAGCTTTATACAAATTGCAAGGAATGTAAGTCATAATATGTTTTTAATTTAATATTTTGTCATTCTTGGACAGTGAGTCAACTCCTCAGACTTCATTTACTACTCATGAGATTGGTTTTGGTTTCAGCTAGTTTTAGGCTCATGGAATCTTGAGTACACTTTATGAAGAGGAATTAGTTAAATTCTTAGATCCTCTAAAACAGTGGTTCTCAACGATGGACAATTTTGTGCCCCGGGGATATTTGGTAATGTCCGGAGACATTTCTGATTGTCTTGACTAGGGTGAGGAGAGGTGTCTAGTGAATAAGGCCAGGAGTGCTGTTTAACATCCTGCAATGCACAGGGTAATCCCCCGCAATGAAGAATTGTAAGGTTCAAAGGGTAATATTGTCAAGAAACTCTGTTCTAAATATATATTTCCCCTATGAACCTTTGGATTAAATGTAATTGTGAAAAATTTGGTGTTTTTTTTAAAAACACTGAGATAAGAGAGGCTAATCTAGAACAGGCAAAATTTAGGACTAAAAATGATTTATGAAAAACTTGGGCTAGGGATTTTTTTGAGGGGGCCGTGGTGCTGATTTTTCCCATGCTGGAATTAAAATTTTGAAACAAGTCTCACTTATAGACAAGGGAGAATAATGTACTTATAAGCGATATGGAGACTTTTGAATGTGTAGCATGAATCAATAGTTTGGTATGCACTACTTTGTCAATACGGGTTTGTACTATACACACATAGCACATTTAATATGAACTACAGCTAAGGAATTGGTGTAATGATATAATAACTTACTAATAATAATTTACACCTTATGCTTTCATGTTCATCAGAAAGGAAATAAGTAGTTACATGCTAGGCACTTTAAATATATTTTGTTTAATTTTCACAAACCTAAAGGTAGATTTAGCTTTTTTTTGCTTTTTTTTTTTTTAAGATCAGAAAATGTACCTTCAGGAGACTAACCAAAATGTTTTCCCATTTAATCTTGTTTGTGCTTAATTTATAATCTTTTTATTTATATTCGATGGGTACTTGCCTTAAAGAAACCATACTCATAAAAGCTTAGCAGTGATAAGAACAGGTAATCTCTGCCTTGCATTTCTCTCACTACGAGAATTATTGTGATATATTTCATTTACCTAGAAGGAAGTCCTTTAAAAAACACTTTGGCAATTTTCCATCTGCAGAATCCCATAACGGGTTGTATGTGCAAGATAGTACAGTACAAATCTAAATTTTGCCAGAGAAGGTAAGGGGGAACTTCTGCCATTGTCTTTGAGAGACAGATTTAGGCAGGAAATTATTGTTGCCATAGATAGGTTTTGAACCAACACTTGGAGAGAATATTGAGAGACATTTATACTTCAGGATATTACAGACAATTATTTTTCAGGATTAAGAAAGAAGTAAACTATTAAAAATAAATTAAGGTAGAAAGGGTGACTGCACTGATACTGAAACAGGGTCTTAGTGCATGGCTCTTAGTGTATGGCAAGTGTGGATCACATCAAGTCTTAATAGTTTTGTGACCTTGGGAAAGTTTTTAAGCCTTTGGAGTCCCAAGTTCCTAATGTATAAATCATTAGATTGTTGTGTGGATTAAAGGAGATAATAATGCAATACGGTCAGCGTAATGATTAATATAAAGTGCTTAATAAAGGTAATTATTATGAATATACATGATACAATTAAGCGTAAAGTGGACTTAAACAGAACACAATTGGGAAATACTTCATCGATACCAGAATTCCTTAAGATTTTAGTAACTGTTCTGCCAAAAACTATGAGAAAGTGAATATTTCAAAGTATAAGTAAAACGAATCTCTTGTTGTAGGGCTTTTCACAACTTCAATTTTCTGTTATGTGTTAAGGAGAAAATATGCAACACTTTGTAAAAAGTTTTGACCTTAAGCCCCATTCAATCTGCCAGTTTTTCATGCTTCATGATACACAGTTTGACAAATACTGACTTGGAAAAGTCCTCACCTGGCACATTATTATTCCAATATCATGATGCTAAAGACTAGAAGATTTATACCTATAGTTGAATTTCTTGTTGGCTTTGCTAAGTGTGGGCTCAGAAGTCTGGAAGGGCACCTGAGCCATCTAGCTCAGTATTCTCCTAAATTGTATGTTTAGGAACATCGGTGGTTTTGACGAGATTTTTGTTGATGTTAATACTTCTTTCTTTTTCTCCTTTGAGGAGAAGTAATTAGTAATTGAGTGAGTGTGTATTACATGTGTGTAAGATATTATAAGGGTTAAGAAAAGAATACAGCAGTAATTCCTCAGCGCTCATCCTCATTCCCCTCTCAACAACATTTTTGACTGTTCCCTCCGTCTCGCTCTCCTTCCCTCCGGCGTGCCACTCCCATCACATTGGCTGGTCCTTCTGTGTCTGCTTTGCTGGTTTCTCCTCCACCTCTTAGCCCTTATGTGTTGGGTTTCCCAGCCCTCAATCCCTAGACCTCTTCTCTATCTACACTTATTTTCTAGGGGGGTCTCATTGTAGCTTCATGACTTTACGCTTAATCTCTACGCTGACTACTCCCCAGATTATATCTCCAACCTAGATTTCTAGCTTGAACATCCTACTTGTATGTCTAATTACCTGTTACTTCACATTTCTACTTTGTCATGTGTCTCAAACTTCCCATGTCTAAAACCAAGCCCACTCTTCCCATTGCTGCTGCTACCTGGCATTGTTACCTACAGAAGTAAAATGATGGGTAGGCCTGTAATTTGACACCCCCTGTAGTCTCTCCCCAGCACATTTTATATAATTGAAGGTCATAACTCCATTTAGTACACGGAACATATATCATGGGTATTAAATTCTGTATTCAGGAATTGTCTGTTTCTGGGTTACCATCTAACAGGGGATATACATGTGTGAGTCTCAAATTGTGAAATCAGTTTTATGTAATAGCAACCATACTCCAAAAAGTAGAAAAGAAGATTTGCAAAAAGTCTGTGGTTGAGAGAGTTAGAAACAAAACCCACTTTTCAGCTCCTGCAGCAGCTCTTCTGGTTCATTATTTAAGTGGAACTGTGTGCCAGTGTCTTCGAATGCATGTGTTTTTTTTTTTTTCCTTTCTCTTTAAGTGAAACTTAGCTATTCTTAGTACTGTGTGGGTGGGGTGTGAAATTTAATAAGAAATGATTTTTAACGAGAGGGTACTTACTCATTTGTCTTGTTTGGAATAAGCATTATGTTCCTAGGGCAAAAACTGTTGAATTTGCAAGAGTTTTGTCTCACGTAGGTAAGTACAGAAATCATCAAGTTTATCTATTTTTGCTCACTAATTATCTCCAGATATGGTATTATTTTCTCAAGTGCCATTTTTACAATTTCCACAGTCAGGTAGAGCTGCATTTTGTAGCCATGGCAGATTAAAAGCCTATGAGTCACATGTGTCTCACATTACTGGCAGATTGTCAAATGGAATACAGTTTCATTTTTAGAGATGAAGGTGGGAGGAAAGGAAGAATTTCAACTTCATTTTTTTAAAATGCAGCTTACTTTTTGAGTACAGTATTCCAAGAGTTCATCTTTAACTTTTATCCACACATTTCTTCCTGCTTCTATTTGCCGGTCATTAGAGAAAGGTTTGCTCTATTTTATGTAATGCAATGGAAGAGCTTCCATGAATAAAAATGTCTGTTAATAGAAAAAGGAGCCGTTACCTGATAGATTGCTAAATTCCTTCTTCACTTCCTGCATTTGGAATAAAAACAGGCCCTTCCCTCAGAGACAGTAGCGTCAGAAATTATTATGTCACTATGCTTCTTAAAATTTCACTCAGTATCCTGAGCAACCCTTTCCTCCCATTTGGAGGCAGACTGTCTTGTCTCTTATAGAAAACGATGCCGCTGCTGTAATGAGAAGGGCATCTGCTTTGAATGGTCTCAACCGTCTCCCCTGGCCACACACATGCCTCCTCCCTAACCTCATGCATACCTGACAGATTGAAAGCAGATACGGTCCACACACTTCTTTCTACTGGTGACCGCTTATGAAATCATGATTCAGGACCTCATTTCTTGACATTTTTTAAAAAGTTGTGGGAGCAACTGGGCCCGTGAGCCACAATTACTGAGCCTGCGCGTCTGGAGCCTGTGCTCCGCAACAAGAGAGGCCGCGATAGTGAGAGGCCCGCGCACTGTGATGAGGAGTGGCCCCCGCTTGCCACAACTGGGGAAAGCCCTGGCACAGAAACGAAGACCCAACACAGCCATAAAAAAAATAAAAAATAAATTAATTAATTAATTTTAAAAAATATTAAAAAAAAAAAAAAGAATCAGAAGAAACATTTAAAAAAAAAAAAAAAAAAAAGGTGTGAACAGGTGGCCAGACTACATAAGCAACAACTGGAGGGCAGGGCTTACTTAGTGGCTTGGAGGAGGACCAAGTATTGTGTGAGCCCAGCTTCTCTAATGTCAACCCCATTTGCCAAATGGCACATCCCGGTCAGCTGAAGCCGCCCAGGGCAGGGCAGGGCAGGGCTAGAACTGACTCTGGAAGGGTTGAGTCCACGCCTTACTCTGGGAAGTAGCCTCAGGAAGTGGATGCTTGGGGACATAATCACCCAGTGAGTTGCAGTTGTTCTGAGGAACAAAGGTAAAAGCTTATTTGAGGCCAAGAAAAGGGGATGATCGGGGCTGTAGCATTAGGGATAGAAGGAGGGGTGAGTGTGTATGGCAGGGAGGAGACCGGGTGGGGTAGGAAGTTATACTTGAGTCTCTTATTGAACTCCAGATTCCTTGTAGCCAGAGAAGCTTGGGGTAGTGGCAGGTGGTACCACATGTCTCATCTCTCCTGTTAGGATGTAGGGAGTCTTCCCCCGTGGTATCTGGAGCAAAGATATTCCCACTCTTATCAGAAATTCCAGCATAAGTTTTTCATCACATGCTTCCTTGTATGATGCTTCAGTAAGACAACTGTATTTGATCTTCACCGAGGTTGGATTGGACAGGGTGTGGGCTGGGATTTAGGGAGGAAGGATGATTTTGGAGCGTGGAGAATTCAGTGCTAGGGGATTTTGATCTTAGGGCAGAACATGACAAGATTGAGCTTACGGTGCTGCCAGTGAAGAAGTTGGTACCTTGAGGAAAAGGTGTATCAAGATATGGAAGAAGAAAAAAAAAAGGTATGGAGGAAGAACATAAAGAGAGAAGTAGGACTCGGTTTCAAGCTCTGTGAAGCTTTATCTTATTTGGGGGAAATTTTCCTCCAACTCTTTGTCCTTGATCTGCTGGACTGGCTCTGTGAGTGGCTTTAGGTGACTTATATATGAACATTGGAAGCTTGGCAGCTCTTAGCCAGGCCTGTGGTTGACCCCAGGGGTACAGTCGTGAGTCAGGTGTGGTTCCAGCTCTCTGCTGTCCACCAGGAGAGATTCTATGAGAGGCTGAGGTGGGTGCATGCATGTGGGCCCAGGGTTAGCTCTTGGGATAAACAGAACGTATTCGGAAATATTTTTGATGAAGCCCTAGAATACAGCTGGCTGCACCAAACTATAATAAAACTAGAATCTCATCCTTTAACACTCTGTTCCCAAACTATGCTATCAGATACGAGAGAGATAGACTTTGGCCATGTAGGCACATTTTTTTTCCCTCAGATTTTGAGCTTTTGGAAAATTGAAGGGTGTTGGCCTAGGCAGTCCCTGGTAGATAAAGGGCGGGTGAGGAGGGCTGGCTTGGGGCCAGCATGGATGTTTGGCCAACAACGGTCTTACCACACTAGTTTGCCTTGCTCTTTGTTTGACCTTATTCTAGAAACAATTTCTTGTTCAAAGCCTTTCAGAGAAAGAGGGAAAGGAAAGCAGAACATGAAAGAGTGTCTTGAATTGTGCTTCACAGAAATGTCTCTTCTAGGGGGAAAATACTATGTGTGGGGAAACTTGCCTGTCCTCTCGCCACTTCCCTTCCACCATACTGTGTGGCTGAGATGGGTAATTGGAGGATAGTCTTGAAGTGTCTCCTTTACCTGATCTGCTTGGGTTCAGTACTTTTCAAATGTCTGTCTTAAGCCCAGTGAGATGGGTATGTGGTTTCCAGGTGAGACTATGGAGACACAGAGTTAGATAAGCATTACCACATTCTCACAACTCCCAAAAGTGGAGCCAGAAATCACACCCAGGAGGTCTGACTCCAGAGCCTGCCCTCTTAGCCACGCTGCTGCCTCGGGGAAGAATGGGGTCTCCTGGTGAGAGCCAGAGCATCCACATGGATTTTATTTCCCTGGTCCTTTCCTTAGAGATGGTACTCCTTGATTGAGGATTTGTACGAGTATTTTAAAACAGCTTTGAATAAAGAAAGGATCAGACCTAGAGTTTCCTGGCTCTAAGTATACCTTGAAGTTAGGATAAGGTGGTTGGTTACTGATGGATCTTGTTCACTGATGGGCTTACTTGAGGGTTTATGGCTCTTTTCTTCCTGGCCTCTGGCAGAAAGTTTAGAGCTCTGTGATGAGCACATGTTTTCTGGTCCTTTGTCAGGTGGTGAAGAATTACCAGAGCTATTCCATTAACAGAGTGGAAGATGATATCTATGTCATACTTGCTATTTCTTGAATGTTAAACAATATTTAAATTAGTGTGTAATACACAGAGAAGGCTAGCAACATATTCAACATGGTCATTTTTTCAAACTATTAATGTTTCATCTCTGTCCCTTTTTATGGTAAATTTGGGTTTCAAGGAAGGTTTGGATTCTTTGGCCTTTGTCTTTCAGAGCTCTGCTGGGAAGCTTTTTTATCCCAGAGACCACCACTTAATCTTTGTACTCAGCACTTTGAAGCTGCCCTTTGTTTTTGAACCTGTGCCTTTTTTGGGTTATTGATCTATGATTGTAAAGAATTCCTTTTATTGCAATTTTAAAGAAAATAGCTTTAAAAAAGAAGCCCAGGTATGAGTATCAATACAGTTTGAGTCAAAATTGGATGTTTTAAGTAAGCTAATGTAATTTAACTGTTCTTTGACATCACATAGGAATCTCCTGAGCTTTTTATCATTTCAGGCTTTCTTTTGCTGACTTACATTTCTGTAAGCTAAATAAATGTGTTCAGATTTGTATTGGTGAGCATCTGTGTGCCATGCACTGTGCTAGGCATTTTTAAAAAAATTATGGAAATAATTAATTTAGAAAACTTAAGGAACTCAGAGGTTTTGTTTTTTTTGGCCGCGCTGAGTGGCATGTGATCTTAGTTCCCCGACCAGGGATCAAATCCGCTCCCCCTGCATTGAAAGCATGGAGTCTTAACCACTGGACCACCAGGGAAGTCCCATGTACTAGGCATTTTTAATAAAATATTTTAACGTACTTGTCAGGTGGTAGACCCTGTCTTAAGACACTTGGGATATGGCAGTAAATAAAATCACAGAAATTCCTTTTGGATTATGAAGAGACAGATAATAAACGAATGCATGCAGTTGATGGTTATAAATACATAAATAAAGCAGGGATGACAGATGGGAAGTGTCAGGCAGGCTGGTTGCAACTTAAATATTGGGGTCCAGCATGGCGTCACTAAGAAGCCTGTGTGGGTAGCTTGGTAAATAAGATGGGCCCTGCCCTCACATAGCTTACAGTCTAGTGATAACTGCTGCTTGCTACTTACCATGAGGCTAGGGACTCTGCTAAATACCTGTGTAGTTTTCTTATGATGTCCTGGAATAAGGGCCATTATTTGCAGTTTCTCCAGAAGGAAATGGAAGCTTCAAGAGTTAAGTAAATTGCCGAGATGAACACAGCTAGTGGGACCTACATCTGACCCAAAGACCATGCTTTTGAACATGGAATTGCACCATGTCAACTCTTGAAATATCTGTTGTAAGGGAATTAGCCTATTTGTAGATCAGACTGTCTTATTTTTGGTTCTTATGGGTTGGGCAATATCTTGGATGGTTCATAGAGAGACTGATACCATGAGCTTCTCCTCTGCCTTCACGCTTGCTCTATTTGGAAGGCCTTGGGGCTGTGCCCTGTGGCCACAGCAGGCAAAGGAGCCGCCTGGTTACTGACTTGCATACAATGAGATGTGTTTGTTGTGTGTCAGAAGTTGACCTCTATTGACTCCAGCAAATCATTGACTACTTGAATTCCTGGCATTACATTTCAGTGATAGAACAGCAATTTGGCTGGCATGTGTGTCACTGTGTTCAAGAGCATGTTATAAATGCTCATATTCAGAAGGGAATGTGAAATGAGGGAAAGGTTATAGTGCCAAGGTCACTGCTTATTGTGAGTGTTTATTCTAAAATAGGCCATACCTTGTGTTTACAATTATTGCTTTGTCATAATACAAAGTAAATGAGTGTGTTGGATTAGAAACCTTTAGAGAGGGCTGTGGAAAGGAGGTCAGGGGTTCAAGAGAGCTCTGTTGCTCTTTCTGCCCTCAGTGTACTTATGAGAAAAGTGGGGTGGTTTTGCACTGACTGTTAAGAGTGTGGTGATTTTCAGCCTAATGTATCCTTTTCATTGAGTATTGATGGTTCTTTGTGCTTTGGTTGATGTCTGAGGTGTGTTTGTTGGTCATGAATATAAAAAGAGGCTATATATTTTATCACTTTTTATTTTTTATTTTTTTTGCCCATGCTGTGTGGCCTGCGGGATCTCAGTTCCCCGGCCAGGGATTGAACCCAGGCCATGGCAGTGAAAGCGCTGAATCCTAACCACTAGACCACCAGGGAATTCCCAATATAACTCTTATTATTTTTAATTGTCAGTTTCTAGTGATTTTTTTCCCCTACTTCTTTGAAAAATGTTGATTTTGTTTTTACAAGATTATTTTCTTTTTTACTTAAGAGATAAGCTACGATTTAAGTACTTGGGCTGTAAAATTTATTTGCTTTTTTGAAGTATGTGTCTTTTTCTATATGTGTATTTTAAGTGTACAATTCACAGACTTTAGAGATGGAACTCACTTAAATAGCCAGCATACAGATCAAAATATAAGAAATTTTCAGCGCCCTAGAAGCCCCTCACCTTCTTCCAGTCACTTCCATCCTCCCCCACCAGGGCGAACAGTATCCTGACTCCTAACATCATATCTTTGTTATGCCTGTTTTTGTTCTCGACTTGAATGAATAATACAGTCTGTGCTCTGTTTGGCTTCCTTTACTTCCCATTGTTTGTCAGATTGAACCATATAGCTGCAGGTTGTTTGTTCTCATTGCTGTGGAATATTTCATTGTGTGGATATTCCATAATTTATCCATTCTACTGTTAAAGACATAGATGTAGCTCCAGTTTATTCTATTATGAATTGTGCTTCTATAAAGGTTCTCATCTATGACTTCTGGTGAACATCTGTAAGCATTTCTGTTGGGTATATATCGAGGAGTGGAAGTACTAGGTCATAGAATATGCATATACTGTATATTCAGCTTGAATAGATGCTACCAAATGTATTAAAGTAGTTGTACCAATTTACATTTCCACAGTAGGGTGAGAGTTTGTGGATTTTATTTTTGTTATGCTGTTTTGGGGGTAGGTGAGAGGCAAATGTTGTTAAGTTCATTTCAGTTCATGTTTATCTTATGGGAAGGAATGGTCGTAGCTGTCTCCATGGATTCTTTGAAAGCTAAGTTAAATGTTTGTCTCCATTTGTGTGCTCATTCTCTCCCCCTTTTCTTTGTCTCCCTGTGTATATTTGTTATATATGTGTGTTTTATATGTCTTACACACACGATGTATGTGTATACATATATATTTTCTTATAAATGTACTACTTATGACTCTTAGACTGAAAAGTGACCTTGGAGGTCATCTAGCTCAGGCTCCTGCATCTCTCTGAATTAGCAATGATCCTGTTTAAGTCTCTGATGGAAAGCACCAATAGTTTCGGGTCATCCATCCCTTTGTTAATTAACTTATGTTTTTTCGTCTTCAACATTGCGGTGACATCTGCCTCTTTAACTTTTCCCACAAATATCATTCCCTTTTACAGGTCGGGGGGAAAACTCATGATACTTACAATAGAGTGAAATCTCTTTAGGCAGAGATTCATGGCTATTCTTTAAACTGCACTTTTCAACATCTGCAGGGCTTGGTCTCTGAGCAATTTTCTCTGGGGAACTTGAGTGAAAAAACCCTCACGCAAAGTGGAAAAGAAAACTCAGGGCAAAATTACTTTTGTTTTTTCCTATTTAAGGTTTTTTTCCCCCATTTCCTGATTTTTTTTTTCTGCCGTGAGCACGCATTGATTTTTTTCCCCCCTTTTGATTGGGTTTAAACATTGTTTAAAATGAAAACTTGTAAATGCAAATAACACATTTAAAAAATCAGGCTGTAATGAATAAAATAATGAAAAAAAGACAACCTTGCTTTTTATAGAAAACTGACCATTATATTTCATGAAATCAGTGAATATGGAAAAATCCTTCTGATGGATAATATACTGACTAAGGTTTCTGAACTTCCAGGTGGTATTAATATTCATAGAACTTGAGAATACAAATGACTTTTTTCTAGTTAATAATTAACAATTTAAGGTTCATAGATATTACTGATGGATATTTTCTTTTTTCTTTACAGGCAAGAAGAGACTGATAGGAGAGTGAAAAATGTAAGACATATTTAATGGGACATTATAAATGGTTTTTTACTTACATGTTCTGTGAAAAGGTAGTGGGATCTAAAAATATCTGATATATTCTCTATCCTTTTTTTAAGTTTTGCTAGAAACAAATTCTAAATGTGTTTAAATATGGTTGAAACATGTATTTTCTGACCTCATAGTATCAGAAGGTGGGTTAAATCTAGGGAGTGGGTCCTTACATGTTAGTAACGTGGTGAAGGCAAATGAATAGACTGTAGGATTTTTAGGAGAGCAAGTCAGAAAACACCAAAATCAGACTTTAAGGAAAAACACTAACTGTTTAAGAACTCTGGGTAATTGCCCAATGTAGACTTATATCTATACTATTCTGCGTATTAGAAGAATTTCAAAAAATGTGACAGCTTTATTGAAAAACATAAGAGCTCAATATCATTATTAGGGAAGCTGAGACTTTTTGATTTTAAGTGTGCAGTCTGTAAGATTGTTGGAAAAATATTACTTTAAAAGTTTAATTTATGTTTTCATACTGTAAATTTTTTCCTTCTTCATGTGTACCGGTAGAGTATAAATACCTGTTGGGGCGTAGGCTTTTGCTCTGAGAATGTGCTCAGAGATGGAAATCTAAGAAGAATAACATTTTTAGTGACCCTTCTCCTTTACATAATTTAAAAGAAAATCTACTTTTCA
Source organism: Eschrichtius robustus (assembly GCF_028021215.1). NCBI lineage: Eukaryota > Metazoa > Chordata > Mammalia > Artiodactyla > Eschrichtiidae > Eschrichtius > Eschrichtius robustus. The sequence goes on from NC_090841.1 coordinate 51,157,442, forward strand.
ACCATAGATACCGTCTTTTATCTAGAGTGCTCACTTGCATTTGAGCTTGCCATTAGTTACTAAATAGACTGATCTTGTTGTTTCATGGAATTTTTGTTTTAAAGGTTTTGATAACTTTGTACTGGCTGGGAAGAAAAGCACAAAGTAACCCCTACTATAATGGTCCCTATCTTAATTTGAAAGCATTTGAGAATCTTTTAGGACAAGCTCTGACTAAGGTAAGGAAACGCTATCTGTATGAGACAACTACTCTAACTAATACTTCTTCTCGTCTTCCCCTTTCCCCTTCATCTCTTTTTTCCATATGCCCTCTGGCTTCTTCTCCTCCCTCTATAATATATGGCGGCTCTGATTGGGATGGGTGGAGAGGATTGTCACTCATTTGCTGGCTTTGTAAGCCACCACAAGGAGTGAGTAAGTATTTCAGAGCAGTTTCCAGGGTATATGATATAGGTATACGTATTTATTTCTTAATTTTAGGTAACTCAACAAAATACTAATTTACTTTCTTTCTTAGGCACTTTATATAACCTAACTCTTTCTATATTATGAACTTAACCTGTAATAGAGAGGTGCTTCAGGGCTATTAAAATGTATGGAAGTTACTCATTTCTTTATCTTACTGTCTTGCCATGGGTCATTATATCTCAAGTGCCAGCGCTGACCAGAGTGGGCCACATCTTCACTCATAATATTCAAACGGGAAAATTAACTTCACTATGGTGATATTTATGCAGGAGAATCTGCTGTGTGCAGAAGAAAATATGTCATCAAAATAATATATGATCATCTAATTAATGGTAGTTGCTTGATGGGTCTTTATGATGATTAAAGGATACTGTACCAATCAGGCATTTAACATTAGTCTCTGGCACATTGTAAGGATGTAATAAATGTTAGTTACTATAATTGGAAGATAGAAGTTTTAGGATGAAAATGATCACTTTGCCTTATAACTACTCTGATCTCTAAATAGTTTTGCCTGAACCCATCCACATACATTATAGGGAGATGGGATTATAGTCTAGAAGGTTAGGGTATTCCTTCTGGATTTTTATTTTCTAATTGTAAAGAGTTGATAATACCCTATTTAAATTCCTTAAAACAGTTAATTCAGGTAACAGTTGAGATAATACCATGCACAAGCATTGTACTAGTTGTTGAGAAAACACTCATACAAGGCTGATGACCCATCCTTACAGCGCAACCCTCTGATGTAGACAGATGGACAGGTAGGTCAGTGCAGTGGAGGAGGGCAAGGCTCTGAAGGATGAACGTGGCAGGGCTTTGAGCAAGGGCAAAGCCTTGCCTTACAGGTATTTCAACTAAGAAAACATCCAGTTAAAAATAACATAGGACTTTGGCTCTTGCATTAGTGTTCTCGTTACAGCCTTTGGTTCTTTTTATGGCAGTCTGACTCAGGTTGAATCATCCTAGTAGAGTGTTTGTGCTGGGAATGCTTTATTCGAGGCTGCTTCCTGTCACCAGTGTCAAAATCAGAGTAGATAAAAAAGAATTTTCAGGGACTTCCCTGGTGGCACAGTGGTCAAGAATCTGCCTGCCAGTGCAGGGGACACGGATTCGAGCCCTGGTCCGGGAAGATCCCACATGCTGCAGAGCAACTAAGCCCGTGCTCCGCAACTACTGAGCCTGTGCTCTAGAGCCTGTGGGCCACAACTACTGAGCCCGCATGCCACAACTACTGAAGCCCGTGTGCTTAGATCCCATGCTCTGCAACAAGAGAAGCCACCGCGATGAGAAGCCCATGCACCACAACAAAGAGGAGCCCCTGCTCGCCACAACTAGAGAAAGCCCACGCGCAGCAACGAAGACCCAATGCAGCCATAAATAAATAAGTGAATGAATAAATAAATAAATAAATAAATTTATTTATTTTTTAAAAAAAGAATTTTCATAGGTAAAACTATAGTTGTGGTTCCATTCCATTATTGTGGAGTGTGGAGAGCCGTAAGAGGTATGTGAATATATGAGCTGTTTTGCATCTGTTCTGTTAAAATCAAAATCATTGTGTTCATCAAACTTTTCTCCCTTAACTAGATAATGCTTAAGGGCCAATCCAAAATATATATTAAAAAAAATACTTGCAGTAAGCTGTTGACCCTTAGTCATCCTATAAGTTGTAGGTGACTCATTTTAGGTGACTTGTCAGAGTAAAGTCCTTGGTGGGGGTTAGGGGGAGGAACCAGGCAACGGGGCCAAACTTAGGTTCTTTTATAACCATGGTGGCACATCATCATTATCTTAACATTTACGATGTCAAAAATCATCTACTGTGTGTTGAACTCTAAGGCCTCAACAAGTGTGTGTCTAAGAAACCTGGTAAATCTAAAGATTTACTTAGAATTTTAAAATCTGTATTTTTTAAGAAGTATTTTGGTGGTACCAGCACTAAGCCCAGCTTCCCTATCCACTTGGAAATAGGGTACAAAGTAGGCACTTTCATTTTCATGCTAGGATGTCAACTCTAATTCCAGGGTGTATGTGGCGTCTAAAATATATGAAATCTCACATAAATCTACTAGACCCTACTGGCACTTAAACACTTGTCGAACAATTCAACCATGAATTAACATCCAGTCTTAGCCAAAAGTATGCCTGAGACAGCTAATTTATTCATTGTAAACATTCTTTCTTCAGCTTTTTCATATCTTGAGAATGTTCCTAATTAAAAGTTGAGAGAATAGTACAACAAATACCCACCTGTGTTCCATCGGATTTAATCATTAAACATGTCCCATATTGGCTTTATTTATGTATCCATCTGTGTTTTAATTAATCACTTCAAGGTAAATTGCAGACAACTCACCCCTAAATACTCAGCATGCATCTCTTAACAGTAAGAATATTCTTCCATATACCTATGATGTCTGCTAGACCAAAGAACAGTCATGAATTCCCCATTAGTTAATATCCAGTCTATATTCAGAACATCCCAATTGTCTCCCAACTCTCTTTCATAGCTTTTTTTCTGAATAATGATTTAATGAAAGTTGACATATTACAGTTGGTTGTTAAAGAACCTAGGAATTCCCGGGGCTTCCCTGGTGGCGCAGTGGTTAAGAATCCTCCTGTCGATGCAGGGGACACAGGTTCGATCCCTGGTCCGGGAAGATCCCACACGCTGTGGAGCAACTAAGCCTGCGTGCCGCAACTACTGAGCCCGCGTGCTGCAACTACTGAAGCCCGCGTGCCTAGAGCCGTTGCTCCGCAACAAGAGAAGCCACCACAATAAGAAGCCCGTGCACCACAACGAAGAGTAGCCTCCGCTCACCGCAACTAGAGAAAGCCCGCGCACAGCAACGAAGACCCAAAGCAGCCAAAAATAAATAAAATTAAAGAAAAGAAAAAAAGGAAAACTCTCTGCTTTAAAAAAAAAAAAAGAACCTAGGAATTCCTATCTCTGTATTGGTATCATCACCTGAAAGAAACATTTCTGATTTTTACTATAGTAACAAAATTACCTTCACCATATTAAAAAAAATTATAGAGTTACTAGCTATTCATTGAGTACTATGTATTAGAACTATGCTAAAGGCTTTATAAATTCTACTTACATGCTAATTTTAAGAAGTCCAGTTGTATTTGGCTATTAACTTTCCTAGAGGAATGTTAGTTAAAAATGCTTATTTTAGTAAGTTCTATATGGTTTACAAACCTATGGTTAATAACATTTACATATTTCTATATAGCTGTTATATGAGCTAAACAAATATTTCATTTAGATCCAGGGAAAAAGTTTTATATTCAACAAACAAGTCTACTTTCCTTGGTTCACATCTAGGTTTTGAGTGAAAATAAATGAATTTGTGAAGTGTACACCTGCTATTCTTGCCCCTCTCTCTTTTAAAACTTTTCTTTTTGTTAAAGAACTTCGTTATGGTTTTTTTGTTTATTTAATAAAAATGAGCCCTAATACTTCCTGGAGGTAGGCTGAATATAATCTTACTAACTTTTCTCCTTTTGGATATCAAAATTAAGGTTGGCTTTTCTCTTTGCCTCCTTTCATGTTTATTGCCAGAAAACTGTAGATAATAATTGATTTTAGCCTTTGAATGTTACTCTAATTATTACCTTTTCTTTTATTAAAATGTTCCCCCTTATTATTAAATAGACTATATTACCTCATTAAATAATATTGAATTACCTCCATATAGTCACATGAGTGCCAAGTATTAGTTGTGGGAAAACATTTACAGATTTATATTCTGATTTTTATCAGATTTTTTCTGATATTTAATGGGGCAGTCTCATTGCCTCACCTATCAAAATGCAGCACAACTTGAGCTATTGCAAATAAATAAGTAATAACTGATTGCATTTTTGGAAGTTTACGCTAACTTACTAGTCTTTAAAAAATGTTCTTCAGGCACTTGAAGAGTCCAGCTGCCTGAAGAGGAGTGGCAGAGACAGTGGTTGCAGTGATATCTGGTGTGCTGAGCGTGGAGAATTTCTTGCTCCTCCAGGCAACTATAAAAGAGAAGATTCATTTGAAAGCTTGGACTCTTTGGGGTCTAGGTCATTCACAAGCTGCTCCTCTGATATCACGTTGAGGGGGGCACGTGAAGGTGAGTTAACGTTTTGGACTCGACAGTTTATTTTTACTTCTTTGTGTATTGAGAGAAAATTGGGAATTGGAGAGAGTAGAAAAATGGAGTGAAACTATTGAGGCAAAAATTTCGCCAAGAAGTGTATTTTTGTAGAGATAGAAATATAATTGGGGGTGTCTTTTCTTTCCTTCTTTCCTTCCTCCCTCCCTCGCTCCCTCCCTTCCTTCTCTCTGTCTCTCTGTCTCTCTTTCTGTCTCTCTGTCTCTCTTGTTCCTTCCTCACTATATTGCCACTAGAGGGGTGATAGTTTCACTTTTTTTAATCTTCTGTTTTTAGAGGAGTTTGGGGAAGAGACAGTTAACTATGACCTGTTTTATCAGTGATAATCTATCCTAATTCTTTTCTCTCCAGATTCAGGTTTAATAATCTCTGCCTCTGAGGCCTAATAACTGATATATCTAAACATAAAAAAGAAAGTAAATAAGATTCTATAAAAGTCTGTTTTAGTTCCTGAATAAGCTTTCTTCCCTTTTCTTACTTTTCTGCAAAAGATAAAAAAAAAAAAAAAAAACACTTCTAAGAAAAAACAGGAAAATATTTTAATAATTATCTCTAAGAAAAGAAATGATTGGTATCTGTCATGATAGAATATTATGCTAAACTTTGATTAAGTAACAACACTGGCATTGTGTTAGAAAACATCTTTTGCATCTGTCAGGGTCAGAGTAAACCCAGGACAAGTGTGAAAGGAACATGTTAATGAAAGTCTTTCTGTTGTGGGAAGGAACTTTCTTTCAAAATCCCAATATTATGGTCAAATCTGTTATTTAAATGCAAGTCTTTTTCCTCTGGCTATTGGGTGGTGTCAGAAATTTCTAACTGTATGCCTCTCGCAATTCAGATTGACTAGATTGAAACCACAAGTGAAGTTTCTTGAACTATTTCTGTGCTTCCACCATCAGCATGAAAAATTGAGATTTCTGGTTGTGAGTTTTTGCTGGATTGTTAGAGAGTTTACTTTGCTTGTTTATTTTGATTATTATTTTATATTTTAAATGTTTTTCCTAATGTTTTTATTATAAAAAATTTCAAACATCAGCAAAGTTGGAAGAATTTTACATGAATACCCATGTACCTGCCACCTAGTTCTACCATAACATTTTACTGTGCTTGCTTTATCACATACCAAGCTCTCATTCTCTATGCATTAATTATCCATCTTATTTTTTGAGGCACTTCAGAGAACATTACACTTGTCCTAAATGCTTCAGCATGCAATCATTAGCTAGAATTCAACCTTTATTTGCTGTTGTTCTTTTAATGTAAATTTACATAAAAGCAAAGTACAATGAATTTGTTTTTCAAAAATAAAATGAATCAACAAATATTATAACAAAACCCCAAATTCTTTAGCTTTTTGGGTAGTCGTGGCATTTAAACGTTTAAAAAGTGAATGGCTATTTGAGTTAACCTTTACAATTACTGCTGTATTTGTTGGCTGTTTGCTGTCTAGGTTTAATGTTTTCATAGCCCAGATGACTCTTATAATAGTTTTAAGGAAATGAATCTGAGTTCGTAATTCATCTGAGTGATTAAAGCTGTAAAAGCAGAGGTTGAAATTCTCAACCCACTATATTACTTTGTCCTGACTGAAGAACCTAACACGTGTGATGTTTAAATTTATATCTGACCAACAAAAATAAAAGGGACACGTATTGAAGGCATGTGGGAGTATACAGACTCAGTCAATTCAAAGGCAGTGGTCCAGTGGTGTGACTTGAAGCATTCTCCTCAGATACTTGTTGGGCTGGGTGCCTGGTCCTTGTGAGGAAAAGCAGAGGGGGTTACTGTCACGCTGCTTCCTGATCTTGGGAAAGGAGTTGCAGACCGTGTTTGAAGAGGGTGGAAGTGAAGACTTGGTAATTACAACTAAGGAAGAAAAGAAAAAGAAAATCCTGGGGGCCACCAGGATGATAAAACTTTTTTGTGATCGGTATGTTGAAATTCTGCTACCTACCAGGTTGTAGTCCCAAACTGATGATCAATATAATATTGATGATAATATTTTTAGGTTAACAGAACTGCAAAGTCACATTCCTTAGTTTTATATGAAGCCTCTGTTGACTGAAAAAAAAAAAGCAAAAACACAATCTAAAGGTTGAGAATTATGTTTTATTCAGCAGACTTGCTGAGGACTTAAGCCCAGAAGACAGTGTTTCAGATAGTTCTGAGGGACTGCTCTGAAGAGGTGAGGGTGGAGCCGGGATATGTAGGAGTCTTTGTAAAACAAAACAAACAAAACAACAAACAAAAAACAACTCACTCAGGTAGTCAGAACATCAAAAGGTTACTGTTAATTAAAGAAAAACCAGACATCTCAAGTTAATGAATTTCAAGCTTTCCTGTGTATGGAAAGATGAAAGAGTCTGGGCTCACTGAAATCATTCCTTTGCCATGCACCTTAACTATATGGGGCGAGTAGCCTGCTTTTCTCCATCCTGAATCCCCTCAGGTGCACAGTCGGGGACAGGTGCAGTGGCTGCTGGCTGGATGGCCGCAATATCCTTTGTTTACTGATATGGCAGGTGGCATTTTTCATCCATATCTCTTACCAGATCAAGAATATTTGCCTACTCTGCAGCATACTGTACTGGACTTAAAAAAAAAAAAAGTAGCTTAAAAAATTCCAAAGTAGAAGGATCTTTTGTACAGATTTCACATGTACAAAATTTTAGCAAGAATCCTTGACATTTCTCTCTTATTTTCAAAAAATGTACAAATTTAGGAGGCAGTAAAAACAAAGCGTGAGATTATTGACTTATTAATCCTTCTGGTCATAGCTGCTATACTTCCTCCTGTTTTGCCATGACTCTCCTTTCCCTGTTCCCGTCTCAAGGTCTCCTAGCTGTGTGTTCAACCGCTTCCTGTAGGCTCCTCTCTGTTACTGTAGACTCCTGCCAGGCACGGGGGAGGGGATGAGACTGCCTTTGGCTCAGGTTTACCCTGCAGGTGTGCTCCTGCCGAGAGCCCACAGCTCCCAGGTCCTCAGGTACTGTGCACAGCCAGCCTCTGAGAGCTCTGGCGGGAAGCATGCAACACTTGCAAAGTTTCTTAACAAATACACAGAGGCAGGAAGAAAAGGGCAGGCTGGGAGGCAGCTGAAGCTTGTATCTATCGTATCTATATCGTATCTATTGTAATGTTTTGTACCCTCATTTCTTCCCGTGTATTTAAAAGAACAGACTGACTTTTTTTTTTTTTTTTTTGGGGAACAGATTAGTGTTTGTATCTATCTGACCTTGAGGTGTAGCTAAGTGTATTCTTTCAAATTTGTGTGTAAATGATGTTGAATCAAAATACAAGGTTCCCAATATTTCCGTGACCGCCGTCAGAAAAAGCCTCGAGTTCTGCGTTCTCTTAATATTTTGAGGGGACATTAGAAGTCATTTGGTCCAACCTCATATGTAATATGTGATTCTTGCTCATAGGGGTCTCACCAGGATCTATCAAACTTCTTTGTGATCTTGTGCTTTTTGCATCTCTTTCTTTGTCTTCCCTCGTCTCTCGCCTCACAGAAATTTTGGATGACTGCGTGATTTATTTTAAATGACTGAGTTTCCCTCGAACTACATTCAGATCTCATTTTAGGCATCTTTGACTTGATTGCTAGATTTTATTCACGTGTATTCCATCAACAAATTTTATGAAAAATCGTGAGGGCAAGGGAAGACTGGGAAGAAAAGGGGTTCAGCCATAAACCGGGACTTTTTCTGCTTAGAATGTGCAACAGTGAAAGAATGTACTGCATGCACCTCCAGTATGCAAAGCAAGTTCCTCCTGATGGGTCTTATCACAACTTCATGACAAATTTCTAAAAATATTCCCTGCAGTTAGCAGTAGAGCACTGGGTTTCCAAGGGAAAGACAAAAGCAGGCACGCTGTGTGGGTTTCAGTTAGACGAGTAATCTGGAGAGTAAAGCAAATTCTTGTGCCTTTTTTTTTTTTAATAGGTTGTGAAAGTGACACAGATTCTGAATTTACATTCAAAATGCAGGACCATAATAAAGATGATATGTCATATCGAAGGATTTCGGCTGTTGAACCAAAGTCTGCTTTACCATTCAATCGCTTTTTACCCAACAAGAGTAGACAGCCATCCTATGTGCCGGCGCCCTTGAGGAAGAAAAAGCTGGACAAAAATGAGGGTAACAGAAGAAGCTGGGCAAGCCCAGTCTACATAGAAGCCGATGGAGCATTTCCAAGGTACTGGGATGCGAGCTGATTGTTGAATTTTAAAATTCAGTCTGCTTTGTGAATTTGCCGGGATATTTAAATTTGGTAAAAAGCAATGGTCCTTAAAAATGTATTTCACAGATAACATAAAACTTCATTAGTGAAATATTTCTTTTACTTACCTATATTTTTAGTCATCCGTATCTTGAAGAGATTTCTTCCATTTTAGAATGTCAGCGTATGATTTGCCGGTTCTTTTTTTAGACGCATGCCTTTAGCTCACTGGTTATCTTTCAGCTTCCTGGATGACTTACATTGTTCATTGTGAGCTCTGCTGTGTTGCTTTCTTCCATTTTTTTTTTTTTTTTTCTTTTCTGTGTTGACTGAGCTCAGTGGACACAAAAAAAATCCTTTAATTTCCCATCAAATCAGCAGAGCAAAGCATGATTTTTCGAATCCAGCTTCCTATCAGAAGGAGGTGTATGGTTCTGAGAGTGGATCAGACTCGGAGGAGGAACGGAGGTTGCCGGATGTAGTCTTGGATGACTTAGCCAACCGTAGATTCCAAATGAAAAAGAGGCCCGAGGGTTTCATCTCGAAAAGCATCTCTCCTAAGTCTTATTCACCAGTCTTTTCTCCTGCTGACCCATTAGCCACTGGGCTATACAGAATGACGAGGTCAGAAAAATTTCTCTTGGATTGGAATGTCTATTATGCTCTTGATTTTTAATATGTAAAGTAACACCCCAGATGGTTTGCAATTTGTCTCTCTCTCTTAACACATTTTATAATTGTCTTTGGCCCTTCTGTATCAAGCTCTTCTCTAATTAAAATGAGATGCTATTATAATGCCTTAACTTTGTTGTAGGAGCTGGAATGATGAGACTGATGAGAATGGGAACTAATTGTCTGCACTCACAGTGTAAACTTTGTGAGACAGAAAGCATGCCTCTTGTGTTCTGTGTCACAAATTGCTCACGCAGTGTCTTAACTGGTTGGATGTTTTGAACAGTAACGAGAGGAGAACTTGGGGCACAAACGTGGAGAACTGGCCAACAGTACAAGAAACTTCAGACTCCTCTTGTTATTTGGAAGAGGCAGAAGAAAAGACAAGCATACCCAACACTGTAAAGGATGATCTTTATGTGCGAAAGCTAAGCCCAATCGTGCCAAGCCCAGGGAATGCTTTTGATCAGTTTCTTCCCAAATGCTGGGTCCCAGAAGATGTGAACTGGAAACGAATAAAAAGGGAAACTTATAAACCATGGTATAAAGAATTTCAGGGATTCAGGTTTGTCTTTGTGCATGTTTCTTTTATTCCGGTGTCCATTCAGTACCCTGACTGGGTACATTCTATGTGCGCTTTTTATGAGAGAGGTTAATTTCCCTTCAACGTCTGTAGAATTGCTAACTGAAAAAACTACTGTTTAAATTTAAACGTTAAGATCTGGATCTTAAGAAGTCCTCTACATAGCCAGAGCTTGACGTTATTTTTAGTTGCATCGTTCTCCAATTCTTTGTCTTCTTTTCTCTTTCCTTTCTCTATGTCACTCCACGGTAGAAGGAATTCAGACTCTGACGATGAGGATTCAGGCTCTGACAGAAGCTCCGCCGTTTTTAGTAGAATACAAAAAACAGATCATAGGCTAGACAGCGACTGTCAAAGATGTTCACTCTTGCTGGAACTGGCTAAGAAATGGGCCAGAAACTCCCAGGACACCCATGCAGCCAGGAGAGCTAGTGGTGCTTCGGATGAGCCCAGGTGTACCTGCCTGCATGAGCCCGCCTGCTTGGAGTCTGGCCTGTGACCCTTGTGCCAGCTTCTGCTGCTACTTTAACCTCTGACCATGATGTGCTGAGTCATGAACACTTAGGCACTTAATGTTTAGTTATAAAAGCATAACATATGACATCATGCTTTCTGTACAAGCATGTGAGCTTGAAATTCTATAGGATTAAATATTCTTTAGCACAGTCACGTACAAGAGAGTATATAGTTACATGTGGCATAGACAGTTCTTGCGGAAAACCGTTTTTAAAACGCTTTTTAGGCAGTTGACCTAATTTTACAGTTGTGGTATGTGTGGAGCTGTGGAGAAAGGAAATAACTTATAGACAGACACTGGGACAGGCAAGACTGTTGGGAAAATGCAAAGAAAAGATTCATCAGTCTTTAATAAAGCTTCAGAGCATTTTATTTAATCTGCTGACTGCCTGTGCCTGTTGCATAAAGTGCTTTTTGCTCAGCTCTTGAAACCTTCCAAGATCATTGCTGCTTCTCTGGGAGGGGACTTAGGTCGTTGTGGCCAATGGGATGAGGAAGGGGTGGAAGGGAACACTGTGTGTATCAGGGAGCTTCACTCTCTTCCCGTTCTGGCCCCATCCCTTGGCCTCAGTGGTGCCCACTGAGAGATAACACTCTGCTCTTATTCCTTTAAATGGTATCCAGGAAAGTCATGGATTACGGCATTAAATGCTAGTCTTTCTTCCCAGCAAGAGTCCCTCCCATGGCCCCCTAAAATAATTCACCCACAGTGACTGGCTAGTTGGTCTGCTACCTAATTACCTTTTCTCCCCAAATTTAATAAGATTCTCCCTTCCTTTTTCTTTTCTATGCTTCAGTCAGTTTTTATTACTTCAGGCCCTCCAGACATATTCTGATGACATCTTGTCCTCTGAAACAAATATCAGAATTGATCCCACTGCTGGCCCAAGGCTCATAACACGCAGAAAGAATCTCTCTTATACACCAGGATATAGACCAGATGACCTGGAGATGCCAGCCCTGGATCCTGACTTAGAGAATGATGATTTCTTTGTCAGAAAGACTGGGGCTTTCCATGCAAACCCATGTGTTCTCCGGGCTTTCGAAGACTTAAGAAGGCTTTCTGGGCAAGACGATCCTGTAGAGCAAGATATAATTCTGCAGTGTAGGGAAGGTGAACTTGTACTTCCAGACCTAGAAAAAGATGATATGATTGTTCGCCGCATTCCAGCACAGAAGAAAGAGGTGCCTCTGTCGGGAGCCCCAGATAGATATCAGCCAGTCCCTTTCCCCGAACCCTGGACTCTTCCTCCGGAAATTCAAGCAAAATTTCTCTGTGTACTTGAAAGGACATGCCCACCCAAAGAAAAAAGTAATAGCTGTAGAGTGTTAGTTCCTTCCTGTAGGCAGAAGAAAGACGACATGTTGGCTCGTAAGATCCAATCTTGGAAGCTGGGAACTACTGTGCCTCCAGTCAGTTTCACCCCTGGTCCCTGCAGCGAGGCCGACTTACAGAAGTGGGAGTCCATCCGGGAGGCCAGCAGGCTTAGGCACAGGAAGCGGCTGATGGTGGAGAGGTCAGAGTGTGTTTCTGCAAGGATTTGCTTGTCATGGATGGTCTTGTGTGACTTTCCTTGTGTGAGAAAGTGGCATCGTATTGCCCAGCTCTGCATGTCATGAGCCATTTGGAAGCATCCTGTAAAACATTGATTTTGCTTTGAGAGACCTTTAGTCTTTGTGTGGAAAAAGTGCAATTCCATATTTGCACATCTCAACATCACCTCTCTGAGACCTGTTTAAGAAGGTGTATACACAAATGTTGCCCTTGGCCTTAAGGATGACTATGATACTATTCTGCCACATTGACGTTTCACGAAAATGTTTTCCAATTATATTTACAGACTTTTAGTCTCACGTCCAGGCATTTCTGAAACAGTCTGGTTGTTTGGTTTTATGTGTTTCTCATATTTCGGAGTATGTGATTTTTGTGTAAAAATTTCCCTTAAAATATGGCATTGCAAGTTTCATTTAACTTGATTTTGATATTTGATTTTGACCTAGACTTCTTGGACTATCGATGTGTGACTTTTTAAATTGATGGTTTAAAGTTCAGTGCAAACATTATTAAAATGCATGAATGTTATTTGCTGTCTGCTACACTTTACATATATGTAATTATGGCCATTTTGATAATGAGTCTGCATTTATGTGTTATGCAACTTGCTGTTTTGATGACTATTCAGTTTGTTGAACTTTGGGATCGACAAATATTGGGTTAAATGAAATTAGTAGATCTAAATCTAACTTATTAGTTCCTGGCAACAGGAAGCTTTTTTAAAAATGGGTTTGCTGGTTCAAAGGAAATCAGGAAATTCTTTATCTTAATCTGAATTCCTTGAGATATGAGATCAATGAGATTTTGAGACATGATCAAGAATGTGACTGAAGAAGCCTTTTGACCTTTTGAGATTTGTCCATCTCTAGTTCAACTCTTAAAGATGCTGATTTAGAAACTAACACAAGTAGAAAAAATGACTTTTAATTTTTGGTTTTCTGATTCCTTAGACTCTTTCAAAAGATTTATGGTGAGAACGGGTAAGTTTTGTGGTTCACAGTAAAAAAAAAAAATCTGCGTTTTGTTTGTCCTTTGTGTAATACGTCCTTGCACTTCTATCCTGGCATGTCACTAAATGGGGGTGCTCTGTGCTGTGCATGAGACTTAAAAAATGGGAAATCTTTCTTAATTCTGCAGCCAAATGGTAATATTTCTGTCTGAGTGCCCAGTGCATGAAGTCCTATAGGACAGCAACAGTTTGTTCTATTAGAAGTCGAAAATTCAGGTCCTTTTTTTTTTCTTAAGGAGTTGATTAAAAGTCACAAAAACACGTGCCTGAGATTAGGTGTATTTATTTCGGTATCTGATTGCTGCATAGACCAAACCTCTCATTTCTGGATGTTGAAGCCCAAATAACTACGTTTTAGACTATCTATGATGGAAAAAGAGTATTAGCATTTTCTTTGAGGTTGGGATACATGCAGTTGGCATTATCTGTATACTCTTAGTTCAAGGGGAGCTTTGTTAGTTGGGAGGGTGAGTGGCATTAGTCTTCCCTTAGTAGGATTTGGAAGCATTTTCAAGATTCCTGATTAGGGTAAAATTTTATAACATGGCTGTATTATAAAGGCAAATCAGACTTCCAAAATTGCAAAAAAAATTAAAATATTGGTAGTTTCCAATATAGCTGCAAGGACTATATATATAACTAATTCCCAGTTTTTGTCTACTTTGGTCCTCTGTATCTGAGGATGCAGATCCTGGAACCAATCCCCCTCGGATACGGAGGGGTGACTGTCCTGTTATTTAACTCTAGTCACCTGGTAGACATAAAATATGATAAAAATAACTTTCTGGAAATATTTTCCCTTTCTAGAATAACTGAGTTAAAATAAATACTTCTTTACTTTTAGTACACACTAACTATGTACTTAGTCATTCTTAGTGCAGAATAACCAACTGGCTACATCTTAATATTTTATATCAAACTTTCTGTAACTTTGTGACCCTAACTGCTAATACTTTTTGATCAAGAAGAAAATTTAAATACATCAAATATTTTAATCTCTCTAAGCTTTTCATCTCTAAGGTTCTCTAATTTTAAAATAATTAATTAATTAATTTATTTATTTATTTTTGGCTGTGTTGGGTCCTTGCTGCTATGCACGGGCCTTCTCCAGCTACGGCGAGTGGGGTGGGGGGGCCGCTCCTCGTTGTGGTGCGCAGGCCTCTCATTGCGGTGGCTTCTCCTGTTGCGGAGCACAGGCTCCAGGGTGGTTGCGCGGGCTGCAGCAGTTGTGGCTCGCGGGCTCAGTAGTTGTGGCTCGCGGGCTCTGGAGCACAGGCTCAGTAGTTGTGGTGCACAGGTCTACCTGCTCCGCGGCATATGGGATCTTCCCGGACCAGGGCTCGAACCCGTGTACCCTGTATTGGCAGGCGGATTCTTAACCACTGTGCCACCAGAGAAGTCCCAGGTTCTCTAATTTTGATAGCTTTGGATAATTTTGATAGTGTGGAGATCTTGGAAGGTACTAAAAATTACTATTTAAAGCAATATAGCCATTCTAGATGTCAAAGATGTAAAGGAGCGACGGGCAACTAATTTCAAGTACTTCTCAGCCATTGATTTTAAAAATCAGGCTCCCAGCATGCTTTAAGTGTGCCGTGCAAAGGCACATTATCTCCTATCCAGTTCCTCACGTGTGCTTAAAGCGTTTCCATCAGGGAGGGTGAACAAGGCAGTTTTTAGCATGACGCTTAAGCATCTGCTAATCCCTGCTAACAGGGAAAGCTGTTTTAACTTGATAAACAAACCTTTGCAGTATCAAGCATTTTGAATGATAACTTTCAGAGGAATTTTCTTTGGTAAATAAGGCTTTATAACGTAAGCAGGTTGTTTTTCTTCAAGGGGATACGAATACACTGAGTACAAGCGCTTCATGCGAATGTAAACCTGTACAGCTGTACCTGTTCCCTCTTAGGAACACACTGTATGACTGGGTTAAGAAAAGAAGAGAAAAACCCAAATGCTGAGGCTCAGCAAGCTAAGGGTTTTCCTGGGCCAGAGCCAGCAGCAGCAAAGGCCTTCTGCAGACCATTTCAAGATTGCTGCTTGCATAGTACACTATTTGTTTTAAAGGCTGTTCCCCATGCCGGTTACTGCCAAGGTAACACAAATAAAGCAAGGTTGTCTGTAAATGGAGACTGATGAATAATGCATGACTTGTCAAATAATGGAAAGTAATACAGATATATCTTCAGAAAACTGAAGTGCATTTTAGACCACTTGCGATCAAAATATATTATTTGGGATTAAAAAAATTCTCTCAGTTACCAATGTTTTTCTTAAATTGATCTGCAGGAAAACAAAAAAGATTTAAATTGGATTGAGTATAGACATTTAATCTGGAATTCGTCTCATGTTTATAAACATGTTTGTAAATGATTATAAACATGAAACAAGTGATATTTCTGGGTGATATTCCTCTGGACATCGTGTATGTTGTCAAGCTTGGAATACTTAACCTGGAAAAATCATTATTGCTCAACATCCTGTGATGGAAAAATAACTGCCTATAACATGAATGCTTTCTTTTTGGTAAGAACCAGGTTAAAGAGAAATGTGCATCACCTTTTGCAGGCTTAGATTGTTCATTTCTGGCTTGCTTTTTTATTTGGCATTTAACACTTCTCACTTTATTTTTAGTAAGACGCTTTGTATGTGGCAGTCATTTTCTCACATGTGCTTTTGTGTTGCATGATTTGTCTTATGGTTCTGTGACATTTGAAAATTTGGTTACGATGCCTCTTGGCAGAAGCTGTTAATGACAAAGAATTTGTAACGGTATATAGCTATAGTTTAGTAATATGATTAAGCCATTGAGTCTACTGCCAGTATCAACAGGAAATGAACATTGATTCAAGGTGAAGTTGTAATCAAAGACAACTAAGACACGTATGTTTTACTTATGGGTTTTGGCCAAAAAATTCTGTAGAACAGTAAGACACCTAAGACAACAAAAAGGACGGAAAAACAAAGTTGACGTGAGTTACTTTCTGAAGATTTTGCCCCCAGGGGACATTCAGCAATGTTTGTAGACATTTTTGATTGTCACATCGGGTGGGTTGAGGGGAACGTTGCTACCGGTATTTAGTGCTTTTATAGCCAAAGATACTGCTAAATGTCCTACAGTACACAAGATTACCCCCTACAATAAATAATTTTCAGGCCCCAAAATGTCAATAATGCGGCTATAGAGAAACACTGATTTAGACTCTAAACCTCTTATGAAAGTCTTAAAAAAGTCTCTTATGTTATCTTATCATTATAATTTATGGTAATTCTAAAGCCTCTTACCCTGGTTTTAGCATTAATGACTCTTCAGAGAATTCCTACAACACCTAATGGAAATATATTTAGAGGTGCATAAATAGGTATATTCTTATCTTCCCTTGAAAGTTGGGGACCCCAAACTTAGCATCATGGAATTTCTGTTTGCCATGTAAGGTTATCGGTGATTTTATATTTAGGAAATTTTGCTACATGTTGTTCCTTTTTGATCCCTTAGTTCCTAGATATTCATCTATAAATTTCCTGAGATTGAGTTCTAAAAAAATACTCATTGTAACACTAGTCCCTGCACTGTGGGAAAAGAAAATAAGATTTTAGTGATCTTGTTTTATAATCTACTCCCTTTTTCTTAAACTTCCCCTTCTTTCTCTCTTCACCCTACATGCTATTTTAAAAAAATTCTATTCAACTGAAAATGCAACATGATAGACCTGTATTTTTTGGGAAAAATCCAAATGCAGTTTTAAATTGGAGCTTTTCCAAATAAGGAAATACAAGGGTAAATGAACTGCAAGGGAATTATTTGCCAGTGAATAGTAATTCATTCTACAAAACGTTCTAGAGCTGTGTAGTCCTTTCAAGTTTTCCCAGTCTTCCTGGGAGTATCTCTGGTGCTCATCTCAGTTTGCGGAGGTAGACAGGTAGGTGTTACGTGCGTTTTAGAGATGTGGAGAAAGAGAAACAGATGCCACAGCGTTCCCAAGGACCTGCAGCTCCTGAGTTGCTAGAATCAGACTAGGGTTTCGTACAAAGAGGTAATCCCTGGAGACTCCTCGGTAGTTGTTGCTGGCACACAGTAAGCCCTCCGAAGTTTAATATTATGCTGTTAACTCTGATAAGGAAGGAAAGAATTCTTCATGATCTGGCTGAAAGACTCCTACACTCAAAAAGTTCTCGATTTTATCAGTGTGGCCTGGGGTGACCTCTCTAATTTGAAACTGCTTTGGGAGTTAGTTTTCAGTAGATCTCTAATGATCATATTTGCCTTAATAAGAATAGTTGGTGTATAGGACCAGATGGTTATTGAAATGCCATCGACATAACCTGACCCATTATTTCTGCTAACGACTCCTTCCTGGCTTAGCAGACAAGGAACTGAGGCTGAGAAAAGTTAAATGATGTTAGGTGGGAGTAAAAATTGGTGCCTCTGCTGGGTCTTACTTCCTGTCTCATTCTGGTTCCTGGCTCAGCCTGTATGGAATGTGCCAGGCTTTCTAGAGGTAACTTTATCGATCCCAGGGAACACAAGGGGCTCACATTCCTGCCTTCCACAGGGACTTATCTCCTCTAGCCATTGTTTGGCTCACTTTGTTCATATTGGGGGGACCTCCTGTGTGCCAGGCTCTGTGCTTTGGGCTCCCCGGAGGGTGATGCAGCCTTTGCCCATGGTGATACCGTGTCTTCTGAAAAGACACATGTTAAGGTTTCATAGTGCAGGAGGGTGAGGGCTGAAAGGGTCTGGGCCAGTTGAGACTGTCCAGCCTTCCTCCCACCAAAAGATTACTTAAGATACTTACATTTCCAATTTTGTTCTGGAATATATGTAACCTCATGTGTTGGGCATCCAGATTCCCCTCATACCTTGGTCCTGAAAAAATTTTCTTTTTAGTGAGTCTGTTATTGTATTAGCTCATATAGCCTTATTCTTTGCAGTTATGACTTAAGTGAGTTTATATTCTCGAATCATATGACGATTTTTATATAGTCATACCTAGTTAATTATATATGATGTTAACAGCTCAATATATAATTTCATATATGTACTCATATATGTAATTCCTTAATATTCTTGAATAAATCCTATAAAGCTTTCTGTATAAAACTTTGGGGAGGAGCCACAATTTCTTACAAATTAGAAACATTTCATAGCTAGTTTATTTTGCAAGATTAAATACGGTAAAACATACCTCATGCTTACCACAGATGTTAAATGAGTGTGTCCTGCATGCCTGGTGCTGTGTTAATGTGTTTTCCTTCCAGGCAGCATGTGAACTTGTGAGGGAGGAAAGCTAAACGTGCATGCATGCGTGCATGCTACATATGACGTAATGCTGAGTGTTAAGTGCCACGAGAATGGTATAACTAAAGCATCACTTTTTGCAGGAAGACTCTATCAAAGTCGGAGAAGATTATCTAGATCATTAGGACGTTTGCAAGCACCTACCAGGGGCTGGGCACTCTTTTAGGCGCTGGTGATAGAGCAGCAAACAAATCAGACAAAATTCGTGCTTTATAATCTTACAGGACGAGGCAGGTGACGTGTAAATAACCATACAATTCAGATGATGATAAATGCTATGGAGAAAACACGGGATAATGTGAGTCAGGGGAGAGGGGCATTAGCTCTTCTTGTAGGGTGGTCAGGGGAGGAAACCCCGAGGTAACATTTAAGCAGCTGACGGGAAGTGAGAGATAAACCATGTGAATATTCGGTTGAAGAGCATTCCAGGCAGATGGAAGAGCAGGGAGGGAAGCAAGAGGTTGGGCCTGAGCAGGGAAGCCAGTTGGCTGGAACAGAGTGTGTGAAGGGGAGCTCAGTGGGGACAAGAGCAGAGAGGTAGGCAAGGGGCCAGGTAATGTCAGACCTTGAAGGTCTTGGAAGAACCTGCTTTTAGCTCAGGTGAGATGGGAAGAAACTGGTGGGTTCCGAGTGGAGCCATGTCACGACCTGAGTGCAATTTCAAAAAGGTCCTTCTGGCTGCTACGTTGAGAATACACTGTTGTGCAGGAAGCGGTAGAAGCAGGGAGACCGATTTTTGTAATAATCCGGGCAGGCGATAGGATGGCCTGGATCAGGATGGCAATGGTGGAGGTGGTGAGAAGTGGTTGCCCCTAGATATATTTAGAAGGTAGAGGGACAGGATTTCCTGAGGGATCAGTTATGTATAAGAGAATGAGGAATCTGGGATGACTTAAAGATCTTTGGCCCATAATATGAAAGGATGGAGTTGGCTTTTATTGAGATGAGGAAGGTGCGAGACCATGTTTTTGGTCTGTCAAGTTAAGTTTGAGTTGCCCATGAGACTTCTAAGCAGAGAATGAATACACCCAACCAGACTATAGTCTTGCAGGGATCCTGAGGAATGAGTGGCATTTAAAAAGGCATATATACTGGTGAAGGGTTTCTAAGTTGGAGAGAAGAGTTCAGGAGAGACCTTCACTGGATTTGGAGCCTGGGTGATAATTTAAGAAGCTTTTTAAAAAGTCTAGGTAAGAGTTGACTGTGCTCTGATCTAGGGCGTTGGCAATAGAAATGGAAAGAAAAAGACACTGAATAAGAGGACTTGATAACTAGGGAGAAGGGAGAGAGAAAGGTGAAAAATGGTTCTTCGCTTTCAAATGTGGGTAATTGGGGGCAGGTAGCATCCTTGACAAGAGGAAAAGCAGGTTTGGAGACAAAATTGAGTTTGGCTACATCAACAATAACCATGTGTTTAGTAAGTTACCATTTACAAAATCCTTTCTAGGTATTATTTCCATTGATCCTTTTACGGTGGCGGTGGCTGGAAATATCCATGCAGAGATGTTTACTTAACAAGCAATTGGAATTGAGTCAGAGAGACTGGTCCTAGGCCGTGGATTTGGGGGAGTCATTTGCATGGAGAATGTAATTGAATTCCTGAGCTGACTCAGGGCAAGCATGTTATTAAAAATTGTGGTGATGGCAAAATCTTGGGGAAGGCAAACTTAGGGGCTCAAGAAGGAGAGGGAGAGTTACTTAAATAACTAAAAGTGGAGTCAGTTACAATGAAATAAAAATTCTGAAAGATTGGTAAGAAAGAACATTTTGGGCACCCCACGTTCAAAAGCTCTGTGTCTCTCTCTTCTTCTCTCGTTCCTCCTAGCTGCTACTCAGTGTTCAGATCTGACACCTCTCTTTCCGGGAGGCCTCCCTCAGTCTCCCTTCTCTGGTGTAGCTCACCATACCCTTCTGTGTGCGTGTACAGCACACGTGTCTCATGGGAGGCACCCCACTCTGCTCAAACTACCCTAGCTTGAGCTCTTTGAGACCTACCCCGCAGTACATCCTCACGGCAGGGGTCACACGTGGACAAAACGAAAGCTGCCTTAACAAAAAAGAGGATTATAATAGAGGTTATAGTGTAACTGGCTATTGGAAACCACCTGTGGTCTTTGAGACCAAGCCCAGTGCGGTAGTGGGGCAGATGTTATAGAATCTTTGAGAAGCAGTGGCACATTTATTCCTGGTATTGAACTTGAGGAGAAAATATCAGGTAATCGTTAAATTATTTAATAAGTGCTCAGAAAAGGCAGCCAAACCTTAAAAGATTATCTCTGGGGGAGATAGAAGAATAAAGACAGGTGATTCTAGGGACTAATAATTATTTTTTTCCTAAAGTAATCTTTTTCTGCGTCGACTACCTAAATATGAACATTGGATTATTTTTTCAGACTTGTTCAGGGTTCATTTAGCCATTTTGTGAAAGAATTCGCGCTTGACTTGAGTGCTAGGCTCTTGTTTCTGCGTTTTGGAAAAACACCATTTATCCCTGTAGTGCTATTTCTGTGATATTATCATGAAAGCATCTAGGTAGTACTGCAGAATTTTAGATGGAATTTCCAAATATAAGCCCAGCCTTCCAGTTTTACCTTAAATCCGGTCACATGAACCTTGGTTACCATGGGTATTTTTGTCGTAGGAGCAAGTCCATGAGTGATGTCAGCGCAGAGGATACTCAGAACTTGCGTCAGCTGCGTTACGAGGAGATGCAGAAAATAAAGTCACAGTTAAAAGAACAAGATCAGAAATGGCAGGATGTGAGTATTATTTTTATTGGGAGATGGGGAGGCAGGGAGGAAGTATTTGTTTGACTCTCCCTTCTTTAAAAAGAGAGTCAGTATACTCAAGGGACGATTTTCCTTGGTATTCCAGATTTCAGTTCTGTAGAAAATGTGATGTTTTAACCATTTTGGTCTATTACTGCTGCATATCCTAAAGGCCATTGTGTAAAATGGAAGCTGTTTGTCTTCTAATATTTTCTGTGAGTTCTCAAAAATGAGAAGCTGCTTCCGTGCAGTATAGGTAACTTGTTTACTTGCTTTGGTGGTTGAATTTGGCGTATGACTGTTACTGATCCTCATGAAAGGAAAGACTTTGCTCAAGGTTTAGGGAGAACAGGGGAGCAGGGGGTCCAGCCCAGAGACTGGGTATCAGCAGGGAGAGAGGAAAGGGTTCTTAGAGTTAATAGAGGAGGTTTGGGGAGAAATACGAATTATAACTCAGTAATATTTTGGTTGAAAAAGCAGTTATCTGATGTGAATCCAAATTAGGTGTTTTTATAGCGCTGACATATATCCAGATGTCTATTTGGATAAAGATTTAACCTTTAGTTTTGTCCCCGGCAGAAGGGAACTCTACCCTTTTAAAAAGCGTTAATTGTTTTACACCAAAGGAGTGTAAAGAAATACGATAGATAAACTACACAGAGCAGACCCAAGGAAGCCTGAGGACAACCTTTTGGTATGAGGGTTGAGTGGTAGCATAAACAAAAGGGCTAGAGATAGTAAATCTTAATTTTCCAAGGAGCTAAAGATTACATAATACAGATGAAACCTCTGCCTTGGCTATGTTTCTAAATTCCAGTTCCTCTTTTATTTGGGAACTCATTTTAATTGTCAAGAAACAGAAATTCAGTGTCAGTTTGCCAAAATACATGGTGACTGAGGCTGAAAATGAGAGGTATGGAGGGTTTATCCCTTAGGTTAAGTCAGATGAAAATTCATGCTGGTTACCCTGTAGCAATAATGTGCACTGCTTTTGTTCTTTCGGAAAATAGTTCATATGGATTTCAGGCTGTTTTTTGAAGCAGGAATGGCCCTGGCTGCTCCCAAAGGGTATAAACCAAACCTACTTTATGTGCCCTGGGGATGAGGTTCCTCTCAGTTTGAGACGCTTACATGAGCTTCTGTTGGGGCTGCAATGCCACTAGGAGTTCTTAGCATGGGATTTCTCTGTTTTGATGACATAGAAAAGTTGGTACCATCCAAACTGTCTTAACCCCTGGGTGTCAGAACCAGCTTAGGCTGCTAGGACTAATTTTAAAGGTGAATTAGGTTGATTGTCCTGGGGTCACCCAGCTAGGTGAGACTTAGGTTCCTGGATGTATGGGAAGCAGATGTCCACTTGTTCCTGTGTGATCCTCCTTACTGCCCTGTCCTTATGGGGAGTTGACCCACTCTGAAATCACATACTTGAGGCTGGCTTCCCCATTAAAGCCTTTCCAAACTCCGCCTTCCCCTGCCTGGGATAGAATTGACCACTTTCTCCTTTGGATCCCTACTCTCTCACGCAATCCTATCACACTCATTGTTGAACTTTATTTACCTGTCTGTCTTTCCCTCTAGACTGAGAGTTCCTTGAGGGGAAGTGCATCTTATTCATCTGTGTGTTTGTGGCCCCCTTGTCTCAAAGTAGGGATTGAACTCAGTATTTGTTAAATGTATGCTTCTACGTTTAGCCATTTTACAGTCATGTTTCTCTTCCAGTCTGACTAGTGAAACATGTCATTTTGTGTAAGAGCCAGATTATTGGAGTGAGATGGAAATGAATTTGCAACAGTTCCTGATCTTTTCTGACCTGGCATCTAATTACAAGCATTTAGCATTCTTTGTGAAATGGGCAGTGAGGCAGGCTACCTGGGAAAACAAAAATGGGGTCTATCTTATTAGGTCAGGACTTTTAGGCAGATACATGAGATAAAAGGCTTGGTACAGAAACGCTGGCTATAAAAAGCAAAATTAGGGCACCTTGGCATCAAAGTTGGAGTGAATAGTTTCAGCGATGTAATGGGATCCTCTGGCGCGCTCTCACTGCTGGAGAGGGTGTGTAGAAATTCAGGTGTGCCTGTGCTGATGTGATTTTCTTCTGTCAGGACCTTGCAAAATGGAAAGATCGTCGGAAAAGCTACACTTCAGATTTGCAGAAGAAAAAAGACGAGAGGGAAGAGATTGAGAAGCAGTCGCTTGAGAAGTCTGAGAGAAGATCTAAGACATTTAACGAAATGCTGCAGGACAGGTAATGAGGCTGAATGCATCTCAGGGTTGGAGACACCAGTGTTAGAAATAGATATTTTGTGTAAGTGCAGTGGGATGTACATGTGCACCAATATTAAACTGTCATCAAATGTGCATAACCTTCGAGCATTTTGCTCTGCAGTGAAAAAGCAGAGTATTGCTGTAATAAATAGCGACTTGGATTAATGAAAGAAATGAGTACTTAAGAGTGGTGTACGTAATTTCTTCATTTTACATTGTATATTCACATGCAGGATTGGCTGGTGTTGGCTATATATGCAGAAAATAAACAACTTTTTCTCCTTTTAAAGTAAATTTAGGAATGGAATGGTCGGATAAAACCAGCTCTCACTTTTAACTAAATTGTGTAAAAGTACAGCAGAGTTCTTTTTCATGTCTTCGTGGTGCAATTAAAATTGTATTTTTAAAGGAAGACTATATAAACATCAATGTGAGGGTTTATTTTTTTTCATTGCAACATAACAGGATAAAGGTCCAATTTAAACTTGCCTGTGGAGCAGTTACTATGTGAAACCTTGAGATATTTACAGGTCAGGGAGAA
The DNA here is from genome assembly GCF_028021215.1 of Eschrichtius robustus. Taxonomy (NCBI): domain Eukaryota; kingdom Metazoa; phylum Chordata; class Mammalia; order Artiodactyla; family Eschrichtiidae; genus Eschrichtius; species Eschrichtius robustus. Next base: position 51,181,511 of record NC_090841.1, read on the forward strand.
GACAAATAGGCTTTAAGGATAATGTCAAAAAGGAAATGTGCTGTCAGGTGAAATTAAGCAAAGCTCCTTTGTCCCCTAGAAGCCAATAGTAAACACAGTTTCATTCACTTAAACGCAACGCAGTTGGCTTGAGAGGTACTCCTTACTAAATGGTAGTCGTGAGACTGTTTCATCAACCTCTCTATAGACAGGAATGGTGACTTTTAATCTGCAATAATTGTCCATGGAAATTCTATCAAGCTGTATGAAATCATATACTGACTTGATCTTAATGAAAGTCTGAGTCTTTTGTGGTCTTCTGTTTTTACGAAGCTATTATAAATTGTGTACAAGAAAACTCTCAAGCCTGTTAAGAAATCCACGTCTTTGGAGGGTTCAAATCGGTTGTCAGTTAGTTATTGTTATAGTGTGTTAATTTTGGAAGCGTTATACACTTGTGGATGAAATTTTGAATAATCCCTTATTAAAGTTTTCTTATTTTCTTATTAAAGTCTCTTTACAATTGCATATACTTCAGGGACTTTTTTTTTAACCTCTTTGAGAAAAAAAAGTCAAGCTCTTAATCTTTCTGAGTGTGACGTTAAAAAATTTGCATGTATTTATTCTCACATTCTCTTAATATTGTGTTATGATATGAAGTCAGCAGTCTTTTTGTTCCCACCCATTTTTTTATGTTAATGACCAAAATAACATCTGTCTCTCCACCTCTGTGTGTCAAATGCATAACTTTGTGGTTTTGGTGTTTCTTTCTGCTAAGGGAATCCCCACATCAGACGTCTACAATTACATCGAGGAGGAGACTGTATTCTTCTGATGATGGAGTGAATGAAGAAAAGCTTCCCCCTATGCTGACTATGTCAGAAGCAGGTTCCCAGAGTGAGAGAGTAGAAGAGAAGGGAACCACTTACCCGACGGAAATTCCTAAGCAAGATTCTACAACTTTTGCAAAAAGGGAGGCTACTCTCACAGCTGAAATTCAGCTTCCTTCGAAAAGCCCTGTGGAAGAACAACGCCCAGCCTCTTTGTCTTCTCAGCATTCACTGAATACACAAATGGAGTCGACTCGAGTTTCAGCTACTCTCCCCAGAAGTTACCAGAAAACTGATGCGGCCAGGTTAACGTCTGTGGTCGCACCGAGACCTTTTGGCTCTCAGTCAAGGGGAATCTCATCACTCCCGAGATCCTACACGGTAAACGTGTTCCTAGTTCGCTTAGTCTGTTCGCCAGCGCAAAATACCGGTGAACTAGTGCAGAGGTTTGAGTTACAGATACTTGATGGGTGAAATGTATATAACTTGTATATAAAGCAATTGTATTTTTACCAATTTAGATTCAATAGACATTTAATGCTTAAAATATAGCAACGATGCAGAACTGATTAAACTTTAAATTCAATGAAAGTCGAGCTGATACATTTTAAAAAATAAGTAATCTACATTCTAAGGCAGAGCATTTATTTCTTAGTGTCATATTTTCTCAGATATATCTTTTGTAAAGTATTAGGTTGTACTGTATGAAGTTGCCAATAGTCAGTTCCTTTTGACCTACAAAACAGCAGTTTCATGTGGTTTAACCTAAATATTTTCAGGTGATTATGCACAAAGTTCTATTTTTCCTGATTTCCCACTTCATTAGAACTTGATATATTTGATTGTAGTTATTAAAATGTATCTCATGGTTCAGAAAATACATATTTTTATTGGGGTTTCAAAGAATATAGACTCATTTGCCCTGAGAATGAAGCAGGGCGGAAAGTGAGTGTATTATTTTGAATTATTTAAAAGGAAGCAGTACAGTCTTGAGCACATTGGTGTTCAAATTCCTTTTACCTCTGCCAGTGAGGAATCCTGAAACTCGAAAATAGAAAAAATTTGATTAAAAAAATTCAAGGTGAGGGAAGCCTGCCTAAACTAGCCAGAAAAACCGCTGACCATTATATTAAGTAAATACAGGCATATTTGACAACCTAAAAATTAAATTTATATGATAGACACCATTAATGTAGTCCAAAAGACAATTTATATAGGCTCAGAAAAATATTAGTAAAAAGTATTTTGTATATAGGTTTAATATCCCTAAGATTGAAAATGCAAATTGATAAGGAAAGATAAACAGTAGAAAAGTGAATATAGAAATGAATAGTTCAAGGGAGAGGGAATTTAAATGGTTGGTAACATAAAGTACATAGAAGCATGTTCAGTCTCATTAGAGCAAGAATGAGGTGTACAACTTTTCACCCATGAGACTGACAAAGATTTAAAACATTCAAAACGTCTAGTGTTGGCAAGGATGCAGGGACAGAGACCTTCTTATACATTACTTTGGGAGTGCATTGCTACAATTTTTAAAGAGAGAGATATATATATATAAATATAAATTATATTTTATACTACATACATAAAATATTCTTTGGTCCAGCAAGTCTACTTTTGGGAATCTGTGCTATAAAAATAAACATTCTGGTTATAAAGAGATGTGCAATATTTTTGGTACACTTTAAATGACATTGAATGCATATCAAATGAATAAATTGTAGAGATCCATAGTGTGAAGTATTCGATTGATCTAGTTTAGATTTCTGTCCGTTGACCTGGAGTGATGTAGGTGGTCAAAGCAAGTTTCAGAGGTCTGTTTATAAAATAAACACTTTTGTAAAAAATAACTACTCCTACCACTTCACGTGTACAGATCTGTTCGTGTGAAAGAACATGCACCAAGCTTTTAGTAGTAGTTACTTTGCTGAGGGAGGTATATATTACTTTTATTACTTTAAAATATTAATTTAATGGATACACTTTTTAAATAGAAATCTAACAGAATACGAAGTTTAAAATGATGTTTCCTATTTAGATGGATGATTCTTGGAAGTATAACGGAGACGTAGAAGGCATTAAGAGAACCCAAAGCAGTTCGGTCAGCGTCTCTGTGCAAAGACCTGACACGAGCCAGCTTGCGTCCAGCTCATCCAGCGAAAGAGAGGCGGCAGCGTCCAGAGAAAGCGTGATGAGGCTGCAGTCTCCTACACCCACCTTCTCATCTCCTTCCCAGGACCAGGCTGCCACTTCGAAAGACACGTTGTCTTCAACATCTAGCCCTGATTTAACATCTGAGCTTGCAGGAGGGAGAAGCTCACCACAGACAGAGGTCTCAAGATCACAGGTGAGTTTGGGAAGGCTTTTTAATCACCTGCTGCCCAGAAACATAAGTATTTAAATCAGGAGACCACGTTTCTAACCTCTAGGCACCACAGTCCGGGCTGATAATGTAGAACATGGCATTGCATTTTATTTGTAACAGATCTTGGAGGAAGTAGATCTCTTCCAACTCTGAGTTGATGGATCCAGATGACCCTTGTGATATGGGTGTATGGAGACTTTTTGGACCAGTCTCCCTGGAGTTGGCTGGCTTTGCTCTCTACTCCCCATTTCAGCAGCTGTTGCCTTGCACAGTTAGCACTCAGTAGTCCGGGTTCAGGTGCAGGAGTCACTCAGGAGGTTTTAGATGCAGGTCTAATAGAAAATGGGTAATACAAGCCCCTTCTCAGGGAAGTGAACTGACCACGAGGAGAAACTGGTACCCATGAGAGGGTCTGGCCACTAAGGACAGGGAACTTCTTTCTCTGCCATATGTATACTAATTTGAATTAGTATGAATACTAATTGAATTATATGAATACTAATTTGTACTTTGGGAAGCCTAGAAGTCTGTACCACTCCTTGTCTTTTAAGGGGCATATTAAGGCTTAGTTACAGTATGACAATTGCGTTCTTTAACATTTGGAGTCCAAATAAAATGTACCATCAGATGAAGAAGGACTGGGGGCATTTATAGTTTTTCCTACTTAAAATCCCACAGATGACTTTAAGAGAATCATTAGGTAATGAATGTTCTTTTAGTTATGTTTTACACATAGGCTAAAAAGTTGTTGCTTGTCTAGAGAACAGAAGGAAACTTTTCCCTTTTAGAAAAAAACCTTCAATAAGCAATTTGATAGTTGTATGAACCCCTTAGTGTGGAGATGCTTTTATGGTTCTGTGGCTTAGTCTAGCATTTTCTGGTGCCTTACTAAAGTGTATTTTTTCCCCAAGGCACAACATCAAGTATATAGCTTGGCCCAAGTTGTATTAATGAAATATCTTTGTGTAAAATATGATACAGCATATTTTAGTATCGTTAGTTTTTATTAGTACAGGAAAGCTTTACAAGTTTAAAGTGAGCTTTTTTTCTTTGTGATTATAAAGTACTCTGTGCTTGAGAGAACTTGGAAATGCAGGAAAACATACAAAATAAAAATGACTTGGTAATCCCATCGTTTAGAGATATTCTGTAGCATTTAGATATATTTCTCTCAGTTTTCCCATGTATATTTACAGACATATCTAAATCCAGTCTCTTCAGGTTGCTAAAATCATTGGTTGTAAATTATTTTTTTTGACTTCACTGTTAAAGAATTGGGAATATGTAATTAGCATCATTAAGTCTCAGTGGATGAGAACAGTAGCCTCTGTTGTACTTGGGGAACATAAAGTACCAGTGGATGAATAATAAAGAGAGAAGCAAGGTGTCTTTTGTTTTATGGACTTGCCTGTTTGCCTTCGCCTTTTCAAATAGCAAATCCCAGGAAACAGCCTGATTGTTGTACTGTGTGCTCAGTGGTGGTAACTCCGTCTGGGTGGCAGTTGACTAGCTGCATCAGTGGATTAGGAAAAAGAGGCGAAGTGTGGGTGTGGCTTCCAGGTTAGAGCAGTTCAGAGGACCAGTGAGTTAACGTGGCGTGGTTTCAGGTTTTATCATCAGTGGATTTATGCTCTTTAGTCACCCGACTTGAAATGGAATGCTACCGGGCAAAATTAGGCTTGACTTAATAAGTGGAGCACTTGGAATTCTTGAACAAATGTATACATCGTATGGTGACTTGCCTATCCCTGAGATGCTTGGTGTGTCCACTTCTGCAGTCCGAGGAAAGTAGCTTATGTAGCGTCACCCTGCTCTTGTCACTGAGAAGGAGCTTCCTGACTTGGGAAAAGGGCTGGGAATGCACGGAACAGCCTAGGACCAGTGTGGCCAGGGCATATGCAACACTCCTCCAAACTACGTAATTCTAGGAGTTCAGAGTACAGAAAAATAAAAAACGGTGTCTGGCTGAACACCTAGATGTCTTTCTCTTTTAACTGAAGCGTACTTGATTTACAATATTATGTTAGTTTCAGGTAGACGTCTTGGTAGCTTTGTAAAAGAGTGTTCTTCAGGGCCTCTTCCTTACTCACACTTGTGCTGGCGGTGTCCTTTCATTTCTTCCTACAGCATCTCCCTTGATGTTGTTACCCTTTTCTATCCCTGCTTCCGCTACCCTAATTCCAGTCCTTTCCCTCATCCATGCAGACACTTTGTAAATAGTCACGTCTTTGTGCATTCTACACAAGGCTGGCACCAGATTAATTTGCATGATGCCAGGCTGGACTGGGTAATTTCTCTGCTTCAAAGCCCCCAGTGGCATGCTGTGGTCTGTTCAGTGAAGTTCAGAGCACTCAGGGGAACACCGAGGTCTCTCATGACTGTTCCCAAACTCCCTTTGTAGTGCCGAAACGGCTAATGTTTACTGAGTAGCTGCTATGCCGACCAGGTTTCACAAGGCATTATTTTATTTAATCCTCACAGTGACCCTCTTATTGCTGTTTTGTAGCCATGAAAATTGAGGCATGAAGTGGTCATGTTACTTGCCCAAGGCCATGCAGCATACCGAGTGGTGGAGTCAGGATTTGAACTCAGTTAGTTTGTCTCAGGATTGCCTACACTGCCCTGTGTTGTGAGAAAGAGAGCGGAAGTAGGTGATATCTAGCCACATGAGACTGCTTGGGTTTTCTGGAACGTACCCTATACTTTCATGAACACATCATGTATATTTTTATTCTTATTGTTGCCCTATTTTAAAATGTTCATTTCACCCATCTCTGTATTTTGAAGCCCTCCTGTTCCTTCAAAGCACAGGAGGGTCGGTTCCTTCGTGGATCAAGAGATCGCCTCCCCCTTGTTGGAACTGAACTTCTTACCCTTGCAAGTTTCCTTCACTGAATGCTTCCTTTTCCATGTGTTCGTTTCTCCTTCACTGGTATTGTTTATACCCTCCATAGCCTTTACCCATAGTTGGCACTTAAGTATTTACTGACTTGAATTACATTCAAGGCCTTGATTACTAGACTGAAGTATGAACTTGATCCAGCAGGTAATTTAGGTCTTTATAGGTTCTTTAAGATTAAGGGGTGTTTTAGGAATGTGAGCACTGTGGTGCTATGTAGAATTATTTTAAGGAGGCGAAATCCGGGGGCAGAGATGGGCTAGGAGCCTCTCGCAGAATTGTGGTAAGAAGGGAGTTCATGGCGTAAAGAAGCAAAGACTTAATGAGGGAAGAACTTGAATGACCTCATTTAAAATCTGCCCAGGAATTTCTTTCTCACCTCCGTTGCTGGTCTGGAGTTCTGTTTCTCTCTCTTCCCTTTTCTCGCAGACTTCTCTTATGGTACTGCTGCTTTTTCAGCCTCCCCTGCCAGTCTGGGCTGCCAGGGCAATTCTTGGGGCACCCGAGCAAGGGGAGGCAGTGGGACTCCCAGAGTCCTCCATCCCACTCCCACTGCCTCGCGGATGTGGCTCTTCCCCCAAATTGGTGTTTCATACAGGGTTTGGTTTTGTTTTGTCTTGTCCAAGCCCTCTGCACCCAAATCTCATCCAAATCCACATTTCAGGACCTTTGCCCCAAATTTTTAAATTAGAACTCAGAAATAGGATGATACATGTGGAAGGAAGGAAGCTTTCTACACTTCCTAATGCCCAAGCCTACGAGAGTAGCTCTTTTAAGAGTACCCAGGGTTTACCTTATCACATCTTCCTCCTGTGCATTTTACCTGCTTGTCACCTTCACTAGACCCCTACCCTGTCTAAGGGTAGGAAGCAAGCCTGTCGTGCTCACTGTTAGTAAGGTGCCTGGATCTGAGATTATACATTGAATGCTGACCGAGTTCTATTAGCTTTAGAGCGACATGCGTGAGAGTTAAATAGGATTTTCTTTAGTTGATCTGGAAACTGCCTAACCAGCATATGTTACCATGTATGCCATTGTTTCCGTGGGAAAAAGAAGGTAATTACTGGGCATCAACCATGTGGCTTGGCACCTTTTAAATGTTTCATTTAATCCTCTCAATAGCCTAGCAAAGTAGGTGGTATTATCTTCACTTTCACCAGTGAAATACTTGAGAGTTGAAAGTTATGTAACAAACCTCAGGCTAGTTAAATGCTTCGGCCACATTTGCAACTTCTCTGGCCCCAATTTTTTTTGAAATGTGACATGCTTAAATTTGAGAACTGCCTTAAAACACCAAATGTTGACTTAATTTAACTTTGCCATGTCTCTAGAATTTTAGAGCCAATATGGACTGAAGTATCTTCTGGTTCATAAAGAGAAAATCATTCTTAAAATTATTTTGAGGGAAGGTAGATATTTATCAAAACTTACCCGAACTGAATCTAATTCTGAGGTGCAGACTTCAGACTCTACCCAGCAGGCAATAAGGAGCAACCAGCAATTTTAAAACAGGGTATGATATAATAATTGGTATTTTCTGTAACTAAAGTTCTGGCAGATGTGAGCAAGATGGGGGGAAAGAAGGGCTGGAGGCAAGAGAGCCAATTAGGAGGTGATCCACAGCAATTTAGAGGGGAAACCATGACCTGAGTTAAGATGAGAGCCTGAAGGAGAATGGAAGGATGGGATGGTTCCAGATGGATTTATGGCTTGTGGACTTGCTAACACTTTATTAAGTGCATGTGTGTGGTGGAGCTTGGGAGACCATTGTGTAGAGGTGGTGTGGGGAGCACTTAGGGGAAGGAAGGAGGAAGAGGCCCAGAAAGAACCTGATGTTTCTAGCTTGGGTATCTGGTTAGACAGTGATGTGATTAACCAATATGTGAAAAACAAGAGGTGGAAGAGCAGGTTTGGGGAGGAAGATAATGAATTTAATTCTGAGTATGTTGGGCTTAGATAGTAGTTGACGACAATGCATGAGGTTTACTCAGGAAAACATGTGGTCAAGAAGGTGGGAGACTGACTAGGGGAGAAGAAGAGCAACAAAAAGAAAATAGAATAAAGAGGAACACACTAATGAAACTGAGAGGTGGCCAGAGGGATACAGGAAAAAAGGCAGGAGAAAGTGGAATAATGGGTGACTTGGAAGACCGTTTCCCGTAAGCAAGAATAGTTCGTAGTGCCTGATGGGATGAGGGCCGAAAATGGATTTGGTAGGTAAGAGCTTGGCTGCGGAATGGGTTGAGTCAAGTGATAGAGCTGGAAACACCACCTGCTTCTTTGGAACGGATAACGGAGAGGGGAAAAAAGTAGGTATAGACGCATCTTTGGTGAAGGAGAGTAGCTCCAGTGCCAGAGCTGCACCATGAGTTGAGGGCTACTCACTATGTTCTCATTCCACTGAGACCCTGAAAAAAGAAACTAAAGAGCCATGTAACAAAAGCAAAGGTTATATATTTCCTCTGTTATTTATGATTTTACAGCCTGAATCTACTTTCAGTGTTATTTGGTTTTATCAACTTAAGTAGGCTTTCTTTAAGGGAACATGTTTATCTAATTGAAAAAGTTTGAGGAGAATAGCCATCTGATTGACCCTGTTGTTCATTGATTCCCATCTGTGTTGATACGAGAATCTTAATTCATCAGATCTCATAGAAATAAATCTTATCATTGCTATGCCAGATCACCGTGTCATTGTTTAAAAATCTCAGATTTAAGTGTATATTTCTGTTTAAATTGTACCTAAATTGAGGGAAGTTATTTTTATTTTAGATGCTGATATGTTGGTAACTGTATTTTATCTTTCCCAGAATAGGCAACTGTAACCACTTGGGATAGTTCTTTATCAGTCATCAAGAATCTAGATTTCTCCCAATAATTTATATTCCTGATTCCATCCAGTTCAAAAGGAAATTCCCATAGTGTCATCTTCTGAAGTGTGGACCCTTTGTAGAATACTCACATGGCATATATCTTGCAGGAAAAATAAGGAAGTAGAAATCCTAATCATTGTTGAATAGTTTATGCTTGACTATAATTATAGATATATTCACCTGCAGAAAGTCTCAAGGATAATTTAATTCAAGAACACAGGATTCCACAGAGATGCCAGAGAGACTGTCATGGGGGGGAGGCCATGCAAGAGGGGCCTCTGGGGCCCTTTCCCTGAACTGCCGCCACCTACTTTAGTCCTTTCTGTGGTGTGGGAGGGAGATGGTCTGCATTGGAACATAGGATTTTGAAAACAGAAAGCTTTAAAATTAATGTCACTGTGAGAGAAAATTCTCTGGCAGACTCAGTGACATGCCTGAGGCCACCTGGCTATTGACAGAAATAGTCCTGTAATTGCTCACATGGTTCTCTCTCCTTTGCCTGTGTGCACTCCCAGGACCCACGTAACAGGCTGCCAGGCTGTAGCCATAGTAAGGCTGACCTTCTCTATTAACTATTTCAGAGAGGTGGTTATCTGCCTTTTTATTATGTTCAAGTAGAGATTTATCTCCAAGGTAAGAGCAGTCCTTTGGAGGACAGTTCTTCTGGTCTAATACGGTTGTGACACTCTGCCATCTAGAGCTGAAGCTCATTCTCTTTTATCCTGTGTTTGGTGGAAAAGGGTAATGTTCACTTGCTCTCTCCCACAAAGTATTCTTTATTGTAGTTTGAAACTATTTATTAAAACTCCATCCTGTCTCTTATTCTTCAAGATAAAAAAACCTCAATTAGCGTCTTGGAATTTCTAACCCATCATTTGTCTCTGTGCCCTTATATAGCAATAGATTCTGCACTCTAATTGGCTTTAGGTCAGAATTTGGCGGGGGGGGGGAGTAGAGTGGGGTAAAAGTGGTGAAGATGACTGTTTATTTTCATTGAGTCATCTCTAATTTAAGTGCATGGTGGTTTTGGCTAAGGAGTAGAACTAACCAGTAATTTTTTCTGTTCCTAGCAGAGTTTTGATATACTCTGGAGATTGGTATCCATCAGGCTGATCATTAATGACTGTTCTCACTGTCTACATCTGGGTTCCCATATTTCAACTGCTTTACATGATGTCTGATGAAAACGTTTCTATATCATTAGCTACAATTTTTTTCTTAAAAAATTCCATACCCACTTTGAAGAGTCAGTATTTCTTGAGAGCAAGGACCATGCCTAATTCATCTTTATTTCCCAAGTGTTTTATGCAGAATGGATGCACAATAAATGTATGTTGAACAAATGAGTAAGTGTGTATTGTTACAACACTTATTGCTCATATCCATACAATACGGTAAGTTCTTGATCCTTTATTCAATGCCTTCCTTGTCTTCCTTCTAATTCTTATATAATATCACAGTGTTTCTTAGAATATAGTCACCTGGATTTCAAACTTGTTCTAAAGGTAGAAAAACTTACGAATTGCCCTGTTGGTCCTAGGTCTGGATTTAAATGCTCAGTTAAAATAGAGGAAAATAAAGCGGCTTTAGGAAGGATTTTTCTTTTTAAACAGTTAAGTCTAAGTTCTTGATAATTATGAATCAAAGAACTGGAAACACTAGTCTGGGAAACACATGCTAAAATTCATGTCTGCTGTTTACCCAAAACAAAACATGTAAATTATGGAAGTTAATTAAAATTTTCACAGACCTAGTATACTGTAAAACTTAAAATATTTGTTTTGGAAAATGGCCTAAGAAAGTCCGTGAAACTGAGAATTTGTGGCTGTGGACTGTAGGGATGGAGGTGAAAATAGAGGTCTGCCTGTTGTCCAAGTTCTGGGGCCTGCGGGCTGTTGTTACTTCAAGGAGGTTGTGGCCTGGAGCTCGTGGTGTCTCAGTGGGGCCCTCTTGGCATCTTACTGGTGGTTCCTCGGGCATGACCCAGTTCTGCATTTTGCAGCATATGTAACAGCTCTGCCTTTACCGCTCGATCTTCATGCAGCAATAGGACAAGCAAAAATGCCTTGCCGAACTTTCAGATACCCATTCGGGGGTGGTACCAGTCCTAGATGAGTGATTCTGGTAGCTGAATTTTGTGTCTATGAACCCCTCAAAATTATTTGGCTAAATATATTGAATGTTGGAGGTAGTTTAAGTATTGTGGCATTTTAAAAATAAATGATTTAAATCTTTTTTGCATTTTCAAAGATGCCATTTTATTGCAATGTATTTGCGATATAATGTGTAAATTTTAAAGGTACAGCATGTTAATTTGATACACTCATATATTGTCATGTGATTGCTGTTGTAGTGATAATTAACATCTCTCACATTACATAATTATCCTTTCTTTTTAGTGGTTGGAAGTTCTAGTGTCTTAGCGAATTTCATTATACTAAGATATTGTTTATATTCACAGTACTGTGTATTAGATCTCTAGGGCTCATTTACTATTCACTGCAAGTTTGTACCCTTAAACAACATCTGTCCTGTCCCCTCACCCCCATCCCCTGGTAACCACCACTTTACTCCCTGTTTTATGAGTTTGGCTTTTAGACTACACGTATAAGTGCTATCATACGTACTTGTCTTCCTCTGTCTGACTTACCTCACTTAGCATAATGTGCTCAAGGTTCATCCATATTGTCACAGATGGCAGGATGTCCTTCTTCTCATGGCTGAATTCCATTGTGTGTGTGTGTGTGTGTGTGTGTATACACACACACACACACACACACACGCACACCCACATCTTCTCACTCAGCTTCATTCCTGGGTAATAACAAATGGTCTCTAACTTAGACCCAACTGTATGGTGGGCAAAAGCCTAAGCTTTATCAATATAAATCAACTGATTTATAGTATGCACGTGAAGAAAAATATCTATGGATGTGAAGATTTCCCTGATTTTAGCAGCAAAATAATAAACTCAGAGATATTTGTGTAAATGAAGGTTTTACCAAACCCAAGGGGAAAAGAATGAAGCTTCCGGTTTATCATGAAATAACTCAAGTGTACCTTGCGTGCAGCCTCCCTTCTTTCACGGATAGACTTTCCTCCGTGTGGGTGCCAGGGACACTTGATCCCACCGTTTCATGTTTGTTTTCAGGAGCAGTTCAGTGATATGAGAATCAGCATAAACCAGACGCCTGGGAGCAGCCTTGACTTTGGATTTACAGTAAAATGGGATTTTTCCAGGATCTTCGTAGCATCAGTCGAAGCAGGTAAACCATGGATTGAGCTCTACTGAAGTTTCTTCTCCTTTGTTGTCCTGTGCTGTTCAAAAAGCCCCCAGGGAAATTAGTGGATTTGATAGAGGAGGAGAAAACACATGTGAAAAATGCAGCAGTAAAGCGAAGAGGCGCATCCTCTTCCCAGAGACTGATAGTTGGAGTTACAAATTACATATTGCTTGATCTTGCCTCGTTAATTTTAGTTTTGAAGAGTCGTAATTTTGTGACTTTTACAGACTTCATTTATCAAAATTTTAGGCTTAATATTTGGAAATACTAACAAACAGTGCTAAATTGAAGATCCAGAAAGAACTTTCCCTGATCATTTGTGTTTGTGATGGATACATAGGTGCTATATGATCAATATTTTCTGAGCGTCCTAATGTATCTATTGCCCAAGGACTCCTGAGGATGCTTTGGGACTTTTACAAAAGCACTGCCCCTCCTCCACCAAATCAAGCCCAGAAACTCTTAGCAAAATATTACAAGACCTAAAATTAAAATGAAAGCTATTGTATTTATGAGGAGTTCCTCATTTACATATTTTAGCTATATAAAAATGCATGTGAACTCTGGTTATTTCTTTGAAATTTCAAGGCTGCTTTAATTAGATAATGGTAAGTAGTAATTTTAAGCCATTTTAAGTGGCCTTGTTTTTTTCTCCATTCTAGAGTGCATTTGGCTTTGGAAGCTCAGCTAAAGCGGAATATATATTTCACATTTTTAATTTAAAAATAATTTAAAATGTTCTTCTTAGGAGGTTAATAAAGAAATTGTATTGAACAGATGGGTCTATCATTTCTCTTTAAACGTTAAGGAAGATACATTCTATAGGATTAAAAAAATGCCTTTGGTTGCTTTGTAATGTTGTAGCTACTCAAATATTTGATAACTTTAAGAAATTTTGTGACTCCTCTGCACCTGGAAAAATATGAGAAATGATTAGGTGAGATTAAGAAGTCATTTTTTCTCTTAATTTAAATAGGCAGTGACTATTAGAACATGTTTTTATTTTTTATTGGTAGTTTAATTTATTTTGCTTTATTTAGGTAGCCCAGCAGAATTTTCTCAGCTACAGGTAGATGATGAAATTATTGCTATCAACAACACTAAGTTTTCACATAAGGACACAAAAGAGTGGGAAGAAACCATGGCTAATGCTCAGGAAACTGGAAACCTAGTAATGGATATCAGGCGCTATGGAAAGTCTGGTGAGTTGGTTATACCACCGTGTTTGGCTTTCTAAATTGGGAACTGGTCTTTGGCAAGTGGTTATAACAGCTTGCTTCAATAACATTGTCTTCTCTCTTCGTTTCACTTTTTTATTTTTTGGCTTAAAGATGTTTTGTGGTTATGTCGAGACAAGTCTTGAATGATGCTTCTTTGGATGTTCTGTCTGAAAGCTTTTCGCTAGCAAATTTACTGAATTCTGCGTTATTTATTGACTGATTTATATGCTGGACTGGCTTTGAATGCACATATCAGCTGAAGGCTCTTGTAATTATATCTGCATTTGGGAGTCATATGATGATGTTGAATATTAAGAATTACATACACCATGGTTTCACTTCCTCTATAGCATCATGACTGTAGCTGATATAAGAGAGAGCACAGTAGGTCAATATCCCAGTTGTTCATTCTCGAAGAACTTTCGATGTACATTTCATTATTGTGTTGCTTAATTGTTGAGGTTAGATGGGGAAGGGCGTTAAGCCTTCCCAGACCTACCAACTTATGATATCAAAATATAATACCCAGTCCTGGTTTACAGAAAGATTCAGCAAATTTGCCAGTCTTTTCACTATTAACATGCTCTAACCCTCTGTTTTTGGAAGTTGATCTGTTGGTAAAAGGCCTAAACTCTTCACTTCTTTCACACACTATCTGACTTGTTTGTCTTCTGTGTGTGTATTTTGTATATGTACATTCAGTAACTTTGTTCTTTCAACTTCAACATTTACGTGTACTCATTTCTTGATCTTCGTGTGCCAATCAGACTGGGGCAAAGACCAGCCTTCCCTGCCATTTACACGGCATAAAACCCTCAATCTCACCAGTATGGCTACCAAAATTATAGGTTCACCTGAAACAAAGTGGATTGATGCAACTTCTGGAATTTACAGCTCAGACAAATCTTCAGATCTATCAATAACAGCTGATTTCTCAGAAAGCCTTCAGAATTCTGTAAGTATTTTGAGAAGTGGGAGTATTTGGGTAGAGCAAAGCAACTATAGGAAGTGTGTTTGTGGGGGGAAAGAATCTACTTTCTTTGAACAATTTTGATGCTGTTTTAAAAACATAGATAATTGAATAAGGTAATTTATAGTAATGAGAATAAAATATATTTTTGAAAATCATAAGGCATTACTCATTAATAATTTAGAGTAATAGTGAGTTATGTAATGAAAAAAATCAAAAGATCCCATAGTCATGTTTTGCAAGGTTTTATTTTTAAACATACGTACATACATACATACATACATACATACATACATACATTTATTTATTTATTTATTTATTTATTTATTTATTTATTTATTTATTTATTTATGGCTGCATCGGGTCTTAGTTGCAGCGGGTGGGCTCTTTGTTGCGACGCGTAGGCTCTGTAGTTGTGGTGGGCGGGCTCAGTTGCCCCGTGGCATGTGGGATCTTAGTACCCCGACCAGGGATCGAACCCACATCCTCTGCACTAGAAGGTGGATTCTTAACCACTGGACCACCAGGGAAGTCCCTGCAGGTGTTCCTTACCAATCTTTCATCATTATACCCCTCTCTCAGATCTTTGTGAATGTGAAGTAGTTAATTATGTAAAATTATACACTATAACTTTTCTATGCTTTTCTTAGTCTTTACTGGTAAAATAAATATAGTAATTGTGTGCAGTTTTAAAACCTCATGAAGCAGTTTTAGTTCTTGTGTGGGTGAATTTGATGGGTAGACTTACATATGTGGTTAGGAGATACACAGTTACATTAATTGATTTAAAATAATTATAATGTAGAAAATTTCTAATTATCAAAGTAATAGTTAAATTTAAATTTGCAAATAAATGTGTTTATATTGACTCCCTAGATATAATTGCTGTTATTCCAAGATGCTCCCTTTCATGTAATAAGGAGATCCTGCTACCTTGTATAAGAAAAGTTTAATTGTTAGAGAATCCTATATGACTGTGTTGCTTACTCATAAATATAAACTGAATGGACCAATGATTATTTGGCCCATCATGTTTCTTGGAAAATTAATGACTGATTGAACTTAAAGCTATTCATGCTTACAGTTGGTCATTAATTCTTCCACAAATTTTGAAGAACAATGAAAAAATTATGTTTCTATTATATGTAAAAGGCTGTAAAGAATATATTAATACTGTGAAAAACTCATCTCATTAGAAGATATTTTCACTAATGAGAAATGCATTATTTAAGCCTGAAGTCCAATTGGAGAGAATGTTGTTAACTGGCATTTTTATCCTTTCTAGAATACTGAATCAAAGGAAATTAATGGAATTCGTGATGAAAGCAATACTTTTGAATCAAAAGGTAAACATTACCATTATAGCTTACATTTATAATATAGGAGAAGTCATTGCACTCAAGTTCTGCTACTATAAAAATTAGTATCTGTGAGTGAAAGCAAAACTGATCCACTGCAAGTTGAAGCTCAGAGGTTAGCACACAGATCCAGTTGCAGCCAGGTGGAAGGGCATTCATTTCCAGTGTTGAATAGTCCAGGAACTGCAAACAAAGCTTTGGCAGTCTGTCCAGGAGCTTTGAGTGCCTGCGTGTCTAATCCAAATAAGAAAGACTGGTTTTCCCGAGGCCATCAGCCTTCTCGCTATGGTGTGCTGGCAAAGGGAATCTTAGTTAAATACGAGGTTTCCTTTCTCCCTTTTATGTTGTGAAAGGGACAAGCCTGGAAGCAGCTAGTAATAAGGAAATGCCAGTGGCAATAACAGTTGTTAGCAGAAGTACCCATCTGTAATGAAAAAGCAGACATAGCGTCTAGGGAAATTTTGTATTATGGAGTCATCACTCGCTTCCTTCTGCTGTCTATCTACAAATAATTGAGCTACCACATGCTGTGTGCTATGGCTTAGGCATACAAAATAAATAAGAAAGATCTGGTCCACATAGGCAGGGAAAGAAACCCAGAGAAGACGAAGCTTCTCTTAGCATGAAACTAGACTGCCAGGCACAGGTCTAGGTTTTCTCAGTGGTTTGGTGGTTTTGAATCTGCATTTGTCAGTTCATAATACCTTATGTCAAAATCAAACCAAGTTTATAAATTTCCATTCCTTTATTTATTATTTATGTATTTAAATTCTGATAATTATAAGTGACTATATTTTAACTGTTTGATATTGCATTCTTTGTCAAAGGAGTTTTTAAAAGTGAACATGACTGCTTTTTTCTTCATGATATTTTAATCTAAGATGTGCGGGCCCCGTTCTGTCAGTGGCTCAGCAGAGCACTTGTTAGTGACTGTGGGGTGATACACAGGCCCTGTCATTTGAGGGTTTTGTTTAGATAAGTAAATATCAACTAGTGTCAAATAATAATTACATTTACATTTTATGAATAAACTGAAGTATAATAATCATTTGCCATAATCTTGTGACAGATCTGTAGAAGTCAGAATATTTTCTTTTTCTTTTGTATCTGATTGAACTCTACTTGCTTTATGTAAAGTTAGGGGCTATAAGATCTTGGAAACTAGGGCAAAATAGTCTAGTTAGAAGAATATTTTAATTTTAGCATTTGGGTTTTTTTTAGAATTGTTCTCTGGATATTTATTTTCTTGTCCTCCTCCCCATTATTTTTTAGTTCCTTTTTTACTCACTAGTACTATGAAAAAGCTTAGTTATAAACAATTCTTCCTGTAGTAGAAAAGATTTTGAATTGATTAACCTAAGCAAAAACATTTTAATTTCCATTTCCCTAGAGGGGTGTGATCTAGCACGGAAGATGGTACTTCAGCTTCTATGAAACTGTGATGCTACCTACTAAAATTTATTAATTAAAATATTAGTTCCTTTTACTAATTTGAATGTAGTATAGACTACTAAAACTATGCGTGTCTTTGTGCATTGAAATAATCCCTATCTTCTATGGCTATCAGTTTTATCATTTTAAAAATAATATTGCTACAGAATGGAAAGATGTATCAGGTATCATTTAGTTTTCCAGTGGTGAGAGATTAAAATGAATGACATGGTATTGATGTTTTGTTTTTTTTGTTTGTTTGTATTTTTCAACTAGCCTCTGAACCTATTTCTTTGAAAAACTTAAAAAGGCGATCACAATTTTTTGAACAAGGTAAACTGCCAAGCTAACAATTCATGTACTTTCATGGAATTGTTCCCACTCTCCACTCTTTTCCTGATAGTCTGTGGTGCTGGGCACTGAGCCTCTTCTATTTGGCCGTCATTATGACCAAGCAACATAACCCATTTCCATTCTTTCCCCAGGGTCATCAGGCTTTTCTTACAGTTCATGGGTCTACCTCTGTGGTAATGGGTCTTTGTGTGTCCTTTGTATACCTCTGAAGTTTTTGGGGTTTTTTTTAATTAAAAAAATTGAGATGCTGTTTAAACACACACTACTTGCCACTGGGTGACAGTAAGAAATGAGGAATTTCATTTATGCCTTACTGCTTCCTACAAATTGCATAATATTAGATTACACCAACATACAATTGGCCAACTTTTTAGAGTCAAATTTTGGGTTTTGGAAAATGCTCTGAATAAAGAACAGAGTTGTTGATTGCTATTGGGATGATGGCTTTGGAGTGTTAATAGGACCGCTCTGTAAATTTGGTCACATCTGTAAACAAGTACATTTTGAGATGCTCTGTGTTGGTGTAGTCGGGCAGTGCTGCGTTACAATGTGCTGTGCATGTGGCATTTCCTCCCCTTTCACGTTTGTCTAATGCTCTGTCTCATGAATGCAGTTTGAACTCTGCTTTGCAGTCAAGAGCTTAAAAGTAATATCCAACATTTGAGATGCAATGGCACAGTCAGTAGGGAGTGTGCTGTTGGTGTCTAAAATGTTATTATTTCTTACTTTTAAGATTATCAAAAATATTTACAAACCTGCCTTATAACATGGTACTTACTGGATTTGTGTATTTTGTGTTAATCTATTCGTAGTCTCTTTTGGTGAATTAAGATCTCTTTTTGACCATAAATAGAGGTAGCTTACCAGCTCTGCATGTACAAGGGTCCATTTGTTTCAGTGTCCTTTGTGTTTTTGATATTTTTTGTTCAACTCTTGTTTTTCTATGGTAATTTAATTGAAACTGTGTGATACTCCTAGCTCAGATTGGCTAAAATAAAGCAATTCCTTTTCTATCTCCATTTTCACACACTTTTCTTCAACAGACTATTTTAGGGAAGAATATTTTCTTAAATCTCAAAGCAGTTTTCTTAAAAATATGATTGTGTAAGTGAATAATTTATTTGACAGCTGAGGTTTCAGGAAAATTTAAAAATACAGTATGGTAGTGTATTTTATGAAATTTGCTTACATGTTTATAATCATTGTACTACATACAGGCACACACAATTATGTAGGCCCCCTAAGAATAAAAAGAATAACATTCTGCCCATAAGTTTACACATGAAGTCTGAATATTTTGTGTTTCAAAGAATAGGAGTGGAAAGGGAAATGTTTTTGAATATGTTTGTTGGTGGCTTATTTCAGAAAAGTAGCTCCTTAGCAATAAGACCTGAAAAATGTGACTTACACCTGTCACAATGTAATTGAATAGCAGCAAGTAAAAAAATTGGGTTTGTTCGATGTTGTAATAGTTGAAATGCAATTTTTCTTCTATTAGGCCAAGTTATGAGAATACTATCCACTCTATTAATTAAAGAACCCTGAACCCTTAGAAATAAGTACACCAGTATCTCAGCTCTAGCACCTAGAGATAAGATGAAACTTTGGCATCCACTGTTTCTCTTCTTTTTACTGACTTTGAATTTGGAAGATGAGTAACAAACAGGTGGAGCTAAAGAGAGAAATGTACTGTTGTTTGAAAAAACTGATGTCACTTAGTATACTCGCATAGAGACAGTGAGACAACTTCCTGAAAGGAATTATTTCGTAGAAATGAAGATTTATAGTTTTCTTTTTCTTTCCTTGCCCACGTGCTGTAATATAGGAAGTTCCGATTCTGTGGTGCCTGATGTAAGTAGTATTCATTTGGTTTTGGAATAAACAAGGAGGCCTGGGTGGGACGAATTAGCACACAGCATCACTTACCGTTACTTTAAGCTGCATGAGAGTTTATCCAGGAGTATCTTTCCAAGATAAAGAGACCTTTTTTTTTTTTTTTATTGAAGTGTAGTTGATTTACGATGTTGTGTTAGTTTCTGGTGTACAACAAAGTGATTCAGTTATATATATATATATATATTCTTTTTCATATTTTTTCCATTATGGTTTATAACAGGATATTGAATATATCAATAGTTCCCTGTGCTATACAATGGGACCTTGTTGTTTATCCATTCTATATAAAATAGTTTGCATCTGCTAATCCCCAACTCCCAATACAACCCTCCCCTGTCCCTTGCCCCCTTCCCCCGCCTTGGCAACCACGAGTCTGTTCTCCATGTTTGTGAGTCTCTGTTTCTGTTTCGTAGATAAGTTCATTTGTGTAAGAGACCTATTTTGATATATAAAGCCCACCCTCCTTTAGTACAGCGTAGGCCAGGGGTGATGTGAATAATTTATGTATGCAAAAGTACTTCAGTAGGTGACTTAATGAGGTAACATATTCTTCTCTGTTGGCACCTGTTCTCTTGTGACTCGGCAGCTTCCGGTCCCGACCATCAGTGCCCCGAGTCGCTGGGCGTGGGACCAGGAAGGGGAGCGGAAGCGGCAGGAGAGGTGGCAGAAGGAGCAGGACCGCCTGCTGCAGGTAAAGCAGAGTAGTGCGGGTCAGCAGGAGCAAAGTTTGCTTCAACAGCTTTTCCTGCTCTGTGTCAACCTACATTAAGAAGCAACTTAAAAAAAATTAAAAGCCAATAACCTCCTAATTAACAAATCTTTTGATATGTAGCACATTTTAAAAAAATAAAGTTATTTATTTACTTATTTATTTTTGGCTGCGTCGGGTCTCTGTTGCTGCGCGCGGGCTTTCTCTAGTTGCGGCGAGCGGGGGCTGCTCTTCGTCGCAGTGCGCGGGCTTCTTATTGCAGTGGCTTCTCTTGTTGCAAAACACGGGCTCTAGGTGCGTGGGCTTCAGTAGTTGTGGCACGTGGGCTCAGTAGTTGTGGCTCGCGGGCTCTAGAGCGCAGGCTCAGTAGTTGTGGCGCATGGGCTTAGTTGCTCCGCGGCATGTGGGATCTGCCCGGACCAGGGCTCGAACCCGTGTCCCCTGCATTGGCAGGCGTATTCTTAACCACTGCGCCACCAGGGAAGCCCCTGTAGCACATTTTTTATGAAATACTTTTCCATTTTGAAAATTTCCAGAGTCCCCCTTTTAAAATTATTTATTAGACCCTTTGTATATTTTTAGAGTCTGCGGCACCATCGTTTTATGGATTTTCTTATGCATGAGAGGTGTAGAGATTTGTCAGGACCTCCACCTGCATAAACTGTGTGCTTGGCCCATTGCAGAGTAATTCAGTGCCCCTTCCAGTTAGCTAGGGGCTTCGATGAATTACAGCCACAGTAAAGAGTGGATATGGGTTCAATTCCGAATGTCTGCCCTTTCCCAAGTCTGCCTTTTAGCTCAGTATAAGCTATTGTCTACTTTAGGGGTGCCAATCTGATCGGTTAAACCAATATCTCTGTCTTTAAAGATGGAGGTAGAGGGTAGAACTGGCAAACTGCAAATGAGAGATTAACGTCATTAACCTATTAACTAATTAATATGCCATCTCATCTTGTAGGAAAAATATCAACGTGAACAGGAGAAACTAAGGGAAGAGTGGCAGAGGGCTAAGCAGGAGGCTGAGAGAGAGAATTCCAAGTACTTGAATGAGGTAGTGTTGGCCCATGCCCTCTTCCTCCTTCTCTACCTTGTTGGTGAAATTCGCTGTAAAATGGAAGCTACCCCGTTTCACCTAGCTTTTGTCACCCATTCACCTGTGTAGTTCTCCGAAAATAGCAGGCTCTGGTGTGTCAGAATTTCACTTTGACGTTTCAGCCTTTCTCCTAGTTTCTCTACTGTATCACTGAATAATCCTATCGGTAGGCTCTAAGTGCATCTTCCTGTTCTGTGTTGCAGCTCCACCACCCATGTGTGATTTTTGTTAGTGAAAAAACTTTTAACCTTATTTCAAGTGGAATTCTGGGCCGACTACAATCCGTATCATTTGAAACCGAATATAGACATATCTGTGCCTATTACAGAAATGCACAGATTTAGACGGGTTTCTTTTCTCCCTGGTCACGTAGGAGCTGATGGTCCTAAACTCAAACAGCATTTCTCTGACCACACGGGAGCCTGCTGTGGCCACCCGGGGCGAAGAGTCCAAGGCACCTGACAGGGAAGGAACCCCGGCAGAGGAGGAAACGAGGGGGCAGCAGCAAGAGAGAGGTGTGAACGAGGACCCGAGGAAGAAGCTGCAGGAGCAGACGCGGCGCCAGGCAGAGGCAGAGGCAGACGAGCAGGAGCGCCAGGCGGACAGAGAGAGGGACACTTCCATCAAAATATACCAGTACAGAAGGTCTGTCCCCACGGCCAAAGGGCGCGTGTGCTTTTCCAATTGATGTGACTTAGGTGCCTCTGAAGCGGGGAATGGATACAGCTAACTGGTCCTCCCGCTCCCCACCATCCATCCTCTCTACGCAGGGCGACACAACCTTTTCATTGTCAGTGATCCTGTCCCCTTCCTTCCCTCCTCAGAGTTCCCATATGGCTCCCTGTCACGTTAGAGAACATCATCCAGGGTCCTCGCCATGGCCCCGATGGCTTGAATGAAGTGCGTCTCGGCCTTCTCGGCCACCCGGCTTCCAACCACTCTTCCCCTCACTTGGTCGCTTACAGTCACACTGGCCTCCTTTTCCTTCCATGAAAATGTCTGACTTACTCTGCCCCGGGACTTTTGCATTTTCTGGTCCCTGTACCTGGAGAAGACTTCCCTCATGTGTTTGTGTGGCTTACTCATTTTCTTTAAGTCTCTGCTCCAATGTCACCTTCTCAGACTTTCCAGAATACCTCATCTGAAACACATCTCTTCCCCCAACCCTTTCTCTCTAGTGTGCACTTGCCTGCTTTACATTATGCATTTATTTGCTTGTCTGTTAACCTGCCCCATCCCACTAAAATGTATTATGAGGCCAGTAAGTTTGTTTTGTTTACTTCGGTAGCCCAGCCCTGGAATAGTACCAGAACATAGCAGGCACTCAGTGTATGCTTGTGGAATGAGTGAATTGCAAATGTCTGTTGGAGGTAGTAGGTCTGTTTTCTGTAGGGATGGATTGAAATACTTCTGTATGTTTAGTTTTCAACTCAGAGACCATTCTCATAAAGAGGCTGGAATAACATTACTTTGATATCCATTTCTTAAACTCTGGGAAGGCATTAAAGTCTAATACTTTGAGCATAAACTCTTTTTCCATCTTTTAGGCCTGTTGATTCCTATGACATACCAAAGAGAGAAGAAGAATCTTCAGGTTTGCTTCCTAGTGACAGGTGTGTAGAACTTTAATTGTAATTTGGTTGGAGTAATTGGCTTCAGAAGAATATTTGAGGTCTTGCCTAGATGTTTTGTAGGACTGCTTTAGCACCTCCTCTTTTGTGGGATACAAATATATATGCTGCTGGTTGATCTTTGTATCAACTGGCTTTTGCTGTGCAACCAACTACCCCTAAACTTAGTGACTTGGCTTATGATTTCGTGGGTCAGCACTTTAGACTAAACTCAATTGGTGGTTCTTTTAATTGATTGGGTCCCTAGTGCATCTACCACCAGTTTACTAAGCAATCCTGCTTTTGGGAGTTGACTGGCTGTCGGCTGGGACAATGAGAGCAACTAAGCCATGTGTCTTTCAACATCCAGCAAGCCAGTGCAGTCTTCTGTACGTGGCGGCTGGACAGAGAAAAGAGAGAGAATTGAAGAGAGAAGGTGTGCGAGGCACCTTGCAGTCTAAGGTCTGACCTGGTACACCATTGCTTCTGCCACATTCTATTATCTAAAGTCACAAGGCCAGCCCAAGTTCACGGAGAGGAGAAAAACCCTATCTCTTTGTGGGAGGAGCCACAGTGCAAGGGGAATGGACACAGAATAAGACTTGTGTTCATTTTTGTGATCTACCTGAAGCTTTGTTTTAAAGAAGTTATAAGCAATGGCATAAGCTTGCCAGAAGTTCCATGCGGACATCTGAAATGAGAATTGTAGCCTTTCTCTTAGTTTGATTAGAACTACTAGTCAGTTTCAGGGAATGAAGATAGGATTTCAGATACCTGAAAAGTAATATATTTCCTAAAACATTAAATTTAATATTTTAAAGGAATTTAAAAAATGCTTTGCACTCTTGAAATCACTAAGGACTTCTGAAAAGTCTGTCTATATATATATCCAGTGTGTGACCATTAATTTGTGTTTTCACAGCTAAAATTTCTCCTTTAGGAAGTTTGCCTTAGAAATAAGGAAAGACTCATATCTATAGGCAATCAGGATGACTAAATAGGGCTCAGAGTAGATAGGGAAAAGAAAAACAACATACATAAAGGTACTAATGGGCTGACATTAAGCTAGACAAAAAATTCTAGTGATGGATAACCTTATTTATAGTGAATGTTTCTGGGTAACTTTAGATCATTAAAATGTGTATCTCTCTTTTTTAAAGCTATGATTTATTTATATATGTATATAAATAAGCTTTATGTATGTAGCTCATTACCTTGAGAAAATAATTAGATTTCAGGGAAAGGAAACTTAAGGAATCCTGGAAAATATGAAACACTCGTAGGTAGTTGTGATAAAGCATGCCCTAGGGGCATTAAGGAGTGTAGGTAGACATCATGCATTAAAAGTATTTTCTTCTATGTTAATACAAATGAAACCATTCATGGATGTTGCTAACAGTTGTGATATATTGTGTGTTACACATAATTATATGTTGTATTGATATATTATAAACGTCTGCATATACCTATGTATGACAATGTATATTATTATTATATAATATATTATTATTCATTATTATTACTAGTATTTGAAGTTATTGTGCCTAGGAGAGTGAGAAAGAGATGCGCATATATTGGTATATGGACCCAAGGGTTATCATTACAAAGTCAGGCCTTTTCAGAAGTTGCCTATGCCGGTGTGCTCCAGTACCTCTTTGGAATGCTAGGATAACATTTGGTGAGTTGCTGTTTCAGAGTAGGACCCTAATGCCCCCAAAGATGACTTCTTGACCCTCGGGCAGCATGAAGGAAGTGCTGACAGTCTGATGTTAGGTGATCTGATGACAGATGCTTTGTACAGCCTGGTAAGATTGATGTCTGGAAGAGAAGAGAGTCAAAGTATTCAAGCTGGTCCAAAAATCATAGGCTTTAACTGACATCAAACTGGAGAGGATTTTCACATGCTTCTGTTTCTAGCATCAAGCTCTTTTCTCTTTAGAGATGTCTTGTTTTCTGCTAGTTTGTGCAACATGAAAAATGCCTTGGTATGAAAATAAATATGGCTCTCAACAGACATGGGAAATAAATCAGCTGCTTTAAAAAGTAATCTTTTGGGGGTTCTTACTTCATAAATATGAAAAGGATGTTCTTAATGAGATGTATGTAATCTGTTCTGTGTTTTAGGAATAAATCCAGATCCACTACTGAACTGGATGATTACCCCGCAAATAAAAATGGTAAATGTGAATTTTTTTCAGAATTCTTCAGCGCAATTGCTTAGTTATGCTATCACACCCTATGATCAGTATTTTTAAGGTCAAGATACTTCAGGTTGATTAAGATTACATATTTAAAATACTACAGATTTTTAGCACCCCTTCCCATTTGTGTATAAGAACAAAATTATCTTGTGCTTATTTTGGCTTTATTTTATGATGGAGGGAGTACTGCAAGATTAAAATAATTATAAATAGCTAAGGAAATCTGTGGAAATTTTGCAAAGTGATGCTGATATGATTTTGTATGGTGGATTTCATCTTGCCTCCAAAGAATTGGGACAGAAAAGTTTTCTGCAGAGTACCAGGGAAATTGTTATATAAACCTGAAATTGCATGTAAACCTGAAATTGGACATTTAAATGACAAGATTCAAAAAATTCAAAATGATGATTTTACTAACTTGGCAAAAACAATTTGGAGCCTGATATTTTTAGTATAAAGTGTATTTCTAGGAACACATATTAACTGAGGTTATGTCACTAAGGGAAGAAAACTATTGAAAACCCCATTTTAAGCAGGGTTTGCCTACCAGGCTTTGAGTAAGTAGGGTGCTGGTCAGTTACGTAAATGAATGAAGATCCAGATGAAGATTGAGGTGAACTTGGGGGACACACCTGTTTAAGTGGACAGCCACTCCCTGGTTCCAGCTTGTCACTGCCACATGGGAAGATAGAAACCTGTGATTGCCAGCTCTTTCTGTTGTAAAATAGAAGTAAAAAAAAAAAAGTCTGGATTTTTATGTTGTCTTTTAAGTGTTTGACAAGGAATTTAAAAAACCCTCTAACGCACCATTGTAAAGCAATTATACTCCAATAAAGATGTTAAAAAAAAAATTTACAGCCCTCTGTGAACAAAACAACATCCACAGGCGCCAGTGGTCTGATGGCAGCTCTGGTTAAAGCTTGTAGAATTTACAGTTTCTAATAGTCTGTAATCACCCCTTTTCCCTTAACACAGAGGATCTTCCATCGTCTGGTCCTAGTTTAACTTTTCAGCCTATTTTGCTGTTTTCCCCATTAGGGGCCCTTAACTATAACCAAATTGTTCTCTCTCTCATTTTCTAATGTATCAGATGCTTTCTGATCTGGTTCCTCTGCTCTCGCCTGTTTGGATTTCCAGTTTCTTCTCCCTTGAATTTGCCCCTAAGCCACCATTAAAATTAAAGTTTAAGTACTTGAATCTGCCATGAAACCTTTTTAACCTGCAGTGGTCATATTCTCTCTTGAACGTAAACACGGGACCTGTTAGTAATAACAAGTGTGACTCTCAGAAATAGTTTTGTTAATATTTGTGACTAATGTTATTAATCTGGCTATTTTTCTATGTATGTTTTTTCCCCTTTACTAACTGTAAGCTCTTGTATAGCACACGGTAGACGTTATTAAATATTTTATTGAAAAACTTGGCTATGCCAGTAAGGCATCTTTAAAATAGAAAACATTTTACTCCAAATCTGACCAAATTGATAAGCTGTGTGCATACATCAATGTAAACATAGGCGTGTATAAGAAACCTTTGGTGGCCTTGTTCATTGCTTACTGGAAGATGAACTAAGGCAGAATGAATTTTGAAAGAAAGACAATAGCAGTGAATCTGGAGAGCAAAAGAAAATAAATCCTTAGATGAAATTTTCTAATCCAAATTAAGATGGGGAGGATACATCAAAGTTATGGATGTTTTACCCATATCAGGAATTAATCAACAAATCCAAGGAGACATAGCCTTCAGGATAAAACCTGACTTAATTGTCATTCATCAGTTCAACATCCAAATTATAGTTCTGTCAGTTCCTTTACAGGAGATACAAGTCTGGTAACATTCCTTGGTTATCATTTGGATTACTTGGCTATTTTTCAGTTTCACAAAAGCCATTTCGGTCATTGAATATGCTCTCATTCCTATAGTTTGGTCATGACTTATTCTGTGACTTATACCATGAAGACTCGAGCCATGTTAGCTGGAGATGCATGCGTTTATGTCTTCGCTCTCTCCCCAGGGGGAGTGTACGTTTTTTGAAAGAATAGAGTGCCCGTTCCCTTGCAGAGTTGTCACAGCAAGCATTCAGTGAGCAGGTGCTTGACTGATTTTAATTTAGGAAGGAAGGATATAGTGGAAGAGAAACTTTCTAGATGAGCAGTTTGTAATGTAATACTGCTGAAATCAAGGCTGGTTGTTTCCTTTTTAGGCAGCCCTATGGTATGCCTCTGGGTGTGGAATTGGAATTTCTAGGGACAGGAGACTGTTCCTTTATGTTCCGAGGCAGCAGTCTCATTGAGAATTGATAATGTGAGCATATGTGCCCAATGTCACTTTTTTTTTTTTTTTTTTTTTTTTTTTTGCTCCACTGTATTTGGAGATTTATCCACTATCCCTTTTTTTGAATGTGCTAATCCCAGAGCTTTTGATGTTTTTAATTTAGGAAGCAATAGATATTTAGACCGACCTGGGAGCAGTAGCTCATCACAGAAAAGCTCCAAGAAGGAACAAGTCCCATCAGGAGCGGAGTTGGAGAGACAACAAATCCTTCAAGAAATGAGGAAGAGAACATCCCTTTATGATGACAACAGCTGGATCCGACAGCGCAGTTCCAGTGTCAATAAAGAGCCTATTTGTCTGCCTGGGATTATGAGAAGGTGCGAGACATCTTCGGAATTATTTCTCCTTCGGTACTGAGGTGCAGATATTTAATTTCTAGACGTGCTGGCTGCTTTGGACAGAAGAGATGTCATCATTTCTTTTCTTATGTAAGATTTAGTGGGGGAAAGAGAAGGAGAGCAGATGTCATTGGGCACCTGTCACGGAGCACTGATTAGTGCCAGACACGTGCCAGGTGCTTTGTCTACATCATCTCACTTAAATCTGGAAAGAATGTCTTGAGGCAGGGATAGTAATTCTGCTTTTCCATACGAAGAAGCTGTGACTAGAGCAAGGAATGCACTCGGACAAAACCACGCGGCTAATAGGTTGCCAGGCTGCATGTGGAGCTCTGATGTGTGATTCAGGTACTTAAATAATTGATGTGGCTCTTAGTGCTTCCTTGGATGCTGAACCAAAAAAAAAAAAAAAAATTAAACCTCTGTTTATAATGAGATAATGGTTAGATTGGAATCATGAAAGTAGTGTTCACAAAGTGTGGACACCTAATTTTTGTAACTTTAAGGAAAATACAGAGATATAAATTAATTGGAGATGAGAGGATGAACTAAACAGATGTATCTTGGGTAAGTGAATACTGAAGCTACTTTTATTTAGTATTTCCACAGCTGACAAACTGAGGAAAATTACTGACAACACATTACAGACAAAGGGCTAATTACCTCAATGTAAAAGTAACTCTTGAAAATCAGTAAAGGAACCCTGACAACTTTATAGAAACACAGACAAGTGATATGAACAGATAGTTCATAGAAAAAGAAACAAAGTCAGTAAGCATATGACAGATCAACACTTCTCCTAAAACAGTGGTATGCCTCGTAGGATTTGTAGAGTTAAAAGGTTGATTAAATCTAGTATTGATTACATTAAATTAAATCTAGTATTGATTGAATCTAGTATTGATTAAATCTAGTATTGACAATTGTATAAGGAAACAGGAATTCTTGTTCCCAGCTGGGTGAGCAGTTTTTTCAGTGTTTATTAAGCAAAAGTTTTTGCGTATACCCCATGAGCAGTTTAGTTTCTGGCACTTTATCTTCTGGATATATTTGGATAAGTATGCAAAGATATCTCAAAGGATGTACACTTAAATAGTATTGGCAGTAGCAAAAAAGAGAAATAATCAGAATATCTACAAATAAGAGTGTACTTAGTGCTCATTAAATAAATAGTGGCACCCTGATAAGTAGAATACTATACAACTAGTAAAGAATGAAAGAGACATCGCTCTATAATATACCACCTCAACAGTGAGTGGGTTAAAATAACAATTCACTACTCTCAAAATTCTGAGAGTTGGCTGGGCAGGTCTTTGCATGGTATTGGTTGGGGCACTTGGCAGCTGTAGTCATTTAGAGCTGGGGTTGGCAAATTTTTTTGCATGCAGGACCAGATTGTAAATAATTTAGGCTTGGTAAGCCACCCAAGTCTGCGTCATGTATTTTTTGTAGTTGTTTTTTTTAATGACTGTTTGAAAAGATAAAATACCCTTAGCTCATGCATTTTACGTATCCTGGCAGTGGGCTATAACTTGCTGACCTCTGATACTCCACTGAGAGCTCAGCTGGAGCTATTGGTTGGGAGCTGCTGTTCTCCAAATAGGCCTCCCCACATAGCTGCTTGGGTTGCCTCATAACCTGGCACCTGGATTTAAAGAGGAAACCTTGCAAGAGGTATAAGCCCTAATGTGCAAGTGCTTATCAAACCTCCATTTGTCTCATGTTTGCTAATGTCCCATTGACCAACATGTCACATGGCTAAGCCCAGAATCAGTGAGAGGGGACCACACAAGGATGTGGATACCAGGAAGATGATCCACTGGGGGCCACCAAAGTACCTTCTATCACCTGAACTGACATGAAGATGGTTCTAAGAAAATGTATATTACATGGAATAAAGCAAGTTATGAAGAATATGAGTTGTAGAATAATCCCATTTGTTTAGGCATGGTAAACATGTGAACACATTACATATGTATATAGACATGGTTATCTGTACATATGTAAATTTGTATATGTATGTAAATATGTACTTGCATGTGTGAGGAAGAAGTCTAGAAGGATACACAGTTAACAGTGGTTACCTCTGGGGATTAGGGCAGGTAAATTTTAGGTAAAAGTGTATATACCCTGCTGTATTGCTTGGGTCTTTCTCATCATGATGATATAATACTTTTATAATTTGAAAAAAATACATATTTCAAATAAGAGAGAAAGTTTTAAAAGTAATAACAACAAAATTGACCAGGTAGGAAAAAACCCTTATAATTTGGAGTCAATCTTTGTAGATCAGAATTAATGTCAAGTACATAACGATCTTACTTACAAAGCAGAAATAGGGACACAGACATAGAGAACAAACGTATGGATACCAAAGGGGAAGGGGGGGGTGGAATGAATTGGGAGATTGGGATTGACATATAAACACTATTGATACTGTATATAAAATAGATAACTAATGAGAACTTACTGTATAGCATGGTGAACTCTACTTAATGCTCTGTAGTGACCTAAATGGGAAGGAAATCCAAAAAAGAGGGGATATATGCATACGTATAGCTGATTCACATGCTGTACAGTAGAAACTAACACAACATTGTAAAGCAACTCTACTCCAATAAAAATTTTAAAAATTAAAAAAAATAAATGGAGGTTAATTGAATATGAAACATCATGATGCCGTTGATGAAAAGGAACTTTAGCTGTTAAAGGTAATTTTATATGTAACTGGCCTTGTTAGCTTCGTACCTGCTTATAAAATACATGGATATTTTAATGACTGTAATGGTGTTAAGTGGATTTCTAATTGAACGTGTTATATAACTTGGATGAACCCTTTCCGTGTTTCAGAGGTGAATCTCTAGATAACCTGGATTCCCCAAGAGCCAGTTCTTGGCGACAGTCCCCTTGGCTCAACCAGCCTTCAGGAGTCTATGCCACTTCCTCTGTCCAAGACTGCAGTCGCCCCCCACCTCAGCTGCTGTCCACATCGAACCGTGCCTACATGCGGAACCCCTCCTCCAGCGTACCCCCTCCCTCGGCGGGTTCCGGGAAGACCACCGCCCCGTCCCCCATACCGCGCAGCCCTTCCCCTGCGGTTCCGCAGCCAAGCTGCCAGCCACACAACAGGTGAGGCCCTTTGGATTTTCCCTCTTCTTCCCTTCGTCTCAAGGGGTAGTATTTCATTAAAAATTTCCCAAAATCTTGTCCAAGCTTTCCAATGAAAAAAGAAAAACAAGCCTTTTTGAGTGTGTCAGATTCAGTGTTCCTTTCCCAAATCAGTTCCTTGCTATCTTTCCATGCCAACCCAAGAGCATTTATGGATGTCTTGTGAAGCCATTGGAGGCCTTTAAAATGTTTACTTCATTGCCACTGCCTCGTTTACTTGGGCCTGTGGTCAGTGTCTTAGATGCAGACGGACCTGAACAGTTGTCACTGTGGGATCATAAAAATATACAGTAGCTCAAGAATGCATGACAAATTGATGAGTAAAAGCAGTATTGTAAAATGTTTGACTGTTTTGATGAGACTGTAATATAAAATCATTTTATAGGAACTGAGTATAAAAGGAAAGCATTATAACCCAGACCCATCGTCTGTGGAACTTTGAACAAGCTGGCTTAAAAAATTCTTAATTTAGATATGGCATTTTGGGTTTTTGATTTCCAAAACCATTGCTTGTCTCTTTTCTGGTTTTCCAACATCTTGCTCAGACTACGTCAACTGAATTCTGCAGGTCATATGCTGCGGGAACTGTGTGAGAGTTGTAATGGTGGGTCTTGACACTTGCCTTGTGGTATGGGTTAAAGCTCAGATTATCAACATGTGTTGGGGTGTTATATCTGTGTAGCTTCTCCACAGATCACTGATGCTTCACGAAGCCACATACAGCAGTGTTTCTGTTGAGACCTGAAGGGAGTTCTACTGGCCTATGCTACTTTTCATCGCTATTGAAATACTGAAAAGTAGAAACACAATGATTAATATTGGGATTTTTTTTTAAGCTATCAACTAAAGGATTTCGTTCAGAGAAGATATTTTTATCTAGCTAAAATGTTGCTTGTGCCAGGATTTATAAAATATGTATCAGGGAGCTTAAATTAAGAGAAGAAGAGATGAGGATTTTTGGTAAATTTGGAGGGAAGATAGGGGACTGCAGAGTGGGGGGAAGCCAGAGGAGAGAGAGAGTACCTGTTTCCTTACTGAGAACCCTGCCCTCGGAAAGCAGAAAGGAGACGGGGCTGTGGACCTCTCTGCCCTGAAAAGGTCTCTATCTAGAGCACGTGGTGCTCTAACGTGAGGCACTCAACAGCTATGCCCTTTCCAATGTCACTGAAGTGCTGTGCCAGTCCAGTGGGATGCAAAGATAAGAAGTAGCCTTCACCTTTCAGCCTGGGAGAAGAGATAAGCCTTGTAAACAAAGCAAAGTAGAAACTTGCCTTACCTATCTAAATGGTAGCTGTCGGGCAGTTTTCATGTCATTCTCCACAGAGGCAGTCCTGTAAGCCAGAGGCACAGTCAGGAAAGCACTGATACTTCTGTTTACCTAGAACATCGGGTGAATGAGAAAGAGGTTGAGAAAATAAGGTTGAGGCGGTAGGTTGAATAGACTTGCAACACCTCTCGGAAGCTGGGGCTGCTCTTTCAGTGTTCGATGAGCAGAAGACATGATTAGAGCTGTGCCTTGGTGGGTTTACCTGGCAATATGATGTCGGCTGCATTAGAGGAGGGGGGACTGTTGCTGAGTACAGATGTGGTCTGAGGGCGATAGCATCGCGAAGGGCAGAATGGATTGATTACACGGAAATCGTTCATGTATGTGACTAGATGTCAAGGGTTCCGGCGCCATCGTGGAGATCCATCAAGGTACAGTATAATCAAGGCATACTTTGGGTGGCTGGTGAAAGTTTTCCTGCCACAGGTATATAAAATAGTTTCGTAAACTATGATTCACGTTAATACCAGAGTGTGATTTTTAGATAAGAGCTTTGAGCTACTCGGATGAAAGCCACCCTTCCATTCTTGTTCTACGTCTAGGTCGGTCAGTGGGAAGCGCGTGTGCTCCTATTGTCATAACATTCTGGGCAAAGGAGCCGCCATGATCATCGAGTCCCTGGGTCTTTGTTATCATTTGCATTGTTTTAAGGTGAGACTGAGCCAAACAGCCTGCAGGCCCGCATCGCTTTGCTTGGAGAGAGCATGGCTTCTTGCAGCGCTGGGTGTGGACCTGCCACTAACAAGCTAGGTGCTGCCTCTGTCGGTCTGTGCTGCACTTTGAATCACAAATGGCCTGCTACTGCTACTAGGTTCTCAAACCTTGAACCTGGCTTCAAAAATTAAAGCCGGAAGCACTATGCACTTCCTATTTCCAATCTAAGATTCTGTAAGTAAAATTTACAGTGCGTAAATGCTTTCTCTGACATGCTGCCACGGTTGTTAACAGCATGGGGACATGAATTATAACAGTGTCCAAAGCCTAACTTTGAATAGGGAGAGTATGAAAGGAAAAATAATGTATTTTTACAGTTGCACAGTCTGCTTGCACCTAGGGGGTTCTTGCACATAAGAAAGAAGTAGGGCTCTATGACTACCTTATTTTGCAGTATCTGTCTTCAGAAACACATCTGTTTGATTCTTGAACTTGCGTTGGGCCAGAGAGAGAAATTCCGGTGGTTGATCCTGGAGTTCTGCAGAGCTCAGCTTGTTTAAGCTTGTCTCTCTCTGGCTTGGGTTGTTCCTAGGCATAGCAGAATGAGTTAAAATTATTAGTGTTTGAGCACATGGAACCAAAATACCCAGCCTTGAAGGGAAAGAACCATGAGTGAACCTCACCGAATTGGTGCTGGGGTGAATGCCTGGGGTGACCCACCCCAGGGCAGAGAGCCAGAAACCCAGTCTTGGTGCCCTTCACCCGTTCCTTCCTGTGGTGCTTTATCCTCTCCATTCCGCTGGGAGAAAGGAAGACGCAATTTCTTTAAACCAATCAACGAATCATCTCTATTCTTTTGGTATATTTAGAGTGATATCTTGGCTCTTAATATTGGCTTTATGAATTCTTTAATGTCTCATCTGGCAGGCTTCCTTTTAATCTAATTATCTTTTGGCCTTTTTTTTTTTTTCCCTTTGCTGAAATGTATCTAAGAGCTTAGAAGCTGTATTTTGCTCAATTTTTTTTTTTTTTCTGGGAGTGCCCCAAGCTTTCTTGAGCTAAGCGTGGACGTTTCCTGTTTTTGCTTTTTTTTGTTTGTCTCCCAGTGTGTGGCCTGTGATCGTGACCTCGGAGGCTCTTCCTCAGGAGCCGAAGTCAGAATCCGAAACAACCAACTGTATTGCAACGACTGCTATCTCAGATTCAAATGTAAGAGAGCAAATCAGGGAGAAAATTTCTTGTCTTTTACGGAGACCACGGGTTCCCATGCATTTCCCTGAACCTACCACCAGCTCCCCTTCAAGCTCCCTGCCCCAGAGCTCCAGGCTTTAGGAATCTCAGAGTATCCCCTTCAAAGAGGGTCCGGTGAGCCGGTCAGTGGGTCAGTGCTCAGGATTCCAGCCACACAAGGGTGGGTGTAGGACCAAGGAACCAGAGAGGGATGCGTGCTGAGAGTCAGGACGGTGTGCCATGCAGTCTGCTCAGAGTCTGGAGAAACTTCTGATGACTCAAGCATACAAATCAACCAAGACCGACAGTTAAAATGAATCTTCTGTATAGACTCTCATCAGTTTCTTGGCTAAGAAACTCATCATTTTAGCTGATTTCTAGTATTTACCAATGGGGTCTGATTATGTGATTTAGAATATGATCAACTTTAAAAACTGTGGTTTAAAAAGGTAATAAAAAATAGTCAGTGTATGCTTTGTTACTCTATAATCATATGCTATCAAATTATACAATAATTTAAAAGGAGAGCATTAATTCTGACGACATAGTGTTTCAGTGTCATTTTTGGAAAAATTGAGTTTTTCAAAAACTTCACGTGCTATTCTGTGTCTAAGCATGTTTTTGCCTGTAAGTGTGTTATAAACATAGGATAGCGTAAGTAGATTGCATATCGTTTATAGCTACATAAAGACAACCATTCCTCCTTTTTATATTTTGAGCCTTGATGCTGGTAACATGTGTTTCTTCCTTATTGTGAAAGGGTGTTTGTTACAAGTGGTATCAGCCAAACCATATGCTTTTGAGCTCTGAGGTATTTATATGGGCTTTATGTGAAGAGTGCTTTGGAAATGGCTTCAGCCCAGTCAACTCTCTCTTATCTGTCACCGTGATTTGAGCCTTCTCACCCTGTTGGTCCAGGCCTTTCCTGGATGCCAGCATTGAGGTTGGAGAGTGTCAAGGCTGGGCATGGAATGGGGGGGCAGTGTGTGTATGTGTGTGAGCTTTTCTCTCTTTAGTCAAAATTCCAAAGCCAGATATAATTGATTTTTGGAATCATCATGGAAAAATTGCCCATGCCTTTTCTCTCCTCCAGTACAAATAATAGAGAGTTGAGTGTAACTTGTTTCTATATCAGCAGTTAATTTTTACTCCATTTTTGCAAAGAAAGACTTGTAGAACCCAGAGGTGTGGTTTGCCCAGCTTTATCCTAAGTGAGTAACAGGATAAGTCTTTCTACCTCATGGGGTCATTCTCTGAGCGATTCCTGCTATGTATCCCAGGTGGCGATATTCAAGTGTTTCTGAATCTAAGCACTTTTCTTTCTTCTCTCCTTGCCTGATCAGCTGGACGGCCAACCGCCATGTGATGTAAGCCTCCACACGAAAGCACTGTTGCAGATAGAAGAAGAGGTGTTTGCTGCTGATATAGAGCTATAAATATATGTTGTATGTCCTTTTGCTCTCTTTTTTAAAAAGAATAATACTTTTTCTGGCCTCTTTAGATTACATCAGAGCATTATAGTCTTGGTAGAACCTGTATTTTTGTTGTTTATTTATAAGAAGGTTATTACGTGTGGGGAAAAGTGCAGTATTTCCTTTTTGAATTCAGCCTTATAAAAGCACAAGGGAAAAATAAGAACTTCAAAATATTTTTTTGATGCTGATAATGATCTAGTTTGACTTTCTAGTGGTGTTTTGAGGAGGGTTATTTTATTGTTTTTTTTTTTTTTTTTTAAGTTTTGGAAACATTTGAAATAGTTAATATAAATAAGTAATTGCATTTGCTCTGTTTATTATAATGTATTCTAAATTAATGCAGAACCATACGGAAAATTTCACTAAAATCCACCCCCAAATTTGCTTTCTATATCCTTCTTTTCATTTATGTAATATTACTAAATTTTTTTTTAGCTTATATGACATTTTATTTGCTTGATGAGGGGAGCTCTATTTTCTTCACCAGAATTGTCACTAAGCAATTCCCAGTAGAAATTGCTTCTTTTCATTCATGGAAAATCATCATGGTTTGTATGCCAGAAGTTTTCTCCAGAAACTAGTGAGCCTTTCTGTTCAACTGCATTTGTAAATAAACTGGCTGATGCATTTAAAGAGTGGTTCTTTTTCTTCTGTGTGTGTCTCTGTTTGTCTCTCTTCCAAGCCTTTTAATTATGTTTCAGTGTGTGGCTTTTCTCGATACTATGTTTTATTTAGCATCTTTACTGAGGTATAAATTGACATACAATAAAATGCACATATTTAAATCGTACAATGACAGGTTTTGACATGTGTCTATACCTATGAAACTATGACTGCAATCGTGATATTGTTTTTCCTGAAAAATTTTAACAGGAAACTTTATTTTTGATGGAAAGTTGTTTTCGAATGCAATACGTTTTTATGGTGAGAGGTGAAGTGAATGGTGAATTGTTGGATGATTTACATAGAATCTTTACATATTCTTTTGCTTCCTCAGTGATAAGTTTAGAAAATCTATAGGATAAAAAAATCTATAATGTTTTAGAAATCTGGAGTGAGAGTGCAAGAACGCAAGACTTCAGCATGTTTTGAGCAAAAATGTAAACTTGCTTGAATCCTTTATAACAAGGAAACTGGAGTGGTTAATTCTAGGATATGAGAACTGTACTGGGATAGGTTAGAAATATATAAGAAGCTGTAATGTGGGAGAAAATAAAAAATTTAGTTCCAGTTTTTATTTTTGTTTAGTATTCTTTATTTCTGATTATTAGAGTAATGTGTGTTTTTTGATGAAAATTTATCAAGTACCTAAAGCGTAAGGAATATAATTCTCAATTCCAAACTTCAAAGACAAGAGCTCTGTGTTTAAACTCAATCCGTACATAGTTATTTATCCTGTGTTCCTAGTTAACATTGGCCTGTGAATTTTTCCATGTTCTTAAAACCATTTCTATTTATTTTTATTAATCGTTGCACAATGCTCCATTGTTTGGTGCTGTTAATACTTATCTGATAGTTCCTCTACTGCGTGCATCTCAATTGTTTCTAATATTTAACACTTTTTTTAAACAAATAGATTTTATTTTTTTTTAAAGTGATGTAACAATTACTTTTATTTTTTCCCCATTATTTTTATTTTTTATTGGAGTAAAATTGCTTTACAATGTTGTGTTAGTTTCTGCTGTACAGTGAAGTGAGTCAGCTATATGTATACCTGTATACCCTCCCTCTTGGACCTCCCTCCCCCCTTCCCTCCCTCCCCCATCTAGGTCACCACAGAGCACCGAGCTGAGCTCCCTGTGATATATATAACATGGTTATATATACTGTATGTATGCATATATTTCTAGTATAAAGTCTGTGATGGACTCTCCATGATCATATCTATTTCTTTATATTATTTTCATAGACATGAGATTATTGGCTCAGAGGTTATGTATCTTAGGGCTGTCATGATACATATTGCCACAGTGGTTTCCAGAAAGATGCTACCAACTTAGACTCCCACTAGCGCCACACAGGCTTGTTCATCTCAATGCATGTTCACCAAAAGGAATTTCCGTTGCCTTGTTCTCTGCCTGACATATAGTAGCCCTCAGTATGCAGTAGCTGAATAAATTAATAAACCACTGCTTCAATTTCTGTCTTGTTAATTCTGCTTGTTCCTGCCTCTAGTACAAGCTTTAATTCTTACCTCACAGTTTTAGTTTTCTCATCCAACATCTTTACTGATCAGTACTCCTTTTCATGTAAATCCTTTGTCTTTTCATCTTAACCTTGTATACTGTTTTTTTTCTTCTCTGTACATTCTTATGACTTTTTTCCTCATCTCTCATATTATCTTGTTAAGTGATAATAATTTTGTTAGTACAAGTTGTTAGGACAGCTTTCAGAGATTTTCTTCTAAGACACCGGTGTTATAGCACCTTTGTATATGCCCATGAGAATTTGTAACTTCATTTAGGAACAAGGAAAGATTCAGTCATTCAACATTCTTTATTCAAACGGTATGTGCCAGGCACAGTTTTAAGCACTGTAGATAGTGCAATGAAGCAATACAAAGTCTTGTCTCTGACTGGGCTTAGATTTCTAGTTGGGGGAGACAATGATAAACACAGTAAGATGTAACATGCATGTGGAGATAAGGGCGTTGAAGAACAAATGAGCAGGGCAAGGAGGCTCCATGAGTGTTGGAAGGGAAAGTTCCCTGGTGCCTTTTTATATGGGTTGTAGAGACAGCCTCTCTGATATTTGAGCCAAAGCCTGAAGGATTGAGGGAGCAAACCTTACAGATATCTGAGGGGAATGCATTCTGGATATAGAGAATAGCAAGTTCAAGAGTCTTGAGGCAGGAGAATATTTGGTGTGCTCAGGAAGCGACCATGTGGTTGGGACGGATCAAGTGAGAGCGATATGAGCAAGGAGGTGTGGGGAGGGGGACGCGGGTCTGCTGAGCAGGACAGAGACATTGGAGGGTTGAGCTGAGGAGTGAAATGAACTGACTTATGTTTTAAAATGACTGCAGACCACCACATAAACAATAGGTTGCAGAAGAGTAAAGGTAAAAGCAGGGAGGCGAGTTCGGAATCTATTGAAATTGTCCAGGCAAAAGATGTTCACTTCAACAGGGCGGGAGCAGGGGAGGTGACGAGGAGTTGGCAGATTATACAGTGTGCATATGTATCTCGAAGATGAAGTGACAGAATTTGGTGATGGATTGGATGTAGCATAAGAGAAAGGGAAGAGTCCAAGTCTCAAGTGTTGTCTTGAGGAGCTGAACATGGAACCACCACTTTCTAAAATGGATAAGGTGGTAGGTGGAGCCCAGTTGGGGTTGGTGGGGCAGGGAGATCAGAGTTTGGTTTTTAAACGTGGTGAGGTCTGAACAGTGTATTAGATAAACTAAATGACAGTGTCGAGTGGGCAGCTGGCTGTGCAAATCTGGAGTTCAAGGCAGAAGTCCAGGCTGGAGATGTAAGTGTAGGGTCATCAGTATATAGATGGAATTTAAGCTGAGAATCAAGAGGACATCACCTGGATTCTGACTAATTAGAGCAAAGAATATCTCAGAAGGACCAATTCCTGGGGTCCTCCAGCATTGGAGATCAGAGATGCAGAGGCAGGAGAAGAACCCACACACTGGTGTTCTGGAAATCAAGTCAAGAGCGTATTTCAAGGCGGAAGGGACCTGCTGTGTCAAAGGCTACCCAGAGATGCAGTAAGATGAGAACCCAGTTGATGACTGGAGATCATGTACATTTTGGTGTTGGTGGATTGAGCACCTCAGATGTTCAGTTGGAGGGGTCTTTCACGTACTACACAGTACCCAGCCCAATTTCCAGTGCCTAGCAACCTCTGAATGTCGTGATGTGTTGTCTGTTTACCCAGTGAGATGAACTGAGGGAGAGCTTGGAAAGCCATCTCCAGGCCACGTTCTGTCCGTACCCTCCCCCATGATATGTTAGGAATCAGAGCTGCACTTCCCAGTGTGTTGTGAGTGAGTTCCGTTGACGCATGTGCTGCTTCCCCTTCACCACTTGCCCTGTAGTTTTGGGGACTCTCAGAATGTCCTGGAAACAGAGGTACTGGGGTTAGAGTGCACTGGCTGCTTCCAGAGGCAGAGACAGCCAGCTGGGTTCTGTTCTGCCGTGTTCTGAGACGCAAACTTTGGGTCTCTCGGCTGAGGCCCCAGACTTGGTCGCTCTGCCTCACTTCAAGCTACAGACAAGCTTTGGTCCTTAAATTATGATTCACAGTTGAGTTTCATGGTAGTTGATTGAAATTCTGTACCCTTCCACCCCCTGGCGTCTAGCATTGCCAGTGGAAGATCTCAGTGTTAAGGCTTTTCATCACTTTCAATGTCTCCATGTATGCTTTGTAGGAAGCAGGGAGAGGCCAAGTCAGAAATTGCCATCTAGGTGCC
This sequence comes from Eschrichtius robustus, assembly GCF_028021215.1. NCBI lineage: Eukaryota > Metazoa > Chordata > Mammalia > Artiodactyla > Eschrichtiidae > Eschrichtius > Eschrichtius robustus. The sequence continues at coordinate 51,221,535 of NC_090841.1, forward strand.
ATATATTTTTTTTATTAATTAATTAATTAATTTTTGGCTGCATTGGGTCTTCATTGCTGCGCACAGGCTTTCTCTAGTTACGGTGAGCGGGGGCTACTCTTGTTGCGGTGTGTGTGCTTCTCATTACGGTGGCTTCTCTCGTTGCAGAGCACGGGCTCTAGGCACACCGGCTTCAGTAGCTGTGGCTCGCGGGCTCAGTAGTTGTGGCTCGCGGGCTCTGGAGCGCGGGCTCTGGAGCGCAGGCTCAGTAGCTGTGGTGCATGGGCTTCGTTGCTCCACAGCACGTGGGATCTTCCCGGACCAGGGCTCGAACCCGTGTCCCCTGCATTGGCAGGCGGATTCTTAACCACTGCGCCACCAGGGAAGTCCTAGATGCCATATTAAGACATAAGAAAGTTCTATGTTTTAAAATTTTGTAAATATTCTTTAAAGTTACCCTTTATAATCTTGACTTAAAGAGGCTGTAGGTACAAGTGTATTCTCTAGCCTTTCATTTGTTTTGTTTACACATGAGAATTATCTGTGTGTTTATGGGGAGGAATAATCAGAGTGCTGGGTCCATTGGGAATCTTTACAAGAGGCAGGGATCAAAAAATATCACCGTCATTTCTGCTGGCACACTTCCTGCTTCTTCCTACTTGAATTAAGCTTGGCAATTGAGTAGCCAAGAGAAGAGCTCTTTGTCCTCTGTGTTTGTGGGAGAACCACATGGGGGGAGAAGATGGCACATGGCCTGTGGACAGCCAGCTTCATAAGACAAGGCCAAGGAAGGATTGAGGGGCCAGGCCATTTGTGAGTGGCAAATTCTAACATTCAGTCTGTCCCAAAGAGGTAGTGGGGAGGAGTGAGTGAGTGAGAAGAGTAGAAGGAAGGGATGATTTCTTCACTAATTTTGAGAAATCAAAAGTTTTTATTTTATGGGTAGGCATGACTGGTATAGAAGGGGAGAGGATGCTTTTATCCCCTGTAGTCATTAAAACCCGGAGCCTCTGCAGTGCTAGATTCAGAAAGGAAAGTAGCATGAAAATTAAATTTGTTCTATTCAAGAATGTAATTTAGGCATTTTATTCAGTACTTAATTTTCATTTCTATCATGGTGTGAGAAGTAGCAAAAAAAAAAAAAAAAAAAAAGAAATTAGCTGGGTTCCAAGGAATAGGCCTGGAATAATAACTACTGCCTGATTGTTAGTTGAGAGACATCTCTAATAGTGTATATGCCAGGGCTGGGATTTTACTCGTTTTATTTACCGCTCTAACATCAATCAATACTTTTTTGCAATCTGGAAGAGGCGTTAAGGTGTGCTAATGCAAGTCCCAGTTTATACCAGTAAAAATGGCATAAAAAGAAACTGAACTGTTTGTAGTGAGGTGGATGGACCTAGAGTCTGTCATACAGAGTGGAGTAAGTCAGAAAGAAGAAAAACAAATACCGTATGCTAACACATATTTGGAATCTAAAAAAAAAAAAAGGTTCTGATGAACCTAGGGACAAGGACAGGAATAAAGACAGAGACGTAGAGGATGGACTTGAGGACACAGGGAGGGGGAAGGGTAAGCTGGGACGAAGTGAGAGAGTGCCATGGACATATATACACTACCACATGTAAAATAGATAGCTAGTGGGAAGCAGCTGCTTTGCACAGGGAGATCAGCTCGGTTCTGTGTGACCACCTAGAGGGGTGGGATAGGGAGGGTGGGAGGGAGATGCAAGAGGGAGGGGATATGGGGATATATGTATACATTTAGCTGAATCACTTTGTTATACAGCAGAAACTAATGCAATATTGTGAAGCAATTATACTCCAATAAAGACGTTAAAAAAAGGCATTTAAAAACCCTAGTATGTGTTTAAAATCCATGTGTACAGGACAGGAAAAAAGCAATTTTCAGATTAATGTCATAAAACATGGAGGGGAGTGTATTTGATGAATACAAAGCAATCCTTAGTCTCATGGAGGGGAAAGGCACATACCCAAAGGATTCTAGTGCCTGGTAGAAAAGACCAGGGCTACGAGAGAAATCCAGTGTGTGAGAATCCATGAGACATTTACATTTACATTTACATTTACTCAGTTGTGAAGCAACTTCACAGCCGAGTTGATATTTGAACTGCATCTTTAAGAGCAGACATAATCTTAGCAGATAGAGCATGCAGAAGGAACAAAATACCATTTCTGAGTTGGGATCAAATCCCTAGAGGTGCCTCCCTTACGTTGTATTCGATCGAAACTATACACACTTTGGCCTCTTTTGCAGAGGAATGAGGAGATCCCTAGATACACTATGTGGGACCATGTCTCCATGGAGTGGTGAAGATCTGACGTAGGGTGGTGAGACTGCAAAAAGGAATAAGTCAATGGATGAGAGATCATGACACGTGTCAAAGACATGACACGACCTAAAGAGAAGCAAAAGAATAGCTGTAGGACCCCAAGCCTGGGTAGTGTAGAGACTGATATTGTTGAGAAAGGAAATGAGTTCTGTTTTGGACATGCCACAGTACTACAGGGTTGACATACATGGAGAAGAAGTAGGTGAAGGTAGCTGGAAGTAGGGGTTTGGGTTTAAATAGAAATGACATCCGTTAAAGTTGGGTCGTTTGCAAGCTCAAATTGACTTAGATATAAGTTTATTTCCTCACCTGAGAGAAAGTCAAGAAGGTCAGTTCATCCAGCAGTTTAATAATGTCATCAAAGGCCCATATCATTCATCTCAGGCTGTTTGGCCATCACAACCCTGGCTGCTCCTAAGGCTGCTTATTACCACGGTTGCAAGATGGCAGACAGGCCCCATGCTTCTTTTTTCATATTCACTGGAAGAGACTCTGAGCCCTCATTGCTCTTCAGCTTATAAGGGGCCTTTTCCAGAAGCCATTAGCCAAACCTCTCTCTTCTCATAGGCCAGCCTTGGGTTATTTGACCATTTTTGAACCAGGGGGCCCCCTTAAGTAAGAATCAACTTCCCGGTGATGCGATTGCTAACTAATGGGAGTTTGGTGGAGTAAATGTTGGGGGGTTAACCACAACGTTTACCATAGTTAGCCTTTATGAATTCTCTTAAAAATTGAGTACTTGTATGAATATTATGTGAGACCCTGTCTTTCAAAATTAGAACCTTGTAAGTCAGCGAGTTTCTTAAGGAACACTATAGAGAGAACAGGGGAGGGGACAAGAATATTTCCTTCTGTCGTACCCACCAAGGATCATGGGAGGGAGTACTTGAGAAAATTTGATCTGTTCAAGCAATCATGAAGAGATCATGGTGGTGATGAGGTGAAAAATTGGTAACCTGGATAATTTGTAAATACTTGTGAATACTTTGTGAATATAAAGTGTGAAAAATAGTCTCATACTTTTTCCGGTTTCTTCTATAAAAATTCATGAAAGGGAATGCTGGGTTAAATGCTCATCTTCTTATGATTAAATTTTAAACTTAAGATTGTGGGTTTTAGGTACTGTAATCCCATGATATTGTTTAATACATTTAGTTGACCCAGTAATTCTCTTGGTGATTCTGTTTGACGATTCCGTGTGAAGCTCTTTAATGCTTACACTGTAAAGATCCTCAAAGCTCGTCATGGAGAGTATTTTTCAACACCAGTTTTATAACACAATCCTGTGAAAGATTATCAAAACTCCTTGCTATTAAAATTAGATTGGGAAAAATAGGATTTACTGAAAATTCCATAGGAGAGACCTATTAGAATCAGGAAAAGGATGGAGCAGTGCTTTCCAGGTTACATTCAGGCTTTTAACTTAATATTTTTGTGTGCTACTTGCTATTACTTAAATTTTGTGTGTGTGTGTGTATTTTTGATAGCTAAAGTGCTTTATTAGATCTGTAATGAATTCAGTGTCACAGACCTGCATGGGAGGCGTTGGACTGCCTGTTGCCATTTCAGGCTAAATAGAGAGTTCTTCTTACATTTGTCGGAAGCTCATTTGCCCTTGCAACCTGTTCTACGGCAGCAGGAAAACATGCATCACAGATGGCCAAGAGAGCTCCTGGGTCAAGCTTGCAAGTCCTCTGTGTTCTTAAATCCATTTCTACCTCCAAATCAGACTAGCTTCCTGGGAGCCCTTAGTCGTAAAATACTGACTTTGTGTCAGTTTCAAGTTCGGATGTATAATGAGGTTTAGGATATCCATGCTGCCTTCTTTCTGAATACGTTTAAGTTCTAGGGTCAGGAATACAGCTGAAGAGGAGGCCAATGGAAGTGCAGAGAGAAGCCAAGAAAGAGCCTCTCCCATGACCTGAGTTCACCTTAACAAGTCTTTATTGAGTATTCACTGTGTGCCAGGTGTATTAGGGACACGGTACAAGTGTGGTATTTTCATACTATAAAATAACTATGAATTCAGCTATGAAAATTGACATTTTTATAATTAAAATTATTTACAAACAATTTTTTTTTCACACACACACACTGTGTTTTATTTTTACAAGAGATAAATAAACTGACACCAAGCATTGTAAATGGATGATCACAATACAAACAATTTTTACTCGAAATTAATATATACTTAGAGCTCCATTCCACCTGAAGGCAAGAAAACTCAAATCTAGTCTTGCCTATTTCTTCTCTCCAGCTTTTTCAGATTTAAGTCCAATCAAATCAGGATATTCCCTAACCCATCTTCTGCCCCATAGTTGTTATCTGACCTTGGCTTGGTTTACGTGGTGACAGAGTCATGGCCCCGTGGTGGGCCTGTGGAAGCACCTCGTTCTATGCACGTGGTTGCTATGCCAGTGATCACTGCAGCACCTAGCATCCTGTCGTGTCTTTCTACTTGGTTAGCCCTTCACGATGGCATCCACTGGGGTGTCAACTCTCCCATCTGATCCATGGCTTGAAGGACCGTGCAGCACAGGTCACCCAGTGTTGAGCTTCAGCCCTCATCCCTTCATCTCAGGCAGGTCATCTCTTTGGGTCAACAGGTCTGCTCTGTCAGCCAAAGGTCCTCTTTGCCCCTTGATCCTGAATCAAGTCTGCAAAGTCCCTCTTTCACATAAGGAAACATACAGCTTCCAGGGATTAGGATGGGAACATTATTTGGTGTACCACAGTCACTTTGATATTTACCAACTAAAACCAGGAGTTAGTATTCTCCCCTTTTGCCACTATTTAAAAAGAGATCATTAGGATGATTCTGACTAAAAATGTTAACGTTTTTTTCTCGAATAATATTTATAAATGTGTGCTCATCACTAAAAGATGTAATAAAATGACATTTGTCGTCTCAGTAGGCTTAATTTTCAGTGGGATAGTGGTGGGTCCAGTGACCTCTGCGTTGCCCGTTTTGCCTCATTTCTTTGGGCGCAGTCTCTAAAATGATGGGCAAGATGATCCATTGTGCTGTACGAAGAACATATTAGAAAGTTTATTTATATGTGTTTTTATATTGGAAGAGAAACATTTTTAAGCATTTCTGGTATTTCATAGAAGGGTTGACACAGACACGCTTGTCTTTATGGCTGTGTTAGTCACGTGTAGTGCAGAATGCGTAGTGTAGTATGTAGATGTCCTGAGGGCTGAATCGGCACCCCACCCTGTGGCGGGGTGGACAGTGGTTTCTTCATTTGGCATGTTGTGATGTATTACAATTTATTTATCTCATCACTTTGCAAGCAAGATTTTTAGAAACATGAGGAACATGAAGAAGAACATCTACAATTTTTCTAGTGATGCATAAAGTCAAGTAAGATTTAATCTCTCCTTGACATACTACATACAGTAATAAATGTTTACAAGCATCTTTTGAGCTTACATAATAGCAGATGCATATAACGGCAATCCCCTTGCTCTTCCTACTGAGGTTAAAATGGCTGAAATAAAATACCGGAAATAACATGGAAACTGACACAGGTATATTCCTTTGTCAGCAAATATTGCTGAAAGAGGCACAGAAAACATCACTGAAGTAGAGAAGAAACAAGAATGAGAGCAAATAATTTGGTGTGAGACGTTTGCTCCTTAATACACGTGTCTCCATCGTATCTCAGCTTATGGTATTTGCTAAATTGTTTCAATGATGAAATACAAAAAGAACTATGAGCCATTAAAATGTTTTAGGAGACTGATACTCAACAGTAAGTTACTTCTTTATTAAAAACAAGGGACTTCCCTGGTGGCACAGTGGTTAAGAATCTGCCTGCCAATGCAGGGGACACGGGTTTGAGCCCTGGTCCGGGAAGATCCCACGTGCCTTGGAGCAACTAAGCCTGCATGCCACAACAACTGAAGCCCACGTGCCTAGAGCCCGTGCTCCACAACAAGAGAAGCCACCGCGATGAGAAGCCTGTGGACCGCAACAAAGAGTAGTCCCTACTCGCCGCAACTAGAGAAAGCCCGCGTGCAGTAACAAAGACACAATGCAGCCAAAAATAAATAAATAAAAATAAGTAAATTTAAAAACGTTTTATGGTAAAACTGGGTACATTTACCCATTGATGGAATGACTATTTTGGAATAAAAAAGATTCCAGAATATAGTTACAGATATAGTCTGTATATCTGTATAATTAGTATAGAATATAGAGTCTCTATAATATTACTATATTATTTTTACTGCATCATTTATTGCAAGTTTTAGTCTCAAATTGTAGTCAGAAATTAGCAAATGTGGTTCATTTTATAAAAAACAGGATCCTTTTTCAGCTTTATTGAGGTATAATTGATGAATAAAATTGCCAGATATTTAAAGTATACAACGGGCTGATTTGATACACACGTACATTGTGAAAGGATTTCCCCCATGGAGTCAATTAACACCTCCATCACCCCACACAGTTATCCTTTTTATTTGGTGAGGGCATTTAAGTTCTACTCTCTTAGCAAATTTCAAGTATACAATACAGTGTTATCAACTATAGTCACCATATTGTACATTAGATCCTCAGACCTTACTCATCTTATAATTGAAAATTTATACCCTTTTACCAACATCTCCCTATTTCCTCCACCCACAGCCCTGGGCAACCACTTTTCTACTCTTTAAAAACAAGATCTTTACTAGAATAAAATAACATTTTGTAATGAGATAGGAAATGACCGTGAAAATATATTTTTGCTACACTTGATGGCAACAGTGTTTGATGGCTTTGTTTTCATTACTTTGGCAGTGGTTGAAGATATTTTGCATTTTTTCCTTTGCAAAAAAAAAAAAGGGGGGGTTTCAAATTTGTTGACCTTTTCCCTAAGTGGCTGCCTGTAGTTTTCCTAGTAGATATTTAAAATACAAAAACAAGCTTAATAATCTTCTTGTACAATAAAGGTGATAAAAACAAATACAATGCGTAACCCCTTTTGAAAGAAACATATGCTATGAGAGAACAGTTTGAAAATTAAATGTGTAAAAAGTTTCCATTGTTATATGGTTTTGTTGCAAAAAAACCCCCTAAATATTACACACATAACAATTCTCATTAGAAACTAAAACGTTTAACAGTATTTTCAAATGATATATTTTTAGCAGAATTTGAACCAGTTTGTTTAAATATACACAAAAGGCAGAGGACTCGGTGAGTGAAGGTAGTGGGATGGAAATTAACTAGCTCATCTTTTTTTTTTTTTTTTTTAATTATTATTTATTTATTTATTTGGCTGTGTTGGGTCTTCGTTTCTGCACGAGGGCTTCCTCTAGTTGCGGCAAGCGGGGGCCACTCTTCATCGCGGTGCGCGGGCCTCTCACTATCGTGGCCTCTCTTGTTGCGGAGCACAGGCTCCAGACGCGCAGGCTCAGTAGTTGTGGCTCACGGGCCTAGTTGCTCCGCGGCATGTGGGATCTTCCCAGACCAGGGCTCGAACCCGTGTCCCCTGCATTAGCAGGCAGACTCTCAACCACTGCGCCACCAGGGAAGCCCTAGCTCATCTTTTTTTAAAAATAAATTTATTTATTTATTTTTGTCTGTGTTGGGTCTTTGTTTCTGTGCGAGGGGGCCTCTTCGTTTCTTTAGTTGCAGCGAGCGGGGGCCACTTTTCATGGAGGTGCGCAGGCCTTTCACTGTTGCGGCCTCTCGTTGCGGAGCACAGGCTCCAGACGCGCAGGTTCAGTAGTTGTGGCTCGTGGGCTTAGTTGCTCCACGGCATGTGGGATCCTCCCAGATCAGGGCTCGATCCCATGTCCCCTGCGTTGGCAGGCAGATTCTCAACCACTGCGCCACCAGGGAAGCCCCAAACTCATCTTTAACAAAACGTCTGCCTAAAAGGTAGATGGCATTGAGCAATGAGTAGTTGCTTAGTAAATTACTAAGTGTGACTCAGTAAACCAGCCAAGGACAAACTCCTTCCACCTGTCCCTTTGTGCCAGCCATGCACACCAAGGATGCCTGTACATTAGTCCACAACAAAATCTTCCAATCTTTGTATCACCAATCAAGATATTTTGTAAGATCAGAATATTCAGTCATATTGTGTTCATAAAAATATCTAGAAAAATAAACATTTTGAGGGAGGAAAGGCTTTATTTTCGTGCAGCAACGAGGACCCAACGCAGCCAAATACTAACTAAATTTATTTTAAAATAAATAAATAAATAAATAAAATAAAAACGTTTACAGTTCTGGCAACTGCAACCGAAAGAAGTAAAGTATCTCAGACCAGAACTGGAACGTAGGTCTTGTCCTGTTTGGGGTTTTCCCATCTTAAATCTTTTAAATGTATTTTTTTTTTCTAACGTCTTTATTGGAGTGTAACTGCTTTACAATGGTGTGTTAGTTTCTGCTGTATAACAAAGTGAATCAGCTATACATATACATACATCCCCATATCTCCTCCCTCTTGCGTCTCCCTCCCACCCTCCCTATCCCACCCCTCTAGGTGGTCACAAACCACCGAGCTGATCCCCCTGTGCTATGTGGCTGCTTCCCACTACCTATCTATTTTACATTAAATGTATTTTTAAAATTCCTCCAGGTGAAGGGAATTGCACTAAAACACACATCTGCTGGAGAATTGGAGCATTAGCAGTGGGACTCACTCTATTGTTTGGTTTTAATACACATGGGGTAGAAACTTGAACTTTCAGAGACACAAATCTCCACGTGAAAAGCCTTTAGTGATCAAATAAAGCACTCGGTCTCATCCTGAATTTTGCATTTTTCCATTAAGAGCTGTATTTACTTGTCCCCCAACTTGTTGATGGTTGGATCCAAGTTTTCTAAATATTTTGTATCACCTTCATGGCAATTAGCACTTAGAATGAGGGGCAGGACGCTGTGATGGTTAAGACAACAGTGCTGGGTCACAGGGTCTGTGGCTCCCTGCTTACCAGAGGTGTAACCCTGAGTGACTTACTTTCCCTCTCTGTGCCTCACTTATGTGTAAAACAAAAATGATATGGGGATTACTAATAACCTATATCTCAGGAGCTTCTTGTGACCAAGAACAGTCCCAAGTCAATTCATGTAACGCTCTTAGGAAAGCGGCTTGCCAGTAGAAACAGATAATGCACGTTAGCTCTTCAGCCGAATGGCAAACGCTGAGTGTTGGAAGAAAGAATAAATAATCAATCTTCTAAAAACTTTATTTCGGCTTTTGAGATGATACAGAGTTGACACAATTTTAGAAAATCAACAATAAATAACAGCTGAGAGTGCAACTATGTGCCTAATTCCCCATTTCTTTGGAAGGGTTTACTTGCAGCGTTCCTTTTATGTATTTTTAACAGTAGGTGGCAGTGTTGGCACAAGATGGGGAAAAAAAGTCCACCAGGGTTTTTTGTTTTTTTTTTCCTTTCCCCTTCATGTTTGATAACTTTCTGATTAGTTTTTGAATCACCGATCAGTCCAGTATCGGTAGTCTGGGCACACCCCAATGCTAAGTCCAACAGGAGAGCGACTGAAGGATTAACAGGAAATTTAAATGATCATTGCTTCATAAGGAGAAAATCCGGGCTGTTGCCATGTGGAGAATCTAGGTCCTTATTCCTCTATCAGATGATTACACCCTATTTTAGGGCTTTTGTTTTTTTTTTTTTCTGTGCGGGAGTAGATTTAGGAACGCTTCAGCTCATTAACCGGCGGCCTGCGGGCTGTCCCGGATCGCGCTGCCCGCTTAGAGAAGCGGTCCTGTCTCAGGCATCTCCACGTTTCCTCAGCTAATGAGCCACCTACACTCTGCCTGGGGGATTTTGTTGCAACCATTACTGACTCTCTTTGTGGGAGAGGCGAGTGACTGCCAAGACATTCGGGTCTTGCCTTTAAAAATTACCAGGTTTTAAAATAATTCTCATATTGTTTTAAGATTTTTCACCTGGAGCTTCTCTGAGAAGGGTGAAGGTAAGATTATCACCTGTTAAAATGAAAAAAAAAAAAAAAAAAAGCAACTGACACAACTGGGCAAAGGCATGGGGCCCACAGAAAGATGAGGAGAATTCCTACTCCTCCTATGAATTAGATTTTTACAATGTTAATTGAGCCCAAAGATTTCCCATCAGGCAGATGAACTCTTTAATGGATTTGGGCATATATCTCTGTCTTTATATCCACACACACACACAATTTTTATTCATTCAACCCACAGATATATTTTGATTGCCCACTATGAGCTAGGTATTGTTTACTGAAAAGCAATATATGACCTAAAAGTTGAGAACTGTTTTATTTGGTGGACAAAACGGAGGACTTAACCCTGGATGGCAGCCTCTCAGATAGCTCTGAGGGATTTCTCTGAAGAGGTAAAGGAGGAGACAGGGTTACAGAAGTTTTGCCACAAAAACCAAGTAGTCAGAACATCAGAAGATTGTGAGCTCCCTGGTGGCCTAGAGGTTAGGATTCCGGGCTTTCACTGCCATGGTGGCCTGGGTTCAATCCCTGGTCAGGGAACTGAGATCCTGCAAGATGTGCAGCGTGACCAAAAAAAGAAAAAAAAAAAAAAGATTACTGTTAATTAAAGGAAAACCAGACATCTTAAGTTAATGAATTTAGCGCTTTTCTCTGGATGGGAAGATGCAAGAGTCTGGGCTCACTGAAATCATTCCTTTGATATGCACCCTAACTACTAGGGTCAGTAGCCTGCTTTTCTCCATCCTGAATCCCCTCCGGGTGCACAATTGGTGGTGACTGCAGTGGCTGCTTGCTTGATGGCCACAACATCCTTTGTTTACTGATATGGCAGGTGACATTTTTCATCCACAGCACTGATATCAACAATGCAGATAAAGCAGTGAGTGAAACACGTAAGTCACCCCTCTTGTGGTGCTTATATTATAGGGCACACAAATGTGGCAGGTGGTAAGTGCTGGGAAATAAGTGGTGTAAAGTGATAGAGAGAGATGGGAAATGAAGGGGATTCTATTTAAGATAGGGTGGCCAGGAAAGGATTCCTGAGTGTGGTGACGTCTGAGCAAGCACCTGAATTACTATAGATCGTTCCTGTCTCCCCCAGATTCATATGTTAAATCCTAATGCCCGACGTCATGATATTTGGAGATGGGGCCTTTGGGAGGTAATTAGGTCTTGAGAGTGGAGCCTCCACGAATGGAATTAGTGCCCTTATAAAAGAGACTCCGTAGAGATCCCTTGTCTTTTCTGCCATGTGAGGACACAGTGAAAAGACGGCCATGTAAGAACCAGGAAGTGGGTCCTCACCAGACACCAAATCTACTGGCACCTTGATCTTGGATTTCTCAGCTTCCAAAACTAGGAGCAATAAGTTTCTGTTAACTAGAAGTCACCAGCCTATGTTATTCTGTTATAGCAGCTCGAGCAGACTAAGACATGAATGAAGTGAGGGAGTGAAACAGGCAACGTTCTAGGGTAAAACTATTCCAGAGGAAAGGGCATATAAATGCTCTGAGGAAACTGGGTGATAAGTCACTGAGACAATCAGGGGCAGATGCAGATTGATGGGGTCTGAAGCTTATGAAAATTAGCCACCCGCTTTAAGAGAGAATACAAAATTAGATACAAAAGTGAATATGTGAATAAAAATCCCAAGAAATGACAAAATTGTAAAAGTTGACAAATTGTGTAAGCATCAAAGTCCAATAAAGACACTTATACTCATTAACTGCCCGACACACCTATGAAATAGTTTTTTCCTGTAGTTTTGGCTACATACTCTTTGATTACTTCTTCATACAACTCTGGTGGTGTAATACATTTTTATAGAGATAATAGATAATTTAGTCTTTAACATCGTTGAGCAGAGTATTATTGACAGTTTATAAATTTCTTTCCACTTCACACTTCTTTTTGGCTATGCCATGTAAATTTTCAAGATTCTCAGAGTTGAAAAAATCTCAAACACTTCTTTGAAATATGAACTGTAAGATTTGGAAGAATTTTTCACAGAGAAAATTCTGGTTTCGTTCATTTCCACTATGAATACTTTAAAAACTGGATCCTGTGGAACCACATTCATATCTCATTTGACTTTCACCCTCCCGTCTTCACATCCCGACGTTGGAGGGTGGGTCAGCGTGGAGAGGGCCGGGCATTTCCTGGAAGCCCTTCGTGAACCACAGCAACTACCACGCAGAGAAGTGACTGCAAGCTGCAGGGATACACCTCACACAGATCACATGCCCTTGGATCTACCTCCCCTTAGCCAGACCCCAAATGTCCACGGCCACGCCGCTGCCCTCTGACAAGAGGGGAGATGTATCAGAGGGAAATTAGGACTGGAAAGGAGACAGAGGCCTTAACTGATTGGGGTTGAACGATTTTTCTTTTGCAAGCTTTACAAATCTTATGACTACATTGACACATTACTGTACAAGTAAGGGCCCTGAACCTTAAGCTTCATAAATTCCATGGAAAACCCACCTCTCCTAGAATGTGAAGATATCTCTGCCCTATCCTTAGGTCATTGAAGGGAAAGGAGGTCCAGCAGTGTGGGATTTGTTTGGGAGAATAACTTAATATAACAGAGTTCCAAAACAAACCCAATAAGCCATGGCAGACAGATTTCCCATCTTGGGCAGTTGTATTTCCCCAACAGGGGTGACATGAGACCATGGGATGAACACAGCAGCGTCTGGGATGGTGACTTTATTGGATGTCTGGTGGTGAAGAGTGAAGGGGAGGTGGGTTTGGTAGTTTCACTGATAAGTTACTAGTCATTTGAATTTTGAAATATTTTTAAAAATATGTAAATCCCATTTATAAATTATGCTGATTGCATGTGAAGTTTTAGGCTAAAACAAGCTTCCAGCAGAACTTCTCCCTTGCAGTGGCCTGCTGTAGGCACAGCACGATAGCGTTTTCACAGTTAGGGCTTCCTCAGTAGGAAATTTAGGGAAATGTATTCAGACTAAATGTTCCATCCTGTAGTGGCCTATGATCCCTCATTTACCAATGTGACACTCCTGACAACACTAGAGCGGATGGCCTTTCTTTATAGTTTCCGTTATTTACACGATCTATTTGTGTGGTTAAGCAATACAGCACAGAGGTTAAGGGTGCAGATCTTTGGCGCCAAAAGTCACAGAATTGTTATGAGCATCAGCTGAATTAATTTTGGGCATTAGTCATTGGTTGGCACAAAGTAATACAGTGCATGTCAGCTGCTTGACTGATTTCTCCGGGAAACTTCTCCTCAAGCTCTCCCCTTTGCCTCATCAGTCCTCACTGATTAGACCAATCATTGGCATTCATGGTGCCACTTCTGGAACATGTCAGAAGGCCCGACTAATCAGGATGGGACCTGCCACCAGGCCTTATGAAGGCCATGGTCTTGCCTGGTCATATTTTTTAAGTTGTCTTAAAGCAGAAACTTTCCCTTCCAAATAAAATCTTATAAAATGCAGCTGTTCAGGTTGAACCACAGTTGGGGGACACAGAAGCCCACCTCTTTGCCCTATATTACTATCCCTCCCTTCCAGAGCCCTGGGAACCCTCCAAAATGTTATTGTTTCATAGAACACAGTTTGGAAACCCTAAAAGTCAGCAAATTCTCTTTCCTAAATGTCAAAAGAAAAGGCAGATATTTTTCTAAATATAGCCATGACTCCTTGTCATGTTAATGGGGCCAGGCTTACTGAGGGCTGTTTATCCACCTGTAAATCCAGAGTCGTAATCTTGTGTCTCAACCAAACCTTCTAACCAAACTGTTGAGTGGACTGACTTGGGTTCCTTTTCTGGCTCCTGCTCTGTGTATTTTATGGTTTGGGGGTAGACAATGGCAGGAAGAAAATTGAGGGTTAGCTGTTTTCATTTTAGATTCAACTAACATTTATTGAACATCTAGACATCATGCCATGAACTCTCATTATTAACCTGTAAAGTATGTTTTCAGATGAATAAAGTGAGCTCAGAGAGGTGAAGTGCTTCCCTCACCTCAGAACCATAATGACTTAGAAGCATTTCTTAAAAAGTTGTATATTTTATACTGACAGTCCAGCGTGATGTGAAAATGGTAACAACTTGCATTTATTTGAAGCTCTATTATGTGCAAAATACTCTGACTTTTGAAAATTTTGACATGTGGTTCTCAAATATAGTTTCTTTCCCCCCAATTATTGGTCTCAAACTAGGCTTAAAGACTGAAACTGCACAACTCAGATTGGGACTTGAACCCACTGTCTCTCTTTTTTTTTTAAATAGATCTTTATTGGAGTATAATTGCTTCACAATACTGTGTTAGTTTCTGTTGCACAACAAAGCGAATCAGACATATGCATACACATGTCCCCATATCCCCTCCCTCTTCAGCCTCCCTCCCATCCTCCCTATCCCACGTCTCTAGGTGGTCACAAAGCACCGAGCCGATCTCCCTGTGCTATGCTGCTGCTTCCCACCAGCCAGCTACTTTATGTTCCGTAGTGTATATATGTGGATGCTACTCTCACTTCGCTCCCGCTTCGCCCTCCCACCCCATGTCCTCAAGTCCATTTTCTATGTCTACCTCTTTATTCCTGCCCTGCAACTAGGTTCATCAGTACCATTTTTTTTTTTTTTTTTTTTAGATTCCATATATACGTGTTAGCATATGGTATTTGTTTTTCTCTTTCTGACTTACTTCACTCTGTAAAAATCACACACCTGGTGTCAGGACTTACTGAAGCTCAGGTTCTTTATGTCTCAGCGCAGAAGTTATTCAGCGAGAGGCAAAGTGATAGGTAAGAAGTAGATTTATTGAGAGATACACACTCCATAGACAGAGTGTGAGCCGTCTCAGAAGGTGAGAGGGCGGCCCCGAAATATGGGGTGGTTAATTTTTATGGGTGGGGTGATTTCATGGGCTAATGAGTGGGAGGATTATTCCACCATTTTGGGGGAAGGGGCGGGGATTTCCAGGAATTGGGCCCCGCCCACTTTTTGGCCTTTTATGGTTGGCCTTGGAACTGACATGGCGGTGCCTGTGGGTGTGGCCTTTAGCATATGCTAATGTATTACAATAAGCACATAATGAGGCTCAAGGTCTCCTGGAAGTTGAATCTTCTGCCATCTTGGGCCCAATTGGTTCTAATCAGTTTTTGCGTACCCTCATGTGCTATGTCATTCTTTTAAAGGTTGTGCCCTGCCCCATTCCTTTCTGTTTGAAGACCACACAGCAAGAAGAGATACAGTTCGGATTCCGTATCACCCAGGTGAGAGGGCTTTCATCCCTTCTATCCTATCCTGACCAGTTTACTGGTAGAAAATGTTTTTGGTGATTCTAAGTCAGGATTTTCTTGATATGCTTTGACTTGGCTGCTTCTGCCCCTGGGAGTCCAGCCCCACCTGAAGCACTGCAGGCTTCCTTTTTTTTTTTTTCAACAACAATCGTGCCTGACTCCATGGAAGGTTAGCCAGGTGGCCGGAGGGCCTGGCAACTTAAACCCCTTCATTAGCAAAGGAAAATAGCCTCATTGCCGAAGAGAGGTGAAGCGAAGGGAGACCACTATGTTGTATTCATTAAATGTCCAGCTTAAACTCCCCTCAGCCCTCTCCAGCCCTGCGGTGGATAGAAAAAAACATGGAGAGGAGTGACCAGACCTGGATTCCAATTCTGCCTTTTAGTACTTAGTGACCTTGGGGAGGTCGCTTTACCTCTGCAGCCTCTGGTTTCTAGATAAAGAATAAAATGAGGTATTTTGCCTCATACCTGAAGTGGGCTTATCTTACCACGAGGGGGCAGGCAAATACAACCCGTGAAGTTCTTGCATATCTCTCACACGCAGGAGTATACAATGAAAACTTATAATACAAATAAATGTGTAGAAGTTTTAAAAAATTGGTACAATAATATACGGATTTTCTGATAGGGTGTTTGAGGACTCTCAACTGTAGGTTACACCCTTCATGTTGTTTGGGTTTAGTTGCCTGTATTGTATGTTGCAATAATGGCTAGCATTTATTGAGTGCTTGCTGTGTGCAAGGTGCTGTGTTGTACATGTTACCTGTAATCCACACAACAAACTTTGCAAGGTGGGCATTATTCATGCTTTACCCAGAAGGACCCTAAATCTCAGCAAGGTTAGGTGGCTTGCCCAAGGTCACGCAGCCAGCAACTGGCAAAGCTAGGATTCAGATGTAGGTCTGATTTCCCCTCAGCCAGACCCTGCTTTTATTCCCACAGTTAACCTCCTTCCACAGCTGCATGAGTGCGTGCACGTGGCCTAATCCATCCATCCCTGCAGTCATCCAGAGGCACAGTGATGTCATGGAAATATTCAGTATTTCTCTCTTTGAATGAGTGACTCTGATTTCATAAAACCACAGAAATCGCTAGTATAGAAAAGGTTAAATCCTGACCTTATTTCTGGAACATCACTGGATTCACCTGTTCTGTTTCCATTGGTCCCACAGAGCTCCGAGGCCCACACTCCGCATTCCCACACAGCCTGCTACTCCCTGGAGGCCTTCCTTCTCCAGCTCCTCTCCTGTCCTCTCTCCTCGTGGTGCCCAACGGGAGGTGACAGCTTGTGGCTCTGTACGCTCTCTATTGGAAGCCTACAGACGCAAATGCTGAAGGATTCATTCCACAATATTCCATCAGCCATCACTGTTCTCCTTCCGCCCCTCCTCTCTCACCTTAGCTTAGGACCTGCTACTTCCAACTACGCAAATCAATGTATGTTTCCTAAAAACACCCAGCATTTCAGATACCTTCTCTCTTACTTGCTGCTTATCAGGGTTTTTTTTGTGTGTGTGTGTGTGTGGTTTTTTTTTTTTTTTTCATTTTAACATCAATTTCAAAATGTCTGCTTTGAAATGCTTTCTTTGAATATCACTACTCCACCCTGAACGTGGCTTTGCTTAGCTTTCGGTTTCCATTTTGTTAATTTTGTCACCTTGTACATTGCTTCTCAGATCTCCCCTTTCATGAGTTGGTAGTATATTTCTAACTGCACTGTAAGTTCCTTGAAATCACTGGAATTTGATTTCTCTCGGGTTTTAACTGAGTGTTAATAATAATAAATACTGAGCTGGATTCCACCCCTGATCCTCATTTATGAGGCAGGATGAGGGTGCATCATTTCAGTAGCTCAGGGGATCATCAGTGTGCCCACTGGGGGATATTTACGAGCACCTAGAATGTTCCCAATTCTGTGTTTTGTGCTTTAAGCCATGGTCTGGTATCATTTACTCAAAAACCCAGGGAAGTAGCCACCATTATCATTCCTGGTTAACAAATGACATCTCTCATGGTCAGTAGTCTTGTCCAGAGGCAGAGTACTGACCAGGGCAGGATTTGAATCCAGGCAATCTGACTCCAAAGCTCATGCCTTTAACCACTGCTCTATCTGCCCCATATCCAGACTTTGGTACAGTTTGGCCTTCAGAGCTGGGTTGTGAGAGGGAGGACAGGAATGATGATGGCAAGAATGATGAAAGCGGAACAGGGTAGCTGGTGGAAGTCTCTATTCCACAGTGTGACTCTCCCTGTGACCCCGAACATCTTGAGTAAACTCTACTAAAATTCATGAAACGTTTGAGACCAGAGTTCTTGCAGAAACCCTGGGAAAAGGCAAAGTAGCTTGACAAGATTCAGGCATCTGGTGAGAATGCTGATTTTATCTAGATCTCTAAAAGGAGTGGGCACCTCAGCTGAACAAAAATTACTGTTTTGGCACTAGTCTCTAAAACAAAAACAAAACAAACAACAAGAAATATGTATCACCTTGAACTAAAATGACTCAACAAGAGGCCACGTCTCTGTCAAGTGAGAGAAAGTTCCCAGCTGATCATCACTAGGCTTCCAGCCCTGCTGCACGGTCACTGTGGGGACCGCCTTGGGTGCAGTCAAGAGGGGAAAAGCAAAGGCTCCCTTACCCTTTCTTTTGTTTCTTTGCGTCTGTTACAGTTGCTGCAGAACAGCAATCCCATCACTCAGAATGGCTCCAAGTCCCTTACTCATTCGTTAGTATTGGTGTTAACATTGAAAATATTGAACAACTGGACTGGCCCAGGCAGTGACCCTCAGAAAAGATGATAATTATAAACAACTCATGTAGGTAGGAAGTGTCAATTAAATATTAGATACGGTTAGCCTAAACATTGGCTTTACTGTTTCTCTGATTGCAGGCAAACAAGGAGGAGGTGGTAAAATTAGCTCTTGCCTGGACTTCAGGTGGCAGAGAAGATTGGGATTGGCTGTCACCGTCGGCGACTCTGGTGGGTGTTCAGGAAAATACTAGAGGGTGATGAAATTTTACGTGGCATCGCAAGACAGAAGGTCAGGTAAGTGGTACCCAAACCTGGCTGATTATTGGAGTTACTTTGTGAGTTAAAAAATATACAGATCCCAGGTTTTGCTTAAGGTCTGTTGAACTTTTAACCACGGGGCTACATTCATAAAATAAAAATTCCCCAGGTAATTTCTGATAATCAGTTTGATCAATAACTTATTGGAGGGAACATTCCATAATTGTTATTTATTTTTTCTTGAGACGCCTCCCTTATTTCTTGATTGAGATCCAGAACTCTTTCTCTGGTTACGAAGGTCAATTATCTGAGCAAAACGATATGTGGATAGGGCATTCAGAAGGATTTATGCCATCCGTGTGTGTGTGTGTGTGTGTGTGTGTGTGTGTGTGTGTGTGTGCATATAATGCATTTGAAATATGACTTTTAGTCTATAATTAAGCCCAATGAAAATGTGATATTTTAAGCCTTGGTTTCACTATATGTAAAATAATAATGATTATAATAAAAATGATGATCTGTGTAAACCATCTCAATAGCATCAGTTGTACATCTCTGCCTAGTCCCTGGCTGTTGCAGGTAGAGTTTTGCTAATCCCACAATCAGCCTCAGGGTTTTTTTTTGTTTTCTTCTAGGTTAAGAGAGTTATGATTTCTTCTCTTCCTAAACTTTTAGTCTCTCATAGACTTCCCAATGATAGAAAAAGACTAGTACAATTTCCTTAATGACAGTTGCCCTTTTCTCGGGTTTTCTAATGTAGGGAAGCAGTTTTTGAGTCAATAGATTGGCCAGTGGGAAGTCTATACTGAAATCAGCATCATGCCTATAAGTTTGCTTGGGGATTACTTCAATAAACTCGGGGAAATAAAACTCTTTCTGCAGAAGAATCGATCATACTTATCTGGCTTGGAGCCAGTTCTGAAACAAAGGGCTAACTCACTGGATATAGTACTGTTTCTAAACTAAGTGATACAGAATGTTCTTCATTGTT
This sequence comes from Eschrichtius robustus, assembly GCF_028021215.1. NCBI lineage: Eukaryota > Metazoa > Chordata > Mammalia > Artiodactyla > Eschrichtiidae > Eschrichtius > Eschrichtius robustus. Next base: position 51,241,098 of record NC_090841.1, read on the forward strand.
AGAAAGTGATAAAAATAAATATGGTGATTAGATACCCATTGTGTTTATCAGGAACTCCAAAGCAGAAAAGCTATTGTTGGAAATTCTGTGATCACTATAAAAATAAACTCAAAATAAATTAAAGAATTCAAAGCTGCAATTCTCAATCAGGTGTCTCTAAACTAAATAATGAATGGGGAAAGAGACTTTTAATTAAAAAATTCTAATAAAAAGCATATGTCTACTATGCAAAGACCAACTTATTTGGTGGATATTTCTTGGGAAACAAAACTTTTAAAGATTGGGCACATAAAGGTATAAATGGAAATAATAAATGTAGAAAGGTTAAAAATGGTGAAAAGTTTGCTTCAAGGTGTTCATTATTCAAAAAGAAACTGGGTTCCTTGGATCTAATTGCATTTTATAAGATAGACTTGAGCATATCATTGAGGATAGTGGACCCCAACTTTTTAAATGCCCCAAGCTCATTTTTTCCCCGAATACACTCAACACAATATTATTTGTAAATTTATCTTATAGTAATTGTGGTGATTCATAATTACAAGACCACAATAAATAGCTTTTCATATAAGTGGTATTTCATAAATCAGAGCAGCACATACAAACTATATAAGATTAAAAAAAAGTAGCAGCTATACGTGCAAGAAATGTATGTCATCTACAGACAACGTTTGAGGATATACGCTTTGAAAATATAGATTCTTCCACCCCCCTTTGTATTAGCTCTCCAAATCTCAGGTGATCCATGGCCCACATATTTGGGATCACGAATTTATTGAGTGAAAACAAGAACAGTGGATGGTTTAAACTCTCCCTCAGATACACTGTGTACACAGATACACTGGTGGTTTAAACTCTCCCTCAGATACATTTTGCCTGAAATGTATTCTTTCCTACTTCTGTCTGTGCTGACCACCATTCACAACTGGTGGTACCCATCTTGCTGACTGTGATCCTTGGCAATTTTAGCCTGTGTCTCAACAATATGGTGTAGGACTAGAAAAAAGGAACTAAGGGAGAGCGTCCAGATTCTAGCGCTGGGTTGGGACTTGGGGTTAATCATTTTGACTCTCTTTTTATATGCAACATAAAGACTCCAATGCTCCTGTTATTAACCCAGCTCACAGGGGACCGAGAGGAATAAAGTTAATACGAAGGAACAATCTGAAAGCTTTGGCTGAAGGGTATTATTTAAGCCACTGGAGAAAACTGTCCAATTATGGATAAGAAAGTAGTACGGATGAGAACTTGTGGGTTTTTTCCATTTATGTAAATTAATGGTAAGAGGTCTAGAACATACAATTTTCTTACATATATTTTATTCCTTCACTAGTAGATAGAAATAAAGGTGCCCAGCCTGCAAGAGAAAGTTGGGAATAGTGGGGCTGAAATGGCTATTCTTGTTATTTTCCCTTCCCTGGAGCTAGCTTCATGCAATTCATGCTTCAGGGTCTGGCTGAACCTCCCAGGGCATTGCAATGCCTAATACTCATTGGAGTATAAAGATTCTTTGGAAGTTTTTTAGATGAATACATAATAACTTTTCATACATTCACAATACCTCTTATTCCTTGAATTCACAAGGGAGAAACACTAATCATGGCAATGTTAAGTACTGTAATGAACCCAAGGTAGCATATGGGCCCTGGGGTAAACAATTTCTGTACTGTTGATGTACTTATTTGATTTTCCTGTAAAACGTCCACGACCTGAACCATTGCTGCAGAATACAAATACAGGTTTTCCATCTAAGCCACACATTAAGATTCTTTCTTTAAAAGAATCCAAGTGTTCTCTGGAAAGACAAAGGAAGGCTAATTAGTGCCTTGGGCCCTGGAAACCAGTGCTTTGCAGTTTAAGTGAGTTTGTGAGGATGAATCCTCTATAAAGAACGCCACAACTTCTATCAAGACACCACCAATATGATTTCATTTCCAGATGCTTCTATTTAGAGTTCAATATCTGCCTGGCATTCTGTTGTATATTATCACATCATGAAGGTATTGAGGTATGATTTCTTGTCTTCAAAGAAACACATAATATTTACAATTTTCATATAATTCCTGAGAGTTCACAGAAGACATATAAACATATAAGATGCAAACTTAAATGCCTCAGGGGCCAGGCAGATAGCGTCAATGTGTGGTGCTGCCTGGTATAAGACAGTAGGGTGTGGTGGGGACTGCGGCCAACTGGGAGATGCATTACCCTCAAGTTCAAAGTCACATTTAAAGAAAACTGCTCTGCTATTCAAATGAAACATGTACATGGGATACATTTACCTTGTTGACTTCTTTTCAGATACACACAATCTCTTTTGAGCCTCTAGCAATTGTTCAAAGTTGACTATAGACACCATTTTGCAAAAGAGGAAACAGAGGCTCTGTGAGGTAAAAGTCTTGGGCAAAGTAACTCAGCGAGTAACTGGGAGAGCAAGAATAAGAAATTGAAATTCTATGGACCCAAACCCAGTTATTTTTGTAAAAAACTAGTAGAGTAGGAAGGGGCAGAAATTGCTATTTACTTTGAGATTTACTCACTCTTCTCATATCTAACTCATCATCCAAGGGCTCCTCCACTGATTTTGGTTGCCCTTTCCCCATATTTTTGTACAACATTAAAGAACACAGTATGTGTGTGTAATATCCTCTAGTCAACATGCTTCTGATTTGTCAGAAGTCTCTGGGCTGCTTTCAATACATTGATTTGCTCTCCAAAGACACGAAGCAATTGCTGAGGAAAATAGCTTGATGCAAAAGGTTGCTGCTGTCATCTGAGCAGGCTGGTCAATCCAGGGTGGACCCAATGCAGAGCTGCAGACCTCACTAGGGCTGACTGTGTAGGATGCCTCAGAGCATGGGTACACATCACAGACATGAAGAGCTATCCTTATAGCCAGTTCAGGTGGCAAAATATAGGCTTCAGAATCAGAAAGAGTTGGGTACAAAACATCTTGTCCTGGGTGGCCAGGGCAATCTAATTAAACCTTCAATATCACTTTTGTTGTTTGAAAATGGAGGAGACAATTATCGTGGGGCTACATAGGTGAATGTATTTGGAACAGGCGTTGGGCAGCTCTTACTGAATACTAGATGCTCAGTAAATGCTGGTTCTCCTCTCTCCCTCTTCCTTTCCCCTGGCTTCATGCCTAGTGGAGGAGGCTTAGGCCAGGCTGGTAAAATGAGAAGTTGGGAGAAGATGTGCTTTGGGGGCTGGAAGACCACAATCCTCATTGCCACGACCCATACAGTGTTGACAGAGACAATATCTGCCTTGGGATGCTCCAAATACTTTGTCACTCTTAAGGGACAGTGAGTAGGAAGGAAGTTATGGAAAGTGAAGTAGAATTTCTGTAAACTGCTGGCGTAAAACCTCTGACAGGGTCACATGCAGATTAGCATAATTTTTGTTCTATTTTGGTCCTGTGAGATACTTATTTGAGTTTCATTGTGCCCATTGTGTGGCTTTTGTTCTGAGGCTATGGGTTTAATTATTTAGTTATTTATGAGTGCATCTGGGCATAAATGCCACAGTTTTATTTCAGTGACAAATTTATGGTCAGTGAATTTTAGTAATGAATGAATAAATTATTTCTCTTTCATAAATGCCCCTGCAATTTGTGATTTCCATGGCAATTCATAATACTTAAGAAAGGTTCTTTATTAGTTGAAAAAGCCAGTGCTAATGGAATCAGGAAAGGGGAGATTTTAAATTGCTTTAATTAACTGTGTTAATTAATATCCAGCATGTGTAAGATATTGAATTGGCTTTGGTTGGCTCGATTAGAATTTAGTTGCTTAAAATCTGTCTAATTTATAAATGTTCTTTGTTAAAGGACATTCTAATTCTTTTGTGAAGTAAATGGCAGGAATAAAAGGATTTCCTCTTCTGTAATCTTTGATTCCTGGTATGTTATTGAAATAATGAAATTACTGAAATTTGCCAAAAAAAAAAAAAATCAGCACATGCAAGCAAATCCACATCTTGGCTTTCTAATAAAGAAACCCTTAAAGCCACATTGTGATGTGATTTGAAGGAATTAGGGACGCTTATGACTGATTGCCTATTTCAAATCTTTTTCAAGAAGAATCAACACAAACAAAGAAATTTAAATAAACCCTATTCTCCACAAATCACTGCACAAAGTGGACTGGGGCAAAAAAAAAAAAGACAAAGAAGGCTAATCCCTGCTCCCATGGAGCCCACAGCTGAGTGAAGATGGGAGACTCACAGTTACTCAAATGAGGAGTTGGGAAGTGTTTGAAGATGGAGGAGATGCTGAGTATGGTCTCTGTGCGGAAGGAACAGACTGTTTCCTTGAGGATAGTGAATGCCCTAATTTTAGATCCTCCTAGGCTTAGCATATGTTTCCTCAATGGAAAACACCAAGACTCATTCTTGATTTTTCTTTTTCTTCACACTCACATCCATTTCATCAACAATTCCCATCAGCTTCACATTCAAATTATGTATTGAATCTACACACTTCTTATCACCTCTACCAATACCACATAGTCCAAACCCCTGTGCAGATTTCCTATTTCATCTAACTCTTCCCAGGGCCTGGAGAGAGTTAGCAAGTGCAAAGGCCCTGGGCCCTGGATATTCCCTCCGCTGGAATAATTTCCCTTTAGATATTCTCAGGACTCATCTGCTACCTCATTCAGGTTTCTAGTCAAATGGTACCTCCTCAAAGAGACTTACCTGACTACCCTATCTAAAATAACCTCTTGGGGCTTCCCTGGTGGCGCAGTGGTTGAGAGTCTGCCTGCCAATGCAAGGGACACGGGTTCGAGCCCTGGTTTGGGAAGATCCCACATGCCGCAGAGCAACTAGGCCCGTGAGCCACAACTACTGAGCCTGCGCGTCAGGAGGCTGTGCTCCGCAACAAGAGAGGCCGCGATAGTGGGAAGCCCGCGCACCGCGATGAAGAGTGGCCCCCACTTGTCGCAGCTGGGGAAAGCCCTCGCGCAGAAACGAAGACCCAACACAGACATAAATAAATAAATAAATAAATCAAATTTAAAATAACCTCTTGCTATGTACTTGTCTGACTTTAAAAAAATCCTAGTACCTGTATCAGTCAGGGTTTAAGCACAGAATTACGTATCTATATTATACAGGTATAATATATATATAGTATTTGCACCTGACACTTAGTGTCCCCAGGGTGGTGGTCAGGAGGGGAAGATGGATGTGGAGTGGGGAGATCAAGGGTTGGCTGGAACCCACAAACATGGCCTGGAACCCCATGGGGATGGACTGAAGCCTGTATCCATGTTTTTTTTGCCACTGGCCTTGCTGACAAGGGTAACCTGCAGAAGCCAAGGCACTTCATCAGGGAGCTAAACACACGCACCTGGCCCAGGAGTCACTGGCTCAGGTGTTAAAGAAGCAGCAGGAGGATAGGCAAAGGCAGTCCAGCTACTGCTCTGTGCCCCTGGGGTATCTCAGCAGATCAGCAACAACGGGTGTGAGCTACAAACAGGCAGCTGCTTCCCTCTGCTCTCTACATCTCCCGGAATCTTCCTGTGGTCTAATCAGAGAGACACAAGAAATGGAATTCTAGAAAATGTAATTCAGCCCAGCCAAACTGACATGTTACAAAGCCATCACGGTATCTATAGTGCCTAACATTGTGCTATATATTTATTTGTTCCATGAAAGCAATTATTTTTTTCTTCTCAGAGCAGATTCAGGTATGTGATCCGTAACAGAATCTTTCTAGATTGTTACCTAATATCCATACATCTCCCCCATCAGCCTGTTGCTACTGTCTAAAATAATATTACTGATTCTTTCCTTGGTGTTATTAAGAATTCATCAGCAATTTGACAATGCCCAGATGACCTCCTCGTTCAACTGACTAATGTGACAATTTGGTGCTAAGTGTCTAACATATACTTCATTTAGTCCTCACAACAACTCTGAAAGTAGATGTTATTATCTCCATTTTACAGATAAGGAAACTGAGGCTTAGGGAGGTTAATACCCCAGTGAGGTCACATAGTTAGTAACAGAGCCCTGCAGGATTTGAACCCAGGTCTCATTGATTGCGAAGTTTGTTCTATTAAACTCTATATGTGGGTAATTATAGTGTAAATGTTGGACTAACTGAGATCACTGTTATCCTTTTGAGAAGTGCGAATCAGCCACCGGCCTCTGGGTCTAGTATTCTACAGCGTGAGGCAGGATGAGAACCTGCGGGTCATTGCATTGTATTGATCTAAAGCTAAAGTAGTTGAAACCAAACGGGTGGCAAAATCCAGAAGATGGACTAATGTAACACATGTGATCAAATAAAATCAATAAAAATGGTTCAAAGGATTGGTCCCTGGCAGGAATTATTGATTTAAGCGGGAACAAGTTAATATGGATTTGACAGCAAATCTAGGTTCTAGGCAGCCCTTAATGAGTGGACTCTTGGAAGATGGGTAGAAATTGCACATCTTCAATATCTATGTTTTTCCTCTCTTTCCCAGGCACATAGCTGAACTACATTTCCCAGATCCTTAGCAGTTACTCTGGGGCCATTTGACCAAGTTCTGCCTAATGGAATATGGGTAAAGTGAAGCCTGTCCTTTCCCTGCCTGACTCATAAAAAGCTCTATGCATGACCCTCATCTCTTCTTTCTGTACTGCTGCATCCTCAGAAGTCACTTTATTTTTAAAAATAAATTTATTTATTTATTTGTTTATTTTTGGCTGCGTTGGGTCTTTGTTGCTGCATGCAGGCTTTCTCTAGTTGTGGTGAGCGGGAGCTACTCTTTGTTGCGGTGTGTGGGCTTCTCATTGCAGTGGCTTCTCTTGTTGTGGAGCACGGGCTCTAGGTGCTCGGGCTTCAGTAGTGTGGCTCGCAGGCTCAGTAGTTGTGGCGCACAGGCTTAGTTGCTCTGCGGCGTGTGGGATCTCCCTGAACCAGGGCTTAAACCCATGTCCCCTGCATTGGCAGGCAGATTCTTAACCACTGCGCCGCAAGGGAAGCCCCAGAAGTCACTTTAAAGTAAATGTACTTTAAGAATAAAGGAGTCTGGAAGCCTGGGTCCCCCTATTATTCATTGCTTCTCGCTCTCCACTCCTCACCCTGCCTCACTGACTTATGTTGGACTGTGGCATGAGAGAGAAATAAACCTTTGTTGAGTTAAGCCACTGAGAATGTGGACTTTTGGTTATATAAGCCAATGTTATTTATTCTGTAAGAAAAGCATGCACAGTGGCTCAAGCTCAATTCTCCTCGAAGTATCAGTGCTGCCACTGGATTTTCTGCCTGTTCTCTCCTATTACTTTCAATACCAGAACTCAAAGGTGTCCAAGCGCCTAATGATAATCAGACCTTAGGTGCCAGAACCAGGAGCTAAAGCACAGGCTCCCTGAGTCTAGGTCAAAGCACAGCTCAGATTCAGCATTTGTGTCTGCTTGGGTCCTTGAAGAAAATAGCAGGCCTTTGATGGGAAAGAGGATTGTAAATTCTGAGAGGTTGCAAATCACATCACATAAGATTTCATATCTTGTGTTGAACTATGCTGGTGGGTGAAGAATTGATGAGATAGAAAGGAGGGAACTTTTGTAGTTTTGGAAAAGAACGGCCACAATAAATGTGGTGTATAAAATGAGTGGACCCTGAGAGGCAAGTACAGACAATGAAAGAATTAAACTGTGAGTTGAAAGATCAAAAGAAAGCAGTGAATGCAGAGAAAGGAATAGATGAAGAGATGCTTTGAAGGAAATAAAACAAAGTTGGTGACGATAAGCATTAAAGATGGGAGGGAGGTGAGTCAAAGGTAACTTACAAGTTTCAAGGCTTGAAGATTTGGGAAAATAAATGGTAGTGCCATTGGCAGTGACAGCAAATATTTGGAAGAGGCATAATTTTTTTATTGCCATTTAGTTGACCTATGATGTTGGTTTCAGGTGTACAACATAGTGGTTCAATATTTCTATACATTACAAAATGATCTCCACAATAAGTTAGAAACCATCTGTCACCATACAGTTACTATTACAATATTGTTGACACTATCCCCTATCCTGTACATTACATCTCCATGACTTATTTATTGTATGAATGAAAGTTTGTACCTCTTAATCCCCTTCACCTATTTTGTTCATTTCCCCACCCCCTTCTCCTCTGGCAACCACCAGTTGGTTCTCTGTATCTCCAACCCTGTTTCTGTTTTGTTTGTTTTGGTTTTTAGATTCCACATATAAGTGAAATCATACTGTAATTGTCTTTCTCTGTCTGACTTATTTCACTTAGCATAATAATTTCTAAATCCATCCATGTTGTTGGCAAGATTTCATTCCTTTTAAAGACTGAGTAATATTCCTTTGCATATATTTACCATATCCTCTTTATCCATTAATCTATCCTTGGACACTTAGGCTGCTTCCGTATCTTGGCTATTGCAAATAATGCTGCAATGAACATATGGGTTCGTATATCCTTTTGAATTAGCATTTTTGTTTTCTTCAGGTATTTACCCAGGTGTGGAATTTCTGGATTGTTTAATAGTTCTAGTTTTAATTTTTTGAGGAACCTTTATACTGTTTTCCATAGTGGCTGCACCAATTTACTATCCCCCCAACAGTGCAAGAGGGGGTCCCCTTTCTTTACATCCTCACCAACACTTTTGTTGTCTTTTGATGATGGCCATCTGACAGGTGTGAGGTGATATCTCATTGTGTTTTTGATTTGCATTTCCCTGTGGCTTGTTGATATTGGAGCATCTTTTCATGTGTCTGTTGGTCATCTGTATGTCTTCTTTGGAAAACGTATATTCAGGTCCTCTGCCCATTTTTTAATTGGATTTAAACCCTTCAGGTTTTCAAAGCCAGACATTTTGTGGGCTCGTCTTCCCTGTGCAGCACCCCCAGGCTGGGGAGCTCAATGTGGGAATCAGATTCCTGCCTCCTTTGGGAGAACTCTGCAGTTGTGATTTTCCTCCCACTTTTGGGTCACCTTGCTGGGGGCGGGCGTCCAGACTAGATGCCCCTTTTGTTGTTGCTCCTTCTTTATATCTTTTGTTATGGAAAATCCTTTCTGCTAGTCTTCAAGTCACTCTCAAATATAGTTGCTCTGTAAGCAGTTGTAATTTGGTGTGTCCGTGGGAGGAGGTGAGCTCAGGATCTTCCTGCACCACCATTTTGTTCCAGATTCCAGGAGAAGAATAATTTTTGATGGAAATGTGATGATTTTTTTTTTGTGTGTGTGTGTATGTAGAGTTTCAGTGACTGAGACATTTAGAAATGTCCAGTAAGCAGTTGATAAATTACTTTCTAATCAGGCTGACTTTTCTTTTTCTTTCAAGTATAGTAAAAACTAGGCTTCTGATTATTGGAGTCTTTTTTTTTTTTTTTTTTTCAAAACTGAAGTTAAACTAATACTTTCCAGGCATTTGATATATACCTTATGATGGTGACAATGCTTAATAACTCCATCATTTTGCTGCTGTCTCTTGTTCTATTTCCCTTCCCACCACAATAATTAAGGATTCTATACTTTGCCCACACTGCTAATGTATTTATAAAGCATGGCCCTGCTGCTCTTTCATGCCCTTGCTAGTTGCAATGTATTTTGTGACGTGGCCTTTTGACTTGGCCTATGCTTGTGCCAAATTGTCTTATACACGTCCTTGATCTTTTGCCCTGCTAACATTTTACATACTATTACATTTCAGAGTTTGGAATCTTCAATCATGCAGTAAACACTGATGCTGCATTAATTTTAAATTCAAGAGATTGAAAAAGAGGGAGGTTGAAAAAGAGGTCAACTTGGATCTAGAGATTGACTGAATTTCTGTAGGAGGCAGAGCACCTTAAAAGCCTGCATTTCAACCAGATGATTTGTGAGTGACCCTTGTGGCTGATATTCAAAGAAAGAAATTACTGCTTTGGAGGTGAGAGCCAAGATAGTGCCTCACTGCTGGTCAGTTTCTCATCATCTTTGGAAAATAAAGGTAGAGAATATCAAGGACTGTTTGGACCAGAAGAACCTGATTGGTTAGGACCCCATTGGATCTCCATTATGCCAGGAGAACGGGAATGTGTGCTGTGAGCAGCCAGTTAGTGATTTTCCATCTCCCTACACATAGCAGAAATATTTGGAAACAGCTCCATCCTCTCCCTGAACTCAATTTCACTGGCCTTACTGCTCAATGCTTTCTTTTCTTCAGTGCCTTTCACATGAACAGTGCAGATCCAACAGAACCAACTGTCACTGAGTTTGGTGATTGTCAGCAAGAGGGGTGAATGTCTCTTTGATGGGTGTTTTGATGTGCTTGTTTAAATGTGCCCTTTGTCCACTGATGCTTGCGGAATGACCTCTTGTTGTCTCAAAGGCTGGCCTCTCTTATTTCTGCATGGGAAGTACAAGTGTGTTCTTCCTCCCACCCATTTCAAGTCTTGTCAAAGCAGACATCGAGATGAATATTTGCCCTTTCCTCCCTTCTCAGGCCAGCTCTGCAAACTAGTAACATTATTGACATGGACTGTATAGATATAAAAACAAAGAGATAAAATGATACTTAGTACTAATGAGCATAGGGTAAAATAATATATGTCTGCAATATGACCTGAGCTGTGCACAAACAAATGCACAATGATATTTTTCAGATTATCAGTGGACAGAGGGCATATCAGAATAAACTGGGGGACTCTTCTTCAAATATACTTACCAAGGATACATCTCCTCTGTGACAAGCAATGACAGATGATACAGCTAGAAATGCACTGTGTATATGACCAGCATAGAGGAGAAAAAAGTTGAGCACCAAATCCTGTGTGATTGATTAGAATAAGAAAATCTTTGTTCAGGTTGCAGTCTTTATTGATAGCAGCTCAGAATCTGAGTATGAAAATCACACCAAATATACTCGTAGAATTCAACATTTCTATGTATATGGACTTAGAATTAGATTAGGCTTCTTTATGCCTCAGGTTTAATAAGATTAGAAAATCATTTTGCATGTTTAGATGAGACGGATAGTAATACTTACCATGTGGCTCAAAATCCTCATTTCACAGAGGAGAGTTCTGAGACCTAGAGAAATTATGATCGTCCATGGTCAAAGTGGTGTAATGGCAAAAACTTAGGCTTTGGAGACACAACAGTCTGAGCTTGATTTCTTGACTTGCCATTTGACCTTGAGCAAGTTTCTTAACTTTGCTTAGTCTTAGTTCCCTGATTTGTAAAATCAAGATGTTAATCCCTGTCATTCAAGTTTATTGGAAAAAATAAATCAGCTAACATCTCCAAAACAGTTATAGGCATGTAGTAGGCTCTGAACAAAGGGGGACTGCTAGTATTATTATATATGCTGAGAGAAGACAGATTTGGGAATAGAATCTATATCAACATTATAGGATAGAGCTTTTGTTTTTCTACCTCATATAGCTCATAAATCAAGTTTCTATCAATGAAAACTAGCACTTATGGAGAGTTTGCAAACACTTTCACATCTGCTACTCATGACTAAATGCAGGGGCCAGTATTACAATCCAGCTGTAATGGTAGGGAACGCTGACTTTTAACTTTAGGTTAAATGACTTGCTCAATAATGCTAATAAGGAATAGAGTTGGGACTGAGTCCAAACTCGGGTCTTCCCCTACCCTGAACCATTCCAGATTTGCTCCTTTATAATCGATGTTATATGGCTCGCCATTTCCTCCATTCCCTAATTAAAGTGCTGTATCAGTGCTCCACAAACATACTCTATTTCTTATTTTATATATATATTTGAAATGGTAACATAACTGGTATATTGAATTAGTTGAACACTATAGGGTGCAAGTAGAAAACAATTTTATCTCATTATCTCAAACATTGTGGATATTTCACTCCTGTAACTAGGCTAAAAGCTCAGCCAGCCACTGATGTTTCCAGGCAATCTTAGATAATAAAATTTCAACTGACCTTCCAGCCATGATGGTAATTGGTACTTGACTAGCTCTTGCAACGTAAACAACTATAAAGCTAGACAAATATATATGGAACAACTGTTTTCAGATGATGGACGACAGGCAGCAATGGACTGTAATCCCTAGAAAAGGAAAACACATGATCCTTATGATTACCCCAGATTTTTGACTGAAGGCACTTTCAGACCATGGCACAGAAATTTGAAACCCTAGCAAAGTATGACAGTCTCACTGAATGGAGGAGCCAGAGTTTGGGGCTGCTGAGGCTGGAACTTGTAGGAATGGATATCTGAAAGAAGGCAGCTGGTCAGAAAATAAGCTTCAGAAATCTGCCTAGGGGTCCCCTTGAATCGTTGGCCAAATACTAATCTGCATGTACAGGGAGAGACACGGCAAGGCTTGACAGCAAGCAGCTACTTAGGGAACCGTGAGCTGACCTGAGATTTTTGAGATCACAGAGTTCAAGGGAGCATTAGAATTCTGACCAACCAAAGTAGAGAGGTCTTGGGCTTCCCTGGTGGCGCAGTGGTTGAGAGTCTGCCTGCCAATGCAGGGGACACGGGTTCGAGCCCCGGTCTGGGAGGATCCCACATGCCGCGGAGCAACTAGGCCCGTGAGCCACAATTGCTGAGCCTGCGTGTCTGGAGCCTGTGCTCCACGACAAGAGAGGCCGCGATAGTGAGAGGCCCGCGCACCGCGATGAAGAGTGGCCCCCACTTGCCGCAACTGGAGAAGGCCCTCGCACAGAAACAAGGACCCAACGCAGCCATAAATAAATAAATAAATAACCCCCCCCCCCCCAAAGTAGAGAGGTCTTGCTGAAACTTCAAGTATTCAATTGAAACCCCATAAAGGCTGCATCTCAGATGTTGGGCTACTCTGGCCTTAGAGAAAGAAGTAGGAAAGTGTGCCTTATACCTGTAGAAAAAAAAATGATCAATGGAAGCAGACCCAGAGATGACAGAGATATTGGAATTAGCAGGAAAGAACTTGAACAGCTATTATAAATACATTCAATAATTTAAAGGAAAATATTGTCATACTTAGTGATGAACAGATGGATAATCTCAGTAGAGAAATTGGAATTATAAAACAAGAACCAAATGAAACATTAGAACTGAAAAAAAAAGGAAGTGAAAAATTCACTGGACTAGCTTAACAGAAGATTGAACACTTTAGAAGAAAATATCAGTAAACTATCCAAATTGAATGACAGGAAAAGAGCCTGAGAAAAGGAACAGTCTCAGAGATCTGTGAGGCAACATTAATCGGTCTAACTTATATGTAACTGGAGTTCCCAGAAGAAGGAAGAGTGAGACTGAGGCAGAAAAACAAGGATGAAATAATTAGCAAAAATTTTAAATTTGATCTTTAAATTTTGGAACAGGGGGAGGAAGTTCACTCTTAAAACTTCTTTTCAAAATTGTACTGGATGTATTAGAACTAGTAAGTGAATTTAGAAAGGTTGTAAGGTTCAAGATCAATATATAAAAACAATTGCATCTCTATATACAAGCAAGAAACAATTGGAAAATGAAATTAAAGGACAATTCTATTGTCAATAACATCAAAAAATATAAAATACATAGGAATAAATTTAATGAAAGAAGTGTAAGACCTCTATACAAAACACCAAAAAAGATTGCAAAAAGGAATAAGAGACCTAAATTCATGGTGAAATATACCCTTTATGGATCGCAAGATTTAATATTGTTAAGAAATCATTTCTTTCCAAATTGTTCTATAGATTCATACAATGACAATTGAAATCCAAGCAGTTTTTAAAAAATAGAAACTGACAAGCTGATTTATATGGAAATGCCAAGGACTTAGAATAGCCAAAACAATTTTAAAAATAAAGAACTTAGACTACTTGATTTCAAGATTTACCTTAAATTATTATAATCCAACATTATTATTGATGGAAGGATAGACAAATAGGTCAATAGGATGGAAGAAAGGAGTCCATAAATAGACCCACAGGTGTATGTTGTTATGGTTTTAAAGATGACTACAAATTCTTAGATACTCCTCCCATCAGGATGTGGGGTTCTCTTGAATCTAGATGGGACTGCGATTACTTGGACCAAAAGAATATGATGGAAATGAAACTGTATAATTCCTGAGAGTAAGTCGTAAGAGGCAAAACACCTTCTGCCAGGTTCTCTTGGGACACTCCTTCTGTGGGAAGCCAGGCTTATGTAAAAAGTTTGACTACCCTGTGGCTACTATGCTGGAGAGGTCATGTGTAGATGTTTTGATTGACACTCTCAGCTGAGCCCCTGGCAGCCAGCCAGCATGCCAGTCATGTGAATGAGCCATATTTGACCCTGAGCCTAAATGAACCTTCAGAATTCTACAGCCCCATGCAACACCTAAGTGTATCCACCTGAGAAACTCCATGAATAAACTCCAGCAGAGCCTTTCTCAGATTGCTGACCCATAAAATAGCAAAGTAAAATCTTTGTTCTAAGCCAGTCATTCCGGTGGTAGTTTGTTATGCAGCAGAAGTAGTTGGATAATTTAGTGGGTAAATGAGACTCTTTTTAAGAATTGGTGGAAGGAAAACTGGATATCTGTATGGAAAAAAAGAACTTCAACACATACTTTGTACTATACATAAAACAGTTCAAATTGGAGGATCGACTCAAATGAAAGAACAAAATATGTAGAGCTTCTAGATAAACACATCAAACTATATTTACATAATGGAATATACTCAGCAATAAGGAAGTAAAATAACTCACTGATACGTGCAACATCAGGGATGTATCTCAACAACATTACCTTGAGTAAAATAAGCCAGACATGAAAGAGTACATATTATATGAATTTATTTATATAAAGTTCTAGGACAGGTGATCTACAGTCATATTGAACAGTAGTTGCCTCTGCAGAAGGGATGAAATTCTGGCACTGGTTCCCTCTGTTTATGGTAGGTCCCTAACACTGATTATTTTTCTTTCAGGTGCTTTTGTGACTTCCACAGAAATACTCCTGCTGGGGCTCTCTAATTGTAATTGTCATGATTTGAGTCTCAGCCTTTGTATATGCAGTGACCCATCCCATGCTAAGTCTCTCTTTAGGGTTCCATCATACATTCAGGGGATCTCCTGAGTAAAGTTTACTTTAAGGCAGCTCCAGGTCAGCTTTCTTCCCCACGTGGTCCACATCTCACCAATGAAAATGCTCACAAATATTTGTCCCACCAAGAACTGCAGTTTGTTCCCAGTGCAGGGCTTTAGTCTTTAGCCATGGGCTTCAGCTTCTTGCCTCAGGCTTTTTCAAGCATGGTTCTGACATCAGTCTTGGACCCCAGATATGCCAGGCAGTCAAGGTCAACTGCTCTTAGCCATTCACTAGATGCTTCTCTTACTTGCCCTCTTCCCCTCCTCTATGATGGGAAGAGAAAATATTACAGTCCTCTAGAACTGGCTGCAGTAGTTTTGCTTTGCAATCCCTTTAAACCTCAACCCTTTTATATCCTCAAGAGTGTTGCTGAGCGAATCACGGCAACACTGATTTATTATCATTTGTTTTGGAAGCTCTGCAGAGGTGGTCTTGCCCTACACTTTGTAATGTAGGGTACTTAGTACCTATTGTTTGCTTTCTCCAATTTTAGACTGAGGCAGAAATAGTCAAATTTTAACTTCTTATTACAGAAAGGGGGCATTTCAAAGCCCTGGGAGCTGACCTTTAGCTGACATTCTTGGCTTTCCAAAGCAGAGCACTTTTACTAAATTATTGGCTGCAGAAAATCTGTCAGAAGATTCAGTTTGTCCACAATTAACATTAATGTCAAGTGTGACAGCTATTTTTGTGATGATTTCAGTGGTGAAAATTCTCATCTCACTAGTGTTCCTGCCACCCACAAATTAAAAAAAGCTCACTGTTAATGGGCCTCAGTTAGTTCTTGTGCCCTGTTGAATAATTCTATGTTCTCTATAATTTTATTTTAAAATAAAAGTCACTACATTTGAGGGTGACCTACAAGATGGCGGAGGAGTAAGACATGGAGATCACCTTCCACCCCACAAATACATCAAAAATACATTTACATGTGGAACAACTCCTACAGAACACCTACTGAACGCTGGCAGAAGACCTCAGACTTCCAAAAAGGCAAGAAAATCCCCACGAAACTGGGTAGGGAAAAAAAAAAAAAGAGAAAAAAGAGACAAAGCAATAGGGACGGGACCTGCACCTCTGGAAGGGAGCTGTGAAGGAGGAAAAGTTTTCACACACTAGGAAGCCCCCTCACTGGCGGGGATGGGGCGGGGGGAGCTTCGGAGACACAGAGGAGAGGACAGCAACAGTGGTGCAGAGGGCAAAGCGGAGAGATTCCTGCACAGAAGATGGGTGCCAACCAGCACTCACCAGCCTGAGACGCTTGTCTGCTCACCTGCTGGGGCAGGTGGGTGCTGGGAGCTGAGGCTTGGGCTTCAGAGATCAAACCCCAGGGAGAGGACTGGGTTGGCTGTGTGAAGACAGACTGAAGGGGGCTAGTGAACCAGAGCTAGCTGGGAGGGAGTCCTGGAAAGTCTGAACCTGCCTGAGAGGCAAGAGACCATTGTTTCAGGGTGCAAGAGGAGAGGGTATTCCTGCTCCGTGTGCCCACAGATGGCAGAGCACCGCCTAAGCAACCTCCAGAGACAGGCACGAGCTGTGGCTATCATCTTGGATCCCAGAGGCGGGCGTGGACTTCTACCGCTGCCACCACTGCCACCAGAGGTCCTGTGTGCAAGCACAGATCACTACCCACACCCTCCCAGGAGCCTTTGCAGCACACCACAGCCAGGGTCCTGTGATCCAGGGCCAACTTCCCTGGGAGAACACACGGCGTGCCTCAGGCTGTTGCAATGTCACGCCGGCCTCTACCGCTGCAGACACTCCCCGCATCCCAATTATGACTACCGTACCCTTCCGTCTCCCCAGCCTGAGTGGGCAAGAGAACCCTAATCAGCTGCTGCTTTAACCCCCTCCTGTCTGGTGGGGAACAGATGCCTGAGGGCGACCTACATGCAGAGGTGGGGCCAATCCAAAGCTGAACCCCAGGAGCTATGTGAACAAAGAAGAGAAAGGGAAATTTCTCTGTGCAGCCTCAGGAGCAGTGCATTAAATCCCTGCAATCAGCTTGGTAAACCCTGCATCTGTGGAATACCTGAATAGACAATGAGTGTTCCCAAAACTGAGGCAGTGGACTTTGGGGGCAAATGTGGACTTGGGGTTTGCTTTCTGTGTTTGATTTGTTTTTGCTTTTATGTTTATCTTAGTTTAGTTTTTAGTGTTTGTTTTCACTTGTGGGTTTGTTTATTGGTTTGGTGCTCTCTTTCTTTCTTTTTTCCTTTTTTTCCCTCTTTTTGTGAGTGTGTGTATGTTTCTTTGCGTGACTTTGTTTCGTTTTGCTTTTACCCTTTGTCTTGGGGTTCTGTCTGTTCATTTTTTCTTTTCTTTTTCTTCTTCCTTTTCTTCTGTGCCATGTGGCTGGCAGGGTCTTGGTGCTCTGGCCAGATGTTGGGCCTGAGCCTCCAAGGTGGGAGAGCCGAGTCCAGGATTTTGGACCACCAGAGACCTCCTGGCCCCATGTAATATTAATCAGTGAGAGCTCTCCCAGAGATCTCCATCTCAACACTAAGACCCAACACCACCAGCTTGGCCAGCAAGCTCCAGTGCTGGATGCCCCATGCCAAACAACTAGCAAACCAGGAACACAATCCCACCCATTAACAGATAGGCTGCCTAAACTCAAACTAAGTTCACAGACACCCCAAAACACACCACCAGATGCAGTCCTGCCGACCAGAGGGACAAAATCCAGCCCCACCCACCAGAACACAGGCACCAGTCCCCCCCCACCAGGAAGGCTACACAAGCCACCGAATCAACCTCACCCACTGGGGGCAGACACCAGAAGTAAGAGGGACTATGAACCTGCAGCCTGCAAAAAGGAGACCCCAAAGTTAAACAAAATGGGAAGACAGGGTAATATGCAATAGATGAAGAAGCAAGTAAAAACCCACCAGACCAAATAAATGAATAGGAAATAGGCAGTCTACCTGAAAAAGAATTCAGAGTAATGATAGTAGAGATGATCCAAAGTCTCAGAAATAGAATGGAGAAAATACAAGAAACGTTTAACAAGGACCTAGAAGAACTAAAGAGCAAACAAACAATGATGAGCAACACAATAAATGAAAAAAAAAATACGCTAGAAGGAATCAATAGCAGAATAAGTGAGGCAGAAGAATGGATTATTTACCTGGAAGATAGAATAGTGGAAATAACTGCCACAGAGCAGAATAAAAAAAAAAAAAGAATGAAAAGAATTGAGGACAGTCTCAGAGACCTCTGGGACAACATTAAACACACGAACATTTGAATTCTAGGGGTCCCAGAAGAAGAAGAGAGAAAGAAAGGGTCTGAGAAAATATTTGAAGAGATTGTAGTCAAAAACTTCCCTAATATGGGAAAGGAAATAGTCAATCAAGTCCAGGAAGTGCAGAGAGTCCCATAAAGGAAAAACCCATGGAGAAAAATGCCAAGACACATATTAATTGAACTATCAAAAATTAAATACGAAGAAAAAATATTAAAAGCAGCAAGGGAAAAGCAACAAATAACATACAAGGCAATCCCCATGAGGTTAACAGCTGATCTTTCAGCAGAAACTCTGCAAGCCAGAAGGGAGTGGCAGGACATATTTAAAGTGATGAAAGAGAAAAACCTACAACCAATATTTTTCTGCCCAGCAAGGATCTCATTCAGATTTGACAGAGAAATTGAAATCTTCACAGACAAACAAAGTTTAGAGTATTCAGCACCACCAAACTGGCTTCACAACAAATGCTAAAGGAACTTCTCTAGGCAGGAAGCACAAGAGAAGGAAAAGACCTACAAAAACAAACCCAAAACAATTAAGAAAATGGTAATAGGAACATACATATCGATAATTACCTTAAACGTGAGTGGATTAAATGCTCCAACCAAAAGGCACAGACTGGCTGGATAGACACAAAAACAAGACCCATATATATGTTGTCTACAAGAGACCTGCTTCAGACCTAGGGACACACACAGACTGAAAGGGGATGGAAAAAGATATTCCATGCAAATGGAAATCAAAAGAAAGCTGGAGTAGCAATTCTCATATCAGAAAAAATATACTTTAAAATGAAGACTGTTACAAGAGACAAAGGACACTACATAATGATCAAGGGATCAATCCAAGAAGAAGATATAACAATTGTAGATATTTACACACCCAACATAGGAGCACCTGAATACATAAGGCAAATGCTAACAGCCATAAAAGAGGAAATCAACAGTAACACAATCATAGTAGGGGACTTTAACACCCCATTTTCACCTATGGACAGATCATCCAAAATGAAAATAAATAAGGAAACACAAGCTTTAAATGACACATTAGACCAGATGGACTTAATTGATATTTATAGGACATTCCATCCAAAAAAAGAGAATACACTTTCTTCTCAAGTGCTCATGGGACATTCTCCAGGATAGATCATATCTTGGGTCACAAATCAAGCCTCAGTAAATTTACAAAAATTGAAATCGGGCTTCTCTGGTGGCGCAGTGGTTAAGGATCCACCTGTCAATGCAGGGGATGTGGATTTGAGACCTGGTCCGGGAAGATCCCACATGCCGCGGAGCAACTAAGCCCGTGTGCCACAACTACGGAGCCTGTGCTCTAGAGCCCACAAGCCACAACTACTGAGCCCGTGTGCCATAACTACTGAAGGCCGCATGCCTAGAGCCCGTGCTCCACAACAACAGAAGCCACTGCAATGAAAAGCCTGCGCACTGCAATGAAGAGTAGCCCCTGCTCGCCACAGCCAGAGAAAAGCCCGTGTGCATCAACAAAGACCCAATGCAGCCAAAAATAAAATAAATAAAATTTAATAAATTAATTAAAAAAGAAAGAAAGTTGAATTCATACCAAACATATTTCTTGACCACAATGCTATGGGACTAGATATCAGTTACAGGAAAAGTTGTAAAAAATACAAACACATGGAGGCTGAACAACACACTACTAAATAACGAAGAGATCACTGAAGAAATCAATGGGGAAATAAAAAAATACCTAGAAAGAAATGGCAATGAAAACATGAGACCCGAAACCTATGGGATGCAGCAAAAGCAGTTCTAAGAGGGAAGTTTATAGCAATACAATCCTACCTTAAGAAACAAGAAAAATCTCAAATAAACAACTTAACATTACACCTAAAGCAATTAGAGAAAGAAGAAGAAGAACAACAAAAAACCAAAGTTAGCAGAAGGAAAGAAATCATAAAAATCAGATAAGAAATAAATGAAAAAGGAATGAAGGAAACAATAGCAAAGATCAATAAAATTAAAGCTGGTTCTTGGAAAAGATAAACAAAATTGATAAAGCACTAGCCAGACTCATCAGGAGAAAAAGGGAGAAGACTCAAATCAACAGAATTAGAAATGGAAAAGGAGAAGTAACAATTGACACTGTGGAAATACAAAGGATCGTGAGAGACTACTACAAGCAACTATATGCCCATAAAATGGACAACCTGGAAGAAATGGACAATTCTTAGAAAAGTACAACCTTCCAAGACTGAACCAGGAAAAAATAGAAAATATGAACAGACCAATCACAAGCACTGAAATTGAAACTGTGATTAAAAATCTTCCAACACACAAAAGCCTAGGACCAGATGGCTTCACAGGTAAATTCTATCACACATTCAGAGAAGAGCTAACACCTATCTTTCTCAAACTCTTACAAAATATAGCAGAGGGAGGAACACCCCCAAACTCATTCTGTGAGGCCACCATCACCTTGATACCAAAACCAGACAAAGATGTCCTACAAAAAGAGAACTACAGGCCAATATCACTGATAAACATAGATGCAAAAATCCTCAGCAAAATACTAGCAAACAGAATCCAACAGCACATTAAAAGGAGCATACACCATGATCAAGTGGGGTTTATCCCAGGAATGCAAGTATTCTTCAATTTAGACAAATCAATGAGATACACAATATTAGCAAACTGAAGGTTAAAAACCACATGATCATCTCAATAGATGCAGAAAAAGCTTTCAACAAAATTCAACACCCATTTATGATCAAAACTCTCCAGAAAATGGGCATAGAGGGAACCTACCTCAACATAATAAAGGCCATATATGGCAAACACACAGCCAACATCATTCTCAATGGTAAAAAGCTGAAACCATTTCCTCTAAGATCAGGAACAAGACAAGTGTGCCCACTCTCACAACTATTATTCAACATAGGTTTGGAAGTTTTAGCCACAACAATCAGAGAAGGAAAAGAAATAAAAGGAATCCAAATCAGAAAAGAAGTAAAATTATCAGTATTTGCAGATGACATGATACCATACATAGAGAATCCTAAAGATGCTACCAGAAAACTATAAGAGCTAATCAATGAATTTGGTAAAGTAGCAGAATACAAAATTAATGCACAGAATTCTCTTGCATTCCTATACACTAATAATGAAAAATCTGAAAGAGAAATTAAGGAAACCCTCTCATTTACCATTGCAACAAAAAGAATAAAATACCTAGGAATAAACCTACCTAAGGAGACAAAAGACCTGTATTGAGAAAACTATAAGACACTGATGAAAGAAATCAAAGATGATACAAACAGATGGGAGATAGACCATGTTGTTTCGATCGGAAGAATCAACATTGTGTAAATGACTATACTACCCAAAGCAATCTACAGATTCAATGCAATCCCTATCAAACTACCAATGGCATTTTTCACAGAATTAGAACAAAATATTACATAAGTTGTATGGAAACACAAAAGATCCTGAATAGCCAAAGCAATCTTGAGAAAGAAAACAAAGCTGGAGGCATCAGACTCCCTGACTTCAGACTATACTACGTAGCTACAGTAATCAAGACGGTATGGTACTGGCACAAAAACAGAAATATAGATCAATAAAACAGGATAGAAATCCCAGAGATAAACCCATGCACATATGGTCACCTTATCTTTGATAAAGGAGGCAAGAATATATAATGGAGAAAAGACAGCCTCTTCAATAAGTGGTACTGTGAAAACTGGACAGCTACATGTAAAAGAATAAATTAGGACACTCCCTAACAGCATACACAAAAATAAGCTCAAAATGGATTAAAGACCTAAATGTAAGGCCAGACACTATAAAACTCTCGGAGGAAAACATAGGCAGAACACTCTATGACATAAATCACAGCAAGATCCTTTTTGATCCACCTCCTAGAGAAATGGAAATAAAAACAAAAATAAACAAATGGGACCTGATGAAACTTAAAAGCTTTTGCACAGCAAAAACAGAAACCATAAACAAGACAAAAAGACAACCCTCAGAATGGGAGAAAATATTTGCAAGTGAAGCAACTGACAAAGGATTAATCTCCAAAATATAAAAGCAGTTCATGCAGCTCAATATCAGAAAAACAAACAACCCAATCCAAAAATGGGTGGAAGACCTAAACAGACAGTTCTCCAAAGGAGATATATAGATTGCCAACAAACACATGAAAGAATGCTCAGCATCACTACTCATTAGAGAAATGCAAATCAAAACCACAGTGAGATATCATCTCACACCAGTCAGAATGGCCATCATCAAAAAATTTACAAACAATAAATGCTGTAGAGGGTGTGGAGAAAAGGAAACCCTCTTGCACTGTTGGTGGGAATGTAGATTGATACAGCCACTATGGAGAACAGTATGGAGGTTACTTAAAAAACTAAAAATAGAACTACCATATGACTGAGCAATCCCACTACTGGGCATATACCCTGAGAAAACCATAATTCAAAAAGAGACATGTACCACAATGTTCACTGTGGCACCATTTACAATAGCCAGGACATAGAAGCAACCTAAGTGTCCATCGACAGATGAATGGATAAAGATGTGTCATACGTATACAATGGAATATTACTCAGCCATAAAAAGAAACTAAATTGAGTCATTTGTAGTGAGGTGGATGGACCTAGAGTCTGTCAGAAAGAGTGAAGTAAATCAGAAAGAGAAAAACAAATACTGTATGCTAACACATATATATGGAATCTAAAAAAAAAATGGTTCTGATGAACCTACTGGCAGGACAGGAATAAAGATGCAGACGTAGAGAATGGACTTGTGGACATGGGGGCTGGGAGGTGAAGCTGGGACGAAGTGAGAGAGTAGCATTGACATGTATTCACTACCAAATGGAAAATAAATAGCTTGTGGGAAGCAGCTGCATAGTGCAGGGAGATCAGCTCTGTGCTTTGTGACCACCTAGAGGGTGGGATAGGGAGGGCGAGAGGGAGGCTCAAGAGGGAGGGGATATGGAGATATATGTGTACATATAGCTGATTCACTTTGTTATACAGCAGAAACTAACACAACATCATAAAGCAATCATACTCCAATAAAGATTTAAAAATAACCAAAAGTCAATATATTTAATAGTATAATGGGATATGTCATCGTCTAATTGATTTTAAAAGAAATCTTTATTTTACTTTTTGTGTGTTTTTTAACTTTTCACCTCCAAAAATGTCCTTGTGTTCTTGTGTGTGTGTGTGTGTGTGTGTGTGTGTGTTTTGTGATAAAACAATTACCATGAAATCTATCCTCATATTTAATGATTCATCATAATACCATATCATTAACTTTAGATACTATTGTTGTACAGCAGATCTCTAGAATTTATTCATTTTTCATAACTGAAAGTTTATACCTATTAATCAATAATTCCCCAATAGCAATTGCTGTTGGATCAGCAGTTTCTGTTGCAATGACAAGTATCTGGGACTGAAGTAACATGACCTCTTTTTAACAAGTTTTGTCAAACAAGATGATATGTCATGGTTTCCCCTGATAGAAATAGTAACCAGCATGAAAAGCAAACCGGTACCCAAGAGTGTGTAGTGACTACTGTGGTTTTCTTGGTGAAGAACAGATTTTTCTACTTGGAAGTTGAATTTCCTTCTTCTCTTCCTTTCTTTTGATTGCTCTCTAAATGCCATTTTTAGTTATAGAATTGGTTCTCTTGTAAGAAGATCCGGTGACTTCCACTTAAAGTTGTCATTTCGCTCCTTTCTTTTTGGCTTATCCAAAAGCAACAAGAAAAGAATGAGAAATGAAAACATATTATCTGTCTTCAGAAGAGACAGCATAAATTTGGGACAACAAAGTAGGTGAAGAAGTATAACGATGGTGGCGATCAAACAGAGGGATGGAAAGAATTAGAAGACATGCCTCTAGAGAGATCCCAGAAATCAGTGTGCTTTTCTAAGGTAGGGGCCTTAGAGGTGCAAAACTAAGACCCTTGCCAGGAAATTGGGAACAAGGTTCACTGACTGGCATAGACGTTTTCCCTCTGCTTGGTTTTTTTCTCAGAAATGAAAAGCAAGGCCAAATGAGGAATTACACAAGTAATACAATTTGCAAGAAGCAGTCCACTCTTGTGGTGATGGGTGGGCCTTCAGGGGTCTTTATATTATAAAAATTCCTACAACTGACAGTCTCTACAGCTAGGGAAAAGTAAACTCCCAAAGAACTCATGGATACTACTATGGTATATTAGGAGCCATATCCTGGCTCCTACCCCACAATTATATGACCTCATTCATATAATTGGTTCATGAAACTTTACTACATTCAAATAATGAAAAATTAAAAAAAGAAATCTATATCTATATCTATAATAGAGTTATTACTAGAAAAAAGGAGGAATGGAAATGAGAAACAAATTTCGGATAATGAATTCTTACTAGAAATACATTGCAGGTGGAAATTGTAACCAGATATTTCACATTCATTAAAAAAATTAAGGAGGCAATTGCTCTAATATAGAAAGCAGACAAAGCAGAAATATGAGGTCACGGAGAGGTAGTTAGAGAGTATGAGGAGATCACTGTGAGCTGGCAGAGTTCAGGAGTCAAAGCACAAAAGAAATAGAATATAAACAAAACTACTCTAGAACTAAAGGCAAAACTATTAGCAGACAAGCAGAGTCTAGACATTGATGAAAATACAATAAGGGGCCTGATAAAAATTGGCACACTGAAATGGAAGCAAGGAGTTTAAAAGGTTAGAGAAAAAATAATAGACAAAGGTGATATGTGTAATTGGTGTCCTAAGGAGGAAACATGGAGATAATTATTCAGAAAAATATTTAGAATATTTTATGGATAAAAGGAGAATCTACAATTTGAAAGGGTATGCTATTTCCTAGGAACATTTGACATAGAATGATAAATACAAACTTCAAGTAAAAGAAAAATTTCAGTAAAACAAAAACAGTCCAGGTTCAGACTTCTTCACAGAAAGGAGTGGGCAGCACTTAAGAATTTCATACCCAGCTAAAATATTTTTCCTGTATTAAGACAACAGACATTCATGAACATGTTAGAATGTAGGGAATTTTGATTCCATGTATTATTTCAAAAACTACTTAAGGATAAGCCTCAGCCAATCAGGAGATAAGTGGTAAAATATAGAAAAATGGTGGTATATACTGAGTCTGTATAATTGCACAAAAACAAATATGGGGAATATGGCTATAGAACCCAACATAAATGTTATAAACCCTGACAAATACTGGAAAGAGATAATGAGAGAAGAGAAAGTTTATTATTATTTGGCTGGTTTTCTTATCTTTTACAGTGAAACGTTAAAAGATTAAGTAAAGCTGATAAAACAACTGATAGAGGCATACAAAGGGGGTAGGTGGCAGTGGGGTGGTCTCTCCTTATAAGAAAGAATATTTTTTCACTGATATTGGATTATTGGAGCAGTGTGGTAATGATGATCAGACTGACTTGTAGTTGGTTTCATTATT
Organism: Eschrichtius robustus; assembly: GCF_028021215.1. Lineage (NCBI taxonomy): Eukaryota > Metazoa > Chordata > Mammalia > Artiodactyla > Eschrichtiidae > Eschrichtius > Eschrichtius robustus. Next base: position 51,266,879 of record NC_090841.1, read on the forward strand.
GTTTTAAAATTTTCTAATGAACAATGCATGTTCTTCTTGTTAGCACCTGGCAGGAACTGCTCCTACAGATTCATCCTTGGTAATTCACTTGATAAAGGTACAATTAAATTAACCATTACAAAGGCAAACGCTAAAAAGATAATATCAGCCAGAGGGAGGCAAAGAGAAAGCAAAAATACATGTGCTAATTTCTCTTTGGTCAAAGTGCGGAATTAATCGGTACTGCAAAAAATACGCCCCTGTGAATCTGAGTAGGCGAGAATTTATTAAAAAAGGATCCCACAACACAACCCACAAAAGAATGATTTACAACCTATGATAATTCTAAAAAACTTCTGTTCTTCAAAATACAGAGGACTAAATGTATTACATAACGTTATAAATATGAATGTTATCACTAGGAAAAAACTCTTCCAAATGTTCAGAAAGAAATCAGATATAATACAAAATGGAAAACAATAGACCACACAGGAAAAGATCAAAAAAAAAAAAAAAAAAGAATATTTCTCTTAAGAAAATGAGAAGTTTCTTTCTCCACAAGCTGTCATGGCCTCTTTATCCATTTTTCTTATTTTGTTGTTTCTTGTCCTGCATGTCTTGCACTCAGAAGCCGTGAAAAAAATACACCTTTCTCTCTTGGAAAGGCTTGTGGTGGGGTGGGAGGTGTGCGGGCACTAGAGGAGAGAAACCCAGGCTTCTATAACGGTAACTATTATCAACCATCGTTGATTGTCTATTACTCTGCCTACTTTTAGTTATGCCCGGGGGGAGTCCCAAACTCTGTCCGTCAATTTCATTGGCTTCAGTCAGAGGTGAAAACCCTTTTGATCTGTCCATGTGGACGCTTCCTTCTCTCTGTGTGAACTCTGCCTTTCAAAGAGAGCTTGCAAGTTTCGGCAGGGATCATGGGAGCTGACTTGAAACGGAGAGCAAATGTTCAGAAGAAAGGAAGTTGCCTAAGCATGTTAAATGCACGTAAAGGACTATTTTGGGATTTGTAGATGGAGATCTTTCATCCCCTCCCTCTGCCTCAGCCTGGGCCTGCTGGCAGCATATCATGTCTGGCTGTGGGCAGAGAGCAAAGACCTTGGCCTTCCTGTGGCTCCGCCTCTTCAAACTTCCCAGGAGGAAAAGAACCTTATTCAATACTGTAACAGATGAGCTCTTGAGTTCACCTCATTCCCTGCCGCCACCCATCCTCACACGACCAGCCTCTCTGCAGTTATGACTCTTGATTTTCGAAGTCCCAGTAATTTATTCGTGTTGCTCAAGCACTACTGTGTCCCTACGTGGAAACAGCAGTTGTTATACTGTTTGCCAATATATTTATCTCCAGTCCCGCGGCCATGCTGAGCTGGAGAAACAGATGCTGGCAAGGCTCTTTGCTCTTTGCCTCTCACGGAGATGAACCTGGCGGGAGTGCAAGGCCAGAGCAGCCAAGGGAAAGCCTCAGGGTCCCTTCCCCAGCTGGCTTCCCAAACGGTGCAGGCAGACGGTGTGCAAAGCTACCCGTGAGCGCTAAGGACGGCAGGCTCGGCGCCACGCCCACGGCCCCTGCTCCTCTGTTTTTCCCAGGCCAATGGGTGTGAGATGAATTGTTAAAAACCATCCTGGCTTCCAGAGCCCATGGGGAGCTGCTGCCTTTCACTGTAATTACCCTTCACACCGTTGCGCTGTTCAGCAGGGCCAGCTGGCTCTTTGGATGAAATTAGATTCCGAATATAAAGCCACGTGGGCATGAAATTATGTTCTAATCGGGCCACAGCATCGTAGTCCCTGCTACCTCTGCACCTCAGTCCACTCCCCACACCCAACCAAGATGGTATGGAACTTCCCATGTTCTTGCTGGAGTCTGAGTTCGAACAGGCTCTAAGGGATAAGGTCACGTGGATAAAACTGAAAACCTTCATAAGATGAGCCCAGTGGGTACTTGCTGGGCTTGAATGCTTCCAAATGTTTCTCTGCAGTGGACAATATTTCTTTTCAAATGACAGTGAATGCATTGTAAGCTTGGGTGAGGCAGTTGTGTCCTGTTTTTTAATAGTTGTGATTAAAAGAAAAACTAGAAATAAAAAAAAACCAGATTAAGCAAATTTAAAAAATCCATTAGATGAGATTGGGTGTGTTCAGGGTGGTGTATACTACATGATTCCACTTACATGATGTATGTAAAATAGTCAAATTCATAGAATCAAAGAGTGAGTGGTGGTTGCCAGGGGCTGGCAATCTAGAAATCTGCTGTACAGTACTGTGTCTATAGTCAACAGTATGTATTGTACACTTGAAAATTTAAGAGGGCACATGTCATGTGTTCTTACTACAATAGAATAGAATAGAATAGAGTAGAATATAAATCAATCTAGGAGAAGTGCCAGGGGTACATCAAGAGAGAGGACATGAAGTCAAAGATGACTTTTTTCTGGGAGTGTTGGCCCTGCTGCTTTTTGGTGACTGAGGCCCGGATGTCAGCGTCGCGTGGGTATGCTCTGCTTGTCATGTGTCAATGCAAGGAAGGTAAGGATGATGCTATCCTTTTCACCATTGTTTTCCCCTGACCCAGAGGCATTCAATGAATATTTGTTGAAAGAACATGTCAGCGGAATTGCCCTCTGCTGAAGATAAAGAGCAGTCGATTATCTTCCCTGAAAGAGCCACGTGACCCTCATGGATTTCTGAGTCAGAAGGGGACCGAGGCTCTTTGCGTCAGGGAGAAGCAATGGCAGTAGCCCATTGATTTTCTGACTCCCCACATAGGTGTGCAGAAGTTGGACTGACCTCTTCCCTCTAGACTGCCCAGAGTTCTTAGTCTACTCCACAACAGGGGAAAACCCCAAGAAGATACCAGCTTTGCTGATGAGAAGAGGCTTGAATCACCTTTGGTATGAGCTATTAATAGAAGAGATGCCCTCATATTTATACCCAACTCTCTGCAGCAGTTCATTATATTCATATGTGGAAATCCATTCATAAACTCAGTACTCTGAGTCAAGGCTTATATGAAAATGTGGACTTAGTAATAAAGGCCTGGGGTTAAGAAGCAAATTCTCAACATGGATGCATGAGACAAGAACCATCTGAGACCTAGATAAGAATTTAGCCTAAGGCAGATTTAAAAATTTTTTAAAAAAATTATCTTCAATTTCATGGGGCTTCCCTGGTGGCGCAGTGGTTGGGAGTCTGCCTGCCAGTGCAGGGCACACGGGTTCGAGCCCTGGTCTGGGAAGATCCCACATGCCGCGGAGCGACTGGGCCCGTGAGCCACAATTACTGAGCCTGCGCGTCTGGAGCCTGTGCTCCGCAACAACAGAGGCCGCGATAGTGAGAGGCCCGCGCATCATGATGAGGAGTGGCCCCCGCTTGCCGCAACTAGAGAAAGCCCTTGCACAGAAACGAAGACCCAACACAGTCAAAAATAAAATAAATAAATAAAAAATAAAAATAAAGGAATTCCTTTAAAAAAAAAATCAAACTGTTAAAAAAAAATTATCTTCAATTTCATAATAAAGAGAAATTATTAACTAGGATCAATTTTCCATGCCTTATACAATTCATGTTTTATAACTATGAATAGTAAAATATAAATATCAAAGATGTGGACTCAGTTATTCTCAAGTCAACTCTGAGAGCATCTGAGAGTTAAAGGAACCCCTCTAGGTTTTGTTACAAATAGAGACACCTGAGTCTCATGGGGGCCTACAAGGTTCTGAGTGTGCCAAAAACTAGGTTAGCTGGTCTCCACAAGAATTTTGTCTTGAAAGAGCTTCTTTCTGGCTTGGTGTGGTAACCATTGGTTTACAACTGGGTAGGGGTGGGAGAAGTAAAGGCAGTGCTGTAATGCTCAGATGTTATTTATCTGTAATTCTTTAAGACTGATGGGAACTTAATTATCATTTCTGGGAGGACGTGGAGGGAGGGAGTTAGGTTGGGGTAGACAGGTCATTGCTCTTTCTCAGGGGAAATGATTTTGGAGGAGAGTTGGTGGAACGATTCTCCCTTGGCATCTTTTACTCTGTAATTTGATCTGGATGGAGTTGGTTGATATCAACAACAATAATAACACCTGGTATTCATTGACTATCCGCTTTGTTTTGTAGGGACTGTGTTAAGTGTTTTACGTATATCACCACATTTTAAACCTTTAGTACAACCCTGTGAATTTAATAGCACTATGTCTATTAGGTGGATGGGAAAATCTAGGAGTAGTCAGAGAGAGGCTCTCCTGTGGAGGTATGGCTGGGAGGGGTGTGTGCAGGGACCTCAGCCGAGTAGGGAGAGGAAAGCGGAGACAAACTCTGTAAACCTCACCAGCCCTAAGGCTGCCCTTGACTGTGTGCCTCAGGCAGGTCTTCCCAGGCACCGTGTGTGCGTGTGTGTGTGTGTGTGTGTGTGTGTGTGTGTGTAATACCTCGTTGTGGTTTTAAGCACATTTGAGCCAGTTGAGGATTCATTGTGAAGGCTGAATGGAGTGATGCACAAGTGGAAATAAAGACTCGTGGGTATTTCCCATCTAGTTTGATAACTGTCAAATGAAAGGGATTCGTGCTGCCCATAGGAATGCTAGAATAACAATCTGATAATAGTATTTGGCACTTGCTTCACAGAGTAGCACTCTTCCAGAATGATTCTCTGAAACCAGCAGGATAGCAATCTTCTTTTAGGTCCACATAGGGAAAGCGTGTCCTCAAAATAAGACTTCTGAAGTCAAGGACTAGGGGTTGAAGTGGCTACCAGCTTCACTTGCTCTTTAGCCAAGATGCCCAGGTTTGATTCCATAGTTGTTTCTTTTATATATTTTCTAAAATTTCATTGGGAAGGGAAGAAGGGAGAATAGTGAGGGATGTATAAAGCAGAAACAAACCCTGTTTTAGAGATAATATTATAGCGGTTCAATTTCTTTACAGCCTCACTGAAACAAATCAACGAAAACCCAAGAAAGTCTCAGTTTAACCAAAAAAAGTGTAACAAGGTGAAGAAAAGTTTATTTGCCATAATTTCTCTTGGGGAAAGCACCTTGTTGTGTGTGTGTGTGGAATTTCAGTGAATTGTTTGGGATAGAGAGTGAGACCGCAAGGATAGGCCCAGGAAGGAAAAGATAGTCCCTTAACTACATGATATAAGATGAGAAAGGAAATTTGTGTGCAAAATGGGTGGGGGACAGGGGGGAAGAGCCAGAGCTGGGAGCTCCAGGGGCAGCCCAGTTGCAGGAGCTTTTGGGGAAAGAAAAATGTGTTTCATGAATTTCTAAGTTGGTTTTCGTCTGTGCTCCATCAACTCTCTCTTCTCAGCTTTGGCCCTTGGACTCCCAACAATAACCTTCAGTGAAATGGACATTTCTCACTCTTCTTTTTAGGGGAGTGTAAGTGGATACTTTTGATGAAATTTGAGGAGATGCCTTTCTGTGTTTGTGTCAAAGTTTGGTCAAGGGTGGGCATATACTGGGGCAGCTTGTGACAATAAATTACATTAAATAGTAACCTTCATATTTTTGTCATTTAGAATACTGCATTTTATATTTAGAGTATTTAATTTTGCCTTGCTTATGATTCTATGTTTTCCATTTTGTGTGGTATCTCATATGGCTCTCTCCAAGAAGGCCGAGGTGGTTGCTTACCTGTTGGCAGGTAATACCGTTTGTGGGTAATCTCTCGCCTTCTCTAATGAATTATATGTTTTGTGAATTTTTCAAAGCACAATCCTTGGCTTGGCAAGCTGTCAAAACAGTCCCCTATAGTGTGGAGATACCATTCCTGGAGAATTAGTTCTGGATGGAATTAGTTCTGAGTTGCAAAAATAAGAAAATAAGATTACAGGAGAGACTGAGTTGTTCATGGTGAGCGAAAAGAAATGCAAAGGCAGATGGGAGTGAAGAGCTATTTGCTCTGCCTAGAGAGACTTTTGAAGATAATATCCTTAACATTTATACAGCTCTTCATGTTTTTTAAGTGCTTCCTGGTAATTGGAGTCATTAATCAGATATTAGCTGCAGGTCATTCAATGAATTAGCTGTTGATTTAGACTGAAAGCTGTGCATAATTTGGGGGACTAGGAACAAACACGATTCATTTTACATTTCTCAAAAATTTTGACTTTCTTGTGCTCATTGAGAGTTACTGTGTGTGTGTGTGAGTTCTGATTATGGATACCAATATGTACTTATTATTGTATGAATTCACATTTATGTCGAATACTCATCTATAATTTGTTAGTTTGATCTTTGTAACACGTGTGGAGATAAGACTATGAGGAGAAACTCCAGTTGTTAGAGCTGTCATGGTGCCAGTCATCACTGAATGCCCTCCCCCAGCACAGGGGGACATGCTGGCATTGAGTGGTCAGTAAAACACACAACCGAGTCTCCTTCCTTCTCCAGATTGAACATTTGCCACCTTGGATGCGCCAAATGATTGTAAGGAGATCGGGAATAAATACGATTTTTACTACAAGTAGATGACTTATCTATTTGGCTATTTCTATAAATCATAACTAGTTTATCTTCCATCTAACCTAGAAATAAATTATGCATATACATATAAGGCTTAAGTTTATTTGGCACATTATGTCTAAATATCAAGACATTCTTATTTCCCACTAGTATTTCTGCATACGTGTTCTTCAACCAATAATTGCAAATAATTGAGGTCTAAGGGAAGCCATAGAACTTTGGAGTTGAGTTTTTCAGAAATTAATGGGGACTCCTTTGGCTTTGATGCTTGAATACGTTAATATCACTATGAGTCTTGTTGATTTTCCTACAAAGGCTTTGAAACCGTGGTTATTTCTCCCAGCAGAGCCTCTGCATTTCCTTCCTTCCTATAATCATGCACAGTCTCTGTGACCAGGTGGCCTGGATTTGAATCCTGCTTCTCCTATTCACTAGCTGTGCGACCTTGAGTAAGTTACTTTGCCTCTCTGACACTCTGTTTACTCATCTGTAAAATAAGGAATAATTTATCTGCTGCCTTTTGTTGTTAGGAGGATTAAATGAGTAAATATTTATACTGTGGTGCATTTAGAGCACACATCTTCCTCGACTTAAGATGGAGTTACATCCAGATAAACCCAAGGTAAGTTGAAAATGTCCTAGGTCGAAAATGCATTTAATACACCCAACCTACTGAATATCAGAGCTTAGCCGAGCCCACCTTAAATGTGCTCAGAACATTGACAGTAGCCTACAGTTGGGCAAAATCATCTAACACAGAGCCTATTTTATAATAAAATGTTGAATATCTCATGCAATCTATTGAATATTTTACTGAAAGGGAAAAACAGAATGGGTGTCTGGGTACGGAATAGTTGGTTGTAAGTGTATCTGTTGTTTACTCCCGTGATCACGTGGCTGCCTAGGAGCTGTGGCTTGTTGCTGCTGCCCTGCATCACGAGAGAGTATCGTGCTACATCTCTCTGGCCTGGGGAAAGATCAAAATTCAAAATTCCAAGTACGGTTTCTACTAAATGTGTATTGCTTTTATTACCTACTTGGGTTCTTGGACTCTTTAATCAATAAAAATTGATGAGGCCAGACAAGAAATTCAGGCAAGACTTTATTGGCACCGGTGCTGCAGGACTAGAGAGCGAAAACAAGTAACAGGTTTCCTTGCTTGCTCCCTAAGAGGCGAGGTGAGCTGGTCCCTTAAATGGCATGAGGGTGTGGGCGGGTCCAGGCTGGAGGGGTGGCTAAGGCGGTCGGCCCAGCCCCTTGGTGCCATGCGCAGGGAGCATGCGCAGTGTGCACCTTGCTTTTGCTTCCGGCACCTCAGAAGCGGCTGCCGGGTTTTTGGTCTTTTTCTATCTTGTTACTTATAATTTGCCCCAGCTGCCTATGCATGCAGTTATTTTTAGTCCTTTATAGTTTCTTTATATTCTGTTGCTGGAGGAGACGTTTGTCCAGTGTTGCAAGCACTGCAGCCAAGGATCCCAGGTCCCAGGTCCCAGCCTGTCTCACCTTCACACCGTCGTGAAGTCGAAAAATCGTAAGTCGAACCACCCAAAGTCAGAGACATAAGTATTTGTTAAACCTATTAAAAATTTCACATTTAAAAATACGTTGCTGAGTCAAACATAGAAGATACTCTATTAATGTTTGCTAAGCCTTTTTAAAATTCACATTTTAAAATACGTTGCGAAAAAATGAGTTTAGATTTCTTCACTTAGCAAAAAAAAAAAAAAAAAAAGAAAGAAATTACACTTTGCCGCTGGTAAACTTTAAGGAGCAAAAATTGGCTAAATTTGCACTACAAACAACTACTTTCTTTGAAAATGCCAGGGGTGTGAGGATTGGGCAAAGGGTATTTGGTGGTGGCTCTGAGCACTGTGGGTGAGTTGGCAAAAAACTGAAGACCTGGATTAGCCGTAGCTTCTCACTGAGGTTGCTGATTGGTGAGCTTGAGGCAGGGAGCGTGGGAGGTCTTGGCAAAGCTTATTTGGAGCTCTTCAGCTTTCCTCACACCCTATCTCAGTGCCCTCTAGGTTTAGGAAAGGTCATAAAGCAAGCCAGCAGCCAGAAGAAGAGAATCTAAATACGGGAGTAAGGGGACTTCCCTGGTGGCGCAGTGGTTAAGAATCTGCCTGCCAATGTAGGGGACACGGGTTTGAGCCCTGGTCTGGGAAGATCCCACATGCCGCGGAGCAACTAAGCCCGTGGGCCACAGCTACTGAGCCTGCGCTCTAGAGCCTGCGAGCCACAACCACTAATGCTGGTGCGCCTAGAGCCGCTGCAATGAGAAGCCCGCACACCGCAGCAAAGAGTGACCTCCGCTCACCGCAACTAGACAAAGCCCATGCGCAGCAATGAAGACACAACGTAGCCAAAAAAAAAATGGGAGTGATTTATTCCAGGGATGCTCCAAAAATTCTCAAATGGAACAATTTTCATTAGGTAAAAATATTTTAATGTTACACAAGAAACATTTAGAAGGGTGAGTTTTGTTCACAACAGAACAAATTAAAAAAACCAGGCTATTAAAATTCCTAAAAGATTGCATTATATTTAGACATTTTTTTGGGGGAGGCGGGAGTCAAAAGATCAGAATACTAGTAGGATCATAGGAACGAGGTCAGGAACTGAAATTGCACCAGGAACGCTCAGCCCCGAATCCATTATAGAAACAGTTGACCTGATCTATATTTCATAATCTGATATTTCTTCTGAAGACTGGCTCCATGTTCCCCTTTTTTTCATGATGTTGACTCAGGTTAGGAGGATGGTTAAGTTTGGGTGGGCTAAGTTACAGTTCAATAACAGTTGACCTCCAACCTTACCTTGTATCTGTGGGGGTCTTGGGTGGGTGGGAGATTGTTCCCTCTTCATGTCTCACTGGTAATACATCTCTGTCTTCAGTGTGCGGCATCCTGGAGCCCAGCATCTTCCCCTCCCTCCAAGTCAAAAGGCTTTTACTTCTTTTATGCCTCCATCAGCCCTGCTTCTCCTCTAGCTGAGACTCCTGTTGCTTGTTACTCAAGGCTCAGAGCCGAGGCAGAAAGGACCCGTTCCTCCCTTGGGGATGAATGACTTTTGCCTCTATCTCTCCCTAAGAAAGAGCAGATTTTACCTGGGCCCCCGTGGGTGGGGAGCTTTCCTGGCCCTCCCCAAGCGCTTTCAAGCTTTTGTTCTAAACTGGTTCCTGGCAGTCTGCATTTGGCCTTTGAGAGTTCATTAATGTTTTAGCTGCTTTTTCCTTACCTGATTTCATGGTGGCTAACTCTTCCTCCCCAGCTCTGCTGAAGGTGAAAGGGTCATGCGTCCCTTCCTCCTTGGAGGAGCTTCTCACATTTTGTATTTCACTCAGTGCCTTGCAAGCTCAGCTGTCTGATGGCCTGAAGAAAATTTATGATTTTGTAGACTACCTGACGTTTTCTAGTTGTTAGGGTGTCAAAGATGCTCTCTTACAGCTTTATACATTTTTAAGCAGAAGTTGAATTAATATTTAAGCCTTCGTCACACTGTAAACTTCTGTGCTTCTATAGCCCAGACAAGAGAAGAGGAAAGGCAAGAGTTCCCGAAATTCAGGGGGACAAGCTGTACTTGACCCGGCCAAAGGAGCTTACTCTTGTTCATCTTATTAGTGATGCAGAGAGGTGGTGACTCAGTATGTCCTGTGATCTACCACATGTTCAAAAATTTCTCCTTTGCTAAGCCTTTCATGTGAAATTAATCACAATCCTTCTGTCTGACAAACAAGGCACTTCAATTTGGTCCCCAAATGCTTTTCTCAGTATCTCCCTCCAGGCTCAGTTGCACCTTGTGCTTCAGCCACGTGGGTTGACAAACCTTGGAGTGGGGTCTGTCTTCCTTGGTTGGAATCCATAGTAGACCACTTATTAGCTCTGTGAGCTGCAGCTAGCTGCTTAACCTCTCCGTGGCTCAGCTTCTTTATTTGTAAAATGGAGAAAGTAATAATTGTTACTTACATCATAGGTTTGTCACGAGGTACCAGCCTGGTCTAGACTATTCCTAGTCCTCTGAGAACCTCACCTGTAAAAGTAGAATATATAAAACACTGATGTTCAGCTCAGGTTCAAATTTGTATCATGTTTCCCCTTTGCTGCCCTTAAGATCAGCTTTCGTGAGCGTGTAAGAACTGTGATCTGCCCTACGGTAGAAGGTGAAGATTCCCAGTTTGATGAGTTCTAAAATATATCCATCACACCCAATTCTTTTCTTCTCTCATTATCTTTTTTTAGCTTGTAATCTTGTTATTCCCAGTAAAAGAGTCTGTTAAAATTAAATAATAATTGACTTGAGGTTCTATGTATCTGTGGAGTTTTGAAAAATACATTAGTTCTCTGACCAGTATATGCTGTAAGAATCATTCATTCGTCCATAAACATTTATTGAGCACCTACTATGTGTCAGGAATCGTTCTAGCCAGATGTTATCATGGTGGTCTAAAGCCTTTGCTTTATGAATTACTCAAAAGGGAGAATAGATTCAAAAGAATACAGAATTCACTGGCAAATAGAGAAAGGTATCAGCATCGAATCACATTATTGTATTATTCTATAATAATTCTAGTCACAATAGGAATCATCACACGTGATTTTGATGATTTTGATACTTTTCATGTTAGCATGGGAGCTGAGGGAAAAATAAAAAAGCCTTCTGAGATGACTTATTAAACTTAAATTATATTCTTGTTCCTGCTTTATCTCAGTTATAGTCATTTTTTTCACTTGAATGCCTCTGGATAGTTCAATCATATTCTAAAGAATTACAAGCTACAAAATTATGGCTAAATCTTTATTGTCAGAACCCTTGGTCAGTTAAATGTTGTGGTTAATTGAGTTCTCTTGTTATAATGAAAGATTAAATTGATAATACTAGTTTCAAACTTTCTGCTGCAAATCATCCAGCCTTTTTTTTCTTTCCAGGTATAAGGAAAGTTGTTAAAATAGGTTTCTGGGGGTTGTTTTATTCTATATTATCTTGTTATATTTTTAACAGTGTGGCTTACTCAGCGTCTCATGGTTATACTTAAAAATTTCAGGTATCATTTTAAAGCACTGAAAAGTGAGACAAATTATGGATTAAATTTAACAGTGACTTCAGGATATACCTGAGGAAAAAGAGGCTGTGCGATTTAGTGGGACATGGATCAAATTTCGGGCCTGAAAGACCTAAATATAAATTTTGGTCACCATTTACCATTTGTGTTAGTCTAGGGAAATTTACTGACTGTTCCTAAGTAGCCTCAGTTTCTTCATCTTAAAATATAAATAATAGGTTGTATCACATATTCTTTGATCACATGATGATCAAAAGAGATATTGTGTATGCTGGGCCTGGACACAACATTTATTCAGTGAATAATTGTGGGCATGTGGTTTTTGCCTCCCCTTGCTTCTGGTTTATTTTGCTATTAATTACTCTTATAAAAGTCATGGGTGACCTTATGGTTTAAGAAGGTGGATTTGTCAATGTGTTTGTCTCCTTTTACTTTTTCCAGCCCTCACTAATACGATAGTAAGTGGGTGAAAAAAATACAAGGACAAATAGGAGAACAGACATCAGTGGGAATAGACATTTGAACATTTTTTTTTTTTAGACAGAATGAGATAGAGGAAGATAATTGATGGAGAAGGGTGGAGAAAGTCACACCCTGAAATGTACGCAGGACAATACATTTTTTTAAAGAAATAAAAATTTTCCCTCCCCAGTTTAGACAGGTTTGGGATTTGGAAGCTGGGGAGAGTAGAGAGTACGTTGTTAAAAACAGGGGATCTGGCTTTTGGCCAGCACACTTGCTGATTAGGGAAGGATGGGATAATAAATATTGTTTTTCTTTTTAAATTCAGTGCTATATGATCTTTTTTTCCTATGTGCATGAATTAGGTTGATAAAAATAGCATTGGGGACACACATGATTTCCAGGTAGGAGAGTTTCATCATTGTATGAAATTATATGATATAATTGGGGGCATATAAATATGCATGTGTGTACGTACATATGTGTGGATATGACTTTATGGTCTTTGATAACAATATGGAAAGATATATACTAGGTTCTCAGGATGAATTTTGCTAGGGATGGGAAGTGACCTGTGTGAAGAGAAGGAATAAAAGAGGAGAAAACAATATTTGTTTAACAAACTCTATCCTTTTAAATTGCAGAACTTCAAAAAATGGTAAACCACTGTAATCTCTTAGAAAAATCTAAACAATTTAGAGAGATAGTAACCTTTTTTGTGTGTGCTTTGCTGAAATACATTTAGTTTCCTCTAATAGGCATTATGCACAAATCTTTCTTTGCACCATTTCAGAAGTTAGCAGACTTCCATTATTCTATACAGAGAGTAAGGATTAACCGTATTGTTCTATTTCTGGTTTCATTCAAACTGATCGCAGTTATTTTATGCAACCAAATTGTTATTCAAGGACTGGAGAAAAAAAGAAAAGCCCATGTATTCATGCTGTTTGAATGGGTTCTTAAAAGGAATTTTACTTGTTGGGAAATGTTAAGAGTCGGAGATATGCTCCTGCCTTTATTCTCTTTTTACAAAAAGCAGAATTAGAAAATGAGCTTTGTCTCTTAGAAATTTTCTTAGTACCAGTTTCTCTACCTAGTAAATGTCTTTTCATGATGAGGTCAGAATTACTTGAAAACAATTCCCTCTTCTACCATTTATCTAGTACCTATATGTTTTAGATGGTGACTGTGTATATTATTATCTCCATTTTTATGAGGAAATTGTGGCTAAGAAAGGGTTAATAGTTTGCCTAAGGTCAAAGCAGTAATAGTGTCAAATTAAGAATCAAATCCAAAACTTGTGCTCTTTTTCCTGCCCTCTATGGCCGTAGAGGGCTACATTTAAAGATAGCATTAGTGATCCCTGACAGTTTTTTTCTGCAAGAGTGTTGGAGGAGGTCATTGAGAGGATGTGACTGTTGGTTGACCCAAAAGCTGGACCAGGGCAATCAGAGACTCCTCACTCTGTCTCCCTCCTTGGAACGTAGGCTCCACCCACTGTTCCTGCACTAGCAGTCGTTTCAAGGAAGAGGCTCGAGAGAAAAAAGTGTTGTTGAGACCATCTGGATGGTTTACTCCATTGAACCCAGTTAAGGCCTCTCTAGAAACTCTTTCCTCCCCTCCCCCCCACCACTTAAATGGCCATACATCCTGGCAGCTTTCTTTGCAGGAAAATGAAAGTAGGAACTACACTGCATATAATAAAAAACAACTGCTAGCACCAATCTCGAAACATTTCCATTTATACCTAGAGTAGGTATAATTTCTCTACCCTAATTTCCCTACCCTCTCTAGCATTTAATTTTCCCCAAACCACAGATCTAATTACAGGCATATATAGCAAGTTTCATGTTAAACAATGGAACCCTTTTTCTATTTTCACAATTTTTAACTCTACCTATTATCCCAATTTAACAAAATCTAAGAAACAATCTTCACTTGAAGGCTTGGGCTGGAAAAATTATAAATATTTTTAATTTCAAGGTTTCTTTTCCAAGTCAATTTATAAATCCATTGAATTGGGGGGAATCATCGAGTTAATTAAGCTATTTCAGTTTAATAATTTTTTCATTTTTTGCTTTATGTTACTTATCTATTCAGACAGAAAATACTGATTCAGCACATAACACAAGTTTGCATAATTTACTATGCACATGAGGGCAAAATGATGGACAAGACAGATATTCTACCCTCACTCATCTTAGATTCCAATGAAGGCTGACAATTATTCACATTAAGTTTGAAGAGCCCTCTGATAAAGGAAGAGTGGAGTAGATAGGAGTAAGCTATAGTAAGAAACACCATAGTCTGAGGGATGAAAAAAACCAGAAGAAGTAATATATAAATTGTAATTAGTAACTTGAATAGGTGTTGATGAAAAAGGCTGATGTTGGTAATGTTTGATTTCAGATGTTAGGAAATTGAAAATGTTCCAGGAAAAGGAAGTTAATTCCTAGAGTAAAGATATAATGTGGCACATATTCCTGATAATATGGCTGCATGATAAATTACAGGAAAATTTAGTGGCATAAACAACCATTTATTACACTCACAGATTTTGTGGATCAGAAAAATTTGACTTATATGTATGGCCTTTGATGCTGACTGTTGACTTGGGACTCCAGTTTCTCTCTACGTGGGGCATTCCATGTGGTTTCTCTATATGGACCCTTTGGGGCTTTCTTACAACATGGTGGCTAGGTTCTAAAGGTGGGTATCCTGAGAGAGATAGCGAGACACAGAGAGAGAGAGACATATGAACTCTTAAGATCCTGGCCGGTGGGTTGGGAGATCTATTCATCTTGTAGCTGCCTGAGACAAGCCTCGTAAGTAAGTTTTCTTGCTTGTTAAAACTGCCACCTACCAACCTGGAGTGGGCTGCCTCTTTCTTTGGTCTCTCCTTGCCCTCCTGTACTCAGACCAGTTTCAGATTTCACCTGGGGAAGTCCCTTGAGGTTTTGAACCAATAAAGGGAGAGTGTTTCCTCCCTCAAACTGGATTCCTGATCCTTCCTCATACACCGTATACATATGAATATATTCAGTGCCACTGCAGAGCCATTAGCCTCTGGAGATACTCCAGGTAAGAGACAGCTGGCCTTGCCCTAATGACTTCAGACCCTTTGGATGTACTTAGCTGAGCTTATTGTGCGGGAGATGGATTACAAAAGGCTCCTGGTACAGCTTTGTTCACTGAGATGGGGTAATTTGCCGAAAACAGAAAACATACTTTAAGGCTATGTTGAAACATAAGCGAAGCAATAAAATTAGCCTCCAATGGCTGGAATTGCAGCCAGGTGTAGGGTAGGGCAGGAACTCTTCTGAGGTGGAGGAGATTCATGATGCTTGTTTTTAAATCTCTTATTCAGTCCAGCCTTGTGCTGGGCACATAGTAGTTCTCTTGGTTGACACAGCATGTACTCAACAAACATGTGTTGCTTGGTCGATGCAGAGAAGAGCTGGCTTACTTTGTCACAATAAAGAAAACCACCATAGGCTTTGAAAATAAAGATCACAATCTAGGCTGGTAGCTGTCATTTATGGAGAACTCACCATGTGCCTGCCACTGTGCTAAGGATTTTACGTGGGATGATTCACTACTCTCAGAAGAACCTGCGAAGTTAGATATTATATTACCTCCTTTTTCTAGAATGAGGTGTCAGTGGTGGAGCCAGGATATGGAGCTAGTGTTCTGGTGCGGTCTAGAAGACAATAGACTGAGAGGGAGGTAAAGCATTCTCACTCTACTTCTTGTTATATCACTCCAGCTCTCCTCTTCATCCTGAATATGGAATGAGGGCCCCCATACCCAGATAGTGGTGTAGAAGACCCAGCTCATTTACACATCACTTGGATTTCCCTTTATAGAAAAATGTATGTATCCAAGATGTATGCAAGGGATCGATAACTGCCTTTAGCTTGCTGAGCCATAATTAATTCCTATGCCATGCTCTCTATTTTTAATGGCTAAAAAATTCATACTTTCACCATGTCCTCTGTCTGACCGTCATTCATTAGAGCTGTTGTTAACCTGGGAAATCACCTGGTACTCATCCTAAATCATCTTCTCATTTAATTTCATCCCCTTTGTTATTCTTAATCCTTTCTGAAAAATATCTCACTCTCCTGATTTCTGGACTGATCCAAACTTCTCACTCTTTCCCTGTGGATTTTGCTTGTACAACACACTTATTTCACTTTTGCTAGATTTCCTTATTATCCAGCTCTTTCACTTCCTAAATTGTTTTGTGTTTTATTGTGAATGATTTCCAATGTTTAACGTACTTATGGTTAGAAACTTTCTAGAACCAAATGCAGTACTTTCCGGTGTAGTGTGGAATGGGGTTGGGGAAAAAGCCTAAGTGTGCATCCTTCATTTCTATCTTCTTCCTTAGGGACTGTTGTGGTTGAAAAGCTATGTTGAAGTCCTAATCCTTGGTATCTGTGAATGTGACCTTATTTGGCAATAGGGTCTTTGCAGATGTTATCCAGTTAAGATGACGCCATACTGGAGTAGGAGGGACTCTCAACCCAAAGTGATTGGTGTCCTTATATGAAGGGAAGACACACAGAGAAAAACACACAGGGAGAATGCCCTGTGATGATAGGCAGAGATTGGAGTGATATGTTCACAAGCCAAGGAGAAGCAGGGATGGCTGGGAACCCCAGAAGCAAAGAGGAAGGCAAGGAACAGATTCTCCCCCTAGAGCCTTCAGAAAGATCATGGCCCTATTGATTTCAGAATTCTAACTTCCAGAACTGTCAAGTAATAAATTTCTGTTATTTTAGGCCACACAGTTTGTGACAATTTGTTATGGCAGCCTGGGAAACTAATACAGGGACTAAACTATTTTCTGATTTATTATCGTCCTCATCTTAGTTGCAATAGCATCAGTATAGTGGGCACCCAATGTGATCCTGGCACTGGGTTAAGTGTAAATATAATGCCATATCTGATTTAATCCTCATAGCCACTCTGATATTTTAGCAGTATTTTCCTTGATGTAGAGAATACATCAAGAGATTGAGAACTGATGAGGTTGAATCTATTCCAGTAAGAAGTGGACCTTAATATAAATTCAAATGGATTTGACTCCAAAACCAGTACTTTGAACCACTTTACCATTCTGCCCTCCACTGAGGCGGTGTGATCATTTTCTTTGTTTTCCTTCCCTCACTGATACAACATTTTGTGGATTATGCTCTCTGTAAGGTACTCTGACTTCATTTTTTTAACAGGATGAAATCATTGTTTTTCTTTCCCCACATTCCATTACATTTCAAATATGTCTAACATCCTCTTCTCTTGTCATTACTGCTCACTTCCCTTCTTAAGAACGATTTTCGTCACTAGGAAAGGTACAGAATCAGATCAGGAGAAACATGATTTGTTTATGTCTCTGAGGAAGAGTACAGGTCAGAACAACTTCTCTGAAGCTTGTGGTTCAAGGAGATGTGTGTCTAACTATTAGGGCGTAAATATGCTGTGTCTTCCTTTTCTTCAGGTTATAATTTGGTTAAAATTTATTCTTGTCTGTAACAAGGAGCAGTAAACCAAGATTCCTTGGCTTCATGCGCTGAGATAATGTTTTGAAAAGCTTCTAAAGTGACCCACCTTTTGGCATGGTTGAGAGAAAAGTCTGGAGAGGAGAGGCCCCTGAAACTGTTCTCCCTTCCATTTGGTTACTTGATTTACATTTTAAGACTTTATTCTTAGGTTTCATGTTAAAAAAATTTTATAGTTTATCTTATTATCTATAGAGCACTTTCATATATATATATTTTTCATTTGATTCTCACAACACTCTTGAGATACAGACAAGACGGCTACTATTCTCATTTTAGAGATGAGAAAATATACTTACAGATATGATGTGTTTTGCCTAAGGTGGTATAGACAGTAAATGGAAGCAGGATTAGACCGTGAGTATTATGGTTTCCAACATTCAGTTAAACTTTCATAAATCAATGCAATTTAATGATAAAAATTAACATTTATATTGTGTATTTAATCTCATAATCCTCAAAACCACTTTATAAAGTGGATTTCTAAAATTGCTATTTCACAAACCCATGGTCAGAGACTTAAAAAAGAAACTTAAGAGGGTTGAATAAATTGCCCAGGGTCCCATGGGGTGTAATGGTACAGAGGATTTGAACCTATCACAAAACACACATTCTTAGCTGTTTCACTGCACATCTCTCCCAAGTCAAGCATTTGTTAATGGGGAGGTCAGACCATGAAACGCTTTACTAAGTGATGATACACCAGGACAGTCACTCTCAGCCTGAAATTAAAGCCAGGATTTCAGTTAGATAGGCAACTGGATGGGTGGTGTAATTTGAATTAAAAAGCATAAATTTCTTTGACATTGAAACTTTAGTTGGGTCCAAATACTCTTGGTTCCTAAGTCCCATAATTTAAAACATCTCTATTCTGACATAGCATTTAAAGAATTTACTTGACTCTTAAAATGTGCACTCATAGGCTTTCTTCCCCTTTTAGGATCTGTTCAGGTACCTTGATGAGACTTGAAAAGTTGAAATCCTTGAGTGATGATGGCTCTGTGCTGTTAGGCGACAGCTTTCAGGATCTGACAGACAATCCAGTTGGTTTAGCAGTGATCAGACTGTTGAGAAGTTAAAACCACCTTCCAATCACAATGAGATCTGATGGGGAAGTTTGAAAAAAAAAGTAGCTTGCAACAGTTATGTGTCTGACCACATTTTTTCCACAGTTAAATCTTAGAGATAAACATTTTTCCTTTTCAGAAAGCAATGCTGGGTTAGGAACTTTACCTGGGTGTTGGATATTGAGCACGTTTCTCTGGACTCATTAAAAAAATAAATAGAAGTCTCTTATTTAAGAGATGCTTGACAGAAAATCTTTGCACAATGACCATTGATTTATCGACCTCTCTGCATAACACTTAGATTGGAAGATGTTGGAAGGTTTCTTTTAAATCATTCATTGAATGGCTTTAAAGTAAATTTAATTACTTTCACATGTACCATCTAATGAAATGTTCAGAGTAACTTTTCATTTTTCAGAGACAACTAATCTTAAATAATTTATTCGTCTATAGAATCAGGCAAGCGTCAAATTACTTCCCAGGGTATTGATAAAAATCTATTTTCTTCCTCAGTTTCAACATATGTCAAAACCCAACATGAATTTCAACACTGGAACAAGTGATTAGACTAATTCGTACTACATGCGATTAAAAAGCCTAATGTTGAGAATGAGACATATAAAATTATATATATATATATAACATTTTTTCTTTAAAATTTTAATGACTTAACTTTTAGAATGTTTGGTGGTTTATATTGGTTGTCCTAGAAACCTGCTGTCCACATGTGCTGGACTGACTGAACATGTCTTAATGCATTGTTTCTGACAGTAGACTTCAATATAATCAAATGTAGTGTTACAGCATCTATTCATACTGAAGAGTTTATCAACCATCACTGCATAGTGATGGATTTTCTGTGTCTATGTTTTGGTTCAGTCTACTTGTAGATAGAGGGCCAATTTAAATGAAGTGACACACCTTTGTATTTTACTAGTGATATTCTACAGCTATAGAAAAACAAAAAACAAGTTAAGATGTCATATTCTTCATGACAACAAAACTGGAACCATATTCTGACCTTTCCTTAGGACCCCTTTTCTTGATGTAATTTTCCTATTCTGTTATATAAATTTTTCTAGGTCTTTCTTATGTAAAGCTAATCCAACATCACCTTTAGAGTTTAGTTTCCTCATCTAACATGGGAATCTCTAGTTGTCCAGGGTTATTCCTAGGATTCAGTTGATATTGGAGAGCCTTAGTATTCTCTGATAAGTGTTTGTTAGGAGAAAACTTTTGCCAAGGCTCTGGATTACTTGAGTTTGAACATTTCAACACAGTATATGCAATACTGGGGGTGCTTTTTAGGGACTGTAAGTGCTTACCCTAAAATGAGTTATTGCCATGCAAGCAGAGCTCACTAGAGATTCTAGGACCTTGGGCAAGGTGATTGCTTTACCTTTTAAGCCACATTCTCTATAAAATATGTATAACAGTAATAATAAAAAAACCCTGTATTTGTCTCATAAAGATGTCATGAGAATGAAATGATCTAGCAATATGCCTTGATATAGTAGGTGCTCAAGAAACCGTACCCTTGTTATTCGTCTGTTAGCTAAAGGGGCAGAGGGGAGAGGAGGAAGACTGAAGGTATCAGTAAACATTGTCTTCATTCTTTTCTGAGGACCCACTGCTCCTGGGACTGGAGGGCAGTTGAACATACATTCATGGGACAAGGATAGGGAGGAAATATAGCCAAATAGTAATTTATGGGTGGTCGAATTAGAATTGATGTTTTGTTTCTTCTTTATACTTTTCTGTACTTCCTGCATTTTATACCATAAATGTTACTTTTTTATCCTAGAATTTGTTTTTAAAAAATCATATAAAATTATGCTGCCCTTTGTAATTTTTTTTTTCTGTTAATACAGCTCCAGGAATCTTAGAATTGAGTCCCTTAGAGAGATTTTGCAGGATGGTAATTGCCATTAGTATTGCAATAAGATCCGAGATGTGAGCTACCCTCAGGAGGTGGAAACACAGCTTAGGAGTCAGACCAGTCTGAGCTGAGTCCAAGCTGTGCGGTCTGGGGAATGTTACTTCATCTCTCTGAGTCTGTTTTCCAATCTGTAAAATGAGAGTGACAGCGTCTCCTTTGCCAGGTTGTCGTGAGGGTTAAATCAAGTGAGAGTTCCTATGTAGTGCGCTTAACACAGCCTGACCCATAAAAGTATTCATATAATGGTGGCTATTATTATTTACTGAAAGATCATTGAAGGTCAACTTCCTCTTTTTCCTGGTGAAGCAAATGAAGTACATGGAAGTTACATGACTTTTCTGATATCTTCCAGGTAGCAAATGACAGAGCTTGGACTAGAAATCAGGTTTACTAACACGAGTAACAGGTGTTACTCTGTTCTGTTACTCTGCTCTGACAGGTGTTCTCAAAATTTCTGTCATTGAGTACAATCTTCACAACATTTTCCATATCCACATAACACCTGGATATTATTTTCTTACTATTTTTCTTTATAATTATTCTTTTTCACCTTAATAAATTTGTTTAGAAATTGTGTCATTATTCTAAATATAAATTCAGTATCACTTTCAGCGTCATAAACAAAAGGTAATTGTAAAATAAATTCATTACCACAAAACAATTTTATTATAGTTTAGCTAGATAGTGTTAGAAGCAAGTTCAATGCCAAAAAAGATAATAGCTTGGGAGAGAAATTTAAGGAGACTAGAGCACTTCCTGACATCAAGGAGCTGGTGTCCTGGTATTAGGAAATGAGAAAGCAGAAAGATGAAAAGTTTTGGTACCTAAGTGTAAGAGACTGGCCATCTGCACTTTGGGTTTTAGAACAGATCAGAATGGGTGAGAATAATGTACAAAGATTGATCAGGGAGTGAGTCCTTAACCAGAGTAAGATGTCATTTCTGTTTCAGAAACGTCTGAAACCATCATGTTGCTACTCATCAGATTTCCTAAAAGGATCTTACTTGTTTAAGAACCTGCTTAGTTTATTCCACCTCTTCCTCCGCCATCCATCCCACTTCCATGCTGTCTCTCACGTCCTAAGATGGTTTGATATCAGTTGTTGCTGTTACTCTTATGCTAATGAATTGAACATGTATTTTGTAGCAAGGAGGCCATCCATTTTCAGTGACAGGTTGTAATGAACTGAGAGGGTTACACTATCAAATGCATTTCGATGGGAGTGATGGGAGTGCAGCTTATACATCAGTCAAATAGCCAAAAATGGCCTTTTGCATGCTGGGTAGGGATGTGAATAATGTGACCACAGGCAGAACAGATGGTGTAAAGCATGTTGGCAAGAAACCTTCTCTCCAGAGGTTAAGTTTTCAGAGTTGTCTTCAGCAATGTGTGAGTAATTGTTCTCTCAGTCAGTATTTTGGGAAAGTAATTAGTGAAGTACCCACATGAGAACAGCAGTGTACTTCTAGGAATGAGAAAGAAGTGAAGGAGATCATCCATATGACTAAGAAACAAGCAGGGAGACCCCTCTCCTTCAATTTAAAAATCTTTCTTTCCTAATCCTGTCATTTCAGTTCTCTTCCTCATTTTTCCTTTATATATCTCTTTATATTTTTCTCTCTGATAGATTATCCTTTAATTTTTTAAGTACCTTAGCTCTGGCCCCTTCTAATTTCATCTTATTACTGTCTGCAAAAGGTCTCTGAAGGAGAAATTTCCACTTTGGGGAAAAATAAAAAGGCTTAAGGAGATTGTAATCAAAGCCCATGAAATATATGAAAACGGTAAAGATAAAACAGGTCATCCGAAGTTCTAATATACCAGGAATATGATTTTTCTGTGAAGCTTAAAAATAGTAGATATAAGATGAAAAACATGGATGATTGACATTTAAGGGCTCTATCCTGAGATTTTTTAAAGAGTCTCTCAAATCATAAATATCAATGAAGTATACATTTTCTGACATAAAATGCAAGAAAAGATACTGAACCATGTGTGCATTTTCTTTAGACTGTTAGAGTTCTTACATTATAAACCGATGCCAAACTCTGTAAAAGTGTATAGTTGGGTTGACTAATGATGTGAGGATGAGTGGCTTGATAGACATCAGTTTGGTCAGTAAGTAAGAAAACTATACAAACATTTCTGTGAGGCACTTGGTGGTAAATGCGTTGGTGAAGCTACTCAAACAATTTATAGTTTTATCTCTTACTTGATGGGTAATATTTCCCACTGGCTGCAACACTAGCCAGAACGTCATGAATTGCTTTCTTCCTATTTCTCAATAGATATATCATGGATATATTCACCTTATAGCTATGAGTACTGCTGAACTAGACATTCTCTAATTTATTCCAGAATTCTATATTGTATAATGGGCCATATTGTACTTATGAGCCATCATTTTCTTAACCTTAAAGTTCTATTAGCAGCACTATCATTTGCCTTTCTTTTCAGAACTGTTTTTTCTCAAGGAAATAAGTGTGTGTGTGCGTGTGTGTGTGTGTGTGTGTGTGTGTTTTCTGGGTCTGGAAGGTATTGGTGACCAGATGAATCTGAATTTCTCCACATACCCTTTATCTGCAGATGACATAATAGTATACCTGCAAAATTCTAGAGAATCCAGGTAAATCGGACTCAAATAATAAAGGAATTCAGAATAGTGGTAAGACATAAAATCAATATGCAAAAATCAATAGTGGATATGTACAACAATAATAACTAGTTAGAAGACATAATGGAAGAGAAAAATCCCATTTGCAACAGTGACAAAAAGGTAATTTATGTAAGAGTAAACTTAACAAATGTTCACAACCTCTATGAAACACTCCTGAAAAATTCAAAAGTATGCTGGAATAAATGGAAAAACATCTTTTGTCCTTGGTTAGCATGTCTCAACATCATTAAGATGTCAGTTCTCTCTAAGATGACGTCAATTTAATGTGATCTCAAAAAATATACCAACAAGATTTTTTTTTTCCTAGAGCTAAATGTGTTGATACTAAAGTTCATTAAAAATAACTTGCAGGAATAGCTAAGAAGACATTGAAAATCAAGATATATAATTAAATGTGTGTGGTACTGGTGCATAAATAGGCCACTGGAATGCACGTTCCAGAAATAGAACCAACTTCGTGTGGAAATTAACTGTCTGCAAAGGTGATGTATTAAATCACTTGTGCAAAGATGAGCTTTTAAAATAAATGGTGTTAAGACAAATGAATACATGAAAAAGAATAAATCTCATACAGTATATAGGAATAAAGTCAAAATGTGGAGGAAGTGGTGAAGTTGAAAAAATTATTTGGAAACCATTATTTTAAAAAGATTGATTCAAACAAAAATATGGGTGTTTAGGCAAGGGAGGAAGGCTTGAGAAGGAAAAGATATTTGCGTAGTCTCATTTGTTTCCTCACACATTCCTTTTGTTGCAGCTGTGCTGAAACTGGACAGCACTGTGACCTGGTGATCAAAATTAACTACACTAATTAGTGGCAGGTGGATATCTTGTGCCTTTAGATCTACTACCCTGAGAACAACAAACATCACCTAGATGGTATTCAAGTCAGAGATGCTTAATTGACTCAGATGAAATATTAGCAGGGCAACCCCACTTGAGTAACCCTCTGTAATATTCTGTATTCTTCAAAGATGTCCATGTCGTGAAAGACAAAGAAAGCCTAAGGAAATGTTCCGGATTGAAAGAAACTGAAGAGTCATGACAACTGATTCTATATGTGATCCTGGGCTAGATCCTGCATTAGAGGAAAAATGTGCTATAAAGTACACTAGATAAAAGTATAGTATCGATGTTACATTTCCTGAATTTTATAACCATACTCTGATTATGCAGGTTAATTTCTTTGTTTTTAAGAAATGCATGTTTAAGTATGAAGGGCGAAAAGGGGCATGATGTATGCACCGCTTTCAAATGGTTTAGAAAAGTAAACTATACACATATCTGTATTTATACACCTATCTATCTATCTATCTATCATTTATCTATCACTTATCTATCTCTCATTTATCTATCTATCTACCTATCATTTATCTATCTATCTAGAATGATAAAGAAAATGTGGCGAAGTGTTAAATTTGGTGAATCAGGATAAAAGTTAAACAAGACTTCTTCTTACTATTCTTGTAACTTTTATGTAAGTTTGAAATTATGTCAAAACGAAAAGTTAAGACACACGTATATTAAATTTTAAGAAGTTTATTCCATGGTTATACTGTCGTGTTCTACCCAAGATAGAAAATAAGAAGGAAAAGGGAAGAAACCTCCATTTTCTGAGAATATGCTGGGGTTTCAGGAGAGAGCAGAGGTAAACGTGTGTCACGGCTGTCCTTTGAAGTGTCCTTGAAACACCAAACCCAATTAAAATGACAGAAAGTGTATTAAAAAGGTGGTAATATGAAAACAAAAGGAGAAGAATGAGGAAAGCACAGCATTAGGATTCCGGAGGTTAGAAAGCATATGGTGGAGTGGTAACAGCCTCAGCAGACGAGAGAAGGCTGCCAGTGGGGGGAACTTAGATGCAGGGTAGATGCATGCAACAGAACCCTAGAAAATCCCTGGAGTTGGTGGTACGAGACGCCACTGAAAGTGAGGGTCATGGGAACCACAGATAGGAAGGGGCTGAGTATAGGAAGATTGGTCGCAGGTCTGCACACGAAGCTCTAGCCCCAGAAGCCCTATTCCACTCTGCAATGCTGGCTCCCTGCTTCTCCCTTAACCCGAGCAGAAGACTGGTTGTCTGCTCTCTGGAGAGGCTGAGTCAAAGGAACTCAGCGCTCCGGGACTCCATTTACAGCTGGGCTCTGGGCAGTCACACTAACAGCAAGGGGGCCACTGACGGTCTGCACACTGAATGGTGATGACCTCATCCAACTTACTCCACTTGCCTCTGAGAAAGCAGGCAGCCAAGTTTATGTAGTTAAGGCAGGGCATTGGGATTTTCTTCTGAAGAAAGACTTAGAGGTATTGAACATTAAATATTCTCAGGAAATGTTTCAGCCCAGTAATGCTGAAATGAAGGATGCCAATTGACAAGCCCTGACTGCAGACACTTTTTAGGGCTTTATGGAGAGTCTCTAGTACAAAGGATAGGACAAAACAAGCACAGTAAGGGATTCAGAGAGAAAAAAGACACAAAGCTAAAGATAACCTCAGAAAAGTATCATTACTATCTTTAGGCAGAGAAAAGGAGATACTGTCTCCATGGAATAAGAAGGGTGAAACAAAAAAGGAGCAGAAAAATGGCTTCCTGAAACTAAAAATAAAAAGCAGTTAAAAATTCAGGAAAAGTTTGGAAGACAAAGTTGATAAAATTCCCCAAAAAGTAGACTAAGAAGACAAAGAGGTGGAAAATAAGAAATAAAAGAAGATTAAAGGATCAGTATAAGGGGCCAAATATCCAAATAAGAAGAGTTTCAGAAAGAGAGAGGAGGAAATAAGGGAGAAAATCATCAAATAAATAATTTAAAAAAATTTCCCAGAATCAAAAGACATGAATTTCCAGGCTGAGAAAATCACTTGAGTGCCCAATGAATGCCCCCTTTCAAAAACGGGAAAAAAATCTATGCACATTATCATGAAATTTCAGAACATATTGACTAAAGGGAAGATCATAAATATTTCTAAATTAAAAAGGAGTAGTAAGTCAAAAAGAGAAAACCAAATATCCTATATTAACACATATATGTGGAATCTAGATCTTATTTGCAAAACAGAAATAGAGACACAGACGTAGAGAACAAACTTACGGAAAGAGGCGGTGGGATGAATTGGGAGATTGGGATTGACCTATATACACTAATGATACTATGTATAAAATAGATAACTAATGAGAACTTTCTGTATAGCTCAGGGAACTCTACTCAGTGCTCTGTGGTGACCTAAATGGGAAGGAAATCCAAAAAAGAGGGGATATATGTACATGTATAGCTGATTCACTTTGCTGTGCAGTAGAAACTATGCAGTAGAAACTAACACGACATTGTAAAGCAACTATACTCCAATAAAAATTAATTAAAAAAAGGAGTATATTCAAAGGGTATAATTGAAAGTCACTGGATTCCTGAATAATATCACTGGCAGGTAGAAGGCAGTGAAGACAGACAAGTTCTTCCTTGTAAAAATGGGCATAAAGTTGTGTTGTTCTGAGAATAAAATGAGAAAAGCATGTAAAGTGTTAGCCTACCCGGCATACATTGGTTATTATTAGTAGGTGGTGAGTAACTTGAAGATAAGAATCATGCTTTACTCAACTCGGGCTCTTCCAAGTGCCAACCAACCTGCAAGGCTGGGCATATGTTAATACCTACTATGTGTTTGTTGCATCCAGAGGGAAGCATGCGATTGCACTGATGCGACTAATGGCCATAGGGAATTCCCAGAGAAGAGTAAAAGTGCTCCTTCCTGGTTTTATGTGGTAGACTAAGTAAGGATCCCCAGGCTGGAGCTCTTGTTTGTTTTGTGCACAGCCCTTGCAGAGAACCTTCATCATAGTTTCTGGTCAAAAGAGTAGCGGGAACTACTCTTTTGAATGGAAACCCCATATTTGTGGAGCTTTGCCTGTTGATGGTGCTAACGTACACAGAGCTTGTCAAGTTTGTTCTTTGCGGCTCCTGGAAGAAGAAGTATATGTATATTCACAAAGCAAATAGACTTAAGGAACAAATTATTTATATGGATAATTTGAAATGACCCTTCCTTCTACTCTGTACACACACAGGATGATTAGTATTCAGTATCTTTCTGGCACTTCTAGTTAACATAAAAATGGAGGAAAAAGCAATAAGCTATATATATTAGAAAGGAAGACATAACTTTTTTATTACATATGACATGAAAATTAACTATTTTTAATAAGTTAATAAAATAACTTTTATCACAGATGACATGAAAAACTATTAGAAATAAAAAGATTTTAGTAAATATAAGATTCATGTATAAAATCCAGCAGCATTCCCTTATTCCAGAAACAACTTGTTAGAAAATATAATAAAAAATTCTAACCCACAATAGAAAAATGCTTGGGAATAATAAGGAAACAATAGTAAATAATAAAACCCAGGAGGTTTTTAGTTTGATGTTAGCTGCCCCCTTTAGTTTTTAACCAGAGAGGGCCGCTTGCTGTGTGTGGAAGGCTACTCAGTGGTACCGAGCCGGGGCAGCTCTCAAAATCCCACTTCAAAGGGTATCCTCACCAAAGAAGACATACAGATGGCTAAGAGGCACATGAAAAGATGCTCAACATCACTAATTATTAGAGAAATGCAAATCAAAACTATAATGAGGTATCACCTCACACCAGTCAGAATGACCATCATCAAAAAATCTGCAAACAATAAATGCTGGAGAGGGTGTGGAGAAAAGGGAATCCTTTTGCACTGTTGGTGGGAATGTAAATTGATACAGCCACTATGGAGAACACTATGGAGGTTCCTTAAAAAAACTAAAAATAGAACTACCATATGACCCAGCAATCCCACTACTGGGCATATACCCCAAGAAAACCATAATTCAAAAGGACATATGTACCCCAATGTTCATTGCAGCACTATTTACAATAGCCAGGTCGTGGAAACAACCTAAATGTCCAACAACAGGTGAATGGATAAAGAAGATGTGGTACATATATACAGTGAAATATTAGCCATAAAAAGGAATGAAATTGGGTCATTTGTAGAGACATGGATGGACCTAGAGTCTGTCATACGGAGTGAAGTAAGCCAGAAAGAGAAAAACAAATATTGTATATTAACGCATGTATGTGGAATCTAGAAAAATGGTACAGATGAACCTATTTGCAGGGCAGGAATAGAGACATAGACATAGAGAACGGACATGTGGACACGCGAGGAAGGGGAGGGTGGGACGAATTGGGAGATTAAGATTGATATATATACACTGCCATGCATAAAATAGATAGCTAGGGTAACATGCTATAAAGCACAGGAAGCTCAGCTTGGTTCTCTGTGACGAGCTAGATGGGTGGGATGGGGGTGGGGTGGGAGAGAGGTCCAAGAGGGAAGGGATATAGGTATACATATAGCTGATTCACTTCACTGTATAGCAGAAACTAACACAATATTGTAAAGCAATAAAAAATGCTAAACAACAAACAAGCAGAAAACCAGAGGGCATCTTCAGAGAGACAGCAAGCTGGGTGGTGAGAGAATATTCTGGAGGGAGGCTGCCTAGATTTGAAGCCCAGCTTCAAGATGTAATAGGCAAATCACTGCCAAGTTCTGCTCCTAATTGTCCCATCTGTTAAATGGGGTTAATAATTACCTGAATCTAATAAGGTTGTTGTGCATATAAATAAGTTAATACATATAAAGCCCTTAAAACAGTGTCTGGTACATCGTAGTTTCCACAAAAATGTGAGCTGCCATGGGATTATCACTGTGGATTCTGCTCGACATCATCTACTGTGTGTTCCTACAGGACTTAGTTTCCACTTAAGGCACTCCTTCAACAATTATAATGAAGTTAATCTCATTATCATTTTCTTCCAAAATGTAGATGGAACAGGGGAAAGGTAGATGGGTGCACAGCAAAGATGGGCCACACTCTTAAGTTTCAAGAGATTGAGGTATTTTTCTCCTAAATGTGCAATTCATCTTCTTACCTCACAGACCTGTGGGAAGATAACTATAAAAACTTCCTAATGGAGAGACATGCTACATGCCAGATGAGAAGATTTGATATCATGGATATTGTCAATTCTTCCCAAATTAATTTATACACTTAATTTCAGTGTGATAAATGCTCCCTGCCCTTTTTTGCTAACTTAGCAAGCTAATTTTAAATTTTGATTGGAAGGGTAAATGCAACAGAAATGCCAAAAAATATTTAAAAATAGAAGAAGAATAATGATGGTGTTTGCTTTACTATAAACCAAATCAAATAATAAAGCTCTAGTAATGGAAGCAGCCTGGTGCTGGTAGAGGACTATCCAATATGGTAGCCATAGCCACATGTGGCTATTTACATTTAAATTAATTAAAGCTAAATTAGATGAAAAATTCAGTTTTTAGTCATATCATGTTTCAGGTGTTCAATAGCTACATATGACTACTACATAAACAGTATAAATATAGAATATTTCCATCATCAAAAGTGTTCTATTGGACAGTGGGACTCTAAAAACTAGTATAGGATAAAGGTGGAAATTCAAATAAATGGGTAAAAATGGACTTCTTTTTTGTAATGGGTGCAATTATTGATAGTTTTGGAAAAAATATTCAAATGATATCACCACTTCATAGTATAAACAAAAATTTCAAATATTTTAATGTTTTAAAATAAAGATAAAAAATAAGTATTAGAAGAAGAGAACTTTAAAAAATTTCATGATTGAAAACATCTCTTAAAGAATAACAAATTATTCTGAAGCATAATGAAAAATAAAACAAGATTACATTAAAAAGAAAACTTTTATGTAAGAAAATATGGAGAAACTAAATAATAGGTGACAAATGGGAAAATTTTGCAACCTAATTGACAAATAAGGGCTATTTAAAGCACTCTTGGAGATTTACTTTTTTAAAAAAAGGTACAATTCAATATAAAAATGAGTAAAGTACATTAAAACTCAATTCAAAAAAGAAGGAATGCCCTGAACACTCAACATATGAATGAATAGTCAGTTTCTCAAGTAAAAAAATGGAAATTAAAAACAATATTGAGATGATTTTTTACGTGTTGTACTGTCACAGTTTAAGAAAGAGTAGACACAAAGCTTTCTTCACACTGTTGAATGGAACGGAGATGGGTACTTCATGTTTGGCAAGAAATTTGGCAAGAGTAGAAAAAATTTAAATGTGCCAATTTGTTGACCCAGAAACTCCACTTCACGCAAAGATGTACTGTACTTGTATGTAAAAGGTTAATTGCAAGACTACTTATCATTCACTCCAAGTGGAAACATAAATGTTTATCAAAAAGAAAATGATTAATTGTGGCATATATGCGTGTATACTATATACTAGGTATATGTGTATTATGTCTGTGTATATATATGTATATATATAACAAAAATACTACACAGCCATGAACACAGTGACATAGCTCTGTATGTTCCTGTATGTAGAAATGCCCTCAGTGTAGATTGAAGTAAAAAGAAAGAGTATTACTTATAAATAAATATACATTTTACAAGTTTATAATATTACTTTACTTACAAATTATTTATAAAATAATGAACATTATAGAGTATTACACAACTTTTGTTAAAATATATGTTTGTATATACACACATGCTCTCTCTCTCT
This sequence comes from Eschrichtius robustus, assembly GCF_028021215.1. Lineage (NCBI taxonomy): Eukaryota > Metazoa > Chordata > Mammalia > Artiodactyla > Eschrichtiidae > Eschrichtius > Eschrichtius robustus. The sequence goes on from NC_090841.1 coordinate 51,297,699, forward strand.
CTCTGAAACATGTATATTTTTCACATGCTTAGAAATAAGTCTGGAAGACTTGAAACCATACTATTTATAACATGCTACTTTGAAAATAAAAATATCCATGTAATATAATAGGAGAGAAGATTTATTAGATACAAAGAAAATCTTCTGGCTAGCATGGGAAAGACAGTGTAAAAGTTTTCAGAAAATAACTCTGGTCAGGCTGAGGTCAGTATGATATAGTAGATAGATAAAATACTATGGAAGTCCACACGGAGGCTCAATTAATTCCAACCTGAGGGAGGCAGGACAGAGGAAGATGTCACAGAGGATATTTGATAATCTTGAAACGAAGAGTAGGATTTTATTGTTCCTCATTTTTCACATCAAAGAACCAAGGCACTAGAGGATTTTTGGAAGCACTTAGCCCAAAGCCTGGCACATAGAGTGCTCAAGAAAAGGAGTGGGGTATTCTAGGTTGGTGGAACAAAATTTGCAATACGGGTGTTATGAACATTACGGTTTGCATGGGGGAAATGTAATTGGGTGCCTGGTACTTAGGATTTGTGCGAAAGGCTGGGAGGCAGGGAGGATGGAGAGGAGAAAGGACCATAGCAGGGTGTTGAAAGAGAGCTTGGGTTCAGAACACAGAGGGTGTTATATTGCTTGCTATTGAGTTTAGACTGTATCCACTAAGCAATGGAGAGCTAGTCAAGGGTTTTGAAGAGTGATGAAGTAAGATCAAACATGTATTCTGGAAAGACAACTTTGGTGGCAGGATGGGAGGAGGTTTAGAGAAGGAGGAGACTACAAACTCCTTAGTGTGTTATTGTGAGTGTTCACACCAGGCATGATGCCATCTAGAAGGAGGGGAGTGACAGTGGAATGTAGAGATGAGGGCCTACAGAGGTAGTGTATGCAGAAGCTATAAATGCATTCTATCCTTCTCATAGGATGGCTTGGCTACTCCCAAAATATTTCTCGACATCCTTCCCTGTTATGGCTTTTGTCTACTGCCCTTCTGCCAGGTTTCTCTTTTATGAGCTGCCTGCCAACTACGGAGGCTACAGTGGCTTTTTGAAATACCATAAAGCTTGGAAACACTATTGAATTAAACATCATTTAATTCGTGAGGTGCCCCTCCTAAAACATTTTAGATCCTTTTTAGCCAGGAGAGCTGAAAATCTAAGTGTAGAGTATAAATAGACTGTAACTGTAAAGAGTATGAAATAATTTATCTAATGGTTTAGGGCAGGTTTAAATTTAGTTTAATAGAAATTCATTGCTGACTGACTTTGATCAGTATTGTTCTTTCCTTTTTAAATAAAGGAAACAAAAGAATACAAACAAAGGCGCCAAAGGTGACAGATGAGTTCCTTCTAGGAACACTGCTCCAGGAATCATATGGGGATAGATTTCCCTTCCTCTGAATTGTCTGTGCTGTCTTGTGAACTTTGTTACTGAAGAATCTGGCCAGGATGACTTTTTATTTTCCGAAAAATGAATGTACATGTGGAGAGAAGTTGAAGATTGCCTGGATGTTGGGACGTTTTCGTCTCTGGGAACCACCAGATCTTTAGCCCTTTAATAAGAAACCACTGTGGCGATAGTTCCCACTGTAGTGACTGCCCCCCACAGTTATTGTGTTTATGGAGAGACTTCCTGGCACACAACCCTGGGCTAGGTGCTGGGTGAGGAAAGCCAAGAGACTTGAGACTCAGTCTGGGACCTAAAGGAGCTTGCAGTTTAGACAATGAAATAAGACTAACAAATGAGGAGCAGTTAACTCAGTGTGAAACTGTCAGAGGAGTGGCTCGTCATACTTTTTTCACGGCACTAAAGATATGACATAGCCTTCAGTCTACATTTGGTTCTCACAGTGGATTGCTCAGCTAGTGTGAAACTGATCCTGGGCTGGAACTGCTGAAAGAGAGAATGCCTTACCTGGTCCAAAGCTGCATTAATCTTAAGGCATTCAGAAGATGGAAAGAAAGACTGATACAGTCCGAGAAGCCTTCAATGCAGAAGTGGCATGGAAGGATGGATGTGTCTGAATAACGAGGATCTGAGGAACTTTACGTCCTCTTCCCTTTCAGGTCCGGGGATACAAATGCTGACGTGATGCTATTCAGGTCCTTAAAGCAAAATTCTGATAGGAGCAAAACACTTCAATGATATTTCTCAACAAACATATCCTGAGAAACATATACTGACAGCTGCTGAGCCGAGCAGAAGGGCAATAGAGATGTGAAAGACATGACTCTTGCCCTGGAAAATCTTCTTGGCTGAAGGTGGAGAAAGATCTGACTTAGCATCTTTATATTTCCTGCAATTATTGGAAGACAACAACATCCTGTACCTCTGGCCAAAGGTCAGTCTCTCTGGGAGGCTGTTTTCTGTATCCAAGTGAAACTGGAATGAAACACATGGACTCTCAGTTGACCAATCGTTCAAGCTGGTTAATCACTCCCCGCTCATGTTACCCCTCTGGGTCTCCTTGAAAGGTCTGCTTGAACTTGGGCAAATGGCATTCAGGCTTTTATTTTGCTGACTTCAGTGACTCTGGGCTTGATGTCCTAGATTCTAAGAATGCTTATTTTTCTTCTTTTCAAAACCTAATCTTCCCAATATCCACTAAAGAACTAGAATGTTTTTTTAGATGCAGTAATTGTTAAGCCTCAAGAATAATGGTTGGAATATTTATTGATGTTTTGGATGACTTACATTTTAAAAGTGTGCTCCAATGGGAAAATACTTAAATTCATTTGAATGCTTAGTATTTACATGCTTAAAGGGATTCACAATCACTATCATGTTTCTACAGTTAAAGAAATGAAAAAAACCATTGTTATAAAGATTTGTTTAATTTCCATTCATAATTGAGCCATACTATAATTCTAAAGTCATATTCATCATCTTCCCTCTGTACTCTTTCCCCAGACTACTTCTCCCGCTTTCTACCCCATCTCTGCTCAAGGCATTAAATACCTTCCCTCTAATCAGGAAGAATCTGAACACTGGGGGCCCCTTTGGCTCCTCCCCTTCTTTTACCTCTGTGTCTGGTCATTGCTCAACTTTTATCTTGCCATGCTTCTTCCCGCACGTCTGTTCTCTTCTATTATCTCAGTAATGAAACCCAGTTTTTAATTGGCTGTGTTGTTATGCAAAATAAAGACTACATCTCCAGTGTTTCTGTGTCTTAGTTCTGAAAAATGAGATGTAAGTGGAAGTGCTATGCCGCAACTTCTAGGAAGCTTCTTAAAAGAGAATATGAGTACCTTTTGCCATACTTTTTTGTCCCTTCCTACTGTGTACTTCCTGGTTGGAGCTCAAGCAGCCATTTTGAAATATGAGGCAACATACTAAGGATAGTGGAGCAGCAAGATAGGAGAGTGGTGACCTGCCAGTGGGGAGCTGTGTTCCCAGCCCCGGACTGCTTAAGTCTGAATTTCTTCCACATGAGAGAAAAATACACAGAAACCTGTTACATTTCTATACACTAACAACGAAAGATCAGAAAGAGAAGTTAAGGAAACAATCCCACTTATCATTGCATCAAAAGGAATAAAATACCTAGAAATAAACCTACCTAGGAGGCAAAAGACCTGTACTCCGAAAACTATAAGATGCCGATGAGGAAATCAAAGATGACACAAACAGATGGAAAGTTATACCATGTTCTTAGATTGGAAGAATCAGTGTTGTCAAATTGACTGTACTACCCAAGGCAATCTACAGTTTCAACGCAATTCCTATTAAATTACCAATAGCACTTTTCACAGAACTAGAACAAAAAATTTTAAAATTTGTATGGAGACACAAAAGACCCTGAATAGCCAAGGCAATCTTGAGAAAGAAAAATGGAGCTGAAGGAATCAGGCTCTCTGACTTCAGACTATACTACAAAGCTACAGTAATCATTTTTTTTTTAAACACTGTTTTGGGTTTTCTCTTAAGAGTCAAACCTAATCCTGATTAATATACTTCCTTATGCTTCTGTCCTATTCTTGCCATGCTCACTCTTTGTTATCAATCTCACGGGAGACTAAACAACAACGTAATGTAGGCAGTGTAGTGGAAGGCTTAGCAACACAGGTTTTAGAACAATTCTTGTTTTATTCTTTGCTCTGTATCTAGCTTTATCTTTCTGTGTCTCAGTTTTCTCATTGTTAAAGGGGAACCTCCTGAGTTTATTAATAGGAATGAATGAGATAATGCCTATGGAAGACTCATATGCATAATATCTGGCAGTAAGTGCTCCATAAAGAGTAGCTTCACTTGATATTATCGTCTTGTTTACTTTGACCAAATGGAGAGATCAGATGCCATTGGACATGATATACTGATTCAGTGATTTACTAAATAGTAACCTGCCATTCACACTCTTCTCAGCACAATACTTTTTATATTTATATCAAAATTTTATATTTGATATATTTACATTTAAAGGTGCCCAAATTTATAGGTCATATTAAATCACAGGGTTGCAATGACCATGCTGTACATGTTGATATGGCGTATTTCTCAAAATATTTTTCAGGCATAATCTTTTTTACCATCTTCTTTGGCAGTGGAGCCTTTTATACCCAAGTCTTTTATTATCTTCTATAATATTTACCACACCTAGATTATTCTGCTTTTTGCCCTAGGTTTTCTTTATGCAAACGTAAGCCTGTGAAAGAAAATATTTTCCAGTCAATTTCGGTAGCTGCCTTACTTCCAGATTAAAATTTGGATATTCAGTTAAGCACTTATGTCTAATCTCTCTTTTTCTTTTCAAGAATCCTTTAAAAATTAAAAAAAAGATTTAATGTATTTGTACCTATAGAGTTCATGACTGAAATCTGCAACATTTTTCAATAGTCTTATTCTTTACGGAAAAATGTTTTTTATTTTGTAGTACTTAGTACAAATTATAGATGCCTAGTCTATAACTGACCCAACAACTCTAGCAGATTTCTCCATTCCATTAGCCAAGTTCCCTTTTTTTTCTGCATTTCTCGTGTCACTTCCTAAATCCTCCATACACAGTTACACAGAACTTGATCAAGTTACCCTCTTGCTGAAAAGCTTTGGTTCACATAACTCTTTTCTCCTTGGCTGTCCCTGTATTACATTTTCTATTCCAGACAAATACCACCAGCTCCATGAAACATGATACCTGCAGCCAAAAGTGAATTTTACTCTTCCGTCTTCCCTTATCAAAGGGGAAAAATCCCCAATCATATATTCTTTAGAATTATTATATTTGCCTCAAATTGTTCAACTTTCTTACTCATGATTGCCAAAACTGAACAGAAGTGGGCTAAGCTCCTCTTGACCTCTGCTATGATGAATGGTTTTTTGCCCCAAGGAAGGTGGTAGGAGAGGAGGTTAGAAAACCAGGACCCAAAGATATGAGCAGAGGCAAAATTCATGAACGGCAAAATTGGAGGAGGCAGAGAATGAAACTGAAATTGGAGTTGACCCAAAGTTTAAATCATGTTGGATTAATGACCAAATGAGTCCGAAACAAGCAAAGTTGAAGGACATTGACAGCATGTCTTGGGAAATCACTTCAATTTCCATCCAAAGTCCCTGACTTTCTGTTACGGGCTGGTATTACCAGTGGAAGGTGGCTGCTGGAATTGCTGGGTGGGAGAAGTAAAAGTAGAAATCCATTAGGACAAATTAGCTCTGTATTTTTAAATGGCCTTGAAAAGTAATTTTCCATTTTTTTCTTTTAAAAAGTAGGTGGGTGGTATGACATTTTTAGAAGGAGAGGAAATTGTGTCACTAATTTGGATTATCTCCCAAATGGTGCCTCTTGGCTCTACTCTTTGGATTCTGGATCATATTCTGTACATGTTGGGTGGCCAGCAGCCTCTTCAGGCAATGACAAGGTAGAAGCAGGCTCAGCAGTGAGCTAGAAGTGGAAGCCCCATTGCTATGGAATGGTGGAAATATGCAGGATTAGCATCCTGAATGTGGGATTTGAGGCAAGTGAATTATTAGTATTTCTGCAAACTGCGAGTTCTGGATGTCCTTTCAGGGTTTTACTGTGTATTCAGTTGGGGAATTTTCATGGGCCATGGGGTGGGTTTCTACTGAAGGCAAGGCTGGTGGCTTTTGTGAGTGGACACCTTACCTCATGGAAGCTTGTATTTTCTCCATCAATGTTGCAGTCTCCTAATGCTCCTAGATTGTAGTGGTAGAGTGTGTGTGTGTGTGTGTGTGTGTGTGTGTGTGTGCGCGCGTGTGTAACTCAACAGAGGATTCAAAGCAATTTGGATTCTTTCCCCACAGTTCTTCCTTATCTCTCATTGAGACTCTTGTAATAGTCTTCTAATTGATATGCTTCTAGCTCCAGCCTTCCTTCCATCCCTGACATGCTTCCTATGTATTGCTGGGGAATCTTTGTGAAACACAAAGCTAGTGGTTCTTCATTGCCTAGACTAACTTGGCCACGTATCTAAAGGTGACATTCACCTACATGACTAGTGAAAAGCAGTCTTTTTTTGTGTAGACTGAGTAGGATAGATGGTCTGTAGATTTTATGTGCAGTACAGAATAAGGTCAAAGTTCCTTGGTGGAAGGCATGGCCCTCCACACCCTGGTTCCTCACTATATCTCTTGCCTTATACCCCCCATAACCCTTTGCTGTACTCATGCCCCTCTGCATGCAGTTTACTCACACTCCAGATTGATTCGTGTCCATGCACCTGGCTCACACTACTGCCGGGGCCTGAAAAGTCCTCCTAACTCTACCCTATTGAAAAACTCATCCTTCCAGACTCAGTCCAAATATTATGTTCTTAATGGTCACTTTTCAAGCTCTTTTAAATGAGTGAATTAGCCACTCTCTTCTGTCTGCTTTAAGATTCCATGCATATAATACTTGTTTTTATTGTAACACATATTTTTAATGCAAATGTTTCAGTATAGTCTTGTTATGTTTATTAGGTAAATAAAAAACTCCATTATGATTATTGTTTTATACAGACAATATTCATTTAGACCTATGCAATTTTTACCTTTTTCTAAAGTTGCTTTTCCTTTCTCCCAGCATGTCCAATCTTCCATTTGGGATCATTTTCCTTCTGCCTGAAAAACTCCTTTTACTATATTCTGTAGTATGGCCCATTAGTTATACATTCTTATAGTTTATGTTTCTCTGAAAATTTTAAAATTTCAACTTCATTCTTCACTTTTTTTGTGTGTGTACGGTAGTCCATGTTTTCTTTTAACACTTTGTGGCTTCTATTGCTTTTGTTTAGAAGTCAACTGTCAGGGGTGAATTGCTGCTCCTTTTATAATTATATGTCAATTTTTGTTCTGTAGCCACTTTTAAGATTTGCTTTTTGTCTTTAGATTATAGCAGCTTTGCACCTAGGTATCTTTCTCTCTGTATTGATATAGTTTGTGGTTTGTAAATTTTCTTGAAATTGTGCCTTGATTTTTTTATTGTTCCTTTCCAATTTTTCTTCTCATTTTTTAAATGAGACTTCAATGCATACATGGTAGACTTTCACACTGTAACCTTTATGTCTCTTACATTATTTTTCTGTTCATTTTTCTCAATGTTTCAAGCTATATATTTTATGATCACTTTTCTTTTTTCTTTTTTTAAACATCTTTATTAGAGTATAATTGCTTTACAATGGTGTGTTAGTTTCTGCTTTATACCAAAGTGAATCAGTTATACACATACATATGTCCCCGTATCTCTTCCCTCTTGCATCTCCCTCCCTCCCACCCTCCCTATCCCACCCCTCTAGGTGTTCACAAAGCACCGAGCTGATCTCCCTGTGCTATGTGGCTGCTTCAGACTAGCTATCTATTTTACGTTTGGTAGTGTAAATATGTCCATGCCACTCTCTCACATTGTCCCAGCTTACCCTTCCCCCTCCCCGTATCCTCAAGTCCATTCTCAAGTAAGTCTGCATCTTTATTCCCATCTTGCCCCTAGGCTCTTCATGACCATTGTTTTTTTTTTAGCTTCCATATATATGTGTTAGCATACGGTATTTGTTTTTCTCTTTCCGACTTACTTCACTCTGTATGACAGTCTCTAGGTCCATCCACCTCACTACTAATAGCTCAGTTTCATTCCTTTTTATGGCTGAGTAATATTCCATTTTATATATGTGCCACATCTTCTTTATCCATTCATCTGTTGATGGACACTTCGGTTGCTTCCATGTCCTGGCTATTGTAAATAGAGCTGCAATGAACATTTTGGTACATGACTCTTTTTGAATTATGGTTTTCTCAGGGTACATGCCCAGTAGTGGGATTGCTGGGTCGTATGGTAGTTCTATTTTTAGTTTTTTAAGGAACCTCCATACTGTTTTCCATAATGGCTGTATCAATTTACATTCCCACCAACAGGGCAAGAGGGTTCCCTTTTCTCCACACCCTCTCCAGCATTTATTGTTTGTAGATATTTTGATGATGGCCATTCTGACTGGTGTGAGATGATAACTCATTGTAGTTTTGATTTGCATTTCTGTAATGATTAATGATGTTGAGTATTCTTTCATGTGTCTGTTGGCAACCTGTATATCTTCTTTGGAGAAATGTCTATTTAGGTCTTCTGCTCATTTTTGGATTGGGTTGTTTGTTTTTTTAATGTTGAGCTGCATGAGCTGCTTGTAAATTTTGCAGGTTAATCCTTTGTCAGTTGCTTCATTTGCAAATATTTTCTCCCATTCTGAGGGGTGTCTTTTCATCTTGTTTATGGTTTCCTTTGCTGTGGAAAAACTTTTAAGTTTCATTAGGTCCCATTTGTTTATTTTTGTTTTTATTTCCATTTCTCTAGGAGGTGGGTCAACAAGGATCTTGCTGTGATTTATGTCATAGAGTGTTCTGCCTATGTTTTCCTCTAAGAGTTTGATGGTGTCTGGCCTTACATTTAGGTCTTTAATCCATTTTGAGTTTATTTTTGTGTATGGTGTTAAGGAGTGTTCTAATTTCATTCTTTTACATGTAGCTGGCCAGCTTTCCCAGCACCACTTATTGAAGAGGCTGTCTTTTCTCCACTGTATATTCTTGCCTCCTTTATCAAAGATAAGGTGACCATATGTGCGTGGGTTTATCTCTGGGCTTTCTATCCTGTTTCATTGATCTATATTTCTGTTTCTGTGCCAGTACCATACTGTCTTGATTACTGTAACTTTGTAGTATAGTCTGAAGTCAGGGAGCCTGATTCCTCAGCCCCGTTTTTCTTTCTCAAGATTGCTTTGGCTATTCGGGGGCTTTTGTGTTTCCATACAAATTGTGAAATTTTTTGTTCTAGTTCTGTGAAAAATGCCATTGGTAGTTTGATAGGGATTGCATTGAATTTGTAGATTGCTTTGGGTAGTGGAGTCATTTTCACAGTGTTGATACTTCCAATCCAAGAACATGGTATAGCTCTCTATCTGTTGGTATCATCTTTAATTTCTTTCATCAGTGTCTTATAATTTTCTGCACACAGGTCTTTTGTCTCCTTAGGTAGGTTTATTCCTAGATATTTTGTACTTTGTGTTGCAATGGTAAATGGGAGTGTTTTCTTAATTTCACTTTCAGATTTTCCTCATTAGTGTATAGGAATGCAAGAGATTTCTGTGCATTAATTTTGTATCCTGCTACTTTACCAAATTCATTGATTAGCTCTTGTAGTTTTCTGGTAGCCTCTTTCAGATTCTCTGTGTATAGTATCATGTCATCTGCAAACAGTGACAGCTTTACTTCTTCTTTTCCGATTTGGATTCCTTTTATTTCTTTTTCTTCTCTGATTGCTGTGGCTAACACTTCCAAAATTATGTTGAATAATAGTGGTGAGAGTGGGCAGCCTTGTCTTGTTCCTGATCTTAGTGGGAATGGTTTCAGTTTTTCACCATTGAGGACGATGTTGGCTGTGGGTTTGTCGTATATGGCCTTTATTATGTTGAGGAAAGTTCCCTCTGTGCCTACTTTCTGGAGGGTTTTTTATCATAAATGGGTGTTGAATCTTGTTGAAAGCTTTCTCTGCATCTATTGAGATGATTATATGGTTTTTCTCCTTCAGTTTGTTAATATGGTGTATCACATTGATTTGCATATATTGAAGAATCTTTGCATTCCTGGGATAAACCCCACTTGATCATAGTGTATGATACTTTTAATGTGCTGTTGGATTCTGTTTGCTAGTATTTTGTTGAGGATTTTTGCATCTATGTTCATCAGTGATATTGGCCTGTAGTTCTCTTTTTGTGTGACATCTTTGTCTGGTTTTGGTATCAGAGTGATCATGGCCTCGTAGAATGAGTTTGGGAGTGTTCCTCCCTCTGCTATATTTTGGAAGAGTTTGAGAAGGATAGGTGTTAGCTCTTCTCTAAATGTTTGATAGAATTCGCCTGTGAAGCCATCTGGTCCTGGGCTTTGGTTTGTTGGAAGATTTTTAATCACAGTTTCAATTTCAGTGCTTGTGATTGGTCTGTTCATATTTTCTATTTCTTCCTGGTTCAGTCTCGGAAGGTTGTGCTCTTCTAAGAATTTGCCCATTTCTTCCAGGTTGTCCATTTTATTGGCATACAGTTGCTTGTAGTAATCTCTCATGATCCTTTGTATTTCAGCAGTGTCAGTTGTCACTTCTCCTTTTTCATTTCTAATTCTATTGATTTGAGTCTTCTCCCTCTTTTTCTTGATAAGTCTGGCTAATGGGTTATCAATTTAGTTTATCTTCTCAAAGAACCAGCTTTTAGTTTTATTGATCTTTGCTATTGTTTCCTTCATTTCTTTTTCATTTATTGCTGATCTGATCTTTATGATTTCTTTCCTTCTGCTAACTTTGGGGTTTTTTTGTTCTTCTTTCTCTAATTGCTTTCGGTGTAAGGTTAGGTTGTTTATTTGAGATGTTTCTTGTTTCTTAAGGTTGGATTGTATTGCTATAAACTTCCCTCTTAGAACTGCTTTTGCTGCATCTCATAGGTTTTGGGTCGTCGTGTTTTCATTGTCATTTGTTTCTAGGTATTTTTTGATTTCCTCTTTGATTTCTTCAGTGATCTCTTGGTTATTAAGTAGTGTGTTGTTTAGCCTCCATGTGTTTGTATTTCTTATCAATTTTTTCCTGTAATTGATATCTAGTCTCATAGCATTGTGGTCAGAAAAGATACTTGATACTATTTCAATTTTCTTAAATTTACCAAGGCTTGATTTGTGACCCAAGATATGATCTATCCTGGAGAATGTTCCATGAGCTCTTGAGAAGAATGTGTATTCTGTTGTTTTTGGATGGAATGTCCTATAAATATCAATTAAGTCCATCTTGTTTAATGTATCATTTAAAGCTTGTGTTTCCTTATTTATTTTCATTTTGGATGATCTGTCCATTGGTGAAAGTGGGGTGTTAAAGTCCCCTACTATGATTGTGTTACTGTTGATTTCCCCTTTTATGGCTCTTAGTATCTGCCTTATGTATTGAGGTGCTCCTATGTTGGGTGCATAAATATTTACAATTGTTATATCTTCTTCTTGGATTGATCCCTTGATCATTATGTAGCGTCCTTCCTTGTCTCTTGTAATAGTCTTTATTTTAAAGTCTATTTTGTCTGTTATGAGAACTGCTGCTCCAGGTTTCTTTTGATTTCCATTTGCATGGAATATCTTTTTCCATCCCCTCACTTTCAGTCTGTATGTGTCCCTAGGTCTGAAGTGGGTCTCTTGTAGACAGCATATATATGGGTCTTGTTTTTGTATCCATTCAGCCAGTCTATGTCTTTTGGTTGGAGCATTTAATCCATTTACATTTAGAGGTAATTATCGATATATATGCTCCTATTACCATTTTCTTAATTGTTCTGGGTTTATTATTGTAGGTCTTTTCCTTCTCTTGTGTTTCCTGCCTAGAGAAGTTCCTTTAGCATTTGTTGTAAAGCTGGTTTGGTGGTGCTGAATTCTCTTAGCTTTTGCTTGCCTGTAAAGGCTTTAATTTCTCCGTCAAATCTGAATGAGTTCCTTGCTGGGTAGAGTAATCTTGGTTGTAGGTTTTTCTCCTTCATCACTTTAAATATGTCCTGCCACTCCTTTCTGGCTTGTAGAGTTTCTGCTGAAAGATTAGCTGTTAACCTTATGGGGATTCCCTTATGTGTTATTTGTTGTTTTTCCCTTGCTGCTTTTAATATTTTTTCTTTGTATTTAATTTTTGATAGTTTGATTCATATGTGTCTTGGTGTGTTTCTCCTTGGATTTTTCCTTTATGGCACTCTCTGTGCTTCCTGGACTTGATTACTATTTCCTTTCCCATATTAGGGAAGTTTTCAACTATAATCTCTTCAAATATTTTCTCATTCCCTTTCTTTTTATTTTCTTCTGGGACCCCTATAATTCGAACGTTTGTGTGTTTAATGTTGTCCCAGAGGTCTCTGAGACTGTCCTCAATTCTTTTCATTCTTTTTTCTTTATTCTGCTCTGCAGTTGTTATTTCCACTATTTTATCTTCCAGGTCACTTATCCATTCTTCTGCCTCAGTTATTCTGTTATTGATTCCTTCTAGAGAATTTTTAATTTCACTTATTGTGTTGTTCATCATTGTTTGTTTGCTCTTTAGTTCTTCTAGGTCCTTGTTAAACGTTTCTTGTATTTTCTCCAGTCTATTTCCGAGATTTTGGATCATGTTTACTATCATTATTCTGAATTCTTTTTCAGGTAGACTGCCTATTTCCTCTTCGTTTGTTAGGTCTGGTGCGTTTTTGCCTTGCTCCTTCATCTGTTGTGTGCTTCTCTGTCTTCTCATTTTGCTTAACTTACTGTGTTTGGGGTCTCCTTTTCGCAGACTGCAGGTTCGTAGTTCCCGTTGTTTTTGGTGTCTGTCCCCAGTGGCTGAGGTTGGTTCAGTGGGTTGTGTAGGCTTCCCGGTGGAGGGGACTAGTGCCTGTGTTCTGGTGGATAAGGCTGGATCTTGTCTTTCTGTTGTGCAGGTCCACATCTGGTGGTGTGTTTTGGGGTGTCTGTGGCCTTATTATGATTTTAGGCAGCCTCTGTGCTAATGGATGGGTTTGTGTTCCTGTCTTGCTAGTTGTTTGGCATAGGGTGTCCAGCACTACAGCTTGCTGGTCGTTGAGTAGAGCTCGGTCTTGGCGTTGAGATGGAGTTGTCTGGGAGATTTTCGCCGTTTGATAGTACGTGGACCTGGGAGGTCTCTTGTGGACCAGTGTCCTGAACTTGGCTCTCCCACTTCAGTGGCACAGCCCTGACGCCTGGCTGGAGCACCAAGAGCCTGTCCTCCACATGGTGCAGAATAAAAGGGAGGAAAAAAAGAAAGAAAGAAGATAAAATGAAATAAAGTCATTAAAATAAAAACTAATTTTTAGAAAAAAAAATTTTTTAAGTAATTAAAAAAACAAACAAAAAAACGGACAGACAGAAGCCTAGGACAAATGGTAAAAGCAAAGCTATACAGACAAAATCACACACGGAAGCATACACATACACACTCACAAAAAGAAAAAGGGAAAAAAAAAAAATATTGTTGCTCCCAAAGTCCACCTCCTCGATTTGGGATGATTCGTTGTCTATTCAGGTATTCCACAGATGCAGGGTACATCAAGTTGACTGTGGAGATTTAATCCACTGCCCTGGAGGCTGCTGGGAGAGATTTCCCTTTCTCTTCTTTGTTCGCACAGCTCCCGGGGTTCAGCTTTGGATTTGGACCCGCCTCTGCATGTAGGTTGCCTGAGGGCATCTGTTCTTCACTCAGACAAGACGGGTTAAAGTAGCAGCTGATTCGGGGACTCTGGCTCACTGAGGCCGGGGGGAGGGAGGGGTACAGATGCGGGGCGAGCCTGTGGTGGCAGAGGCCGGCGTGACGTTGCACCAGCCTGAGGTGCGCCGTGTGTTCTTCTGGGGAAGTTGTCCCTGGATCACGGGACCCTGGCAGTGGCGGGCTGCAGCGGCTCCCGGGAGGGGCGGTGTGGGGAGTGACCTGTGCTCACACACAGGCTTCTTGGTGGCTGCAGCAGCAGCCTTAGCGTCTCATGCCCGTCTCTGGGGTCCGCGCTGATAGCCGCAACTCTCGCCCGACTCTGGAGCTCCTTTAAGTGGCGCTCTTAATCCCTTCTCCTTGCGCACCAGGAAACAAGGAGGCAAGAAAAAGTGTCTTGCCTCTTCGGCAGCTCCAGACTTTTTCCTGGACTCCCTCCCGGGTAGCTGTGGTGCACTAGCCCCCTTCAGGCTGTATTCACGCAGCCAACCCCAGTCCTCTCCCTGGGATCCGACCTCCGAAGCCCGAGCCTCAGCTCCCAGCCCCCGCCCGCCCCCGGCAGGTGAGCAGACAAGCCTCTCGGGCTGGTGAGTGCAGGTTGGTACCGATCCTCTGTGCGGGAATCTCTCCGCTTTGCCCTCCGCACCCCTGTTGCTGCGCTCTCCTCCGTGGCTCTGAAGCGTCCCCCCTTTGCCACCCGCAGTCTCCGCCCACAAAGGGGCTTCCTAGTGTGTGGAAACCTTTCGTCCTTCACAGCTCCCTCCCACTGGTGCAGGTCCCTTCCCTATTCTTTTTTCTCTGTTTTTTCTTTTTTCTTTTGCCCTACCCAGGTATGTGGGGAGTTTCTTGCCTTTTGGGAGGTCTGAGGTCTTCTAGCGTTCAGTAGGTATTCTGTAGGAGTTGTTCCACATGTAGATGTATTTCTGATGTATTTGTGGGGAGGAAGATGATCTCCGTATCTTACTCTTCCACCATCTTGAAGCTCTCCCCCTATGATCTGTTTTCTACTTCACTTATTCTCCTTTCAACTGTGTCTAATCTGCTATGAAACTTATTAACTATTATTATTAGTTTTTAAATGTTAGCATTTCTCTTTGGCTTTTATTTGTTATTTCCAGTTTACTACAAAAAATTCTAAATCTTGTCTTTTATCTTCATGACTATGATAACTGTATTTAAAGTCTTTATGTGATAGCTCTCTTATTTGGATATTCTGTGCATCTGTTCCTATTGTTTGTCTGTGTTTTTTTGGTTTACAGTCATATTGCTTTGTTTACTCATGGGCCAGGCTATTTTCAGTTGAATAATGGGTATTGTATCTAAAATTTTAAACTAATTTTGAAATGTAGGATAATGTTATCATCTGCTAGAAATAATTTATATTTATTTCTGAAAAGAAAATTTAGCAACCTGACTCTCAAGTCCTCTTCTAGAATTGGCAGATACCCCTGGTGGAAATGTGGTCTCAAATACAAGACATGAAAAACTGGGTTTATTTCTTCTGCTACATAGTCTTCACTGACTTAGTACTCTGATGCCTTCAACTGTTTTTTGTCCAGAATTTCTAGTTATATTCAGTCAGAAGGTAGGTCTACTATTACCAGAAATAGAAGTATGGATAATTAATTTTAATACACTGGGAAAATTGCACTGTATCCTCAAAAGTGAAGAACACAACATTCTCTTCTTATTGGCGAAGAAGGAACATGAGGAAACATTTGTGGATTATTCCCAGCTCCACTCTTAACCAAATAATTTACCAACAATTTATAAAGATGTACTAGTAATTTTGATTATTACATCTGTAGGATGTCTGTATAAATATGAGTTATTATATCTCTCCATCCTCTTATGTAGTCTCTCTTGCTAAATATGTTTTACTGAGAATACTATATTTTGAATCCCAACCATAATAAAAAAGTTTTTGATGATTTATTAATGACATTTCTGTCTCAAAGTAATATTTGTGAATAAAAATGTTCTCCATAGGCACTCTTAGTAACTAGAAGTAAAGGAGGGTGTTTTGGCTGAGATTCATGTAGGCAAATGAAATTAGTTGTCATACTCTTCCTAGAGCTCCTCTGTCTACTCTGGGAAGATACCATTTAACAGTCAAGAAGATCTCAGAGAAAAGACTCTAACATTTCCCTGACTTACTAGGGCCCTGAATATAATTGGGGTTTAGGAATATATAGACATGGTTGAGGGATTGAGATGCTACCCACCAAAGCCATATAGCAAGGAGGGGCAACACAATTCTTGAGAGAAAAGTCATATGAGTGTGCAAAGAATCATAATAGAGTGGGCCAGAATGAACAGAATTTCAAGTGCAGTTCAAGGCTATGGTTGACCGTGCTCTGGTGCAGCACTCCCAGATTGCTGTCTCACTGGTAGGTATGATAAAGAGGACTCTGGTGACAGACATTCGTGTTCCTTTGCTGTGGGATTCTCCCTTTTCAAGGCTGAACATCTGAAGAAGGTGTTTTTTTATGACTGAGAACCAGGTAATAACTGGAGATGTGGCAGCAAGATGGTGGAAAGCCCAAGGTGTGAGCACTGGAGAGTGAAGATAATTCACTCCCCCAAGGACATTAGTGGTTCTAGGTAGAATATAGACTCTGCAGAGAGAGGCACTGCACAAGACCTGAGATAAGCAGACCAATGATTAGACAATGGAGTAGAAACACAGGGAGAATTTTAGTCAAAAGAGAGGGACTGCAGAGCTGAAGTTCAGGGACTTGCATTCTATGTGAGATGCTGTTCTTCTTACCTGTTGGAGACTGTTATGGAGTAAATGTTTGTATCCCTCCTAATTAATGTGTTGAAACCCTACCCCACAGTGTGATGAGGTTAGGAGGTGAGGACATAGGGAAGCAGTCAGGATTAGATGAGGTCTCAATGCAGGGGACATGGTTTCGAGCCCTGGTCCGAGAAGATCCCACATGCCGCTGAGCAACTAAGCCCGTGCGCCACAACTACTGAGCCTGCGCTCTAGAGCCCGCGTGCCACAACTGATGAAGTCTGCGCGCCTAGAGCCCGTGCTCCGCAACAAGAGAAGCCCCCGCAATGAGAAGCCTGTGCACCGCAACGAAGAGTAGCCCCCGCTCGACACAACTAAAGAAAGACCGCACGCAGCAATGAAGACACAATGCAGCCAAAAAAACCCAAAAAAGAGCCATGAGAAAGCTTGCTTCTTATCTGTGCTCTCTGCCATGTGGGGATACAGTGTGGAGTCAGAAGTCTACAACCTGGAAGAATGCCGTCACCGGAACCTGAACATACTGCCTCTGATCTTGGATTTCTAGTCTCCAGAATTGTAAGAAATACGTTTCTGTTGTTTATAAGCCACCTAGTCTATGATATTCTGTTATAGCAGCCCAAACTGACTAAGATAGGAACTCTTAGTGTGACATAAAAAAAGAGGGGAAACAGAGGTTCTTTACTTAAAAGGTAAGGATCCTTAATACAGCCTTAAAGACTATTAAGGGCCTTTAATTAGGGTCTTTGAGTGCACAGATGACGAGGGACATTTTGTTATACAGGTAAGTAGCCCTGAGGACCATCAGATCCAGGGGAGGACAAGCCTAGGAAAATCAGAGCTTCTTGCAAACCAAGTAAGTGATGATTCAGAATATCTCTGAACAGAGACCAAAGAAGCCTGAGCCCTTTGTAGAAGAGGAGAGTATTAAGATATTTATCCTCTTGACAAACACTTCAGCTTTAGTTCTAGCAAATGCATTGGACGTAGACAATTCACTGCAAATTTTGATCTTTCTTCTAAAACTAACTTTAATTGCCACGAGCATTGTTTGTTAGAGGACGTAATGGCATTTAGAATTTTCTCAAAGATAAATATTTTTTACTACTTAGATCCTATTTCTTTTATAAGTAAAATGTATATTGGTGAATATTATTTTATAAACTGAGAAATTTAAACAGTCCTTTTGGTAAAAAATTGCTCAGGTGTTTATATTCATTCTGTTTTTCCAGTGGGTGTGAGGTCACAGCAAGTGACCAAACATCACTGGAATGGCTTATCTGCAGAGTCAAGGAACTGAGGTCCATTCTAGAAATAGTCCTCCTGGGATGTGGTAAAAGAACTATTTGGTTTTCTTGAGGCCTATACATGACCTTCTCAAATCCTGCTATCATTAACAGAGATGGAGAGAAAACATTCATGTAGGATACTACACACGTTGAGTCAACTTGCATGTAAAATTGATGATTTCTCTTCTTTTACCTCAGAAAGAAACTACATTGTTACTGATAACGTAGAATGGTAAAAAATGTGGCTGAATATATAGTGTCTCAACCCTAGAGATAGAGAAATCAGGTAATGATGCAATCATGGCAGAGGAGGTAGAAATGAGGAGTTCACTAAGAACTAAGATGATGAGAGCTTCCTGGGGCCACGATACTCAAGGTACCAAGGACAGCAGGATGAGAAGACAACAGGAGAGGACTAAAGAAGGGTAGTGGTGTTTTATGGAACTCTGAATTTAGGCATATCTGGGCCTAACCATGCTGCTGCTTCTTATTAGCTCTATTATCTTTACAAAGCTTTTAAATTCAGTAAGCTTTAGTTCCTTCATTTTCAAAATTGGAATAATATTAAGACTTTGTATTATATTAAATAATATTTGCAAAGTTCTTGGTTTAAAAAATTACTATTATTAGATAGAGACTTCCCTAAAATTTGATTTTCTGAGAGGGAAAGAGGAATGTCAATCATCCTTCCTTAAGTACTTCAGGATGAAGAGCAGGGAGAAGGAATAAAATTGTATGAAGGGACTCACTTTGGATGACGAGAATGATACTTTGATATTTACTAGCTAATCTATGAGAAATAGTATATCATAATATTTTGGTGGGCTCTTGAGTTAGAGATAGAATCTGTGAATTTTACTGTTTGCAGATAATTGGTGTCTTGGGAGTAAGATTATAGTGATATAGAAAAAGAACTGAAAGGCTGTTGCCAAGAAGCACCTATGGGATATGAAAAATTATTCTACCTTTCTAACTCAGAAACAGAAGATGTAAGAAATGATCCCTGGCAAAGAGAGATGGTCTGAAAATGCATCATGAAAGGACAAAATTCCCCCCAAAAGCTAAGAAGTGACATTCTTGAAGATTTTTTTTCTTGATGAAACTATATTTGAAAAGGTAGTAGTTTTCTATTTTGCACAAACTGAGCAAAAAAAAAATGTGTCTAACAACAAACATTTGCATCAGGATGCATAGGACCCTCAATGCAGAACAAGACGTAGCATCTGCTCTGAAGGAGCACATAGAACATAAATCATTTTACACCCAACAGTGCATTGCCGTGGCACTATATTTATTTGTCTGATAAAGTCATAAATGTAACCAGACTAGAAATGCCATTTTCATGCTTGGAAACACAATCTAACTTCATACTAATTCAGAAGTTTATATGTTATCTGTTCTCCGATTTGGAAATTTTGTCAAAAAACAATGCTATTCTGATCTGATTATATATTAGGGGTAGGAGAACATCCATCTGTAACAGTTTTTATTCTTTTCACCATATGACATGGAACAAAATGTCTGATAACAGAAGACACTGTATAGGTATGTGGTCATTTTGCTGTAAAAGACCATCTGCCTATCTCTGTATAACATGGTTGAAGAAGCATAAAATGAAGACCCAAATCCCTTTATACTCTTGAAGACCAGATGCCTTATGACATGACTGATGGTAGGGTAAAATCTACCCCAGTGCCTATCCAGCAGGTAGACATTAGGTAATAAGCAAAAGAACCAGCTGTCAGGAATCTGAAACACCATGGCATTTTAGAATTTCATCATTAAAATACAGTATGAAGCTGAAATTTTTAGATGAGTAATTTTATGAGCAACCTTAGAAAAATAATGACACTGGAGAACAGGCAAAATGTAACTGAGTGGTGTATTACACTAAATTTGGCCAGCTCTTTAAAAATGCTATATTCTTGAATTCTGGAATAAAATCAGCGCTCCTTTCCTTGGGGAATCATGAACGTAGTGTTCAACAGAAGCGGTAGACCAGGAACTCAAGGGTGAGCCAGTGTAACCCTGAGTCCGGATAGGGAATGCTCTGTAAACCTGAACAATACATTCAACCTGCACTAGGAAAAGGAAAGTGTTCCAAAGCACTCCCTCCCAAGGCAGAAGCATTTTATAATACTTGACAGGACATTGTGTACAATGAAAATTAATAACAATGATTCTTTTTCAGAGACGAACCTCTCACTTTTGCCTAAGTATTTCAATCTGTTGTCCGATTAGAGAGAATAGGAGGAATGAGACTCTCTCCTTCTCATTTTTGGCTAAAAGTCTTGGCTGGCCATTGGGACAATCTGTTGCTGCTGGCTATTGCTCTGGGGGTGAGTTAATGCCAGCCATTCAGATGCTCACTAAAATCTATACTCGCGTGGAATGGTGGTTTTCTGCTTCCAAGTGATCAGCTTGCTATCCTATGCAGCATAAGCAAAAAAGACTCCCTTTCTGCCCCTTGGTCTTGCTGAAATTTAGGCCTGCAGCTCACATTCTCTGTGCTTCCTCAAGCTCGCTAGTTTACAGCCATCTGTCTTTGTACCATTAACCCACCCGATTAAACACCATACCCTTGTTTTCTGTGTCTGCTCTGGTAAATTTTGTGCATTCTGAGGCGTTCTCATGATATACTGGTCTAAAGACAGCTCCCTCAGAAAGGATGTGGGTGGAGACTACCTCTGTGAGAACCTCAAGCTGTGGCAGATTTGGACCCTCTGGGGAGCCCGCAGGGGATCTGATCAGGGCAATCTTTGATTATACTATACCAACAGTGAGACAATGGAAAAGTGCCCTCTTTACCAGCCAGTGGATAAGACTAGAATACAGGGAAGCATAAGAGAAAATCCAGTGGAGACTGAAGCAATTTTGTAGGCGTGGTGGAAAATGATAGCACAAAAGGGAATGGCAACATGCAAACAGTGAGCACTGGGAATGAGGATCTTTGCTCTCCTTTTCTCTTACTTGTTCTGTCCATGCCATGTCATGGATTGTCTCCCTGTTCTGCTCATGCTGTTTGGACAGCATAGGGACAAACAGATAAAACCAGCCCATGGTTCCCTGGAAGACCTTATCCAACTGGGGAAGAAGGGCTAGCACCCGTCAAAAGGAGAAAAGGCAGGACTCTGGGTGCAGAGCTAAAATAGATTTTTCTGTTGGCTCTCCAGAATTCTATGGCAAAATTTTAAACAGTGCTGGGAGGTAAGACTACCTCAAGGTATTGCCTGCTGTCTCAAGAAACAAAGGAAGCGACAGTGGTTGTATGTGAGGCAAGGAAGAGATGTAGCCTCTCTCCCATTTATTTATTTATTCAACTCTTTAACATAAGTTTATTATTTAATTATAATTAAGTTTAATTATAAGTTTACAATTCTTTTATGCCATGAGTTTTAATCCTATTTTACAATTATGTATTTTATTGCTCATTAAAAAAAAAAATTGGCCATTAGAAGCCCCTTCCTGCATCTAGGCTTATATTTTCCTCACCCCAGCCCTGGAAACTACCACTTCTGTAAGGGGTCCTGGTCTTCTTCATCGGAGAATGATGTTCAGAGACCAAACAATCTGGGAGCTAGGTATACTAATCGCTATTTGGGTATCATTGCTTCTAGGCCCTTTCAGTGATCAAAACTAGGAAATATATGTGTGTATACTCACATATACATGTGCAGCTATATTTATTTCCAAATCTACCTGTATAAATATTGAAATTTATATGTGTATACTGATACCTCTCATTTCAATCTAACACAATAGGATCCTCTCCTTTTCTTATTTGTAATTTCCACCCCAGAGAGTAAGAAACTTGGCCTCCATCATTGACAATATATTAATTATTTGTTCAATCCTAGTATACAAATAAGACAATTTCAGAATGGCTAACTCATGCCTCTGGGAGAAACACATTTACTAACTAAATTACGGTATTTGTTTATAGGTCTTTTTGTCTTTAGGATCTAGGCTTATTTTGATAATACATTTTATTTCCACTCAAATTTAGATTTCAAGGTGACCTCCTCTAATATCAGCTCTAGTGAGATAATTATCACTCTAATAGGTTTTTGGTGGTACAGGTTATCACTGGAACACAGACATGTGCAAACTGTCTGCAGATAACAAAAACGTATGTAATCTGAAAGAAAAAAAATCACCTAAGTTTGCTTGTTTCATAATTGGAGGTAGGCACTTTGGTATAACTTCGTGATTTTTTTCCACTGGCAAAATTTTAAGCAATGCTGGGAGGTGAGACTACCTCAAGGTATTGCATGCTGTCTCAAGAAACAAAGAAAGCGACAGTGGTTGTATGTGAGGCAAGGAAGAGATGTAGCCTCTCTCCCATTTATTTATTTATTCAACTCTTTAACATACGTTTATTATTTAATTATAATTAAGTTTAATTTTAAGTTTATAATTCTTTTATGCCATGAGTTTTAATCCTATTTTACAATTATGTATTTTATTGCTTCACATTTTCCTTAACTTACTGTGTTTGGGGTCTCCTTTTCGCAGGCTACAGGTTCATAGTCCCTCTTACTTCTGGTTTCTTCCCCCAGTGTGTGAGGTTGGTTCAGTGGCCTGTGTAGGCTTTCTGGTGGAGGGGACTGGTGCCTCTGTTCTGTTGGGTTGGGTTGGATCTTGTCTTTCTGGTGGGCAGGGCTGCATCCAGTGTGTTTTGGGGTGTCTGTGAACTTAGTATGATTTTAGGCAGCCTCTCTGCTAATGGGTGGGGTTGTGTTCCTGTCTTGCTAGCTGTTTAGCATGGGGTGTTCCACGTTGGAGCTTGCTGGCCTTTGGGTGGAGCTGGGTCTTAGTGTTGAGACAGAAATCTCTGGGAGAGCTCTCGCCGATTGATATTACATGGGGCTGGGAGGTTTCTAGTGGTCCAATGTCCTGAACTCGGCTCTCCCACCTCAAAGGCTCAGTCCTGACACCAGGCCGGAGCACCAAGACCCTGACAGCCACACTGTAGTTCTATGGTCTTAGACCAGGCAGTTAACTTCTCTGTGCCTCAAATTTCCCTTCGTGCAGCACCTCCTCGCCCCAGAGTCCCAGTCAGGTGCGAGGGAAGGGCTATCGCTCCCAGGCTGTGCAGGGAGGAAGCCCAGGAGGCTGGCACAGGACACTGGTGCATGACCCTGTCACTATGTTCTCATTTTAATTTTCTGACAGAATTTTAAGAATTTCCTGGGTATTCTTTGGACTTGAAAAATTGCCACTTACTATGAGCTTGGCGAAAAAAATCAGTCTTAGAAATTACAAATGGTACAAACAACTTAGAGGAAGATACCACATAATATAGATATAGATATATAATATAGATTAATATCCACTATTTTGAAGTTCTCCCAAGGAGCTGAGATCTGTTCAAAAGTGTAGTTGCAGTGAATGTTTGGGTTATTTTGATTTATTAATTCTGTAATTGAGATCTAAAATGTCTGTGATTGTATGAGCTTCCCCTTCAAACTTAATATGTTGCTCTGAGAACTTCATAGAAATGTTGATTTTTGAGCTGATCATCTCAATAGATGCAGAAAAATCTTTCAACAAAATTCAACACCCATTTATGATAAAAACTCTCCAGAAAGTAGGCATGGGGGAACCTACCTCAACATAATAAAGCCCATATAGGACAAACCCACAGCCAACATCATTCTCAATGGTGAAAAACTGAAAACATTTCCTCCAAGATCAGGAACAAGACAAGGCTGCCCACTCTCACTGCTATTATTCAACATAGTTTTGGCAGTTTTAGCCACAGCAATCAGAGAAGAAAAAGAAATAAAAGGAATCCAAATTGGAAAGGAAGAAGTAAAGCTGTCACTGTTTGCAGATGACATGATACTATACACAGAGAATCTGAAAGAGGCTACCAGAAAACTACTAGAGCTAATCAATGAATTTGGTAAAGTAGCAGGATACAAAATTAATGCACAGAAAACGCTTGCATTCCTGTACACTAAGGATGAAAATTCAGAAAGAGAAATTAAGGAACCCTCCCATTTACCATTGCAATGAAAAGAATAAAATACCTAGAAATAAACCTACCGAAGGAGACAAAAGACCTGTATGCATAAAACTATAAGACACTGATGAAAGAAATTAAAGATGATACAAACAGATGGAGAGATATACCACATTCTTGGATTAGAAGAATCAACATTGTGAAAATGACTATATCATCCAAAGCAATCTACAGATTCAATGCAATCCCTATCAAACTACCAATGGCATTTTTCAGAGAACTAGAGCAAACAATTTCACAATTTGTATGAAAACACAAAAGACCCCGAATAACCAAAGCAATCTTGAGAAAGTAAAATGGAGTTGGAGGAATCAGGCTCCCTGACTTCAGACTATACTACAAAGCTACAGTAATCAAGACAGTATGGTACTTGCAGAAAAACAGAAATATAGATCAGTGGAACAGGATAGAAATCCCAGAGATAAACTCATGGACCTGTGGTCACCTTATCTTTGATAAAGGAGGCAAAAATATACGATGGAGAAAAGACAGCCTCTTCAATGTAAAAGAATGAAATTAGAATACTTCCTATCACCGTACAGAAAAATAAACTCAAAATGGATTAAAGACCTAAATTTAAGGCTATTCACTATAAAACTCAGAGGAAAACATAAGCAGAACACTCTATGACATAAATCACAGCAAGATCGTTTTTGACCCACCTCCTAGAGAAATGGAAATAAAAACAAGCATAAACAAACGGGACCTAATGAAACTTAAAAGCTTTTGCACAGCAAAGGAAACCATAAACAAGACAAAAAGACAAGCTTCAGAATGGGAGAAAATATCTGCAAACGAAGCAACTGACAAAGGATTAATCTCCAAAATATACAAGCAGCTCATGCAGCTCAATATCAAAAAAACAAACAACTCAATCCAAAAATGGGAAGAAGACCTAAATAGACATTTCTGCGAAGAAGACGTATAGATTGCCAACAAACACATGAAAGGATGCTCAACATCACTAATCATTAGAGAAATGCACATCAAAACTACAATGAGGTATCACCTCACACCGGTCAGGATAGTGTGTAGATCAATAAAAATCTACAAACAATAAATGCTGGAGAGGATGTGGAGAAAATGGAACCCTCTTGCCCTGTTGGTGGGAATGTAAATTGATATAGCCACTATGGAGAACAGTATGGAAGTTCCTCAAAAAACTGAAAATAGAACTACTATATGATCCAGCAATCCCTCTACTGGGCATATACCCTGAGAAAACCATAATTCAAAAAGAGACATGTACCACAATGTTCATTGCAGCACTATTTGCAATAGCCAGGGCATGGAAGCAACCTAAGTGTCCATCGACAGATGGATGGATAAAGAAGATGTGGCACATATATACAATGGAATATTACTCAGACATAAAAAGAAACGAAATTGAACTATTTCTACTGAGTTGGATGGGCCTAGAGTCTGTCATGCAGAGTGAAGTAAGTGAGAAAGAGAAAGACAAATACCATATGCTAACACATATATATGGAATCTAAAAAAAAAAAAAAAAAAGGTTCTGATGAACCTAGGGATAAGGACAGGTATAAAGACAGAGACGTAGAGAATGGACTTGAGGACACGGGGATGGGTAAGGGTAAGCTGGGATGAAGTGAGAGAGTATCATTGACATATATACACGACGAAATGTAAATTAGATAGCTAGTGTGAAGCAGCTGCATAGCACAGGGAGAGTGTGAGGGAGATGCCAGAGGGAAGGGATATGGGGATATATGTATACATATAGCTGATTCACTTTGTTATACAGCAGAAACTAACTCAACATTGTAAAGCAATTATACTCCAATAAAGATGTTAGAAAAAAAGAACATAGTGACATTTATACCTATTAACATAGCAAAAATTAAATAACAACAATGACTAAAAGTAATTCATTCATTCAGTGCGTATTAATTGAGTTCCTACTATATGCTACGTGCTGAGAAAACAGTTGTAATTAAAACAAGGAAAAGTTTCTGTCTTCGTGGAACTCATATTCCAGTAGGGGAAAGATGAGCAAGAGACAAAATAAGTATGTTGTGTACTGTTGGGGATGGTAAATTTTATGGAGAAAAGAAAGAAGGGAGGATGGGTAGGAAGTGTTAGGACCCGAGGTGGGTTATACATTTAATTTGGATGGTCAGGGAAGGTATCATTGGAAAAGTGACAATTGGGCAAAGACTTTGAAGGAGGGGATTGAAGAATCTGGGGGAACAACCAGCATAGAGACTTCAAAACATGTCTCAATGAGCAGCATAGAGGTTAAAATGGCTGAAGTGGACTGTATTAGTTTAAGAGATGAAGATGGAAAGGAGTTGGGGGTACAGGGGCAAACAGTGAGAAGCAAGCTGAGAGTGGAGTCTTGAAGCTAATGCGAGGGCTGTAGCTTTTATTTTATCCACAAAGACAAACCATGGAAGGTTATTGGTCAGATACAAGACATGATCAGTTCTTGTTATTGCCAACTAACTACAACCCTTCCACAAACTCAATTCCATGCATCCCGCTCTCTGACTACCACCTCTTATCTCTGGTCTTCTTCCTCTAGACACCCAACGTCAATGATTCTTTGATCTGACTAGGATCTCCAATCTGTTATCTCAGCTCCTTTCTCTTCTCCCTTACCCGTTGGTGTCCTCTCCCTATTTTTTAGCCTGGTGAGATCCTATGGTCAATCACTATGATCACTCCATTGACCACACCCAAAAGTTCCTTGCCCTTCTTTCTTTTCTTTGTAGTTGTTTGGCAGAATCATAATCCTGGTTAAATTCAGCTCCACACCTGAACTGGTGCAGCTAAATGTGGAGGAAAAAACACATCTTCATGGACTTTGAATTGGTGACCATGTGTCTCAAATGCATTCTTAATGTCTCCAGGCAACCACACCAAGCCTTATACTCCCACGAGTGATCATTTACACTCCCAGTCTCTTATATGATTTATCACTTTCTTGTCCTGCTTCAAACCTGCAACATATTTTCTCCATCTCCTTGCTTCCTGTCTTACTAAAATAATTAAAAAATCAGAAGACCCTCCACAAACTCCACCCATCTACCTACCATCAATATGTGCCTCAATATACTGTGCTTTCTTGCCTGCCACCAGAGAGAAATATTACTGCTCCGATCTAAAGACTATCCTTGTACACTGGATGCCATTTTTTATCACCAGTCAAGCACATCACTCTTTCTATCTCAAAGAGTCACTTCTTTCACTCCCTTCTGAAATACACTTGTTAATATGTGGTTGTTTCCTTCATTAAAAACAACAACAACAGCAACAAAAACATCTTCCTTCAATACCTCCTCCATCACCAATCCAGTCCTTTGCTCTGCTTTACAGCAAAATTCTACAAAAACATTGCCTTTGCTCATTGATTCTCTCTTACATTTATCTCAGTCAGGGTCTCATCTTGACCACACCACTAAAATTGCTCTTGTCAAGGTCTTAAGGTCACCTTACTAAATCCCCCATTCAATTCTCACCCTCATATTACTTGACCCGTCATCAGTATTTGTTGACATTTCATCTCTCACTCCTTTCTTCACCAAACTCACCTGGTTTTCTTTTTGCCTTACTGGTGGCTCCTTCTCAGGCTCCTCTGCTGGTTCCCTCACTGTGCCCTGTGGCCTAATAATGGAGCTCTCTAGGGCTTAGTTAATGATTCTCTGCTTTAATGACACTCATTTTCTTGGATCTTACCCAGTCTCACGGTTCTGAATACTCTCTATATGTCAACAACTCCCAAATTTATATCTCTAACATAGACCTTTTCCTCACATCTCACTTTCAACAATTAGAATATTATTTTGACTTTATCTTGAAAATATATTCAGTACATTCGGAATCTGATCACTCATCACCACCTGTAGTACTATTACTCTTGTCTGTAGCCACCATTCTCTCTCACTGAATTATTACAGTAGCCTTATAATTTGTCTTTCTGACTCTATTCCCCTATACATTTTGTTAGCACAGTGGAGAGTGAACAAAATGAGAATAGATTCTAAGAGACACAAAGATAAAAGCAGAGAAACCTGAAAAGAGGCTAGATAGCAGTAGAGGTGGTGAGAAGGGGTCAGATTCTTGATACATTTTGAAGGTAAGTCCAATAGGATTTGCTGATGAGAGAAAGAGAGGAGTCAAGAATGCTCTTAAATTTTTGGCCTGAGCAATCGAAAGTGGTGAAGGAGGTGGGATCCTACATTGCTGATGACTCAAATTTCAGTCTTTTTGAGAGGCAACATGGTAACCTGTATCAAAAGCCTTTAAATAGTCATACTTTTTGAACCACTGGCTCTAATTTGATTTTTTTTCAATAAAAGGAAAAGTCTCTGTTTATAAATATGATCATTAATATAATATAATCAATAATTCATATGATCAATAATATAACATATGATAATATTATTTACAATACAAGAAGAACATGGAAATATATACAGTATAACATTAAATGAAAACATGAAATGATTTGTTGACTATGATTAGGACAATGTAAAATATTTATTGAAGTAGATAAGTCAAAATTAGAATTTGTAAAAATAAAGCCAATTAATTATGCTGGGCCAATGAGAAAAGGAATTATTCATTTTTAAGTGAAAATATTCCTGAATGTTTTGAAAAGTTTTTATATTTATAAAAGGTAAACATGTTAGAAACATAATTAGGTGTCATCTCTTTATTTTAGACAATAGATCTATCCCTTTATAAAATTTTTCCTGCAAGGCATTTGCTTTTGTCAAGTGGTGAAATACTTAACAATTTGTTTAAATTTACAAAGATTTTTAATGGATGTTTATGAAACTACCATAGACTTCTAACCTAAGAGATCTGTTTTATCCTAACAGTCTTATACTGGAATGCAGAATCAAGGGATTTGATTTCAAGACTCAGATATGTCACTTATCCACTGTGTGATTTTGGTTGAGGTAGATCAGGTTTTTCATTTGCAAGATGGAGATACCAATCTTTTTTCTATCTACTTGATAGGGTAGTTGTGAAGATCAAATGAGATGACATATCTGAAAATGCCTTAAAAACTGTAAATCTCCAAAATATACAAACAACTCATGCAGCTCAATATCAAAAAACAAAAACAAAACCAGAAACAAACAAACAAACAACCCAATCAAAAATTCTGTGGAAGACCTAAATAGACATTTCTCCAAAGAAGACATACAGATGGCCAAAAAACACATGAAAAGATGCTCAACATCACTAATTATTAGAGAAATGCAAATCAAAACTACAATGAGGTATCACCTCACACGGGTCAGAATGGCCATCATCAAAAAATCTACAAACAATAAATGCTGGAGAGGGTGTGGACAAAAGGGAACCCTCTTGCACTGTTGGTGGGAAAGTAAATTGATACAGCCACTATGCAGAACAGTATGGAGGTTCCTTAAAAAACTAAAAATAGAACTACCATATGACCCAGCAATCCCACTCCTGGGCATATACTGGAGAAAACCATAATTCAAAAAGATATATGTACCCCAGTGTTCATTGCAGCACTACACATGGAAGCAACCTAAATGTCCATCAACAGAGGAATGGATGAAGAAGATGTGGTGCATATATACAATGGAATATTACTCAGCCATAAAGAGGAACAAAATTGGGTCATTTGTAGAGACGTGGATGAACCTAGAGACTGTCCTACAGAGTGAAGTAAGTCAGAAAGAGAAAAACAAATATCGTAAAGTATCACTGATATGTGGAATCTAGAAAAATGATACAGATGAACTTATTTACAAAGCAGAAATAGAGACACAGACATAGCAAACGTATGGTTACCAAGGGGGGAAAGGGGTGTGGGATGAATTGGGAGATTGGGATTGACATATATACACTACTAGGTATAAAACAGATAACTAATGAGAACCTACTGTATAGCACATGGAACTCTACTCGGTGCTCTGTGGTCACCTAAATGGGAAGGAAGTCCAAAAAAAGGGGATATATGTATATGTATAGCTGATTTACTTTGCTGTGCAGTAGAAACTAATACAACACTGTAAAGCAACTATACTCCAATAATAATAATAATAAAAAACTGTAAATCATTACAGAAATGTGAGGGATTGTGGTAATTTATGTTGAGATGACTTCTGCTTCATTCTGAAGATTTTATCCTTAGGTCTCAATTATCACCTTCTGATCCCGAAAGTGATGCTTCCCTTTGAATGCAATTCAATTATCTTTAAAGAACTAAGCCATAATGGAAACATATCTTTTTCAAAATAAGAACAAAATTATAGGATGCTAATAAATCATATGATTGTCTCACAAAAATTTGTAAAACAAGAGAAAAAATAGGCATAATTCACTGTATGATCCTATATACATTTGAAGTGTACTTTTAACTTGAAAAAAAGAAAACAAGCAGCAAAAGTTATACGAAAGTTTAAAAACCTGAAATTAGGAAGTAGCCAGTGACTAAGTCACCTTGTCTTTTTCAAAAAATAGGTCTTTCTGAGGAGGTGAACTATGAAATTAATTAATTAACAAAAGATTAAATAATCCATCTGGCTAGCAATATATATGAAGGTGTCCCAAGTATAGAATCTCAGAAAGCAGAGAACAGAATCTTCTTATTAAGTCTCAACACTTCCCTGAAGAGGAAGATTCATGAAGAGAGTAATCCAGGTAGAACTGAAGAAAGAAGAAAATACTAGTTTTAAAATATAAAAAGTTGAAATCATGGCTCTCCTAAGAGAAGCAGATTTATATGCAGCATGTGTCCAACAGTCACAAACAAAAGGCAAATGAAAGGGTTGATTGGTCTGCAACAAAACTTTGCATTCTCTCCGAAGCTGCATATATGTTATGGGTGATACAATTCATCAGGATAAAAATCAAATGCATTGTAAATCGAGAGAAGCCAATTACTAGTTTTGAAAGGACAACAAAAACTTGCCCAAAGTTTATAGCCACCGCTGCAAAAGCTGTACAATAAAAGCAATATGATTATATAGTAGTTTAGTGAAAAGCAAATCATCTGATGCCAGAGTAAATGGACAGAAATAAACTGCAAGATTTATTATTTTGCTCATGAAAATGGGGATCAGTTTTGGCTGAGATCCAAGCTGAACTAAATATAAAAAAAGGGAGAAAGTCATGCTCTAAGAAGTTTTACCATTTGCAGCAACGTGGATGGACTTGGAGGGCATTATGCTAAGTGAAATAAGTCCGACAGGGAAAGACAAATACTGTATGAGATCACTTATATGTGGAACCTAAAAAATACAACAAACTAGTGAATATAACAAAAATGAAACAGACTCACAGTTGTAGAGAACAAACTAGTGGTTACCAGTGGGGAGCGGGGAGGGGAAATATAGACGTGAGGGAGTGGGAGGTACAAACTACTGGGTATAAGCTAGGCTCAAGGATGTATTGTACAACATGGGGAATATAGTCAGTGTTTTGTAGTAACTGTAAATGGAGTGTAACCTTTAAAATTGTATAAAAATAAAATAAAATAAAATAGAAAAAATAAGAAGTT
This sequence comes from Eschrichtius robustus, assembly GCF_028021215.1. Taxonomy (NCBI): domain Eukaryota; kingdom Metazoa; phylum Chordata; class Mammalia; order Artiodactyla; family Eschrichtiidae; genus Eschrichtius; species Eschrichtius robustus. Next base: position 51,328,962 of record NC_090841.1, read on the forward strand.
TTCCTTCACTCCTGACTGCAGACCTTATTCTCAATTATGTGCGTCCAGCTTTCTCACAAGGGCTTCTGAGTAGAAGTGGACCGAGTATGTCTGCCAAGAAAGTAGGTGACTTTATTGTTTTGAACCTCAGTTCTGTCACCTTATAAATGAGAAAGTAGAAGATATCTAAAGTCCTTTCCAACTCTTAAAAAAAGAAAACCTTATTTCTCTTTCTGCTGTCCTCCAGCCTTACACACCAATTTCAGAAAGGCTGACTTCAAGTACTTTTGTTACAGATTGCTTAGATGATTGTTCTCTAGGACTATTTATCGCATTTTGATATTTTAGTTTTCTTCTTTATTTTCTCTTGTGTTGGCTTCTCCATGCCCTTTATCCCATGTTTTCTTTTCCTTGGCCTAATCCCTCATTTTGTTGGAACATATTCTCCAGGAGGTCCTAATGAAAAAAAAAAATGCATGGGAGGTGAAAAATAGAGTTCCTGCATATCTGAAAATGACTTAATTTTGTTCTCAATCTTAACTGATTGACTGGTTTCAGAATTCTAGGTTGAAATGCATTTGTGCCTTAGAATTTTGAAAGCATTTCTCTATGGTCCTTTAAGGCCCATGCTGCTGTTGACACACCAACTGCTGTTCTGATTCTTGTATCTTTGTGTGTGAGCATTTTTCTCTCTAAAAGCTGTAAGATTTTTCTCTTTATTCCCAGAGTAAAAAAAATGCACTGTGGGGTGTTTTAAAATATTTATTATTTATTTTTATTGTGCCTGTTGAACTGGCTGTTCATTCTCTTTCTTTCTTTGAAATTTGTCTTTTATTGTGTTTGTTACAACTTTCTCCCCACTGTTCTCTCTGATCTCTCTTTCTGGAACACCTATCAATTAGATATTAGACCTCTTGTACTGATTCTCTAACTTTCCTATATTTTGTTTCCCATTTTCCTTCTTTGTTTCTTTGTCTTACTTCTGGGATGTTTTCTTCAACTGTATTTCCTAATCATGCCATTGAATTCTTTATGTCTGTCACACTATTCACATCCAGGAGCCCTATCTGTTGCCTGAAAGTTGTCTTTTGGACTACCTTGCACTCTTTTTTTATGGATGCACTGTATCTTTTTTTTTTTAAAGTTATACAATTTTAATTAATTAATTAATTTATTTATGGCTGTGTTGGGTCTTCATTTCTGTGCGAGGGCTTTCTCTAGTTGCGGCAAGTGGGGGCCACTCTTCATCGCGGTGCGCGGGCCTTTCATTATTGCGGCCTCTCTTGTTGCGGAGCACAGGCTCCAGACGCGCAGGCTCAGTAATTGTGGCTCACGGGCCTAGTTGCTCCGCGGCATGTGGGATCTTCCCAGACCAGGGCTTGAACCCGTGTCCCCTGCATTGGCAGGCAGATTCTCAACCACTGCGCCACCAGGGAAGCCCCACTGTATCTTTTTATCTTTCTGAAAATCTCAATTTAATTTTTTGTTTGCTGGATTTTTTCTTTGACTTTTCCTTTTCTTTTGAGTCCCTTATAGTCTCCCCTTATCCATGGGGATACCTTCCAAGACCCGTAGTGGATGCTTGAAACCTCAGATAGTACCAAACGCTAAAAATACTATGTTTTTCCCTACGCATATATACCTATGATAAAGTTAATTTATAAATTAGGCATATTAAGAGATTAACAATAATAAATAATAATAAAATAGAACAATTGCAACAATATACTGTAATAAAAGTTATGTGAATATGGTGTCTCTCTCTCTCTCTAAAAAATATCTTGTTGTTCTGTTCTCACCCTTCTTCTTGTGATATGAGATGATAAAATGCCTAGATAATGAGATGAAGTGAGGTGAATGAAGTAGGCATTGTGACGTAGAGTTAGGCTATTATTGACTTTCTGACGACACATCAAAAGGAGGGTCATCTGCTTTGGGTGATCCTGGATCATCAAGCCATGATGATATTGATGGTTAGATGTCAAGAGATGTTGTGCTTGGGGATCCTGGGCAAATTGGAGCAGGACAGCATGAGATTGCCTCACGTTTCTCAGAATAGAGAGCAATTTAACCTTACAAACTATTTATTTCTGGATTTTTCCATTTAATATTTTCAGGCAGCAGATGACCACTGATAGCTGAACCTGGGGAAAGTGAAACTGAAGGTAAGGGAGAACTACTGTGGTTTGTCTTGGTCCTTTTCATTCACATTGGAGCTTTGTCAAAAATGTCCAGTGAACCTTGGATATCCATTCATATTTAAGGTGGAGGTCTTGAAAACCAATTGGAAGCTCTTTGTATATTGATAGGACTTGTTGAGAGTTGTTTTCTGGCTACCTCAAACCCAAATATTCCCTTGAGGAATCCACAACTATTCGTACATATGAGGACTCTCCCACAGCCAGTTTCCTCAGGAAGAATCTTCAGCTTCTGGCTGACATGGGTCAAAGTACATGCGGGCAAGGTTGGCCGTCACTTGGCCCTCAGAGCTGAGTCAGAGGAAGGAGGAGGGGGTGGCAGGAGGGGGTCTTGGAGTCTCATTGTTCAATTCCATTTTAAGGTCGGCATCCCACTCTAAATACTCCTGGTGTTTCTGTTTTCTGAATCCCTCCAGTGGACCCACAGTCTCTGCCTACTTAAGAGACAGGCATCTGGTCTGTGTGGGGCTCTAGAGGTCTAACTGCTCTTTGTAGATTTTCAGTACTCTCTTCTGTCATCAATCTCTTTATTATATTCACCTTCAGAAGTATCCTTGGTCTCCAGTTCCTAAATCCATCTAATGTTCTATGTGACTAATTTTCTTGATAATTCATCAACTTTGCTAAGTCATATATTTTCCAGTTTTCCAAATATCATTGACATCACTTTACTTCTGTCATTTATTTTGTTTTCTGTGTATTCATGTTTATTTTCTCCCTTTCTGTCATTTTAATGTTCTGGCTTTTTCAACTTCTTCTGGAATCAGATTCTGGATTAATGCTATCTGCAGTCATAAATGGACCCCTAACACTTAGTGGCTTATTTCTTTTTTTTTAATTATAATTTTAATTTTAATTTTTTATTACTTATCTCCATGATATCATTTGTGGCTTATTTCTTGTTCCTGGCTGGTGGGAGGCATTCTTCCAAGATGTATTTCAGAAATCTTGGCTCCTTCCATTGGTACTGCCATTTTCCAGAACCAGCCAGTAGAAAGGGAAAAGCACAAGGAGAAGGCTCATGGCTGAAGTCTGTGTAGATAGTAACACACATATTCCGTGTACTCTCTATTCGTATGAACTAAAGACACGGGCCCCATCAAGATATATGCAAGTGCTCCTGGGAAATGTAGTCTATGGTTGTGCATTGGCATCCTTGCAATGACTCTATAATGTAGAAGAGGAAGAAAAATTCTTGTAGACAGCTGTCTATCTCTACCACATTTTTGGGGATGCAGTGAGAAATTATCTGCCACATTGCCCTATTTTTCTACCATTTGACTTCAGCTTTAGTATCAAAAAATATTTATTTCAGAATTCTTTCTATCTTTGAAAGTCTTCACACTTTACTGACACCAAGGAAGATGTTTTTCTTTCTCTTTTCAATTATTTGGGTTGTCTCCAGCTCAATAAGTAGAACAGTTATTTGGTATCTTATTGTATTAATTGTAAAAGAAGTAATTTGTTTTAATGCTGAAAAACTTAGTTACATAAGATGCTTTACAGCTCATGACACTTTCTCTTTCTTTGGGATTTTTTTTTTTTTAATATTTATTTATTTGTCTGTGGCAGGTCTTAGTTGTGGCACGTGAGATCTTCGTTGCCATGCCGCGTGCAGGATCTTTAGTTGTGGCATGTGGGCTCTTAGTTGTGGCACGCAGGATCTTTGTTGCGGCATGTGGGATCTTTAGTTGTGGCATGCAGGAGCTTTTTTAGTTGCGGCATGAGAACTCTCATTTGCGGCATGCTGGCTCTTAGTTGTGGCATGCATGTGGGGTCTAGTTCCCTGATCAGGGATCAAACCTGGACCCCCTGCATTGGGAGCGTGGAGTCTTAACCAGTAGACCACCAGGGAAGTCCTGGGATTGGTTTCTATAATATATGACACTGACCTTTGGCCAGGGCCACTAATACAAACTGGGCTACACATTCTCTTTAAAAAAATTGAAATATGAACACAGTGAGACTTAGTAACTATGACTCATTAGAGTTGAGTCACTTGAGTGGTAGTTTTCTAGCAATAAACATATTCTTGATATTTTGTGCTGAGATTCCTTCGAGCTACCTTTATTTCTTCCTCTCCTGAAACTTTTTGTTCAATTCCTTCTGCAACATCTTGAGAAATAGCAGAACTCTTCCAATAAATTCTCCCTTATACTTAATCTAGCTAGAGTCAGTCTCTGTTGTCTGTTGACTGCAACCAAAAGACCCTGAATTAGTACCCTGGGGAATGCAGATTTAATGGGATCTTCAATATCTGTCCAGTATCCATTGGCATTTTGAAGATTTTTTCCCCATGAATTCTTATGTTAATGGCTTAGATTGACTGTGTTATATTGTGGGCTATATGTCTTTTCAGAAGTCCAAGAAGTGATTTCTTAGAACTAGATAAATGTCATTAGCTACTGTGTTGAATAGGATGAAGTTCATTCATTTTTCTGCCTGTCGTTTTGTCAACAACATAGTGGTCATAGGAAAATATGTAACAACATTTTTCTGGGATAGTGGCATTGTGGAGAATCAATATCTTGCTCAAGGTCATATAATAGGTAAGAGATGGAGATGGCATTTTAACCCTACCTGCAAGACTCCATAGCCAAAGTTCAAGACCTCTCTCTGTATATAACCTTTTACATACCATACATTTAAATAGATGCTGGGAGATTGAAGATAAAAAAAAAAAAAACAACCCTCTGTTCTTTGTTCTTTAAAACCCTGTGGCCTACCAGTAATTAGATGATATCAATAGAATATAGCGGATGAAAAGAGAGCAGTATACTGGGAACTATGAGGGTATGGAAAAGAAACCTGCATCCCAACATGGGTATTTAAGGAATGCTTTTGGTTGAGAGAACACCTGAGTAAAGACTTACTGAATTATTAAATGTTAGCAGGGCTTGGAAAAGATGAGAAGGATCTTCTAAGTAGCAGGAAAAGCATGAGCAAAGTTATAGAAGAATAAATCTGCAGCTGCTATGAACTACACATGTTTGGTATTCAGAAAGCATAGGGTGCAGTCTAGGAAGATTATATTTGACAGGTTGGTACTGACCGGTTCCTGGAGAATTCGGTGTAGCTAGCCTAACTTTTGGAATTGAAGAGGGAGCATATTATAGTAATGAGGAGCATGGGTTCTGGAGCCAGACTGCCTGAGTCTGAATTCCGGCTCTGTATGATCTCGGGCAAGTTCTTTAACATCCATATACCTCAGTTTACTCATCTGTAAAAAGGAGATAATACTATTTCTTTTATAAAGATTAAATAAGTTAATGCTTATAAGAATGATTAGAATAGTGCCTGGAAAATAGTAAGTGCTGTATAATATTATTTACTCTTTAATTTTGATAAAATTAATAGAGCTTCTATGGGTTGAGAGAAATACCTTGAATGATTCCAAGGTTTCTGAGTATCCTGATGAATGATGGTGCCATTTCCTGAAATGAAGAATGTAGGAAGAAAAGCAGTCTAAGTCAAGGAACATAATGGATTTTGGTTTTCAAATGTGATTTTGATACTTGTGAGTCATTCAGTTAGGCATATTCTACAAGCATTGAATTTTAGGAACCTGATGTTCAGAGGTAAGTTTAGAGATACAGGAGTCCTCATAGAGATACTGATGAAACAGTGATGGTGGGTAAGATTTCCAAGATAAATGTGTGCAGTGAGCTTCCCTGTTGGCACAGTGGTTGAGAATCTGCCTGCAGGGTACAATGGTTCGATCCCTGGTCCGGGAAGATTCCCACATGCCGTGGAGCAACTAAGCCCGTGTGCCACAACTACTGAGCCTGCGCTCTAGAGCCCACAAGCCACAACTACTGAGTCCATGTGCCACAACTACTGAAGCCTGTGCGCCTAGAGCCGGTGCTCCGCAACAAGAGAAGACACCGCAATGAGTAGACCCGGCTCACAGCAACTAGAGAAAGCCCACGTGCAGCAACGAAGACCCAATGCAGCCAAAAATTAAAAAAAAAAAAAATGTGTGCAGAAAGAAGAATAGTAGAATAAAGATGGAGCCCTGAGGTGCAGGGCAGGTAGAGCCTTGTGAAAAAGATAGACATAAATCCAAGGATTTGGCCTGAGAGTATAGTGTTTTTTCCTACTGCAGCTCAAGAAGCTGTTCTGTGAATCAGATGTTGAAACTAAAATTCCCACAATGCCCAGTATGAGACAGATTTAGAAGAAAAGGATACTTTCCTACAACGTTGGTGACAGAGTTATTGCTTAAACATTTTATAGAGGCAGTTGGTCTAAATGTGAACATGACCATTGATCTGGAACTTTCACATCTAGAAATATATATTAAAAAATTTATCAGAGATGCACACACAGATTCATATACAATCATGTATCTACAATGGTTATATTACGTGTGTGTACAAATAGACTTTACTTTTTAGAGCAGTTTTAGGTTCACAGCAAAATTGAGTGAAAACTACAGAGAATTTCCATATACCCCTTGACCTCCATGTATGCAACCACCTCTACCATCTATATCACACACCAAAGTAGTATGTGAACTAACATTGACACATCATTATTGCTCAAAGCCCATAGTTTACATGAGAGTTCATGTTTGGTGTTGTACATTTTATGGGTTTTGACAAATATATAATGACATGTCTTCACCATTAGTAGTATCACACAAAATAGTTTTACTATATTCAGTCATGGATATATTTGTGCTATTTATAGTATAGGAAAAACTTGAAAACAACCTAAACATAGAATATTGGGTGATAGCTAACATGAATTAGGGCTCATCCAATTGATACAGTATGCAGCCCTTGAAAAATATGCTTGATCGAATGTCTGATAATATGAGAAAATCCTTTTAATGAAATCCTTTCATTATTAAATGAAAAAGAATAAGATTATGGAATTATATAAACATATTTATAGTATATATTATATTTGTGTGTATGGTATAATGTCACTTTTATATGTATATAAACACACATACATGCATACATAGAAACAGACAAAAAACTGAACAGATATACATCAAGATGTGAAACACTATTACAATAAAGCTGGAATAAATAGTTCCAATCAAAAATTTTTTCATACTAAAAATTGAGATATGAATAACATATAACACTGTGTAGTTTAAGGTGTACGATGTGTTGATTTGATACATTTATATATTACAATATGACCATCATAGTGTTAGCTAACACCTCTATCATGTCACATAATTATAATTTCTTTTTTGTACTGAGAATATTTACAATCTAGTCTCTTAGCAATTTTGCACTATATAATACTGTATTTTTAACTATAATTACAATGCTATTAGATCTCCAGAAGTTATTCACTTTCTAACTGTAAGTTTGTCCCATTCGACCAACACCTCTCCATTTCCCCAAACCCCTAGCCCCTGGTACCCACCATTCTATTCTCTGTTTCTATGAGTTCAGCTTTTTTAAGAGTCCACATATAAGTGATATCATACGGTATGTCTTCATCTTCCTGACTAATCTCACTTAGCATAATGCCTTCAACGCCTATCCATGTTGTTGCAAATGGCAGGATTCCATATTTAACTGTTGTGAGTAATGCTGCAGTAAACATGGGAGTGCAGGTATCTTTTTGATATCTTATTTTCATTTCATATATATATATATCCAAAAGTGGATCATACTGTAATTGTATTTTTACTTTTTTGATGAACCTGTATATTATTTTCTATAGTTTTCAATTTACATTCTTACCAACAGTGTGAAGAAGTCCCTTTTCTCCACATACTTACCAACACTTATCACTTGTCTTTTTGATGACAGCCATTCTAACAGATGTAATGTGATATCTCATTGTGGCTTTGATTTGTATTTCCCTGATGACTAGTGATATTGAGCACATTTTCATGTACCTGTTGGCTATTTGCATGTCTTCTTTGGAAAAAGAATTTACTCTGCCCATTTTTTAGTTGAATTTTCTGTTGTTATTGAGTTGAATGAGTTCTCTCTCTCTCTCTCTCTAAATATATGATATTAACCACTTATCCAATATATAGTTTGCAAATATTTTCTCCCATTCTGTAGGTTGCCTTTTCAGTTTGTTGCTTGTTTCTTTTGCTGTTCATCATATTAATTGCTTTCTGGCTGTTTTGTGGTTCCATTGTCCTCTTTTTCCTCTCTTGTTGTCTACCTTTGTGAAATGGTGGTTGTCTGTGGTGCTATCCTCTGATTCCCTGCTCTTTAGCTTTTGTGAATTTACTACAGGTTTTTGCTTTGCGGTTACCATGAGGCTTACATAAAACATTTGACAGATATAACAGTCCATTTTAAGCTGGTAGCAACTTAACTTTGATCATATATAGAAACTCTACTCTTTGACGCCCCTCTTTTATGTTTTTAATATCATGATTTACCTCTTTTTATATTGTGTATTCATTAAGAAATTATAGAAGCTATAGTTTTTTTAAAAAATATTTTAACCTTTATAATATAGTTAGTCAACACACTATCATATTCCAGACTTAGAGCTTTCTGAATCTGATGATATATTTACTCTTACCAGTGTGTTGCATATTTTTGTATGTTTTCATGTTACTAATTAGTGTCTTTTCATTTCAGTTTGAAGAACTCCTTTCAGCATTTCTTGTAAGGCAATTCTAGTGGCAAAGAAGTCCCTCAGCTTTTATTTGTCATTTTGAAGGATAACTTTGCCCGTATAGACTATCTTTGGCTGGCAATTTTTTTTCTTTCAACACTTTGAATATATCAACCCATTCTCTCCTGTTCTGTAGGGTTTCTGCTAAGAAATCTGCTGATAGTGTAATGGGGGTTTCTTTGTAGGTTAAAATATTTTTTTCTGTTGCTGCTTTTAGGATTCTCTCTTTTTTTTTTTTTGATTTGATTTTTGACAGTTTCATTATAATGTTTCTTGGAGGAGGTTATTTTGAATTGAAATAATGAGTGATGTATTAGTTTAATAAACTTGGATGTCCAAGCCTCTCCCCAAATTTGAGAAGTTCTCAGTTGTTATTTCTTTAAACAAGCTTTCTGAAAAGAATCTGAAAAAGAATATATACATGTATGTATATACATACATATATATATAACTGAATCACTTTGCTGTACACTTAAAACTAACACAACATTGCAAATTAACTATACTTCAATTAAAAAATAACTTACATTAAAAAAAAATAGTCCACCTTAAAAAAAAAGTTTTCTGTCTCCTTTTCCCTTTCTTCTTCTTCTGGAACTCCAATGATTCTAATATTGGTTCTTTTTTAAGAATTGAAGTATATTTTATTTATAACAGCATGTTAGTTTCAGGTGTACAAATAGCAACTCTATTTTTATAGATTATAACCTATTTAAAGTCACTACAAAATAATGGCTATATTTCCCTATGCTGTACAACACATCCTTGTAGTCTATCCATTTTATACATGGTAGTTTGTACCTCTCAATCCCTTACCCCAGTCTTGCATCTTCCCGTCCCCTCTATTTCTGTTTTGAGGTTTCTTTGAATTGTTTTTTGGGTAAATCACAGATATCTGTGTCTTGGGGTTTGGTTACTGGAGGATTATTATGACCTGTTGATGGCATATTTCCTTGACTCTTCATGTTGTTCGGAGTTTTGCATTGCTGTTTTCACACTTGAAGTAGCAATCACCTCCTCCAATCTTCATGAGCTGCCTTCACGAGTTGAGAGATATTTTTGTTGATCCTGCTTATATTTTGGGGCCTTCTCTGATCTTGTATGGTTAGACTTGCTCCACTTCTTGCTCTGTCTTGTAGCAGAACATTTAAGTTTGTACGTCTTCTCATGGTCTTACAATGCATCAGGCTGGCTGTTGGTAACCTCTCTTTTGTTTTCCCCAAAGTGGTGCTACAGCTCAAGACTGTGGTTTCTTCCTTTCCTGCAGACTCTGGCTTGTTTTCTGTGTGCACTCCCTGTCTATCTGAGCTTTCTTTCACCACCACCCTCAGGAGTTCACATAAAGAGCTGGCTGTAGAGTTGGGGGAGGTGTGGGTTTGTCATTCAGCGTGCTGGGGGTGTCAGTGGACCAGTTGGAGGGATCCTTGAGTGAGATTTTTCTAGCAGCTCATGGACAGGCTTCCTGCTGGAGTTTAGAACACGTCAGCAGGAATTGTGTCTCTTTAATGTTCTCTGATATTCTTATTTGCCTCTTTTCCTATCTCCTTCCTACCTCCTCCTGCTTCCCAGTCGTGAAGCTCTTGCTTTAATGCTCTGGGGGCTTCAGGAGAGAGATAGGTTTCTTTAGTAGCATCCTGCACAGCTGGGGAAGATGGGTCCTCACTCACCACTCTTCCTTTTCCCCCGTGGGAGGGACCCCCAACCTCTTCTTTTTCTGAGCTGTGCCACCTGGTAGCGAGGGGTGATGCAGGCACAGCTCCTCTCAACCACTCCAATGAATCCAAGTTTGTATTTTTTAAAAACTCCAACAGAGTGCTAGAACTTTTCCTCTATAAACCTGGACTTCTCCAAAGGCTCTCTCATCTTGTGGGTATCTGCCCGAGTCAATGTTTTCCAGGTACTCCTGGACCACAGCTGAGAGAGGTTGCAGCCAGTTCACAGGCCCCTGCTAGTTCCACAGCCTATACTGGAGTCTGCCTGTCTATTACCCAATTCACAAGCAAAAAGACTCCTCTCAGGTCCCTTAGTGTTTGGTGCTGGTCCCACAGCTCCCACAGAGGCACTTTTGTTCATGGATAGATGCTGACTTTTAGACGTTAAAAGGGGGACAAAAATTAGAGACATCTTATACCACCATGATGCTGACATCACCTATCTCCATATTTTTGAATATTGCTTTAAGAAAGAATTTAAAGGTGGGATCATTGATTCAAAGGGAACAATGTAATTTCACCCTTGTGTTTATTTGGTAGGTTTTTTTTTTTCTCCAATTAGACTCTTTGATGATAAGTCCAGGTCTTATTCATGAAAGAATAACTTGCATGTAGTAGGTAGGAGGGCCATTCCTTCAGTTTTCTTTATATGAGTTCTACTTCTCTATGGAAGGAATTGATAGTTTATATCTCTATTATCTAGAACAGTGCTTGGTCTGTAGTAGATGCTCAAAATCTGTTGAATGAATGAGTAAACCTAGCTTAAGACTTTGAACAGGCTATGTTTACTGATGGGTGAGGGCACTGTGATCAGAAACATGACCCTATACCGCTTCTTCTCTTTAACTTCATTGCTTCCAGGAGGTAGAGGTGTACAGTGGACCCTCTATATCCATGGGTTCTGCATCCATGGATTCAACCAACTGTGGATTGAAATATTAGAAAAAAATCCAGAAAGTTCCAAAAAGCATAACATGCATCTGCTGTCTGCCAGCAACTATTTGCATATCATTTACATTATATTAGATATTATAAGTAATCTAGAGATGATTTAAAGTATTGGGGTGAATATGCTTGGGTTATTTGCAAATACTATGTCATTTTATATAAGGGACTTGAGCATCCACAGATTTTGGTATCCACATGGGGTCCTAGAACCAATCTCTCGTGAATACCAAGGGATGACTCTATATAATGATCCAGGCAAAACTTTTGGGCACAGGCTAGTTGTTTAAATGTTCTCTTTCTTGATGCTTGTTTGAGTTAGCTGCTCATCGTCCTGAGTTTATTTATCATGGGGATGGCTAAAGAATTTGAATTTTGACTTAAGACGAGATAAAGTTCCTGCTGGCCTGAGGTGTGGACATCTTCTACCAATTAGTTCAGCATTAGGGCATTAAGATATAACTCAGATTACAAAATGGTGTTTTTTTCACATTGGTCACTGTGTGTATGTGTGTGTGTGTGTGTTTCCACATGTCTCAGTAACTATGAGAAGGGAGAGTAAGGATTTTCTGGAGCTAAGGTCGAGGCATTCTAGGGCATTGGTTACAATACCGTAAATCTCATCTTATTTCCAACAGTAATCATGCAAACCACTTCTGGCTTTAATATATTTGAATCCTGACAAGTTTAGGATAAGAATAAATTAGACATGATTGTTAATCACTTTGGAGGGCTTATGTAGGGTGTATGCAGACCTAAGCAAAAAATTATTTTAGAACCAGTTTTGTCTTAACATATTTTGGAGAATATCCAAGTTTGACTGAAAAACAAAATGCTGAACTAAATTTGTGCTGAAATTGAACAGTTTGTATGTCAATTATCATCAAAATAACGCTCAGCCTTTTTTTCTTTTTAATTCTTCCATTGGTGGCTTAAAACTTCACTTTGTGCATCTCCTCCAACACATTGCTTTGAGTATGAGCTAGTGAACCCTGGGTGGCTTTTTCTTTTCACAAGATTTCAAGCACTATGGAGCCTGCCTTGAACACAGTTGCATCTCTGTTTTTTTCATCAACAGTATAAGAGAGCTGTGCTCTTAGAAGAACTGACACCTTTTTGCATTCTATCTCAGTTTATAGAAAGAGCAGATAAAAGATAAAACCAGACAGAGCGTCAGGAGATTGGTCTATTTCAGCTTGCACAACTTTCTCTTCTGTTCTCCTGTTCAGCTGCACCACCAAGTTTAGTTGGGGCAAGATTGAAGCACATCAAGCAAGGATAGAAGGACTTTAAAAGCAGGTCTAAAGGAGCTCAGAAATTAGCACAAGGAGACTAAGAGATTGGAGAGGAATGTTTTGAAGGAGATTGTATTTCCTTTTCTCTCATTTTTCTTTGTGAGCTTGGGGAAGAGGAGGGGCGTGGAAAATGAGAAAAACTAGGGAGATAATGTTTAATTTTGATCATTAAATTAAAAAATTTTGAAAATGTCACACTGAAAAGAAAATTCTGATCCAATTTTCTCTACTTTGATATAGGAATTCTCTTGCTTCCATTTTTACAATAATAATATTTCAGATGTATATTTTTTGACCATTTTCCTGCTGAGGTATTGAGGGTTTTGTTCTTACCGATAATCACAGTAAAGATAGATAGATTACACATTTTTGCTCTCAGATGCTATTTTGTTATTATAACAAATTCTGAAAACTGGGAGGGTTACCAAAGAAGGAAAATAGGAGTAGTAATAGTTCTCACATCTTAGAGTCCCTGATGCACAAGAGTTTTGACATAAACATGTAGATGATGTTTCAGTAGATGTGCATTTAGAAGATCGTATGGAACAAACCTATTTTATCGTATAAGCTAAGTGGCATTTCCAAAGCTATTTAATCTGTTTTGAAAATAGACACATCTCATTTTACTCAATAGTGAAACACCAAGAATAGCATATTGTGTGTGTGTATATGTGTGTGTGAGATTATTCTATATTTTATAAATGGAGGTATATGGTTTTCTGAATTTTATCTTTGATTTAAGGGCTAAAAATCTAAGTTTACTAAAAAAATTAGTGCAATTAATCAGGCTCTGAGAAGAAGTTTTATAGAATCTTCTTTCTCTCACTTAGCCCAACAAACTTTTGTGAAGCATACCATCGGCAAGGTGCTGTGGGTAGAAGTAAGACACAGTCTGACTCTCGATGCGTTTACTCTCAAGTTAGGATAACTGACAGATTTGTATAAAACTAACTTTTCATTTCATTCATTGCTTTTAGAAGGCCTAAATAGCATATTTCTATCTACTGTATATATTGCCCAGGACATAGTTTGGTAAGTAAGATAAGATATTTCTTTTTGATTAAATAATTTGGATTGACTTGTTTAGTAGTTTGGAATTTCAGCTCGTAAGTAAAGTGTTATATTTAATGCCCCTCCCCCCAAATAAAAGCAGTCTAAAACAAGTTGCATCAAACTTTTGGATCAATTGTTTTGCCTGAATGAAAAAATATATATTTGGCTACTCCCTTCAGTTAAAGTGACCTATCAACCTGAGACTTATGTATTAAATAAGTATTTCTGAGCATCTATTAAGTGTATAATAAGGCTAGACACTGAGGATAAAGTTAGAAATGGCATCAAAAGAACCATGGAAAAGTATTTCATCACTGAAAGTTGCTTAAAATTCATATTAAACTTGTTGGGTATCAATGAGATTCTAATAATAAATGATAGTCTAAAATATTTATTTATTTATTTATTTTTTAAATTAATTAATTAATTTATTTTATTTTTATGGCTGTGTTGGGTCTTCGTTTCTGCGCTAGGGCTTTCTCTAGTTGCGGCAAGCGGGGGCCACTCTTCATCGCGGTGCGCGGGCCTCTCACTATCACGGCCTCTGTTGTTGCGGAGCACAGGCTCCAGACGCGCAGGCTCAGTAGTTGTGGCTCACGGGCCTAGTTGCTCTGCGGCATGTGGGATCTTCCCAGACCAGGGCTCGAGCCCGTGTCCCCTGCATTGGCAGGCAGATTCTCAACCACTGCGCCACCAGGGAAGGCCCCGTATACATCTTTATCACTGTCCTAACAAGGCTCATTGTCCACCATTAAAGCCACATTACTTTGAGTTTTTGGTTTAATTTCATGGACGTTAGGAGGAAGGTGAGGTGGTTGAATCAGAAAACCAGAGAGTGTTTTTTAGGTTACTAAGTTAAATCTAATATTCCAAAGAAAATATTGCAGAGTATCTCATTTCACTTATTATAGGGATTTCATATACTATACTTATGAGTCCAATAATTTTCAAATTGAAAAATCTGCAAAAAGCCCTCTCCTATCTTTGGTAGTTCTGATATACTTTATAAACTTCTAATATAATCTAACTTTTTAATTAAAAAAACTTCCTGATTAAATAAATAATAATCAAAAAGCTCAATAAGATGTTAACAGAATGAAAACTATTTCTTGAAAACATTATGGCACTGCTAAATTTCTTTTGCAATAATACGTTATTTTGAGATGACATTATTCATGTGCATTGAATATGCCATTGAATTTGTAGTTGATTTATAACAGTAGGATTGTTTTTACATCATTTCCATTTGTTTCCACAAACTCTTTTGCTACATAACTTCCAGTTCATCTTAAAGTAAAAAGTTCTATATATTAAAAACAATGGAAAGTCAGGCATATTTCAGTAGCCGTATAGTTATATTATATATTCTGACTTTGGTTGTTTACATTATAAGAAAACCCATTGATTACTCTGAATTGTGTCAGCCAAATTGAAAAGTCTAAAGGTATTAAAAATGAAAGAGACAAAAACTCCCTGCTTATATTCAAATTTCAGCTCTCAAATTAATATATTGTGGCTATTTTTCTTAAAAGAAAAATAAATCTGGACCTGTAAACATGAGACCACCTCAGATAAGTAATCCTGCTGTTGGCTGACTAATGTGCATTTTATTAGCTCTGTAAATGTGAATTTACATAATAGATACTAATGGTTTTGAGGAAGTTGTTGAGGCCCAACAGGTCAATGATCCATGATGTCTAAATTCCTTAAACACATATTTGCATAATTTACCTTTCAAATATTTCATAAATGCATGTTTATGGGATAGACTAGGGTTTAGCATTTTATTTTCAATTTATGCTTCATGGTATAGAAACCACATTAGTTTATTGGTTCTTGCCCACAAGCTCTAGGGACATTTGTGACTAGTAAAATTTTCATCAATCAGAAGCTAGCAAACTGGAAAACTTCAAATATTTAGATTCTCTCATTTAGGTACATGTTGTACATAATAATTTTATGAGGTGAGTCAGTAAAAATTTATTTCATACCTACATACCTGTGTTGTACATAATAATTTTATGAGGTGAGTCAGTAAAAATTTATTTCATACCTACATACCTGTGATGTACACTGTGTTGGAAATTGTAGTTACAAAATGAATAAGGCATTGATTCTTCCATTGCTGAGCTCTCGTTTAGTTGGTAAGTTGGATAGGTGAACTGATAATTATAATAAAGTTTTATTTTTCTACAATTTATCTTAGGAGAAAGGGACATGTATAGAGTAAACATTGATATGTTACGACAAGGTCTTTATTTAAAAGTTGGGTCCTAAGATATGTTCTAGCATCACAAAAACTTCTGCCCTTCCCTGGACACTGCTTGCATCTCCATCTCCATCTCCATCTCCATCTCCATCTCCACTGTGAAAATTACCAGCCAGAATGATGAGCTGAACTCACAGTAAAAGCCTAACACACTGTGTTCTCTCTCATTGGTTGTTGTAACCATGGCTCTCCTCATTTTTTTCACGTTGTTAAAAATCTGTCATCAGTTTCTCATAAGTTCAGAGTTTAAAAGCATTGCTTAATTGCTGGTGGTGTTGATTCAGATCACTTCCTTCAATTCCGTTCAGCAGAGTGTAGTCTGGTTCTGATCAATTCAGTTTAAGTCAAGTACCCTAATGGTCTAGGGTGAGCAGTGTTGGCCTTCAGCTCTGTCATTTTTCCCTGTCATGATTACAGTGGAAAAGCAGGTAAAACTAGCATGCAGGTCTGCAAATGTATTGTCTTCAGGATTTATGTATGTTTAATTTAGGCAACCACTGACCACGACCTTCTTTACAATGTTCAGTTTTTGTGGAAATTTTTTCATTAAGACAGTATTCTAGAAGTTCTTTTTATAATCCTATCTCTTTCTTAAAATTATATGTCTATATCTATATAAGCCCTTAAATATATTTAAATATATTCAAATATAAACATTCACATATATTCATATATATACATATATATCTCAGTCTCTGAGCAGAGCACATTACGGTCAACATAATTTAAGAATATATATATATTTAAATTTTATTTATTTATTTATTTTTGGCTGCGATGGGTCTTTGTTGCTGTGCGCGGGCTTTCTCTAGTTGCGGCGAGCGGCGGCTACTCTTCGTTGAGGTGTGCGGGCTTCTCATTGTGGTGGCTTCTTTTGTTGCGGAGCAGGGGGTCTAGGCATGCGGACTTCAGTAGTTCTGGCACGTGGGCTCAGTAGTTGTGGCTCGCGGGCTCTAGAGCGCAGGCTGAGGAGTTGTGGTGCACGGACTTAGTTGCTCTGCGGCATGTGAGATCTTCCCAGACCAGGGCTCGAATCCATGTCCCCTGTATTAGCAGGAGGATTCTTAACCACTGCGCCACGAGGGAAGCCCCTAAAAATATGTTTTATTCACTGGTTTCTTCATAAACTTTCAACTCTACAAACCCCCATATGCTGAATTTCTTTGTTCCCCACACCCTCCCTACTTCCACCTTCATTTTCAAATTCCAATTCTTTAAGCAGTGGAAACTTCTAGTGTCTTAATGTGGTTATTGATAAGTTCTTGTTAAACAAATGCTACTGTAATGATTTTTATTTCAAACTGTGTTACATATGTACAGTTCAATTTACCTCAACAAATGTTCTATCGTTTTCTCTTTAGAAAACAAAGTGCCACATATATTGGGTTTTTAAACTGAATTTAAATCATTGAGCCTTGGTTTCCTCATCTGTGAAAATGTTGTGAAGAAAGACACACTAGGAAGATGTAGGAAATGTCAGTTGCATCTCCATTGCAGAATTTAAAATTCTGTGCCTGCAGATTTTTGACTTATAAGTGACATTGAAAATTTTAGGATTGGGAACTCTTAGGAAGAATAAGGCATTGGTTTGAAGGTGTCATCAGAAGTTTAAAATCATAAATCCATGTTCCTCTCTTGGTTTCTGGCAACCCGGATGGGGGGCGGGTGTATTAGAATATGATTGCTGTCAGCAAAATGAATAGAGGAGATTTCAGAATGTGAGCGAGAGTACAGGGTATGATTCCAAGTTCCTTGACTAGCCAAGGCCAGGTTAGGTTCCTGACATCTGCTTACTTCATTTTCCTGACTGACCAGAATTATGAAAAGCAATGTCTGTTCTATGACAGAATCCATAGGAACCTGCTGGCTGAGATTTTCTTTCTTATTGCATTCTGCAATATTTACTCTTTATTTTTTCCTTATCACTTTCACATTCTAAACTAGAGATGATGAGACATTGGCAGGTTGCTGCTGTGAAAATTTTTAATCTTCTGTCACTCTTTAAGCTGTTATTTCAAGATTATTTTATTCTCCTGCCATTTACCTTCTCATCTGAATTTCAATTTGTTTGCATGTTTTAGTGCACCTTTTTTGGGGGAGAGCATTTGTGAGAGATCTTTCCAAATACACATTATATGAAATTTCTTTCGAATTGAAAAACTTTTAGGTTGTTTTGGGCACTCCCCACCCCTTCCTGAGCAAACCATCAGTGGCCAGGAAAGCAGACAAGAGCACATTTTATTGTAATTATTTTTTTGTAATTATTAACAAGGGTGACTTCCTTGTTAATCTCTGCTATGGTAGGGTTTGTGTCCCTTGTTTACTTCTGTATCCCATAGAACCTATTAAAGTGCTTGGCATGTATGCATTTAACAAATATTTGTTGCATCCTGGAGGATAGGGGATGACATTTGAAAAAATAAGCAGAATTCCACTAGAAAGATAATGCGCCAAGTATAGATCCTACAAATACAGGCAAGAATGAATGGTTATGGTCCATTGAGGAAATGAGCTTTGTTTAGAATAAACTGTATGGAGAGTCATGGAGGAAGACAAGGATGAACACGTTCCTCTGGGTCAGAGTATGAAGGGCTGGGTCTGCCACGCTAAAGCAATTGTACTCTATCCTTTAGGCCAGGACTTACAAACTTGAATTCCTGTAGATAATATTAAAGAGTGAAGAGTACAAAGTAAAGTATTTCATGTCCTTCTTAATTATTCTCTAAGAATGAACAGTCTGAGCACCATAATGAACAGATCTGATTGGGAGGACAAAAGAGAGTGGTGGGAAGTATGGCAACACAGAATGCACCCTATCTGTTTAAAGACAGTGGTGTTACTCAGCTTCTGCCTATTGACTCCATGTGGAAATTTGGGCACAGTGTTGTCAGATATTATGCTTTTTTTTCAAGAGATTCCACAAATCTAAAATTTGATATGAAGTGACCTGATTTCTAAACTTTGACAACCATTTCAATTTTTTAAAGAATATATATGTGTGTGTATGTATATATATACATACACACACACCAGTGCTGTGAAGAGCAAATAAAGTATGTCTGCAAGCTAAATGTAGCTTGAGGGACACAAGTTTGTGACCTCTTTTAAGCAATGGGAAGAAAAATGTCTACAAAAACCTCACTACTATTCTGTCAGGTTTGAGGCCTGGTCACTGATCATAGGATCAGAATGCAATAAAATGCAACTGATTATTAAATTGCAGTATAACGTGAATGCCGTGGTACCTCTGATAATTCAGAAGGCACTTTAGGGTCTGGTGAAACTCCAGAGTTATAATGCTGATAATAAATTTTTGTGCTATAGCACAAAAGTGCAATTGGTCTTATTATAAAATGTCAATTAGTAGAATATGATACATCAACTTTTTATTCACGAACTCAAAAGAACACTTAAGCATCTACTAAGTGCCAGTCACTGTTCAAAGCACAGGGGATAGAATACTGACAAATATAGTAAAAATCCCCACCCTCAGGAAGCTTTCATTCAGTAGTGCTTTTTAAAGTTGATGGAGTCATCATATCTATATACAATATCCCATAATCATATGCTTTAAAAATAGCAGTGGTTACTTCAAGTTCTGTTTTGAAAAATAATTACATTCTGTTGGCCTTTCATTAGTTTTCTCTAATGGTGTCCTTGGCCCCAGTGCTCAATTCATTAGCTGGTGTTAATTAGAATTCTGGAAATACACTTGAAAAGCCATAACTTTAATTTTATAAATGAAATTATTGGCTGTATGTTCAAATATTAGATACTACACATAATTTATGAATGGCCTCTGTAAGGTGGCCTATAGCTACATGTGACTGTGGGAATTTTTGACTTTATTTAGCAAACCATAAATGCCAAATTAACTTACAAAATCCTCAAATTAAAAGATAATTAAGTTTTTGCATAAACTTTTTTCTTTAATAGGGCTAAAATGGATTGGAAACAAAGGAGATTATATGAATAACTGCAACTGGGGGCATAACAGGACAAAATAGTGAACATGGAGCAGTAATAATGGATACATTTCCTCTCTGTTTATGGAAACTGCTTTCAGATTTAAAGATATTTCTTTCAGGTCAAAGGGAGAAATTCTGTAAAGTACTTCAGTATCCTTACATGGAACTTTCAGTCTTTAGGGGAGAAAAATGAATAAAGAGTAATACTCATAGGTCTATAGGATATATCAATTATCAAGACAGGCTGCAGACATGAGACACTCCTGTGAATAGGTAAAGTGAATTTAGAACCAGTTTGGATAGCTTGGGACCCTAAGTTGTATAAAGAGATAAAAATCTTGATCAGATTTTCTACAGCATCACTTCTAGAACTGGGCCTGGCAAAGGGACACAGGAGCCAAGGGAACAGGCCTGGAGCTAGAGTGCAGAGGCAATAAATGAGGAGGAGCAAGACAGGAAGGTCAGAGGCTTAACATGGAAAAGTAATAGATGAACATGCTTTCCAAAATGTCACATAGTAATAAGACACACCAAGCCCTTGCCTCACCTCTTCCCAATCCTAGTCTTGCTTCCAAGAAGCAAGCACAATATATGTTTGAATTAGTAGCCAGTTTTTAAATTACACCTGAGTCAGTTTTATGTTGAGCCAATTGGTTTCCTGTGATATTCTATTTTATTTTCTTTTCTTCCTTAGAGTTAATATTTGAATTTTTCATTGGGATATGTTTCAGTGTTCTCTTTTATTAATATGTTTTCTAAATGTTCAACAAAGCTGATATAGTTAAGCATAATGATCAGTTGCATTTCTTTCTTGAAAGGCTCCCTTCTGGAGCCAGCTATCTTCTTGCCTCAAGGGAACCTACCTCAACATAATAAAGGCCATATATGACAAACCCACAGCAAACATTATTCTCAATGGTGAAAAACAGAAAGCATTTCCTCTAAGATCAGGAACAAGACAAGGGTGTCCACTCTCGCCACTATTATTCAACATAGTTTTGGAAGTGTTAGCCACAGCAATCAGAGAAGAAAAAGAAATAAAAGGAATCCAAATCGGAAAAGAAGAAGTAAAGCTGTCACTGTTTGCAGATGACATGATACTATACATAGAGAATCCTAAAGATGCTACCAGAAAACTCCTAGAGCTAATCAATGAATTTGGTAAAGTTGCAGGATACAAAATTAATACGAAGAAATCCCTTGCATTCCTATACATTAACAATGAAAGATCAGAAAGAGAAGTTAAGGAAACAATCCCATTTACCATTGCAACAAAAAGAATAAAATACCTAGGGATAAACCTACCTAAGGAGGCAAAAGACCTGTACTCAGAAAACTATAAGATACTGATAAAAATCAAAGAAAACACAAACAGATGGAGAGATATACCATGTTCTTGGATTGGAAGAATCAATATTGTGAAAATGACTATACTACCCAAAGCAATCTACAGATTCAATGCAATCCCTATCATATTACCAATAGCATTTTTCACAGTACTAGAACAAAAAATTTTACAATTTGTATGGAAACCAAAAGGACCCCGAATAGCCAAAGCAATCTTAAGAAAGAAAAATGGAGCAGGAGGAATCAGGTTCCCTGGCTTCAGACTATACTACAAAGCTACAGTAATCAAGACAGTATGGTACTGGCACAAAAACAGAAATCTAGATCAATGGAACAGGATAGAAAGCCCAGAGATAAACCCATGCACATATGGTCACCTAATCTATGACAAAGGAGGCAAGAATATACAATGGAGAAAAGACAGTCTCTTCAATAAGTGGTGCTGGGAAAACTGGACAGCTACATATAAAAGAATGAAATTAGAACACTCCCTAACACCATACACAAAAATAAACTCAAAATGGATTAAAGACCCAAATATAAGGACAGACACTATAAAAATCTTAGAGGAAAACATAGAACACTCTTTGACATAAATCACAGCAAGATCTTTTTTGACCCACCTCCTAGAGTAATGAAAATAAAAACAAATAAACAAATTGGACCTAATTAAACTTAAAAGCTTTTGCACAGCAAAGGAAACCATAAACAAGGCAAAAAGACAACCTTCAGAATGGGAGAAAATATTTGCAAATGAAGCAACTGACAGGGGATTAATCTCCAAAATTTACAAATAGCTTATGCAGCTCAATATCAACAAAACAAATAACCCAATCCAAAAATGAGCAGAAGACCTAAATAGACATTTCTCCAAAAAATACATACAGATGGCCAACAAACACATGAAAAGATGTTCAACATCACTAATTATTGGAGAAATGCATATCAATACTACAATGAGGTATCACCTCACACCAGTCAGAATGGCCATCATCAAAAAATCTACAAACAACAAATGCTGGAGAGGGTATGGAGAAAAGGGAACCCTCTTGCACTGTTGGTGGGTATGTAAATTGATACAGCCACTATGGAGAACAGTATGGAGGTTCCTTAAAAAACTAAAACTAGAACTACCATATGACCCAGCAATCCCACTACTGGGCATATACCCTGAGAAAACCGTAATTTAAAAAGACACATGCACCCCAATGTTCATAGTGGTGCTATTTACAATAACCAGGACATGGAAGCAACCTAAATGTCCATCAACAGAGGAATGGATAAAGAAGAAGTGGTACATATATACAATGGAATATTACTCTGCCATAAAAAGGAAAGAAATTGAGTCATTTGTAGAGATGTGGATGGACCTAGAGACTGTCATACAGAGTGAAGTAAGTCAGAAAGAGAAAAACAAATATTGTATATTAACACATATATGTGGACTCTAGAAAAATGTTATAGATGATCTTATTGGCAAAGCAGAAATAGAGACACAGATGTAGAGAACAAACGTATGGATACCAAGGGGGGAAAAGTGGGGGTGGGATGAATTGGGAGATTGGGATTGACATGTATATACTATTGATACTATGTACAAAATAGATCAGTAATGAGAACCTACTGTATAGCACAGGGAACTCTATTCAATACTCCGTGGTGACCTAAATGGGAAGGAAATCCAAAAAAGAGGGGATATATACATATACGTATAGCTGATTCACTTTGCTGTACAGTAGAAATTAACATAACATTGTAAAGCAATTATACGCCAATAAAAATTAACAAAAAATAAATAATCTGCTAAACAGTGTAAAAAAAAATAAATGTTTTCAAAAGTCTTGATCTGCTGGCCAGATAATACCCAATTATTCCCTTTCACGGTTTCCTGGACTTCATGTCTTTTTCTTTCTTGATTTTTACCCTTGTTTTGTTGAAGCACATCCCCCTATAGCTTCTTAAAAAACTGTAGCAGTTAGTGGAAAGTTTCAGTTTATAGAATGAGGAACAGATAAACTGTTCATTCACCTATTCAACAAATATTTGTTGAGTAATCAATAATAGACCTACACATTCAATCATCAGCATTCAGTAATTTCTCAGGAAAAGTTATTAAGATATAAACCAGAGCATTCCACTTCTTTGCTTCAAACCCTTTTGATGCTTCCCTTCACCCTTGGAATAAACTCCAAACTGGCTCTCAAGGTGCTGAATGATTTGACTCCACTTCTCTGCTCACCCTCCTTTTGTGCCACTCTCTCTCTTGCACCCCATACTCCATCACCCTGGCCATACTTTGGTTCCAGGAACACACGCGGGTCTTCAACATAGCACACCTTTTTCCATTGCCTATGTGCTCTTTCCCTGGCTCTTTACATGACTGGCTCCTCACTGTTTAGGACTTGGCTTAAATGTTCTCTACTGAGAGAAACTTTCTCTGAACACTCTCTAAAAAGGCCTTCTTAATCCACCCTTATCATCTCTATCACAGTGCCTAACTTATTTCCTTTATGACAATAGTAAACACTTTAATAAATGCATATATTTATTCACTTGCTTATTTCCTATCTCCTTCATTGGAATGTAAACTTGATGAAGACAGAGACCTTGGCTTATTCTCCATTGTATTTTTGGGGACTAGTGCCATGTAGGAATGGAATAGCTTCCAAATGCATAAGTGACTCCAATTGGCTTGAAAAATTGAACTGAAATGACTGGTCCATAGACTGTACTGTTTAGGGAAAAGTGTTTGGAGATATGAACATGACTGCTGTGTGCCTAGTTCCTGTGTCCTACCCTGATCTCTCCTCTCACTCTTGGGTCTGCCACACAGTACCGCATCCCCTGATGGGCCTGACGTTCTCTACTCCCCTGTGCCTGACTAATTTCCACTTGACCTCCAAGCATCCCATCAAGTTTCAGTTCCTCTGTGGAATCTATTCTGACATTTTAAGACTGAGTCAGGTGGTTGTTTCCTAAGTACCTATACTCTCTGTTTGAAACCTTTAATAATACTTAGCGTATGATCAAAATTGCCTCTTGCTTCTCTGTTGTTCGTGTAAGAAATAAACTCCTAGAAAGCAGAGAAACCAAACCTTGTTCTCTCTTTTCTCAGTATATACAATGAAGGCTTCAAAGTAAGTATTCAGTTAAAACTTGTTAAATGAAAAAAATGAACAAGTAAATGACTACTGATAGAGAATATACTATAGAGGAAATAATATCTTTAGAAAAAATGATTTGGAGATAGAATGGCAAACAGCAATCAGTAGAGAGAACATTTAAAAAAAATTTTATGAGGTGATAGGTAGTAAGAACATAGCCCGAGGAAGATGGCAATAATAATTTTGTGTTAGCACATCAGAAATGATGAAATGTATCAATGCCAAGGCTACTTCATTGGCATTTTAGTCTTTAGTAAGTGTGAGAGAGTTCTGATTCTACTGTAGAAAGAGATACTGACTCTCAAATGAGGAGGTTATGCTGATGAACACAGACATACCCATTTACACAGTGGTAACAACTAACATACAGCAGGAAATTTGATGCAGATTATTATTATTACTCTAATATGTGCTGGGCATTGCATTAACGTGCTTACCTTATTACATCATCTCTACCAGGACAATAACCGAATGTTTTCTCTAGTTTTTAGGTCTCTGTTCCCACCTCTGGCCACCTCAAAACCTGTACTCTTTCCATCAGCTCCACTACTTGTCACTGTGAATAAGCAAACCAAGAAAACAAACTTCTTCATTGAATTTTAGCACTGAAATAATGTGGAAATTAGTCAGGTGCTGGGGTGTGCAGAGGTCATGACACACATCAGGGGATGTGGTACCTTGTTGCAGATCTGAGGCGGGAGAGCATGTGGCTTATTGAAGAATATGCAGCTGGAGCCCAGGAGGTCGAGTGGTGAGAAGAGCCATCAGAGTAGGACACAGGAACCAGGCACACAGCAGTCGTGTTCATCTCTTCAAACGATTTTTCCTCAACAGTATAGCCTGTGGACCAGTCACGTCAGTTAAATTTTTCAAACTGATTAGTCTCTCGTGCATCAACGAAATCTCTTTGGAATTGGTCCATTTCATCTAGATTATCAAATTTGTTGGCATAGAGTTGTTCACAGTATTTATTCATTGATTGTCCTTTCAGTGTCAGTGGGAATGGTACTAATGTCCCTTCTTTAATTTCTGATATTAAATTTGTGATTTGTGTCCTTTTTTCCCCCTTTTAAAAAAGTTTTCCTGGCTAGAGGCTTATTGATTTTATTGATCTCTTCAAAGCATCAGCTTTTGGTTTTGTCGATTTTCTCTATTGATTTCTTGTTTTCAATTTCATTGATTTGAGCATCTTTATGCTGACAGCATGCTAACTCGAGTATGTATGCTGGTCTTTTGTTTCCTGCCCTGGAGCTTCTCTGACTCAGGGATGCCTATGGGAGCACATCTGACACTCACAGTGAGCAACTCAGAACTGCTGGTGGACAGTTCTGAGATGCATCCTACAGTTCCACGATGGGTTGATCACCTGTTGTCCACATTGGTTTACAATATAATAACACATCATTATACAGACTTGTCTCCCTTCTCTCTTTTACCCTGTGTATCAGTCAGGTTCTCCAGAGAAACAGAACTGGTAGGGTGTGTGTGTGTGTGTGTGTTTATGTATATAATATACATGTGTGTGCATGTATGTATATAAATTTATCATAAGGAATTGACTCACATAATTCTACAGGGTGAGTCTGTAGGCTCATGACCCAGGAAAAGCCAATGTTCCAGTGTAAGTTCAAAAGTAGGAAAGAGCTGATATCCCAGTTTGAAGGCACTCAAGGAGGAGTTCTCTTGCACTTGAGGGAGGGTCAGACTTCTTGTTTATTCAGGCCTTCAACTGAGTGGATGAGGCCCACTCACATTAAGGAAAGCAATCTGCTTTACTCAGTCTACTGATTTAAATATTAATCTCATCCAAAATCACCCTCACAGAAACACCCAGAATAACGTTTGACCAGATATCTGGGCATCCCATGCCTCAGTCAAGTTGATACATGAAATTAACCATCTCTCCTTCCCTGGTCCTTCACTCCTGCTCCCTAGCATAATTTATGAAGTAATACACTTGCATACCAACCCTGTCCGGTGTTCAGGTAAGACTTGAGCTAAGACATCCGTGTTGTATTTAGTGTGTGAAGTAAGGCTTTGACTAGATGGCTGCTAATACTGGTGCAAGAGATGTTTATGACTATTGTAATTGCTATCCGAGTCATTAAGCAATAATAAAATAATGTTGTATATGCATATACATTTTCTACTCTTCTTTCAAGGTCTTTTGAGATGTTAAATTGATCTATGTGAAATAAACTTCTGACATTTTTCCCAGGCATTAAAGCTGGGTGCTCTTTTTAAAGGGAAGGATAACCCCTAAGAACGTTTCTGATTTTCTGCAATCACCCTTTTAATAAAGGACAGTGGAGAAATCATTATATTGTGAGGAGAGGAAGAAAATATATCAAATTCTTTGCTCTAATTTGACATGCTGAGTTTAGCTAAATTTATCCTAAGAATAGCTGCAAAATGCTGGTTGCTAATAAGACCCATCATTACCATTAATGGCTTGAACGGTCAAATTCACTTTCATTTATTGAACGAAAGCAAAACTGTGAAAATCTTTGAATAAGTCAACATGGTTTAAAGATTTAAAAAACTGTACTACTTAACATGTTTGCATTAGAGGGGAATTTATTTTTCCTGACGGAGAGTAGCTCTGTATGTATGTATATATATATTTAAATTTTAAAAAAGGAGCCATACTTTTCTGATTGTATATAGCCTTATTACGTGAAGACTTCAAAATGATATTTATTATGAAATAGAAGTATTGGAATAAATGCAGAAAGGATTACATACTGCTTTTGCCTACACTTGACCTTTCAAGCTGCCCATCAGTTGGACGGATTTTTAGCTCTTAGCAATACTGACAGCCCTCTTGGTGGCTGACTATTGGGACATATAGCAAATCGTTGACACCAGTTAACCTCTGACATTTTCCTTTAAATCATGCAGTGTTATTGCCTATCGGCTGGAGGCAATTCATTTCTATTTCCTGGACTCTTGGTTCTCCCTAGCCCGTCATGCTTATACAGTAGCATTTAAAATTAAAAGAAGGAAACTGTGCTAAATTCAGCTAAATTTTAGGTTTGCCTTGAAAATTTCTGAAGACATTTGATACAAACTGATGTTTGCTGTGTCACCAAATAGAAGTTTACTCAAAGAGGAGAGAGTAGGGGTACCTTTAGGGGAGAGGATGGTCAACCAGTGTGGGGACAGCCAATTGTCTCTTGCTTTCACCTTGGTGGCTCTGTATGTAGAGGATTCTTTCCTACCAGAAGTTCGTGAGAAAGGCTATCAAGCCTCTGATATTTAAAATTTATTCTGTAAATGCTCAGAAGCTGATTAGTATGTCAGGTCCAGGTTGGGCTCTTCAGGGAGAATAGAAAAGGAAATAAACCTCTAAAGTGACTTAGTTCAGTCTTGTTGAAAGCCAATTTAAAATCTAATCTAGATTTGATTAACAGTAAAAGCAAGCTGTGTGACTTCTAAAAAAACATGATTTTAACCCAGACCCACTCTCTTTTTATTTATTGCTGGTTATCTGTTTACAGATATTAATTTTTCAATGTTGTCAAGAATTGTGTGTTTACTATATGAATGCGATGGAAGGGTTAGTAGGAAGTACACAGGTTCTGGATTCAGTTACATCTGGATTAAAGTTCTGACCCTGTAATTCATCATCTGTGTGACCTTGGGGCTATTATTTAACTTATATGAGTTTCAGTTTCTACATCTGTAGAAAGGGGATTAAACTATGTACTTTCCAAGATCACTGTCAAGATTAGAAATTATATATGTAAAATAGCAGGCACAAAGTCAGGGCTTAGTTATCAGTAGCCATTCTAAGGTTTATCATCCAAAGGCTAGACACCCTGGGGATCTTGGGATCCTCAGAGCTGAGAAACAGAATGGTCTCCCTACTGCATCTTTGTCATGGATTCCAATTTCATCATTAGCTGTACTCTAGTCAGATGAGGGACATCCATGGATGGGCTTTCAGACAGCATGCAGGAGGAGTGAGCTACCTTTAAACCCAGTTCATGGGACTCCTAGCAAGAGTAAAATCCTTTAATAGTGTGGTTTGTAGCTTAAAAAAATTTTTTTTGAAGACTTTTATCTGCTATCTTTGTAAGTGATCTTACATATTAGTCTTTATTGAAGTTCTGCTTTTTATTGATTTTAAAATTATTTATATGTTTGTTTATTCTTCGTGATACATCTCTTACCAACAAAAAGTATAAAGAATGATCATGAAACAAATACTGTGTAGCTACCACGGAACTTAAATATAAAATAAACACAATCTATCTGAAGTTCCCGGTACATCATGTGCCAAACTTTCTCATTCTTCAAGCCAGCTTCAGTCTTATTTTTCAGGTTGATTATGCCTTTCTAAAAAATATTTTTACCACATATAAATATACCCATAAACAATATGCTACTTATTTTTGAGTTTATTAAAGTTTTATAAAAAATAATCATAAATGTATAGTGACTTTTAGCAATTTTTAAAAAAATTCATTGAGATAGTTGAGCTAATCTTCCATTCATCTCTTAATTTGGTGAATTATATTAAAAGATTTTCTAATGTTCATCAAATTTCATGTTTTAATTTAAACTCAACTGATTCATGATATATGCATATATTTGGATTTGATTTACTCATATTTTGTTTAGGATCTTAAAAATATTAGCAGCTTAGATTTACTCACAAATTTTCTTTCTTACACAGGTCTTATCTGTTTTCAAAACCAGGATTTTATTAGCCTCTTTGAAGGATACAGAGAGTACTTCCTTGTTTTTCTTTTTTTTCCTCTGGAATTGTTTGCCTAAATTGTATATTTTCCCTTGAAGTTTGATAGAATTCACCTGCAAAACCATATGTTTATCTGTGAGAGATGTTTAATTACTGAATCAATTGCTTTAATAAATATAGGACTCTTCAGGTAGGTCTTACTTTCTAGAGACATTTTTATAATGTTTTCTAGGAATTTGTCCATTTTATCTAAGCTTTCAAATTTGCTGTCATAAAATTGTTAATAACGTTTTCTGATGTTTAATATGCCAAATCTGTAGTTCTGTTTACTTTCTCATTTATAATATTGTTATTTGAAAATTTTATTTATCTTTTATCATGGTTAAATCAATTTGTGGTGTTGTTGAGACTGACTTTAAATATTTGTCTTCTGTTTTTATTAATTTTGGCCCTTATCAGTTTTTCTCTTCCTTTAGTCTATTTGGGTTCATTCAGTTTTCTTTCTCTGATTTTTTAAGTTAGACAGTTAGTTAATTAATTTCCAGCATTCCTCATTTTTCGATGTAATTATTTAGAGCTATAAATTTCCCTTTAAATACCATCCTCCAAGCTTATAGGTGTAGTTTTTTTTTTTTTTTTTGCCTTTATTTTGTATTTTCTAAAGTCCGCAAGCTCTTTTTTTTTTAACATCTTTATTGGAGTATAATTGCTTTACAATGCCACTCCTAAGCTCGGTTTTATGGGATTAAGGTTGTGTTTTCTTTTTTGGTTTCTAACTTAACAACACTGAGGTCAGAAAACATAATCTTTATATTTGTAATTTTGGGAACGTTTCTGAAAATTAGTTTATGGCACACAACATTTTCCTGATGTCCTACGTATGATTAAATGTATGTGATTTCTCCAACTTCTAAATGCAATGTTCTACATCTATCCCTTGAATTAAGCTTGTTAATTATTGAAAGTTAGCGTTACTATTTCTTTTGCTGAATCTATCACTTATTGAACAAAATATGTGAAAATCTTCCACTTACACAACGAACTGAACTTTTCTTTGTAGTTTGCTCACTGCTTGTTTAATATATCTTAAAGTTATATTTTTACATGCATACAAGTTTAGAACTGTTATATCTTTTTGGAAGATAAAATTTTACTAATATTTAATGACTTTAAAATTTCTAGCAATGTATATAATTTTCTTATCTCTATTTGTCTGATTTTAATATAGTTCTATAAGCTTTTGTGTGACTAGTATTGGCTAGGTATATATTTTCCAAATTTTTTCTTTCAGTTTTTCCATGTTTTATGTTTAAGGTTGGCAGCATGCATATAACATTTAGTTCCACAGTCTTTATATTTTAACTTGAGTGTTTAATCCATTTATAGTGATTAAGAGTACTTATTAGTAGTAATTATTATATTTATTGGATTAATGATTATTTATACTTGTTTAGTGTGCTTTTCTGTATTTCTGTTTTCATCCCTTCTTAACTTTTTTCCTGAAGTGATTATAATTTTATTTTTTTCTTGTTATTTTTCTTCCCTTGCCCCACCAACTAGTTTGGATATTACTTTATTTTCAATTCTTAGTACAAATTTTAACAGGCATTTTACAGTAGCAATGTTGAGATATAACTCACATACCAAACAATTCACCCTTTAAAGTATACAGTGATTTTAATACATCATAGAGTTGTGCAACCCTCACCATAATCAATTTTATGCTATTTTCATTACCCCCCTAAAGAAATCAATATCCATTAGTAGTCACTTCTGACTTCCCTGGAACCCCACCAACAGTTGGCAACAACTAATATATTTCTCTATAGATTTGTTTATTCTGGACAATTAAATGCAATAAGCAGAATATAATTTGTTTTTTAAGATTCACCTCTTTCACTTAGCATATATTTCAAGGTTTATCCATGTTGTATTTTTATTAGTACATTATCCTTTTTATGGCTGAATAACATTTCATTGCATAGTTATACCATATTCTATTTATCCATTCATCAGTGACTGGACATTGGGTTGTTTACATTTTTAAGCTGTTATGAATAATGCTGTTATGAACATTCATTTACTACTTTTTAATGAGGATTTGTGTTTTCATTCATATGGTAATTCTATATTTAACTTTTTGAGAACTTCCAAACTGTTTCCCAGTTTAGCATTTTTTTAATGGCTTGATGTTGTTAAGCATCTTTTCGTGTGCTTATTCGTCATTTGCATTTCTCCTCTGGAGCAATGTCTAATCTGATCCTTTGCCCATTTTAAAATTGGGTAATGTCTTTTTATTATTGAGTCATAAGAGTTCTTTATATATTCTGATATAAGTTCCTTGTCAGAATATGTTTGCAAATATTTTCTCTTAATATGCCAGTTGTATTTTCACTTCCTGATGGTGTCTTTTGATGCACAAAGCTTTTATTTTTATGGAGTCCCATTTATCTATATTTTCTTTTGTAACATGGAGGTGTCTTATAGCTATAATAGTAGTTGGGTTAGGATCTGGGAATTGAGGATCTTGGACAAATCTCTATTTTTTCAAGACACAATTATTAAGAGGGATAAATGCAAATAAATATATCACACTCCCTGTGGCTTAGTAATTTACAATCTACCTAGGTAGAAAAATATGCATAGTTAAAACATTGAATAAGATTTACATTTATTTAAGCTTTAATACTGGCTCCAGAGTCCCTTGAAAGCTACTCATTAAAATCCTTCCTGCCACCACCAACCCTAATTAATATTTTATTTATATCCAATATAGGACTTGGCCGGAACCTTTTCAGAGGTGCTTTCCCAATTTAAAAATGCCTACTTTTTAGCTTTTCAATCGTAAAAGGAATGAGGAATTAGATTTGCATTACTAAGAAGTTCTAATTACCAATATTTGAATCTTATGATTTGGCTAAGATAAAAACAAAATTGGCTGATATTATTTTTACTTTTTAAAATTCTCTAAATTTATTTTGAAAAGGATTTTAATGTCTATCAAGATGCTCAAGTGTAGGTGTAGCTAAGGGAAACAAGTCAGAGAAGTGCCTGATCCGGAGAGAGAATTATTATCTAAGCAAGCTTAGGGATAGTTTGGGAGGGCTGAAAAGAGTGGGTTCATAGGATAGTTCTGTAGAGCATGAAAGTAGATATTTTCTTTCACCACTTTTTCTGTAGGAAATTCAAAATTAAATGATTCCCATGGCTAGGTTGGCCACAGGAAGAGAATCAGGCACCTGCTAATCCAGAGTTGTCAAAACATTGGATGTTTCTCTGATTACTGTCATGTATAACTGATATTTGGCACTAATAGTACTGTGCGGTTCTATTCAATGAGTTATTAGACATGGTGGAGTCCAGCGCCATGGAGATAAATAAAGCATGTTTTTTCCCCTCTAAGCTGAATTAGTAGGGCAGAAAAAAAGATACCTGAAAAAACCCAACTTTAATGTGCGGTGATAAGTGCTGGAGAATCTTTCCAGTCTGCTAAGACAGAGTCTTACATAATGTAAGATAGCCATGACACTGACATTTCATCACCTTTGACATATTCTATTGGTCAGAAGCAAGTCTTAGGTTCTGCCTGCACCCAACAAGGGAGGATTATACAAAGGCATGGCTCATTGGGGTGGGTCCACCACACAGTGGGGAATGCGGTTTTAGTTTTCTAGGTTCTACAGTATACAAGTTGGAAGAGATGTTGAGAGAGCCAAACTGTTGTACCTTGACCATTGTGTCTCAGGACAGGCAAGTGGTCCATTGTGGCTGGAGCCTGGGACCCTGGGAATGGTTCCCTGTAGATAAAGCTGGACAGGTAGGTAGGAGCCAAGTTATAAAGGGTCTGGAATGTCATGATAGGGGTAAGGAGAATTCACTTCCCTTCAACAGGAAGCCTGTGAAAACTTTAAGCAAAAAAAAAAAAAAAAAACAGATATAATCGAATCCGAATTTTAGAAACATTTAAACAAATCTAAATTCAAATTTAAGTTTGAAGAAAGTGTATTAGATTTTTATTGCCCTGTAATAAAGTATCACAGACTTAATAGCTTAAATGCACATTTATTATCACACAGTTTTGTAGGTCAGAAGTCTGAGAGGGCTCTCTGGATGGGTACTCTGCTTAGGGTCCAACCAAGGCCAAAATCAAGATGTTGGCAGGGCTGGATTCTTATCTGAAAGCTGTAGGGAAGAATCCACTTCCAGGCTTCAGGTTGTTGGCTGAATTCAGTTCTTGAATGAAGGACTGTGGTCCCCATTTTCTTGCTGGCTGTCAGTAGGGAACCTCTCTCCACTCCAAAGAACTTTCAAAGGGTCTCTTTATCTCAGCAATCAAAAAGCTCCCTTGTGCCAAGTCCCTCTCATGCTTTGAATCTCTGTTTTACCCTGTGCTACCAGCTGGAAAAATATACATCTTTTTACAAATGGTATGCAGTATATTTCTATATTAGTTTCTAATTTGGTATCACTAAGTATTTGGTGACTACCTCTAATCTGTGTAGCTGAAAAAAGGTCTGCAGTCTGGTCTGAATTGTGAGTCCCCCATTGCTCTTCTGCTCTTCCATTTAGCTGATGGTTCTGGAAGACTGGATTCTGCTTCTGGCCCTTTCATGTCCAATCATGCCCTCTACTTCTACATTTGCTCAAAACACCACTTTTAAGCACCAAATCCCATGGATCTCTTTGCTGTATACACATGCTTTGCAAAGTCATAGCTGTATCTTTACGTCTTAAAAAATATCTCCTTCTTTATTGCATCCTATAACTCAATAGTAATGGTTTAAAAAAAGTCTTTGCTTTTAAACCAAAGAACATTGGCTTTACCTGTAAATATGCACCATAAAGGGAAATGAACCAAACACTCAAGACAAGGGATAGAAAAATAATTTCAAAAAATATATCTAGAAGTCCCCCCTGCTCCCCACCATTTTTCCCAGTCTGCTTTTTATTCTGGATAGTCTCTTGTGTTCTCATCTTTGTGATTGTTTCCTTTATTTATTTATATTACATAATGGCCCTTCTGCAGACCTTGGAGATCTGTTTGTTGTTTTTATCAACAGTGACTCACAGTGACTTGCACTGTGACCTTGGTTTTAATCGTAAACTCATTCTGCCTCTGGTCTAATTCAAGGAGGCTTTTGTTGGACCTATATATACTTCTGCTGTTTCAGATGGCTGCCAACCTGCAATTGCGTTTGTCCACTTTGACAATGTTGGCTCAATAGCAGAGGACCAGCGTCACTACTTTATCTTAGTTCCCTATACTCAAGACTCCAGCTCACTTTTCTTTTTGGAGGTGTGGGAAAGTGAGTCCCTGGGGACTCCCCTTCCCTCTAAGTATGTCTAGTGAAAGCCAAGGTTGTTGTGCAAAGTGAGGGACTTCCCAGAACCTTACTGGCCAGAATGCTGCATCGGAATTAGACCTTGAACTGTGCAGATGCGAGGCCAAGATTACATTTCATTTGTAATACTAATAAATATATTTTCCTGGCTGCAGCAACTCAGGTTTTTTTACTTATTTATCACTTCATGCCCATTGATTTTTGGGTAATGGTAGCAGAAGATATATGATTACTACAGTAATGTTGATCAAAGCATTGAGGTTAGTCGGGCTTCCAGAAATTGAAGAGAGTGGAATGTATATTTTATTTTACTTTTAATAAGGAATAGGATAGTACAGACAGGAACACTTCATATTCACTAGTAACACGAAAGCTTTTTATTCATGGCGAATTACATTCCTAGAGAAGTATTTAATTAGGAATAATTATTCTGACTCTGATTTTCTATAGAAACAATGTTATATGATGAATAATACTGCATATTTTCTATTTAAAAATGTTTCTCAGTGACACATTTATGTGCACCTAACATACTGAAGCTAGAATTTGACTTCTGCTCTTTTGTGATTGTCTGTGCACCTTGTACATTTTTTTTTAACATCTTTATTGGAGTATAATTGCTTTACAATGGTGTGTTAGTTTCTGCTTTATAACAAAGTGAATCAGCTATACATATACATATATCCCCATATCTCTTCCCTCTTGCGTCTCCCTCCCACCCTCCCTATCCCACCCCTCTAGGTGGTCACAAAGCACCGAGCTGGTCTCCCTGTGCTATGCGGCTGCTTCCCACCAGCTATCTATTTTACATTTAGTAGTGTATATATGTATGTCCATGCCACTCCCTCACTTCGTCCCAGCTTACCCTTCCCCCTCCCCGTGTCCTCAAGTCCATTCTCTACATCTGCATCTTTATTCCTGTCCTGCCCCTAGGTTCTTCAGAACCATTTTTTTTTTTAGATTCCATATATATGTGTTAGCATACAGTATTTGTTTTTCTCTTTCTGACTTACTTCACTCTGTATGACAGTCTCTAGGTCCATCCACCTCACTACAAATAACTCAGTTTCGTTTCTTTCTATGGCTGAGTAATATTCCACTGTATATATGTGCCACGTCTTCTTTATCCATTCATCTGTCGATGGACATTTAAGTTGCTTCCATGTCCTGGCTATTGTAAATAGGGCTGCAATGAACATTGTGGTACATGACTCTTTTTGAATTATGCTTTTCTCAGGGTATACGCCCAGTAGTGGGATTGCTGGGTCATATGGTAGTTTTATTTTCAGTTTCTTAAGGAACCTCCATACTGGTCTCCATAGTGGCTGTATCAATTTACATTCCCACCAACAGTGCAAGAGGGTTCCCTTTTCTCCACACCCTCTCCAGCATTTATTGTTTGTAGATTTTTTGATGATAGCCATTCTGACTGGTGTGAGGTGATACCTCATTGTAGTTTTGATTTGCATTTCTCTAATGATTAGTGATGTTGAGCATTCTTTCATATATTTGTTGGCAATCTGTATATCTTCTTTGGAGAAATGTCTAGTTAGGCCTTCTGTCCATTTTTGGATTGGGTTGTTTGTTTTTTTGATATTGAGTTGCATGAGCTGCTTGTAAATTTTGGAGATTAATCCTTTGCCTTGTACATTCTTAAAATAATTATATATGAGTCTGTCTCCCTAATTAAAGAGTTGTCTTGAAGGCATGGGTTATATTTTATTCATCTTTATTTATTTATTCATATTTATTCATATTTTATTCATCCCTAGTACTTTTATGTCCCTCAATCACAATGCCTGGCATACGATAGTTATGCAATAATTGTTTGTTAAATAAAAAGCCCAGAAAATACCTGGTTAGAAAAATTTTCTTTAAAAAAATGCTTATGATACAAAAGGAGGGACTTTATTAGTACTAACCACACTGTTTTTCTTAAATAACAAAATTACCTATCTTTACAATACTTCTTTCCTGTCTTTAGCGACTGTAGTTCTGATTATAAATGTAAAAAATGAATCTCAAAGGGGAAGTTGAATCAGGAGGAAATAGAAGTGTTCTGAGGGAGAAGTAGAAAAAACTAAAGTTCAACTAGAATTGTATGAATAAGTGATTCAGTGAATAGTAATAGAAAAATAAGAATGTTGATACAACTTTGATATTCTTTCTAAACATAAATTTTAGTTACCTCATTAAAGAGTTGTGGTCAGTGGAGGGACAACCGAGACCTGAGCCAAATATCAGCTGTGGAACTTTAATCATATCTCAGAAATCAAGACTTTTGTTTTTATAACTATGAGGCACCTGTGAAGCACTTTAAAAATTCCTGTGGTATTCACAGTCTTGCTGTTTTCTGGTTTGTGTCAGTGGAAAAGTCTCTTAAAATTTTCCACTGTGAAGAAAATTTACCCAATTGCTGTCAAAATTCTGTATTTTTTGCACCTCATTTTCAGCTCTGCACACTCAAGCAAGTAATCTGAACTCCAAAGTCCTCCTTTTGTGTGTTTTCAGGACATGCTTTCTGCACAAAGAATCTAATTTCAGAGACTCTCTTGGTAGAGCAGAATAATGATGCCCAGGGTGGGGAAAAGGGTTTAATGTGATGTTGTTCTGGAGGAAACACCAGTTGCTAGGCAAGTACATAGCTGCTGCTGTAATTAGTTTCTAGAACAATAGCAGACGTTACTAATTCTTTATCTTCTCAATTAAGAGTTCTTGATGTGTTGTTCAGATGGTAGTTGTAATTGTGTATATCTTGTAAAAAATTCACCCTATCTGAATTTGGATGCAAGTTCTGAGACTCTTAAAGAGTCTATCTCCAAAGACAGTGATCTGGTTAACTTATTTCTTAGGTATCAAGTACTCTGCTTAATAAATAATCTTGGTCAAATATTATTTCTCCTTTGTGTCTCTTTAAACTCTTTTGCCACTTTTCCTCATCAATTCACGGAATCCAAGAGTTGAAGGGAGCATGATAGATCATATAATCCAGATTCCCAGGAAATGCAGACTTTGCTCTGTCGTAACTCTGACAACTTCTGCTTTACACAGTAACGAAACAGTCTCCACCCTTAATCCATTCTATGGAAATGTAGTATTAAAAATTTAAAAAATATATCTAAGCTTTAACTATAAGCTGCCCCTCCCCAGCTGTCACCTATTTATAAAGTTGTGCTTTGTATCCTGAGACTGCTAGTCAAGTTCCTCTTTGATAGCTTTATATAATCATCTAACTTTACCCTTCCTTCCCATACAGTCACAGATGGTTGGTTCTACTGACTCTCACTTCTCGTAAAATAATATAAGCCAAGGTGATGTGTCAGCTGTCAAGTGATTTTTGAATGGAGGTTATTGTTCTTTGCCATTAATATAGAATAAGGTATCAGCCTCTTTAATCTTTAGGTTTACACTTTTTTATGAGGTTTTGATCTCCCTGTTCTTTGTCCTCTTAATTATTAGAAAGAGATGAGAATACACACTACTGTGTATAAAATAGATAATCAGCAAAGACCTACTGTATAGCACAGGGAACTATACTCAATATTTTGTAATAACTTATAAAGGAAAAGAACCGGAAAAGGAATATATATATATATATATATAACTGAATCACTTTGCTGTACACCTGAAACTAACACAACATTGTAAATCAACTATACTTCAAAAAATTTTTAAAAAAAAAGAAAAAGAAAAAAAAGAGAAAGAGATGAGCAGTTATTATTTTGCTCTTTGTCCACTAGACCAAAGGACTTCAACTTTTGTTTGTAGTAAGTAAAAAACCTTAAACAAGTTAGTAAGGATTTAATTTTCTGAATCTAAGTTATATTTATATAAATATAAATATAGTATTAGTATATTGTAGGCCTTTTCCCTTAATTTTATTTTTTCCAATTCATTTTTTACTTATTTGCAACTTAAAAATAGATAGGAGGAAAGAAGACTGGGGCAAAAAACCCTCTATTTTTAATTCTCAAAAAAACATTTTTTGGTAGATATTTTTATTTCCACTTAACAGATAAGGAAACTGACTTTCAGAGAAGGTATTAAATTTACCTAAGTTTACATATCTAACAAGTGACCTTAAAAAAAATCTTCACAAATAGGAAACGGAACAGTAATACAACTAGAAAGCCCATGAAACAACACTGACATAAGCAAATAATATACTCAGGTCAAGATTTTAATAGATCTTGGGGAAAGAAACAAATCTAGGATGAGATAAAAAAAGAAATATTCAGTATTATAAAGCTATAATTAACAAAATTATTCAGTTAAAAATTAAATCAATAATTATTTCTAGAAGATTCCATAAAGGAAAACAAATGAGAAGAGGTAGGAAAGTGCCATCTTGAATACTGGACTTCATGAAACAGTTCAGTTAAAATTGAAGATAATGATAGTAATACTTAATAAATAGTAATACTACATTAATAAATACTAATACTAATATAAATATACTTAAAGAGAATACTTAATACCTGTGTCATGTTTATAATTTACAAATTTATTTCTCATGTTACTTTATTTATGATCAAGTTAATAATTCCAAAGAAACATGTGAATTTAAAATGGTTGAAGCAAAATTAGTCAAATACTGCATGTGTGATTCTTGATATAGAGACATGTGTTCAGTGCCATTTTCCCATGACCTCCGGGATAGATAGTCTGGTGACTGCCAGCCAACAAGTGTACATGTAAGAAAGAGCTAGAAAAGGATTCAAGATAATATTTAAACCAATTTAAGAGAATCTGATAGAATCCATTTTTTAAAAATAAAAATACGTGTATATATCATATTATAGAAATAGGAAGAACCTGCCCAACGTAGGAAAGAGCATGAATTTGAAGTCAAGAAAGTTTGACTTCTGATCTTAACTTATTCTTTAAAAGATAGAACCAAACATTTCAATTCTTTGGTCTTTATTGATCTGTAAAATAAGGGGTTTGGATAAGGTCAGTGGTTCTCAGTTGGGAGGACCAACCTAACACCTCGAGGTGCGTTAGGAACGGTGGGTGCTTTCATGTAGAAAACTCTGGAGCAGTCAGTCTGTGGCACAGGGAACTCTTGGTATTAAGTGCCTCACAGAGTTCTGTGGATCATGCTACTCACAGCCCACTTATTCAGGAGTTATTCATCTTTACTAATTTACTTTCTGAAGAAGGAAACCACAAAACAGGTTCTAGTTAGAGAAATGGTAATTTTTTTCCCTAAGTTTAAGGAGAGCTAGGCAGATTTCTTAAAGGAACTACCTTAAATAATCAGATGTTTTTATTCAGAGGAAAGACATCATATATCTACACTGTGAGACATTCCAGTGACTTGAAAGGAAGGACGACCTAAAGCAAATAGGGCCAAATCCCTAAAATCAGTGCTACCTGAATAATTTTAGGAGACCAAGAAACGTACGTGGTCATTGCATCGAGCTAAACCTAAGTGATAAGTTTTCTGTGGTTATTTAGTTTTATAAATTTCCATTTAAGATTTCTAAGGCAAACCATTTAGCCTTGATAAAACCTTCCTTAAGAGAAACACAAAAGTATTTTCAAGCACCGTTGACTTTTACTTGGGTTTTCCAAGCAAAACTGTTTACTAAGAATTAAACACTTTATTTACACTCTCAATGGATAGTTTAAGCTTTATCTGACGATGCTGGCAAATTCTCAGGAAGTGCCTCAAACAGAAATGATACATTTTGCTCTATTTTAGGATTATTGCTGAAGTCACAAAGCGTCATGGTGTTTGAGGTTGGAATGTTTCCCGTGCTTTTACCCTTCCTGAAGTACATCAAACAGAAATGATAAAGAAAGACTCTCCAGCATCGCTCAAAGCTGCTGGAATATCTACTAAGAAATTTTTGGTTACTAAAGATTGCTGCCCCAGTTTTGGAAAAGAAAAAGTAATTTGGGATAAGTCAAGATAAGCATCTAGCCTTGGTAGAAATCTACATGAACCAAAATACCAACTTCTAGGAACCTTACACTTTGAGAATCATACCATCTTAGGCAGCAGATTCCTACTTGTTGAATACAGCTTGGTGAAGAAGCAACCATTATGTCTGAGAACTGAGAAAAGAAAGTTTCATAAATTTAAAGTGATTGGTCAGGGTGGAGTATAAAATATCGAAAAGAGAAAGTGAAATTAAAAAAAGTCTGCACCCTCCTAGGTTTTGTATAATGAGGATTTTGAGAGCAATAGATAATCATTGTGTAATTGGTTTCATTTTTAGGTAACTTGAAATACCAGTAGGAAAAACAGGGTTACCTTTATTTTTAGAAAGTGAATGTTTTTTGAAATGGGTTGAAGGGTTTCTTATAAATTGGATGGAAATTATGTCTGAAAAATGAGATGAAAACAGTGATTTAGCAGCAACACGCTTTCTCAGCTGCACCTGTGCTCAGTTGCAAGCAGCATAAAGTGCCCCAGGAAATAGCATCTATTTACCACTACAGTGGAAGGGAAGCAGGGCAGTCCTCCGGCAAAATTATAAAGCACAGAGAGTGAGATTAAAAAAAAAACCTCAAACTTCTTTTGATGTATTGGGAAGACCTCTTTAAAAAATAACATTCTCTCCATTGTCAAGGCTCCCTCACTTCCTTAAAAAATACCCAGAGGTGTCCTTCCACCTTCCACCTCCTAATTTGTTATTTTCAATTTCGTGTGAATGAGTGTGAGTTCCATGTATTCCTCTTACTGTAGAATACTTGTATTTGCAACTATTTCTCTAAACCTCGTACATTAGGATGTAAGGGCCACTGAAACAGGTGATATTTTTTACATTTTTTTCACTGATGTATTCCTCAGAGCTCAAAAGCATTTGCTGAGTAGACTTGAGTCTACGATGAAATTATTTAGAGGTAGAACGCCTGACTGTCCATCATCTGGTTTGGCCATTTTAGGAGTTGGGGGTGAAGAACAGAAAAATTGAGATGGACCATCTTAAGCCACTTTGCGGCTAGATAAAGTGAAATCAGCCCCATAAATTGTAAGTTAGTTTGATTTGTTCTGCTACACAGTGTGGTTTATTGAGATGCAAAAGAAAAGCTGTGGGCATGGCACCCCCTGGTGGTAAATATTCCGCCGGTCTCAGTGCTCCTCTATCATGGGGCACAGGGCCTATGACATGGGCCACTGAAGACCAGAATCTTTAGATATACCACATCTCCTCTGTTTTGCAGGTCACTGGCATTACACCTCTCTCCTGAACCCGGGAGATGCCCTAGGTGAGAAAATCCCCATGGCAGCTTATTCTAGGCCCCTCCCTTGCACGTCTCTGCATGTTCCCTGTTTCCATTTACATTCTTCCCTGCTCCTGCAAGGGTCATGCCTTCTCTCCTGATGGCTCCCGTTCCTTTCTTCTGCTAGAAAGTCCCCAGGGCTGGGAAAGAAGAGTATGATCTCATTGCCAGGTATATATTGAATATTCCATCTCTCTATCTCAAAGTTTTCATCAAACCTTTCAGCACTGTTGCACATAGTGATTATATATATTGTGGCTTCTGTTCCTTAAGTACGCATTTTAGAAAAAATACTATGAGTTTCAATCTTACAACACACTTTCAAGATGGGCGTTTTTATTAACAGTTGAGGAGATTGGGACAGAGAGAAGTTGCTGGTTATACTCCTTAGATGTTACATGAATATTCATACTAATTATTAGTCCAGCGGAGTTTTTTCAGTCCTTAAACCAAACAGAAGAAACACTGTCAAGAGCTTTTTTTAATGTGTAAGAAAGTTGGTTAGATTTCTTACAAAAATTTCCACTTGGCAGATCAAAAAAACTGAATTAATTGGTTTTTAACCTGACATTCTTAAATTGTGCTAGATAAAGTCAAAATACATATATAAAAATCAGAAATTCTTCCTCTTCAGAAGCTTGTATGTAATTATAAAGCGAAGTGATTGAATCGTCTCTCTTTTAGTTTCACGTTTCCATTCCTTTTCCTATATTCATGTTCTGTGTCAGTTCATCCGTTTGGAACATTGCTTATTCTGTGCCAGCATCACACGACTCTACTGTCACCGTATAAATTCCATCCTGTTTGTTCATTCCCACAGTTACTTGATTCCATGGGGGACTATTTGAGGTAGTGGGAACCCAAGATTCCAAACTGGAGGCCAAGGGGGTACACCTGGCCTTTGAGGACCCAGATATCACTTTATTCTAAAAATTGAGCCAACATTTACATATTAGGAGAGTTCTCCTAAAAATCCTGACTTCTGGATTCTTCAAAAAAATCTAGG
Organism: Eschrichtius robustus; assembly: GCF_028021215.1. NCBI lineage: Eukaryota > Metazoa > Chordata > Mammalia > Artiodactyla > Eschrichtiidae > Eschrichtius > Eschrichtius robustus. Next base: position 51,371,793 of record NC_090841.1, read on the forward strand.
CACACTAGTTATAGCTGGAAATGAGTATCTGCTGCCTTGTTTAATCAGGCATGTTCTTTCCAATCAGCCATAGTCTCTGTCCCTCCCTATTGTATGTCTGATGCTGAGACGGAGTGTCCGTTTGCAGTTTGAAAAATGAATGACACTGGAATGTTAGAATTCTTGCATTAGGTCCACCCCGTTCTACTCCACTCCACTCCACCTCACCCTATAGATACCAATGTCTGCAAGCTCTGCTGTAGCCATCTCTACCTCTGGAAAGAACTAGTCAGTTGGTGCAGTTCTTGTCATTTGTGAGCTCAAGGAGCCCCTTCTGAAATGCTGTTTCACCCGCAGGCAACGCAGTCATCTGGAGACCTTCACTAAGAGAGAAGTCATTTCTTAGGACTAGGATTTGATCCCACCTTGTACACCAATGATACAAGATCACATCTCCAAAGAGCACGATTTTCCGCAGAGCTGTGTATTTCATCCATTTCCCACAACCTCTAGAATCTCAGAAACCTCACAAGTGGATCAGGATGGTGTTTGAGGATCCACATATTTATGGTTAAGGACCTTGCTCAAGGTCACACAGAGGCAGAACCAGTATTCAAAGTCAGGTCACCGGCACTCTAAATCACCAGGCTTGGAGCTCCAGAAACATTTGTCAAAGACATAAATGAGTCTATAAGATGACACATAATGTTATTCATATCATGTAGTTATAAAGGTTAAGTTAGAACCTCAGAAATTTGAGAATTCCCTTGATTTCTCTTTCTCCCTATCACCCATCACTAGTCTATTTCACTTTCATTATACATCTCAGATCTGTCCATTCCCTCCATCTGCACGGTCGTCACCTGAGTCTGAGAGGCACCCGTCTCTCAGGTGGACAGGTACGATAGCATCTTCACCGGTCTCCGTGCTTCCACTTTCCTGCCCTTTGCAGCCTCTTCTCCACACTGAGGCCACAGTGCACTTCGCACTGCTCTTATCTTACCATAAACGAGATCTTGTCAGTCCTCTGCTTAAACGCTTCAGTCGTTTACATAGTGACCTCAGGGAAAATGTCAGAATCCTTAATGCCTTTCAGAATCCAGCAAGGCTTTGTCTGCCCTGCCTCTGCCTGGTCTCCATCCTCCCGCAGAATTGTGCTGAACTTTCCCCTAGAGCAGCCCGTTCTGTTTTAGGGCCTTCCCACATATATTCTTACCCCTGTTATTTGCTTATTTAACTCAGACTGATCTTTTCCAAAATTCCGTAGAGAGATTCTTCATCACCCCTACTTAGTTCTTTGATACACACACACACACACACATTTTTTCTCACTGTTTTTTGTTTTTACTTCATGTTAATTCTCACTGTTTGTAGCTATGTAATTAGTTAATTGTGTCACTATGTATTGTCAGTCCCCTGAACAGGGACACATCTCTGCTGTTAACTTTCAGTGCTACAGCACTAACCACATACCATGTTCCTAATAAATACTTGTTCCGTTAATTTGCATAAGATATACTCAGGGACATGGGCTTTCCAGAAGGGCAGGAGGCAGAGATGTAGGTAAGGTACCTGGAGCAGACTGATTTTTTTTTTTCCGCCAGATAAGGGTGTGGCCTTGTTGATTCTGAGTTTGCTCTACGTTCAGGAGTACGCAAACTTTGACGACATTTGTTTTTTAGTCGAAGTGCTTGATAATTAGCAGAGCATCTCCCAGAATGATACAAGCTCTGACTAGAAAAGAGCTTGGCACAGAAAAACTGGGTAATTTCTTGGATCGTGCCAGGGTCATTGCAAATGGAGGGAAGTAAAAACAGTTGAGGAAATACAGCTGAGCTGCTGTGAGGTTAGCTGTAGGCGCTGAGAGTGGCCAAATCAAAGCTGACTCTCTTGTTCATGGCTTTTCTCATTTACTCTTCATAATTCCTTAATGTAGGTAATATCGTCTTCATTTTATAGCTTGGGCTGCATATTCAGCGTCCCTGGCAGCCTTCCTTTCCATTGGAGAACCAGTAGCTGGGAGGCCCCACTGAGCTAGACTGTCTTTCTGTTCTGTGTGCCCAGGTCACTTCTGAGACGTTTACGATCCCTTCGCTAATTAAGATGGAAACCTAATTCAACCTACAGGGTATATTAGAGGTGAACTAGGGAGAAGACTGAGGTTGTCTTCTCCAGCTATTCTGTAACCTGTGTGAAACTTTGAAGCAGAAAAAAAAAAAATCTAAAAACTGTTACCTGAGATATAGTAAAAATCGGAAACATAACTATAATTATTAGGTTGTACACTTCTCAGAGTAACAGTACCCTACTATTAGGGAGAAAAAGTACTTGCTAAAATATGCAAATCATAAAAATTGTTTTTCATTTTCCTGGTACATAGAGCTGGGAGGTATTAGGTGGCTTTGATAGTTGACATTTCCTTTCTGTTCTAAGTGACACATTATAATTTAACCTGTTGCTATGCCCCAAATCATTCCCAACTGATCTTGGCTGTGTGCATACAAGAGAGTGAGCAGAAATTTGAGGATTAATCTCTTCAAAATTCTTAGGGACTACATGACTCCTATAAAGTTCCTTGTAAGTTTCTTGATTTGTTTGAAAGTCTTTAGAATGAATGTGTAGCCTTGCTTAAAAGAATAACACACTTAGTTAAGAATACTAGAAGATAGCATTTTTTTTTTTTTTTAGAAAATTTGCTTCTAGAAGACACCATTGTTAACTGCTAAGAAAAACTAGGTTCAGCAACACTTGAATGAGCACATCTGTAAACAGTTACCTGTGACCATGTATGATAAACCCAACTACGAAGATAGGAGTAAAGTAAAACTTTCCTTCATAGGTATATTGAGAGAAACAGAAGTTTTTGGTCAGGTCATTGCTGTACGCACATGAAATTTTTGAAATGATCATGTCCAAATTCAAAATTGGAGGCTGTGGATCCTTGAAAAAAAAAAATTTCCCCTAGCCAATTTTATATACTGAATTGACTGACATTCTGTCAATATACCTTGCATATATGATGACATAATCTGAATCTAAATCTTCGATGGGTTTTGCCAGTAGTGAGCTCTGTGCATCTGAGCAGCAGATACAAGCAGCCCCAGTATAGTCTTCACTTAGCCATCTAGGGACATCCTTACGTGTTGCATAACAGTCATGAATAGTCAGGGTGCAAATTTCCTCATGATCATTCTTAAGGAAACACATTGTGGATAATAATCAAAATGAAGTGAGGCAGGAATGTTAGATATTTCCTTTTTTAAAAGGATTCATTTGAACAGTAACAAAATTGGCTCAATTCTTGTGTATTTTTCCTCCACTGAATTCTTCTCTTAGTGAGGTCATTGCTAGGTTTTAAATGGTGTTCATGAAAAGCTATAATCATCTTTTGTGATTATAAAAGTAGGCTGAAATGCAGAGTTGAAAATAATAATGTAAGAAGGAAAATATAGGAAAGCATGTGAATAAGACAATCACTTGTGGTTCTGAAGAGGGTTATTATTTATCCGCTGATCAAAAAGGCTTTTATTACACTGAATAACACTTTACTTGTGGGTCCACCTAGAGTCCTGCTGAATCAGTCACAGAAAAGAAGTGAACTTTTATTGTATACTCTATGGTGTACTATTTTGCTTTATCATGAAAAATAACCCTTAAAATCCACAGGTCTACTCTTTGAGTTTTAACACGATTCTACTGAAGCTGTAGGATGCCCAGGCTTTGGCCACCTGGGAATGCGAAGTGGTTGTGACCATCTGAAGGTACAGTTGTGCTAATATGCTGTCTAGGAGGAAGAGACATAAGAAATGTGCCCTTGTTCTTAAGACGCTCACATTTTGATTATGAGAGAATTTGCCTCATCCTTGCATACACATGCCCTTGAGCTATCCTTGAAACAGGGATTAATTATCTAGTTAGGGTTCACTAGGGGAGAAAAAAACTTCGTACATATTTCCACATTCTGAAAATCCTACAAATCAAGGAACCATAGAATGTCAGAAGCAGGAAGAGACATTAAGAACCGTTCTAGTCTATCCCCTTAAAGTGCCAATTGGGGCTGTCATCCCTTTGAAACATTATGAAGGAATATTTTAGGGAGTTTTTCAAAAAGGAAATTAACAAGTTATCTGGGATATTAATTTATTTCACTTGAGCAATTTTGAAGCAACCCAAATGTCTAGGCCAATTTTGAATGCCAAGGACAAGCAGAGATTTTAATCAAAAGAACTTACGTCTTTGACCTTATTTTGTTGAGCACAGAAGAGGAAACTAGGGAATTAACCTTAGAGCAACAGGAGTGAGAATTATGTCTGTACATTTCTCTGGAAAGTTTAGTCCATGAAATTTGACTGAAGAGCTGGCATAATTGACACCTTTAATTAGGAAGTTATAAAAGAACTTGCATTCCATTTTTATACATGAATTCAGAAACATTATATTTTTCTGGAGTGAAAACTTTTAATAACGCAGGGGTGTGATTTGCGTACCAGTCCTATAATGTGTTATTATCATTCTGCTAACAAAGAAAAGGACTCTCAGAGAGGTTAAATAATCGTCAAGGTTACAGAACTTCTGAGTGGCATAGCTACCATTTGAAACTAAACTTGTCTGATCTCCAAAGCCAGAGCTCAGCCTACTGACTACGGCCAGCTTGTTCCTAGCATCTAATGGGCAACATTTGAAAATGGCGTGGACACCCAAATCTGTAAAGAAAAAAGAACAGGGGACTTCTCCCCGCACCCCGCTCCTTATTCTGTATGGCAGGGGACTGTTGTCCGCTTGCCCTGAATCCTGGCTGAGGGATATCAGAGGAGGAAAAAAATGATAGCAACTCACCACAAAATTTGGTGGTATTCTGAACTCTGGTCTTGTTCCCAATCCACCTGCTATTCTTCTCTTTTTAGAGTCCTAAACACCTGTTCCAGTTGTTGTGTTACCTCTGCATATAACAGCTACGCAACAGTGAGGGAGACAGGATGGCGTGTGCTTACTCCATCTTATGCAGAACCAGACTTCCTTTTTATTTATTTATTTAAAAAAAATTTTAAACTAAGTTAAATTTATTTTTTATACAGCAGGTTCTTATTAGTTATCTATTTTATACATATTAGTGTATATATGTCAATCCCAATCTCCCAGTTCTTCCCACCACCACCACCACCACCCCGCCACTTTCCCCCCTTGGTGTCCATACGTTTAGAACCAGACTTTCTTAAATGAATTTAAAATACACAGAAATAATAGAAGGGGAAAGATCTGGGAAATAGTCTGGTCCAAGCTTCCAGACTAGAAACTTCTTTATTCTAAGAAATCTCTAAGGAAGAAGTTTTCATATCCTTTCCCAGCTCCTTCCAATGTGAGGTCACTTTGTTGGGTAGAAAATTCCATAGATAAGGATGGAATCTTCTTTATCGGTAAAGGGAATTCTTATTTAACATTTCATTTAATACAACTCACCAAATTTTGAGTGCCTACTATAGTTGAAAAACCAATATTTTGAGAAATGGAGAACACGCTGGTGGTCAGCCCCCCCTTGTCCCTCCCTCACTGGTATCACCACTTCTTCCTCAGTGTTAAGCTGGACAAGCTAATTTGGCTTCTCTTTGAAATTATACGTACTTATGATCCAGCAACTTTGTCCCTTAAGAGACGTTTCCTCACCCTGTCTTCAGCACCTAGCAGGGCAAAGGACCAATAAGTGCTCCTAAATGTTGGATGAATTGTCTTGAGGCTGGAAACTTTAGAAATGTGGCCCTCAATTTAAAGAAACTTAGGAAATATGAACATTTTTAAAAGAAAGAACATATGGAGGCTTTTCCAGTATCCTTTCCAATACAGACTGCACTCTAGAAACTTTGCCTTTTCATTAGAAGTCTCCTTTCTCGGGGCTTCCCTGGTGGCACAGTGGTTAAGAATCCACCTGCCAAGGTAGGGGACACAGGTTCGAGCCCTGGTCCGGGAAGATCCCACATGCTGCGGAGCAACGAAGCCCGTGCACCACAACTACTGAGCCTGCGCTCTAGAGCCCACGAGCCACAACTACTGAGCCTGCATGCCACAACTACTGAAGCCCGCGTGCCTAGAGCCCGTGCTCCACAAAGAGAAGCCACTGCAGTGAGAAGCCCGCGCACCGCAAGGAAGAGTAGCCCAACGAAGACCCAACGCCGCCGAAAATAAATAAATAAAATTATATATATAAAAGAAGTCTCCATTCTCTAATTTTTTCAGACGGTGTAGATATTTTGTATTTTCATGTTTCCCTGCAAATGTGTCCCTAGGACACTGCATTTCTACTATTAGGAAAAGTCCATTGATAGACTGAACTCTTTAAATTTTCAGTTTCACTTATAGCTTTGTATAGTTTCAACTGCTTTACTTCTCACAACTGAATTCAATAATGCTTAGTAAGTCCAGGGTTAATGATGTCAGTCAGGGCTGACTTGTCACCGTGCAGAGAGTGACAGGGAGACAAATAGAGATGTGATTTGGTGTGATGATAGGTGGAAATAACTTGTTCTGTTGATGCACTGGTTACAATCTAATCTAGTCTTGTCCTCTTTTTCCCCCCTGTTTCTTCCCATATCTTTTATCCTTTGATAAGAAGTATCTCGCCTCTACCTATGTGTGTGGCAGTGCTTCTACATATAGTCTCTGATTATTTGCATGCATTATATTCTGTAGTTATGCAAGCTAAACACAAGCGTAAGGAAAATAAAAACAATGGAGATCACAGAGAGGCAGTCACTGCTGAAGTGCTCTTTGGAAGCCTTTTCCAGAACAATGTGTAAAATCTGGAAATTGCCTCTCAGTTATTTGTTCTGCTCAAACACCGCATGTAGTCATTAATATTTAAAGTCTATTTTACTTCACTTCTGTTTAGTCTGAAGACTTTGGACCTAGGGAAAACAAAATTGTGGTTTAGATGGCCAAGGATAGCGAATTATCTCTACTTTAAAGGATGACAGGAAAAGTCAGCCATCAATGGGTCAAAAATTATTTCTTAAGATCTTAAACCAAATATTATATTTGTACATGACAAAGTCTTTTCCTTCTTGCTCAATTAAAAGCAAAACAAAAGAAACAAAAAACCAAAACCTGCTTGAATTGCCAACTAAGTAATGTTTAGTCACTGGATTCATTTACTACCAATCTGAAAGCTAAATTGGCAGAAAATAAAAACCCTGGCAACTCATTGTTAGGTTGTAGACTTTTTGGAGCACTGTAAAATTACAGAACTCAGACAAAAATATCCCTCAAATGTGTCTTGAAGTATCTGGCCTTAGGTTAAGTGATCTGGTTAGAGGCCCAGTGGGTACCATGGTTTTTATGAATGAGCCTTCGTACCTTGCTCATGGATGCTCAATTTGGCACTTGAGCAGAAGTGCATTGACGTGTGCACAATGAGAAGTTTCTTGACAAAGTAGTATCTGACAACGCCCATGTCTTAGAAGTGATGCAATATTTAGTTCTGCTTAATTGCATTAGAAGATGAATGAAATGGACTGTTTGTTTTTCCCCCAAAATTCAAATGTTGAACTCCTACCCCCTAGTGAGATGGTATTTGGCCTTTGGGAGGTGATTTGGTTTAGATGAGGTCATGAGGGATGGGATTATAAGAAGAGGAAGAGAGACCAGATTTCTCTGTCTCTGCCATGTGAGCTCTGCATGTGTGCCAGGAAGAGGGCTCTCCCCAGGAACTGAATTGGCTGACACCTTGATCTTGGACTTCCCAGCTTCTAGAACTGTGAGCTATAAATTCCTGTTGCTTAAGCCAACCAGTCTATGGTATTATGTTATGGCAGCCTGAGCTGATTTATACAGTGAGCTACAGAAATGAAAATATAATAAGAACATTTGAAATCCCCACACCTGTATTAGTTCCTGACTTGCTTAGAGTGTTGTGTATAAAGAAAGAAAATCTTAAGCTTTTGAAACTGCTTAAGTTAAACCTTAATAATTCTGAGGAAAATAATTGATAGATGTTGAATTGCACATCATTACTGGCAACTGTTCAGATTTTGACTTTCAAATAAAATCTCAGTCTAAAACCTCAAAGTAATGTGGCATAAATCAGTTTTCAGATTTAATTTTTTTTCTTCAGAGCTCTGTGTAAGGTATTTTTCTAGCATTTGGTAATTTTCCGATCACAATAATACAGACTGTTAGAAAACTCTTATGCTATTTCAACTGAAAGTAAAAGTGGGAGCATGCCGCTCTAGAAATAACAAAAAATATTTCATTTATTTCAAACTGTAGCAATGTATTTTACATATATATAGCTCACACAAAGAATGAATGGAGAAATATACAAAATTGGAAACTCAGAAATACCTTTTACATCAACTTACCATAGGGGCCTTACATTGCATTCATATCCGAAAAGTTTAAGGTTTTCCAAGATAAAAAAAAAAATAAAATGTTTCTCAAGTCAGTGTTGAACCTAAACTCAGTTTCATGTGCTCAGTGACATTTCCTTCTAATTTCTTAACCCATGGGAAATCTTCTCAAGTCTTCAAACATTGCATCAAATTTTAATTCAGCTCAGATAACTCTGCCTAGAGAGCTATGAGTTGTGTGTGACTTTTTAAAATAGTTTCTGGAGCAACCAATTTGAAGGACTCCTTTCTTGAAAGGCTGAGGGATTCCCTAGGATCACCTGATTTAAGTACTGCAAATATGGGCCAGGCACTGACTTCAGGTGTGGGAGTGAGTATGTAATTTCCCAACATGTGGGGCACCTGTTGGAGATGCACATATGATAAGACCCAACTAGGTATCTTCTTATCTTAAAACTAAACAAATAATAAAGTAAAATAAAATAGAAAACAAGTCTCTACAAAGGTGAAATAATCTAAAGTGTATATGCTGTGATGGAAGCACTGTTCTACTGCTACATAGGGCCAAATGCCCCTCTCGTGGACTGGCTTTTACTCCGTCTTTGCTTACTTGACTCCTATAATTTCATTTTCTTGTTCTTTCATCATCGACTTCTTCCTCTCTAATGAAATATTTCTATTAGCTTAAAAATGCCATATTTCCTATCTTTGAAAAAAAATTCTTTCTGCTCTATCTGTTCAGCTACTGACTCATTTCTTTGTTCTCCTTTATTAGGAAAACTCCTTGAAGGAGCTGTCTAGACACACTGCTTCGATTTCCTCATTTCCTTTCCTCTATACCGTTCCTGTCACACTTGCATCTCCATCATTCCACTGAAATTTCTCCTTCATGGTCACTACCAGTCTCCATATTGTCAAAGCTGGGATCAATTCTAGCCCTTACTTGATTTCTCAGAAACTTCTCATACAGCCGGTTTTTTTCCTTCTTGAAATATTATTCAGTTGGCTTCTAGGACAAGATCTCCTGGGATCCTTTCTCTTACTGGTCACTCCTTCTCAGGCTCCTGTGCTGGTTCTTTCTGCTCTTCCCAATCTCTAATTAATGGAATTCCTCAGGGTTTCATTCTTCCCCATTTCTTTCCTAACTATACTTTCTCCCCAAGAAATCTCATCAGCTTCCATGGCTCTAAATAATGACCATAAGCTTCTAACTTCCAGATTTTAATTTCCAGGTATGATTTCTTCCCAGAGCTCAGACTCATATATTCAACTTTCTATTCCACACCTCTATTTGGAGGTCTAATAGGAACTTCGATTCTAATTTGCCCGAAGATAACTCCTAATATTCCTTCTCCAGCCTGCTCCTGCTCCAGTTTTCCCAAACTCAGTATTTAGCACATTATTTTTCTGTTGCTCAGGTCAAAAATGTTGGAGACATCTTGACCCCTCTCATTTCATAATACATTTTCAAGACCTGTCGACTCCACTTTCAAATTGTATCCTGACCTCAATTTGTTTGTTATATATTGTTGTGCATTGCTACCTGAAACTCATTGAGATATTCTATATATTTGTAAAGTTTTAAGTTTTCCTTTTAACTGAGGTCTTTGTGCCTTCTGAAATTTATTTTTGTACATACTTAGATGGATTCTGTTTTTTTCTCCCTGTATCTCCTTTCATATTTATGTTGCCGTCAATCTACTCGCAGGGAGCTAGTCCATGACCAGTTTTACAACGATATTTTACTCTTTTTTCACAATGATACTGTGAACATTGGGAATCCAGTCACAGAGCCAGCAATCGGCTTGTCTCAGATTCTGGTTGTGAGACTGTGTCATTGTCACCCTGCCTCCTGAGGTTCAGAGCTTCCAATAAAGTAATTGCTGCAGGTTGACAGATGGTCGATCTCTTTTTATGCAACAGGAGAGTACTGTTTAAGCCCTGGTTTTAAGTAGTGATCATGAGCCTTGTCCCCTGTCTTATATGGAGATCTTCTGGTGTTATTGTCCCCCAGAAACTCCCCTTTACTACCACCTACTTGCTGTCCAGAAGTCCACGAAGCCTAGATTTGAGGTCTACTCTTTTGCATTTGATCCACTGATATGTTAAACTTTTTCTGAGCCCAATTTCGTCTCATTCTTTTTATCTATTAATATTTTATCTGTCTTCACCATTTTTTTTCAAGCAGGAGAGTTGAGTTACAGCAGGAAGATTGGAAGTCAGGGATTCACCTTTAATTCAAACAAGTAGTTCCAATGATGTTATTTGTAGTCCCCAAGGTAGACTGTTACAAAGATATTTTAATCCACGAATAACTTTACATATCCTTCATATCATACCATGTAGACAGCTACTGACGCATCAAGAGAGCTTGGGAGCACTTGATTGATTGGTGAGAGGGAAGCAGAGGACATTTTCTTCTACAACTACCTGTCTTCACATGTGTCTTTGAAAATATCAGTGATATAAAAATGACTGCAGGATGAATGACATTGGATGGAGTCTTAGCACATTATTGCTATGGAACAATAGCAGGGGTTTTGGCTCCTAGAAAAATTTCAATCTAAAATATCAATTCAAATGTATAGAACAGTAATTCTATGTCAGAAACTGTGTGTGCTAGATGTTTTTCACACATTACATATTACATAAATGGAATTTCAAAAGATGATATTACTTACCCAGTTGGAGTAGTCTAGATTTGAACTTCAAATTCCAATTTATTTTATGTTACTAGCCATTCGTAGATAAGGATGAGAAGCCATGGGTTCCACAAGAAAAGAAGACTAATTAGACTGATACAAGTTTCTTTTCCATTTGATTTAGTTCTCACTTATAAATCTCAGCTGCTGTCATTTCAACATTTTTCATTCATTCCTTCATTCCTTCATTCTCTCAATATACATCATGCATATTTATCCACTATTTTATATAAATGGGTAATGCCTTAGTGAACAGGTCAACTCTCTCAGGCATATACTTTTCAATGGAAATATTTCTCAAAGAAAACAACTTTTTATGTGACATTAAAGGTCCATATTAAAAATATTTTTATGATCTTAAGTAAAATTTTTATGATCTCAGAGTAAAATTCTGCATGTGTAAATAAGCCATTATAATAAATATCCAAAATTCTCTACAGCAATATGTGTAGCGCATACACTAATTACTGAAATAAATACATAGCATGACTCCTGTGCATATGAATTCATGAATTTTTCCCCCCTACTAATTGTAAGTAACTTTAAGGCACAGAATATGTCTCACTTGTCACTTTTTCCACTGGTTAACTTAGCATCTAGTAGATGCTCACAATACATGTGTAAAATGCATTTTTTATTGAATGGATATTCAAGGTTGTTGGCTGAATGGACAGACTGTAAGGAGGAATGGGTGAATGAATTGATCACTGTGTTTACATGCAACAGTCTAACACTTCATCATGTGTCTTTAAAAAGCCTGATAGTTTTTGCAGGGCGTGTACTTCGTATTTGGCTTATTTTGCCTCTTTGTCTTAGAAACATGGGGCTACAAATAAATGCCAACTTCTTCTTTTGTATCTGGCTACCAGGCAATTTCTGTTATTAGAAATTTGAAAGGCTCATTCAAACTACGTTTTTTTCTGGATTTATCTACTTAAATACCTAGATTGTCAAAAAGCGCTTGAAATTATTTTCTTGTACATAGATTTTCATTACAGTGGTACTTGGTATAACATGAACTGAACTAGTCTGCTGTAGAATACGTTGTTTTTACTTGTTGGATGAACATAAGTAATAAGAGATGTCATGTAACTTTCTACCTTACAATGAATTTTTTCACTATATCTGTATATATTTTTAAATGTCATGATAACCCCCAAAGAAGCTGTTTTCTTTTTAACTTACACATGGGAAAATAAAATTCAGAGAGGTGAAATGACTTGTTTATTGTTATTTAGTCCAGCAGTCATTCCAGACATTCTCCTGGGTAGGAAGGATTCAATAACAAAGACAAACATTGCCTTTGAAGAACCTAAGGTCCTGGCGGGTGGGGAGGACAAATAAAGAGGTAATTATACTACAGTGAATGGAACTATACTTAATGCATGCACAGGGTGCTGTGAAAACACACGAGATTGTGTGTTTCTCTAAATTGTCCAGAAGTCAGTGGAACTTCAATCAAGTCTATGGTTCCAAGTCCAAGGCTTGTTCTGCCATACCCAGACTTTATCTCTCCTTTATCTCTGATTTTCTCTTAGACCTGGTAGAAGTTGGTTAACAAGAGTTAATGTGACATGTGAGAAATTAAGTGTCAAATGAAGAAAAGAGCTGGGTCTTTACAATGTTGCTTTTTGGTATCAGAGACTTCTAGATACGGTTACAGCATGAAATGGGGGAGTAGGCAGGGATGGCCAAGAGAGCAGGACCCCCTTAGCAGCAATACTAGTAGACAACTGACTTCAAGTGCTAGAATTCTCCATCTCAATCATCTGCTCATAAAAACCCATTCGATCTTCCATCACACAGACAAAACACACATACAAGATTTTGTGACTAAGAAAGGGTGAGATGAATACGTAATAGTTCCTTAAATAACTCCTTACTGAAAAGTAAGTAGCTGATTCAGAAGATTGTTTTCTACTTCTTAATTCACAGCAACTCCTAGAGAGGCCGTTGCTTTCCAGGATCTGTTGAGTGGGAATAGAACATTCACTGTAATGAAATTCTCAACAACAGAAAGTGGATGTACTGTGGAGTTCTTTGGAAATGAGATTTGAAAATAGAATTTTAGGGCTTCCCTGGTGGCGCAGTGGTTGAGAATCTGCCTGCCAATGCAGGCGACACGGGTTCGAGCCCTGGTCTGGGAAGATCCCACGTGCCGCGGAGCAACTAGGCCCGTGAGCCACAATTACTGAGCCTGTGCATCTGGAGCCTGTGCTCCGCAACAAGAGAGGCCACAATAGTGAGAGGCCCACGCACCGCGATGAAGAGTGGTCTCCGCTTGCCACAACTAGAGAAAGCCCTCGCACAGAAACGAAGACACAACACAGCCATAAATAAATAAATTAATTAAAAAAAAAAAAAAAAAGAAAATAGAATTTTAACTGAAGACTAATATTAGAATATTCCTGCATAATATCTGACCTTTGTGTCTTGAAGCACCAGAGTTTCCTTCCCTTGCATATTTCCATTTCTAATATCCTGAAGTCATTTCCTGTGTGTCAGTTTTATAATTGTCCCATTGTTTAACTGTTCTGTCCAGACACTCTTTCAAATGTGTGTTCTTTCTTCATCAACTTTGGAATGCAGAATTGAAGTTTGATTCAGGGTAATTTAAATTCCAGTGATCAATTTTCTGGTTTCCTGGCTACCAGTCTTTTTTCCTGGTTTCCTTTCTTCTCATTTTTGTTTTGAGGAGCTAAAAGTTTCTTGATATATAAATATTCCCAGCTCTATTCTTTTTATCTTGTACCTAATTCTCCATCTGCGGTGGCTGTGTTGATTATCATCTCTTTCCATTATCTCCCTTCAAGTCACGCTGAAATTTTTGTCACGTCTTAAGAATATAGGTTTTCAGCAAAATTGACAAATATTATATAATATTTCCAACTTCAGTCAAATATTTATTATTTTACTTGTGAGTCTGTGGATTGTTTCTACATAATATAAAAGTTACTCAGTAATCATCTTTCCTCGTCAAAATTATCATTTTTTCATCAGTTTGTCAAAAGCTATATAACATACAAAAATATTTGGTATTCAAAGACCCGGCTTAAAGTCAAGGATTTTTTTTAGTATAATATGTATTTTTAAAATAACTTGATTGAGGTATAAGTTACATACTGTAAAACACACATTTTATGAATAAAGTCAATGAGTTTTGGTAAATATATAAAGTCCTGCAGCTTCCACCACAGTCAAGGTTTAGAACACATTCATCACCCCAGAGAATAGTTCTGTATCCCTTTGCACTTGAACTTCACACCCCATCCACAAACTCCGGAACCTCTGGTCTGCTTTTTTTTTGCTATGGTTTTACCTTTTCTATAATGTCATATAATTGGAACCATACAGGTTTGACATCGTCTAGCATAGTTTCCAAGGTTTTGTTTCTCTAGTGTCTTTATTCTTTGCACAGATGAATAACTATGGAGAAAAGTAATATAAATAATAAAGGAAATTTTGGTGACAGTGGATATTGTTTTTACATATGTATAGACTATTATGCAAGGATCTGCATATGCAAATATATGCACACATACGTAGACCTGGAAATGGGAAATATTGACCTTCACATGTATTTGATTTATACTTGGAACAATCTTGTCCACTCATTTCAGCAAAAGTTGGTGGTACAAAAAGCATTGTTCTAGTCTAATAGAGAATAAAAATAGAAAAGAATAACAAAACACAATTTTTTTTTGCTATTACACAAATGTTGGTAGAAACAATTATATAAGGCAAATGTGGTAGGCATAACAAGATAGTGCAAAGAAAGTGTATTGGGTACTTAAAAGAAGTAGGAAGAATTTGTTTGAGATATCAGCAAAGTTTCATTAAATTGATGGCTTTTGAATAGATGGGCCTTGGTGGTTGGATAGAAGTTTGATGGGTGAAGATGGAAAAGATTGACAGACCATGCAGAGAAAATTACGTGAGAAAAGCCAAGGAGGAATTCAAAAAGCAGAGAACACTGTGTGGACAAGCTTGGCTCGATAAATATTTGTTGAGTGAATGAAATTTTAATGTCCTGTTTATAGAGCAGTGCTAATAAGGCAAAGTTTAAATGGGTCTGTAGTTGATAATCCATGTTGGGGGCGTGTGTTGAAATATAATTGTAGGAAACCGCACTTCACTTTCTGCACATCAGCTTCTTGCCTGTGTCTGAAAAGCCTCCCCAACTCAAGTCTCTCTACATGCCTGTTCACTGCTTCTTATCCTTCAATGTTGAGTTTCACTTGTATTTTCTCAGGAAGCCTTCCTGGACTTTCCTCCCCAACCAGAGTTAGATGCTTTTTCTTTTTTTTTGCCAGCTCTTTAATCATATTATTTATATTGAAAGCATTGATTTATGTGTTGGTCTCACTGCTAAACTGTGTGAAACTCAAGGACAGAAATTTTCTTTTACTTGTCCTTGCCTAACCAGTTCTTGGATGTCAATGCAAGCTATAATTGAGCACCCAATGGGTGCTCAGTACCGTCTAGTTCAAGGATGAAATATATTAAATTGAGTATGGAGTTGATAGTTTTCTCTCTTGCCTTTATGTTAGTCCTTCTTTCATTCTCAGTAGCATATATTATAATTCTTTATCTGCAGCTGGGAACTGAAGTGCCCATACTCATTTCACAATTCTGTGTTTGTGCTTTTACATGTTCCCTCGGCCCATGATGGCCTTGGCCTCTGTCTTCATATCTTTCTAGTTCAAGTTCAATGGCCTCCTTTTTCAGAAGTACTTCTCTGAAACCTCATCCGGGAGTGTTCTTCCTACTCTGAATTTCCATGGTGATTTTCAATACCACTTTCATGGGTGTTTTCTATTTTCTAGACCATATCTAGAGGTAGAATCTGCATTTCATATACTTTGTATTCCCAAAAAGCTAAGAGATGCCCTTAGAATAAACACATACTCAGAATGCATTCAATGTTTTTTTTTTTTTTAATTGAGCATCGACTATTTGTCAGAGTCTTTGTTGATCACAAGCTATTCAATAAATATTTACAAATGGTTCACTCATCACTTGCTTTGGGGGAAAACTGCAGAGTGGCACAGTGTGGATGAAAATTAATTCAGAGGCAGAAAAAGAAAAAAAATCAGAAATATAGCTTCCAGCAAATTATAGAATTTCACAGAACCATTTGAAACCTTGCTTTGTTGATGAAAGTTTCCACAAAAATCTAGCAAGCCTGTAAGCGATTTGAAAAAATGACACACTGGAAGAAATAAACGTTTCCTCAACATGGAAGGAGCTTTAAAGAGCTCTGTAGTTCCTTTACTGTTATGAACAAGTCTTTTCAGTAATTACATAGTGACTAGTTTTATATTAAAGCTAATCACTTAACTTTAAATGAGTTTGGTTTTGCAGGTCAAGCATTGACTAGGAAGCTTTGAACGGAAAGCTAAGTATGAGTTATAACAATAAGAAAAAAAAGAAATCTACTTGGTGTTCTCTCCTTTTGTCTAAACAAATAATCAGCCTTTATGATTTCAGTGGCATTCATTCTTCTTTCTTCTTTCCTTTCAAAAACATTCACTTTGGCCAGAATTTTCTGCCGTCTCGCTCTTGATTGCCTTGGAGACTCCAGCAAACACACTAGCTCTTATTCTCACAAACTCTTCCTGCAAAGCTGAACGCATTTGACAAACTTAGTGCAGCACATCCAAATTGGTCCTGCTTTCCAAGGAAAGGGCTTTCATGTTGATTTTCACCAGGATTTTTAAAAGGAAATATAAGTATTTCCTTTTAAAATGATTAAATGTTAATTGAATGCTTTGAGGAATATTGTCATCAAATCTGCTCTTGCCTCAACCAGGGTACCCATGAAACATGGAGTCCACTTACCCTGCAGGTTAGGGCACCTGACTCAAAGCTACTCCCAGGGTGAGTCAGCAGTGCTCTAGAAAAAGTGCTCAGTGGGGGCCAGTCCACTGTGGTACAGCAATCATGATGCTCTTATCAAGTTGTTGAAAGAATAGTGAAAACTTGGCTGACAGAAGCCTTCCCTTACTGATTTATTGCTCCCTGTTTTTTGAGGAGTCACTGCAAAAGCACTCTGTATAATGTTTCCCCAGACACAGTGAGTAGTCTACTCACTGTACTCACTACTACTCATTCATTTGTCTGCTATTCTTTTGTCCCTTTAGCCAATGCATACTTCCCTGCTTTCCCCATTGAGGCCTCTTTCTTCCCTCTCATATCCCTCTCAAAACTGGAAGGAATTTCCTACATCAAGCGTCTACTGTTTTCCTTTCGTTTGTAATGTCCATGTTTGCCCTACTCTCTGAGCTCACGTTTAAAAGGCAGGGATTACTGAAGCTTTGTAATATAGTCTGAAGTCAGGGAGCCTGATTCCCCCAGCTCCATTTTTCGTTCTCAAGATTGCTTTGGCTATTCGGGGTCTTTTGTGTTTCCATACAAATTGTGAAATTTTTTGTTCTAGTTCTGTGAAAAATGCCAGTGGTAGTTTGATAGGGATTGCATTGAATCTGTAGATTGCTTTGGGTAGTAGAGTCATTTTCACAATGTTGATTCTTCCAATCCAGGAACATGGTATATCTCTCCATCTATTTGTATCATCTTTAATTTCTTTCATCAGTGTCTTATAATTTTCTGCATACAGGTCTTTTGTCTCCTTAGGTAGGTTTATTCCTAGATATTTTATTCTTTTTGTTGCAATGGTAAACGGGAGTGTTTTCTTAATTTCACTTTCAGATTTTTCGTCATTAGTGTATTGAAATGCAAGAGATTTCTGTGCATTAATTTTGTATCCTGCTACTTTACCAAATTCATTGATTAGCTCTAGGAGTTTTCTGGTAGCATCTTTAGGATTCTCTATGTATAGTATCATGTCATCTGCAAATAGTGACAGCTTTACTTCTTCTTTTCCGATTTGGATTCCTTTTATTTCTTTGTCTTCTCTGATTGCTGTGGCTAACACTTCCAAAACTATGTTGAATAATAGTGGTGAGAGTGGGCAACCTTGTCTTGTTCCTGATCTTAGTGGAAATGGTTTCAGTTTTTCACCATTGAGGACAATGTTGGCTGTGGGTTTGTCATATATGGCCTTTATTATGTTGAGGAAAGTTCCCTCTATGCCTACTTTCTGCAGGGCTTTTATCATAAATGGGTGTTGAATTTTGTCGAAAGCTTTCTCTGCATCTATTGAGATGATCATATGGTTTTTCTCCTTCAATTTGTTAATATGGTGTATCACATTGATTGATTTGCGTATGTTGAAGGATCCTTGCATTCCTGGGATTAACCCCACTTGATCATGGTGTATGATCCTTTTAATGTGCTGTTGGATTCTGTTTGCTACTATTTTGTTGAGGATTTTTGCATCTATGTTCATCAGTGATATTGGCCTGTAGTTTTCTTTCTTTGTGACATCTTTGTCTGGTTTTGGTATCAGGGTGAAATATAGATCAATGGAACAGGATAGAAAGCCCAGAGATAAACCCACACACATATGGTCACCTTATCTTTGATAAAGGAGGCAAGCATATACAGTGGAGAAAAGACAGCCTCTTCAATAAGTGGTGCTGGGAAAATTGGACAGCTACATGTAAAAGTATGAAATTAGAACACTCCCTGACACCATGCACAAAAATAAACTCAAAATGGATTAAAGACCTAAGTGTAAGGGCAGACACTATCAAACTCTTAGAGGAAAACATAGGCAGAACACTCTATGACATACATCACAGCAAGATTCTTTTTGACCCAGCTCCCAGAGAAATGGAAATAAGAACACAAATAAACAAATGGGACCTAATGAAACTTAAAAGCTTTTGCACAGCAAAGGAAACCATAAACAAGACCAAAAGACAACCATCAGAATGGGAGAAAATATTTGCAAATGAAGCAACTGACAAAGGATTAATCTCCAAGATTTACAAGCAGCTCATGCAGCTCAATAACAAAAAAACCAACAACCCAATCCAAAAATGGGCAGAAGACCTAAATAGACATTTCTCCAAAGAAGATATACAGATGGCCTACAGACACATGAAAGAATGCTCAACATCATTAATCATTAGAGAAATGCAAATCAAAACTACAATGAGATATCATCTCACACCGGTCAGAATGGCCATCATCAAAAAATCTAGAAACAATAAATGCTGGAGAGGGTGTGGAGGAAAGGGAACACTCTTGCACTGTTGGTGGGAATGTAAATTGATACAGCCACTATGGAGAACAGTATGGAGGTTCCTTAAAAAACTACAAATAGAACTACCATACGACCCAGCAATCCCACTACTGGGCATATACCCTGAGAAAACCATAGGTCAAAAAGAGTCCTGTACCAAAATGTTCATTGCAGCTCTATTTACAATAGCCAGGACATGGAAGCAACCTAAATGTCCATCGACAGATGAATGGATAAAGAAGATGTGGCACATATATACAATGGAATATTACTCAGCCATAAAAAGAAATGAAATGGAGGTATTTGTAATGAGGTGGATGGAGTTAGAGTCTGTCATACAGAGTGAAGTAAGTCAGAAAGAGAAAAACAAATACAGTATGCTAACACATATATACGGAATCTAAGGAAAAAAAAAAGGCCATGAAGAACCTAGTGGCAAGACGGGAATAAAGACACAGACCTACTAGAGAATAGACTTGAGGATATGGGGAGGGGGTGGGGTGAGATGTGACAGGGTAAGAGAGTGTCATGGACATATATACACTACCAAATGTAAAATAGATAACTAGTGGGAAACAGCTGCATAGCACAGGGAGATCAGCTTGGTGCTTTGTGACCACCTAGAGGGGTGGGATGGGGAGGGTGGGAGGGAGGGAGATGCAAGAGGGAAGAGAAATGGGAACATATTGTATATGTATAACTGATTCACTTTGTTATAAAGCAGAAGCTATCACACCATTGTAAGGCAATTATACTTCAATAATGATGTTAAAAAAAAAAAAAAAAAGGCAGGGAACATAGGAGGATTTTTCTCTGAGCTCTTCGGTGTTAACACAATAGAGATGCCAGCACCTTGTCAATAGATTTATCTAATATACATTTGAAAAACTTCTGTCCTGCCGTAGGAGCCCACCAGATATACCGAGAAAATTTCAGAAAGAGCTCGCCTTGTGTTATGGATGTGCTTCCATGCAAGTGCCAGAACAGGGGAAGTTCAATGAATGTTCGTTGAATGAATGATTATATTAAGAATGAGAGCATGAGAGCTACTGACCCTACAGGATGGCCATTCATATTTTATAACAGAACCTAGGATTGTAAATATGATTATCATCTGGCGGGCTGTATCCTGATTAGGTTAATGTAGTCTTGGCAACAGTGGTTTGAAGATTGAGCTTGTTCTAAACATGCAGTCAACTGGCAATATGATCCTCAGTAAAAGGTTATTCTGTGATTTTGGATCTCTTCTACAATGTTCTTTAAAAACTTTTCTATTTTAAGTTTTATTACTGTAAGCTTCCTTTATTTTTTCTTGTAAGTGGGTTAGAAATATATTGTAAATAATAAAATAAAGGCACAGGCAGAATAAAGAAACACTGACTTTTACATAGTGAAATGATTACTACTGTCAAGCTAATTAGCATATCATCTCATCTCCTCACATGGTTACCATTTTTTTTAAATGATGAGAGTGCCTGAAATCTACTCTCTTGGCAAATTCCAGTATTCAATGCTGTATTATTATTAACTATAGTCATCATGCTGTACTTTAGATCTCTAGACTTATTCATCCTATAGAACTGCAATTTTGATCAACATCTCCCCATTTCCCCCACCTCCCCTCTATCCCTGGTAACCGGGGTTCTACTCTTTGCTTCTACAAATTCGACTTTTTAAGATTCCATATAAGTGAGATTATGCAGTTTTTTCTTTCTGTGTCTGGCTTATTTTACCTACTAGCATATTGTACTATACATAAACACATATGATTATACATATATACACACACATATATAGTATCAAATCATGTTGTACAACTTAAATATATACAATTTTTGTTAAAAAAGATATTTGTATCTTATGATTCCACTTACATGAAAAATTAGAAAGAGCAAAACTCTAATGACAAAAAGCAGACCACTGGTTGCCAGGGCCAGGAAGTAGAGGAAGGGATTGACTACAAAGGAGTATGAGTGAACATTTGAGGGTGATGGAAAAGTTCAATATTATGATTGTGGTGGTGGTGACACTACTGTATTTATACCTTTAAGGCTATACACACAAAATTAGTCACTTTTGCTACGTGTTAATTCTACACCAGTAAGGCTGATTTAAAAAGTGAAAAACAAAACACACAAATAAATAAATACATCTTTGTTGTTTGGAAAAAAAATACTGCCAGTTGAGGTTGGCACCTGAGGAGAATCTCATGGTAGGAACCTCCTGGTCGAGCTGGACTCTCCGGCTGTCACCACCCCCTTGGGATTATTTGCTGTCCCCATTATAGCCACCAGGGGTGTCCTTTAACTTTCTGGTCCAAATTTAGAGAAAGGACCTTGCTCTGGTTTTGCTATAGCTTAAGTGAGATGTGGTAGAATATTTTTTCTATATCTATTACCAAAAAATCAGGAATAAAAAGAGAAACAATCATAGAAGAACACTATGAATCTTCTAAATAACCCAGTTTGCACTTTGCTCTCTCCATCAGAGATTGGCAAACTTTCTGTAAAGGGCTAGGTAGTAAAATAGTTTAGGCTTGTAGGCCATACTGTCTCTATTGCAACTGCTGATCTCTGCAGTTGTAGAGTGTAAACAGCCATTAAAAATGTGTAAAGAAACCATGTTCCAATGAAGTTTTAGAAAAGCAGGCAGGGCCAAGTTTGGCCTATAGGCTGTAGTTGGCTAAACCCTTCTCTAGATGGTCAGATCTGGTCCATTCCCATGGGCAAAATAAGCTCTTGACAAGTTCTCTACCTAAGTAGCTCCATCCCATGAGAGCTTCCCTTTGGACATCTGCATCCCTCAGCTTCCAGGTGGATGAGAAAGGTTAAGGATGATGATCTACTGAGGGTCTTTTTCCTTTTTTCCCTGAGGTCCTGCCTCTTCCCTGGTTCAATGACATCAAACCTTACCTGTCCCTTCAGGGACTACTCACCCTCTACAGTCTAAAGTGGGTCCTTCCTTTGTAAGTCTTTGCAAAATCATAATCTTGTCAGAAAATGATGCAAGAATTGCAACATCATTCTAAGATGCAGACTCATCTAGTTAGGAACCAGAGACTTGTTTTCTCATGAATTTTTTAGAAGCATAATACAATTACGCTCGTTACTATTAGATCTGTTGTTTATTCAAGGCAGAGCATGCACATATGGACACGTATTTGCTTTGGGTTTCTCGGTGAATCCTGCATAATGCAGAAATAGTTTACTGCTCAGGTCAGAAGCATGTATCAGTACAGAGGGCTTAAAGGGGCTGGATTAAGGTTGGGAGGTATGTATGTCACTTCCATATATATTCTACCTACGTTCTCACATCAGCTGTTATTGGGACTTTCATACAAAAAAGTTACCGCTAAAAAGATCAAGCCTTTAGCAGAACAAATCAAAATCCCAGTTTGCTTCTGCCATCACTCCAAGTCAAAACCTTGGGTTAGTTTGGGAAGAGAGCCCCTGACTCCTCTTTGTTCTTCTCGAAGTTAAGAGTGATGTGACTGTGGTGATACCCAGACAACTTCCAGTGAGGTTCTTGCAGCCAGTGTATGTATCCCAATCTTATTCCAGACAAGCAAGCATTGGCTTAGCTCATTGAGGACTGTGTGACCCATGTCATTTCTTAGATCTGCACAGCAGATGTGATCTTGTGGATTTGAGCATCCCACGTCATCTGGCTCTGCGCATCTGATGCTCCCACTTCCCTTTGACATATCTCCATCATTGTGATTTCTTTTTTGGCACTTCCTTTCTCTCTGGAACTTCAAGATGCTCCAAGCTCATCTGCTATATTTATTGCCCCAGTCCATGGATCAGCCATTTCCTTTCCATTCCAAGGAGAACCTGGTTCCTTTTACTGGAGAATATGGGTGCATTCCATAACATCTGGATGCAAGGTGTGGCAAATAGTATTTTTCATCTAGGATTAAAAATAGGTGGGTTCCCTCTTAAGACCTTTTTTTGAGCCCTGCCTTTCTAACACCATTGTTCAGGGTGGAGGTTGGTGGCAGGAAGAAGCTATGTATTCACAAGTTTTCAAGAGTTTCCCGAGAGGCACCATCAATGTTAAGAAAAGGCCTTTGCCACTGGAAAATTTCTCATAACTATTTATGAATGAAGAAGAAGGAAGAACAGTAACCCTGGAATCCCCACAATCTGCTCCTAGCCCAGACCCTTGAGATTAGCAGGGTCCCAGGTGTGATGGTGGATCATGCAAGCTGCTTCATGAGATAAATTAGACTTGCAGTCTTTAAGCTGAAGTACTGAGTGCAGCCTGCCAGGGTTTTGTATATTAGTATCTGTCGTGTGCTTTTTGTACACTAGAGGGTGTAGATTGGGGCGAATGATTGGAGTTAACCTCCTGATTTGCTGGTTAGTATGGTGATTCTTTATAGGAATGAAAGGAATAAGGGTGTAATAATATTATGGAAAAGAACTCGGTGATTATTTCATGTGAGATAAATGGGAAAGGGGAGAATGAAAAACAGAAGAGTTTTCCGGTTAAAAGTTATTGGTGATACTTTAATAAAAATGGGGACATTAGGTATCGATGCAGGAGTCTACAAGAAGGTTGGAAATGTGCATCTGAAACTCAGAAAAGATCTGGGTGAATGGATTCAGGATCCATTTTTACAGATGTCATAATGAATTATTTTCTTCCACGGGTCTGACATGTACCTTGAAAATTGTAGTATGTGTGCTGGAAATAGTAGTATATGGATGGATTTTACTTCCAAAGGGATAAATGAGTTGAATATGAAGATACTTCAAAGAACAAAACTCAATTGATTCACTCATGTCCTTTTAGAATATATGAATGTTAAAATCAAGATCTAAATAGCAACAACAAAAAAGATTGGTTCAACAAACTGCCAGACTACAAAGTTATGAGCATGTGCTCTATGCTAATGTGAGAACTGCTGTGATTATAGGAGCTGTTAGTAAATTGCATGTTTCAAAAAAGTATAAATTACTTTTGCTTGAGAAATGTGAAAGTTATTTCAGGGTTATATTTGTATTTTGTTTGTAAGTTACTTTTCTTGAGATATGTAGCTCTTCATTTGCGGTTGTATTTGTATTTCCCTAACAGATAGTCGTAGCTGGCACTTAATAACTGTTAAGTATCAGCCCTTCTGGTTAAGTTGAACGAATTAACCGCTGTCGTTATATCTCTGCTGATTGTTCATGCCAGTTAAACTCACTATGAAATGGAAGGGACCAAGTGAATTCTTCTCTGTGTCCTATGTTTGAAATATTGGAAGTCAGCCTTAATATAAATCTAGAAAAGGGGAATAATTGAAAAGTTAAGTTAGAAACTATACTCCTTCTAAAGGAGATTTAAAATCAAGTCATACATTCACAGGAAGGAAGCTTAAAGATGGCTTACATTTTTCTGTAAGGTATCCCTGAATAGCATCGGGGATGAGGTGTAGAGTTTATTAAGCCTACTAGACCCACAATGCAGGACGACTGAGTGGTCTTTATTCTTTTGCTGCCTATCAGCACCATTTCTGTCATGCCCTTTTCTGAATGTTGGTCATGACGCAGAGAAGTGACAAACATTTGGCTATTGCTTTCTTCTCCTGGACACGTGGCGGACGTAGCCCAATGGTCCTTGTAACTCTGATCCCCTTTGTCGACTCAGAATTCTGCTAGACAAGTGATCCAAACGATCGTAATGACAGTACATGTTATAACCTGTCAGCTGTCTTTGCAAAAGAAGAAACAAAAACTCGTTAAGAATACTAATAGATTTGGAAACCTCAGCTGGATATATTAATGACAGGAGTGTTCAAGAACCCGGTGAGTTCCCAGTGCAAACATTTGCTGATTGTAGCTTTGATTCAATTACTGTAATTTGTCTTTCTGCTATTAAGTCCTCCTCTTTAAATATCAGCACGTTAGAATTGAAAGTTCATTGGGTTGTGGCCAAAATCTTGTTAATCAACTTTGTATCATTGCCATTTTAGGCAGGGTTGTGTCCAAATCAGCTTTTGTTATGCTGCCTTCTGGTGCAGGTGCAGTGAGTTGGCCTTAAATAAGGCCACATCTTAAGCTCCTGGACAAAATTAACCAGAATCTCCCAGTACTTTAATTACACTTTGTACATCAATGAAATTGTGTACCCCCCAAAAGTAGAGAGGACAAAAATGGCAACTTGGCAGTGTTCCCCACTCTGCGGACTTAATGCCCCTTTCCCCAGCCCCAAATTAATGATGTGCTCCGGCTCTGACTGGGACAGGCTTGAGGCACAGTGCCACAGGGATCTAGAAGGTTCTGTCTTTCCAAATGTGAATCAGTGTTAATCTGAGGTCTGATGACCTGGCTTTCAGTCTTTGGTCTTGGTCTTGCCTTTCATCAGCTTTTACAGTGCCTCACTTTTCTTATCTATAAAATAAAAGAATGTAATAAAAAGTATCTAAAACATATGATTTTACTCTCTGAGTTCCTTCTACCTTATTTCTCCCGCTCTCTCTTTAAATAGACCTTAAGCTCTGAACTGCACAGAACCGGCCCAGGCTTTAAACTGAGGGGGGATATGAAGCCTCTCCATGCCCTTCCTTCATGTTCATTACAACATAACTGACATTGATTTAATTTTTTTTTCCACCTTTAAGCACTGCTGAAAGATATGGATACCCATATACAAAGAAGAGGCAAACAGGAAAAAGTAAATTTTCTAAAATCTGAGAAAAGGGCATGAACAAAATATTTACAGAAGAATAAACATACACGTTTATTATACACGTGTATGTGAATAAACATACACATTATACACGTGAGCAGACACGTGGGAATGTGTTGAAGCTCCGCGGTCATCAGGGTAACACCAATTCGTAATACCCCGTTCCAAGCAACAAAATAACATATATTTAAAGAAAATAGTGGTAATACTTAATACTGATGAGACAGGGGTGAGATTTACTTGTTCTACCCAGTGTTTGTTAGTTTGCTTCCCTTTGTGGGTCTGTTATTATTCAAGAGGTTTTTTTGGCTGGAATGTAAAGGACTGTGATGGAAGCTACCCCTCTTTTGTCTGATGGTGCTATGCAAACACAATGAGAACACATGGCCTTTCTTTCACGCAGGACCAAACACTTTGAAAAAATCAATTCGAAGCATCAGCAATGTCAAGTTTATATACATTTAAAATAAAGCAATGATTGCTCAGATTTCTCTCATTTCTATAGTTGGCTGTGAAATATACCTTTTCAGTTAGATCTTGAGTTGTTTCTTTAATATTTTTAAATATAATGTTTATTGTAAAAATGTTGAAAGAAGAGTCCGTGTCACACAATTGCTAACCCTTTGATAAATTTCATTTCATCCTTTAAGTATTTATATATGCTTATTTGCCTAGTTTATTCAAGTGATTAAGAAACATGTACTGATCATGGACAATGTGCTACACACTGTAAGAAGGACTGAATAGTATATGTGTGTGTGCACGTGCTGCTATCAAGTGACTTACAGTTTTGTTGCACAGAAATATAATGCAGAAAGTCTTATTTGGAGAATAATTTTATATACATATAAAACATAGTATATATAATAAATATATATGTTATCTTGCTTTCACAATATAATGAGCATTTCCCCCTTCATTAAAATTTTTGTGACAGTATCATTTAAAGGTTATATATTTCATAGTGTGAGTGTTTTTTATTTTATTTAGATATTTCCCTGATGATAAATACGTAGGTTCTTTAGTTTTATTTTTAGAAATTGTTAAGTAACAAAATGTTGGTGCTTATATTGTTCTTTGTTTCTGTGTGTTTTAGGATACATTTCTAATGGGGGAATTTATGTGTCAAAAGCTCAGAAAATTTCAAGATTTAATACAACCGATTAATTACTTTCCAGAAAGGCTGTGGAAATTTCCACTCTTGTCATAGAGTATATGAGAGTGACAATCATACCACTTCCTGCCAACATTCTGTTATTTAAGAAAATTATTGCTAACATGTTTGTTGAAAATGATAACTCCTTGTTTTGGTTTACATTCCCTTGTTAGTAAGTTTGTATATTTCAGATGTGTACACACATATATAAATACATAAATTTATATTATGCATATATGTATACATAAAACTTTGTGTTTAATTTTAATAAATTATTAGTTAATGCTTTTTGCTTAAACTTTTTTTTTTTTTTAAGAATTTCACTTTTATTTATTTATTTATTTATTTTTGGCTGTGTTGGGTCTTCGTTTCTGTGCGAGGGCTTTCTCTACTTGTGGCAAGCGGGGGCCACTCTTCATCGCGGTGCGCGGGCCTCTCACTATCGCGGCCTCCCCTGTTGCGGAGCACAGGCTCCAGACGCGCAGGCTCGGTAGTCGTGGCTCACGGGCTTAGTTGCTCCGCGGCATGTGGGATCTTCCCAGACCAGGGCTCGAACCCGTGTCCCCTGCATTGGCAGGCGGATTCTCAACCACTGCGCCACCAGGGAAGCCCCTGCTTAAACTTTTTAGAATCTAATTTTTTTGACCTGTAAGAGTTTAAAATATATTAATCCACTATAATTGTTATGATAACTATTTTTCCAATTTGGTTTGCCCTGCAATATATTTATGTTTGCTTTTTATGAGCTATAGATATTTTAATTTTTTTTATTTTGGTGGAATGATTTTGTGACTTGAAAGCATTGTGACATCCAGATATCACTTCCTCATGGTTTTAATATTTTACAGTTTTTTTAAATAGATATGGAATTTATTCTGATGTGTTTATGACGTGTGTAGAACATTGATTTTTTTTTCTCAATAGTAAATTTTTCTAACACCTTTTGTTGACTAGTACGTCACCTTTTTTAATTTAACACTTTAAAATAATTTTTGAACAATTCTAATAGCTTTTGCTATATACTAAATAATATTTTCAGGATATTTTGATGAAATATGATGCCACATAGAAAGAAATGAAAATACTGAGACTTGAAGAAGCTAGATAAATTTATAATTCATAGATCGCTTTTGTCTATTTCTATGTTAATTCTCTTGCCACTTGTATTTATAGACAAATATAATTATTGGATAATTAATTTTTTATTAAGAAACATCAGTATATTTACTTTAATCAAAGGAAAAGAAAATGTTCCTACTTTAAATTGTTTTTTAATAGTTTTCTCTCTCCTCTCAGATAGAAAGACATTCAATGCTGAATTTTCACCCTTTTTGTCTTTATAAGTGTCATAGTTTATCAGTATCATTTGTAAAGGCTTCAAATGCATGTGCATCTAATTATTCCAACCAGCCATTTGAGGTATTGCTCAAGTGATGATTTTATGGATTGGAAAGTGTTTTGTATTTGAGTTTGCAATTAGATGAATATCATAAATGGTGCTACCAATAAAACATTGTCCTGAAAAAAAATTAGGCAGGAATCATCACAATACATAATA
Source organism: Eschrichtius robustus (assembly GCF_028021215.1). Taxonomy (NCBI): domain Eukaryota; kingdom Metazoa; phylum Chordata; class Mammalia; order Artiodactyla; family Eschrichtiidae; genus Eschrichtius; species Eschrichtius robustus. The sequence continues at coordinate 51,400,351 of NC_090841.1, forward strand.
TATTTGAATTTGCTATTTTTGCTTATCAGTAGCAACTCTGGACCATTCCTGTGCAACCTCTCTATCTTTTCAGAATCCAAAATTTAATGGGGAAGGGGAGCACTTGCCTATCAAGTTACAGTTTTTCTTTGCATAGAACTCTGATAAGCAAAAATAGTCAAATTAAATAGTTGATTTGGAATAACTTGGGGTGAAGAGAGTAGGTGTTTTAGAATGTAAGTGAAGTCAAAAGACGGAAAAACCCCAGATGGGAAGGAAGCCTGAGGGTGACCAGGGCACCGTCCTGTCAGAGGGACGCACTTTTCTTCAGTGTGCCTAATAAAATATACTTCAGCGTTTAGAAATGAAACACAAAAATACCACTATGCAAATTTTCTCATTTTTTTATTCTCTCCAAAATTGAGTTTAAAAGGTCTAAAAAGGAGAGCTCTAGAGACTGCTAGATAGAAACAACACGGAGATTCCTGCCCTCATATAATGCTGAATTTGGAGAAGTGTACGATCTAAGCAATGCACAATTGACTAAAGCAATTCAATCCACGAGACTTATTTTAGAATGTGGTTTTGGGATCTGTGGACCATAAGTTTTTCCACTTTTCTAAGTTGCGATTTCTTTCAGATCCAACTAATGTTTTCTATTGGGCATATCAGGAAGTAAAGAGAGGAAATTAGCAGCAAAGCTGTTTGGTTTCCTAACTCCTTTTGTCAATAATAGCACCAACACTGACACCAACAAAATGATTCATTGCACGCTTATTATGTAGCAGGCACCATTCTAAACACTTTAGATATATTAACTAGTGTAATCCTTATCACTACCCTAAGAAGTAGTTACAATTATTATTTTCATTTGACATAGGAGAAACTGAGGCCCAGAGAGGTTAAGTAACTAGTCCAGGGTAATGCAGCTAACAGATAGAATATAATCTAGTTAAACAAAAACCTGAAAACTTCCATTAAAATATAGAATATCTAAAGAAGAAACATATAATACTGAGAAAATAGTTTTTGAATCAAATGTTTGTAAGGACCCCAGTTGGCCAATTTTAAGTCTCCTGGTTGTAGTTCCTAACCACTGAATAGTGATTTTTTTGATTAGGGTGGGAATGGGGGCGGGAAGTGATAATGATGGTTAGTGAGAGATCTCAAGGATCTGAAAACCTATAGATGAATATTCTCTCAGCAGGTAGGAAGCCCATCATCAAGTGTGGGAAAGTAAATTTTAATGCATTAAATGAAACAGTAACTTTTGATATTGAGTGTTTTAAAAATATCTAATTTTTATTTTTATTTTTGGATTGAGGAAATATCTCATGTTGCTGTCAGTTTCCTGATGACTTGAAACAAATTAACTTCCTTTTGTAATGATGCTTAATTGAAGAGGCAATATATTTTATATTTTTTCCATCTGTTGACATTTGGTTATTGCCATCACTCCCATACTGCATTTTTAGAAACTACTTTTTCTCTTTTTGATACTTAAGAGAAATTGTATTTGCCCACATCCCCACCTTGTGACCAGAAAAAAGGAGAAACAAATATAAAATATTTATCTAAACTCAAGTTTGGAGAAAGTAATTCAGTTTCTTAGAGATGGAGAAAGATTTTCTTCACTGGCTAATATTACACAGTGCTATATAATTCTATAAAAGATTTGGCAATATATTCATAATGAGGCTTTCATGTTTTCTAGCACAAACAAAAAAGAGTTCTCTTCAATGGAGCCTCATTTTTCTTTTTCTTTTTCTTTTCTTTTCTTCCTTTCTTTTTTTAACAAGGATTTTCTTGGTCTTCAGAAATTCAGTCTGAAGATCAGGTTTCATGTGGTAGGAGGTGAAGTTCATACCACCAAGCACAGCATTCTGTGCAGATAGACCATGTGCTGTATGTTGTCAAGTCCATAAAATAGTAATGGTTATTATATCACTCTTGAATTTTATTCTGTTAAGAATATGATTATTAAGTAAAATGTGAATTAATTTTAGATAGTTCCATAAGGTACACATCAATCAAAATTAGGATTATAGCTTTTTATTCTATATATTTCTCTATTTAAATACAAACTTGTTAAAATTCAGGCAATGTTTACTTATAAAGTACAGTTTATTTTACTTTTCCACTTCACTCCCATCCACTCCCTATCCTAGATGTAACCACTGGTAAAATTTAGCATGTATTCTAGAACTTTTTCATAGCATATAGATATAGGTATAGATGAAAAAACTGATATAGCTGTATAGTTCTAGGATTTTAAAAGAATACGAGGTCACAACATACCTGTCTTTCTGTACATTGTGTTTTTTTACTTAAATATGTCTTGATGATATTTGCTAATATATATTTTAAGTGCTAGTTTTTCTCTTTAAGAATTGCCATTGTTGCTTAAATCACCCCGTACTAGAGTGGGCGTCTCTCTACACACAGTCCTTGTTGAGATACAGAGAAGCATAAATTCAAATGGAAGCACCAGCCAAATCAGAGCTTCAGAGCACCAAAGAGACTTTGAAGCCTAGTCTCTATGGTTATGTATTCTTGTTTCATATTGTAGTAATCATTATTTCTTTCTCTTCACATCCTCTGAAATCATAATGCGTTTTCTGTCCTATATTCTCCCAAATATGTTCCATAAGATATTTAGTCAGTCATCCCAGGCAGCAGGGATTTTATGATGCTCCTCATTCTGTGAGAGGACTTTCACAAATCCCAAATCATTTGTTAGTATTTACCTTCCGAAGTCCTCTCTCATTTCCGGAAGGCAACTCAATTCATGATAAACTTTGTACTTTCACCTCAGGCCTGATGCATTTTCTTTTTTTTCTTTGAAGGAGATCCAGGGTTATCACTTGCATACTTTTGTTATCCAGCAGTGTCGACACTGTTTGCTAGAACACAAAGTCAATAGCAGAAAAAGAGACTACAGCTGAGTAAACACTTGTTGCAGAATATCCTCAACAGCGGATAAAATGGTAGAGCGGTCTTGGCTGAGGCATCGATAATTTTGGCTGGGATTCTCAGTAGAATGTGTTTCACCAGTTCTCATTGACTGAGGACTCAGGCATGGAAAAATACAAATATATATTTACTGACACATACATATTATTTACTGTAAAGGGTTATGATGTAGACATATCACATGCACATACTTATATATTATGTGTAAGTAAAATACTTCAAAGATAAGATTGAAACAGATAAATGTTGTGTGGCCATGGTCAGTGTATTACACATGCATATACATTTTTGTGTGCACATGTGGAAATGTTTAAAGCATAGATTTCTAAGAGTGGAAATGCTGAGTAAAAGATTATGAGGGATTTACCAGGTTGGTTCTGAAAACTGAAACCAATCTTTTCAATGCTTGGTCCACTACTTCTTCTGCATATCACACCAACAACATTCCTGTCAAATCATTCAGCTCTTCAGGGGACACATAAGAAGTGTACAATTAGAATCTTACCTTCAAGGGTATTATCATCTACCTGGGAAAGGTAAAAATTTTACATTTCAAAAATTTAGATAAAAAGTATTATCTTAGGTGTATTGAGTATAAAATTATAACCTAAATTTAAGGGTGTGAAAAATCTTAGAACCAAAGGGTTCTAAGATCAAAGAAGACTTCTGTTCAAGGATATTAAAATTATAAATGTGTTGTTATAGACCAACTCTCTGTAACTGAGACTACCTGCAAAATCCAGACAAAATTAAAGAAAAATGTCTATCAAAAAGTTTTAGAGAGCTACCAAGTCAGCAAGGACTTGAGGGGCCAAGAGGCCAAAGGAAGAATAAGGTAAAGCAAAATAGACATTTGGTACCAGTTTTCTCTTTAAATCATTTGCCCATTCTAATGGAGGTCACTGAGATGCTTAGAAGTTGAGAAAATCTTCTGTCAGTCTTGGGGGGGTTATAGGATTCGAAACTGGAGTCCAGGGACTATCAAGAAGGAAGGTCCTAGTATATACTTGAGGCTTTCACTTAATATTGGTGAAGGACTATACCCTTGGAATAAGTGAATTTTTATAAAGAACAGCCTTCACAAAGCCTGAAGCTTTGCTTTGAAGCAGCTCAATACCAGATGGACTAAAGCTTAGACCGTAACTTCCTGCCAGAGGGCTCATCCAGAGATACAAATTAACTCTATGACCTTTCAAATGAAATACCTGCCTTTTAATCACAAATTGGCAATCAGGAGAGGAAATGAGATTACATGATCAAAAAACTATGGAAAAATAAATAGAAAACAGACATAGATCCACAGGAAATCCAGACACGAAAGTCAATGAACAAGGACTTTAAGATAACCGTGCTCTCCAGTTACTGTGGTTACCACCGTTCACTAGAGCAGGGACGCAAGCTTACTTGGCCGATTTCACTAGTTCCTGCTACCTGCCAGTGATCTCTTTCAGGCCACTTGAGTTTACTTCCTTTGCTTTAGGTGCTGTTTTCTGTATGTGAATTGCCGTTTCTTCCTTGTGTGCATGTTTATAAACTTGCACCTGAAGACACATTTCTGAAAATTTCCTATTTATACTCTCCCCTGCCCAATTCTTCATTTCCCAGCACTCTCGAATGAGCTTTTTTCCTGAAAACTATAATCACCTTTCTCCTTATTAACAGTAAAGAATCAGCAGAGACCTTAAGGGAGATGTGAAAGTCATTTTAACTGGAAAGAGCCTTGAGTATTTTTTGCCAAGTTTGTGTGTCCCACATGAAGCTAGACAAAAGTAGAGACTGGGGATCCCAGACACTTTTCAAGTTTATTTTTCTTGGTAATAACTGTCTCATTTGGACAGTGAAGTTCAGTCCTGTAACAGAGTGGAGAATTAGAGCAGGTGACCTTTCTTCTGTAGGCCATGGCGTTGGACACTTTCCCTGCTCTTCGGAACCCTCCTCCAGTGAAGGAGTTTAGGGCTTCAGTTGAGGATTTAAGATGCCTGCTGGTGACTGGTTGAGTCGTCTCCTCTAGCAGAGCATCATGTAGCTCCTACTTACACAAGAACTATAGACAACTGAGGTTTATTTTAAAGTGTCCATGATCTGCAGAGAATTCCTTATTTGGCAGTCTGCTGGTAGGAAGGGGGTATCTAAGGTCACCTTTGTAAGAAACCATGTAGATGTAGTTGACAGACATTTTTACTGTCTATCTAATGGGGTTTCCCCTCTTTGTCTGGTATCAACAATGCCCCACCTCCGTTCCTGTTCCCTTATGACTCTAGTGAAGCAGTCAATAAAGATACATTGTCTTTATGGCCAAAGGGATGGACTTATGATCCAGGGCTGGCCAAAGCTGGGTCAGAGTCCCCTATTATACATACACTGTCCCCTCCCCCCCCCCCCCCCCCCCCCCACACACACACACCACTGAAGCAGAGCCTCCTCTGATGTGTGGAACAATGAAAAAGCTCATCAAATCCGAAGCAGCTCCAGCACAGTTGAAGTAGAATTGGATTCTAGGGTCTTTACCACAATTTTACTAACTTTGTATGTCAGGTGTTTGAAAAATATTACACATATTCTTTATAAGCATAATGTTAAAAGTTATTTCCTCTGTCCTTTCTAAAGAAGGGGAATCTGCAATAAAAATGGAGCTCAGGAAATGTATCATCTTTTCAGGATGCCTTAAAGTTCTGTATCAAACAGTGGATTACTTTATGTTACAGGGGTTTATGCTTTTGAAAATTATAACAGGGATTATTTTAAATATGTTTTTGAAGCATTAACATATTTACTGATTTTCTCGTATATTAGCTATTGTATACTATTTATGTAATGCGAATGTACCTTTACAAAATAGAAATATATATTTACTTTTACATATTAATTCTTATATAGCATTTAAAAGAATTGTAGCTGCATTTTTTCAGAAATATTGGATACTTGAAAAGTTCACCATTATACTGGACTTTTTCCCATTATTTGGAAGTAAAGGAATTTTACTGTACTATATTTTACTAATGTTTATCTTTTTTTAGCTTTTGAGATTGGATGTTTTAACACCAGAGGAAATCTCTCCTATGTACACAGCACTTGAAAATGTTATCTTGACTGAAGTGAGTTAATCTGAAAGTGTGAAACATTAACGTTAATTATTCATTTATTGTCAAGATCAAGACAAGGTATGTTTATTTACAACACAGGAGGGCCATCCTATTCAAAAATATTTTGTGTCAAAGGTTATTTAATCCACCTGGCATTACTGGAAACACACCAAACAATATTTTCCTATATTCATTCTTCCTTTTTTCACATTTCTTTCTTGCCCAGAAGCATCTCTGAGTGCACCTGACCCTTTGCACCTGTGTTGATCACAAGATGTTCTTACAAAGGAGTCCCCTTTTCCTTTTGACTACAAATATACACCTTCATACTAGAAGTTAATTAAACACAACGAAGAATATAAAAGAGAACAGAGAGTAAATAATTTATTTTGTTTCTTGTAATCCTGCTCTCACACCCTAATATTATGAGAATAAGACATTTTGCCATTTTAAGCCCAAGACACATCCAAAAATCCTCTGAGCAGCTGGAACTCAGACTCTTTTTGTAATAATATTTCTTTTCATCAGAAATATTTTAGAGGAATTCTTTGTCTTTGCCTACATTGTTATACTACTGTCCTGCTGCTTCTAACTATCTCTAGTGCCCCATTTAGAAACTGAAAAAATATATGACTGTCATTTTTAGATGGGGTACGTTTTTGACAGGAAACAGTTATTTTTTTTTAAACATCTTTATTGGAGTATAATTGCTTTACAATGGTGTGTTAGTTTCTGCTGTATAACAAAGTGAATCAGCTATACGTATACATATATCCCCGTATCTCCTCCCTCTTGTGTCTCCCTCCCACCCTCCCTATCCCACCCCTCTAGGTGGTCACAAACACCCAGCTGATCTCCCTGTGCTATGCGGCTGCTTCCCACTAGCTATCTATTTTCCATTTGGTAGTGTATATATGTCCATGCCACTCTCTCCCTTCATCCCAGCTTACCCTTCCCCCTCCCCGTGTCCTCAAGTCCATTCTCTACGTCTGCGTCTTTATTGACAGGAAGCAGTTATGATCTGATGGCAGGATGTCCCATGAGCATAGCAACAGCATGATGTGATTTGATTATTGCTTCCCCCACACACCTGGGATGTGTTGTGCAAATAGTCGATGTCCAATAATAACTCGTTCATTAATTTATGAAATAATTATTTAACTGGCATAAATTCCCAAACATGTTCCATATGTCGATGTCGTCAGCTAAATAAAATGCCATTTATACTTTAGAAAAATGAAGTCAACTGTTGCCAACACCTCACGTTTGCAAGGTGATGATGAACCAAATTTGTCATTTTAGTTTTTCCCTGGTGAGTTTCTAGATCATGCTATTTTTGGCTTTGCAATTTTATACATTCTATAAACCTCTCTACTTTGTTCTTGAGTTATTGATGACTCCATTTGGGGGAAATTTTCATGTGCTCTTAGCCTTTTACAAATGTAATAAATAAGCCCTTACTTTTAGGACCTTTCAAATCAAAACAACAATGGAGCAGAAAGGGAGTCTTCAAAAGTCTTTCTTTATTTAAGGAATAATTACGGAGAATGTTTTCTATTTCTACAATGTGTTGAAATAGTCTTTTTTCCCACTGATCGTAATACATTTTTCAACATTATCTGAGGTCTCTAATACCGGTTTTCACCATCTGAAAACAGTAGCATTTTCTTCATCATTAAAAGGGAAGTGAATGGCCCCTTCATTTATTCAGGGACTATTATCCGTCAGCTTTACATTCCAGAATCAGGAAGTCAGCCAAAGAGACTTCTGAGAGGCCGAAATAGAACAAGTTCATGTGAGACCTACAGAATAATGATGAGAGAGAGAGAACAAGAAGGCTGAAGGCTAGCACAGTGATAGAAGTAGGAGTGACAGCTGGGATTTTGACAGTGAGGAAGGAGATAGAAAACTATGAAAGTAAACACCTCAACAACGCACCTGTCAGAAATAATTTGAAATTGGGACAAATGAACTTAAACCTCTAAAAGCAATAGAGAACATCAACCTGTTACACAGTAACTGATAATTACAATGATATCTGCAGTCACTAAAAGAGATTTACTGTTTGAAAAGTAAATAGAAGTTTAAACTATTCAGTATGGTAGGATTATTATATTTAACTCATTTAGAAATGTTTCTATCAAATTTGGCTTATTTATAATAATCCCCCCCAAACATATTTTAGTATTTACATGGACATGTTGGATGATATACAATCTCTATTCTTTACATGCATAACTTAACCCAAAAGAAATAGATTTTCAGGGGCCAGTGACGAAGAGGAACTTGGAAAGGAGAATAGGAAGAAACTCTGAATCTAGACTGTTCTGTAGGGCTTAGGGGAACACTGTAGATTTTTGCAATCAAGGGACTTGAGTTGTAATGGCTACATGGAAGTGGGGGTGGGGAAGGCCCCTATAAAAGGGGAGTTTGAATTAAAACCTTCACAAATTCTAGAATTGTTAAAGGATTACATCACAGTGAAGTACCTCTGCTACTGGCCAAGGAGGATGACAGGCAAGTTTGCTTGTCTTGTACTTTGAAGGGATTAAAAAAAATCTACTGTGATAATCTGTCACGCTAGTCTTGTCCTTACATGGATTTGGACTTGGAATTCATCTACCTATGTGATCTTAGCTAAAAATAAAAATTAATATTTAAAAATGGTTCTTGATTGGCAATACTCATGGGACACCTAGTTCTCTCTGGAGAACTCACTCCAACTCAGGTCTCCCAAGTTTCCCATGGATGAAATTTCATCAAACATGAATTTACAATTAAAAATAAAAATACAAAAGGAAACAATGATCAATTAGCTATAGTCATTGGAGACAAAAAGGAGCATATTTAGAATACAAAGAACTTCAAGCAATGTGTATAACTGGATATCAATTATGACATAATTATGCTTAAAATAATGAAAATGACCATAAATTTAATTTAAAAAAAACATGAAACAGAAAAAAGATACCAGCAGAAGACCTCCAGATTTGCAAAAGAATAATATACACTTTTTGAAATTTGGCATAGTTTTTAAAAATTTGACACAATTACCAAGAGTGAACAAATGGTCACATGTAGAACTCTGTACTCCCAAATTAGAGAATATACACATTTTTTTCTGAAGAACACATGAAACTTTTGCAAAAAAATTGAACACATTGTAGGTTTATAGAACAAGTTTCAATAAATTTCAAATAATTTGGATCAGATAAGCAAAATTCTTTAACTACGATGCAATTATAGTAGAAGGAAGACTAAAGGCTAATGGAAAGTAAGTGAACTTCCAAATGGGGAGAGACAGGAAGACAAAGCTAGTGGCATAAGAGAGGGTTTGCTTTCTTATTCATACTTGCTTCACGTCACTACTATTCAGTTTATGACTGCTCACATAAGGGCTCTTGAAAAGTTAACAACACTTTTTGAATGACTCCTTTTTTTCTGATATAATGATGTTTTCACCCAAAATAATAATAAGTTAATATAAGAAAAGATATTTCAGCATTATGGTTTCCAAAATGCAGTCATCACTACTCTGTAACTGTCTTTAGCTACAGAATCTCACGTGAAAAAAAAGTTGAATTTGTACCATGTTTGGGTGACCTGTCCTGAAAACGTTATGTTTTGAGGATTTAACTTAGCAACAGGGTATTGGTCCAATGATCCCCCTAGTGAGGAAAGTATTGTTTTAAAAATAAATTTATTTATTTATTTATTTTTGGCTGCGTTGGATCTTCGTTGCTGCGCGTGGGCTTTCTCTAGTCGCAGCGAGCGGGGGCTACTCTTTCATTGCGGCACACAGACTTCTCATGCAGTGGCTTCTCTTGTTGCAGAGCGTGGGCTCTAGGCGCGCGGGCTTCAGTAGTTGTGGCACACGGGCTCAGTAGTTGTGGCTCGTGGGCTCTAGAGCGCAGGCTCAGTAGTTGTGGCTCACGGGCTTAGTTGCTCCGGGGCATGTGGGAATCTTCCTGGACCAGGGATCAAACCATTGTCCCCTGCATTGGCAGGTGGATTCTTAACCACTGCGCCACCTGAGGAAAGTATTAATTGATATAACAGAATGATATTTCCCTTGTTGTATGTTCTTATACTACTTACTTTCCCTACTGTTTTATTAATTAATGTAATGTTGAATGTTTCCCTCAAGTTCTAGGAACACAATCACATAAATGGCAAATGAATATATTTTTGTCTTTTTCTTTCCTGCATAAAGTTTATTTTTGCTTCATGTCCTACTGTACTGTTCATTGCTTCCAAACAATATTAAATAATAGTGATACTAAGTATTATTACTTGATTGATGGATTTAATGATCATGTTTCTTGTCAAGCAATTTCAGGAATAGCTTGATATTCTCAGTTTAGTATCAGTTGTCTTTTGACTTTTACTTCAATTTAGTCAACATTGGCAGTTTACTTTTTAGTAAACCATTCACCGTATGGTGACAATTTTAAAACATTTTATTTTCGTTATGTTTTCTGTTCCATTATAATATTAGTTTGTGGATTTTGTTTTTCTTCTTGATGATTCATTTATAGTTTTGGTATTTTATTAAATTTTCAAAGAAGTAGCTCTTAGATTTTTTAATCCCACTGTGTAATGTGTGTATTTCTGTTGTAATTTTTAGTAATTCTTTAGTAACTCCCCAGTTTCCAACAGGATTGATTCTTTATATTTTTATAAAATTTAAAATTGGAAGCTGAATTTATTGTATTCTTTCTTACTCCCCAACAATAAACACATATAATTCAAGGCATTTATCTTTGAACATAGCATTGTCCACTTACCTAGTCTTTTGATATATTGTGTTCTTATTTTTATTGATTTAGAGAAATAACTGGTGGTATTTTTTCTTGCAGTATTTTTCCTTGATTCAGAGTCATTTAGGAGACTGCTTTTTAATTTAGAAGATGCTGTATTTTTGTGGTTGAAATTGATATTATTAGTTTATGTTCTTGTTAAATTGTAATCGGATAATGTGGCCAGTAAACTTCTGCCTTTTGAACTCATTACCTAAAATATGTGTCAATCCAGCATAATGGAGTAGTTAGATTTCCAAGAAAATCCCCATTACCAACAATCATGTCATAAAAATCCAATTGTTCCTTTAAGAATTAGGTTATAGGCTTGAGACTTTCAGACTCAAAATAATATAGCTATTTTTTTCTTGAAGCAATTAAAAAAATAAAGTTTGTATTAATCCACCTGTGTTTGAAACCTAAAACTTTTCTCCTGTCGAGAAAAATCTAGTTTCTAATCTACAACCATGTCATAAAAAAGACCAGTGGGTATAATGCAAATAAAATTTCTTAATTAATCAATTGTATACTATTCAATTCAGGTTATGAATTGTGCTATGGAGAAAAACTACTAATTCCATTATACAACCAATTATGGTGAATACAGTGGGTTAAGAGATTATAATACTATTATTTATGGTTTATGACTATATCAGAAAAATGCAAAGTTTTTTTTTTTTTTAGGAACAGAACAATCTTATTTTTAGCCAAGCCTTTGTTGAACAATCTGGATTAGTGAAGATGGGCTCAATTTATCATCTGAAGGGAGATGAAGGGATTAAAGAAGGGCTGAAGGATGTGGTGCACAGAAGGATGTGGTGAATTTGGGGTCCATGGCTTCATAGTGTTCAGAAAGTAGTGAAAGAAGTAAACATATAAGCAAAACCTTATCAAAATATGAGAAACATTCAATAATACACAACCCAAGTGCAGTGAAAACATGAAGGAGGTAATATTTAGAATAATTATAATAATGCCAGAATAATTATAAAATGGTTACCTTTGAATTACAATTGTATTACGTCATAAATAGAATTTTGATATGCATAATTTTTTTCTAGTAAGGGTAATTCTGTAAAAAATTTAAAGACATCTTTTTTCTTCTCATAATGCACTGTCTACATGTATAATGCATACAACTAGGCCCATAAAATTATTATTGGTTATATTTGTTGTAGAAATGTATAATGGATTGTTATTTAAAATATTTAGAAATAGAAAAATATTTTATAATACATTTATGACATTTCGGATGTATTGTTACAAACTCTAGAGTTAGCTAAATAACTGCTTCCTAATGTAGGCCCTTTTGAGGAGTTTAAGATTCTGCATTTTCCTGTGTTGCTTTATTCAGATTTTACCATTTAGTCATTATCTGTGTTGCCTTGGATACCATATCATTCGTAAAGCCTCTGTACTATGTTGAAAAGTGTTTCACTTTAAGATTGTCATTTTGCGGAAGGCTTTTTTTCCCCTCTTTGTTTGTTCTGTACTTTGAAATAAAACACAATGAATTATAGGTTATTTTCAAGGAACCCTAGGATTTCCTAGCTTTTAGACATTATAGTAGTCACCTGAAATCTGTAATCAGTGGGGTAAATCACAGTCTTGGTCTTTCTGGTGTTAGACCATAAACACTTTCCACTTTGTTGAAGCATTTATGACCTGCTATCATTTTCTAATAATTTTTCCCTTCTAGATAAAATTTTAAATGTCTTAGTATAATTTTAAGTTTCTAGGTTGAATTCTGTTAATATTTTTCTGAACATTTGAAGAAATTGAACTACCTAATTATGAGGCACTTTGCTATTTTCTTACCTGAAATTTAACTAGCTGTGAGAAAAATTAACAAAATACTGATTTTATATATAAAGCAAAGTGACTTGTAACATGTCATACTTGTAATGTTCATCTTTTACCACAAAATGTCTCATTCTAGTATAAAACATTATCATGGTTGTTTGGCAGGTTGCTATAATATATGTATAATTATAATATATAATATATGTATATATTAACATACATATATAAATATATACATATATGTATGTATATATATGTGTATCTTTTTTGATGAGGAATTTAGTTGTCAGATTCATCATTTAATACAGTATTAAAGGATGTAGGAACCATCTTGGACAACAGTTATATATGACTTTTTCTTCCCATCCTTAAATATTTTGCATGTTCACTTCTAAGTCATTTCGTGAAGACACGTAAGTAGCCCTTCCATTAGTTCTATCAAAGGCAGTTACAAGTAATAATTTGGGGGTTATGAAATATTGACACTTCAAAAAAATCTTTAAGGAGCAACGTCCTTAGGTCATCTGAGAAGTATCAATAAGAGCATGACCTTCAATATTTTCTACTTAGCCTTTCAAATCCAAGTTCCTTATTCCATTGCTGCTAAGTATAATTTGAGGACCAGCAGAACTGGCGTAACCTGGGATCTTGTGACCAGAAGTGTAGAGTCTCAGGCCATACCCCAGACCTCCTGGATTATTGTCTTCACTTAGACAAGGTTTCCAGGTATGTTGCATGTACATTAAAATTTGAGAAACATTGGTTTATTTGGTAGTCTTCAATAAGGTATCATCCCTGAAAGAGAAAATAAAATAAACAAGGGCCAGTCTCTTATGTATCACATACAAATACTTTTTTTCATTATTTATTTATACTTGTTTTACATAGAAACACTAATTTTTGAATATTCTTGGAAAATAAAACCAAGACATTTGTGGGTAGATTCTTTAGAGTCTGATAATTTCAACCCTTGGATCATCTGGGAATTGGCATCTCCTGATTACTTTTTTCTTTGAGCATTGGTCATATTTTCCTGGATCTTTATATATTCAGAAAGTTGGATTCCAACCTAAACATTTAATATATTATGCTGTGGACTCTGGGTTCTGCTAAAATTCTCTGTGCTGTGTGTGTGTGTGTGTGTGTGTGTGTGTGTGTGTGTGTGTGTGTGTGTTGTGTTTTGTCCTAGTAGGCAACCAACTTGGTTAGGTTCAGAACACATCCTTTCTAGCTTTCTGTGGGCAGTGGTCCCAATATAAATCCAGTTCCGAAAGCCTTTGCATGCTGTTTGGGTCTGTACTCTACTCAGGGCTTAGTCTGGGACTTGGGCATTGGTTTATATTACAGATCAGTTCTCAAAGATCTTGGTCTCTTACTTTGCATCTGTTCTGTAAGTGTGGCGTGAGGATAAGCCCAAGACTTGTGCCAGTTCATGGAGAGAAGTAGGCAATCCTCTTCACCAGCTCTATCCTTTCCAGAATTTTCTCTATGCTCTCCAGTTCCCAGGGACTCCTTTTCCCTGCCCTCTGGCTAGAAAGCTGCAGAATTTTATGCAGAATTTTTGTTTATTCAACTTTCTTGCAGTTTTGTATGACTTTTACCCTCAGGGAAAAATGGCAAGAAAAAGAAAATAGGAGGAGTTTCCTCCACAGTCTTGGGAACACTGGGTCTCTTGGTTTCTCTGGCCACAAAGACTTTTCTCTTGAGATTTTAGGTGTCCGTGTTCCTGCAATGGCAATGCAGCTTTGTGAATGGGGCAGGCTTTAGGCAGAGCTGAGGGAAGGAAGAATAAAAAAAACAAACAAGCAAACAAAAACATGGGGGGATTATCCCTACACTCTCTGATTCACAGAGGTCCTCTTTTGTCAAAGGAGAATTTCTTTCAGAATTTTTGCCATCTTCACATGCTGTGCAGTTTTGCGCTTCAAGAAATAAAGGAGAGAAACAGAGAGAGAGAGAGAGAGAGTGGGGGGGAAATGCTGTAAACTCACCTTTGATACAGGTTGTTTTTTTTTTTTTTCTTTTTTTTAACCATGTTTATTGGAGTATAATTGCTTTACAATGCTGTGCTAGTTTCTGCTGTATAACAAAGTGAATCAGCTATACGTATACATATATCCCCATATTCCCTCCCTCTTGAGCCTCCCTCCCACCCTCCCTATCCCACCCCTCTAGGTGGTCACAAAGCACCGAGCTGATCTCCCTGTGCTATGCGGCTGCTCCCCACTAGCTATCTATTTTACATTTGGTAGTGTATATATATGTCAATGCCACTCTCTCACTTCATCCCAGCTTACCCTTCCCCCTCCCTGTGTCCTCCATTCAGGTCGTTCTTTAAATTTTTGCTTACCTTCCCAATTCTCCTGCTACTGTGTAATTTTCAGAGCCCCATGTAGTTGCTTTTTGTATAGTGTCCAGAGCTTTTAGTTGTAAACATTGGGAGAGATTAGATTTAGTGGACTTACTCCTTCTTAACTGAAACCAGAAGTCCATGAGAAAGTTTAAAATTCCTGATTAATTCATTTAACAGATATGAGTGTATATGTAAATAGATATAAGTTTATATATGTATATATATAAATAGATATATAAATTCATATCTACTTATGTAACTTTGTTGGCAGTTATTCTAATATTTTTAGGCTTCCAAATTTTTTGTTGAGATGTCAACTCTAAGACTTCTTAGTATTCCTTTGAAGAAAATGTATCTCTTTTTCTCCATCAGTTTGACTATTATGTACTGTATTTTTTTTATTATCCTGTTTGGATTTCATAGTGTTTCGTACATCTGTGCCCTTTGTCTTTTTTACTTTTGGAAAATTCTCAGAAAATTACCTCTTCAAAACTGGCTTCTGGTCTGTACACTCTCTCTTTCTCCTCTCCTTTCTAGATGCCAATTTCATGTATGTTAGATCTAATCTCCTTATCCCACTGTCTTTTAAGCTCATTTATCCTTTCTATTTTTGTATCTACACTTTCTTTGAGTTTCAGAATGGGCTTTTAAAATGATCTGTCTTCCACTGCTGAAGGTGATCTGGTTATGACATCAGAGTACCCACTAGCTCACCATTTGTATCTCTCAACTATACTTGCTTTTTATAGTAAGTTCCTGACATTGGACAATAGATTCTTCAGGATACTGATGAGTCTTGTATCGTGGGGAACTTATAAGAGAAATGTTATTGGGACAAGTATAGCCTTTACTGTTGTAGTTAATCTTAAGGTCACAAGTGATAATCACCCTCTTCTTTCACTACCCATTTTATATTTCCCTTACTCTTTGCTGGCATCTCTGTTGTTACAAGAGGTCTGAGCCCCTGTTCACTATTCTTGCCTCAGGCTGTGGCTGCTGTACTTGTCTATTCACTATTAAAATGGAGTAGGAGAGGATGAAGAGATAGCCCAATGCATCACCTGAGCATTAAGCCTATTCTTGTTTGCTCTCTTTGTGAAATAAAAGTCCTACCTTCTCCTGACAGTAAGGGTTAATTACCTCTGTGAGTGTAGCGACTCTTTTGGCGACTCCTTGTTTGGCGATCTTTAAGCATGAGAAAGTTGAAATTACCAGGCAATAGTCATAGCTTAAATATTGACGGGACTCTGCATAGATACAGAGAACAAACAGGTGGATGCCAGAGCGGAGGTGGATGGGGGAATGAGAGAAATAGATGAAAGATATTAAGAGGTACAAACTTCCAGTTACAAAATAAGTGAGTCACGGGAATGAAACGTGCAGTGTTTGGAAAATAGTCAATGATAATGCAATGTCTTTTTATGGTGACATATGGTAACTAAACTTATCATGATGATCATTTTGAAATGTATAGAAATATCAAATCACTATGTTGTGCACCTGAACTAACTAGTGTTGCAGGTCAATTATGCTTCAAAAACAAATAAATAAACAAACTCAAAGAAAAAGAGATCAGATTTGTGTTACCAAAGGTGGAGGAGTGGGGGGGAGAGGGAATTGGATGAAACTGGCTAAAAGGTACAAACATCCAGTCGTAAGATAAAAAAGTACTAGGAATATAACATTCAAAATGATTAATATAATTAATGCTGCTGTATGTTATATGTGAAAGTTTTTAAGAGAGTAGATCCTAAAAGTTCTCATCACAAGGAAAATTGTTTTTTCTTTTTCTTTTACTTTGTATCTACAGGAGATTGTGGTAATCATTTCTTGATGTATATAAATCAAATCATTATGCTATAGACCTTAAACTTATACACTGCTTTATATCAATTATATCTCAATAAAACTGGAAGAAAAAAATGATCTGTCTTTCAGATCACCACCAATCTTCTATTAATCTGTGTTTAGTCTGCTGGGAATTTCATCTATTGAGTTCTTATTTTCAGTAGTTTATTTTTATGTTCAATAATTTTCATTTAATTTAAAAAAAAATTATAGATCTTTGATACAAATTTCCTTGTTCTTATTTATCTTCTTAAATGTATTTATTGCAGCTACTTAAAAATCTATATGTCTAATAGTCTAATATCTAATTACTCCAATAACTGAATAACTTCTTAGACTCTTTCTATTATCTTTCTCTTCTTCTTCATCCAATAACTTGGTGCTCTGGTAATTTTTTATTGAATGCCAGCCAAATTTATAAAAGTTGGAAGGGCTTTGGATGATGCTTTATCTGTAAATCATTTCCTCCTTTTGGTTTTGATGGAGAAGTGAATTGATTCAGTCTTGATTTTCAGTACTTGTAAGGCTTGGTATATTTGTGATTTATGAATACTTTAGGGTACTGTCCTTTATGAGTTCCAGCTTCAAGCTGGAGTATTTACTTAGGTCATTCAACCTTGGTAGACCCTGACTGTCAGTATTATTTACCCCCAATCTATGATACTGCTGACTGCTTTCTTTTCAGTTTTTTCAATTTCTGCTTTTAAAATAAGGAGAAAAATAGTACGGAATGTTGTTCCTAGGTCAGTGAGTTTCCCTTTTATCTTCATCAGGTAGCTATCCTGGCTGTCATGGTAGCTTCCTGATGTTTCAGACAGATGGTTTTATATTTCATCTAACTCTTTTTATTCTTGGTGTAAGGATTTGTCCAGACAAGTTGGTCTGTCTCTGCCAGAAGAGGAAATCCTATGAAGGAGTTTTTTCTGGTAGTTTCATTGTCATGTCTTGCTCTATAATAAACATATTAGTGGAGACATACATATATGGATAGATATGTAAATGTCTATGGACTTTTGCATGTTCGTGTCATTGATGTATTTTATGTTCTAATGCCAAAATGCGTTACCTTCTTTTCAACTTTTTATATACACTTCACTCCCTAAGAATTTAATAAACCACTCACCATAGAAACACTTGTTGCTTTAGCATCTCTTCCTTAGGATCCTCAAAATCATATTCTTCCACATGAGCCGGGCAATTGACTGAAATACACAAAGTCTTCTGGACACAGTGGAGCAACTAATGTTTAAAGGTTGTCCACGTGAGAGATATTTATTACCCATAAAAATTCCTTTGATTTACCCTAGTGACTATACCCAATATTTATTTCTTGTAATAACTCCATTAGTTTTATAGATCCTGATTCCTTCTTAGACATCTTTTTTGCTCGTCACTTTCCATTGGTCTGTAATTAGCATCAGCTTGTTTCCACAACATCACATTATTTCTTCTCAACCAAAATATGTTGACTGAAAAAAATGTGTTGGGGCAACCATCTGCATCTCTACAATTTTGATCTTCTTAGCCGTGTACCATACTGGCAGGGGTACCAAACATTCTGACATTCTATTTTATTCAAGCCTATCTTATTTATGATTCAACCAATCACAAAATCTTTGTGAGGTCAAAGCCAGGCAAAGATTTTA
Source organism: Eschrichtius robustus (assembly GCF_028021215.1). Taxonomy (NCBI): domain Eukaryota; kingdom Metazoa; phylum Chordata; class Mammalia; order Artiodactyla; family Eschrichtiidae; genus Eschrichtius; species Eschrichtius robustus. The sequence continues at coordinate 51,418,835 of NC_090841.1, forward strand.
CCCAGAAAGATACCCTACACCTGGCCACCATTGCAGCTAGTCAGATATTTTTAAATCAGGGATTTAATTCAATTATTTTTTCCTTAAATATTTTGACATTAGGAGAGATGGGCAGTAGAATCTCACCTATGTTTTATTTTTTCCCCAACTTTATTGAGGTATGACTGACAAATAAAATTGTACATATTTAGGTTGCACAATGTGATTTTTTAAGGTGTATAGTGTGACAATTTAACATACGTATACATAGTGAAATTATTACCATCAAGTTACTTAACACATCCACTATCTTATATAATTACATTTTTTTTTTTTGTGGTGAGAACACTTAAGATCTCCTCTCTTAGCAATCCCTATCAAAATTCCAAAGGCATTTGTCACAAAAGTAGAAAAAACAATCCTAAAATTTTTATGAAACCACAGAAGACCTCGGACAGCAAAAAAGTCTCATCTATATTTTAGAAAGAAGCAATGGTCATAATATATAATTAGACCTGTTATAATTTCAGAAAATTTCCCAAGTTTTTGTCGATATAAGATAAAATTAAATTGGAGAAATGAACATAATGATGGTGTAGTTTTCAAATGATATACATCATATACTGAAGTAAATGCATTAAGTATATTGAAAGTGTGCCAAATATACAAAAATTAGTAACAACTGCACTTATATGTGTCAGAGTTATAATTTTTTATAGGAGTAGCCTTTATGGTTATTTTCTCCAATGGTTATTTTTGATTTTGTGTCTCCTACTCACAGCTGTGTCATTGTCATTTGGAATCAGTACGTAAACTTAGTGTATATTTGTGCTTGTGATGACAGAATAAATCTGTCATCAGCATTTACTTTGTTAGGCAAATGTCACTGTCTCATTGTTGAGAATGACACATAATGGATCTCTGAGTTTCATTCCTTTTGAAGGCCACTGTTTGGAGAAAATATGTTTAGTGACATTTATTGTGGCAAGAAAAACTTTGAAGTGATTCGCAAGCTTTGTGTCAACTAGACTGGTTTGGGAATTGAAGAATCTATGGAAAGAGAGAAGAAAAGCTTTAGTAGAAGAAGGGCTCCTGGGAAAACAATTGCAGAAATGTTGGAGGACAGAATTATGTATTGATTATTAGTCCTCTGGCCAGATCCATCATTCAGATGGGTCTAAGCCCCAGGGAGAGAGGGACCATGAGTAGACAGTAAAAGAGTGGTTGGTATATATAACCCTAATGAAAACTGGAAGTGCAAGGTGGTATTTTGTGACAACATGTGAAAGCTAAGGTGCTGTGACTAGAAGAGAATTCTAGAAGGTATTCTCAAATGAGCAGGCAGCTTTAATGCCATGAGATGCTGTCACGCACATTAGGAGAAGGCGACATTTATGGTAGGAAATAGTACAATGGTGAACAGTGCCTTCACTTGATCTCAAGGTCCATACCAAGAAAATGAACTTGGAGCAAAAATGAGGAAAGAAGTAGACTACTTGTGGTTTCCTGGAGCCACAGGCTTGACCTCATTTCCTCGTAGATTGTTACTAGTTAGAACCATTTCAGTGACAAGTGCAAAAACTATTTGTAAATTAGCTCCAGGAAAAGTAGAGGTGTTAGCGGCTCATATAAATGCAGAAAGGCAGGTATGTTTGGCTTCAAGGAAACTCTCAAGGGACTGTGAGAAACTCTGAATCCAGGAACTGAAACAGTTTCTCCTTTTCTACCCCTCTCTACTCCTCTTTATCACTCCCCACATTCTTCTCCCTACTCTTGTATATATAGTGTGTGATTTTTTACATTTTAACAAAATAATCTGCTAATGTTTTTTAAATGAAAAAAAAAACCCCACATATATGTCTTTGTCCTCAGCAGTCCCACTTTTGGGAAGTTACCCCATAGAAAAAAATAAGGAAGTAGATAATAAAAAATATACACACATATACATATAATGTGAGTACGTTAAAAAGTGTGAGGTTTATGCTTTATGTATGCTTTCCTACGCCTAAAAACTGTCCTGGAAGGGTGTGCAGGAACATATCAATAGTGGCTGCTCTGGGAAAGCAGTGTCTTGGCGTGGCCAAGAGGAGAGGGACATTCCTTTTTATGTTTTATAGTTCTGCCGTGCTTAAGTGTACTACCACAGAATCATTTTTCTATTTCTTGTGTAATTTTAAATTGTGAAAAAGAGACCTTACAGAAAACAAAATGAAAAGTGGTTTAAGAAGGGGATAGAATTCATAATTCAAAATCTCACTGCATGAACATTTCTAGGTCAGATTTTGACCAAACATACACTGTATAAATTGGGGATGAATGAGTACCAAAGAGCCTCACTGGCTGTCATAGTGACATTATCTAATAAGTTTCATATTCTCTGTTTGACTAATCAGTTGAAGCTACAGGAGACTTGCCTCTAGCTTGTTTGGGCTTTGGGAAGGGATTGAAAGACAAATTCATGGAGAAACGAATCCATACAGAAATAAAATATGACTGCTGCTGTCCCATTTTTTTTCATCTTCCTTTTTGGCCATTGTTGAAGGATGGCCTTGGTCTATAACCCACAGAGACATCCATGGCTTCCCCAAAGCCTATATTAGCTTATTGTCTTAAAGTGGTAAACCTGGGTGGGATGTAAATGGCTCTGGGGATTGGATGACCTAGTTTCTAGTCCCAGCTCTTCCACTTATGAAATGTCTATCATTTTATCATTTACCAACAACTCTACAGTTTACAAACTGCCCTATTTAATCCTCATAACAACTCTGTGAGAGGCATGGTACTATCACCTGCATTTTAAAGATAAGAGATCTCACTTTAGAAAGCTTAAACTATTTGCCCAGGGTGAGAACAGTTTATAATTGGAATTGTAAGAGCAATGACACAAATTTAGGTTTGTAGACTCCAAGCCCAAAGGCTGTTTTAAGATACCATTGTCTAGCAAATCCTGACATTTATAAACATTTAGGCAAAATAATACACATATTAAAAAATAACAGGGTGGATATGTAAGATATTGATATAAACAAAAAATAAGATACAGATCAAAGTAGAATTTAAGACAAATATACAAAATGGGACAGAGGATAAGACACTGAAAGAAGTCCTGATTTTTCTTTTTTTACAAATAATATTAATTCTTGAATAAAGAAGTATTCTTTATTAAGAATGGAAGGCTGCCTTCCTAACTTGAGAATATAAAAAATCATAAGCTATTATTGTATTTAAAATGAAACACTGAAAGCATTTTAATTAAACTCATACAGAAGACAATGGTTTTTGCCATGGCTGCTGTTGACAAAGTCCTGGAAAGTCTTGATGAGTGATTTTCAACTCAGCACTCAGCTGTCTTTGTGCCCTCTCATCATCTGTGGAGCTTTTACAAATACCAGTGCTTGGGTCCAAACACCAAAATCCTGATTAAATTGATCTTGAGAACTGATACTGGTAAGCCCCTAAGGTATGCAGTGAAGAGGACACCAGGCAGAGAAGCATTGTGGAACTTTTTTCTCACCTTTTTTGGGGGAAGATACTGACTGACTATAAGATAAAATTGGAGTCATAATGTCATGGAAATACCTTTCATTTGTATAGTATATATACATCAATTTTAAAACATTTCAGTCAACATTATCACATTTTATTCCTACTACAATCTTAAGAGTTTGGTTTTTAATTATGCTCTATTTTCACACATATTGGCAATTGCCACCAGTAACTCCCTTTTCACCAAACCTATTTAAAAATTGTTTGGTACTATTGTTATGGAGGTGTAAGGCTCAGCTGAGGGGATGAAATATATTCATATATAACAGTAATGCTACCCTCTAGTGTTAGAGCAGAGCAACCAATTTAAAAAGATAAAACAAAAAAGTTGGCTATAATTAGCTATGAAAAATTAGAAATGACAGGTTGCAAGATGATTTGAGGGATAGAATTTTATTTCCCTATCTTATAGTTTTAAATTTAATATTACCGTTACTCACTGCCTGGAAACCACAGAGACACTGCCAAAGCATTAGGTTAGGACAAATGATAAGACTTCGTAAGAGGACAGGTAATAGGGCTGCAGAACTGAGAAATACAAAGAACTTGGGAAAAAAGGAAATCTAAAAGGTGCTACAGATGTCAAACATGATCTCCCTGCAGCAACTGTAAAATGGCTATAATGGAAGAAAAATGTCAAAGTGGGTGTAAGTGTAAAGAGCTTGGCAATTTCAATTCACCAATTAAGACTTCGAGGAAAACACCAGAGTATTAACTTTCTTTCATCAACACCATGATCCTCTAAATTGTAAGGAGAAATTATCTAAAATGTATGTGGAAAAGAACAAGTATAGCAGGACATTGCCAGCCTGGATCTTATCCCTTTGAGGCTCATAGAACTGAATTTGTTCTGAAGAACATTGAACCAGTAAAAACTCACTTCGCTCTCATTCCAGTAGACTATAAATCTGTTGCCACGTCTAGGCATCTCCATATCAAGGTATTTAAAGGATTCAAGTGAGTTGAACTGGTGTTGCCTGTAGGCTCCAAAAGTTTTAAGTGGCATTGATAGGGAGAAGGAGGAACCCAAATCTAAGTCAAAACTTTAATGGATATTGTAAAACAAGAGACAGGGAGAAATTACTTCCAAGATCTGTAAGTAATAATGCCCTTGTTGGTTTTGAACAAGATTTATTGTTTGCATAGAGATGCCTCAGTTTCTAATACAGTGGATGCCAGCAATGAAGATAATCAGTGGGATTCAAGGAGAGGCACTGGAATATGAAATTCAGGGAATAATGATTTACATGACTTTGAAATAGTGATTTCTAAGTTCTAAGGTTGAAGATTGCTATAAAACCTTTATGGTAGATACATTTTTACATTTTTTCCTTCTTGCTGTATGTTGATATTTTATTGAAATAGCAGTGTATATTATAATTCATTCTTTTTTGTGTTGTCTGCTGCATATTAATATTAAAAGAAATAAGAAATATTAGCTTTTAGTGCATCAAGTGGCATAAGTTAAAAATCTTAGTAATCTGCTTCCTGTCTCTATGGAGACCTATTCTTGATGTTTCATATAAATGAAATCCTGCAGTATATGAACTTTTGTGTCTGAGTTCTTTCATTTAGCATAATATTTTCGAGGTTCATCCATGTTGTAGCATATATCAGTACTTTATTTCTTTTTGTGGCTTAATATTCCTTTGTAAAAAACGTGATTTAAACTATCAATATATTATGATGAAAATCACTTACTCTTGTTTTTTAAATAAATTTATTTATATTTTATTTATTTTTGGCTGCATTGGGTCTTCGTTGCTGCGTGCGGGCTTTCTGTAGTTGCGGCGAGCGGGGGCTACTCTTCGTTGCCGTGCGCGGGCTTCTTATTATGGTGGCTTCTCTTGTTGTGGAGCACGGGCTCTAGGCACGCGGACTTCAGTGGTTGTGACGTGAGGGCTCAGTAGTTGTGGCTCGCAGGCTCTAGAGAGCAGGTTCAGTAGTTGTGGCGCACAGGCTTAGTTGCTCGGCAGCATGTGGGATCTTCCCGGACCAGGGATCGAACCAGTGTCCCCTGCATTGGCAGGCGGATTCTTAACCACTGCACCACCAGGGAAGTCCCACTTACTCTTTTTTTTTTCCAGAAAATTACTTTATATTTATTATAAACACTTGGACAGAGAGAATCCCATAAGAAAGTTTGAGATATTTTGGTATAAATTGAAAGAACCTAGAAGGCCAAGATGTCAGACAAAAAACTCAAGGTAGGAAAATCCTTTAGAACATGACGTTTTCAAAGACTGAAAACAAAATTGCTGTTTTTTTTGTGTACTCTCTTGGAAGCCTGCCAATTTTTCTTTCTTAATAGGTGTTTTTAGTCACTTAATATATATATTTTTTCAGTTTTGTTCTTTGGCTGCTCAGATAGTCCCCTGTAGAATTTCCGTAGTGGTGGGACTTTTGGTCTCTACCTGAAGCTCCACATGCTGGAATTATGAAAACAGAGATCACAAGCAAGAAATCAGTATGTAGTTTCTAAAATTAACTAAGGCTGTAGCACAAAGATACATAGTTAAGATTTCTTTAAAATAACAAATAAAACCTAAATGAAACAAGGCCAAGTTTCTTGGAAAATCATAATTTCAAAGTGCAGATTCATATGGAGAAATGCCTTGCTGTTACTCAAACCAATAAAATTAACTGGTGGGAGAAATATGAGTTGCAGTTTTCAATGCTGGTATAAAACAGATACTTATTAAAAGTTCTGTAGGTTGTAATGAACTTACAGTAATATTTTGAGAATAAGAATCAGCCAGGAATAAGCACTCAAATCACTTGACTCAAATAAATAATCTATGAAAGGGAATTCTTCTACTATACAGAAGCAGGTTAATATTAATAGACTGTATGTTGCTGTATTATAAGGAAATGGTTGTCCCCTTCCCTGAACCACACAAAGGAAATATCGATGAATCTCCTAATAGGTATTTGACTTTTTGACTTGTTCAAGCAGTGGTCCATCTGGGGTGAAAGTGATGAGTAAGGAAGTAAGGAGAGGAGCCTAAATACGTAATTTCATCTTCTGTATCAAGAATAGAATAGATGCTTTCCTCTTTCCTTTCGAATCACTAGTTCCACACACATTTATTCTGATCACTCCCAAAGAGAAGCACCTAATAAAATAGGCTTCATTTCAAGATTTCTCGTAAGTGTTTTCTGTTGACCTAACATCGTTAAACATTGTAAAAAGATTTTACGGTAATAATTCTCAGTGCTATAAATCAAATATAAAACATTATCTTTGCCTTCCTTACATTCAGAGAAATTGAACATAATTTTTTGTTCTGCCGTAGCCCAAACCCGTGCATACTTTATTTATCTGATGGACAAAAAACAGCCATTCCCGGCAGTGGACTTTAATTGCAATATGCTACATGTCAGTAGCATTTGGAAAATGCAGTTTATCAAAGATAACTTGTATAAAGACATCTTGAAAGTGACAAAAATGATCAATCAAATTTCAAAAGCTGAGAATGTGAGAAATACTAATGGGCATTAGTGTTGATTTTTATCTTTTCCATTTATCATTTTGGCTAAGCTTTCTGGTAATTTTTTAACGTGAGTAACGGGAAGGATATCCGGGGGGCGGGGAACTGACACTGGTTACTAGGAGATTTTTAAAAATCTCTCTTTGTGTGTGGGTGTGTGCACACATGTGCTCCTTGGTAGAACTGGGAAAGAGGTTAGTTTCATGAAATTCAGAACGATTTTATTCCACTATTTTGAAATGTAATTATGGTATAGTGAGTGAAAGTGGTTTAGAGTCCATAATATTGTAATTTCCTCTTTACAATATCCTGGGAACTGTCATTGACTCTCTCCTTGGACCATCAACTGAAAAGGGGATAATCAGCACGCCAAATGAGCCCATTCTGTTATTGGGCAATCCTAAATGATGGTATTTTTAGGTTCTTTCATATTTCATCTTCATTTTGATTTTTAGAGCATCAAGAACAAATAGTCTCCTGCTTGATAGTCTCACATATTTGAAACAACTATTGTATCTCCCTGTGGGCCTCTCTTCTACCCAATAGAGTTCCTAATTCCTTCAATTGTTTCTCTTAATCAAAGATACCCATACCTCTCATCATCCCAATAAAATTTCTCAAACCATATTCTACTTTGTTACATATAGAATGATAAAAATTGAAAATAATGTTCTAATATGGTCTAAGTAGTTCAGCGCAGAGTGAGAGTCTTACCTACCAACCATGATTTGAACTCTAAAATTCAATTCACGTAGCCTAAAATTAAAGCAGCACTCTAGTAGCCATTAAATTGTTGGATCGCATTAAACTTGTGGTCAACAAGTGTTAGTTTAAGTGCCAGAAATCCAGATCTTTCCCCTCTCTCTTTTTCCACTTAGAAGTTTGTCTTGTTTTACACCCACTAGCATGACTACTATCAAAGAATAGAAAATAACAGGTGTTCTTGAAGATGCACCGTTATGCACTGTTGCTGGGAGTGTAAAATGGTGCAGCCATTATGGAAAACAGTGAAGAAGTTGTTTAAAAAATTAAAAATAGAACTACCATATGACCCAGCCATCTCACTTCTAGGTACATATCCAAAATAATTCAAAGCAAGATTTCAAAGAGATATCTGCACACCCATGTTCATTGTAACATTATTCACAATAGCCAAGAATAGGAAGCAACCCAATATCCATAGATGGATGAATGGAAAAAATAATGAGGTATGTATATACAATGGAATATTATTTAGCCTTAAAAAAAGAAGCATTCTGACACATGTTACAACATGGATGAACCTTGATGACCTTATGCTAAGTCAAATAAAGCTGTCACAACAAGACAATTACTGTATGATTCCACTCATATCCATTATCTATGGTAGTCAAACTCATAAAAACAGAGAGTAGTCTTGGATGAGAAATGGGAAATTAAATGTAGTTAATTTTGCACTCATGTTTTAACTGTTAGAGAAGAATGACATTTTAATTTTGAAAAAGCTTAAAACATATATCCTTTAAAGCTATTACTGAGTTCAAGAACTGTATACTATTAAATAATGAATGACTTGCTTAAAAGAAGAAAATGTAGTCCTACATAAAAAAGAAATAACACACCAAAAATATCTTTGCTCTATCTTGCTACAGTTACTAACTAGTTCCTAGATGATTTTTAAGGGTGTATATAAGATGCTGGGTTTAAAATAACCTATGTGGTGTTCTAACTCTCCATTCTGTATGTTTCTCATTCTTTAAAAAAAATCACAAAGTTTTAACTTTTTATTTTGATATGTGTTTATAGGCTCAACTTTCTTGTCATTAACGTAACATCAAATGTCAATAATAACTGGCTGCTCAGACGATGATGGGATAGGGAGAGTCAGATCCAAAGATTAGTTAAGCAGGTTATCTTCATAATGTTTACCAAGCAGATTAGCTGCTTATTGACTGTGTCTGGTGAAAGTGTTTTTTCCCCAGCTTGCAGATTTTTAGATTGCTGAAAATGAAACTGAGGGTCTTAGAATGTTTGACTTTTGCAGACATTTTTCCTGATGAATTCACTTAGGAACTATAGAGCATCATAGTAACTTAACACATAACATCTTTCTAGTTTACAAAATTAAATCACTTCAGAGCTATAAACCATTGTGTTACTATAATCAGAGTTAGACCTTCCTTACACAGGGAATCATTAAAGCAGCTGAAATTTACGTATGGCCTTCTGTCCAGCACCTAAAGTAACATCAGGGAAGGGGAAAGAATTACATTCTTTTCCATTAGGCAATATAGCCTTGGCCTCTTTATTATACAAAAGGCTCATATAAGTTCAAGAAATTCATACTTAAAATACATAATTGGTTTTTAGTTTTCAAAGAGAATATGAAATTTATTATGCAGGACGCTGATTCAGAAGTTGTAATTAAAAAATGTGGAAGGGCATCTTTTTTTAAAAAACTTTTTATTGTATATTGGAGTTTCTTTTCCCTTTGTATAGAGCATATGATAGGCACACTACCTTGTTTTTCTCCATACAATGAGCAAGTTTTCCTAGTACAATCTACCAAATTACCTGTCATTTCCTCCTTGTTTTGAAGTACCAGCCTTACTATATTTCAAGTCCTCCTGGGCCTAGTCCTGGACTTCGTATTCTGATCTACTTTTAATTTTCTATTTGCCTATTACTGTGGCAGAAAGACACTTACAAAAAATGCTATGGTTCTGACACTTGTGAGTGAATTGAGGGAAGGAGCCAACAGCCAATGCTTATTTACCACCTTTTTGGGGACACATAGTACTCTTTTTTCTTTAAATCATCATGAGGTCCTAGGCAGACACCACAGGCAAGAGGAAAGCCCAAAATAACAGGTAATATGAGGAGACTGACAATTCCTAGGACTTCAAACATTCCAGCCTTGAGACTCATAAATGCGGTTGACTTTAATGACAAAGAATACTTTTCTTGAGGTGTATCTCCAAATGACTTAGTAAATGAGGCTCTTCTTGAATAGATGCAGCTTTCCCACAGTCTCTCAGGTATATACCATGATTTCCATTCCTACCATGATAGCACTAGTTCTCACCCTTATTAGTCCTAACTTGATCTTATTATAATAGCCATTTAAATTATTACTCTAATCACACCTCTTGGCCCCTTTCCACCCTACAAACTGTTATCAGATTGATGTGAAACAAATCTTGGGTGGTTTGGGATATCTTCACTGGATTTCCCTGGGCTAATGTGTACAGACCCAATTCCTTGACCAGTATCCAAATACCCTATGGCCCTAATCAAGTCTTCCCAGCTCATTTCTCAGCACTTGTGTATATCAAATAGTCTTCAGATAAGCTTTGCTTTCTCCAAGCATGCTCTGTGACTTACTACCTCTGGGTTTTAAAAATTCATAGAGTTTTAGAACTGGAAGATGATCTAGCTCAATCCTTACTGTACAGATGTGGAGATTGAGGACAGTGTGATTATAAGTGAAAGGACTTCCACTGACATTTGCATCCCAGACTTAGAGGCCTATGCTATTTCTACCACAGTAAATTTACTTTGCTTGTGCCTTTTCTTCTTCCGCTAATGCTTTCCTTAACAACCCCTCCCTCCCTAATCTTCGGTCAAGATCCTTCCCTTCCTGAAAGGATTAGGTGTTACTCTCCATAAAGCTTTCCCTAATCATCTTAGTTAAAGTGAACTCTTCATTTTCTGATCCAATATGGAACTCTGCACCGCTCTTCATGAACTTGTATTCAGACCTGTACTGTGGTATTTGTGTCGTGTTATCTCCCTTCTCCTAAAATCTATGTGTTTTGCAAGGAGGACCGGGCAAAAGGAGCATCCTTTTGGTCCATAGCACATTGAAATTACTCTAATAATATTTGAGCGAAGGCACAGAAGTGACTGAATAATGATTCACTCAAGAATGATTGACAGCCTATCTTTCCATATTATATGTGTGCTGGGGTATAAGAGAGAGGCCCTGTAATAGTTTGTCTTTTTCCTTGAGCTCAAACTAAACATCCTGAAAGCTTGCCGTGAATTTCCACTTCAGTTATTTGACAACTAATCTTACATCATCATAAAATGAGGGTGGCAACAGCTCGTTGTCATTTTTTCCAAATGTTAAGCTGATCACCCTGCTGTTAGAGGAATCATCAGAAAGAATCTAATGAGAATCAGAGGACTGGAGAATTGTTTGATATTTTTTTTCTTTTTCTTCTTTTCTTACTTTTCCCCGCAAAGCAATGTGTGTGGATGGGTGATGTCAAGGTGTGTTGATGTGAGGCAGCTGATAGAGAGCCAAGAGGGAGAAATGAATATGGAAATCATATACGATTATTAGTTTTTTTCTTTTGTAAACAGAGACTGTATGGTAGTGAACATTAGATGATTATTGGTAAGTAGAAAGTGAAAGTAGTTAAAAGGCATTTATATAATTCTAAGTAAAAATCAATCTGCAAAGAATAAAGTGGTCTCTGGTGTGCTGGCTGGAGGTCCAGAAGAATGCTTCAGGCTGGTACTGAGACAACAGTATCTAGCCCTCTTTTTTTTTTTTTTTTTTTTTTTTTAAGGGGAAAACTGAATTATTTCTGGCTGTATTCAGGCCCCAGTTATTCCGAGAGAAAGGAACAGATGAATTAGTTATTAAGGAAAGATATATTTAGTAATTTAAGAATTTTAACTTGTTAGAATTTGGAGAATGGGTAAAGTATGAATCACTCACTCCCTCATTTATAAGAGGTTGGCACAATGTCAATCAAGACAGAAAACACTATAGCAGGTTTAGTTTCTTTCTGTTTTTCTTATTGGTTGAAATACCATTGATTTAATAGTGAATTTGTTTTGTTGATGGCCACTTAAAAAATTAACGTATTTTAGTGAATCAGTAAAAAAGTACTGTCTTGACCAAAACTTTGTAGATTAAATGGCAGTGCTGCTATCGTAATTTGTTCTAATGTTACATCTTGGAGAAAGAAAAAATAATGAATACTAATGGATTTCTAGATATGTTTGTTTTCTACTCAAAATCAAAAGTTGTTTTCATATCTACATAGTGGAGAAAATTTAAAATTTAAATTAAAAGAAAATGTTGGGTTCAGATTTTCTAAAAGAAACCTTAATTAATCACCAGATTACATTTCCAGGCAGAAAAGTACAATGGCTAAGAGTTTGCTTTAGGGAATTAGATCTTGAATCAACTCCTAATTCTTTATCTAATGTGCTTGAAGTCAGGAAGGCCACTTAATCATTCCAAGACTGTTTACTCATCTATAAAGTGGACATTGAATGGGGTTTTGGTAAGGATTAAACGTAATGTATTATACAAATCATTCAGTATGGTGTCTGAAACATGGTAAGTTCTTAAGAGATGGTACCTTCTGCTAGTGGTAGTTTCACTATCATTGTTGTTGTCACCAGTAGCATTACAATAGTCAAAGCTTAGGACACACAAAAATTAAGGTGATTCATACTGATGTCCTGTCTAGACATGCACCTGGTTCCAGCAATCATTAGAATTATGCATGGACGATCTGTCCAGTTTAATGACCAAATCATACAACATTGTGCACAATTAAATTTCTTGATAACTTCTAAATATATAATCAAATTAGTGCTGTAAATAATAAAATGTCCAGCAGCTACTTTTAGAAATGCAAATCTAATTGTGTTTACTCTCCTGCTTAATGCCCTCTGATGACTTCCCACTGTACTTTGAATACATTCAGATACTTAAAAATACCCTAAAAGGCTCTACAAGATCTGGCTCCTGGCTCTCTCTCTGGCCTCGTTCCTTCCCTTTCCCCCTCTCCCCCACTCACTCTGTTTACCAGATCCACTTGCCTTTTGTTTGATCCTGAACATGCCTACTGTCGTCTCTGTCATGTCACTGTTTTCTTTCCTGGCACTAGTTACTACCCAAAGTTGTATGTCTGTGTTTGTGTAAATATAGTAAATATATATACGTATACAGTAAGTTCTCTACATACAAATGAGTTCTGTTCCGAGAGCACGTTCGTAAGTCCAATTTGTTCGTAAGTCCAACAAAGTTAGCCTAGGTACCCAACTAACACAATCGGCTGTATAGTACTGTACTGTAAGAGGTTTATAGTACTTTTAACACAAATAATATATAATAAACAAACAAACACAAAAAATAAAACATTTTTAATCTTACAGTACAGTACCTTGAAAAGTACAGTAGTACAGTACAACAGCTGGCATACAGGGGCTGGCATTGAGTGAACAGGCAAGAAGAGTTACTGACTGGAGGAGAGAGAGGAGATGATAGAACTGAAGGATCATCAGCAAGCTGCAGTTTCACTCACTCCTGACATTGATTTCACGGGTTCTGGTTCCTTGCTGGATTCAATTCTATCTACCCTCTTGAAAAAATGATCCAGTGATGTCTGGGTAGTAGCTCTTTTTTTCTCATCATAGATGACATCCTGGGCTTGAAATAAAGATACTCTACTACTGTACTCTATACAGTACTGTACAGTAAAGTACACAAAAGCACAACCACTTGTAGAGGATGCACGCACATGACAATGTACGCCAGACAAGTGAACTAACTTACGTGACTGGACATGCCAACTCACATTCGCATCTTTGAAAGTTCACAACTTGAAGGTTTGTATGTAGGGGACTTACTGTATATGCATATGTAGTGACATCTATATATATATTTTATGTATAATCAAATATATATGTTTACTTTTTCCCTGCCTTATGGAATGGGAGCTTTACAAGACCAAAGACGATTGACATAATTCATAATTTTTATGTCTTCAGTGCTAACAACATGGACACATTGCAGGTACTCAAAAAATATTTTGGGAATTAATGAACAAATGCATAAATGAATGAAATGTGCTGAGATCTGGCCAGTTCATTTTTACCTTAAGGTGTACCTTAACCTTAAAAGATCTTCCCCCTCTTTTTTTTTTAAGAAAAACTGTTATTTATAGGAAGTATTTATTTTTCTTTTCTTTATTTTCTATTTAGAAATCTTACTATGCAAATTAACTGTAAGATTTCTGTAGGAAAAGACCTACTTTTGTACATTCTTCTGCATGCTTTTTAAACTCAAAAACCAAATATCTAATAAGTTAATCATGATGCCTTTTCTAAGGTCAAAGTTGTTATGCATGGAGGCCTGGGGACAGGTTCTAACAAAATTTTTCATAAAACTAGTCTCACAATAGCTTGGTAATTCAAGGCACAGAGCCTATTTGTACTTTTCCCTTCTGAAATGCTGGAAGTTTACACTGGATATAGTCTGGAACATAGCAGCAAAACATGCATTTTCATAACTTGTTCCACTTGAGGCATTTTAGAACTTGCTTTTCTCCCTTTTCTATATTGCTGTTTTCAGAGGGTCAAAAGATTCAAAGTTCAAAATAGTGATCTCCTGAGAACTACGGATTTGTCACCATGGCAACAAGCACAGTAAATCCGTAAGCAAGGACAGGAGAAAAGGTTGTCTCCTATCGTTCCACAAGCAAGAAAGGTATCAACAAAACTCTTTCAAAGCAGATATATAATCCTAGTGTGAAGGTGACTAGTATTCGTTGCGGGTCTCATAATATCTGGCATTTTATTCTCCTGACCTAAAAATTGAAACAGTTAAGTAAAAGAATATCAGTTTTGAGAAAACCATTATTTAACTGCTGTAAATTCCAGAGCCATTTATTAATATCAGTTTCTAACCTTAATATACAAACTACTCAAGGTCAGAGTAAGCATAAGCGAAAGTTAATTGCTATTCATCTAATAGAATAGTAAGAGAAATGGAAGAGACATTTAAATTAACAAACAAGAAACATTAGAGGTCAGAACAGTATCTTACAAAGCCGTTTGCATTTGAGAAGTCAGTGAACAAGGCTCTGAAGTATGGGCACCTGGATGGAGAAACTTTACCTCCAGGAATCTTTAAGAAGCCACCTGCTGGTTGGTGTTGGGACCGGGCTGCTTCACAAGGAAGTACTATCCATGGAGAGTTGAGGCATATGACAGGGATGAGGTTGGAATAATTGTCATCAGAGCTCTCAGGAGCACTGATCACATTGTACTGTAATGACTGTTTACATTTTGTCACCCTTGCCTAGATTCTGAGGTCCACGTGGGAGGAGACCTGATATTATTATCTTTCTAATAGTAAATGCCTATTATGCAGTGCCTAGTATTTAGAAGTTGCCAAAAGAATCTCATTGAATGGATGAAAAAACTGACTAAATAAATGAATTCTATCCTGAATTCAGCATTCTGTCCAATTCAGCCCAGTCATCTGTCTTTGATAGTGACCCTCAGGGACAAGTTATTAAAGGATATGGATTTGCCTTTAATGGGACTAACTAGTTCAGGATACCATATAAAAAAGCTTTGTTTTTCTTAACTCTTTTTTTCTGAATCTGACATGCATAAATTAAGCATTATTTTAATTTATTCTTTGAGGTGACAATTGTCAAAGAAAAATTGCACCTGATGGAATTAAGCAGGCAAGGAAGACTTTATTCAAGACTACTGCATTTGGGAGAGAGTCACCTCAACTCCATTGAAACAAAAGACAGGAGAGTTGTTAAGTACCCAGGTTTGCCAGGGGGAAAGCACTGGTCAGTGTGATGAGGCCATCTGTGTTTGCTAATTGACCCTTACTGAAGTTAGGCTCCTACCTTCTCACAGAAACTGGGAGATAGGGGGCTTTATCTTTCTTGATTATCTACCAAAGAGATAATTCCAGGTCCTAGAGAAAGGCATTCCTAGGTTGTAAAACTGGAAAGAGACTGGGAGAAGATTTATACCTTAGAGGGGCAAAAGAAAGAATTTACAGTTGCATGTTTTTAAAGTAAATGCTCCTTAAGGAAAGGGAGATTGGGGGTTTATTGTCAAGGAAAGAAAGGTTGGTTTCTTTTTTCATGAAAAAATTGTTTGTCAATAATGTTCAGGAGGAGAACGAGGATTTAGAAAACAACTGAATTTTATGATTAGAAGGAGACCTTATAGAGAGTAGCCTCAGGTGGGAAAGAGGCAAAAGCCAATTTTCAGGGAAAGTGAGCGGCTGGGATGGAACTGGAAGTAGGAGGAATACACCAAGTGAAATTTTTTAGCAAAATAAAGAAGAGAGGAAAATGATTGCTCAAAGATTGGGGGGAATTTGAACATCTTTGAGGCAACAATGAAGAGGGAGACAGAGGGATCAGTGCTGGGTTACCGGGAAGGAATCATACAAAGATCACATATGGAAGGATTAATCTTAAATGGACAGGGGACACTTCTCTGAGTCAAAAGAAAAGAAAATAAAGTGAAGTAGGTATAGAAATCAGGATTATGTTCTTCCATTTTGTTCCTGACGTAAGTAGCCATATTGAGTTCTTTTACTGGGAAATAATGACATTCTCATTGAAGATACATAAAATGTTTGTTTGCCAAAACATAGGGCTGTGACCTACAAAAATATGTGCAAATAAATAACAATAAATAGAGGACTTAATTTTAAATATTTCTCTTGTATGTGACTTTTGGCTTCCCAAATCCTCTCACCTGACAAATTTTAGAGTGCCATGTAATCTATTAATTGTTGGTTATTGGTTATGACTGCTTCTTTTTTTGGGGGGAGGATTATACTACATTTCTTTTATTTTTTTAAGCTTGCTTTTTAAAAATTTAATTTAATTTAATTAATTTTTTTATACAGCAGGTTCTTATTATTTATCTATTTTCTACAAATTAGTGTATATATGTCAATCCCAATCTCCCAATTCATCCCACTTCCCCCTCCCCCACCGCTTTCCCCCTTTGGTGTTCATATGTTTGTTTTCTACATCTGTGTTTCTATTTCCACCTTGCAAACAGGTTCATCTGTACCGTTTTTCTAGATTCCATATATATGTGTTAACATATGATACTTGTTTTTCTCTTTCTGACTTACTTCACTGTGTATGACAATCTCTAGGTCCATCCCTGTCTCTACAAATGACCCAATTTCATTCCTTTTTATGGCTGAGTAATATTCCATTGTATATATGTACCACATCTTCTTTATCCATTCATCTGTCAGTGGGCATTTAGGTTGCTTCCATGACCTGGCTATTGTAAATAGTGCTGCAATGAACATTGGGGTGCATGTGTCTTTTTAAATTATGGTTTTCTCTGGGTATATGCCCAGTAGTGGGATTGCTGGGTCATATGGTAATTCTGTTTTTGGTTATTATTGCTTTTTGATGTACTGTCACATTTTGGTCATGTCTCTTGTAAGCATTTATTTCAATCTGTATCCAACAAAGCACTCATCATCTCAGTGATAAACTAAGAAACATATTTTTGTAAGTGAATAGCCTAAGCACTTTAAAACTTCTGACAGGTGCCATTTATATTTGGTCTATGCTTTCACTTATGTTCATGAAAATCTCTCTCTACCTCTAACTCTACCTCTGTTTCTCCATCTCCATCACCATCTTCGTTTCCGTCTCTGTCTTAGTTGCTGTCGCCGTTGCCATCGCCATCTCCATCTCCGTCTCCAAGTCCATCCCCATCTCCAACCCCATCTTCATCTCCACCTCCATTTCCATCTCCATCTCTAGGTAGGTTTGGGGCTTGTTAATTTCCAATAAGCATTCAGGCTCTATCTAAAATTCCTTTTATTAAAAAACTAATTGGATTAATTGGAGTTATTAACTGACATTTTTGTCTCCTGGGAAAGTCTCTGACTTGGGGGTCATTGGGGAATTCTATCAAGATGTCACGTATGAAATTTAAGAGGAGAATATAAAATCCCTCCATATATTATGGTTATTGTGGTACTTCCTCAAAGCAGGCAAATGGAGACTCTCAAAAGAATTATATTTTAAATTTTTAATTCTTTTAATCAACTCCCTAAAATAAAGTTTTAGATACCTTAACATACCACTACGTTTCTCTATTAGATAAGTAAACCGAAATGCTTAGGACAGTAGAGATTACATAGGATCTTTTCCTTTGCTTTCAAGATATCTAAAAATGGAATCTGTTTACATAGTATATTGGTAAAAAGCTTATGATAACAAAAATTAGGAATGAAAAATCCCAGAAGGCTACAGATTTAGAGTTCACATACCATCTGCAGTTATTATACTTGTGGTAATTGTGTACATAAAGATACCACATCGGATTTCAAAAGTTCATGTGAAGTATTTACAAAGCCAAGAACAATTCTCTTGTTGCAATTCTTGACTTACACAAATGCACTTCAGAATAGCAGACAAGAGCCCTTGTATCTTCCAGTCATTTAAAGACCACTTTATGAGCCCAAATCAACATGGTTCAATGCTTCTGGTTATTAAGATTTCGTATGGTCGTTTGCCCATATTTGTTAAACAGTTTTGAACTGCTATTTTCTTTTCCTCCTTAAACGGTAGTCTTTGTAAATGAAAAGAAAATCCTGCAGAACATTTTTTTCTTTTGCACTGAAAATTTAAAATGAAAATTGTGACTGTGTTCTGAGCAAGCATTTGAATTACTTTTTCCTAATCATGTGACACTGGCTTTTTGAAAGTATCAACTATCATTTGGCTCTTCATCAAATCATCATCACTACACCTGTTGCCTTAGAATAGAAGGCTGGACATAAGTTTTTATTTATTTCTCCAGTAACTATTTTTAAAAGATGGAGAGCTTGATTTAGTGTTATTTACAATTGAATCTTTATGAAGATTTTAAAAACTCAAATTTTAAAAACGAGTTTAAAATACAAAAGACAATGTGTTGCAGTTGTGGAGAAACTGGAACCTTTGCACACTGTTAGTGGGCATGTAAAATTGTGAGGTCACTATGGAAAACAATATGGAGGTCCCCCAAAAGATTAAAAATAAAACTACCATATGATCCAGCAATCTCACTTTGGGTATTTCTTCAAAAGAATTGAAATTAGGATCCTTGTCTTCACTGTAGCATTATTCACAATAGCCAGTATGTGGAAACAACCTAGCAAATGGGTGGAAAAAGAAAAGGTGGTATATACATACAATGGAATATCATTCAGCCTTAAAAAAAAAGGAAATTTTGCAATGTGTAACAACATGGATGAAACTTGAGCATGTTATGCTAAGGGAAATAAGCCAGTTACAGAAAGACAAACATTGCATCATTCCACTTACATGAGGTATCTAAAATAGTCAAATTCATAGAATCAAAGAGTGGAATGGGAATAAGGAGAGGGGGAAATGAGGTGTTACTAATCCATGGACATAAAGTTTCAGTTAAACAAGAGGAATAAACTCTAGAAATCTGCTGTACAACATTGCACCTACAGTCAACAGTACTGTATTGTACACTTAAAAATTCGTTGAGCGTAAATCTCATGTTAATTGCTCTTACTACAATGAAATAAAATATAAAAAATTAAGTGAATAGAATATTTTACTCCTACTCAGGCTTGAAAGTTTCACATATAGGGCACAAAATGGATTCATTCTCATTGTCCCAATTCCAGAGTTTTGTTAGCTTTTTGTAGTAACTTTTGCATTTTTACGGACAATTAGGTAGAACTGAATTTTCCTTTGCCATTAAATTGTCATTTCACTTCCCAAGTAAAGAATACAATTTATCTAGATAATTTAAGTAGAATCCTGGCACTTATTACTGTAATTTATAAGTTCATCTCAGAAGTACTGAGCACCTACTGTATGGCAGGCTTTCTGCTACAGGTGCTGAATATAAAGTGGTGAACTGGACAGAAGCAGTTTCCACCCACATGGAGACACCACACTAAAGGAGACTGGCAATGGCCACAGAAACAATTATATAATTCCCACCTGTGATAAGTACTATGAAGGGAGCAGCAGTGAGCAATGAGAGATTAACACCCGGAAAGCTACTGACACTCAGGATTTAGCTGGGACCTAACCGAGTGGTGACCCTGGCAAAGAAGGGGAGTCTGATATTCCAGGCAGAGTGAGCTGCGCCCCTGGAGGCCTTGAGGTGGGAAAGAGCTTGGTGTATTTCTGGAACTGAGAAGAGGGTCCTAGTACAATGGGCCAGGGGGAGAGGGGAAGATTAGTTGGAGGTAGGAGGTTGGGGTGTACAGAGACCAAATGATGCAGGGGTTTGTAGTTCACGATACAGAGTTTGTTTTTGAAGTACAATGGGAAACTGTTGGGAAAATGTAAATACGAGAGTAGCATGATCTAATTCCTTTCTTTCTTTATATATTAAATCTAGCTTATAGGAGGTGAGTATTTTGAAGAGCAAGGCAGAGGGTGCAGGGAAGACTCCCTATTGAGGAAATAAGTCAAGAAGTGCATCTTTGTCTGTTTTAATGAACACGATTTGATTTGAGGAGCAACAGATATAACTATGAGGGATTCTGTGTATTGTTAAAATTACTTATATTTTTGTTTTATAATTTTTCTCATGTTTAGTATCTGTATAAAGTCTTATTTCTTATTTTAATTTCCCTGAAAGTTTAAAATCATAATACCATAAATATAGTCTTTATCAAGTCAGTCAATACAATTTTATTGAGCATATGCTGTGTGATAAGAATTATGCATAGGCGAAGACATCTACAACTGTCGTCCTGTCCCACCCCATCTCTATTTTCTCTCCCATACCTGTTGTCTTTTCTTGTCTTTTTGGATGACTAAGCTGTAGAATCACTACTCATTCATTTTACCATCTTCTCCCTACACTTTAAAAAATATATATCACTTCTTTATATCTCTTATCGAATAACGTCTTTAATTCAACTCCAGAGTGCTTGATACTGCTGATACAGCTGGCTGGAGCTAGTATTATAGAAGGAAATAAATTTCATCTCATGCCTTAATTATTAGAACTCAGACTATCTAAATTTGGTGCTGCTTCAGGAAAATTACGTTATTTTGACAAGAAGAAGACTGGAAAATACTTCCTAAAAGTAAAAAAAAAAAAGCAGCATCTATATTTGCTATCTATTTTCTATCTATACCTATATATACATATATATATATTTATATCTCTACCTGTCTATCTGGAAAATATATACATCTAAAGAAAATATCAGTCCCATGTAATTCTTAAAATGGACAAATAAAATCCCTAAAATTAGAGATCAGTTTTGCATACTTAATGTTTGATTAGGTATTTAAGATAATTGCAGCTTCTTCTCTCTTTTTGGAAATGAATGCTCGTGTCTAGCTTACTTTTTTTTTTTTAATTTTGCTATTGCCATAAATTGCACAAGATCTCATTAGAGTTCCATCCCATGTCCATTTAAAATGCACATTTTAGGAACTCTTAAAAAATGCCTTTCTTTGGTTATTGCTGATACTCTTGTTGCATGATGACTTCTCCTTTGCTTCTGGAAAGAAACACAACACTTAGCAAGCACTCTGGAGTTGAACTCTGTAAGTAAATTCCAGAGTTTCTGAGATGATTTTTCTACACTCTTTCCTTGGCATTTCTAGATTCTCTCTGTTGTAAGTACTGCAGTTTAATATTTAGTAAGCACACAAAAGTTCTTGCATAAAATTACATATTTTTGTAAAAGGTTTTTAGTGAATTGAGGAAAATATGCACAGATTAAAGCAATAAACATTGAGAACTTGTGTTGGAAAATTTAGTCACATATATTTAAATATTTGTCCTAGTGTTATGAAAATACCTATTTCCCATTACAAATACAGATTAATATATTTTCCTTAACCTAGATGCAAACATGATCAATTATTTCAATAAAGCTATATGATAGTCTCACAATAATTCAATGGTTAAATATGTCACTTTCTTGTAGGTGAATTAATCACTGATAATGCATGCAGCCATCATGAAGATAATCTTTCTTCATTGTTGAGAAGGTGGATAATATATTATCCATAGATATCAATTCTATCAATACTTATCAGTTTGTTCCTGAACATGGTCCTGAGGAAAAAATGATATAATAAATGTGTTCTTAGTATGCTAGCCCACTGATTTGAGAAATATTTCCCTTAGGACAAATAAATAAGGAAACTTATAATCAAATGAACAATATAGAATTAAAAATCACTCCCCCACTTTGCCATATGTAACAATTCAGTCTGGTTTCACAGATAAAACAATACTAAGTACTGATTTAAAAACATATATGTAGAATTGACAGTCTCATTGATTTCAAAACCAAGGAAAATATTTTTATAAATAAGGGGCTTACATTTGTTTAAATTTCACTTGCTTAAAATGATCAGACTTTGTTAAATTACTCAGTCACATATGAGCACCCATTGTGTATTGTCCTTTACAATAGATTACAACAGTCCTGTCCTCCCAGCCCCCGACTGTTTCAAAGGGATTTGCCAGGGCAATACCTAACATTGTTTTCTCTGAAAACGATGACAGGAAGCCAACAACCAGAGTTCATGTGTGTGACATAGTGGTTCTCTCTCTTTACCTGCAGAATGCATACAAAGGGCTGTTTTCCCTTGTATGCTGTAAATGGTCAAGACATACTTGTTTGCTGATGATGTGGTAGTAAAAATGCTTAGTATTTGATATGTCAACTCAAAATTGTGGTGTCTAGGTCATGGTAACTGTGATCTAGTTAATCAGTTCTTATTACAACAAAGGAACCCTTTCAGTGTGCTTAGTCACCTAATTCCCTCAGGATTTGAGGGTAAGTTGCCTAGTTGACAGCTTTCAGCTGATGATTCCAACAGGATCAGGTTGAAGAGCTACACACTCAAGACCTGTTAGCCTAAAGGTCAGTAGTTTCTCCACACTGGCTGCAGAATAGAACCACCTGGGAAGTTTTAACCAATACTAATGGTCCGGTTGGAAAAAGCATTCATTCAATTAGAACCAAGGGCAGAGGGACCCTGGACATAGGTGTTTTTAAAACTTCCTAGAAGAGCTCCTAATGCCTAGACAGGGTTCAGAAACTAGGGAGTGTTTCCTCTTCAGGCAGAAAGAGGAGAATTGGAAAGTTTGAGTTAGAGGGGCTTCCACATGACATTGTTTCTTTCATTCGATCTGGGGTTCTAAAATGGTTCTAAACTAGTTCCCAGCATCGGCATCTGGGAACTAGTTAGAAATGCAAGTTTCAGGCCTCACAGTGGACCTACTGAAACAGAAGCTCTGGGCATGGAGTCCAGAATTATGTGTTTTAAAAAGTCTTCCAGAGCAGCCGCATAGCACAGGGAGATCAGCTCGGTGGTTTGTGACCACCTAGAGGGGTGGGATAGGGAGGGTGGGAGGGAGGGAGACGCAAGAGGGAAGAGATATGGGAACATATGTATATGTATAGCTGATTCACTTTGTTATAAAGCAGAAACTAACACACGATTGTAAAGCAATTATACTCCAATAAAGATGTTAAAAAAAAAAAGAAAAAAAAAGTCTTCCAGGTGATTCTAATATAACCTAAAGTTTGAGAACCATCATTTTAGGTAAAGCCTCAGCTAACATAGATATTTGGAGACCCACAGTTAAAGGTCTTCCCATTCATCACCCAATTAGAGTTCAGTTAAATAGAAGGTACCTGCTCAAGCAATCAGATGTGCATCTTGTCTAGATGAAGAAATAGCTTCACTGCCGGAAAAAAGTCGTTGACATAGATGACATTTTATTATTCTAAGAGCCTTCCAAGAATAATGAGTGACATGGCATAAATATCCACATCCAAAAGTAAGTGATCTTCCAAAGAATATTTCTATTCCTTTGTTATTATAATCCCTCAAGCAAAATGGCCTCTCCATAAATTTCAAATCTATTTTCATAACAAACCATTTCTTTGTTAGTCAAAATTAGAGCCAGAATAATGGATTCTCAGGTGATTTCCATTTCTGTCTGAAGGATAAAATTGCTATTAAGACAAGAAAACATATTTTATATTCTGTTGTGGAACCGAATGTCTTCCAAGAGCCGTAAGGATAATTAGAGTCCCCATCACTATTGTATCTTGACCCTCTCCAAGTATTTTATCTGTTTAAGGAAAGCATCATCTGTCTTCTCTCTCTGGTCTGGAAGTTTGTAGTACTCTTTCATTGTTACTGTCAAATTTGGTTTTCTTCTTGACATGCAAATTTTTTCTGCCATGTTTCTACTTTCAACTATGAATTCCTATGCTGTATATAACTTCTTCCTTTTCCTATTATACCTGTTTATTTCTGATAAGCTATGCCCTGTCACTGTTGTACATCATGAGTTGCATCCCATCAAGTTTCAATAATATCTCTCTGTTCAAGTGTACTTCTTTGGGTTAAAACTGAGATAGAAATTTTTGCCTCAGATTTTGAATATTCAGATATAGTCATCTGGGTCTAAATACTAAACTGTCAAATACCAGAGTTAAAGTTCTCTTTCTGTCTGTAGAATCACAGAAATACAGGACTAGAAGGAATTTTGGTTTGGGGTAGTTCTGGATACTGATTTATGGTTTTTCTTCTCATGTAACAATCATTATGCTACCTAGCAATTACTAAGAAATTTTAAACTTGTTATTTTTGTTTTTGCCCTTCAAACTAGAGTATAAATACCTTTCCCTCAAGCTGCTAATTATTGCATCAGGAGTACATTGTTGGTGATGTAATAAGGAATTTGAAAAACCTGAATTATATTTGTCAATGCAAACAATACCCATCTTTGTTCTCTTTCTACATCTACTCTTATTTTCCAGAATCTTGACCTTGAAGTGAAGTGATATTATAACCATCTTTCTGTGCCTTGCTAAGTCTTGCCTTTGGAAGCAATTTTGTTTTCTTAAGGCAGTGGTTCTCAAACGTTAGAAGTGCATCAGAATCACCTGGAAGCCTCGTTAAAACACATATTGCTCCCCAACCCTAGAATTTCTGATTCAGTAAGTCTGCACAGCGACTTGAGAAATTGCATGTCTAACAAATTCCCATCTGATGCTGCTGGTGCTGTGACCACATTTTGAGTATCACAGTCAAGGTGTTCTTCCTTCACGAGATGAAAAACAAATGATCTTAAAACATCAAAATTGCCCTCAATTCCACCATGCCCATTTTTCATCTTGCATCATTTCTCCCTACAGTAGCCAGAGTGAGCATCTTAAAATACGAACTAGCCCATGTAGGACTTTTGTGCTTGGTTGCCCCTCTGACCCAAACTTTTCAGCATCTTTCTGGTGCTACTGAAGTAAAATCCACTCCCCCTCACCCCTGAGCCCCTTAACATGAATTACAAGGCTCGGCATAAGCTACCAGCCTTATTGGCCTCATCTCAGGGCCCACTTTCCTCCCATATTATCTCTTTTAAAAATGTACATGTTATGAGCTAAGTACTTTTTTATTTTCCTCATTTCACCAATGAGGGACACAGAGAGAATAAGCATTACACCCAAAGTCACATACATATTAAGTGGTCGAGTCAGGATTCTAACTTAACTCCTTCCAACTCACACAAGCCCAGGATTTTGTCTATTCCTTTGATGGAAAGTGATAGGATTGACTGTTAACAATAGGGATTTACTTGCCTGGATTAGGGTAAATGATCATTTGGTCCAGGCAAACTGCGTTTTGAACATTAATTGAATTGTACCCATTCGATTATAGAACTAAACTGTGTATATGTGTGTGTGTGTATATATATATAGTATATAATACATATAATTTATGTAATATAATTCAAATTGTAATGTTATATATGCATATGTATAAAAATATGTACATATATTTTATTACGCATATGACAATTGTGTTTTGCTAGTACAATAGGGCCATCGTTTATCTAATGCTTCCTGTGAGCCAAGTTCTAAATTAAGTACTGTAGAGATGTTATCTCTTTTAATCATCACAATTTATGAGGTAGATAGTGATATTTTCTACTTTTTATAGGTGATGGAACTGAGATGCAAAAAGAAGATAAGGAAAATTTTCTTAAGGTCATACAGTTTATAAGTGATGGAGCCAGGACTGAAATACAGGAGCATTTGGTTCCTAAGATATATTTGTCATCTACGTCTTTTTTTTCTCAAATCCCCAAACTGACCAGGGATGAAAAGTTTTTAGCAATATTTTTCAGGTGTCTTTTGCTTATTTCTCCATTACTCAGCACAGTTGGATACCAGCATATATGGAATGTTCTCTCTTATGAGAACTCAGGTACTTGGACATGTACTTAGTAAGTAGAGGCCACCTCCACTTTTACACTACAACTCCTATTGGTAGGGCCTCGGCGAACCCCACGATGTTTCTTTTCTTCTGGAGGTAAATAATAGAACGTTTCCTCTCCCAAATGTCTGACGGTCATAAAAGCTTGGCTAGCCTGGGAGAGAGAAGTCAGTACTTCAACTGCAAGTTGATACGAGAACCTTCAGGATAATGACCATATCTTCTGTATGTCTTATGCTGTAAATGTGTATAGTATGGGCTCATTAATTTAGTGGGTTGATTGAAATATACAATTACCTCAATCTAATGTTGCTACCCGAGACAAGGCTTTGGCTGTGTCCTCTTCTTACCACTTACTAATTTATACAACTTCCTCCACCTCTCAGTTGATTGATTATATCGCTTGTGGCTATGTGTTGTGGATTAGGAAACTTTGGAAAGACTTGGAGAAACACGTCGTTTTTTTTTTCCTGAAAAAGTAGAAGAGTAATCTGTGTGTTGTGTTTTCAGTTATTTCATTTATTTTATTTTTTTAACATCTTTATTGAAGTATAATTGCTTTACAATGGTGTGTTAGTTTCTGCTTTATAACAAAGTGAATCAGCTATACATATACATATATCCCCATATCTCCTCCCTCTTGCGTCTCCCTCCCACCCTCCCTATCCCACCCCTCTACGTGGTCACAGAGCACCGAGCTGATCTCCCTGTGCTATGCAGCTGCTTCCCACTAGCTGTCTATTTTACACTTGGTAGTGTATATAGGTCCATGCCACTCTCTCACTTCGTCCCAGCTTACCCTTCCCCCTCCCCGTGTCCTCAAGTCCATTCTCTACGTCTGCGTCTTTATTCCTGTCCTGCCCCTAGATTCTTCAGAACCATTTTTTTTAGATTCCATATATATGTGTTAGCATACGGTATTTGTTTTTCTGACTTACTTACTGACTTTATTGGATCAAGAATAGAAACTTTGGGATTTAAAAATTATGTAAATGTAGTAATTCATCTTGCAAATGAACTATTATTCATTTGGCTTAAATTATAGATTTGATCTAATAACGTGTTTAAATTTAGATTGCCCCCTTTTCAGTATGTTATCATTCATGTTCTTCTCTCTGGAGAACTTCACTTTTGCTACAGCCAAGTCAACATGTCTAGAAAATGATGTGAAGCAAAAGAATTTTGCCAGTGTTTGCCCAAAAGAAACAGAACTTTTTTTTTAACAGATGGAAAGAGTGATCAAATATGCACGAAAGGTAGGGACATAGAAAGAGACAACATCCACAGAAAATGAAAAGAAAATATGGGCTCACATGCACCTTTGCTGAAGCCAAGGGTTCTTGCAAAAAGGGTGCTTTGCAATCTCAAATTCAGGGGAAAAAATTTTCCTGGCAAGCAGTTACTCTTAGTGTTTGGCAAGAGATTGAATAAGATTCTTCATAACACTGTCAAAGGTCTTCAGTTTCATTCAACTGACACCCACACTGCCCACAGGACAGTAATTGGCTCTGGTTGGCTCAACAAAGTTGCTCTTGTGATTGAATTAAGACCGAACTAAATTTCTTCTTCCTAGTCCTATGGAAGGGAAACAATAGTGAGTCATAGTCAGAATGAAGCCATTCAGAAAGAAGACATAACTTTCTCACCTTTGGATCTGAAACTTTCAGGCAATATTTCCGGTAATACATTTATTACTCTCAAGGGAAAAAATTTGGCTAAACTCTTATATAGTGGAAATTGCACATTTATTCAGAATAGAGTGCATGTTTAAGTCACAAATGAAAGCATTTCTTCTAGTAGGAATTCCATTTGGCTACCAGTTGGCAAAACTGCTTCCAGTTTTGACCGAAGTCACAATAAATGACTTTCCATTCGGGTCTAACTGGGAATAACTAACATTGAAAAGGAGGTGTCACAGATTAAAATGAAGCAGGCTTTTCTTGGGTTAGTCCTTCATCTCCACAGAAAATTCATATATAAGAAGGATATGGAAGTCATTGTAGTTTGAACTGTATAGTGATATCCTTGCTGCATTGGGAGCTATCACAAGAAGGATTACTCATTCATAAAGGCTAAGAACCTAATTAAAGAGTTAATGTACGATGGTTTGCAGCTGAGATACAAGTTGGGGAGCAATTTTGGTGAGAAGTCTTACTATGAATATCACCTTTGGAAACATAAAGGTATTTGCTCAAATATAAAGATATTTTCTCTGAGGGACTATAAGCTACTGCTTCTGTTTGGAATAAAAACAGTGATATTTGGAAAATCTACTCCAAGTCTATTTCTTTTTTTCTTGTATACTAGAAACTAGTAATTTAAGTCATATATTAATGTCTGTATTGTTTTCCTAGGGCTGTGTAATAAAGTAACAAAAAAGAAGTTCAACATCAGCAGGTTTGGTTCTTTCTGAGAGCTGTAAGGAATAATCTTTTCCATGCCTTTCTCCTGGCTTCTGGTGGATGGCTGGCAATTTTCAGCTCGTAGATTCCTCACCCCTCCATCTTCACGTGGTGTTCTCTTTGTGTTTCTGCCTCTTCATATCATCTTCCCTCTATGCACGTTGTCTCTGTGTCCAAATTTCCCCTCTTGATAAGAACACCAGTCATATTGGATTAGGGCCTGCCCTAATGACCTCATTTTAACTTATTATTTTTGTAATGACCCTCTTTTCAAATACTAGGTCATCTTCTGAGGCGCTGGGGGTTAGGACTTCAACTTATCTATTTTTAGGGAACACAATTCAACCCATAACCATGCATTATCAACAAAGCTCACATTTTTAAAGGAAATGTGATCCCCGGTGTATTATACAGCTGGAAACGTTGGTTTACAAACCTTATGCATGGAAACAACGCATGTTCTCTACCTGGTGAAGCTTTCTGAAAATCTAGGCCCAGGACACCAGATACTTCCTGAAGTTACTATCGGTATTTGAGCTCCCGATCACTTCTTAGACAGTGAAACAATAACATTTCATCAAAGGTGGTTTTTCATAAAGAGAGAGAAGCTGTAGAAACTCCATTCATAGAGAAGGGAAAGTAAGCTTCTCCTCTTATTCGTTTACATTCAGAGGCAGCAGGAAAGGGACTCCTTGCTCCCCAGTGCTTTTCCTGGATCACATTATTTTAGCACCGCTATCCAACAACTACCCAACGCAAGACTTCTCCTTTTGAAGTTCATACTCAAGCTATCTTTCCAACAGTTTGTTAGTTGCTATGGTCCATGCCCGTATACTGTAATAATAAACACCGTCAGGTCATAGTATTATAGTTCTTTCCACTCCTTTCCTGTCCCAGAGACTATAAGTACTTTTATTGGAACTACCTGACCTATGCACAGTTCACTGATTCTTTTATTCACCCTGCCCTACTTACATACACATGCACACACATGTATCAGGCTACCTGTGTACACTTACAGAGATACAGCTGCTCATTCATGTGTATCAACAGTGTGTGTATCATTACTGGGATGGTAGACTGGAGATATCCTTGGGAAGTTCCCAAGTAACTCATGATCTTTCTTTCATTCAGTCACTGTTGGGAAGCCAAAGAGGTTTTGATCAAGTTATTCATTGAAATTTATAAATATTCAAGACATTGGAAGGTTGGGAAGAAGGAAAAACTCCAAGCAGCAGATGAATTAGGAGGTTATTGAAACATCCAAAAAGAAGTAAAGAGTACTTAGGCAAAAGCAATGTCAGGGAAAATGCAAAGAAGGATTTTAACATCCTTCAAGGTGAAAAACAAAACATAAGACCTGGAAGTTAATTGGATGTGTAAGGCGAAGGGTGAGGAGTCAACGTTGACTAAGTTATATGCTGGGGCAGTAACGCAAACATCAAGAGAAGGGTCTGGTTTGGGCAACAGAAGAAGAGACAATACATTCTATTTTGGACTTTTGGAGTTTTAGGGACCAATAAGTCCAAGTTAAAACTGTAGATATATATTTGAGTCAATTATGCAGAGAGGAAACTATGGAAATGAAAAGGAACACATTATTAAAATACAAGCAGAGACAGGATTACAACGGCAGAACCTTGAAGAGTACATACATGTTCAGGCTAGGAGGGAAAAAAAGACTAAAAAGTTCAAAAAAACATTTTTAGAAAGGAGGAGGAATCAAATATAAGAAAACTTAGTGCAGAGAGTTTTTGGAAAGGCAGCCGAACGTTTATAAATGTTCCAGGGACTGAGATCAGGGACTGTTTCATGTATTCACAGCATCCAGCAGAGCTTTGCAAAAAAATAAATAAATAAATAAAAATAAAATTAAAATAGGTATTCAATACATGCAATTGAATCAAATCCTTGGGAGAAGGAATTTAATGAAACTCTTAGAATCTAAAAATTGTAAATGGTATGTATATTTGCACTATCCGGCCATCCAGTATTAGATTTTAAAAAGTCCGATCTTCTAGTTCCCCCTGGAATGCCATGATAATGGTGAGACCTTTACATACGTGGTAACCCCCAATCCTTATAACTACAAGGCAAAGTAGGGGATACAATGCCTGTTCACATCGAAGAAGTTGGAACTCAGAAATACTCAGTGAATGGTAGAACCAGTGTTCCATTGGGTGCATCTGATGCCAGCACCTGTCATATTTCCTTAGGTTGAGCAACTCTGGAGCCAAACAAAACCAATCTGCTCCTGTAACCATCCTTGAATGTTTGAAGAGACACCTTAGTCTTCTATTTTTCAAGCCAGTCATTTCTGGTTATTTAAAATGTCCTCTGAAAAGAATAGTGTAAAGAATTGTCACTACTACTGTCACACTTCTCCATAAGTAACTTTTGGAAAAATTAAGTAAAGATTGTGAAAACAATTTGATTGAATCATAATAAAAGGTGAGAGATCGTGTGTTTAAAGCCTGTTGGACTCCTTGGAAACAAGATACAACATATGCACAGAATTTCATCCTTATTTATCTCCACTTTGAGGGAAAATGAAGTAAAATGAACACAGCTGGGGCTTAGGTTAGAGTGGGAATCAGGGACTGAAACTATCATTTGTGAAAAGAATACCTCTCCCTTTGAAACAGGTTTTCTTTTCAAGGACCTTGAAAGTGAGATCCTGAACATTTTTCCTTTGCTAATTGATTCTCTGCATGTGGTATGGTAGGGAGGGAGAAATTTTCCTTTACCCTTCTAGGTTCTTCTGGCTGGTCTGAGAATTAAATTGACTTGAGATAGAGTAACAGGAGAAAATCCAACAAAAGTTTAATACCATGTATACATGGGAGAGACCCAGGAAACCTGAGCAACTGAAATGGCCAGAACCCTCACCTGAAGCACCATCTTCTTCAGCAAAAGAAAAAAGAGGATGTTTGTTAGGGCTAACGGTTTGGGACTCCAAAGGGGAGGAAGGCAACTCACATGAAGATGAAAAAGCAACGCTTTGGTGAACAGATGTTAGCTGGACCATGCAGGGACAATGGGACACAGAGAGGAATTTTAACAAGCAGACTTTGCTAGGCTCCTCCCTGTCTACAGCCCTAGTTCATACTATAGCCATCTATGGTGACAGCTCCATTCCTGGAAGAGGTCCCTCTGTCTACATTCTTTTAGGCAGTTAGGGGCGGAGGTCAAAATTCCTTCCTGAGTCTTTTGGGCCTTGATTGTTTACAGCTCAAATTAACCCATATGCCAGAGACATTTTGGGGTGGCAAATTTTGCTCCCCTACAGGTGATTCTCCCTGGAGTTCATTGCCATCTCATAGTTTCCTTGTAGCAAGTAAAGTTTTGTGCTTTTCTCGGTAACTTACAGAAACTTTCTTACAGAAAATGGAAAACTCTTAAAAATAAAAAGTGGCAAGATAAAGTATGCAAGATAGCATTATATGAAAAAAGTGGGCAAAGAAGTAGCTTCCACCATTATGTTCTTTCAAAAAATAAAGTTCAGATGTTGAAGTCTGGACTTTTGAAATTGAAGACATACCAAACAATATCAAAACAATTAATTCCATGTTTCAGAGCAGAGAGCAGGAGATGTTCCTACATGAATTATTGGTGTTGTGGACACGCAGGCTACACAAGGGGGCCCCTCAAACCTGTCACCTTCTATCCCATGTGGAGGGATACAGGTAGCAAACTAAAAAGAGCTAACGTTTTATTGAATGCTTACTATGTTCCTCACATTTACATATATTATCTTGTTTAATCTTTACAACAATTACATTATTCTCCTCATTTCCAAAATTAGGTTTTATTGCCTAAGTTCACATAGCTAGGAATTAGAAGAGCCTGGATTGAAAGTTATCTGGCATAAATCTATGCCTATCATTGTATCTTCTGGTAAGGAAGATGATAGGTAGGTAGGTAGATAGATAGATGATGGATAGATAGATAGATAGAAAGTTTCTAAGAAGGAATTCAAAAGATGATCACATATTCAGTGAATGTGTTTTTGTTAGTGGGTACATGACTAATTCCTTCACTAGGCTGCAGGTACTTTGAGGGCATTGGCTATGTCTTATTCATCTTTGTGGGAAATCCAATCTCATGCCCAATGTCTGTGCATAGGAAGGATGTCTTAAATAGATGCCCGTAAAGGAGACACTGGTATCTACTTGAGGCAGATAACAAAGCTGACTTTTTAAGACATTAAGCAATGTGCCTGAAATCCCATAGCTGGTAAGGAGCAAAGCCAGAACTGTAGCCCAGGACTCCAGTCCATGGCTCTTCCCACAATACTGCAGCTTCCTCTACTCATTTCCCCTCTCTGTTCCCAGATTTCTCATTTTACAAGGCTCTTGATGACATCTTAAGCTCTGTAGAAAAGTTGGGGAACGTACAATGTACATTGAACTAATAGGTACCTTTAGACTTCAAAAGACAGACAGGTAAGTAGGGAGTTCATTGAGTTTCTACAGGGTACCAGGCATATTGCTAAGAGCATTACTAATCTCATCTCATTTAGTCTTAACTATTCCATGATGTAATAGTGAGTGTGGTCCCATTTTATGAATGAGGAAGCTGAGGCCAAGAGAGGTTAAATTGTTTGTCCAAGGTCATACAACCAATCCAGGTCAGCCTGACTCTAAAAGCCAAATTTATTCAACTACACTAAAAAGGGTGACATAGTACAGGGTCTCTCAAAGTTTTATTTTAATCTGTACAGTGAATGACTGAGACTGCTTTTATTTCCCTTACTTAAGAGAACCAGACTTTATGGAGTCCATTTGAAGTTGTAAACCATATTGTCAAAATACTATTTTCATTGAGATATTTGAATGTGATCACTACTCATTAATGAAATGAACTGATAAAAACATTAGAAGCATGTAATGGGAACAGTGGTCCTTCAGAGAGGGCTAGAATTCTTTGCCTGTGTTCTTTTGTCTTCTGCCAGGCTGCTTAGCGCACTCACCCATGGGGGACCTGCCAGCTCTGTCATAAGTCCCGACCTTCCCATCAGCATCAGCTAATCACTGGCTTCACAGTTCCACCCACCTAGCCTTCCTATTGCAAATCACTGACATGCTTCCTTTCAGCAGGAGCTAGTAACTCCAGCCCCTTCCTGCCCTTTGCTGAACCTCCTCCTTCTTATTACCTATAGAGACTTAATACCCACACTTAAAGAGAAACCTGATGTCAGGGTGTCAGCAGGTGCCACCTTTGCTTCTGCCGCTGCTGGCCAAAAGCCTAGACCAGTGACAGTTGGGCTAGAATGAGGTTCCTGCCATACTTGGGAAAGGAATAGGTTGGGGCACAGGGGTGATGGTGACAAATTAAAATTGCTGCCAAAGCAGAGTGGAGTAGCAGCAGGTACGTGGAAGGTGTCATTAATGTTCTAAAGAGGATCTGAAGTCATGCTTGGAAGATGTAATTTACAACCTGAGGATTTATTTTTATAGCTGTCTTGCTTCAGAATAAAGAGATGAGATGCCACGTATCTGCCAGGTTGTGAAAAACTATAACTTATGAACATTTGCTTCCATGATTTTGGATGCGGGTGGATATTGTGTACATGTGTGTATCTGAGGGGTCTTAAAGAATAGCTCTCACCTCCTGAAGTGAATGTTCAAAGCTTCCTGTATCAGACTCTGGGATCTCACATACTCACCAGTGTTGCGGGGGTGGGGGGGTGGATATTAGGAAATACTTCTAGCTCCTGTATCCTCTTACTGACACAGTACCGGGGCATGCCCACAGAGCCTAGAAAAGGCCATCCTACCCACAGAGATTGGCCAGGAGTAGCCTGCCAGGCTGCTGGGTCTCCTGGCCGGGGAGCTGGATTTGGGGCTACTGACAGGAAGTCTGGTGGGGCTTTTCTACTTGCTCAGGCTGGAGGCTTTGGGGTCGAGAAAGAACAGTCATCTGTCATTCTTCTCCAGTACTGTATTTGGTCATGCACTATGCCCAGACCAAACTGAGGTCTCTTGTGTGGTTAGAGCCCTTTCAAATCCTTGTTTTCTGTTTAGAATGAAGAGTGTCTATTGAAACCAAGCAGTATTATCCTGCCAAATCAATATAACTGGGGCTGAGTCACCTCCTTTTGCCCCAAACTTGTGTACTAAGGAGATTTTCTCCGTCTTAGCTGTTCTTCTGCAGAGGATAATTCTATTCACTACTGCCTCACTCACAGTCAAAAAATGTTATACTTAAGCTGGCCGGGCTACTCATAGCCACAGCCATTCTAACTTTCTAGCACCAGCAGCCCTTCTCCAGGGATCCAGTTTGCCAGAGGAAGACGGGCTCCAGAGAGGTGTGCTGTCCAATTGCCTCATAAACCCAGAACGTTTAATGAACATTAGGAGGCAGTCTGTGGAGTCAGACTGGCTTGTTTAAAATCTTTCCCTGGTGCCAGCTGTGTGACTTTGGCTACATTACTTGAACTCTCTGAGCCCAGTTTGAAAACAGGGATACTAATTTTTATCCCATAGACCATGGTGATGGAAGGTGTTAGGCTCTGATGGGTTGAACAGATATGCAGTACTCTCAACACAGCCCTGGTAGCCTCGGCTCTACCCTGCCAGGTAGGCGCTGTCTGCATAACTGTTAATTTTGCCACCAGCATGTTTACTACTGAGCTGAGCAGACAAGAGGAAATGGGGTCAGCATAACATATTAACCAGAAGGACTTGTTAGGAGCTCACGTAAAACCCGAGCTATCGCTACCCAACCAGCCCAACACCTCATCCTGGAAATATTTGTAGAAATTATAGTTGCAGAGAGGATATAATGCAAATGGGATGGAGCCAAATAAATACTGTATTTTGACCATTATTAATGTTAGCTATTATGCTTTATACACCCAGGGTTTTTGTGGCCTAGGAAACACCTGTTACATATTTATACATCTCAGCCTATCCTCATTTTATGTACAGCCATTGTTTTGGTGGTAGAGTTTGTGTAAGGTGGAAAGATGGGATAATTCACTCAAACCATATGATTTCCAGGAATAAGCTTTTCTATTTTGTATTCCTGTCTCGTCCTTTAGCATTTTGATTTTCGCAGTTGTGATTGGCTTATCTTGAGATTTAAGTAGAATGAAGAACAGGCAAACTCAAATAGAAAAATAAATCCAGGTCATCCAAACTGAAACTGTATTTTGGGTCATCAAACTGAAATGTATTTGACCTCTTTCTGTTTCTACAGCTGTAAAATGGAAAAAATTACAATCAAGTCTATAATTTTATGGGATATGAACAAAGAACTATGAAGTACTTTTAAAATTAAAGTCATGCCCACCTTAATTTCCAGCTTTTAGCATAAAGTTGGAACAAAACAAGCGGTTAAATGGTTGATTTCATGAGTCAAATAACATTATATGTGGTATATAGTTCTTTGTTGACCTAGAAAATTCTATGGTGGAGCAGAAAGAACACTTAATTGGGAGTCAGGAAACCTGGATTCTAGTCCCAGAATGACCTTGGACTAACTGGATGATTTCCCTTCTTGGAACTGTGTGTTCCTTATTTGCCACTTGAAGGAGCTGATGCTCTCTTGTTCCCCCTTCCATTGCTAACACATTAGTGATTTTATTTAATCAATGTAGCAGGATTGTAGTACCTACAGTTTTCCCCTGATATCTAGTAGAGGTGAGTGGTTCCAGGATGGGGGGAAGAGGAGGAGGAGAAGGAGGAGGAAGGGGAAGAGGAGGAGGGGGAGGGGAAGAGGTGGGAGGAGAAGAAGAGAAGGATATGAAGAGGGAGAAGGAAAAGGACGATTCCTTTAGATGTCATGGGGGCAGTACCAGCCCCATGTGAAATTCTGAAATAAGCACGGTTTGTCTTTGTATTTCTCCTCGTCCTTCACTCTTTCAGCTCCCAGCTCCCATGCTTCTCTCTCCAGATGTCCAGATAAACAGTGTCTAATGTTTGATGCTGATGTTCTAATCTTCCCAAGCTCTCCAGGTCTGCCCTACCACAGAAGGATCCATACCCCAAATACCCTCCCTTTCCTCTCCCAGTCCAACCACCCATACACCTGAACTTAGCTGCACGTTGGGAGAAACCTAATTAATTAATGCTTAAATAAGAATGATTTCATCGTCAACCTTCCTTCAGATACTCAGTTATATATTTTAAAAAGACGGTGCCTAGATGGGAATAAAGACACAGACCTACTAGAGAATGGGCTTGAGGACACGGGGAGGGGAAAGGGTAAGCTGGGACAAAGTGAGAGAGTGGCATGGACCTATATACACTACCAAGTGTAAAATAGATAGCTAGTGGGAAGCAGCTGCATAGCACAGGGAGATCAGCTCGGTGCTCTGTGACCACGTAGAGGGGTGGGATAGGGAGAGTGGGAGGGAGGGAGATGCAAGAGGGAGGAGATATGGGGATATATGTATATGTATAGCTGATTCACTTTGTTACACAGCAGAAACTAACACACCATTGTAAAGCAATTATACTCCAATAAAGATGTTAAAAAAAAAAAAACGGGGGTGCCGGCAACTAGCTTGTAAATAAAGTGAAGGGCAAAATGCAAGAGGATGGGGCAGAGTTACATGGTACCACCACAGTCATCCAGCACCCCTGGGATTCTGTTCCCCACAGCCATCCTCCAGAAGCCTCTCCTGCTTTTCTCGCCCTCTTCTCATTCTCTTCATCTGAGCACCTGGACGCCGGGAAGTTGGGTCTTACCACAGTAGCTCCCTTGGGGCACCACAGCTTCTTTGTCAACTAAATCAGGATATAAATGAACAAACATAACCAAGCAAATGAATAGATGATCAACAGCTTCCTTGGTGATGACATTAGGAACTGTAACTCTGAGAATGGAAAAAGCACTGCCTGGCTTCTCTTAACCTGACCAACGCTTGGATTGTTACAGCATCAAAATGAGAGCAAGGAGGGCAACCAGTGTTTACCTGAAATGAGGGGTAACTCAAGGGATTTCTGTTTTCCCTGTAAAGCCTATTTATTCCCAGCCAGGTATTAAACTTTAGTGAGAAACAGGGAACTAGAGTTTTTCCACTTCGTCCTACAGCCTTCCCTGCTCCTTCCAAACCCATCTCAGCCTGTGTGGCTCAGGCCAGAAGTTCTGTTACAGCTGCAACCATAAGGCATGGACCCCAGCTCCCTGACTACATCTGACTGAATTAGAGGGAGGATCAGTCCTCCCGACCTCTCCCAACAACTGACGAATGCAGTAGCAGAGTAGTACTGGAGTCCAAGGGTTTTCCAGGGCAACTTGGCTCTGACCCTAAGGCCTGGACACCTGATCTTGATTACACTGGAGGGTGTTGGTGCTCCCCTAATCATGCAACTAAAAGCCAGCAACACAAGGGCTGTATCTCCCCTCTAGACCCCTACAGCCCTCTCTGCTGCTCCAGAAAGCAATGGGTGATGAAAGACACCTACCTACATCCTCTTGTTTTCATGATTGTCCCTGGTGATGTTGTTCTTGCTGGCTTGTTTATACAACAGGATACAAAGCAAATAATTCATCATCTAGTTTACTGCTTTGTAAACTTTTTTATATTCCTGAGAAAAATGACCATAGACAGCTACGGAAAACCTTGCGGCCAATTTCCAGAGGTGTCTGGATGGGCTGAAGATACATTCA
Organism: Eschrichtius robustus; assembly: GCF_028021215.1. NCBI lineage: Eukaryota > Metazoa > Chordata > Mammalia > Artiodactyla > Eschrichtiidae > Eschrichtius > Eschrichtius robustus. The sequence goes on from NC_090841.1 coordinate 51,456,923, forward strand.
AAGGACCCTAGATCAAGACCTCTGAGAGAATGAGCCATCCTTGATTCTTGATCAGGACAGGCAATGCTTGAGATATCAGCTGTCTCTGATAGTAGTGTGTACGGTTTTAGAGCAGGTGTAATCTGGAGGCATTATAAATATCAAAAACATTCTATGTTTGCTTTCTTTTCCCAGACACCACACCTAAAATAGTACCTCTCCCTTTCCCTATGATTCTCTATCCTTTCACTATTTATTTCTTCTTCAAAAACACTTGCTACTACCAGATTAAAAGGGTCTGCAAATGTTGGGAAGCATGGGCTATGCTTATTTTTTAAAGCCTGTTTGTTATATCTTCAAATAATATGCTCAGTATGCTTTCCCTTAAATTGTAAACAACTTTTCAGATGATGTACTTCTAAATTTACAGCAATGATCTATTTGCTCATCTAAAAAAGTACAATGAAGTATTTTCCTTATATTTCAAGACTCTTTGGGTAGTCTTAATTGTGTTTTTTATACTGCTAGGCAATCCTGAGAACATCTCAGTCAGAGGAAGGGGATTAAAAAGCACATTAGTATGGATGTATGTTTATTTGATCTCATCATCAACATTAGTTATTACCTCCATATTTATGATTGGAATACATGATCTCAAGTTTCATTAAGTCTTATTCTTTTAGACCCAGCAGGCTCTTGTATCAGCTAGTTAACACAAAGGTCATGGTTCTCGTTTTTAGAATACCAACAGATTGTCAAAACACAACAATGATTATGTTTGCTAGATTGGGAAAGACACAGCATGAGCAGCGTCTTCTGCTTCATGAGAAGGAGTGGGCTCTTTCTGATCATGTCTCTGCATTTATAGAGTTGACTGAAGATCAAGAGGAGAGTTCCAATCACAATATCTCTGAATAGAGGATATAGTTGTGAGTACACATCCAACTCCCTGTAGAATCTCCAAGGTCCTCTCCAAGATGGCGGCTCAGCATCCCGTCTCAGCTGAGGGACGATTTGGTCAAAGAACACTGATCATGTACCTACTCTTAGCAGTGTGCTGGTGGCTTAACACAATTGATGAGAAAGCGTGCCTACTCTTTCAGAAGTTAACTCTGAAAGTACAGACAACAAGCTACAGTATTGTTATATAAGGTAGAAGATGGTAAATACCAGAAAAGGGTACAGATTGATTTCTATTGCAGGACAGGAAAGGGGCAGGAGGACTGAAGATTACTTCTAGCTGGAGAGGAATTAGTGACAGTGTGATGTGAGAGAAGCCATTGAGTTGAGCCTTGAGAATAAGGAGGATTTGAATAGGCAACGATGGAGGAAAGTGTCCCCTGGCACCTGAGAAAAGGTATGATACGAGGAGCTCCAGAACTCTCTAGCACAATGCTCATTTATTCACCATAAATTGCATGTCATTTGTGCTGGCCTAACTCTGCTTAAGACATCTCTTCCCATAGATTAGCCCCGACTTGGTAATGGCAGCAGAGACCAAGGGGAATTCTTCATTAATGCAGTCTGATGCTTCTAACTGCTTTGCTGATATATGCTGGAAAGAAGCAGATTAATGAAGGCTCTACAGTATCACAGAAGCTCAGCTAAGAATACAACTCAGTGTAACATCCAGTTTGGGAGGAAATTTTTGAAAATCTGCGGTTAAGTAGGGAAGTTGACCACAACTAAAGTTCTGCCTTTCAGGTGCTGGCAGAAAGCAAATAATGATTGAACTAGTCAGATAGAGACAACAGGTCCTCTGAAGGATTACTCTGTGACAGTCGGGGAAAAAAAAGCCAGTTTTCTTCAATTGTAACTGATGTATATAAAGGAGATGTCACAGGAATAGCTCATAAATGAAACAAAATTGACATGTTCAGGGAGCTCAAGCCAAAGACTTGACTTTGAACACCAGAAGAAACAGAAATAGTCTCTGAGGGGGTAATAAATGGAAAGTGAATCCAGATCTTTGCTCCTCCTTCATCTTGTTTGAAATACAATATACCCTCTTACTAAATCTGTTTGCGCTTTCACCCTTTCATTAAACCAAATTTCTTTGTAAATATATTCTGAGTGCGCTTTCACATATATGTAAAACTTTACATGCATTCATAAATGTAATTATTGCACATCTGCTTTTTCAAATGCAGTCCTTTATTTATTTTTTTTCTTTTTATGTTGGCTCCATCACCACCTGGTCTCCCTTCCACCCATATAATCCTTTACTTAAAGTAATCTTTGTGGGCATCTAGGATGTGTTGTTGCATATTTTCTGCAAGCTCATTAATCATAATTTGCGTATACAAGCACAGTTGTATAGGGAGTTTTGCATTGGTTTGTTGTATACAAAAACCAGCATCATATTAATCATACTTCTTTTAATCATACTTCTTGATCTTGTTTTTCCACTCACCACTTTTTTGTGGTAATCACTCCAGGTCAAAAGGTTGACTTCTCATCCATTCTTTTTAGTGACTGCATTATGTTTCATGGTGTGGATATATAATTCAAGGTTATCATATTTTTCTGTATTCTTGGGGGAGATAGCTTTTAAATGCCATCAAAATAATTACATTTAAAAATACCTCCAAAATTATTTTTAATTTTTAAATGCCACTAAAATAATCGTGATTCAATTGCCAACAAGACAGACTTATATACAAGCATGTTTTCATGTACTGCTCATGTATTGATTTCATGTATTTTTAGTATTGATCAGCTATCAATACTAAGAAGCTAATTAGACTTGGGCACATTACAGGGAGAAACTGGAGACTTCTATTGCTCATACTATACCTCCTGCCTGTCCCCCAGAAGTAGTTGAAGACTTCAGCTTCACCATCTGGTCAGGGGAACTGGCAGGTAAATACCCACATTTAAATTATCATTCCAAATGAAACTAGTTTGGGCCGGTTTCCATTGCACACTCATTCAATAACAAAGTTCTGCCAACTTGGGATTACTCTTTTATATGCCTCCAGTCTGCTTCTATCAACATTCTGTTTCCTTCATCCCTCCTTCCATATTATCCCAAGTTCAAAACACTTTCTTGCTCTCTTCTCCTATGCTTTTCATACCTCAATGGCTCAGTCATTTTTCCTTGGCGAGCTAATCCTCCTTCTTTGTACCATGCTTCCTGAATGTTCCCTAGGCCTTCACCTCAGTAGGATCTCTGGCTCCTACTCCTCACCACAGGCTCCACCACAAAAATCACTCTCCTGATTGTTAAGCAGTGATTAAGTTTGAATTGTGGGAATAGCTGTTGACTTTCTTTCCTCTTCCATGAGTTTACCAAACCCCTGAGGGCACTTTGTATTGTCTTACTCATCTTTGTGGGCCCAGAACCCAGCACAGTTCATGGGGACTTCTTTGCAGCAAACGCTCAGGAGATGTTTGTTGGGCTGACTTTGTTGCGTTGAGAATCGTGGCACTGTCCTTTTGGCTCACAAAGTCAGTCACTTGTCCCTTGTGGGTTCCACACATACTTTAGTCACCAGCTCCCTGTGAAACATCTCCTACCTTTGTTTCCTCCTTCCCCTCTCCTTCTCCCACTCCCTTCGCTCCTTATTATTCCTCTCCTGTGCTATTGTACAAAGGTTCTCTGAGTAGCAGCCCTGCTTCCTATATCTCTTCAACCATGTATATTTAACAGAAACTTTCCAGATCTTAGCTCTGACTTTGTCACTTCCCTGGTCAAAAACCTTCAGTGCTTTCAGCCAATTGGATAAAACCTAACTTCACAGCCTGGCTTTCAAATGTCCCCCATGTGCTGGCACCAAGTGTATATCCAGGCTTATCTATACCACACTACACTCTCTTGTCATATACTGGATATTGTGTATTTTCACTTTCTGTATTTGCAGATTTTAGCTGTAATGCGTGCCTTATTTATTTCCTTTTTTTTTGGCACCTTAAATATAGACTCATCTCTATTGTTGATAACTTAGCCATTCTGGAGATCTTGAAGATCACTATCAGATCCCACAAGACCTGCTTTGATTTCTTACACCCAGATGTCACCCTCTTGCCACTAAGTCCATTCCTTTTTGTTTATGCCACTCTTCTGGTTCCTTTTATTTTATATATATAATTATATTTTTATTTATTACATTAAATATGACATTATCATATAAATTATTTGCTATATATAATTATATATACTACATATATTTTATATATAATCATTTATATATAAATATATATATACATACCCAGATACATGTACAGATGTAATATATTTGTTGTTCCTTTTAGTATATATATATATTTGATTAGTAGATTGTAACCCTTTTAGAGACCATGCTTTATTGATCTTTGTTTCTTGCATTACATGCTTCAAATAGGTTTCTTGAACATAATAAAATTTTTAAAGAAGAATTTAACTATTTCTTACAAAATCCCCAGTAACTTTGGGCCAGTTTTAACAACGTTTAATAGGAGAAAACTAAAGCCAGATCTTCATGACTAAAAGTCTGGTATCAGAAAATGTTTTGTTCTAAGAACTTTCTAAATTTAAACAAGAAGTCATCTTTACCTGCATATTTTAAGTAATACTCATGGATATCAAATAGTATTTCAGTGAGTTATTCCCTATTAACCAATATCTTGGGGCAATAATGAGCGGGAATTTTTTGGCATATTCCCAATTTTCTAAGATGTACTAATCCATATGGCACCTCCATTGTTGAAGGATGAGATGTGATATTTACATTCACAGGGCATGTAAATGCCAGACCAGGGCATTTTTCTCCATTAAAAAAAAAAACTTGTTCCTTCTCAAGTTTAAGTAAAAAACTAGCTGCATCTTGACCTAAGTAAAAACATGTGCTGTATAAGCCTTTGTTATGTTCAATTATTGCTTTCTTAGGATAATTTTTTTAAAAGAAAACAACTCACTCAAATAAATGAATTTTTCATTTCCTCCAAATTCATTTGTTATAAGCAAGAAATTTGCAAGCCAAAATGAATCAAAGGACAGAAAGAGTCTCTCAAGATTACAGGATTGAGCAATTATACTCCGATAAAGATGTTAAAAAAAAAAAAAGATTACAGGATTGGAGAAGGACTTTTACATTGTAACAGTAACAGGTGTATGTATATGTATATATGTATGTATATACAATCAATTTTTTTCACCAACATTTATTATATAAAATTGTACTGACAGATACCTTTTCTGTTTCTGTATATTAATTTCTTTGCTCACTTCGGGTGGTATCTGAAAAATAAAACAAAACCAAAATAAATAAAAAACAAGGAACTCTGCTAATTGATCTACTATGGTTCTCCTAAATTCCTGATGTGTCTGGATCTGAGCCAAAGTCAACGTGGGCATCATTTCACAGAGAATATGCTGAGATGTGATTTTGAAAACTCTGAAGTCCTAGGGCTTTCGCTCTTATTCTTACAAGGAAAACTTTGGCAATTATTGAGAATCTCATAGATGCTAGAACAAGAAGTAGGATTGAATCTTGACTGATGACTCTTTCCTAAACCTTAAAATACAAGTCAGGGTGTGATTAGCTCCTGTCATAGGAAAAACGACTCAAACACGACCTGTGTATTTAAAAGGGCCCAAGAAAAGGAGATAATGCAAATTACTTAGATAGTTATAGTCTTTAAAATTGATTAAAGGGTTTTAGAAAGAGGTTTATTTTCTTTGGTTGAGGGACCAGAATTTAACCTGGCACAGGGTTTCTCCTGGATCAGAAAGCAAAGACCTTCTCTTTCTTCTCATTCATTGCTTAGTACGATTCATTTTGTCTTTCATGGCCTTCTGCACTATTTTGACCACAATACAAACAAGTAAGCAATCAAACAAACAAATGAATGCAAAACCCCCAGAACATCTTGTACATGAAAAGATCAGCATAATTTACTACAGCGTTACTAGACTTTTGAGATACGACTATCATGTAAATATGCCAGTATCCCATCATCGGAAAATGTATTTCCAGGCTAAAAACCTGAATTCAAGTGCAACTATAGAACAAGATTAAAACTGATATCAAACACACAGAAACAGTCATTACATATTTAAGTCACATTTAATCACATGTTTCAGAATATATTTTTCTGCAGAACTAGGTTTAGTGAGAGTAGCCTTGATTTTTAATTGCTTTTGTTCAAATACTCCTCCTGGAAAATTATTGCAGTGACGATTTATGTCAATATCTAAAAATTCTGGAATATTTTTGATCAATGTGTATTTTAATTGGTGATATATTTAGGGACCTCACCATGCATAATCTTCCTGGGTGTGTTTCTGCAGACTCTGAATTAGGAAATGGCTGGAGCCCGGAGATAAGGGTTTAGGCTTGGCTCTGTCCTTAGTGGTTGTACGACTTCAGGTCTTACATTGCTCCTCTGCATATGTGAACATCTATCAATCTGTTAATTCTCTTTTTCCTAAGAATGTACAAGGAAAACAGCTCAACCTGGATGTGGCCCTCAGGTGATTTCTGATGCCCTTCTCTCCTCCTAACTTTATGAGTGAACATATCACACCTTTCATGTGTGGCTTAGCAGGGACTTTCCAGACCCCACTTGTGGGTTAAACTCCATTCTCTTGATCTTAGAAAGGCTGAGAACCATGATATTGCTTTGATGATCTTTCCTGAGGGTGGGTTTACAGTTGGTGACAGATTCTTATCCTCAGACAGACACAGTCCCATATGAAAAGGTTTAACCAAGGTGTGAATGGACTTGGTTCCAGGTCAGAGTAGTTCTACACTGCATGGACCCTGGAGGATGGGAGCAAATCAATGATCAGACAGCCCCACTAGCTGGAAATTAGGTTCTTAAGGTAGGTATTAGTATGAGACAACATTTCCCCAAATCTATGACATTGAGAATGTTTATGATGTGACTCCTCCCACCCCTGCTTCCACCGCTCAATACATAATTATTTATGAGGGATCTTGTTTATTTACATTTGATTTTTGCTACCTTTGGCTACCAGGCTTGTAAGTAATGGGAGTTTGTGTTTTCCTACTGCTAAACAACTGGATAGTACTTCAGATTATTAGAAGTGTGACTCCTGAAAAACTAGGCTGAGTCTCATGTACTCTTTGCTGTTTTGATTTTTTAAAATCTCTAGATTACAAGGGAACATTTTTAAAAGTTTATATCAAATCCAATTTTCTCGAGACAATCCACAAATTAGTGCCTGTTCCAAATTTTACATCATAAAGACATACTAATGAATAAAACAACTCCTAAATACAAATCACCTCCGTCTAGAAACAGGGGTTCTTTGTTTTCCCTCTGACCTTGGGCTGCTTCTCCGGCCATTTTACTGTTTCCAACCCTCTCTCTCAATGTCAGCTTATCCTTAGGTGCTAATTAAAATGGCAGGTGTTAAAATGATCGTTAGCACGTTTCAGCTATTACTCTGAGCGCAGAAGTCCCTCAAGTGATTCTTTGTTCCTCCCAATGTAATCCCTCTTTCTCCATACATTTTCTCTGCTTCTTTTCCCCAGTAGTTCTAACTGCTTCTTAAAGAGAAAGCAGATAACCTAGCATGCTGTCCCAGCTGTTCCTCATTTATTTCGCAGGCTTGTTCCCTCTGAGGAAACAATACAACCATATTTTTTTCTTTTAGTGATGGGCCAGCCGTTTATTTATTTTAAGCAGTTCGGAAAAATAAAACAAAACAAACCTCTGTTAAACAGATTTTGAACATCCCTCTTTCAAACTCCATGGTATCCAAATAGACATATGGACACACATTTTAAAAAATTATTTATTTTATTTTTTTGTGGTAAGAACACTTAACCTGAGATCTACCCTCTTAAAGCTTTGAAGTGGATAATACAGTGTTGTTAATATAAGCACTATGTTGTACAGCAGGTCTCTGGATCTTGTTCCTCTTGTATAACTAACATTTTAAACTCATTCGACAGAAACTCCTATTTCCCCTCCCCCCAGTCCTTGGCAACCACTATTCTACTCTCTGTTTCTATGAGTTTGACTATTTTAGATACCCCATATAAGTGGAGCCATACAATATTTCTTCTTCTGTGTCTGGTTCATCTCACTTTGCATAACGTCTACCAGGTTCATCCTTGCTGTTGCAAATGGCAGCGTTTTTTTCTTTTTCTTTTCTTTTTTTATTGAAGTATAGTTGTATTCTTTTTCAGATGCTTTTCCCTTATAGGTTATTACAAAATACTGAGTATAGTTCCCTGTGCTATACAGTAGGTGCTTGTTGGTTATCTATTTTACATATAACAGTGTGTATATGTTAATCCCAAACTCCTAATTTATCCCCCCCGCCTTTTCCCCTTTGGTAACCATAAGTTAGTTTTCTGTCTGTCGGTCTATTTCTGTTTTGTAAATAAGTTCATTTATATCTTTTTTTTCAGATTCCACATATAAGTGATATCATGTGATATTTGTCTTTCTCTGTCATACTTCACTGATTATGATAATCTCTAGGTCCATCCGTGTTGCTGCAAATGGCATTTTTTCATTCTTTTTTATGGCTGAGTAGTATTCCATTGCATATATATACCACATCTTCTTTATTCATTCATCTGTCAATGGACATTGAGGTAGCTTCCATCTCTTGGCAGTTGTAAATAATGTTTCAGTGAACATTGGGGTACATGTACAAGGGAATCCCCATAAGGTTATCAGCTGATTTTTCAGCAGAAACTTCTTTTTAAAGGCAGAATACTATTCTATGTATGTACATACACATTTTCTATATTCACTCATCCTTTGATGGACACTTAGGTTGTTTCCACACCTTGACTATTGTGAATAATGCTACAATGAACATGGTGGGTGCAGATATTTCTTTGAGTTCCCAGTTTCAATTCTTTTGGATACCTACCCAGGAGTAGATCGTATGGTAATTCTATTTTCATTCTTTTGTGGAACCTCCATACTGTTTTCTCTCTGGCTCCCACTCCCCCACTGGATGTTGCTGTACTATTTCCCGCCTGCACTGTGTTAGGAGAAGTTGGAGAGAGGATGTTACTGTTTCCAGTATAGGCAGAGCCAGTGTTTTTAAGGATTGTCTTGTCCCTGGAGGAGCCAGGTGAATGGAGAGGAAACTGAAGGTCAGTAGATGGCTAAGGCATCCAATGTTTAGCAGTTCCTGAACTTTAAATGACAAACTGATTTGCCACATTTGAATGGTACTTACGGTTTGAACCAGACCTCTTAATTTCTCTTCAGGCTGTGTTTCTCAAACTTGTCTGCACCTCAGAGTCACCTGAGGGCTTTTAAAAACTACCGCTGCCCGTGTTTCACCTGCAAAGGCTGTGACTTAGACAGGGGTGTGGCCTGGGCTTTGGAATTCTTAAAGGTCCCCAGGAGAATCTATCATGAAGCAAATGTTGAAAATCAGCGTTTTATCTCAGTTTACCCTGCCACCTATGTGGAACAGGAACCAGAAGCAAGAATAAGACTTTACAACTACTGCCCAGGAGAATTTCACTTTGTACCTGGACCCTCGAGATAAAAGAGAGACTTCAGCCTCAGATGCAGTGATTCTGATCTTTATTTAAATGTATCCAGTGGTTGCGTGGGTCCCACCAGTCAATTTAGGGACCCCTCCTCCTGAGGAGAGGAGCTAGGAACAGCCCCAAAGTGCTTCTCCAACACCCACCCTGAGTAGGGCAAGTGCAAGATCCCCTAGGGGCCAAGGCAGAAACTTGGGGAAAACAGAGGAAGAAATAGCACCCTCCTACCAATTAGTCCCACTTCATTTGTCACATTTATTCATGAATCAAGCATATGTGTGAAGTCCTGTACCTTTGAGTCCCATGGATTAAATATCCCATAGGCTCTTTGCAGAGTGAGAACATGCTAAATATGTTTCCACAAGATGGATTCTTTGGGTTTTATTTCTGAACAGGCAAGGTAATTGGGATTACCTGGAATAAGCAAGAAGTTTAGGCAATCCTTATGAGGAGAAGGAATCCTTCCCTCTGTATCAAACCATTTAGATTTAGGTAGCAATTTCATTATTAATTAACGTATCCACTTATTTAACAAGTATTAATTGAGCATGTCCTCATGATGAGATACAAAGATAGGAGGCCTGTCCTTGAAGCATTTGCGGTCTTGCAGGTTGAGAAAATGATGGAAGGAGATGCTGCAGATGCTAGGAGAGGAGATGTGGAAGGGACACAAGGAGGAAGTGGTCACATTTAATAATAGTAACTGTCAAAGGTGGAATGCTTGCTATTATCTCACGAAGCCAGTGTTCTTTTTATTCATAGTTTACGGAAGAGGAAATTGAGGTACTGAAAGCATATGGATCTTAATGAGTGCCACACAGCTTATTAGAACTATAACTAAACCAAGGTTATTGGGCCCCAGGGCTGAGTTTATATGATTAGGCTCTAGTGCTTGATGGTGTGTATGTGTGCAAGTCTGCATGATGAGATAGTCCTTTTTTCTAGGTAACATAGGTGACAAGTGCAATTCGGGAAGAGAAAGCTGCATGAGAAGGTCTAAAGAGAATCGTAGAAACTTTTGGGGTTCCAGTGTGTAAGCACTTATAGATGAATTAAGTTGAGAGGTCCAGGTGGGTGGGAAAGCACAGCAAGAAAACATAGCTATGATGGGAAACAGTATATAATGGAACTAAAATTGAATTTTAACCTATAGTATATGCAGATACCTTGAATGAATCTAAGTAGGGCAGAGCTTAATCCATTTTGTGTCTTAGAAACAAGTAGGGATGAACGGCAGGGAGTTGAAATGGCATCAGAAAAGTCGATCAGGCGATTCCTGAATTAAGGCACTTTGGAGAGACGAGGGTCTGAATGAAGGTAGGAATAGTGGAGAGAAAGAAGTGAAGATAGATAGAATATGTTAAAGAATTAGAACTTATGACTCAGACTATTAGTGAGAAATCAGATGTGGGGGCAGGGGAAAGATAGCCAACTAGGATTATTGAGTGCATGGGGTGATTTTGACCCATTCATACCTTCAGTTATGCAACAAGTATTTATCAAGTGCTGTCATGACAGACACTGTACAAAGCGCTGGGATATGGCACTGAACAGCTCAGGCATAGTATCTGTCTTTAGGGACTTACTTACTACTTACACCTTGAAGAAGGGAAACAGCATTAAAATGAAGTAAATAAATAGCTCAACAGTGGTTACAGTGGCAAGTGCAGTTAAAGAAACAAATAGGCTGGTAAGAATGTAAAGGGACATTAATTTGGTTGGGAGGGCAGAGGTGAAGAAGACCTATTTGGCGAGGGAATGTTTGAGCTTAAAACTGAGTGATGGGAAGGAATCAGCTCTGTGCAGGGCCAGTGGAAAAGGGAAAAGGGGTTGAGACAGAGGAAACAGTAAGGACTGAAGCCCCGAGGTAGGACAGATGCCTTGGTCCAGAAATAGAGTTTAATTGAGGATGTTTAAAGTGTAGAAGGAGAAAAGAAAATAGAACATGATGAATCTAAGGATACACATAGTGTCCAGATTATACAGTCTTGTAGCCAAAAGTAAGAAGTTTGGATTTTATTCCAATAACAATGAGAAAACTTCAGAGGATTTTAAGCTGGGTAGTTTTCTGATCCAGTGTTAGGGAACAGAGGAAGAGAAGTCAATTTTGGAGGGAAGATGAGATGCTAGTCCTGGTCAGGTTAAGTTTGATTAGCCAGTAAAAATTCAGGAAGAGATGCTTAAAAGACAGTGGGAGTTGTAGGCCTGGGACAAGGGAGACTGGCCTGGGTCATGGCATGTGATTTGGGAACGATCGATATACACACCACAGGACTGTGAGTGAGTGAGAACAGAGCTAATAGTGAGTCCTGGAGGACCGGTAAATGAATAAACCAATTGTGGTATCTTTATGCAGTAAAAATTACTTAATAAAAAGAATTGAACTATTTATATACATAATAATGTACACGAGTCTCAAAATGATTATGATGAGTTTAAGTAGCGAGACCAAAAAGAGTACATAATATGTGATTCCAATCATAGGAGATGCACATTAATCTACCATTATAGAAGAGATCACTGGTTGCCTGGACATGAAGAAGAGAAGACAACAGGAAGGAAAGGAAAGGGAAGAATTAAAAAAGGACATGAGAAAAATTTAGGGTAATGGATATTATCATTATTTTGATTATGGTTAAGATTTGACATGTATCAAGGCTTATCAAATTATACACTTTACATCAGTGCAGTTTACTGTATGTCAATACAATACCTCAATAAACCCATTTTAAAGCATCCAGAATGCAAAAGAAAAAGGTGGTGCCAAAAGTGAAATGATATTTAGATGTATAACTAGTATTTTCATATAAAAACAGAGAAAGTGGAACAGAAAGTATATTCAAATACACTTTAGGAAAAAAGTAACTTTTCCGAATTACAAACCATGCAAAGCTTTTAATCAAAAAGTCTCACTATTAACTCTGCAAAGTTTATAAAAATCATGTAGTATTTAGTGATAATATGCAAAAAGAGTAAATATAATAAGGTATATTTTAAATTTATTTTGTGGGATCTGGTTAACACATGTGGATTTTTTCTTCTACTAATTACGTATATAGTTAATATAATATAATAATTTATAGTTATTTAAATCTATTATTTAAATTAATATTTTTGTACTTATTTCTATCTACATAAGCAGGAAAGAATAAACAAAAAGAACAATGTGGAAGCCAAGCATCTGAGAAAGTGTATGTACCAGGACCTGGCAGGACTGATCAGTGCAAAGGCTACATGTAATACCTGAGCTAAAAGAGAGTCCTAAACAGAAGTGCTAACTGCAGAGTTCTCATCTCTCACTTAGCTTATAAAAGCTCTACAGGGCTCTACTAATTATAATAATGTATTAATAAGGGATACACATCTTTAAAACATGTTAACAGAGAAGGCCAGTTAATCTTAATAATAAGTCAATGGGTTATACCAAGTTTTCAAAGTGAGGTTAAGACTATATGTAATTTTTAGGGGAAGATACTTGAGTGCAAAAAATTCACCTAAGGAATTGCAATCATGTCTTATACGCCAACCAAGAATCACTTGCATAACAAACCTGTAAACTCTATGGAAAATTTTCTTTTCCTCAGAGTCTGGTAAGACTTTGCCACCCTAGGATGGTATCTAAATAATACTGTTGAAACTCAACCCTAGGAAGAGAAAATAAAAATAGCTACAAAAAGGAGGGTATTTTAGAAGTAATAATAAAGAAAGAGAATAAACACACAATGTGGATGTCTTAACTAAGTTTAAGTTTAGGCAATATGTTTTGAAATTACAGTTGACTCTTGAACAACAAGGGTTTGATCTCCGTCGGTCCACGTCTACGGGAATTTTTTTTCAAGAATTCCCGAGGTGGTTAATTCTGTGGATTGGGAATAGTGGATATGGAGGAGCCCTGGTCCCAGAGGACCACAGCTACTGAGGGCCAACCTATAAATTAGAGGCAGATTTTCCACTGTGTCTGTAAGCCAAATTATTCAAGGGTCAACTGTATTGCAATTTTGTATGTTTGGATCCTTATTAAGGCATTGAAGTGATCAAAGATTAGCCATAATAAATCTGCTTTTGATATTTAAATATATTAATGGATTTAATTCATCGTATTTGAAACCAATGTTAAATGCTCAAGAAGAAATAACTTTCAACATTTAGTATATTAGATTTATAAGTTTAATAAATTGAACATTAAAGAATGTACAATAGCTATGTGTTCCTCAGAATACACAGAAGACTTTCAGTTCAACTCCTCTCACTAAAAAGAATCTTTCACACAACCTCCCTTACTTAGTTATTACAAAGAGAGGCAGGAAGGAATAGAGTCAAGATGAGAAAAACTTGAAGTGTATCCTCCTCAATCCAGGATCGCTTGTTCCCCAGTCTTCCCCAGTCTGTCCCCAGGACAAGAAAGCAAAAAGGCAACTACAAACAGGGGGACAACGCAGAGCTGGTCTTCTCCATTCTCTCACTGGCTGTTCCACCAGGGTATTAGCAAGGAGAGGGAGGTGGAGGGGGCCGTCTCTGCCGATAAGTATATACCAGTTGTATTTAGCCAAGTAGCATCTACCATATTATCACATTCACCCTCTCGCAAACTTCAAGGTAAGCTCTTTAATTTTGCCTTGAAATAAAATATCAATAAAGCACATAAATGATGAGGATTATCCAAAACTACTAGAAATCTTTAAAAAAAATGGTTTTAATAAAAAATGGGAAAGGAAGAAGAATGCAAAAAAGTATGTAGAACCGTTTTGATTTCAAAAGAAGATCTTGAATTTTATGACTTACCATACAAGTTGGGAGGAGTGAAAGGAATTATGTGGCATCATGCAACGTCAGGATGAAAGTGAACTTAGGTAGGAACCCAGAGACAAAGAGAAAGAGGACTTTCAAGGGACCTCTAATGGCATCTATAAGAAGGTGGGGGGTGAATAGGAGAGTAAGGGGCTGAAAGAATAAAAGGTTGGCTTTAGAAAAATTGGGTGTTGGAGCTCAAGATTTTAAAGATGGAGAGATTTGGGGGCATCAGTTTATCCACAGAGTGGTGATGAGAGTGGATTGCTTAAAAAGAAAGATAATAATGCTGATATTTGTATTAACATTGTTCAGGGCACTATTCTAAGTTATTCACATACATTTACTCATTTAATCCCTCCAACAACCCTTTAAGGTAAATATTATTATTTTCTCCTTATGGGTTAGAAAATAGAGCAGTTAAGAAGCTTGTCCAAGATCATATGGCTAGTAATAATAACTCTTGGATGGGAACCCATCTTGTCTAGCTCCAAAGTTCAGCTCTTAATCACCACACTACACAGCCTCTTTTATAGTAGGTGAGTATAACTGAAACTCAGGGTAAAGATAAAGATAGTTACCATTTATTGAGCACCTACTATACATATAAATACATATATATATATACGTGACAAATTTTATATATACGTATATAATGTCTACTCACAAAATCCTGCTGAGGCTCAAACAAAACAAAACAAAACAAAACAATCGAACAAAATACACATCTAGTAAGCAGCAGAGCTGGTATTGAAAAATCTGTTCTGATTATTCTATGTCCACCATACAAATGCAAAAGGATGATCTTTTGTATTACAGAGTCTTCTGGAAAGAATGATTATCACTTAATATTATCCATCTCTTTAATCAGAATAGAAGTTTAAAAAAATTGTAGTAAGGAACACCTATTGATAATTTTGAATAAGAAAAGGTAGGAATGGGTCGATTAGGAGAATGTTCCATAACAAGAAGGAACATAAACACATATAGGTCAATAGGAAGAAGAAATTTTAAAAAATTCAAAAAGTTCGTGATAGAACAACCAAGATAGGTTTGCATACTTGGCTGTTTTTTTCCTAGAATTTGTGAAAGTCAATTTCTGAATGGATGATATTCTTCCTGAGGATATCAGAACAATTTGGAAAGACTAAAACCTCAACTTTCTTCAAATCAACTTAGTGCCTCAGTCTAGTCAGATTTCTTTAGTCCAGCACAATCTTGCCATACTCAGTTCTACCCCCTCTTTTCTTTTTTTAAAAAAACACACTTTAAAAAAAAAATAATTAATTAATTTATTTATGGCTGTGTTGGGTCTTCGTTTCTGTGCGAGGGCTTTCTCTAGTTGCGGCGAGTGGGGGCCACTCTTCATCGCGGTGCGCGTGCCTTTCACCATCGCGGCCTCTCTTGTTGGGGAGCACAGGCTCCAGACGTGCAGGCTCAGTAGTTGTGGCTCACGGGCCCAGTTGCTCCGCGGCATGTGGGATCTTCCCAGACCAGAGTTTGAACCTGCGTCCCCTGCATTGGCAGGCAGATTCTCAACCACTGCGCCACCAGGGAAGCCCCTACCCCGTCTTTTGAGAAGGAGCCATGAAGAAAAAAAATTTTTAACAAGAAGTTGATGTATCTTTATTCTACTTTATATTCATCCTTTCTCTCTGATATTAATGGTCATAGAATTTATGCTCTCTTTAAAAGTTGATGTTTTGCTGTACTAAGCAAGAACTTATTTTATGACTTATTATACATAATATTATATATATATAATTATTTTATAAGCAAGCACTTATTTTATTGGGTTGTATATCATGGGAAATTTAAAGGCTCTGCCCTTGAAACAATTATAAACTATGTTGAGAGAAAGCAGGCTGTGTGCATGAATTTTTCCAGGGGAAAATTCAGAGACAAATAAAGTAATGTATAGCCGGGCTGCTGCAACCTCCTGACCAACTTATCCAATTAAAAAATCCATTTCCTTATACTGAAGAGCACTTTTTACGAATTCATTTCTTTTAGGATGCAAAAACATCTAATCTTTCAAAATCTCTAGCTAAATTTACGATTTTGGCACTTAAATAGTAGTCTCATATTGCAGCTCTACCAATAATGATGCTTTCCAACATTTCAAAATAGATGATCTCTTTCTGGTTCCAATCTATGTTCAGTTTGGCCTTTATTCTGCTGCAGACACCAAACCCAGTCTACTTACTTGCAACTGGAATTTCCAGACATTGGGGCCGTATCTCAAATACCCCGCAACTTCATCTCTATCAAAATCCTACCCTTCTTTTATTGTCCAAATGCCAAACCCTCCATTTACCCTTCTCTGCTTACACTGTGTGGAAGGGATCACTTTCCTAAATATCAGTCATTTACTTATTTTTTCAAACAACATTTATTAAATTATGTCACACATATTATATTAGAGATAAACACAAATTGCTAAGGGAGCCCTCAGAATTGTTATCCTTAGGGGCTTAATGTAGGATAAAGCAGAAAGTGGATGAAGATAAGGCTAGAAAGGTAGAACTAAAAAATATCATAAAGGGTCTTGTATTCCTTGGTAAGGAATTTAGATTTTTATCTTGTATAATGCTTCTGTAAGATTTTATATTTTCAGAGGGGACTGTACTGTCGTATGTTGAAATCATGGAGGCATATGCCTTATTTTCTTTTTTGAATTTGAAGTCCTTAAGGACAGGGACTGTTTCATTCATCATTAGATGCTCTACGTCACTTTCAATGCAGACTTAGGTCATGCATCCTGTACAATGGAACTCTAGATCAGGGGTCCCCAACCCCTGGGACACGGACCGGTAGGGGTCGGCGGCCTGTTAGGAAACGGGCCGCACAGCAGGAGGCGAATGGCGGGCATGCTAGTGAAGCTTCATCTGCCTCTCCCCATCGCTCGCATTACCACCTGAACCATTTTGCGCACATTACCGCCTGAACCATCTCCCATCGCCCCCCACCCCCGTCTGTGGAAAAGTTATCTTCCACGAAACTGGTTCCTGGTGCCAAAAAGATCGGGGACCGCTGCTCTAGATCGTATGTTGAAATCCAAAGGGACCGCAAAGCTCTCCCTTGAGAATCTTCCTGAAGCTTAGGACAGCTAATGGGATCAACTGGTCAAGTAAACAATTTAAATTAATACAACCAAGTGAATTCATATGATTCTATGTGAATTTTGCTTGATGTCAAACCAAGCAAGTCCAGCAAATACGATTGTTCAAGTTCCCTTAGCCATGTGAACTCACCCACGTTGCACATGTATAAGGTTTTCAACACTAATTAGTGTACTAAAAAGAGCCTCTAATATGATAGCGTGTATTCACCCTAATGTTGCTATGATAACTTGCCTTTTATATTTTCATAAATGTAATTTTTTTCACTGAAGCATTTACAGAAAGTTCAAGTATTATTTTTCGTAATACCCCTTGCATATGGAGAGGGTATTTCTGAATTGTCATGTAAAATAGGATGTCACTTGTCTTCTAGTCACATTATCTAGAAGAGGAATAAGAGGACTGATACTTTCTTTGTGTTTGGAAAGTAAGGAGTTAAGGAGAGCTTATTATAAGAAGGTGAAAATCACTGTCCCAATCTGTGCCTGGGGCACATGTCTAAGACTGAAAGAGTGAGGATGGGTGATCTCCAGTCCTGATGCAAGGAAGAACACTGGAGAAGAAAATGACTGAACACCCTGGGCTCCTTCTGCACAGGGTTAGACACTTAGGCTGGGTCAGCCATTCTCCAAGCATTTGAATATCAGCCAATTAAATTGGCTCATAATTATAGAGGAGTCCTTTAACTGAACATTTCTGCTTGGGAAGGGATAAAAGATGAATTCTGGCCATGACCTGGGGATCCAGTCCTGTGATTAAAGGTTTAGTCTATGATTTCCTTGAGATACAGGAGTTTGGCTTCAGACTACTTCAGCTGGGTGTATCTGCATTGTTCAAGATGAAGTATTTTTCAAAAGGGTGTAAAACTAAAAGAAGCCACTAGGATAATAATTCCACACTTTTTAATAACGGATAACTGTGATGAATACAAGGAAGTTCAAGTTTAAAATAAATACTGCACCTGAACCCAATTAGAAGAGAGCCATCATTATTTTCTTGCTGTTTGAATCCAATTTTTAGAAAGCACAAAGGGGTTATTTAAATGGCAATAAATGCATTGTAGAGTCTTTTT
Source organism: Eschrichtius robustus (assembly GCF_028021215.1). Lineage (NCBI taxonomy): Eukaryota > Metazoa > Chordata > Mammalia > Artiodactyla > Eschrichtiidae > Eschrichtius > Eschrichtius robustus. The sequence continues at coordinate 51,475,357 of NC_090841.1, forward strand.
TCCCTAACTGCAAAGCAATCTGTTGTGTTGGAAGTTAGACTAGCAAAACAATTGAGATGCTGACAAAGCAGCAGGGAAAATAAGTGTTGTTAGGAGCAGAATATCTAAATCAATATTATGCTTTGTCTAATTAATATATACTTTGCTATTGCCAGGTAGGACTTTTTAGTGCCAAAAGCAAAATAATTCTATCACTCAAGCTTGTAAATAAAGGTAAGTTAAGAACAGGTGAGCCTTGATAGTTATATACATATTTCTGTGCATTTGCCAAGTCTTGGAAAAGTCAACAGTACGATGATGTTAAATATTTTAAAGAGTAATGCCAATGTGATGAGGCACTAAAACAATGCTGTCCTTGGAAGCTGATTGTCAAAACTGGACTTATTTTCTAGTATTCATGTGAATTAGGATGAGGGCATTCCTAGCACTGAACTGGAAATGACCTGACCAAACCTTGCAAATGGACCATGATTATCTGCCAGAGATTATGAGAGGACCAGTGAAGGGGGGAACAGGGCCAGGTTCAGACCCTGGGGAGGGGCAGGGGCAGGGGCAGGGGCAGGGGCAGTGTGAGGGTCTCAGGCAAAGGAGGAGAATCCGTGGAAAGTCAGAAGGAGTTTATGAGTTGCTAACCAGATGATCTCAGACGGGTATGGGTCAGATTATTGGTCTAGAGACTAGACCTTTTTTGGAGGATCGATGGATCATTTTCAACAGTAACTATGACTCATTTGTTTAAAATATAGTTGTAAATTTTGGCAATTACCGCTCCCATTAGTTTTTCTTGTTGTCTCTGAACACACATCAAACAGTATTGTGTCACTTAAGATGGGAACCATCCTAGTTTAGGTGCTATTTAAAAAACTTTGCTTACCTAGTTAGGGCACCAAGATAATTGCTTGATGTCGCTGGGTCAGGCTCACCCAGTTAATGTGACTCTTTTAACGGAATCTATAAGGAGTTCTTTTCACCTTAGATTTCATAAAGACACATATATTAAAAGAATTTAGTTAAAGGAACACAATATGTAATATTTATTTATTTATTTGCTTATTTGTTTATATTTATATATCCTAATCCCCAAGAACCTTGAGCTTTTACCAGCTAATTTAAAATAATATCCAGAGGTAACCACAGTGTAGTAGGTACCTCTGGTCAGGAAGCTCGGACAGTAACTAGACCCTTAGAGGATCTGACTCTTCCCATCACAAAAGCCCTTTCCTCTAAAGTCATGATAGCTGCCTGATTAGGGCAAGGTTTTGATGTTTACCAGTTTAATGCCTATTCTGTGCCCTTCCCCCCTCTCCACTCCCTAAAAGAGTGCCTGTTTGCTGTGTTTGGACTGTTAATGAGATATCGATCAGTAAAATTAATTAGCAAGCGTAGAACCTTAATTGCATTTTAACTAGTTAATCAAAGACGATGCTCACTTAATATATATATCTTACTCTGGATAAGAATACATACGCATTTGAGTATCTATTTATCATCTATCTATCTACCTATCTATCATCTATATCTATCAATTTGGCATAGCTATATGCTCATAATCAAATATTTTCTGTAGCTAAAAAATTCATCAAAATATATATAAATAAGGTATAAATAACGTCATTTATTTTATTAAAACTATTTTTAGATAACAGTACCAGATGAGTAATAAGACTTTATCAAGCAATATACTGTGAAGTCTTGCTACAGGCACAAGCGTTGAATCACACGTTGATATCTGCAAACGTGATATGGATAAAGTATAGGCTCTAGAAAATGGGACACAGTTTTTTTCATGCATAGCCTTGTTCTTATAGCCTTTCCTTTGTCACATTCAACTTTTCCTTTCCATTATTTGCTCAACCTTAGTTTTCAATATTTTCTTTGCTCAGGGTTGTCCCTAGGTAGAAATGTAAATTCAGCTCTTTTCTTCAGCCCCTGTTTTCCTCCATCCTTACCTCAGATCAGCTCATCTGGCGACCCTAGCTCTCAGGCTGCCTTCACTCTTGGGATCCACCCAAGCTTTGCATCCTCCAGCACAGGCCAATGTCTGAGACACTCACTGACCTTTTAAAAGTCACTTATGCTAAATCCTATTCCCGCAGGGATCCCAATTTCTAGCAACCTGTGAGAACCTCTTTAATAGAAGCCTACAGAGGGTGCTTTCAATAAAAGAAGCGAGCACATGGTGAGAAGTGTAAATGTTGGCAGAAATGTATGTATCTCATAAATGCACGTAAGTGGCTACATTTTCCAAATGAGCACCTCCTGGATGCCCTTTCTTCTCATCCTTACAGAAATTGCTGTTCCTGTTTAAAGAATATTCATAAAAATACACATAGACTTTAAAAAAATAATAAACACAGCCTGTTTCATTAGTGGCTATAGAGTTCATGTCTCATTCTGTATTTCACAAACCCTCTCAGATCTCAGTACCTGCCATGTGCTGAATGAAAAGAGGAGTGAGGGAGTTAGTTACAGGAATGATGTGCTGGACGAGGAATGATTCCATACGACATTGTACCTTGTGAACTTTCAGGCTTCTGTGCAGAGCACATCAGGACTCAGCATGGTTCCTATTGAAGTGCCATATCTTCATGAGTTTTGGCATGGTTTTTAGCCAGGCAAGGAAGAACCAGTGATGTGGTGTGCCATCATGACCTCTGTGAGAGCTAAACCAAGTAATACCAGGCTGTGCCCAGACATGCTTCTCATGACTTGCTTTTCCTGCCAACAGTATTGTCATTTGAATATCTAATTAGTGGTTATACTTTTTAAAAGAAACTTCCAGTATCTATTAGAGCTACTTGAAATTAATTATTATGGTGCATTCATATTGCATCCTAAGCACCATATTAGCTGAGATTTATACAGTAATAAAATATACAGTGGAGTTTCCATGGAAATATTATTATAGTATTAAAAACAATGATATTTCCTTACTCTAAAAAAAACAATTGACTCCAGTAATATTTTAGAACTGTCACTGTTGGTGGCAGGACATTTTAATCATCATTCCAGAAATTTTCTTATCTTTTATTTAACATACAGCTTTTTTTCAGTCTACCGACTATATCAGTTGCTTGTGTCTTAAGAGCGTCATTGCCGATTTAATAAAACCAACGAAAATATGGAAGCATTAGGAATGTTGCAGAACCAATCAACAGATATTGATGCGCATGAAGCAATAATTTAAGAAATAAGGAGAATCAGGCTGCTCTTTGAATTAAATTGCTAAAATCTACTCTCAGGAATATGACTTGCCATCTCTAGAACTGACCAAAGGCTCTGTGTAAATATATGACTGAAAAGATTGGAAACTCAAAATTTCAATCACGATGATAATCTTAGGGAAGCAAAACTGGATTGCGACTTCAGTTTGTTAAGGGGAAAAGTAGTCAATATGACTACATAATTCTGAGATAGACTATCTGATCAGAAAAGGGGTGGGGTAGCCAATATAAAAAAATAATTAGGCTAAACTAAATAAAATAAAAAGGCTGAAAACACAAACCAGTTCCAGCTCAGAGTAGTTGGAACCCTTTTATGAAGTCAGTCATTCAGGCTACATTAGCTTACAGCTGTTAAACATTCAAATAACACAACTAACTCTTGTCCTCTCATTCTGTCTATACTTTAATTTTCCATGTAGCTTGGAAAGGCTTTAAACTGCTAAGACAAGAATTCTTTTATTCGTTTTCTTCCCCACTTACACATTCACACAACAGATATTGATTGCCAGATCTTTCTTCTGTTCTTTTCTGTATTGCAGGGAAAGAACTTGTACCTCCATTTACCAGAATCTTTTCCCAAATTTCTGGTTGAGAGTTTGCCAATGAGACAGACTCTCAGGAGATTTGGAGGGTGGTAGAGAAGAAGTTGTTATTCTCCAGGAACAGTGGCCAAGAGCCTGGGGAGTGTACAGCAGAAGTTCTCAGACTGTTCCGGGTATGCTGGTGAGGTTCATCCACTTTGGTGCTTCTGGCAGCTGGCATTGGTGGCCGTAGCTTCATTGACTTTTGCCCCCTCAGCTCTTCCAACAGTGTGTACGCTTCAGATTTTTGCATCAGCATACTTTCTCGTTGGAATTATTAGAGCAGCTTCTGTTTTCTCTCCCCAATCCTGATATAAGTCTGGTCTGAAATTTTTGCCATGTAAATGTCTTATTTTCACGACCAACAGAGAAAATTGTGTTATTTTAGGTGATAATTGCATATGAGCAGAATGATTTTTTTTTCCTGAAATACTCTCATTTTAACAACTGCCATAAAAACAAAGCTATACAGTCAAAGAGAAGCTGATAAAAGTCTTTTTCTTTCTTTCTCTATTTCCTTTTTCTTCGGCCTCTTTGGTTTGTGACTTTTACAAATTCCAGTTGATTCAAAGTGTACCCACAGTGTTTAAAGACTAGGGCAAGTAAGGATATAATGAATTTAGAATAGTGTTTATTTTACCTTAACCTGTGTACTTTCTGTTCCAAAAGAAGAGAGAGGATTCCCTTGAGTACGATATTTATGTAATTCTCTGCCACACGTTGCAGAGAATTTCCTAGTATTCCAGGAAACATCCTCTCATGAGTCTAGAATTCTCTATCAAGTATAAACTTCTTGTTACAATTTCAGCCTGATGGTAGACTTTTTTTCCATCAGGTGCCTGTGTCTGTCTGTTGTTGTTGTTCGTTGTTGCTGTTTGTTTGGGGGAGAAGTTTGAAACTTCAATTTTTTTTTTCTTTTTCAAGGGAAGATGGCAACATGATCTGGCATCATTATTACTCCAGACTCATTTCCTACATTTAGAGATACCATGGATAGGATTAATGATGATCATTTAGGGAAAAGGGTTGAAGTAGACAAGATCTGGAGAGGATGTGATAATTAGAGCGTGCAGATGGGTGGAAATTCTACGGGAGAAAACGCCCCTTTAGCAGCTCAGCAATTAAAGCCATTCGTTTTAACAGCAGATGTGCAGTGTTCTTTATGGAATATGGTGTATGTTTGAAAGGACATATGGGGAAGAACAGTTGAGGATAGCTATCATTTTGTAAGTCCATAGGATGATGAAATAATTACTTGTGAAAATAGGTTTGGGGTTTTTCTTTCAGAGAAGGTCTTCATTTCCATTCTCTTCTTGCAGGGCTCTTGTGAGTATTTCTTGGCTCTCTCACTGAGGTTAAAATAAGCTCTGCCATCAAAGCCCTTTTCTCACCTGAGCACAGAAGGGACTTGAGAAGCATGACCTCGCTGAAGTTGTTGATCAAATTGTAATGAGGGGGATCACAGGAGAAGTCTTGCTTATAATCAAAAACTCTCTTCCACTTTTTAGTTCCAAACTCTTTGAAAATGCTAACTCAAAATGTTAGGCTCAGGGCACCTCCAAAATAGGGTGTCCTGGGGTGAACCAAGAAATCTCCCTGCTGCCCATCATGGTGCCCTCCAAAGCAATCACTTGCCATGTATGTTGCCACCATTCATTATGAATCTCCATTATCACTTCTCTTCAGATGACTGAACACAGCACCATTATCATGGCTCCGTATCCGGTTGGCCTCTATTCCGATTTAATGATGCTGTTGGTCTGGTTTTTAAACAGCCTTGTTTTTAATTTCCGAAGTCGATCAGTCTGAAGAGGAAAACTCTTACTGATGTGCAAATTATGGACTGCATTTCACTTTGCATCATGTATTTTCGTTATTCACATCGTGTTGCATTTCTTGGCAGAGAGCAGAGAATTTTGAAAAGGTACATTCCTAGTGCCCTAAGTGTCATTTAAAACAAAGTGATTTTCCTACAATTTGATTTCCTTAGGGTTCATCTCATTTCTGTCAGGTTTGGGGCCTGTTGACCTAGGTGGATTTGCATAGCTAGTAGTAAGTCTAAAGTAAAAAACCAAAAAACAAAAACCACATCTTTTCCAAGAGAATCTCAAAAGGTAAGGAACTAATTTAGAGATGATAGTGTGTTGAGGGCAAACTCTCAACTGTACTATCAGTTCCTTTCACTGATGATAAATGATTGATATCTGGAGCCTTCAGTTGCTTTATGTCAGATGTAGAATAGCCAAGTGAAGGTCTCAGGTGTGAGAATGTTCCAGTGGGAGCAGCTTTGCCTTCCTTGTGGGTAAAGACAATTCTTCAGTCAACCAGATTTGTGCAAATGGTCAAGTTTTTGTTTTGCATTTCTTATGACTGATCCCCAACTTCTCATTTTTGTGAAAATGTCTTCGTAATAGATACATTTCTGTTACAGAAATGTTACAGGTATCCTTCCTGAATCAGTCTCACTGACACTAAAGTTCAGAAGAATCGATGCTGTACCTTTTTTATTTCCGTAGCTGAATTTCTATCTTGATGATTACTTCAGGATTACCATAGTTTTGAATCATCAAACTTTCTGTAGTTCCCTTTGATTTTTCAGCTTCAGTGCAGAAATTATCAATTTGACCTTTCTGAGGGCTCATGTCTCCCTCGAGGTCACCTTAAAACACCTTTGCTTTTCACTTAAATCATGGCATATTTGCCTGTTCTTGGATTACTTTTCCCCTTTTTCTGTGAATATTTATCATCTCTCAAAGTATTGCAGAAATTCTGCCTAGCTTGCTATTTTATCTGTTTGTCGAAAGGAATGTATCTATATTCTCATGGAAGCTGATACACAGTAGCAGGTTTTGCACAGAAATTCAGATTTAAGATAATGAGGGAACAGAAGCATTTCATTGAAAATAATCAGCCTTATATGTGAAGTGCAGACACCTATGGGAGGAGATTTCATCCATTTAACAAAAACATATTTGGTATATATTTTGAACCTGGCCTTGTGTTGGGTGCTGAGAAGCAAAGATGACTAAGGCACTAGTTCTGCCATCAAGAGCTGTGGCGAAGAGAGAAAGGTACCTGGATGGGGGCACCATGCAGTGTGATAGTTCTGTAGTAGCAGTGCAGGTACCAGGTATCCTAAGAATAGAAAAGAGGCTGCTCTTTCCTGACCTTCCTTTACTGGGATGGGAGGCGGTGGTTGGAGACTTTAACACTATCATTAAATCCGGCTGAAAATGTGAAGGTCCAAGGTCACATAGATACAACAACTTGACTCAGACTAAGAGCTAGATGACCTATATACATTCTATTTGCTTAATGACCGTGAGGCATGTGGACACCTCATTTTTTAAAATGACATTCTGCTTAGAAACTTCATTTGCTTAAACAAATTGATATTCTCGTGTCTAAAGACTAAACAGGAAGGAACATTAATTGCATGTATCTTTGAAGACAAAAAATGATGGGCTATGAAAAATGTGCAAGGCCCAAGAAATGAAAACATCAAGGAGGCATTTTATTGTTTATCATGTAAGGAGTATTGGCACCACTTCTTTTTTCTAAATGATAGCAAGAATGGGAGCAGGGTCTACATTGGATCCTTTTCTGATAGTGGGTTTAGATGGGCAGTTGAGAAAGAAAAAAAGGGAGAAGCTGAAAAATCTGAATAGACTTTTACCTACTTTACAATTTTGCCTAGGCCCAACCCTGTGTTATAAACATAAATGACCTGGACACATCACTGCTGAGTGAAGAATGGCTTGCCTGTGTAATGTGATCCCATTTAAATGGAACTGTGGAAATAGTTCATAAAATTTCATTCTTACCTGTGATATAAAATATACATGTCACATAGTACATAAAAAGATGCCTAGAGGATAGTCCTCCAAAATATAAAAATGATTATTTTGTGTGTTGGGATTTGAGAGCTTATACTTTTCTATTACACTGTTTTGTTTTCCTTTAATTTTCAAAAGTTTATTCAAAAAAATGCACCACTCTACACCAAGCATTTTGCTATGCTCTGAATATATAACATAAAGCAAGGGTGCATTTAATATTTCCCTCATGAATACATATCATTTTTAATAACTGAGAGTAATAATATAGTTATATACAGCTGGCAAGGTTGAGCAATAACGACTTTTTAAACTCAGAGATTCAATATAACGTAGGGATATTTAACAAAGAAATATTTGAGAGGTGTCAATCTGCAGATGTATTAGTATAGTCCAGCATTGCATGGAGCCTGAACCCCTAAGAAATTAGAGTGAGTTTTTAGCATCATTAACAAGCTCTTCTTCAAGAATATTTAACCTATTTGTTTAGGTTGGGGATTTCTTCTATAGTTAAGCTATAATTCTATCTGCTTGCAGATAAAGTTTTGTTTATTTTTAGTTTTGCACTTTAGTTGGAAATGGGAGGTAAGTGGCCTTGATGAAGAGATGGGCTGGAGAAAGATTGTAGAGATGACAAATTTTATAAAGTAATTTGTAAGGTTATTCAAGTGATATAAAATCCAGGGGGAAGCTTGATTTACATTGTTACAAGAGAGCAGATAAGGGAAAGATTAAATTAAAAGATAGGCCACACAAAACATGTCTGAAAGCGAATTGTGTATTTAGAATTATTTCCCCAGGGATGATATGTAGCCCTCAGTGCTAAGACTATATGCAAAGTAGATGTTTTCTTTATGAAACAAATCCTTTGAGAAATATTTTAAAACAAAATATTTATAGTTATATTCTCTGGCAAAGTGTGTGTGTGTGTAACATTTTAAAGTGTGTTTTAAATACTTTAAAACAAAATATTTATAGTTACATTCTCTGGCAAAATGTGTGTGTGTGACAGTTTGAAGGAATCAAAACTGATATCCTAAAATCACAGTTTATATCCTAAAATCCTAAAATTCAAGGAGTGTTTTATTTTTTTTTAAGCTTTGGAATTGCCAACTTTGTTTATTTCTAATGTTGGGGGTTATATAATTTGTTTCATTAAATGATAATGTGTGAGTGAAAAAAAAAGCACAGGACAATAAGTAGTGATAAGGAAATTTGAGCTCAGAATCTAGGAAAACAGTTATGTAGCAAACACTTCAGGCTGAATGTTTTTTCTACCAAAGATTTCCAATCATCTAAAGCCATCACTTATTGAGGATGAAGAGGACCAAAGTTTTGGTTAGAGAATGTCCTGATCCTCTAATGAACTTAACATTTAGTTAAATTTTTATCTTAAAATAAATTATATTATTTGATTTATGAATAAAGTAAACACACATGTAGACTCTATGGGTAAATAATAGCGCTCTAGAAGCTTATAAACATGCATATACAAACACAAGACTAGTTTGTCCACAGAGAGATAGTGGATAGATTAAACTTACTTATCAATAGCTTCTTGGAGGAGAAATAATTTAAGCAAATTCCCAAAGTTCTAGCACTACACCGGAATGTATTTCCCCTGCTAAGTTGAGAGGGAATCACATGTGTAAAGTTTACACTGAACAATTAGGACTCAGGATACAATCAGAATATAAATTTATTTTTCCTCTATTGACTGTTAAAACCCACTCTTCGGGACTGTCTTTTCCACTTCTTATATAAAATTTGGGAATGGTCCCATGACTTTTGGGGCCTCCTGGTAAATCAGAGTCCTTTGGTCATAGCAGTTGCCAAAAAAGATAGTCTCAATTTAGTAGTTAAAATATACTGTCCAGAGTGATAACTGAACCTGTGAGCTTTATTGCAAGTTCAAGTTTCTCCCTGCCCTGAGTAGGGCTTGCTTCTGGTTGAACTCCTGCAGGTGAGAAAGAGAGCCTGGTAAGCTCATCTCTAAGACCTTGCCTTCCTGCATACTGCTTCCCACTCTGCTTGCCCAACCTTTGGCTGCCTCTGGCTCTTTCTTGGTTGAAGGCTGCCAAGGACAGATTTAACTTGACTGAAACGCACGAGTCTGGCATTGGATGTCTCTGGCCACGGCTGATATTTGAACTGAACCTTGTCCTTATTGCCGAGGTCCTTCAGAGTTCCCTCTTGGTGTCTCTGACTTCAGGACTCTTGATATGAGAGACAGCATGCCTTTGGCTGGCATTAGGAGACCCACCACTCTGAATATTGTCTTTTTTTTTATGAGGTCTCCTTGCCCTGTACAGGAATCCCTCCTGGAGAGTATTATTTAAAACAACCCTGAGCCGACATTCCTCCTGCAGGTTGCACATCTGGTCAACACACACCTTGGACCTGCCCTTGTGGAGACGCAGTTATTCCCCAACAGAGTCCTCTGCTTTGGTGCCACATAAGTCTTCAGCCAACATTTCGCCCATGAGTCAGACATCCCTCCACTGTGTCCTCAAAATCCAGGGACCACATATCCCCTTCTCCAAGTGATTTCCTTGAGAAGAAAGTCCTCCTTCACCTCCCCATGGGCTGTGATGCAAAACCCTTACAAGTCTCTCCAAGGTAAAACTCTCCTTCCTTTCCATCTTTCTCTACTCTTCTGCTTTCGTTCTTAAATAGCCTTAATGTGACTGTAAGGGGCCATGATCAGAAAATTAGAACTTTTGATGACTGTTTATGAATGTCCTATTAAGGTGGTTTAGGAGGTTGTTGCCAGCTATTGTCTTCAGGTTTCAGCTAAAACTGAGTCAGGAAGTTCTGTACTTTAATATCCTGTTATAAATATATTTGTATGCATTGTTATGTAATGGGTGCATATGTGTATGTGTAAGTGTATGCATGTGTATATGTGTATATATCCCCTCTCTCTTTCTCACACACTCAGACACACAGACACAACTGTGTTGTATCAGTACATTCTCTTATTATACAGGCCTTCATGGAGGTTTTCTCAGTGTAAACCCTCAGGCACTAGGGGTACAAAATGAGGAAGACTAACTTTCTTCTACAGGGGATCTTGGTCTGGTCAGGGTGATAGAGACATAAAAGCAGATACATACATTGCAAAGTGAGAAATGGAACTCTCAGGCTCTGTTAGCTACTTGAAGGCCAAGGAGGATTAATTATGATGGAGTAGAGGATGTGACCAAACAAGCACCACCAAACCAGTGATAGGTCAGGATAAGGATCTTCAAGTTAATGGACAGTAATTAGAACTCCATCCTATAAATAACAGGGCATTCCTGGAGCTGCTGAAGAAAATGTGTGTGTAAAATCACTTTCATGTCATGATATTGATCCAACATTTAGGGTTTCCTGCTTCTTGTCTACCCTCCTTCTACCCCCTTTAAGTGTGCAGTACCCTCTGAAAATGTCTCACTTGCCGTATCTTACCATCCATGAGCCTGACTTTCAGAAACCAGCCTAATCAGACAGCTGTATATGTTAATCAAGCATAAAATTGTTCTCTAGAATACAGACTGTTTTTAGTAAAACCGTATTGTAGAGACAGCTTCGTTCAAGTCTCCACAGAAAAATGTTTTGTTTTTCATCAAAATTCAGTAAAAAGGGAATCTGAATTGTGTGCTTATGACTGTGCAGATGAAACTCTGCAGACTCCAAGAAATTTCGTCTGGAAAAATCAGTGCAATTGTCAGGAAAATGCTTAGATGTTGAGAAGCTACTCAGAAATGGAGCAAAATTCAGGGTCAACTAATTCTCTTGAGTAAATAAAACAGTGATTTAAAAAACGTTGTTCAGTTTCTATATGTCAAAGACAGTGAGTCAAATGGTTTTTTTCTGAAACTTCAAAGTACTGTTTTCCATGAGTTGAAAATAGAAATATTTTCCATGGGCTGTACTACTTTAAAACATATCATATGTATTGATTATAAATGCCACTAACTTCTTAAATTGTTGTTATGTGTGTATCTGTTGACTAATATTAACACTTTAATGTTTGCTATTAATCTTGCATTGAGAATGTTATCCTATGGTACACTTTTTATCAATGGTAATGACATAACGAATTTGCAGGCTATGTTTTGTTTAAATTTACTTTAGGTTTAAGGGTAAATTTAGTATGTTTATTGTCCTGACTTGAGCTAATTTGGTTGTCTAGGGACTTACTGGAGCATTCATAGGATTTTTCCAGATACTTTAGGGTTGACTGCAAATTAAAACCATATTTGTTTATAGATCCTAATAGTACCTTTTAATAGGAGTTCCAAGAGAACAGTTTTCGTAAACATGAAATATGTGAGAATTTAAAATAAACTATTAAACTGAGAGAGATGGTGCTTACAGGCCCCAAACAGGCTGGCTTTGCCTATTAACCTTCAACATTATCTTCAGAGCTTCCCCAGAATATTCCATATCCAAAGATCGGTATGTACAACCTGAAACTGAATCTTATCAGATTTTAATCCATAGCTCAAAACATGTTATGGCATGTTAAATTACTTTTCTTTGTGAACTAAGAAATACAGCAAAGAATGAATTCCTATGGCACTCTATCATATGTAAACGATAATGCTGACATTTCAGAATCCTTTCACAAGATTCTTAAGGTAACACACTCTGAAGAGAAATCCTCTGATACAGATCGTGGCGTCACTGTTTGCTAAAGTGATATGGTCTGACAAACTTCAGCTCAGCATTTCTAGATAATCCAGAAATCCACCTGGTCCCTTAGTGGAACAAGCCACAGCTAAAACAACGCAGCAAGTCCAGCCTCATCTCACATCTAACATAGGACGATAATTTAACTTTTGCTAAGGAAAGGTTAGGAAAAAATGGAGATGGTGACTCCTTCTAATTATCCATATATATATTAGTTACTCCTAAGTACTTAAAAAGCTTTTTTTAAAAAAAAATATTTATTTTATTTTATTTATTTTTTGGCTGTGTTGGGTCTTTGTTGCTGTGCACGAGCTTTCTCTAGTTGCGGCGAGCAGGGGCTACTCTTTGTTGCAGCACGTGGGCTTCTCATTGCGGTGGCTTCTCTTGTTGCGGAGCACGGGCTTCAGTAGTTGTGGCTCATGGGCTCAGTAGTTGTGACTCGCGGGCTCTAGAGTGCAGGCTCAGTAATTGTGGCACATGGGCTTAGTTGCTCCATGGCATGTGGGATCTTCTCAGACCAGGGCTTGAACCCATGTCCCCTGCATTGGCAGGTGTATTCTTAACCACTGCACCACCAGGGAAGCCCACTCCTAAGTACTTAAAACAAGTTTCTTTTCACTTGCATTTTTAAGACTTCCTCTCAAACTCACCTTAGCCTTTTGGTTTTGTATCATTGAGTAAAGAGCCAGATTTTGAAATCAAACTCTTCTGATACTTCTCCTACTTCATTTTTCCTAGTTTTTTCTCTTCCTTTGATTATCATTTAAATGTTCTTGTCTTTCAGCATTCTTCCCTTGGTTCTTTTCTCTCCAGGTCTGTATATTTTTCCATGTTGACCTTATTTATTCTCCTAACTGCAACAACTATCTCTATGCTGTGAATCTTCAAATATATGACTCCATTGTAATGATCTCTTCTGAACGCCAGTACCGTTTATCCAACTTCCTACTAGACATCTCCGTCTGGAGGTCTCACAGGTGCCTCATCAGCACGAATGTTATGATTAATACTCTGTCCTTGCTTTCACTCTATGTTACCATTCTCCTTTAAAAGAGAACAACTCTCCACTGGTCTAGACACCACCCTCTGTGTGACTAAGGAGGAGACCCACTGAACTGTTAGTGCTTTTGTCAATATTTCCCTCTCTCCTCACTATCAAAATTTAATTTTGGGATTTTGACATCCAAACTAATGATTCCTCCAATACACTGGCTTCCAGATCCTTGACTTTTTCCTTCAAAATCTTGTCCTCCATTCTGAGACATCTGCTCCCATGATCAGCCTAAAGCTTACCAATCTTTAACAAATGCCTCTCATCCTTTTAGCTTTATTTCCTTACAGCCCCACCTCGTATGATTTCTCAGAGCCCTTAGGACTTTTCTACAAACTGTTGATCCCACGTGACTTTTCACTACTCATCCCTCTGATATTTTCAGTTCCCTCTTATCTGGTTGAAGTCCCACAGTCAGTCAATCACATCTCATATATATCCCAACTCCTTCTCCCCTGGGGACTGGCAAACACAACCCAGTTAAATATGGTCTCTCATCTAATCTGCACCTGCACCTGAGCAGGTAACTGTGGTGAGAAAAAAATCACACAACTATTCTGACAGATCTTTAAATCAACTATTTTGACTGACTTCAAGTAGATCCCAGTGTTACCTAAAAATTCTCCTCTATTTCCCCATGATATGCACTCTCCCACTCTTCTAGATCAATAGGGCATACCTTTTCTCCCCCCTTTAATCTTCACCACATTCCCCTCCTTCTAATTCTGAGCTGGTAACTTTGTTTCTTACTGCACAAAGAAAATAAACACTACCAGACAAAAATTTCTGTCTTCCCTTTCAAACAAATCTAGAAAGTTTTCTGCATTTATAACTGAACAGTCGTTCTTGATTTTTTTTCCCACCTCACTCCTCACCCAACTTCCTCTTCCTACTTCTAGATATTGAGGTGTCTCGATCCTAGTGTCTCACCGCTTTGGTGGTGTCACCTAGTCCCATAGGTTTAAATACCATCCACATGCTGACCAATCACAAATATATGTATTACCAGCCTAACCTCTCTCCTTGATTCCCAACTCAAGTATCCATTAGCTTACTCAGCATTTCCACTTAGATATTGTGGAGGTTGTTAGGGTTATTCATAAATAATCACTTTTGCTACATGGTAGAACTGCATTTCTCTGAAACTTCCTCCTCTTGTAGCTAGCCATCTGCATTTTTTCCCCAGTGAATGTGAGCAGGCAGTGTTTTAGGTCATTTACAAGAGAAGCCTTAAAGAGCCAGAGCACAGTAGCCATATTCCCTTTGCTGTCATGCTCTCCATCAGGGGAAGTATGTGTCTAGAAAATCTTCCATTAGATTGGCTCTCTGAGTGACTGAAGTAGGCAGGCAGCACTGCTGGTGACCCTTGCTGGACTTGAAGCAAGATTAAGAAATAAATCTATATTTTTTAACCCAATGATATTTGGGGATTGTTCGTTCTGCATCTTAACCTGGCTTATCCTGACTGATCATATTTCTGTTATGCACCTCAAATCTAACATATTCTTAACAAACCCTTGCCTTTTCTATTCAAACCTGATTTGCCCATAGTTTTTCCCATGTCAGGAAATGGTATCACCAATCTTCCAGTCTCTATGTCAAAAACATCTTCTTTTTCTCCCATAAATCACATCCAATCCATCAACAAATTCTGTTGGCTCTACTTTCAAAATCTTGCCAGATGTAAGCTAGCTACACCAGCACCTACCACACTAGCACTCTGCTCCAAGCCTGACTTTTGCAATCGTCTCCTAACCTGTCTCCCTGCTTCCCCATTTACACCACTACAGTCAACTTTCTACATAGCATCCAGAGTGATCTTTTAAAAAATACTGTAGATTCGGTTGTTCCTCTGCCCCAAACTTTTCAATAGCTTTCTACTACATGCAAAGTAAAATCTAAAGTCCTTCCCTAACTGGCAAGATTGTATCATCTGACTCACTTCTGATTCCCTGATTTCACTCTGCTTGTCAATCCTCTTTCTCTCAGCTCACTGCTTCAGACACTCGTTTCTACCACTCAAATGCACTGTGTAAGATACTCATCAACTTTTTTCTTGCCCTTTCACTTGTTTACATACCAGTTACCATACATTTAAGTTAAATCAATACTACTTTGAATCTTGTCATAATAGAGTTAGGTTTCTGGCAAAGACTGATCACCAAGTACAGCAAGGAGTATTCTATATTATTCAGTAACGTGTGTTGTACTCTTTCCGCAATCTGTTGACTTGTGACTTTGAGACTGTAAACAATTATTATAAGAAACTATATTTGTTAGAATGTTTCTTTTAAAAGAGCTGTTTGTTCAGTTAAAGTTGTAAACCAATTTAAAATATGTGAATTCTTAGATACTCCTCCTTTCAATAGGTGGAACCTAATTATCCTACCTTGAGTGGGCTGTACTTGGTGACTCACATCTATTGAATAAAATGTGGCAAAAGTGACAGTGTGGTTTTCAAGACCAGATCATAAAAGGCATCGTGGCTTTTCCTTTGTGCTTTTTGTCTGTCTCTCTCGGTGCACTTACTCTGGGGAAAGTCAGTTGCCATGTCATGAGGACACTCAAGCAGTCCTGTGGAGAGATATACCTGATTGGAAACTTAGGCCTTCTGCCAATAGCCAGCAAAGAGTGAGGCCTCCAGCCACAGTAAGGGAGAACTCTGGGGAAGTAAATCCTTCAGCATCAGTCAAACCTTCAGGTGACTGCAGTCTTGGCCACCATCTTGACTGTAACTTCATGTGAGACCCTGAGCCAGAAACAATCATCTAAGCCCCTCCCTTACTCTCAGAAACAACATGTGTGAAATAACAAATGCTTATTGTTTTAATCTGAAAAGTTTTGAGTAATTCACAATGCAAAAAACAGATAAATAATACTCCATATTATTTTTGCAATAGGGGTTTAAATTTAATAAAATATAATCAATGTGAAAATTTCTCTCTTTACCATGATCTTACTGATTTTGTTGTAAGAAATTCAAATGGTAAAAAAAATTGTATAGATTACCTTAAATTTAAGTACATATTTAAAATTATTCTTCTTTGCATAATTTGACTATCAAATTAATTATAAAATGCTTTGCACAGTCTCTTCCATAGGGGTAAAAATATCGGAAAGTCAGGAAGTGAGAATGAGCATCATATTTGTTGAGTAGAGTGGATGTCAGCCAGTCTAGAGAAGAAGGTACAAAATGGGGACAAAGTCAAATAGCCTGCCTCTGAGCAATCAGTTACTTTTGGAATTTTTAAACAACTGCTTCTAAGTTTAGTTAAGTTCAAAATTTTATTGACCATTTACTCTTTTCCAGGAACTGGGCTACAGATTCAAAGACAAACAAGCCTTGGTCCTTTTCCTGAAAGAGTCTAGTGGGGGAGTGATAGAATCAGGGGATAACCACGTTATGTGTGAGGTCAAATGGAGGCACGTTTAGAGCACCTTCAGGCTGCTTCTGGACAATTGCAATAGACTGTGCAGTAAGTCTGAGGATAGAAGGCACATTGAAAAAATCAACTGGAAATGTTCTTACCAGAGGAAGAGAAAGAAAGAAAGAAAGAGAGAGAGAGAAAGAGAGAGGGAGGGAGGAAAGGAGGGAGGGAGGAAGGAAGGAAGGAAGGAAGACAAGGAAAGAAAAGAAAAATAAAGAAAAGAAAAGGAAAGGAAGGAAGGAAGAAAAGATTAAACATTCTCCCATTAAATGTATAGGAAATGAACCTTGCGATTTCAGGGTTATCATGAGGTCACCCCATCTCTTTAATATCAAGAATAACTTTCCCTTTCAACTCTTGGTGTTCCTTCTCTATCCAAGAAAACAGCTGAGGATGTGGTAGAGCCTTCAATAAATTGTTTTGTTGGCCTAGACAAAAAAATCTCACCTTGATGACAGATCAGGTTTATAAGCAGCATGGGTAGCTGCTTGTCACGCTGTTCTAAGACCACCTGAGACCCTTCAAGGAAAGGAGGTTTGGGGACCGTCTCCTAGCAACACGAAACAGAATCATTTAATACCAAATGTTTATTTTCTTTGCATGTTTTCGACTTCATACCATCCAGAGAGAAGGACGGCAGAGAGAAGGACAAAGAGCAATGAAACAAAGGGGAGAATGGAGAGGAAAGGGAAATAGTAAAGGAGGAATGGAAAGAGGGTTGCAGATGCTTGGCCTAGAATATACAGGGCGCTTGGGAAACATTGAAAGCTATTTCCTTAGGTAAATAACTTTTTGCTCTTTCAATCTCAACTAGAGTAATTGGTGAAACTCTTGACTTCCCCAACACAATTTTGTCCCCAATGGGGTTCCTGTGGGGTTCAAGAATTGTTCCTGAGGCAGCTGTCAACCCTGCCAACTATTTTCTTCAGTGCCGTGAACTGAGAATTACATGTCATTACTGTTTCTACGCATGACTGTCTCCCAACCTGCCAGTTTCCTTTCCCCTTGGAATTGTTAATGACACAGAGAGTGAGAAGCTGGTGCTCACTGTGTCCCCAGGCAGGGCACTGCCCCTTTCTGTGGGCTCTGTCCCTGTGGCCTGGGTGCTAGCTCTGAGGCTGTAGCACATAGGACAGAGGACTGGGCAGGTGCTCTGTGGCAGGGCCTTCCCTGTATTGCACCTTCTGTTGCACTGAGACTGCACTGGCTCTGGGGTGGTCACGTCGTCTGTGGCATTGTTCTGCGATGGTAGCGGGACCCATCTACTGTGCTAAGCTAAGCCTAAGCTGGCTGTTCTCAAACTGGACCATGCATCTGAATTACCTGCAAGGTTTATTAGAACTCAGACTGCTGGTCCCCATCCTCAGAATCTCTCAGTAGTTCTGGGGTTGGAATTTGCATTTCTTATCAGTGACCAGGAGATGGTGATACCTAGGTCCAGACCTTTCAATATAACATTTCTCACGTTGAGACCCACTGGCCTAAGCCACAACAGTGAGCTGATTGTTCTCTGTGCTTCGGCTTAATGACACTGCAGGTTTCTTCTGTTCTCTCCTGTGCGGGGATGGGGAGAATGATTTTGTGGATGTTGCAGCTGTGGAAGACAACAGAAAAACAGGAAGTGGTCAGAATGAGGGATATATTAGAGGCCCCTCCCGGGCCCCAAAGCCAACCACCAGCAGGCCCGGCATCTGTCCCTGGACCCACGGGCCACGGCCAGGCTGGGACATAGCCCTGCCCACCAGATTGCTAATCTCTTTCTCTGATTTACCAGTGTCATAACTATGTGGAAAAAGGAAAACAATGTGGTTATTTTGACATAACCTGTTCCTTCTAAACCAGTATTAATACCCTTAATTACCAAGATACTCTTTTTTTTAGTACCCACTGTCTGTCTGGTTGATCACTGAAAACCTATTCCAGACTTTTGCCTGTTGTTAAAATGAGCTATTTTTCCTGAAATTTTCTTTTATCTTTTTCAGATGGGGATAGCACTTGCTCATATTTTTATACTTGACACAGTTACTTTAATATTGTCAGTAAAGTTTGAAATATAAGGGAATTAGGGAATTAAATGAGGGGCAGAAGGGAAAAGAGGAATAATGGATAATTTGTAGGGGTGGACCCTAAGCAACGGTGAATGATGTTATTTGCAGAGATGAAGATGTAAGTTAGAGAGCAGATTGGGGGGAAGGGGATTCACAGCGGTGAGTGGAGGTTGGAAATAAGTTCAGTTTTAATATTAATTTGAGATGTCCCTTCAAAACCAGTACAGAGATCTCAAGTAGGGGGTTGATAGGTGAATCGTGAACTCAGGCAAGAGAGATAAATTCTAGGATCAACAGAACTCAAATGGTATTAATGCCATGGGTGTGGGAGAGATATATAGACATGGAAAAATGAGTTGAAAAAATAGACCTGAAGCACTGCAGGCACTGGGTCCTTTGGCTTTATTATCTCCTGCAAACTCTCCAAATGCTCCTATGTTAGGTGAAAATAGAGACCTGGAAAAAAGAGGAAGCTTGACCTACAGTTTGTAATTGAGCAGGGCAAAGATCTGATCTCCAGAGTACAAAAGGCTATAGTCGTAGCCTCTCTACTACAGTGGGAAGTGTCATTAGGTGATGGTTAAATACTAAATGTAAAATCTTTTTTCAATCATCAAATAAAAAATATATTAAAAAGAAGAGTTGGAAACTTGTTCTAATGATCTAAACAGTGAATACAGCGTGTTGTAATATATTTTTACTGGATCCTCGATAAGTCTTAGCAGTAATAAGGATTATGTCATTTAGGTCTTAAAAGATTTATCTTAAGACTTTGATAAATGCCAAGTCCATGATTGCGGTTATCTTAAAATAACTCACACAATTAATTTTAAGTGTGTGTAGAGGGGGCAGAGTATAGAAATGGGATCATTCTGTGTGAATGATGGATAGTTTTTGGCGTGCTAACAAGAGCTGTAAAGTAGGAACGGAGCATGTCAGCAGGCACACTCACCATTACACAGCTGCCACTTGCAAATTGGAAAGAAAAATAACACCAGGCCAGCATCAGCAAGGTTAAACCTGAATTTCAGAATTGACAAAAGCCTAGAAAACCCTCAGAGAGAAAAGAAAGAGACGAACAAGAACTAAATATTTGAGGGCAGCATTCTGTGAAAAAGATTGAATGCCTTAAAAGATTTATTTAAAACACTTAAAGATTGGAAATAAAGTATTGTTATAAAATACTGAGCTTAACTATTGAAGGTGTCTGTTTGTCTCAGACAAAATCCAGACTCTGGACATATTTCATTATCATATGGCTTGTTCTAGCCAAAATTGTTTATATAAAAAAAGAAAGGTACACTCCTATAGTAATCACACTTTATTATTCAGTCTCTCTCCAAGGTGATATTGAGAGAGAGGGAAATTTTCTACCATTCATGCATTTATTCCAGACAGAAGTCCTGGTTCCAACCCCTGCTCCTCCTGACCAGCTCTGTAAACTTGAACAAGATAGTCAACCAAATCCAGTGGCCAATGATGGGGCAGGAAGACCCAGAGCTCACCTCCTCCCATGGGTATACAAAAGCTACACCTATTTACAGAGCAGCTATCTATGAGAACAACCTGAAGACTAACAGAAAAGCTTATCAACAACTAAAGGTATAAAGAAGAAACCACAACAAGATGGGTAGGAGGGGTAGAGATGCAGTACAGCTAAGACCCACACCCTCAGTAAGTGACCCACAAATGGAAGGATAATCACAATTGCAGAGGTTCTCCCCCAAAAACAAGGGGTCCAAGCTCCACATTGAGCTCCCCGATCCAGATTCTGCACCAGGAAGGAAAGCCCAGGACATCTGGCTTTGAAGGCCAGCAGGGCTTGCATACGCGAGAACTGAGGGCTGTAGGGAATAGAGATTCCACTCTTAAAGGGTACACGCAAAATCTCCAAGGCTCCGAGACACAGCACAGAGGCAGTGATTTGAAAGGAGCCTGGGTCAGACCCATTTGCTGATCTTGGAGACCCTCCTGGAAAGGAAGGAGGCAACTGGGACTCATCATGGGAACATCAATGCTGATGGCAGCCACTTTGGAGAGCTTGTTTAACCATGAGGGCACTAGTGCTGGCAAATGACATTTTGGGAGTCCTCCCTCTAGCCTATTAGGGCTGGGGGCCTTCCCTGCCCACCAGCTGGTTGGCACCAGTCCAGGGACCTCCTCAGACCAAGCAGGTAGCCATGTAGGGACACAACCTCACTCCCCACTGGGCCTGCACCAGCCCGGACCTCCCGGACCCCAAAGCCAGCCACCAGCAGGCCCGGCATCTGTCCCTGGACCCACGGGCCACGGCCAGGCTGGGACATAGCCCTGCCCACCAGATTGCTAATCTCTTTCTCTGATTTACCAGTGTCATAACTATGTGGAAAAAGGAAAACAATGTGGTTATTTTGACATAACCTGTTCCTTCTAAACCAGTATTAATACCCGTAATTACCAAGATACTCTTTTTTTTTAGTACCCACTCTCCATCTGGTTGATCACTGAAAACCTATTCCAGACTTTTGCCTGTTGTTAAAATGAGCTATTTTTCCTGAAATTTTCTTTTATCTTTTTCAGATGGGAATAGCACTTGCTCATATTTTTATACTTGACACAGTTTAATATTGTCAGTAAAGTTTGAAATATAAGTGGCCTATTGGTATAAATTCATATAAAATACCTAGATAGTCTTGCCATTTAACTGCTCTCCACTCTGTTTTATTTGGTTTATCATTTCCAGTCTGAAGATTTTTCTCTTAGGCAGAGAAAAGTAGAATTGTTTTGTCTTCTCTTTAGCATCTGATATCATTAGGCCATCTGTTCCAAAAACTGCGGCTATACCTTTTTTATTCCTCTTGCCTAAAATATAGTGAAAATAAAGCCTTTTTAGTTCTCTGCCATTCTTTTCAAGTCTTAATTCATTCTGGGTTTTAACATTCCTCAGACAGAGCTCAGAGTATCCTAATACTCCTGCGTACTTGTTCATAGGTGCAGACTTCTCTTTTTATCTTTTGTACCTGTGCTTTAAAAACCAATCCACCTAATAGAATGACCTTTGTGCCACTCTGCCTTTCTCTTTTTCTTCATTTGTATTTGTATACTCAGAATTCAAGATTTAAAAAATGAATTTGAATTCTCTCTTGAGAACTGTAGAGTCTTCTTTGGATCTGAACATAGGATTATAGCTTTCTCTGATAGGCACCAAATTGTACGAATCAACTCCTAGTGAAGTTATACATCTATATGGTTATTTTGTATATGTCTGTTTCTCACGCTGGACTCCAGCTCCATGAGGGCAGGAATGACGGTTCTTTTTCTTACCATAGTTTCCTCAGCAAGAATTATAACATGCAGAGTCTAGAATATAAAAGGCATTCAATGAGAATTCATTGAATACAATTATTTAATACATATTAGCTCTGAGGGTTTGCTTGCCCTCAGCGTTGCACAGAGCTCAGATGCTTGAGTTTTCTAAACACTGACAATGGGCTAAGAGCACGACACAATAGATGGTTTCCCTTGTTTGAATCAGAGAAAGGTTCAGCAAGCTGGCACCAGAGTTATTTCCTTCCTCTCATTCTTCCTCCGCTAAAACTGCTAAAATGTTCACAAACTACTGCTCTCAGCCCAAGGTCAAAGAATACCCCTGTTTAACTTACATATTCATTTTTTCAACTCATGAATCATTTATTTCAAACTAAGCTCAAAGCAGCAACACAAAAATCATATTCCAAGCTCACAGTCATTGGCTGACCCATTTGTGTTGACCAGATGGATTCAATTAGGGTCCAGTAAGACAGTGTCCCAACCCAGCCCCCTGGGCATTGTGCAGAAAGGTCCAGATGTCACTGACACACAATGATTTGCAGAGGGCTGGGCATGAGAAAAGACTTGGAGTCACCATGACTGGTTGACTTGGAGAGACCACTTACATTTCTCTTGTTACTTTTTTTCTGATTATCTTAAACCAGGAATGTTTTCAAAACTAAGGGGAAGGGGGGAAGAAAAATATTGATGAATATAATTTTAAAGTATTTCAATAGATTTTGAGTAACTTTATCCATGTGGAGGGAATTGGCATTTAAGTCATGGAATTGGAAATGAAGTTAAAGATAAAGCTACTCACCCCTGAATGACAATAAACAGTGTTTAGAGTGTGGGGTTGAACCTAAAACCGTATTTAGGGATTGTCAAAACACAGCAGGCTGAGCTGAAGCTTCCCTCCAAAAACATTATGTTGAATAAAATAATAAAAAATGACATATTGGAGCTCCAAAGAAAAGATATTCCCAGGAACCAGGGTAAGAGGAAACTGTTGTCTCTGTGGAGCAGGTTACAAGTTTCTGACCTGGAGTGAAGGTGCAGAGTCCGCTGAGGGACTGGGTGGGAGCTCTGTCATCCATGAAGCCTGCTCTCCATGTTATACCCTCCATAGCGCTAAACCATCAGTAAGGTGTCCTAAAAACCATAGATTGATTCTTGCTGTGCTCCAGGGAATAGGGAGAGCGTTAGGTGAGGGTAGGGCTTTGGTGCTATCTCCAGCAGAGGACAGAACAGCACTGGAGTCAGTGGAGCTGTGATCACCTGAGGGCCCTGAAGACTGAGGCATCACCACAGAGCAAGAAACCCAGAGAGCCAGGGGGCAGGGTGTGGGAGGGCACTTTGCAGGGAGGGCAAATTCCCCTTATTTGCCACTTAGAACTCATGCCATAATAATATACGTATGGAAGAAAAGGCAAAACAAATGAGACTTTTGGTATCGGGATCGTATAACCTGGAATGGAAAGAGCCTTAGCATCTTTCTACTTCATAGGGAGTGGAACTGAGGACCATACATTTTCCTCTACGTTGTGGAAAAGCTGATGCCATGAGCTAGGATTCTAGCTTCTTGTTCATGGTCTTTCCTCCACACTGTACTTCCTTTGAAGCTGAATGATGGCAGAAATCAGATGGGGATTCAGCATGGCATGGAAGCTGACAAATAGGGCTCTGGAGCCAGCTGACCCTAGTTTGAATCCAGGCCCCGCCCCTTCCTAAAAGAGTGACCCCGGGCAAGGTAGTTAACCCTCTGTGCTTCAGTTTCTCATCTGTAAAAAGGGGATAGCAATAATACTAAACTCATATGGAAGTTGAGAAAGTTAAGTGGGTTGATCCATGTCCTTTGATGTAAATATCATTAAGTACTTGGAAAATCTTAGATATTACTATGAATCATGATTTGGCTCCAACCTACCTTTCCTGCCTCATGTCACCCACACGCCCCCTCCCCCTATCACCCAGTGTTTCGCCATGTTGCCCATTTTGCTGTTTCCAGAAAACCCAGATGTTTCATGCCCACATGCTATTCTCTCTGCCCGAAATGACTTTCTGCTTCCTTCTACATATCTTGGTTCTGAGATAAAATCTATCTTTTACTTCAAAACCTTCATCCAACCTTCTTTCTCATCCATACTCCTGCAGTTGAATGTTCTGTTCTGTCTGTTCGCTTTCCTTTTCCAGTGGCAGCTTTGCTGTTCCTGTTGAGGCTGGCTGTGGCCCCAGAGCCCTTGTCACACTCTATCAGAGCAGCAAGTTTCCATCACACAAGAGTCAGCATGCAAGTATGACCCACTGGTTATCCTGGGATGACCGCTAATCCTTTCCTGTTTCATTATTCTCTATTTTACAAATGAAGAACACAGAGAAGAATCATGTCCTTATCTCCACTGGATCCACAGGCTTCTACTAACAACTTCTCGTTGGATTCTCCAAAAATATGTTTTAGCACAGTCCTCTCTCTAAAACTGCCTATATAGCATTTTCTTGCCAGTGCGCTGTCGGACTGAGGGTAAAGGCCACATCTGTCTCCACCTCAGAGATGTTACTCTCTAGAAGGAAACAAAGTTTTCTGGTCTTACTTTCATAGATCCAGAAGCATAGCGGTTCCCTCTAGGGCCATAGTGTGGTCAAGAGAGTTTTCCTTGTGAAAAAGAAATGCTTGGGTTCCATCTTTCTCTGTAAAGTCAGGGAAGATATTCGTTTCTTTCATCAAACCTGTGTCATGAGCTAATGTTTATGAAGTGGTAGCCTCTGCCTTGAGGAGAAAAAGGAGATAAAGGGGACAACTCACCAAAACCCCTTCATTTAAAGTAAACCTTTTCTGACCTGCTCACTAAAGCTCATTTTCAGCACTGAGGTTCTTGAAAGCCTGTATGAACAACTTGCAATTTACCAGCGGTTTTATTTTCATATTTGAGAATAGGGAGTAGTGAGTTTTCTCTCTCGTTCTTATTTTTAGTTTTAAATGTGTGTTCCTTACAAGATTTCTTACTGGTTAGTACAAATGGGGGATGGTAACAGAAAATGAATATTCTGAAAGCTATAGTGGGGCCAGCCTGCAAGCCAGGAATCACTAGCTGCCACTACCAACAAGAAAATAAAAGGCAAGCATTTTAATTATTTTTTTTCATCAAAGAAGAACCTGTAAGGGAAAAAAAATCTGAAAGAAAATAGATATATATGTATGTATAATTGAATCACTTTGCTGTACACCTGAAACTAACACAACGTTGTAAATTAAACTTCAATAAAAAATAGAATAAAATAAAAATTCAATCAAAAAATTTTAAAAAAGAACTATATTTAACCGTAAGTCTAGAAAAAAATATAGTGAGGGAAGGTCCTCTTGAAGAAACTTTGGGTAGCTTTGTAGGAATCTCTCATTCAGTCAGTCGTAGGCTATTCTACTGACTTCAATAAATCCTCACTGTTTCCTTGAATTGAATTTTGTGGGCACATCTGTTACATAACGTATTGTAATTACACATGACTGCTAAAATTGTTTACGGAGAGCTTCACACATCTGTTGGAATGGCTGCATCACAGAGAACCTATGTGGAGAATTAGTTATGATTTGTAAATGTTAGAGCAGTACTGACTCATTACTCTGATCGTCAATGCTCTGGGGTTATCCACTCGGTTCTCTGATGGGAAAACTTTCCAGAGGAGGTTCTGGCCTAAGAGGGAATCCAACCCAACCATGTCTCTTATCTTGTACTACTTAGCTGAGTCACTTATAGCTCCCGGGTCCCTCTTCTACCATAGTTCCTCTTCCCAATGTGAAAAATTACATAAACAATCACTGGGCTTTCAGAAGGCATTGTGATACTTGAAATAGAAGATTCAAATACTCTTGGAGGAAAAACCATCCTTAGCTATAATTATCCTTATTCTTAATATTATCCTTAGCCACATTAATAATTATATTATATATGTATTAATATTGTCATTGCCAACTCCAAATTGTCACTTGCCATCTGCCATCTACAAGGATTAAATCATGAGCCGCTGCAGCTGTTGACCTTCAACACGTCCTGAAAGGAGTTCAGGGTGGAGATCAGGAATGAGGCGCTCTGTGCTCTGGGAAAAACTAGCAGAACAGGTCTTCAGATAGTTAGATATTTTCAGGAGAAGATTTTATGAGCCTAATTCTTGCATCTCCTCATATCTAGAAAAGCACTAAAATCATTAACAGTGACATCTGGTCCTCGTGACTAGCAGCAAGCCTCTGCCAACAAGTGTGCTTGACTGCACGTCCCCCCTTCACTAAAGTCATGTGTAACACTGACCTTCCCCCCACCCAGCCTCTTCGGAGCAGTTTCTCAGAGCTTTCTGAAATGCTGTCTCCCGGGCTATAGTCCTCATTTAGCCCCAAATAAAACTTAAGTCACAACTCTCACATTGTGCATTTTTTTTTCAGCTGACACCATCATATTCATATGCATGTGTATATATCAATTGATTGATAAATAAATCGATCTTGCCCACCTTTGAGTGAAAATGTCCCTAAGATAGTGATCTGATAAAATAAAGGTTGATAAACTCTACTTAACTCATTATGAAAGGGGAAAAGCAACATGGTAAATTTAATTTATATATGAATGTTTACATTGCACATGGTATTTCTGTTATAACATGAATGATTTAAAAATTAGAATAATTAGAATAAGTTCACATATCTAACGGTTGCCCCAAAAGTGAGGAGAAGGAACACGTGTATAACTAACAATGTAGAGGATAATATAACTACATCCAGAGAAGAACGAAGCCCTCTGAATGTGTAGGAGGAGGACAGAGGTTGTTTCTGTTTGAAAAGGAAAAGGGAAAGTTTCATAGAAGAGGTATCACTGAGCTGGATCTTGAATAAGGGATGAAATTTGATGGTGAAAGTACCAAGGAAAAGGCAGAATGAACAGCAAGGGTAAAGTTACGGGGACAGAAACCCTCGATGTATTGAAAACTTGTTTGGGTGGAATATAAAAAGCAAGCAAAGGGGTAGTGGGAGATAATGTAGAAACATTATTTTTTAAACCTACCTTAGGCTTTCTTATCTGTAAAATGGGCATAAAAATAATTGTACCTACTTCATGAAATTGTATGAGCTGATGCATGTGAATTTCTTGGTGCCAAACACATAGAAAGCACTTGATAAATGGTAGCAACAGCTTCTGCATTGTAAATTTTTATAAATATTCCACAGAATTTGAAAGAAAACATACTCTCTGTTTATGTGGAATTGTGATTAATTTATATCAATTAGATTAACTTTATAATTTTCAGATCTTCTATCTGTTTGCTTAGTTGATCATTTGTGGTCTAGAGCAGGAGATGGCAAATTACAGACAATGGGCAAACCCCCCTGCAGCCTGTTTTTGTAAATAAAGTATTATTGAAACACAGCCACACCTATTTATTTATATGATGTCTCTGACAGAGTCACATATTTGTGACGAAACTGTGGCCCTCAAAGACTAAAATATTTACTATCTGATCCTCCCCAGAAAACGTTTGCCAACCCCTGGTCTAGGAGGCAAAATTCAATTTCTTGTTACTATTTTGTTCCTGAATTTCTTCTTGTACTTACAGCAATTTTTAGTACTGGTATTTTTGGTTCTATGTTTCCTGATGCTTAAAAATTCATTGTGACATTTGATTTTTATCATTTTGAAGTGCCACTATTTGTCTAATTTATTTATGTTTTGCAATTAAATGTGTCTGATATCTATATTATCAACTCCTAATATCTCTTTGTTTGTGTCTCTCAAGTTATGTCTTTATCCTTTTAGAGCCACCTTGTTTTTTTTGCGTCTCTTTCAATATATTTTTTAACATTTAATATGATACAAGGGGAATTTATCCCATTGGCCTATATTGTTATAATTACTGTTCTTAATCTTAATACCATAATTTCATTTTCTATTTTTCTTTGTACCTATCTTTTGCTCTATGGGAATGCATGTATGTGTATGTGTCTGAGAGAGAGAGAAATGAAGAGAGTTCGGGAGAGAAATGAAAAAGAGAGAGAGAGAGAGAGAAGAGAATCCAACTGCAGACAGCAAAAACCACTGCAGATAGTTGAAGTAGAAGAGGATTTACTACCAGGCATGTACTTCAGTGGTTTGTGAAATTGTCAGAAAGGCTGAAGAGCGGGGTCTGGGCAGAGTTATTTTCTGCTGGGCTTGCACTGCTCAGCCATGACTGTGGTTGAGAAACTTGAGGTCACGTCTACAGGAAACTTTTGAAACAGACAAATGTGACCATGGCCCTCAGTTTGTCACATCAGGAAAACTGCCATTCCCATTGTGGCTGGTGCTTTTTCCTGGGCCATTATGCTTCCACTGTGATCTCTACCAGGAAATGAATGCTTTGTACTCCACCTTCCTCTGTCTCACATCCACGTTCGAACTGCAGTGAATGCATGTGTCTGGTAGATCTTAAAACCCATCAGGAACTCTGGTGCATTGAAGTCTGGGGAATGTAGATTTTAGCTGTCCGTTCTCTGCAATATAGAGAGACATTTAAAAATATATAATTGTTGAGCAAGCCAATCCACCACATCCATCACCTGCTATTCTTCCCTGCTTTGAATAGTATGCATGGCTTTGAATAATATAGATGAGTTTAAATAATGCACATACATTTCTATTTCTTAATTTATCAATATTAATTGTGATCTATTGCCTCTCAAATATGAAATATGAAGTATCCAACTCTATTTTCTCTTAAATATGAAAGGTGAAGCAATAAACTCACTTCCATGTCCATTTTTTCTCATCTTTCTTATACTTTATATAAACCTTTCTCAAGATTTATAGCATTTACATTCTGTCCTGTAACTGTAATTCACCCAGTGACTGGCATTACTTCTATACTTTTATAGATTTAATTATACTGAAAATCTTTTCATACTGTGGCATTTCCTTTTCTGACCTAATTTGATATATCTCATGTTTGGCTATATTTCATTAACAGATATGTCTACCTTGTAGCATATTAGTAAAAATTGAAATAATGTACATAGAATGCCTGGTGCATAGTAGTGTTCAATACAAGGCCATTCCTATTGCTGTTATTTTGTATTAATAAAAAAAATGAATTGAGAAGACAAAACTGAGAATGTAAATAAGATAATGGTAGAACATAATTCACATCATATGAATAAATTTTGAGCCCTGTTTTTTTCCTAAGCATCAAGACTGCTAGATGTGAGTCTTTCCTCTGATACTATGTTATGACATTAAACTAGATAACTTTTCCAAGTTCATCAGTTTTCTGAAATATGACCCAAGAAATTTTAAAGAGTCATCTGTGACCTTGGGCAAGTTATCTAGTTGAACGGGCCTCAGTTCAGCCATCTATAAATTGAAACAGCAGTTTTCATAATCCCTTCAGCCTCTTGCTACTCTGTGTTGTATTTTCATGACTCTTGGTGGATTACCTGTAACTAATTTTAGAATCTAAGTTTGCTTTCTTCCAGGTGTTCTGAATGCTCCTTGACATATTTTCTGCACAGTCAGTTGATGTGTGTGACAGGGAATGCCAACTAATTCTAATATTAATCTGAGAAGTCTATTATTAAAAAAGAAGTTTATGTCATGCTTATCAAAATCAAGGCATAGTGATCTTTTGCTTATCTACTGGTCATGTCAAATAAATGTATGCAATATGAAAAATAAAAACATGACTTTATTTGTATTCAAGTCCCAAGTAGTATTTTTGGAAACTCTGGAGCTATTCTGGATATTTATTTTACAAAATCCAAATGTCATTGAAAAAAAGAATATATATATACATTTTTTTCTGATGGCTTCCAACAGGCTGCAAGTCTCATTAAAATGAGGGATATTGTTGAAACTAAAATAAAACAAGAAATAAGAAAAAAACCTCATGACCTCATGCATGACTGTGGGTTATTTTATGATTGTGCGGTGGTTACAGGCTTCTAAAGCTGTGGTCTGGAACATTCAATTGCAAACTCATAACTGGATATCATGATATTGGTTTTCTGAAATATGATCCAAGAAAATTTAAAACACTTAAGAACTAACACCGCAATGATTTTTCAAAACACTCATATTGTTGAAATTGGAGATGATAGGAGAACATAGCAGTGAAAGCAAAATATTAACGTTTGGTGGGGAGACATTTTTTGAGTCTGCAACGTGGAATAGAAATTGCATTGAGGTTACTTGACACTGGCCAATCTTTTTTTCTTTTTTAAACATCTTTATTGGAGTATAATTTCTTTACAATGTTGTGTTAGTTTCTGCTGTATAACAAAGTGAATCAGCTATACATATACATATATCCCCATATCCCCTCCCTCTTGTGTCTCCCTCCCACCCTCCCTATCCCACCCCTCTAGGTGGTCACAAAGCACCGAGCTGATCTCCCTGTGCTATGCAGCTGCTTCCCACTAGCTATCTATTTGACATTTGGTAGTGTATATATGTCGATGCCACTCTCTCACTTCGTCCCAGCTTACCCTTCCCCCTCCCCGTGTCCTCAAGTCCATTCTCTACGTCTGCGTCTTTATTCCTGTGCTGCCCCTAGGTTCTTCATGACCATTTTTTTTTTTTTTTTAGATTCTATATATACGTGTTAGCATATGGTATTTGTTTTTCTCTTTCTGACTTCACTCTGTATGACAGACTCTAGGTCCATCCACCTCGCTACAAATAACTCAATTTCGTTTCTTTTTACGGCTGAGTAATCTTCCATTGTATATATGTGCCACATCTTCTTTATCCATTCATCCGTCAATGGACACTTAGGTTGCTTCCATGTCCTGGCTATTGTAAATAGAGCTGTAATGAACATTGTGGTACATGACTCTTTTTGAATTATGGTTTCCTCAGGGTATATGCCCAGTAGTGGGATTGCTGGGTTGTATGGTAGTTCTAGTTTTAGTTTTTTTAAGGAACTACTGTTCTCCATAGTGGCTGTATCAATTTACATTCCCACCAACAGGGCAAGAAGGTTCCCTTTTCTCCACACCCTCTCCAGCATTTATTGTTTGTAGGTGACACTGACCAATCTTAACCAAGGTTATTACGGAAAAGTTGATCATTGTGTCTGCATATTCTCACTAGGTCTATGTTTAGTGTCTGGAATTCATGTTAGTTCAAGTAACTATAAATAAAAAACTAGCAATTCTGACTCTGGAATCCCATAAACAAAAGTGTGAACAGGAGCCCATTTGCGAAATTTGAAAATGAATCCTGAATTTCTTGCAGAACAGTGAGCTTTGTGAATTGTTTTAGCACAGAGACACCACCATACACAATCATAGCAACGAGTTCAGAAAAGTCAGATCCCTGGACAATAGTTCAAAAATACCTCAAAAAGTGTTGGGCTCTTTTTTTAAAAAAAAGCATTTGAAGCATCTGTATGATATTGAACTGGGGAGGAAAACTAAAATATTTACTTCTATGTTGGTATTGCACAAACTCTTCCACCTTCCAGCTTTGTGACTTTAGGAAAATGGTTTCAGCTCCCTGAGCTACTAACTGAGGTTGTTTTGAGGTTTGTAGGAGGAAATTCATGGGAAATGATAAAATTCTATACAGACGTAATGTTATTGCATAATTGTGTTTTGAAAAGAGTGGCATCGAGAATTATTTAAGCACAAATCAATTAATCAGAGAAGAGAAAACGTTTTTTCAAGTAACATTTAAATCCAACGAAATGGCTTAATATCTGAGCACTAACAGTTCTTATCACCGTTTTCTTAACTATAGTTAATTATCGGCAGTGGATTATCTACACAGCAATTTATCAACAGTGCAACTTCATACCCTCTACAGAAGCATTGTGCTAGGATTTGGTTACTGATCACCTGGGATTTTTAATTAAAATACAAATTGTGATGCTGGAGGAATCTGCAAGGTGAAACTGTTTAAGTCTTTCTTGCTATACTTCACCAACCCAGAAAAGGATGTTTAAGACATACTGCAGTTTTTAATCCCTGTCTCAACATCCTAGAGACTATGAGAAAAAGTGCAGCAGAATCTGGAAAATTATTGAATAATCATACCTTGATTATTAAATATGTTGTTTGTAAGACATTGTCCTCTGGCCCTAGAACAGTGGTTCTCAAATTTTGATGTGCATCAGAATCACCTAGAGGACTTGCTAAAGTCCACACATGGCTGGACCCCACTCTGACTTTCTGATTCAGTACATCTGGGACAGGGGCCAAGAATCTGCATTTCTAACTCATTCCAGGTGATGCTGAGGCTGTGCATCTGGGGGTGTTTGAGAAACAATACTTAGATAAAGGGACACTGAGAAGAGAGGATACAGGCCTGGCTTCTTGTGCTCTGGTGATGGATAGCAGTCTGTCTAAGGAAAGTCATATAACTTCTGTGCTTCTCGGGTTGGGAAGCCACTTCTTCTCCAGGTGGACCAGCTTGTCTGAGAGAAGGCTGTCTCCTTGACAGAGCAGGGAGCACGTGGTCAATGCTTACCTCACCGACCCGTCTCAGGCTGACTACTGCCTCCTAGTAGACATTTCTTATTCGGTTGGAGCCTGCAGGCGGGGGTCAGCCTGCCATGACACACCTGGAAGCTGGCTCTTAAATGACTTCATTTCTCTGTTCTTATCTATTGCATAGTGATTTTTTCCCAACAACAGTATTTCTTACGTTTCCAAGTTCTTGAGGGCATATCTCGCTGTTATCTTAACATGTTTCTTGTAACTTCTTTCCTTTTTTTATTAATAAATATATTCACACTGTTTACGAGAAAAGACCAACTCCCCTGCCTTCCTTGTTGGGTTATTTGAGACTCTCAAATGAGAAGACCTCTGTATGAATGCTTATAGACTGCTATATAATGGCAGATAACAGACTCAAAAAATGTATTTATGAGTGATTTATGTGGTTGAACAAAAACCAGATGGGCTTGGCTTCTGTCAAAGAGTTAATATGTAACAACAACAAAAAAGAAAAGAAAAAACAGGTGAGCCCAGGGGCTGTAGCTGAGAGGGGCGCTGAACCTTAAAATAAGCTACCTAGAGAGGGTCATGTCCCATTTAAGTAGATGCGTTTTATAGCTCCTTGGAGAACACAAGATTGAAAAGAGGATGATTGGTTTTACATAGATGTGCCTGTACCTCTAGGAAATCCAACAACAGATGGTATTATTTCAGTAAGTCTGTTTTTGGTTTAAATACTTCTTTTTAATAGAAATAAGATTCTGCTGACTGCATCATTCTGTATGTTACAATGTGAGTTTTCCTGCTTACATTTTCAGTGGTGGTTAAAAATTCAACTGTGCACACGTCTGATTATTCACTGGTAAGCTGGTGTTGGCTTCTCTTTTCTGCCCCACATTCCAATTCCCCTATTGCCAATCAAAATTTCTGCAGTTATAGTTCAAGGAACTATAATGAAAGCAAAGTAAAAATGGTCCCAGAGAAATGAAAAGATTGAGATGTAAAGCAATCGTCTTCCCTGAGGTCAATAACCACTCACAGAGGGGAAGTCATCCCATTCTCCTTTCACAGTTCTAGTTTCATAGGATTGGGTTAGTTAGGCTGGTGAAGCTTTGGTTGGGGAAATACAGAAAATATAAAGCTAAACTACACGAAAGAGGCATATCCTGGTGATTTTTGATGTAAGACACCATTGGGTCACATTCTCTCTCTCTTTTTCTCTCTCATCTTGTTGAGGTGCTAAGAACTGGGGCTGGCTGTGCTTTATGATTGAAAAATATTTTTATTTCTAAAGGACTAAAGGGACCAGGATGACCTGAGAGAAATTTTAGACTAATATTTAAGGGAAAGGAGAATGGATTTCAGAATAAGTCTTATCTGAGTCTTATCCAGCCTAGTTCATTAAGGGAGAAAAGCTGAAAGGAATTCAGGGGAAAAAATTCCTGTATCTTGCTGGACTGGGTCCTCTGTTGTTCAGGAATTTAAGAAAAATGTGAAATTTATAGATGGATTTATAAAATTCCTGTTATTTGTTTTAAAGTAACCCAGTGGAGGGTGGGAGGGACATGTGTGTGTGAAAATACCTAAAACAAGTTTTTCTGTGCACTCTTTATTGTGGAAATTGGGGAAGAGGTTCATTTTACTATTCTCTCTGCTTTTAAATTCTATACTTAATTTTCTTTTTTTTTTAACTTTTAGAAATCTTTATTAAACATAAAAAAAAATAAAATTGTATTCCAAATGTCTCTTAATTGAATAAATGTAGCTCTTTTTTCAATAAATCATAAATCATGGCTGAATATGATATTCTTGCTAGAAATAAACAGGATTTAGCATTCTTTTTTTTTTATTCACATTCATTTTACTTTCTACAGCTAAGCAATTCCTTTTTTTTTTTAAACATCTTTATTGGAGTATAATTGCTTTACAATGGTGTTTTAGTTTCTGCCTCTATGCTTAATTTTCAATAATAATAATATGCCTAAATGTGAAAAAAGAGAAAACTATCAAGTGATTTGATCACCTACAGATTCAATGGAAGAAAATAAAACCCAATACTTAACACGGGATGTATTTCATTCAAGTAGGTTTTAAAAGCATTTCTTTTATAAAAGGTTCGAAACATTGTGTAAACTCAGTATTCATTCAGATTGTAACATTGCCATTTTATGATGCCAACAATAACTTCTCTCTATTATGGGAATAACTAGCAGTTTGTAGTATTTGATACTAACTCCTTGGTCATTACCATGGTTTTTTGTCATTAAAGCACTGAAGTTATAAGTACAGGATAGCAGATGTGAAAATCATATCTAAAAATATAGCTTGTCATTTAGATGTTTCTAAATATTTTGTTATTTGACAAAAAATGTATAAACCTATTTCTATCAGACTTTTAAAAATCCATGAATTGTTTGGAAATACAAAGAAACAACTATAGAATATTCTAGTGGAAGTGACTAAAAGCTGCTTTTTGGATCTGCAAAGACAAGTGAAGAACTGACAATTAAACATATGATTTGAGAAATTGGGCTTCTCATATAAATTACCTAGATTGGATCTTTATGTTAACTGAATTCCATGGATAAACAAACTTTCTTTTACCTTTATGAATGCTGTCTTCCTCAATCTCGTGGGGTAGAGATCAAGCGAGCCTTTTCTAGCACTAAGCTTCAGCTTAAAATAAGAACTAATTTCAAGTGAAAGTGTGGAGTAATTTGGGAATGTTTCTTCTGCTGCTTTAAATGTGTGCAGACTGATTACATAATGACAAAAGCAGTCAGGTGGCTTAATTGGATGCAACAGTGCTCACTGGGGCAAAACTGAGTCTGTTCCTGACTATAATACATTTTTACATTTTGCGTGGTATCCATACATCCTCCTGAAGTGAGTTTCTCATAATTCTTTTGCAGGTTCTTAGTTTTAAAGCTTGCCCTGCACGTTAGTATTATCTGGACAAACATGCGTACCTCAACCTTTTTGGCCACAAAAATTCAGGAAACATAAAAATCAGAAGGAACATTGTAATCTGATCCTGCTTATGTATCAGACCTCATTCTTTTCTATTTTACTCCAAAACGTTCTCCCACTTCTGGGTCTTTGCATTTGCAATTCTCAATCACATATTTCTAATTATCAGTTCTAAGCTCAGTACTGCCCTCTCAGTGGAGTCTTTTTAGGTCATTCAACCTAAAGTAGCTCCTTTCACTCAGTGCTTCTCCAGTGAATTAACCCGTGTCATTTTCTTCATTGCATTTTTCACTAGTTGAAATTGTCTTGTTCAATTATTTCTATGTTTATTTTCTATCTCCCTTCACTAGAATGTAATCTTCATGAGGACAGACTTTATTTTTCTAACACAGTATTTAGAACACTGTCTGGCATATGGTTGGTGCTCAAAAAGATGTTTGTTAAGTGAATAAATGACTCACTAGCCAAATGGATGAATGAATAAAGTTTATGGAGGACTTTTTCTTCTGAATCACAGAGTCAGATATTTAGAAGGAATTGGTCATCAACAAAAAATCACCACACTTTCATTAGGATGACTTAGTAAATAAGATCCTAGATTAAATCAATTAGTGAAACGGCAAAGTTGTCTGATTTATCACATACGGTTGAACCATCTACTGTAACAGCAAAAGCTCCAGTGCTTGATTACACAGAGTACTTCGAATTTCATGTGGCAGTTTTGAATCTAAATTACTGAGCATACAGTTTTTCATTTGCCCCAGAGATAAACCCAGCAAGGTGCAGTATGGGCAGAGGGCTGGGATTGGAACCTACCACAGTAAATTTGAAAAGACAGTATTCTCAAACTTAACTTTGGATTATACGTAAGGAATGAGAAAATGGCGACTCCGAGGCTCAAAGGTAGTGGATTCAAAAGGTGAAGTTGTCCTTGATGATGTAGAAGGTAAAACAATGTCAGGGAGAACCGTTAGTTGTATTTATGGGCTCTACTTTAATTCATATTATCTTAGGCGATCTTGCTTTAAGATAGGTTGATCTCTCTTTATAGAGAAATCTACCAGATATTTCAGAAATCTCTAAATGCTGGAAGTCTGTGACCCAACATTTCATTGACAAAGATGAACATGTGTCCTTTGGTTGCTCTCCAATTGTCCCCCAAGCATCCTTCACTGCTCCTCTAGATTTTGGCTCCATACAAAAATTCTTTTGTTAGTAGCTCTATCCCTATACTTTTTCTGACAATGTTACTCCTGTCAGGAATGCTCTACTTGTCCACTATCCATACTCCATGTGTTAATTCATATATCAATTATTTCACAAGTATTTGTTGGTGTGGTTACCTAAAAAAAAAAAAAAAGAAAGACAAAAGAAAAATAAACTTTCCAAGTGGTAGAACATTTACTGAATCTGGAGGAAGAGAAAATGAGCTTTCTGGTATCTCTTCTTATAAGGACAGTAAATCCTATTGGATCAGGGCCCTTATAACCTCATTTAACTTTAATTACTTCCATAAAAGCCCAGTCTCCAAATATCATTACATTGGGGGGTTAGGGCTTCAACGTATGACTATTGGGGGGACGTTGCATTTAGTCCATAATAAGCAGGGTGTATTACTGGTTGTATTGGAACTACTCACTGATATTTTATGTAGAATTTTTGCAGTACTTATAAGTAATATTAGTCTATAATTTCTTTATTGTCCACTATCTTTATCAGGCTCTATGTCAATATTATTTTTGCTTAATAAAATGAATTTGAATGTTTTCCATCATTTATGTGCTAACTGGTCTCTAAATATTTGGTAGACTTACTTGGTGAAACCGTTTGTTCCTGGTACTATTTTTCTGAAGCAACTCTTTTACAACTTTATTGCGTCTGTGAAAATGTATCTAGTTAATCCTCCCACCCTTATCAGGGTTAATTTTGGTAAACTGAATTTCTCTCTAAAATTATCCCTTTCTTGTATAGATATATGTCTGAATTTCCCAGTAACCAGGTTACTGGAGGCAGACCTAGATTTACTCTAATTTAGAAAAATAGAGTCTAAATTCTGACTAATTTTAGAAAAATAAAGATACGTGATTCTTTCTTATATTCAGATATCAGGGAATATACACATCATAATATTCTTTTATTGGAATAATCACTGTTTCTATTTATTTGCATCTTATTTATCATTTTTCTTCTTCTTTTTTTTTTTTTTTTAAATAAGACTATGCCTTTACTATTATCCAGCCAGAAGATTGGTGACAGACTCCTGAAGGTCAGGACCTTGTCTTCTCACACTGTGTATTGCTATAATATAAAATACAGCGCGATACAGTAGATGTTTAATAAATATGTATTATTATGAAAAGCAGTATGGACCCTGACAGATGTTTGACATTTCATAATAATCTTCTAGCAGCATGTTATAATGCAGTACTCCATACTGAGAACAAAAATTGGTTTAAGGGGACATATCTTTGTATAAAACTTTTAAAAGAATTGTAGCTATATTGTTTTGCTATACTCTGCAAATAACTCTAAATAATAGACTAGCAATTGTCAAGAAGTATGAATAAGAAATGATAATTTGAAATTTAAAAGAGTGCACCATTAACCACAAACAGAGAAATACGTGAGAGTGAAAAAAATATCTGTCAAAGGAAATATTTATGAAATAGTTGGAGTTCAAAGGCAAATACATTTAACATCTGAAAGAAGCTGGCTGTTTTTTTGTATATCCTTGTCAAAGATTGACTTTCACCTACTTTCCCTCAGCAAATGAGTGGCAGTTTGGTTATTTATAGGTTAGGATTTCAGGGATCCATTAAAGCTTTCAAAATATCATTAATGGCATGATAAGACGTTTTTATGGAGGTAATCATTTCTTCAGGTGGATCTTGTTAGTGGATTTTCACACTCTATATTAGCATCATTACTGAACATGAAAACAAGGTAGATGCATCACCGTTAAGAGTATCATGACAACAACAGCACAGCCATGTTATGAGTCACTGATTCTGCTGTCAGCAGTGAGTCTATCAGCGGGAAAGTGACCTTGAGATAAACTTCACATTTTCTGTAATGTTTCATTCATTATAGGCTCCTTATAGTGGAAGGTATAAAATGGAGATACCTTCACTGAAAACATCATAAATAATTTGACATAATATGGTTTAAGAGCCAAATTCATTTGAAAATAATGAAGCATTTATTTCAATAGAAAGGAAGAATTTAGTCGCACTCTGATTTGTTTGATTGTTCTATTTTCATGGTTTTATAGCCTGCTATATTTAAATAGTAACCAGACAGTTGAAAATAGTATGCCATTACATTTCAAATTTTTAGACACATTTGCACAAGAAGATGAAATTTTCAAACTAAGATTTAGATTAACCAAGTCTGACTGTACCACAAGTAAGAAATTATGTTGAGCAAGATTTTTTAAAATGTTTCTTTCAGCATGATCCCTTGTATTGAATTATTGTACCCTTTGTGCCAAGAAAAGAAGAGCTTTCTGGGTCAGCATTAATTGTCATGTATAGCTGTAGAATCATAGATGTGTGTATGACAGTAGTCAGGAGACGTGAATATATGTGTTATAGTTTAGACATACAAACAAAAATACTTTAATAACTTACATCTCACATAGGCAGTGTAGATATGAGAATAATCAGTTATCTAGATAATTCATAAATAAATTCAATAGGTATTTCAAGAGTCATCTAGTTGCCTGTGTATTGTGGGAGACAGTCAAGAAGAAAAATATTATATTTCTGTTTTTGTCTGAAATATTTTATAATCGAGGCAAAACGTTTGAGATTTGTTTTTCTTAGATTTTTTTTTTTATATTTACAGTTCTTGACTTTGTTTTGCGTTTGTGGGCTCAGCCTGAGGCGAATCACAGTCTGATAGTAGCTAAGGATCCTTAGACTATGTCTGTAGTGCACTGAAGTTATTGAACTGAAATGTTCCATTGGGTCTTGTATTGAGGGTAAGATCCATCCATCATAGATAAATTATTCAGGTAATGTTGTTTTTTGATTCTTTTACCTTTACATAATATGATTCTTTGCGTAGTTTTTTTTAAAAAGAAAAAGCTTATCGGCTCAAATACACAAGTATATTGGAACCTTTATGCACTTCTGTTTTTAGGAGCCAAGTAGTGAAAACATTTCAGGTGAGATAGTGTTGGTATTATAGCAGTGAAATCTTGGCAATTCATTCTGACTAAAATAGAGTATCATTTACTCGCTATCTCATTTCATGAGTTCACCAATTACCCGGTCTCTCAAGCTGAAAATCCTGTTGTCATCCTTGACAGCTCTTCCTTCCTCAAACTTTATTCTCTCCCATTTCTGTCCGTTCCCCCTATGCAATATCTCCCAAATCACTCAGCTCCACTCTTTCCTCAGTTTTAAAGATACATTCACCTGCAGTTTTCCTGTGCGATTTCCGGACCTTCGTTTTCATGCCATGAAGGAACATAGTCATGCAAGGGTGGGAAGAGGTCGTTAGCATGGGGACAGCATTAACTTTACTGTAATTAATTAAAATGAAATGTGCACTAAAAATACATCTCAAAATGGATCCTTGCACATCACTGGGTTTTGGCAGCATGGCTGAGAAATAAAATGCTCTAAAATATTCTCTACTCTATTTCCAGTCACTGAAAACTATTTTGATCATGTCAGTCTCTTTCACACACACTTTACAAGTTCTGCACTGCATGCAGGATGAGGTCCAAACTCCTTGACAAGCCATTCAAATCTCACCAACACAATTCTTTGCACATTGAAGGATATCTATCTATCTAACCCCTGTGAATACGTAAATGTGTATGATATACATCATATATACACATATACATATATGTACATGTGTATATATATACACAAAGTCCCATGCATATGTACATTGTAGGATATATTAACGTATAGTGGAGTATCAATGTATTGCAGTTGGATTTACTGACTATGAACTAGTAATTATCAATATCAGAGGTCAGCCTGAAACTGACTGCCGTCTATTTTAGTTAAATCAGCATGTCCCAGAGAGAGAAGTCAAAATTATACCACATCCATTTTGGCTTTGTTTCAATTGCACTGTGAGAAGATGTCTATCCACAAGGTAATTTGTGAAACATTTTATTTTCAATCTCAATCTATTATAGTCCTTATAAATCCTAGTTTTACCTGATAGCTTTTATATTTTACTAATTTCAATAAAATGAGAAAAAATGTGGAGATATAAACAAATAATGGAGTCAAGATAAAAATCGGGGCAGGGAGATATGAAGGAGACATAGAAATACTGTCATTGCAATTCAAGGCTCCTGGCACTAGACCAAACTTGCTATTCTGTTTTATTTTCTTTCTGAATTCTTTTTCCTGCCAAGTACTTTTCTCAATTCTAATAAAATATTTCTTTTTAATAATGCAATATATTAAAAATTTTAAAGGTAAAGCAGACCTAAAGTTAATTCAACAATTCAAGTTAAAGAACATTTATTTGACACTTATTGGCTTTTTGCTTATTTTTATTTATTTTTTGTTGAAGT
The DNA here is from genome assembly GCF_028021215.1 of Eschrichtius robustus. Classification (NCBI taxonomy): domain Eukaryota; kingdom Metazoa; phylum Chordata; class Mammalia; order Artiodactyla; family Eschrichtiidae; genus Eschrichtius; species Eschrichtius robustus. Next base: position 51,516,458 of record NC_090841.1, read on the forward strand.
ATAGTTGATGTACAGTAATATTATATAAGTTACAGGTGTTCAGTATAGTGATTCACAATTTTTAAAGGTTATACTCCATTTACAGTTATTATAAAACATTGGCTCTATTCCCTGTGTTGTATAATATACCCTTGTAGCTTATTTTATACGTAATAGTTTGTACCTCTTACTCCCATACCTGTACATTGCCCCTCTTCCCTTCCCTCTCCCCACTGGTAACCACTACTTTGCTCTCTATATTTGTGAGTCTGCTTCTTTTTTGTTTCAGTCACTAGTTTGTTGTATTTTTAAGATTCCACATATAAGTGATATCATACAGTATTTGTCTTTGTCTGACTTATTTCACTTAGCATAATGCACTCTAATTCCATCCATGTTGCTGCAAATGCCAAAACTTCATTTTTTATGGCTGAGTAGTATTCCATTGTGTGTGTGTGTGTGTGTGTGTGTGTGTGTGTGTGTGTGTATGTATACACACACCATATCTTCTTTATCCATTCATCTGTTGATGAACATTTAGGTTGCTTCCTTATCTTGGCAATTGCAAATAATGCTGCTGTGAACATCGGGGTGCACGTATCTTTTCTAATTAGTCTTTTTGTTGTTGTTTTTGTTTTTTGGATACCCAGGAGTGGGATTCCTGGGTCACAGGGTAGTTCTAGTTTTAGTTTTTTGAGAAAATTCCATACTGTTTTCCACAGTGGCTGCACCAACTTACATTCGCACCAACAGTTTACAAGGATTCCCGTTTCTCCACATCCTTGCCAACATTTGTTATTTGTGTTCTTTTTGATGATAGCTATTCTGACAAGTGTGAGGTGATATCTCATTGTGGTTTTGATTTGCATTTCTCTGATGATTAGCGATATTGAGCATATTTTCATTTGCCTGTTGGCCATCTGCATTTCCTCTTTGGAAAAATGTCTGTTCAGTTCTTCTGCCCATTTTTAAATTGAGTTGTTTGTTTTTTTTGATGTTGAGTTGTATGAGCTATTTATATATGTTGGATGTTAACCCCTTATTCGTCATACCATTTGCAAATGTTTTCTTCCAGTCCATAGGTTGTCTTTTCGTTTTGTTTATGATTTCCTTTGCTGTGCAAAAGCTTTTAAGTTTAATTAGGTCCAATTTGTTTATATTTGCTTTTATTTCCTTTGTTTTAGAAGACAGATCCAAAAAAATACTGCTACGATTTCTGACATTTACTGTTTACAAAGCACTGTTCTAGGAGCTAATGATTATGACTCTCTAACAATTCACGCAATAGTTGAAAAAGTATATACATAAATATCTTTGTGCAAAACAGGGAGACAGTGACTCATCCTCTTCCTGTTCCCTGAGTTTTAGTGAATGGACCCTTAACCTCCCAGGGACCCAATTTATAAACCTGGAAGATTAATTTACCTGCTTTGTCCCATTTTCTGCTTCAAAAGCAGTCACCAAATCCAGTGAACTGTATCTTTCATCATTCACCCCTGCTGTTCCCTACCATCCTCCATCTACCTACCCGCCTACCTCTTTCATTCATTCATGAATAAATTCTTCTTATTCCTTCATTCTCCATATTTAACCCATCATCATATCTCATTGATTCTATCTCCAAAATAATAAATCTAAATGTATCTTATCACTACTGCAGTTATCAACTCTATAGAACAAAAGAGTATGTGTCTTAAAAAGTACATTGAATCATGTCCACCCGAGCTTAAATGCAAACTTTTCACCATTACCTGTAAGAATCTGCATGATCTTACCTCTTCTGTTACTCATCCAATTAGCACATATTTTTTGACAACTCACTGTATGCCAAGTTAGACGCTGGATATGCAATAGTACGACACATACGATTTCTTTCAACAAACTTGTATTCTAATGGAGCATCTAGAAATAAGTATTTCAGTAAATAAGTAATCAAATTATAATACATTTTTATGAATGCCATAAAAGAAGCAAGTTCAATTCTAAACCATAATGTGGAGAGGGAACATCCATTTGAGACAGGATATGCAGACAAGCTGATGAAGTGTCACTCAAGAGGAAGACATAAACTGAGATGGAGCCAACCACAGGATGGATGAGGACAAAGTGTTCCAAACAGAGGGTTCTAAATGTGCAAAATTCCTAAAGTGAGGACCAGAAAGGGGGCCTGAGTGTCCAGATCAAAGTGATATAAGGGGAGAGGGTCAGGAAAAATGGTAGAGATGTAGGTAAGAGATTATATTCATTTTCTATGCTTTAAAACAAATTGCTGTAAAATTAGTGGCTTAAAACAATGTGTATTATCTAATTCACAGTTTCCACAGATTAGGAGTCTGGACATTGCTTAACTGGGTCCTTGGCTCAGGGTCTTAGTCTTACAAGGCTGCACTCATGCTGTTGACCAGTGTTTTCCTTCTGGAGCTCAACTCACATGGTTGTTGGCAGATTTCAGTTCCCTGTGCTTGTAGGACTGAGGTCCTCATTTTCTAACTGCCAGAGGCCACTCTCAGCTCCTAGATGTCACCCAAAGTTCCCTGCCATACGCCTTCTCACAGGCTCTCTCATTAAATGGCACCTGACTTCTTCAAGGACAGCAAGAGTATCTCTCACTCCAGTCTGCTATGATGGAGTCTTATACAATGTAATGTAATTATGGAGTGACTGTCTTATTACCTTTGCTAGATTCTATTGGTTAGAAGCAAGTCATAGTTTACACTTCAATCATGTAAAGTTATTGAATCAGGGTTCAATCATCTAAAGTTATGGTAAGGAATTAGAATTTATTCTAAGTGAAATGGATTTTGCGGAAGAGAAGGAGGAAAGAAGGAAGGAAGGGCCAAATCATGTCTCAGGGAATTAAGAAGGAGGAGTTAATTCTGTTTTGTGGCTCAGAGATTTCTTGGAGAAGGTGGCCCAAGGGTAATAGACTGATGGATAAATACACAAAGAGATGACATCAGAGGAAGATAATATCTGTGCAAAGACTGCTGGTGGATTGAGGGAGAGCAAGTGGCACCCACATATGGAGTATTCAGGATGCACAGGTTCAAAAGTAAATAGAAACCACATGGATTTGAATGTAGTGGGTGATTCTGTATGGTTTTAAAAGTAATCTATATTATCAGACATGCTAGTTTGGAAGATAAGCCTGGATCTGACAATAGGGAGAATGACCTGGAGGAAGAACTCGGAACAGGTAAGGAAGCCATGACTTCCGGTGAATTTTTAAAAACATTTTTAATACATTTTGAAATCACTGAACGGCATGATATGAAAGTGTCAGAAAAATTTTATTTCTTTCTTCCTTTCTTTTTTTAACTACTTTAATTGAGGTATGATTGACATACAAAGAACTGTAGATATTTAATGTATATAACTTGATGGGTTTGGAGAAAAGTATACACCCATGGAACCGTTATCATTATCAGTGTCATAAACTTATCCATCACCTCCAAAAGTGTCCTCCCACCACTTCTCCATTTTTTGAAAAATTTTCTTTAAAGAGAGCTGCAGCCTAAAATGAGCTGTAACTGGAATAAAACATTCCTTAGTTTGCTTACAAGGACACTTTTGAAGGACCTTGGTTTTAAGGGCATCTCAAGAGAACTAGGTGCCCTACCTTTAATTAGCAATTTCCAGTTTTAGGTATAAGGAATGGGAGTAAGGAACTAGGGCTTGTCTTTTATGCTAGGTAGAAAATTTTGAATTGCTTTGGGACCGGAAGCCTGGCTGCCCTGCTTATATTTGCATCCCCCATTACTAACACATACTCGACGCTTCCAAAATATTTTAAAATAGACAAATCAATCAATAAAGAGTTGTATCAAATAAATATTATTATGTCAGTCATCAGACCACTACGTCTTTCTGCTCTGGTCTCTCTCCCCTGCCTTTATTTTTCTTCCTAACGTCCAAATTCATTATGAAGATTCAAGGCATATTCTAGTCTCAAAATCTCAATGCATTAATTTTTACCTTGTTTTGTGTTAGAGCGAAATTATGTAGATTGCCTTATCCACAGACTGTATGTAATGTGTGAGATTACTCACAATATGTAAGGCGAGCTCATGCCAATTGCTTCAGTACTGATGATGATTATACTTGGATTTGCACTGTCTTTGAAACTAAGTTTAGATGATTCCTCATCTTAAGACTTCTATTTAATGCCAAACTGATTACTACATTCTGGGTTATGAAAGAATATACCCTAGGATATTATTTCTGAGCTACTAAGTAATGATTGTGAGATAAGATAAAGGAGGAGAAGCCAATGTTTACTACTGCATGATTAAAGGTATGTTTGATATTTTATTCAGCACAAATATTTGAATATCCTTTCTGGAATTTCCTAAATAAATAGCATATTAGCATTTAGAATTGTTTAGAATATGTATGTGTACTCCTTCATTCACTTTCATTAATATTAAAGAAGAATGAGTTTATTTTTTTCACTTAATAGAATTCTGGCAAATAAGGTGTTTCTCTTCCCTTAGCTCGGTGCTTGCCACCTAAGAATAATTAATGCATATTTTAAAAGTAATTTTAATCCTAATAACTCAAACGAATCTGTATTTCTCTCTTACTGTGGATTGAGTAAATTACTCAGAATTAATAATATAGACTATAGCAACTGCTTCACTCTAGGTAGTTTTAATATTTAAAAAAATATTTTAAATACATAAATAAATATGTAATATTCAGTATCTGCTTTGATAAATTATTTTCCTTTGTAAAAAACAAAGTTAAGATTATATGTGAGAAAGACAATTTAAATAGAATCCAGCCAAAATATGCCACATTTGCAATTTGAAAACGCTTGAGGATTTTCTAATGTGGTTTAGAGTACCAGGAGGTTTGACACTGTAAAAATGTTTAGTGTCTGGGTTAACCGCAGAAACTTGGAAGCAAACCCAAGGCTGCTATGACACACGGCAGAGCTATAGCAGCTTCTAAAAGTGGGCACGTGTGAAGGCTGTTCTACTGAAAATTACCCACCGTGCATAAATTTTTGTGATGACAGGCTGTAATTATTTTTATTAAAAATAAGGATTTTCCATCAAAAGATATTCTTTCCATAAAATGATATTCTGATTATGAATAATTTGAACAATTCAGAAAAAAATATAATTAAAGAAAAACTCATCTATAACCTTACCATCTGGGAATAAACACTCTAACTTTGCTACCTTTCTTTTCAGTATTTTTATGAATCATATTTTACCCAGCTGTGTTTATATATTACATGCATAGGTTTATAGGAATTTAGGGGGAAGCTATAAAATTTGAAAAACACAGACAGGATAAAGAAGAAAACATCCAGAATTCTATGAACAGATATAGCCTTTAAACATTTTAAAGTGTTTCTGATTTTCTTTCTTTTTTTTTTTTTCCTCTGCCTGTGGACATCATCTCTTATATTCTGATTGTGAAGGATAGTTATCAGAGGGACATTTTTGATGGAAGAAAATAGCCACTGGGACTTGTTGAGAGAGGATAGTTCTATGATTAGGTTGATTTATTAGTTTTTCTTGATGAACAGAAACAAGGAATCACATTATTCAACATACGATTTAAAAACATGACAAATGTTTTCTCAGTTTCCTTGGAAATGAAAATGATAATTCTCTACACAATCTGACTTTGTTAAGAAAAATTCTCTTAGTGTTCCAACAATTTTAATGAAAGCAATATTACATAGAGCTTAAGATGAAATCCAGGCTCTGCCACTTGGTAGCTGAGTGACCTTGGACGAGATATTTACCCTGTGCTTCGTGTTTGCATTGGTAAAATGGGGGTAGATGAGTTAATAGGCGTGAACTGCTTAGAAGAGTGCCTGTCACTTCATAAGTGCTATATATAGGTTAGTAGGTTTGGGAAGAGAACAGTATCTTCTTTACTGTTTAAAGGAGTCGTACATGACAATAGACGTATAGACTATGCATATGGTGCATACAAAGGAAAACACTTTGTCGGGAACTAGCAAAGGAGGAAAAATAGAAAAGAAACAGCGGAACCACGTTTCGACACCAGGCTACAATTAATTAATCTAAACTTAATGTCATTCAAACACAGTAAGGAAATGTTTTAGTGTCACGATTAAAATTGTGAGTCTAAATTCACGCAAGACATTGTAACCTGTAGCAATCTTGGGGAAAATGTTTGTTGGCTCTAAGCCTCAGTGTACTTACTATAAATAGAGAGAGATAATCGTGTTTATATCAAAGGTAATTGTAAAAATGAGATAATTTACATCAAGTACTGGATACAAACTGAGCACCCAAGAAGTGTTAACTGCTATTATTGTAAATAGAAATAATAATAATTCTTAAGTATTCTAAAACTTTCTGTATCTTTGAGTTCTTAAATTTGTCTTACCTCTCAGACATCTGGAATAGGTTTAAATCTCTGGTTTCGAACAAAGGTTTATCATGGTGTTTTTAGAGTCTTTATGTACTTGAGAATCCGCTTCTGATTCTTTTACTAATGAAAGACAATCTGAATGTGCAAGTATTTCCTCTGTCCCAACTCATTTTCTCAAAGGATTGTAGCCATGTTTCCACTCTCTGCTTTCTGATAGAGGAGAAGTCTGAGGTTTTGTTTTTGTAAGGAACCCGATTGTCTGCCTGGAGCTTGTAGAATTTGTTTTTTATAGATGTGTTCTTTGTCCTGGTAAGGCATCGCCTCTTTTTATTGATTTCACCTGGAAAGTTATGACCCTGTTTTAGATCTTAAATTTTTCCAATTTATATATTTTTTTCAACTAAGTCTTTGAATATTTCTCACCAACCATGTCCATATTCTCACCCCTCTCAGCCCTCCTCAGAAGAATGACCTTATACAGCTTTTTCCTTTCCCTGCTCTTCTTATTTGCTTTTAGTAATAGCTTTTCAAGTCATTCCTTTGATTTATGTATTTAGTTTTCCTTGATGTCATTGCAAATTTAAATTAAATATATTGTATTATTATTTCTCTTTTTGACTCTTCCTTATCTTACTTTTCTCTCTTTAAATCCCATATTTTCATTTCAGCTTGTTATTTCCGTATAATTTTCTATCTATATTGCGTTGAGGTCATCATGTCTTCTTGCTTTCTAAGGTAGACATCAAACTCTACAGCTTTTTTCTCTAAATATCTTCTTTTTTTCTTTATTTTTTTTTGGCCACGCCACACGGCTTGTGGGATCTCTGATTCTAAAGGATGGATTTTCTTTTCCTTTTTTACTGAAGGAATTTGTTTTATAGGCCTTATTGTATTCTCTCTGTCTCTCTATACATCCTTAAATAAGTAGGATTGTATGTAGATTTGGCATACTCTAAAGACAGAAACCATGGGTTGTTTTTGGCCCCATTCTCTATTTACATAAAAGATGGTCATATTGAATCATAAGATAGATGGATGTGCAGGGTTCCAAGCCAGTTCCCACTATGAAGCAGTTTTGTTTGTGCATGTGTGTTTTTTTCGCCTTCCAGTGGAGATCTGGTATACCTACAGGAGAGCTTCTCCCATTCTCATGGTCTGATTCTCTGTCACTGTGAGTATATAGTGCACGTAGAAAAGTTTAATCTTAAACTCTCTTGCCTTCTTGCCTCTACTTTCATCTATAGCCTTGACTTCATGAGGTATATCTACCAGGATTCATTATCTGAATGCAGTTACTGATGGGAAATACTGATGAGAGATACAGATGAGGGGTTCCAAAATGCTGGAATCGCAAAAACAGCACTAACAGTAGTAGCAACAGCTGACCAGTGTTTTGATTAGCGTGAGTCTTGAGTGGATGAAGAATGCAGGATCTAGCTATTTACTTTTACATGGATAGTGAATTATGTTGCTGGCAGTGTAGAAGGGATAATTCACTCTTTGAATGTGTCAGTTGATTTAAGTTGATCTTGTTGTCAATAGAAATTCCTTCCATACTCTGATCATACACTGCATGAAAATCCTACCTAATGGTGGTGTTTGTGTACGTGCATGTGTATGTGTTTGTGTTGATGTTATTGTTGTCATCGTCTGCATATAAGTATTTTCAATAAAAACTAGGAGAGTCTGTGTTGGGGACTGATCACTTAAAACCAGAAATACGCACTTTCCTTTTAAGCATGATAAATGGATGTGTGATCTGAGACTGCCAGAGAATGTTCTGCTCACTGTAAACATTGTTTACATGATGTGCACGAATGGAAGATTTTCACACAATGCTTCCTTCGTTTATCTTCTCATTCAATTCAGTTTCACAGAGCTATTTTTTTTACTTTGTCTTGTTTTGGAGATACCCTGCCTTATGAAGCATATTTACTTATCACGTGTGAATCTCTTGTTTCAATATCAGCCATGTAGAACAAAGGACCATATTAAATAGCGTGAAGAGAGAACAAACACACAACGAGAAGCTGTGTTTAGTCCTCTTTGACACAATTTTGGTATCCATTGTTCTTGCTAGCTTTCCATACATGGGACTATCTCGGTAGTATGGCACAAAGAAGAGGAGTTTTCCAGTTATTTTTGGCTTGTATTTAACTTCATTGCGTTCCTGCTGCAAAGATGAGCATGATTTCTAAATACTTTCCACAGCCATTCTGTACTCTCTTTCTCTGCCTCCTTTTCCCTTTTCTCTTTCCATTGTTCATGCCACCCACCCAATTTACACAATTTCTCTTTTCTATCAGAGATAAGGTGAAGAAGAAGCAGAAAATAAAGAAGGAGAGGAAGAGGAGTAGAAGGGTGAAGAGAATTAGAACTGAATTTTTCTTGGCCTCCTCTTCCTGCTTCCACTTCAAACCCTGAAATGATAGGGATAAGCTATAGGATTATCCTTTCAGACCCTACAGATGAGTAAATCTTGGTGTGAATAAGCTTCTGTATAATACAGTAAGGGATTCTATGATAAATTTGAATAGGAAATTAATTTAAAATATGTATTATAATTTAAGAATTTATTTTAGATGCAAAGGGGACACAATTTTCTTTGCATTACTGGATATGTGTAAAGATATATATTTTTTTGTAAATCCACAGTGATCCTTTGTAGATCTTTATACAAACCTTCGCTATTGCCTCATCTCTATAGAATTGCTGAATTACTTAGAGGTCAGGAGTCCTGGTTATCATACGATCCTGCTTCCTCATCTTGCAGATAAAAACTGAGTTTCCCAAGTCAGAGGAGAGTTTGGGGATAGAATTGGGAATAAAATCTAGAATGCAGAATGTGCTTATTTTACACTTTGAAAAGCATCCTAATATTTATATTTTAGCCTTATGAAGCACTGAAGTAGACATGAGACTTCTCTGATGCACTATTGCAGAGAAGTCAGGATTTAATATTCCGATTGTATTTTCACAGCAACAGGCTGCCTCAAATCAAAGATGGAATGTTAGCGTTTAGTCTTAGGCTCCATGGGAATCAAGATGTCAGTACTAAAATGCCTGTCTCCTTCCACTCGTGAGTCAATTATCACAAACAGTTTGAATTTAAAGACTGTAAAGTATAAATTGGCTAAGTTTTCTCCTAATCTAGCCGCCAGAGACATGGCTGGGGGATACCAGGGATCAGTTTTGAGACTTCCTTTCTTCACTCTCATTCGAAGATTTAATTAGCAGCATAGCTGCTGACTTGATGTGATGAAACTCAAGAGTTTGGGGCCCACTTGAGTCTGGCTTGTGGAAAGAGTCACTGGTGAAAGCAGTGTCAGAAATAGATGCATTTACTTTAACTTCTCTTACTTCCAGAAACAAGCCTCACCAAATAGAAATATAATACATGCAATGTGCTGACTAATGGTGAGTGTGTATAAAACTGTCACCCACCAAGGAAGACCTTGTAATTAAATTAGTAGAAGTGACTGAGTTCGTGGAGCTAGAATTTAAGTGATGCCTATGCACGCAGTCTGCCAACCTCAGCACGCTGTTTGGACATCTTGCATATTGGTCTTTGACCTTGGATGGCAGTATAAAAATTACCTCATCATTCAATATGAAAAATCCAATTGACCTATCCATTTAGGTAGGCTGACCCTGGCCTTAGAATTAACCATGGATCTCCTTCTTAAATGAGTTTTGACTGGGCTAGCACCTTTAACTCACATTTTTCACACCACATTTAAGCTTTCTTAGGCAAAATGATTCAGAATATATGCATATTTTTAAAAGGCTAAACATTGCTACAGGCCTGTGGCACTCAGCTTTCTAAGGGAAAAACAGAAATTAGAGACTCACACTTTACGTATCTTTCCCAACTGCTCTGTATGTTGTAACTGGTCAGGGTCTCTGTTGTGAATGGGTCCTGGCTCCACCTTTGGCTAGTCCGTATCATCTGCAGTGGACAGTATCAGGCCCAACATTACCATCACTGACAGCTGCATATTTGTCTGCACAAGAGATATTGCATTGTCTGTCCAGCAGGGACAGCAGTATCTTGACCTTCTCGTTATCAGCATACACTGTTACTGGATTCAGCAGTGGAGATGTGGGCTGGTGAGTTCAGTATGGCTGACAGGACACAATCCAGGCAGCAAGAAGGCAAGTCCATAAACATTCTACCATCTCCCCACTGGTTCATCCTGAAACTTCTATGGCAACTAATGGTGAATGTACTATTGACTGGATTTCATACTTTTGGGGGGATCTGCAATTGTTTTCAATTTTTGGTTTCTCTTTGGTGAGGAGGTTAGACAGGCCATAATTATTATATAATTATTATACCTCCATTTCTTTTCTTAAGTGTTTTGATTTCAGAGACTGAAACCAGATGTAAAGGTAGAACTAGATTGACTACTTAGGCTGAGATAAGGAGTGCTACCATGCATTCTTTGGCAGAGGTCCTTAGGTGTCCTGGGTAATTCATTTGTGCAATACCCAGAAACAACTCCAGCAATAGATCTTGTAAGGGGCTTAAATCCACAGGGAATATTGTGTGACCAACCTTACTGTTTTCTTACATTTCTAATAATCCAGTTAAATACAGTTCCAGCATGGCCACACAGTGGATTTCCCTAGATTGGGGCAATGCACAAGAAATTATAAATGTGCTTCTAGAAGTTTTCCTGACTCTGACGCCTCAGGGAAACCAAGAGTGGTAACTTCTACCACATACCTCTCTTTATTAGGGAAGATGACGGAAGGAATGGATGTAATCTTGGAAAGGGTAGGAATTTATTAGGGATTGACCATAAAAATATGGTCATTCTATCCTCCAAACATTTAAGGTTTTTGTACATATGTTTGTTACTTTTCCCCTAACTTGTCTAGATCATGTAATTTAGGATTTCTAGGAAATAGATTCATGATAGAGCAAAAGGGAAGCACTATGTACAAGACAGTATTGGGTAAATAATGGTGGAGCAGAGAGCCCTGAGTCTAAACTAACAAACGTCGTGACTTTACCTCCTGATACCTCAGTCTCTCCATCTGTTAAATGTGTTGGCTGCATGATACCTATAGTCACTGAAGCCTTCAAAAAATATAATTCTATGCTGTGGCTTTGTTTTTTAAGCAGCTTATTTATCATTTCTTTCATAGAGATATTAATGATGGTTTTAAAGGGCTTATATAAAGATGTTTATTTAAAAAGTGGCTTTGGGGAGTTCCCTGGTGGTGCAGTGGTTAAGAATCCACCCGCCATTGCAGGGGTCATGTTTCGATCCCTGGTCCGGGAAGATCCCGCATGCTGCAGAGCAAGTAAGCCCGTGCGCCACAACTACTGAGCCTGTGCGCCTAGAGCCCATTGCTCCGCAACAAGAGAAGCCACCGCATTGAGAAGCCCGTGCACCACAACGAAGAGTAGCCCCCGCTCGCCGCAACTAGAAAAAGCCCACATGCAGCAATGAAGATCCACCGCGGCCAAAAAAAAAAAAAGTGGCTTTGACAAAAATATAAAGGAAAAACAGTACAGTAGTAGTAGATGCTACTGGTATCCTAGATACCACCCAGGATCTCCTTCAGGAGCGAAGGACGTATTGTTCCAGCTGCTGGGACTACCGGCATCCAGCTCACAGTTGTCAGCCTTTTGCAGAACTGCCTCAGTTGCAAGGAACCAGCTTGCCCGAAGTCATGTCCCCTTGACATGGAGACGAAAAGGTTCAGCTTCCTCACCTGAATTCTTAAAAACTGTGAAGGGCCATCCTTGATTCAAAGCTCCCCATGTGGCTGCCTAAGACCTTCCTGTGACTGCATCACAGCCCAACATCTTCCTCTGCCAAATTCTGCTTCCTCTACATCCCTTTCTTTCTGCAGATGCTAATCTCAGGACGACTCCTTTAATAATCATCCTCCAGGCTAACCTCCAGTTTAAAGTCTGCTTCCCTGATTGCCCAGCCTGCAGCAGACAGTGTGTAATACCGTCCTTGCCTTTGTTATTGGGTCATGTGTTACTGATCTAAGGTGCTAGGACAGTGTTTTTTTCTTTTCTTTTCTTTTTTTTTAATAAATTTATTTATTTAGTTAGTTAGTTTTGGCTGCGTTGGGTCTTCTTTGTTGCGTGTGGGCTTTCTCTAGTTGTGGAGAGCGGGGGCTACTCTTCCTTGAGCTGCGTGGGCTTCTCGTTGCGGTGGCTTCTCTTGTGGTGGAGCACGGGCTCTAGGCTCGCAGGCTTCAGTAGTTGTGGCACGCAGGCTCAGTAGTTGTGGCTCGCGGGCTCTAGAGCACAGGCTCAGTAGTTGTGGCGCTTGGGCTTAGTTGCTCCACGGCATGTGGGATCTTCCCAGACCAGGGCTCGAACCCATGTCCCCTGCATTGGCAGGTGGATTCCCAACGACTGCGCCATTAGGGAAGTCCCAGGACAGTGCTTTTTTCTGATTTGTAATAATAAAATTCCTCCAGTTGTGCTGGGAGAGTAATTTTCTGATGTTGAATTTTATGGTCTCTTTCTCTTATGTAGCATAAACCCAAGTAAAATAGCTTGTCTACACTTTGCAGATTCGTTAAATGCATTGACTCTTCAAGGAAATTGAACTTGTTATTTATGGCTTCCTTGGATAAATATTTTTTAAAAATTTAATGTTTGTAAATAATTTGAGCTCACTGGAAGGAGTTCGACAGGTTATTTAACAGGACATTGAATGGAGTGGAGAGATAGCATTATTTCAATTGTTTGATGTTTTAGCTGTCCTGAGGAAGGCTCTTTATTCATGGAAATAGCATAATTTTAAGTGCATTATATTTTACCTTTAAAAAGCACATCATTAAATAGAAAACCTTGCAACTGCACTATTTTTAGTTCAAAAAGAAGAGCGGAAATCAAGATATGAGAAGAAAGATATTGATAGACATTTTTGAATAAAATTTAGGTCATACTAGTTAACATTAAATGAAAAGTATGTAAGCAAGCACTGCCGAAGGATGGACTCAAAACAAAAGGGACAGTTTCTCATTGATTGTCTCTGAGTACGTTTAACTCAATGGTATCTCAATAGGGGAAAAGGAAAAATGGACCATTGAGGCATTCATTGTGGAAAACACCAGACAGATATTTCTATGACCAATATTTACCTAACATTTAAATTTTTATATGATGGAAGAATACACACTGAGGATCCATTATGTAAATTAGGGGAAGCTTTCTTTAATGTAGTCACTGATATTGAGGCATCCTGCCCCCCTCCCCCTCCCCCCAACCTTCAATTGCCAGAAGTCTTATACTACCTTTTGGTACCAGGCCTGTTCATCTCAATGGCCTAGAGGAGCAGAACAATTGTCCTACTTAGGAACTGATGAGTTACAGAGTAACATAAGGATCAAGCAAACAGAAACAAGATGGACTTCGTGGGCACATGCATGATTTTGTTGCAGTGAAATTTTACATAGAAAGTATGTTTTTCTGCATCTCGTTCCTTGGCTTCAGGAGTGTATGAAAATTTGTTATGAAGCCAATGAGGAAAGATCAACTCAACATATACAGGAAACTAACAAGTATGCCTTTCTCTTTCTGGCACAATTCTAGATGCTTTTATCTCTGTAGAACCCATGAGAATCTTGAATTATTGAGCACATGTTACGGAGAAGTTAGTAATTCAGCCAACATCATACAGTTAGGAAGAAGAGTCAAGATTCAAAGCAAGGTCAGTGAGGCTCCAAAACCTGCATGGATTCTTTCCATTATACCAGCAGGAATGATCACATGCACTTGTGCCCTATCCTGGGCTCTTCAGGCCCCTTAGTCTTCCTCTCCTTTTCCTCCCCTTTCACCTCCTCCTTTCTTCCTCCTCCTCGTCCTTCTCCTCCGTCTTGGCATATATCTGGTTGGTTTATTTATTTAAAGAGGGCTTGGGATCTTAGCTATGAATTACAAGGCTGTCTGAGGTAAGAAAGATGTAAAAGTTAATTGCTATCTAATGTTGGAATAATAGTGCTATGAAAAATTTAGCTCACGTGAGCTCTCCTCTCCTCTTCAAATAGCAAATAATTAAGTTAGAGAGGACTTTTAAAATTACGATGAGCAAAGGACTTTTGATTGAGATGAATTCGTCACGTAGGCTTAGTGTGTTTGTACAAAACAAACCTATCTCTAATAAAGCCTTTTACCACATTTCTTGGCGGAATGTGTTTTGAAAACATTGCACAGTTTTAAAGAGGCTTAACATTATTTTGAACAGTTCAAAAATAAATCAGATGCACTTAGGTCTGTGGTTGTCAACTGGGATGATTTTGTCTCCTATTGGACATTTGGCATTGTCTGGAGACGCTGTTAGTTGTCACAATTGGAGAAGGTGCTTTCAGCATCCAATGAATAGAACCCAGGGATGTTGCTAAATATCTTATAATGCACAGGTCAACCCACTACAAAAATTTTCCAGCCCCAAATTACAATAGAGGCACTACTGAGAAACCTTGCTGTAGGTGAAGAGCAAAGTTTTTAAAAAACAAGGTTAATCTTTCTCTGGTCATATGTCCTAGAGTCAAAAGTCATAGGACATTTTCCTGCCTCGAACATTTATATCTTTTTAAAAAATTTTGATATTTTATTCATCGTGGATTTTTACATTTATATTTATTTTTAAAAGTTCATCAAAATACTGTTCATTTTGACTTTTTGGATGCCTCCTTGAATTTTTTGCCCAGGACATATGTCCCACACACCACACTCTACTCCTGGCTTCGTTAAAGATATAAAAAGGGAAACACAATATAGCATGGATGTGACAAGGAGGCTCTAGGGTCTAAATGTTTGGGCTTAAATCATAGTTTTACCACTTTCTTACTCTTATGTCCTTTTCACTTTACTTCTTTCCTCATCTGTAAAATGGAGAAAGAAGTACCCACGTCACATGCTTTTTCAAGGGGTACGCTTATCAGTCAACCCATCACAAACACTGGCTATTAAAACACAGCACTTTCTACAGCGTGAGTATGTGTGAAGGAAAATGACTCTTTGACTCTTGGTTGGTCAAAATTTTAAGGAAACACCATCCAGTCTATTCACTTTATCTGCCGGTTCCTAAGCTAAAGGTCACACACAAACCCTCTCTTTTTGGTGTAACTTCCATGTGACTGCAGAGACAGTAATTTCTAATTGCCTAGAACAAGAATTGCTTTCCACTTCTACTACAATAGCAGAACGTTGAATACTAACAGAATATTAAAGGCAAAAGCCAAGTTAATAACTTGAAATATAAAGTGGAAAATAAGAAAAAATTAATGGACATTAAGGTTCTAAAAAGTTGTTTCTAAATTAAGCAAATCTGGTATACATATAAATCTTGATTACAATACAATTCTGGTCATTGCCACATGGCATTAAAAAAATCAAACAGCAAAGATAATACTTCCAGATTCCCTTGTAGCTAGCTGTGGCCATGTGATAAGTAGTGCTGACCACGGTGGAAACATACTGAAGTGTGTGAAAGTCTAGGAAGGCTGTTTATAAATTTAAATTATTTGGGAGGGAGATATTTTTGTCTTGCATTTAGCCTGCAATGCCAAAGTAATGGCTGGAGCTCCAGCAATCACTTTGGAACACGAGTACACTTTGGAGATAGCAGACATGTTAGACTACTCAAGTAGAAATATAGGCATCAGGATTCCTGACGACAGCGTGGAGCCTCAATATTTATTTCTGTTACAGCCAAATCTAAACTTAATTGATAAAGTCGCCTTTCCGTGTGTCATTTTGGAACATCCGAGAACTAACCAGCTTTCTCTTGCCAGCCCACTGGAACCAGGATTTGTATGAATATGAGACTTGCTTAACTTAGAAACAGCTTTTTAAGACCTTATTCCATTATTTTCCCTTTTTTTCCACTTATATTTCAAGTTATTGACTTGGCTTTCAGCCAATTTATATTCTGAAGGTCAAATTTTTGCTAGTTGCAGATAAGCTGCCCACACTTTTGTTGACTTACCCCCAATAAGGAGTGTTCGCTTAACAATGGAACATATTCAGTTTTTCACATGTAACTTCTCTGACCATAAGCTGGATGTCCTTGCTTTTGCAAACTGCTTGGTCACCATTTTTCTCATCTTATTTGATTGAGGTTATTTTTGGGTGCAAGAAAACACCTGTGGGCTTCAAAGCTTGAGTTGTGTAGCTTGTTCTCTGCTACAGTTGCCAGACTAAATCACTGAAAACTTCCAACAGGTGAGAGTGAAGATGTTTTAATACAAATAATAATAAGGGAACTAAACTGCAGATGGGTAAAATCAAAGTGTCAATCAGGTGAGAGAAAAGTCTTCTGCTTGGGGGCTTCGTGCTCATCAAGTATGAATCTGCACTGTGTGATCCCTCGAAGGTAGAGAGGAGGACATATAGAATGAATGAATTCATACATGCATACATACATGCATGCGTGCATGCATACATACATACATATATAAAATACACAGCTATTTCTTTTTCTTCTCCTTTTCAGGCTTCTTCCTGACGCTTGATAAAATCTAACAGGAGATATTATTTGAGGAATCTGTCAAATTCTACCTAAGCTTTCTTTTTCAAATATACACTATGTCTCCTTAAATATGTTATTGTAGCAGATATTGTAGTACCTTACCTCTATTCCCATAGGTCCTGCCAATTCAGAAAACTTTCTCTGGCCCTCAGGTCCTCCTCTGTCATCAAGTAGGACAGGCCAGAAATGCCAAGGAATTTACCTCCCTCTGGGAGTAGCTCTCAACTGATGGAAGTTGTTGGTGTGTAAATACCTCATTTCCCTCTCCCATTGAGTGGAATAACTCTGAGATGCATCTTTCCACCTGCTTCCAGTGTTAGGAAGCTTAATAATCATAATTATGCTGGTTTGGTAGTGCATATACAATTTTAATGGAAGATAATTATTTTTTGCTACATAAGCCTGATATCTACTTTCAGGCAGTGTACTTACAATCACTAGCAGGATTGGAAAGAAGCTCAAGTCCAGCTGATTGCTTTAATTATGTACCTCCACATGGATCTATCATATACATTACCTGCCCTCCAGGTGCCTGTCAGGGAGAAAATCCTGAAATATTTGAGTGAAAGGAACAATAATTGTGGAAATTCCTGAAAACTAAGCCTTCATTCAATACTGAACAAATGTTCATGTGCCTACTGTGTGTCAGATGCTTTAATAGGAGCTGGGGATATAGTTTTGTTTTCGTTCTCATGAAGCTCGTAGCCTAGAATGAGATCAAAGGCTTAGTTATACTATGTGTTAAGTTCTCAGGAAAAAAGTTCCATGAAAAGTATACCTATTGCCTGTGCATTCCCTCTGCAATAAAATCCACCTGAATTAAGCCCGACTCTCAGAGGGAACTCTGTGTGAACTGCAATATACCATCCCTTAGTGAAATGGTTTTTACTGAACTGTGCTTCGTTGTAATGTCATCAGCTTACATAAAGGTATATTATATAGAAGCAGTGCCATTACACATATCACGCTGTTTATTTGAAGGATGGTAAGAGAGGTGTTTGTGAAAGAAATCTGACAGTATCTCTCTGTAAGTACACAGAGAATAATTTTTCTCCTGTCTCATTATAAAGAATATTTATGCTTTTAACTAATGGTTACTGTGATTCTGTTTTCTAGTTCCTGTTACCTGCTAGGAAGCATGGGACAGAAATCAATGTCCTGGCCTATCTCCCACAGGTGGATAAGGTTTCACTGCCTGTATTATTTGTGGCTGTCACTCTGGGATTCATTTTATTTGTCTGCCCATATTTTTCCCTAATTATGTTTCCCTTACTTTTTAACAAAAATTTGTCTTCCTAGATTAGCTGCATCTTTTTTGCCTATCTCAAATCATTCTAAAATAAGACTGTGTGTAAATAAATCATCTAAAATATAAAATTATTAGAATATCACAAAGCCCAATTTACCCAATCTCATCAAATTAAACTGACATTATTTCAATAATTTATTTCACTTGTAGTTCTTTATCTCAGGCAGTGATTAGAAAATCCATACCTTAAATAATAAACATGTTACTGTTAAATTGGAATACTTTTTAATTTATTTTATGTAAAAAAGAAACACATGAACATGATGGGGATAGGATGGAATAAAACAAAATAAATAAAGATTTATATTTTTACACTGAATTAGATTCATTTCTTATGTCCTTCACATGTCAGCCCACCTATTTATAAAATTTTCAGGGGTACTTTTATTTTAGAATTCAAAGTAAACTTTCTTGATGGAAATGCTCAGACTTTAATATTTGCAGCTGCAATACATCTGCATTTACTTTGAGGGAAAAAAATCATCAGCAATTGAGAGAGACAATGCAGAGGACAGCCCAGAATTGCAGGGAGTTAGATGACACCAAAATAGAGGGATATCTCAGCCTTTCACAGTCTCTAAATAGAGTGCTGAGATTAAACAGCCTTGGGAATTTAGGGCTTATGAAATTACAAAGACGTTTTTGTGGAAAGATGGTCACTCACAGCTTTATGTCTTTTGTTTGCAGACCATTTAAGACTGCAAAGGCTGAAATACCAACCTGGAAGCCAAGAAAGGACGTTGAGCTTGGCTCTATGTGGTTCAAATTAGTCAGATATGTTAGTGGTTGCCAATAGGTTGTTGGCTCTTTTTTTTCTTTTTTAGCTTGGTTTTTATCTAATTAAATTCTCAAAAGGGAATGGCGGAACTGATTGACCCATTTGTTTCTCCAGAAGGAAAAGAGCAGAGAGTTATTCTTTGAAAATATATTTTAAAAAAGGCTACAGACAATATCAAAGGTTTTAGGCACCTTACTTTTCCTAACTCTTTTATTTTATTTGATGCCTCCCGTGTACATGATTTCCATATAAATGTGTCTCAGAATCGTTTATAACAATCATCTTCATTATTTCTGCTCTTTTCCTATTACAGGCTTTTTTTAAAGCAAGACCCCATTGAGACTTGAGCTATATTAACTTTCTAAAAATGCCATCGTGGTTCTGGGTTATATGGCTTTGGGTCCCCTCACTTCTCTCAGGGTAGAAGAAAAAATTATCTTATACTTAAAAATACAGCAATAGAAAGGTTCTGCCTTTATACATCCTCTCCTATACCATAATTCAAATTGATTGATACTAAAACATGAATGGTAACTGATATGAAATTAATAACTAAAACAAACTGGGGTTGGGGTGACAGACTGGCAGAGGACATAACTTGTAGACTATCAAAGTGTTTAATTCCAGTTGGAAAATGGAGGTTCCCAGGAATTAAGTATCTTGGTGGACCTTTGTGTAACAGGCAAGTCTGACCTTTTTTTCTGTCTGCTAAAGTGATGAGGGATTTTATTCTCCAAGGCTGTCATTCCAGTACTTTCCACAGGCAAGTAATTGAATTTCCAAAAGCCTAGTACTGGAAGAGCCAAGCTCAACATCCTCTCTTGGCTTCCATTCTATGGCTTTTTTCTGCTGAATAAGGCCCACTGAGAATGACTAGATTGTAGTTTATTATGTTGCCCTGATTATGAATCAGTGCAATTTACAAATGTTTTGCATTTGAAACCTGGAGTTGTTTTAGGTTCATTTGCTGACATATGTGAATTTGCTAGAAAAGGCCAGTATCAAATGACATCCACCATCTGTGGAGGGTAT
The DNA here is from genome assembly GCF_028021215.1 of Eschrichtius robustus. Classification (NCBI taxonomy): domain Eukaryota; kingdom Metazoa; phylum Chordata; class Mammalia; order Artiodactyla; family Eschrichtiidae; genus Eschrichtius; species Eschrichtius robustus. The sequence goes on from NC_090841.1 coordinate 51,536,430, forward strand.
TATGTCTACAGCTAAGAACTAGAAACATGAAAGAGGTTTGCAGAGTGAATTGAACCTACTTGAGTTCAAAAGCAAAAGCAAATATTTATTCCTGCAAAATATGTCCCAAATCATTCCATTTAGAAATACATCTATTCTTGCATTTAAAAGATAATTATAATGCATCTGTTATAGTCAACTTTTAAATTATAAAGAATATTAAGAACAAAGTTAGGCTTTCAAGGTTGACTTCTATATAAGAGACATTATTAGAAACAGTGAAATAAATAAATTTAAAAAACCCAACTTGTCTTTTGTTTCCAAAGTAACCTCTCTCTATTTTCATATATAAAACTTTAAGTCCAAGTCTCCTATTTCCATCAAAAACCTATCTTCATCCATGGTCTTCTCCTATACTCCTTCTTGTGAATGTAAGTTAAGGTTCATAACTTTTACAAGGTTAAATCTTGTTTCCAATTTTAGAATTAAAGAATTGTTCTGTTTGCAGGGTATTTTGTCAGCAGGGTGTTGAAGATTGGGAGACAGAAGATAGGATTATTTGAAATCACTTCTCATAGCGGACATAATCCATTACTTATGTATCAGTTCATTCCTGGTTTTTTGGCAACTGATTTTAAGGTAATTTTTGTTGGCAAATCTAGGTAGGTACCATAATACACGTGGTAAGTCTTATAGTATAAACACCAGTAGAAAACGAAAGGATTGTAGGTAGAATGCAAGACATTCATTATAATTATGAACAACATTTCAAATCATAAGCCTCAATTATTATCTCCTATTATTGGTGTAGAAATAACTTACCTTTCATTTATGTATGTATTTAGCAAATATTAAATAATTGTCTCTCATATGCCAGGCACTGTTAGCAAACTTGGGTCTAAACCAATGAACAATCAATAAAACAAATAAAGCCCTTAATGTAATGACACTTACGTTCCCACTGGGAAAAAAGTAAATAAATCTATACGTCATGTGGTAGTAAATGCCACAGAGAAAAATCATCCAGGGTAAGGGGGTTGAATACTAGATCATCAAGAAAAAAACTCTCTGAGAAGGTCACATTTGACAAGAGCTTGAGGTAGAGTACAATTAATACAAATAAACTGGGAAGGACCGACCAGCCAGTACAAAGGCCCTAAGGCAGGAGTGTACTAAGTGTATTTGGAGAACAATACAGATGCCTGTGTGGTTGTTATGGGGTATGCAAGGGAGAGACTGGTGAGAAATGATATCACATAGGTAGCACTGGGCCTTATGGGCCAAACTAAGGACTTTGGTATTTTTTTATTGTGGTAAAAAACACATAGCAACATTTATTACCTTAACTATAGATGATACAGATATACAGTTTAAATGTACAGTTCAGTAGTGTTTAGTATATTTACATTGTTGTGAAAAATTTCTTCAGAGTCTTCATCTTGCAAATCTGAAACTCTAGACCCATTAAACAACTCCCCTCTTTACCCTTCCCCCAGACCCTGGTGACCACCATTGTACTCTTAGTTTCTATGAATTTGACTTCTTTACATACCTCATATAAGTGGAATCATATAATATTTGTCTTTTTGTGCCTGAATCATTTAACCTAACATAATATACTCAAGGTTCATCTATGTTGTAGCATCCAGCAGGATTTCCTTCCTTTTTAAGGATGAATAATATTTCATTTTATGTATATACTACATTTTGTTTATCCATTCATCTGTCTATGGACATAAAAATCTTAGAATTATTCATGACTCCCCTTTTTGTATCACACCTTGCATATTATTGTAGGCATTTAAAAACATATTGTTGTGTAAATATTACTCTCTTTGGCAATTTCCATTTTCCATACGAAACTTTATTGTTTTTTTCTCTCTTCTAAAACAATTTCCCTCTGGTCTAATCTTGCTTCTATCATTGTTGTTGCCATGGTGTCTTCGTTACACTCAGTTTCATTACTGGCATTCATTCAGCTAAAAGAAATGATTATTTATATAACTATTTCTTTTATACCTTTTTTATACAATTAGCTTCTAGCAAAAAACAGAGCTTAGAATAAGTATGTGTGTGTGTGTGTGTTTCAAATGTGTTGAATGAATGTAGAGAATCGGTGTCTTTTGCTTTTACAGTCTTCTCTAATTTATAACTAGCTCTCTGATTGATGGAATAAACACTTTTCTTCTCATAAAAAAACTCAATAATGTAAAAGAGAGAAAAAAATCCTTTTTAGGGCAATAGCATTATCATTGAGAATACCAGTTAATATGCAAATAAGCAACACAGAACAGAATACACATCATTTTATAAATAAAGTAATATACAAATGTACCTATAAGCAGAAAAGCATTATGCTAATGTATTAAATAACATCATCATTGATAGTGATACGTACATTTATGAAAGTTGAAAACAAAAAGATAATTTTTTTTTTCAAAAAGATAATTTTTAAGACAGGGGATCAAAAAGATCTCATAAGTAAGATGATATGGAAACATTACCTAATGTTTGATGGGTAGAATGGGAAGAAAGGGTATTCTAGGGAGAAGAGTAGCCTAAGCAAAGACATGAAGGTAGGAGATAAAAGACAGAATGCAGACTTGATTTTGAATGAAATAGTTTGACACAAAGCATGAGTATTTTAAGTATTCTGTAGAGGAGTAATGGAATATAAGCCAGAAAAAAAAAGTACAGCCAAGGGCGTGTGATATGCCAGGCCAGGGGTTTTGTACCTGATTCAGGAGACAGGCAGTGGGAGGCTGTGGATAGACTTTGAGCAGATAAACGATACAACCCAACTTCTTATCTAGGCAGGATGATCTAGTAACCTTGGAAAATGAGGGGGAAAAAAATGCCTGCTGACTGTGAAACTAGGCGGGTAGTTATTCAATAATCCTGCCAGTAGGTGACAAAATATAAGAAGTGGTGAGTAGCAGTGAGGATGAAAGTAAAGAAATGATGACTGGCCACCATATTTTAGAAATATACTTAACCACATCGGGTGACTGGGTGACTGTGAGGAATTAGGGAGATTCCAGGGGCTAGAGAGCATAGCAGCATTGTTAGGAACCATAGTGAAGGAGGAACAAGGCGTTGAGGAGGAGATATGATGAATTTGACTTTGAATTCATAACTATAACTTATGGGGCTACATAAGTTATGGAGAACAAGGAAAGACTATATGGGAAATCATCAGAGTAGGTTATAGGGATATGACTGCAGCTACTGTGTAAGTAAGATTATAGTTTTGGTATAATCAGTGGTGGTTGCAGAAAATACAAAATTGTAATAAAAAATTATTAAGCATCTGCTAAGTATCAGGAACTAGGTTAAACTCTTCTATGCAATTTTAAAAAACATATTCTTCACAATAGTTCCATGAGGTAGTCAATATTAGCTTGATTTCCTTGAAGAGCAAACAGACATATTAAATAATTTGCTCAAGGGTACATAGCCGGTAGGTGGCAAAAGCAGGGTTGGGAGCCTGGTGTGTCTGACTTCAGAGGCCACTTAGATTAGAGGCAAATCTCCTGCTTTTCCCCTGGTACTATGTCTTTATATCCTTGTCTGTTTTCGATACTGCACTTTTTGAAATTTTATTTATGATGCTAAGAAACAACTTGGGATACGCGTAGCTCTAAACACCCAGAACCAATAAAATTACATTGATCTGTAGAGCATCAAAGTCACAGGGCAAAACACTATCCAAAGTAATTCTAGCTACTCTTGCCAATTTAGCAGTAATTAGGTCTAGGGAGTCTCTGGGAGTCCTGTGTTCCCACTACATCTAGACGATTATGTTTTCGCCGCCATGCACCATGCTTCCAATTATATTTTGAGAATTGTTTTTATTACAATCCCACGATGGAGGCTCTGTAACCTTGTTTTCCCCCCATTATTCTAACCAGAATAAATCTGGCTTTATTTAAAGGAAGGAACTAACCACTACCACAAATACCTCATACCAGAATATTTTACCTTTGTTTTTGGACGTGAAAATGATGGTTGCTAAAAGATCCAGAGAAGTGAAAGGCAAAATGAGACAAAGGAGACAATATAATGTTTGCTTGGTTATTCAGAACACAATGCAGTTACTTCTGCTTTTTTCTCCTTTTTTCCCCCTTTTAAATGACCTGGTGATGTTTTGTAAACCTCCTAGTGAGTATAAATATCACCGCAGTGCTACTGACCTATTTCTATCCCCTAGATATTTCTAATTAAATCATGATCTTCAAAACAGATTAAATTTTAAATGTTTCTAATATCAGCAAGAAGATATTTTCTTGTTTCTTTTTTTTAAAGCTATCACTTAAAAAAAGTACTTTGGTGTTACTGCCTGAAACCTCCCATAGAGATGCCTGATGAAGGCAAATGACAAAACAGATCAAAAGTCTGACTCTTTTTTGGAGATTGGTACATACTGGGCGTAATAATTACTGAGTTCCACCTGAAAGCATGTGCAGCATCTAGCAACCATGGTTTATTAACAAAATAAATTTTTGCTAGTATGGATGTTTGGGAAAAAAATTGTAAAGGGCTCCTTTTGAATGCAAAGTCTCACATGAAAGACTAAGGGGACCCTTTAAGGGTGTTGACTTGTTACTCAATAAAAAAGCATCATTCAGTTTGAATATTTTAGATCCAGTTTATACAAACAAGTGATTAGCTCAAATAATTGCTTTTATCAGATTCAAAGCATGGGGAAATCAAGCAGTTTGTCCAACATATCACTGGGTCAAGGTTTTCTTCAAACCAAGAGAGGAATTATCATTTCATTTTTTGTCAGAGGCAGACATAGAAGAAATATTTTCATGCCCTTTAAAACCATACGTATTACTTAGTATTTGCAACCCACGTATCCCCTATCCAGTTTCTTGCAGTCTGTTCACCTGGTAATATGGTCATCACAGAGCTGACCACTGGGGTAGAGACAATTCTACATTCTTGCTTTTGAATGGAATTTCACAGACTGAAAATTTAGGAAGAAACATTGTCCATTGCAGACCAGCCAAATTAATTATTCTTTATTGATTGAAAGCAAAACAGATTGATTACCTGCAGAGTTGTTTTAAAGATATCTTGCAGTTTGGAAAATTTTAAGATGAGATGAGAATTAAGTTCCAAAAGCACCAAGAACTCCAAAAGAAAATGTATTCATGAACAAGTATTAGGATATCAAGCTCTTCAGAACAAGGGAAAGAACAATGGCCTATGTCATACTTTCAGCCGGAGACAGAGTAGAAGAGATGGATGCTGACCATCAAGAAATGAAGATAATAAAGGATACTTTCATTGGGAACAGCCTAGAAGATGATAGAGATTCTCTTCAGATCCTAGTTTGCTCAGGAATCTATGAACACATATGCAGAATTTTCTAATAACAATTCTCAATACCCTAACAAGAAATATTCAAATATCACAAATTTTAGGTCAATGTTGATTGTATGGGAAGAGCATGGCTTTAGGGATTAGAGACATCAGGACTGGAATCCTGACACCACCACCTACTCTGACCCAGCAGAGCGTATTCAGTTTTTCAGTCTCATGAGCAAGAATATTATTAAGTTGCAATCATTGCCAGGTGGGAGGATTCAATAAACATATCATCAGGGTATATCTTCTAGTAAGATGGACACGTGTGTGGTGGTCTTTACACACTGTTTTCTTCTCCATGACCTCATTCCTCACATCTCTTCTGCCTAAAGCACATGCTTGCACATGAACAGGAAGGGGACCACAGAGGGAGAAAGATTGAATGCTCAGAAGCCAGAGGGATAACAGCCCTATCTATCTCAGGGGTCTCTGGAGAGGCAGAATGGTATGAGATCTAGAACAGGGTGAGAGATACCTTGTGAGAGCAGGACAGGTTTCAGCACTGCAACGACAGTCATCTGGATTCACCTGCCTCCTCTGTCATTTATTAGCTATGTGGCCTTGGGCAAGTTCCTTTACTTCTCCTAGTGTTGACTTTATTATTTGAAAAATGGGGATAATAAGCGACTATTTAAGATAATTCTTACTCATAAAGCACTTAGCACACGCTGGCACCTAATGATCGCTTAGTTCCTACTAGTCATCGTTGTAGCCATCGTCATCATTATCATCATTATTATTTGCTTCTGTGAGAGGGAACTTCACCAGGAAAAAGATGTCTCTAGATGCAAATACAAGTGCTGACTTCTGATGGCTTTCGCTTTAACCCTGAGACAGGAGATAACGCCAGCTACTTTGCTTCGGAGGGGAGACCAGAGGAAAGGCAGAAGGGTGGACACATCAAATCAGTGAGACTAAGAATATTTACAAAGGCAAAAATGTGAGTGATCTTTGAGTTTGTTTACCAATCGCCTCCACCCAAAATAATGCTTAATGGATGTTTTGATAACTGTTGAGCTGCTTTTTAAAAATTTACCTGTTTGATGATAGAATTCGCCACTTCTTTGGCTACTGCAGTTTGCTCATATATGGAAAAAGTGACCTACAAATAAGCATTAGCATCCATCCTGGAATCTGGAAAAACTCCATGACTGCCATAACTAAAGATATTTTTAGTCCACGACCAATGTCTAAATTCTAAAACATTCCAGTTTTTAAATCTCTATACATGACATATCACCCACTAAGGGTTTATACTTTCTTTTAAAATGACTATTTATTTTCATGAGACTTCCAGGTAGGACTTCAGAATTAACACTAAACTGTATTTTCAGAAAGAAAAGTTCCAAGAATCAAGGTAACAAACTTCCATTCAGTATAAAGTTAACATGATTACAGTTTAATCATTTTTCCACATAAGTTTTCTGTGCTTCCATAATAGTGTTTCTTCAAGGATTTGGGATCCCTATGTATTAATTTACTCTGATCTTTGTCAATGTTTTTGGTAATAGGTTTAGGTGATGTAGTTGGAAAATGAGCTATAAAAGACTGTAAAAGCCAATTTAACCTGTCATTTAGCTGAACATTTAACTATTTCAGCTATATCATGGGATAAACAGATTTGAGAGCTGACAGGAAATCTGTTGTATGAATGTATTGATCCCTACCCCCTTCCCACTCTTGCAGCTACAGATGCTCAGTCCAAGACAAAAAGGGCCAGAAACAACACTGTGCTTGCCATCATGTGTGTTATACCCTGTGCTATAGAATTTATTGAAACTTCACTGAGACAAGCATCAACATTTTAAAAGCCCTGAGTACAATTAGGGTGTAAGTTCCTTGAGGGCCAGAACTGAGTAATCATTGGATTCCTAGTTTCTCATATATTACATGGCCCTGCACACATAGGCACCCAACATGTATTGGTGAATGAATGAATGATTTATGAAAAATTTAGAAATTTAGATATTTCATATATCTACCTCTTCCCTACATACATCTTATTAGCAGACGTAATTCAAATTTGAACCATCTTGGACTTCTGTCTTCATTGCAAAGACCCATCTGGGCTCATCAATTTCACCCTCTTCCCCAAACAACTCGAGTCACACAGCATATGTTTAGTAATTTATCACATTAAAAAAAATAAAACTCTGCTAGGGAGTAATTGCAGTCCAGAAAAATCTCATTAGTATAGCACAGCAAGTCCAATCCTCCCACCTAAATTTTCAACACTGTGGAAGAACAAATGCATGCCCGAATTTAAGAAATAATATTATTTGTGATGTTGCACTATTTATTACTGCGTGACTTCAGAATAGTTCAGTTTACAGATGCATGAAAATTGTTCAATATATGATGGAGTCATTCAGATAAGACTAAAGTGCTCAGTGCTGTGTCTAAATATAAGAAAAAAATTGTGAGTGCCAAAGGTTAAGAGTTTTTTTTTTTTTTAACGTATTCACAGCAATAATAATTCTGCCACATCAAGTATTTGAGTTTGAGTATATAACTATTTCATGGAGCTTTGACCTTAATGTCAATTTGAAAAATCTATTTTGGGCCAATAACCTTAAACGTTGAATGACTTCAACATTTTTAATATTTTACTTGAGAACATCTGACAATGCGGTGTCATTTTTGGCCTGTCTGGCAAGTGGAGTGGAATATCTTTATATCTTACTCAAGTGTGTGTTTGAACGTGCCCAACACAATGCAGTTTAGTCTCCCAGAAGCCATCTGTAGTGGTGACAGCAGAAATGCCATCTGTAGTGGTGACAGCAAAAACGCCACCTGTAGTGGTGACAGCAAAAATGCCAGAAAGCAGAGCAGAGGGTGCCTGTAGGAAGCCATAGAATCACAGGGAATAAGTACGTGCTCGAGGGTCAGACTGCCCACTTTTGAATCCTAACTTAGCTAACGGTAATTTAACCCAAGTTTTCGTTTCCATCCACCACATGGGGATAGCAGGGTTCCCAGAGGATTCTTATGGGATTCATTAACCTGATGCCTGAAAAGCACGTATGCAGAGCCAGGCGTATCATGAAAGCACAATAAATCTCTTCTGCCAGCACCCTGCCCCTTAATTTCTGTTTGAGCAAAGGTGAGTAACGTTAACCCTCTGGCAACACTTCCTCATCTATAAAAAGGAATATTAATCATACCCGTCTGTACACTTGTGAGGATCTGACGGTACAATGTAAAGCTCTGTGTAAACCATGGTTAATATTTAGTAATTACTCTTATTATTGCCCAGAAATCAAGTGTTACTAGCTATGTATTTACCATAATATGTGTGCATTCCACGTATGTCACCTTTGATTGTGTGCATGTGGGAGGGGTTCTTTCAAACAGAATATGTCAATAAGCGAATTAATGACACTCTAATATTTACTGAACATATATATTATATTATATTATATTATCATATATACACTTATTAATGGAAACACTGAGTTTCTATTCTGAGCTAAGCCCAGTTCTAAATGCTGGGGATATGGCGATGAGTAATACAGGTACAGATGGATTTCCTGCTCCCGTGGAGTCATTGGAGGGGGGATAGACAAGAAAAAAAATTAATATGTCAAGTGATAAACAGCTGTGACCAAAACTAGGGTAAGGGGCCTAGAGAGTGATGGGGGTGTGGTCAGAGAAGATTCCTTCTGAGAAGGTAACCTTGGACCAGAGATCTGATGGAAATGAGGATTAAGTCGCACAGAGGAAAGAGCAAGCGCAAACTTCCTCAGGTGGGTGGCTGCTTGGAGTGTTAAACGGACAATAAAGAACTGTGGCTGGAGAGGTGTGAGTGAGGGGGAGGATGGAGGAGCTGGTGGAAAAAGACAAAACATGGAAGGTCTCGTAGGCTACGATGAATCTTTGGGTTCCATTCTGAGTGAGATGGCAGCCCTTGGAAGTGTTGAGTGGAGGACTAATGTGATCTAACTTATATTTTGTACATTTATTGATTTATTTTGCGTATTTAAAAATTGGTTTATTTTTCTTTTTATTATTATTATTTTTTTAACATCTTTTGGAGTATAATTGCTTTACAATATTATGTTTGTTAGTTTCTGCTGTATAACAAAGTGAATCAGCTATACTTATACATATATTCCCATATCCCCTCCCTCTTGTGTCTCCCTCCCACCCTCCCTATCCCACCCCTCTAGGTGGTCACAAGCACCAAGCTGACCTCCCTATGCTATGCGGCTGCTTCCCACTAGTTATCTATTTCGCATTTTGTAGTGTATATATGTCACTGCTACTCTCTCACTTCATCCCATCTTACACTCCCCCCTCCCCGTGTCCTCAAGTCCATTCTCTACGTCCGAGTCTTTATTCCTGTCCTGCCCCTCTGTTCATCAGAACCACTTTTTTTTTTTTAGATTCCATATATATGTGTGAGCATTTGATATTTGTTTTTCTCTTTCAGACTTACCTCACTCTGTATGACAGACTCTAGGTCCATCCACCTCACTACAAATAACTCAATTTCATTTCTTTTTATGGCTGAGTAATATTCCATTGTATATATGTGCCACATCTTCTTTATTCATTCATCTGTTGATGGACACTTAGGTTGTTTCCATGTCCTGGCTATTGTACATAGTGCTGCAATAAACATCATGGTACATGTCTCTTTTTGAATTATGGATTACTCAGGGTATATGCCCAGTAGTGGGACTGCTGGGTCATATGGTAGTTCTACTTTTAGTTTTTTAAGGAACCTGTATACTGTTCTCCACAGGGGCTGTATCAATTTACATTACCACCAACAGTGCAAGAGGGTTCCCTCTTCTCTACACCCTCTCCAGCATTTATTGTTTGTAGATTTTTTGATGATGGCCATTCTGACTGGTGTGAGGTGATACCTCATTGTAGTATTGATATGCATTTCTCCAATAATTAGTGATGTCGAGCATATTTTCATGTGTTTGTTGTCCATCTGTATATCTTTTTTGGAGAGATGTCTATTTAGGTCTTCTGCCCATTTTTGGATTGGGTTGTTTGTTTTTTTGATATTGAGCTGCATGAGCTGCTTGTATATTTTGGAGATTAATCCTTTGTCAGTTGCTTCCTTTGCAAATACTTTCTCTCATTCTGAGGGTTGTCTTTTCGTCTATTTCATGGTTTCCTTTGCTGTGCAAAAGCTTTTAAGTTTCATTAGGTCCCATTTGTTTATTTTTGTTTTTATTTCCATTTCTCTAGGAAGTGGGTCAAAAAGGATCTTGCTGTGATTTATGTCATAGAGTGTTCTGCCTATGTTTTCCTCTAAGAGTTTGATAGTGTCTGGCCTTACATTTAGGTCTTTAATCCATCTTGACCGTATTTTTGTGTATGGTGTTAGGAAGTGGTCTAATTTCATTCTTTTACATGTAGCTGTCCAGTATTCACAGCACCACTTATTGAAGAGGCTGTCTTTTCTCCATTGTATATTCTTGCCTCCTTTATCAAAGATAAGGTGACCAGAGGTGCATGGGTTTATCTCTGGGCTTTCTATCCTGTTCATTGATCTGTATTTGTTTCTGTGCCAGTACCATATTGTCTTGATTACTGTAGCTTTGTAGTATAGTCTGAGGTCTGGGAGCCTGATTCCTCCAGCTCCGTTCTTCTTTCTCAAGATTGCTTTGGCTATTCGGGGCCTTTTGTGTTTCCATACAAATTGTGAAATTTTTTGTTCTAGTTCTGTGAAAAATGCCATTGGTAATTTGATAGGGATTGCATTGAATCTGTAGATTGCTTTGGGTAGTAGAGTCATTTTCACAATGTTGATTCTTCCAATCCAAGTACATGGTATATCTCTCCATCTGTTTGTATCATCTTTAATTTCTTTCATCAGTGTCTTATAGTTTTCCGCATACAGGTCTTTTGTCTCCTTAGGTAGGTTTACTCCTAGGTATTTTATTCTTTCTGCTGCAGTGGTGAATGGGAGGGTTTCCTTAATTTCTCTTTCAGATTTTTCATCATTAGTGTATAGGAATGCAAGCGATTTCTGTGCATTAGTTTTGTATTCTGCTACTTTACCAAATACATTAATTAGCCCTAGTAGTTTTCTGTTAGCATCTTTAGGATTCTCTATGTATAGTATCATGTCATCTGCAAACAGTGACAGTTTTACTTCTTTTCCAATTGGGATTCCTTTTATTTCTTTTTCTTCTCTGATTGCTGTGGCTAAATCTTCCAATACTATGTTGAATAATAGTAGTGAGAGTGGGCAACCTTGTCTTGTTCCTGATCTTAGTGGAAATGGTTTCAGTTTTTCACCGTTGAGAATGATGTTGGCTGTGGGTTTGTCAATATGGCCTTTATTATGTTGAGGTAAGTTCCCTCTATGCCTACTTTCTGGAGAGTCTTTATCATAAATGGGTGTTGAATTTTGTCAAAAGCTCTGTCGGCATCTATTGAGATGATCATACGGTTTTTATCCTTCAATTTGTTAATATGGTGTATCACATTGATTGATTTGCGTATATTGAAGAATCCTTGCATCCCTGGGATAAATCCCACTTGATCGTGGTGTATGATACGTTTAATGTGTTGTTGGATTCTGTTTGCGAGTATTTTCTTGAGGATTTTTGCATCTATGTTCATCAGAAATATTGGCCTGCAGTTTTCTTTTTTTGTGACATCTTTGTCTGGGTTTGGTATCAGGGTGATGGTGGCCACATAGAATGAGTTTGGGAGTGTTCCTCCCTCTGCTATATTTTGGAAGAGCTTGAGAAGGATAGGTGGTAGCTCTTCTCTCAATGTTTGATAGAATTCATCCGTGAAGCCATCTGGTCCTGGGCATTTGTTTGTTGGAAGACTTTTAATCACAGCTTCAATTTCAGTGCTTGTGATTGGTCTGTTTAAATTTCTATTTCTTCCTGGTTCAGTCTTGGAAGGTTATACCTTTCTAAGAATTTGTCCATTTCTTCCAGGTTGTCCATTTTATTGGCATATAGTTGCTTGTAGTAATCTCTCATGATCCTTTGTATTTCTGCAGTATCCCTTGTTACTTTTCCTTTTTCATTTCTAATTCTGTTGATTTGATTTGAATCTTCTCCCTTTTTTTCTTGATGAGTCTGGCTAATGGTTTATGAATTTTGTTTATCTTCTCACAGAACCAGCTTTTAGTTTTATTGATCTTTGCTATTGTTTCCTCCATTGCTTTTTCATTTATTTCTGATCTGATCTTTATGATTTCCTTCCTTCCGCTAACTTTGAGGTGTTTTTGTTCTTCTTTCTCTAATTGCTTTAGGTGTAAGTTTAGGTTGTTTATTTGAGATTTTTCTTGTTTCTTGAGGTAAGATTGTATTGCTATAAACTTCCCTCTTAGAACTGGTTTTGCTGCATCCATAGGTTTTGTGTCGTTGTATTTTCATTGTCATTTTTTTCTAGGTATTTTTTGATTTCCTCTTTGATTTCTTCAGATATCTCTTGGTTATTTAGTAGTGTATTGTTTAGCCTCCATGTGTTTGTATTTTTTACAGATTTTTTCCTGTAATTGATATCTAGTCTTATAGCGTTGTGGTCAGAAAAGTTACTTGATACAATTTCAATTTTCTTAAATTTACTGAGGCTTGATTTCTGACCCAAGATATGGTCTATCCTGGAGAATGTTCCATGAGCACTTGAAAAGAAAGTGTATTCTGTGGTTTTTTGATGGAATGTCCTATAAATATCAGTTAAGTCCATCTTGTTTAATGTGTCATTTAAAGCTTGTGTTTCCTTATTTATTTTCATTTTGGATGATCTGTCCATTGGTGAAAGTGGGGTGTTAAAGTCCCCTACTATGATTGTGTTACTGTCGATTTCCCCTTTTATGGCTGTTAGCATTTGCCTTATGTATTGAGGTGCTCCTATGTTGGGTGTGTAAATATTTACAATTGTTATATCTTCTTCTTGGATTGATCCCTTGATCATTATGTAGTGTCCTTCTCTGTCTCTTGTAATAGTCTTTATTTTAAAGCCTATTTTTTCTGATATAAGAATTGCTACTCCAGGTTTCTTTTGATTTCCATTTGCATGGAATACCTTTTTCCATCCCCTAACTTTCAGTCTGTATGTGTCCCTAGGTCTGAAGTGGGTCTCTTGTAGACAGCATATATATGGGTCTTCTTTTTGTATCCATTCAGCCAGTCTATGTCTTTTGCTTGGAGCATTTAATCCATTTACATTTAAGGTAATTATCGATATGTATGTTCCTATTACCATTTTCTTAATTGTTCTGGGTTTGTTTTTGTAGGTGTTTTCCTTCTTTTGTGTTTCCTGCCTAGAGAAGTTCCTTTAGCATTTGTTGTAAAGCTGGTTTGGTGGTGCTGAATTCTGTTAGCTTTTGCTTGTTTGTAAAGGTTTTAATTTCTCCGTCGAGTCTGAATAAGATTCTTGCTGGGTAGAGTAATCTTGGTTGTAGGTTTTTCCCTTTCATCACTTTAACTATGTCCTGCCACTCACTTTTGGCTTGTAGAGTTTCTACTGAAAGATCAGCTGTTAACCTTATGGGGATTCCCTTGTATGTTATTTGTTGCTTTTCCCTTGCTGCTTTTAATATGTTTTCTTTGTTTTTAATTTTTGATAGTTTGATTAATATGTGTCTTGGTGTGTTTCTCCTTGGATTTATCCTTTATGGGACCCTCTGCGCATCCTGGACTTGATTGACTATTTCCTTTCCCATGTTAGGGAAGTTTTTGACTATAATCTCTTCAAATATTTTCTCAGACCCTTTCTATTTCTCTTCTTCTTCTGGGTCCCCTATAATTCAAATGTTTATGTGTTTAATGTTGTCCCAGATGTGTCTGAGACTGTCCTTAATTCTTTGCATTCTTTTTTCTTTATTCTGCTCTGTGGTAGTTATTTCCACTCTTTTGTCTTCCAGGTCACTTATCCGTTCTTCTGCCTCATTTATTCTGCTATTGATTGCTTCTAGAAAAATTTTAATTTCATTTATTGTGTTGCTCATCATTGTTTGTTTACTCTTTAGTTCTTCTAGGTCCTTGTTAAACGTTTCTTGTATTTTCTCCATTCTATTTCCAAGATTTTGGATCATCTTTACTGTCATTACTCTGAATTCTTTTTCAGGTAGACTCCTATTTCCTCTTCTTTTGTTTGGTCTGGTGGGTTTTTGCCTTGCTCTTTCATCTGCTGCATATTTCTCTGTTTTCTCATTTTTTTTTTAACTTTGTTTGGGATCTCCTTTTCACAGGCTGCCGGTTCACAGTTCCCGTTGTTTTTGGTGTCTGTCCCCAGTGTGGAAGGTTTGTTCAGGGGCTTGTGTAGGCTTCCTGGTAGAGAGGACTGGTGTCTGTGTCCTGGTGGGTGGGGCTGGATCTTGTCTTTCTGGTGGGCAGGGCCATGTCTGGTAGTGTGTTTTGGGGTGTCTGTGAACTTAGTGTGATTTTAGGCAGCCTCCTTGCTAATGGGTGGTGTTGTGTTCCTGTCTTGCTAGTTGTTTGGCATGGGGCTTCCAGCAGTGGAGCTTGCTGGCCGTTGAGTGGAACTGGGTCTTAGCATTGAGATGGAGATCTCTGGGAGAGCCCTTGCCAATTGATATTACATGGGGCTGGGAGGTGTCTGGTGGTTCAATGCCCTGAAGTCTATTGCCATATAAGAAACCACCCTAAAACTCAGTGGTTTAAAACAACAGCCATTGAATTAGATCATAAGTCTGTGGGTCTTGAATTTGGGCCAGGTGCACCTGAATGATTCTACTGGTTTGACTAAACTTATCATGTGTCCAGGTTCAGCTGCTGATCAACTAGATGGCTCTTCTGAGCTTTCACCGATTATCTGCTGGGACAGCAAAGGTTCATGGGCCACGTCTCTTTTGTCATCCAGAAGGCTAGCTTGAGCTTGGTTATGTAGTTAGTTTCCAGAGTATGATTAGTAGCAGGAGAGGAAGGTCTCTTAAAATGCAGGCTACAAATTTGCATAACATCACTGCCAGCCAGTGCTATCAGTCAAAGAAAGTACAGGGCAGTTCTGATGTAAAGGATGTGGAAGTAGACCCCACCCCTTGATGGGGGAAACTTAAAAAGTAATGTGTTCTTTTTTGTAATCTACCACAGCAAGTGATACAGACTGCAGTGTGGAGGTATAGACTCCCCTTCTATCAGAAAGTAGAGTGTTCCTATGAAACCTTTCATAAGCCTCAATGGCATAAAGAGATGAAGCAGATATCTTAGGACACATCTTGCAAAAGGATGCACAAAATAAATGGAGATAAAGCACAGATGCTCACAGACACAGTGCAAAGCTATGGTGGCTTGATACTCAGATGCTGAGTGTAGCTGCAAAACCAATGCTGAGCACTACTTTTGCTTTCCACCTTTCTTCGGAAAAGTGAAAATCCTCTGGATTTCTTTCAGTTAAGGACAACAGGTACTAATGTAGGTCTTTTGTAATAGCGAAATGGAGTAAAATGAGCTTTTAAAAGTGAGGGATACCTGTACCTTGTGAAACAGGGAGGAAAACAGGAAACCAAGAGTCTTTTGGAAGGAACATAGACAGGAAGGGGGGGTAGAGTAACCTGAGCTCATATAGACTGACAGGATTTGGTGCAGTTACCCTGTAGCTTTCACTCAAGTCCTGCCTTTGTACACTGAGAAGTAATGATTAATATTCTAGCAAGTTTACTGAGGCTTCCCTTAAACTCTGTCTCCTTAAACTTTATCTCCCTGAACCTCTATCTGGAATTTTTCTAGATCATATGCTCCCCCTGTTATTTATGTTCAAACAGGGCTGCTCTCATACTTAGAGGCAACTGCAGTCAGGGGTAAAACCTGCAGGAATATGCTACACTGATAACACACTTCTTAGTTACAGACCTGGCATTTTACAACATTTAAATATGTAGCCTTTGTTAATAGGAGGCATATTGTTCTAAGTGTTTTTGACTTAAAGTTAATAATATTCTAGAGCTAAAACTCCAGATACATTCAACAAGTCCTGGGAAGAGGGAGGAAATGGAGAAGGTGAGTATAAGCAAGATTAAATCATATACAATTTTCAGAGGGAGTTTATAGATACAAGTTCCCCTTTTTAAAATATTTCTTTTGACAGGTAATATGTATACAAGAAACAAAATTAAAAGTTCCAGATATGATATGATTAAAAAATACCATTCTCATCCTAGTTCCCCAGTTTACTAATTTCTCTCACGGGATGAGCCCCGCATTACTGATTTCTTGTTTATTCTTACGGAACTGTATATCTTCTTTCTTTCCATCTTCATCTTTCTTCTTAACTTCAGAGGTAGTCCACTATGTCTCCTGTTTTACAGTTAACTATTCCCTTTTGACAAGTTATTCACAACTTATATTGCAAATCAGTTTATGTCAATCAGTCTGTTAGTAAACACTAAGTTGCCCCTTTTTTTTTGAACTGCTATATTTATGTCCAATTGTTTACCAAAATTGGATCAATCCTCTATTGAAGTTAAGTTATAATCTCCAGTATTTTGTACTGTTGAGCCTTGGATAACATGGGATAGGGGCACTGACCCCTTGCACAGTTGAAATCTGAGTATAACTTTACAGTCAGCCCTCCGTATCTGTGGTTATTCCATATCTGTGGTTCTGCATTTGTGGATTCAACCAACCTTGGATTATACAGTACTATAGTATGTTTTTATTGAAAAACATCCACATATATGTGGACACTTGCAGTTTAAACCCATGTTCAGTGGTCAACTGTATGTATAAACACTGCTAAAATGAATGTTCACATTTAATGACACATTTAAATAAATGACACATTTTTAAAATGTGTCATTTCTTAAATATACCAGAATATATCTGTGGGAAGAATCTTAGGACTGGATTTGCTGGTATAAAAAAGGGTGCATGCATCTGTCATTTTGAAAATATTGCCAAATTGCTATCAGTTGAGCTTTTTGCTCTGTATAATTTTAAAATTATTTTATTCCAATTAAATTTAGAAAATCTTTTCCATTACAGTTTCTGAGCTTTGTGTCATACTTAGGGATTTTATTTTTTTTCAGTTCAGGACTTTAAATTTCTCATTTCATTTGAGAATGTTGATGTTTTATTATTTTATTTTTATTCTATATATTATTTAATTTATTATTTTAATTATATAACCTACCTTCATTTATTTTGTGTAAAGTGTGATGTAGAAATACAATTTTTTTTTTCAGATGTCTATTCAGGTGGCCTAATCCATTTATTGACTAATACATATTTTTATTAGTGATTTAAAATGATATCTTTATCATCCTACTTAATTTTTGATGTTGTTTTCTTTCTTGTCCCTTATTTACTAATACTTCTTTTGTTTGTATTACATATCAAACACTGGTTTTGCATAGGAATTCACAGCTAAGTAGAGGAAAGAGGTTTCATAGTTTGGCAAGATTGATGAAAAACAGTCTGGAGCTGCCACTGAAAGAAGAAGAAACAAAGCAAAGAACCCAAATAAATAATAAAGAAAGCAGTATCCAGAGGGAACTACACAAAGAAGGTTAGATGTGTACATCCACATGATATCATATAGCTATCTACACATGCATCGCCATATAATGGAAAGGGGAAGCAAGAGAAACCATAAGCCTAGTGTGGGAAGAGAAAGATAGAGAAGGATTTATAAATGATATAAAGTCCATAGAGGTCCAGAGGAATAAAAATTAAACTGTGGGACTTCCCCGGTGGCACAGTGGATAAGAATCTGCCTGCCAATGCAGGGGACACTGGTTTGATCCCTGGTCCGGGAAGATCCCACATGCCGTGGAGCAACTAAGCCTGTGCACCACAACTACTGAAGCCCATGTGCCTAGAGCCCGTGCTCTGCAACAAGAGAAGCCACCGCAATGAGAAGCCCGCGCACCGCAACGAAGACCCAACGCAGCCAAAAATAAATAAAATTAAAAAAAAAAAAAAAGAAATTAAACTGAAATTTATGCTGGGTATTAGGGTCTGTGATGGCCAAAATTGATAGCATCTCCTTTCCCTACTCAGGTTATGAAACAAAATTTCTCTTTTTTTTTTAGTAATAGAGGCGAGATCAGAAGACGTGGCTTCAGGGCCATTAAGGAAGAGGGTTTTCTAATCCTGAGCTCCAGAATTCTTTAGATTTAACCACTTAGTCAAGGCAAAATAAGATTGTGGAAGCTTCCCTGGAGAAGAACCATTTCCCCCATAAGTAGCAGCAAAACTAACGCGCACTGCAGGCATCTTGCTCCCTAGAGGAATACGGATGGAAGAGAACAAACTTGTCAAAATGGTTCCAAAAAGAAACATTGCTCTGGGTAACTCAGGCAGAAACAGACTGATAAATGGACAGAGAGAGGCAAAAAGGGCATCAAAATCCCTTCTCTAGGAAACAAGGAGGAGGGAAAATGTGTTCCCTCTAATATTAGACTTCTAGGCCTAATGAATGATGAGAGAAATGATCCCTGAAATAGAACAAGAAGGCGTCAGTTACGGCATGTTAATTAAATGTCTGATCGTATGTATGGTTGAAGGAAGGGTCATCAAGTGAACGTTGTTTAAGAATGTATGATGAGGCAAGGTTTCAGCGTTATGGGAATGGGAAAGCTTTACTGAGAATTTTTAGGAATAAATAGACAAAAACACAAACTTTAATGTCAATGACCACAAAGAAGAAAAGCATGATAAACCCTTTTCTTATTTAATTGTATCCAAAAAGTAATCCATAATGCTTATGTTAATCATTCAGCTTTAGAGATTAAAATTGTGACCTGATTGTGAAGAGTTCTCAACCAGACACACACACACACACACACACACACACACACACGTGATTTGACCAAAGGAGCTGGAGAATGCCGCTGCACTCTAGTCCATTACTAAATAACATGTCACATGTCATTCATATTGGTTATTTCCACTACTCCTTGCCTCATACATTTTCATTTTTTCCTAAGCGTTTGGGATCTGCTTCTTAAACTTCAAAACGTGTTTTGTTGTTGTTTACAAATTGAAACATTACAGAATTCCAGAAATCTGATCTTTGAAAAGGTGGAGATTTTACTGACTTAACTCTGTACCCCATAAGGTAATCACTAACTGTGATCCTTAATACTGAATCTGGAGATTCTGGAGGATTATTAAGCTTCAAATACGTAGTTGGCTGCTAGCAATAGTATTTGAATGGTTGATTGCAGAAGTTAAATGAAAGGAAAAAGGCAGCAACCACTTAACGACAGAATTCTGGAGCTGTGTACAGCTGTCTCCACGAGCACCATTTTCTGCCTTTCTAGCTGTGCTGCCTACGCAAATTCCATGACTTCCTTGAGTTTCTATTTACACAATTTTAAAATGCATATATATACATATATGTGTGTATATAGGTACATTTATACATATATATGTGTATAAATGAATATATATATAAAACATATGAGACTCATCACGGGCTGGACCCACCTTACGCCTCACCTCTTCAGCAGAACTCCCTCTCCAGTGTTCAGTTTAATAATAGAAATATTTTTAATCTTGAGAATTTCCAAATAATGACATAAGATGTTATAAGTGATGCCTGATTTCATTACTCTCTTTTGTACTATCCACCCATTAATTTCATAAAAATAAGATGAAATAATGCTGAATTGAAGTATCAGTTGGCTTAAATAAATTTTATTAAATACATTTAATGATTAAATAAATGACTTTTTCACTCTATTTTAAACTTTGGAATTTATGTATGTATTAATACACAATGCATTTATTAATTTAAAGTATAAAATCTAAAAAAACTATATAAAGAAGGTAATTCATAACTATGTCACCAGATTACACATCTATTATCATATCATAATCAATAAATTTGTACTTGTATTAATTGTAAGGCAAATACACTTCCTGGATGTCTGCCTTAAAGATGCTTATACCCATGGTGTTAGAAATATTAGAGTATGTGAGTTCTTTGTTGCTCATTTCTTTTTTTTTTTTTTTAGATTTTAAATTTTATTTATTTATTTATGGCTGTGTTGGGTCTTCGTTTCTGTGCGAGGGCTTTCTCTAGTTGCGGCGAGCGGGGGCCACTCTTCATCGCGGTGCGCGGGCCTCTCATTATCGCGGCCTCTCTTGTTGCGGAGCACAGGCTCCAGACGCGCAGGCTCAGTAATTGTGGCTCACGGGCCCAGTTGCTCCGCGGCATGCGGGATCTTCCCAGACCAGGGCTCGAACCCGTGTCCCCTGCATTGGCAGGCAGATTCTCAACCACCGCGCCACCAGGGAAGCCCTGTTGCTCATTTCTTGATGTCAGTAGTTCTCAAAGTGTGGTGCCCAGATCAGTAGCATCAGCATCGCCTGGAAATTTGGAAGTGCAAAATCGGGTCCCACCCCAGACCTACTGAGTCCTGAGATAGAAACTCTGGGGGTTGGGACTCAGAAATCTGTGTTCTAACAAGTTCCCTAGGTGACTCACATGCATGCTCAAGTCTGAGAACCACAGCTCTATGTGAATCTATGCTGTGAATTCTAAAATTCCCTCCCTGAATAAGAGAAGCTGAAATTGCATCACAAAAACCCCAGATAATGCATCCCAGAGATTCATAATTACATGGCACTAGTAAATTAGAGTGTCATATTGAATGCCTCTTTTAGGTAAATAAATGTTTTGATGGGAATTTTGCCCCTTTCTTGGTCTGGTGAAGATAATCTTGGAATCCAAGTGTATATGTAATGCAGAATGAAAGGGTGCCTACACAATTTACTGTTTGCTTTAGAGCAAGGCTAAAAGGCATACTCATACCTGTTGGAACCTACTGAATATAATTTTTACATATTGTTCTTTCAATAAAGATGACTTTAATTGCCCAAAGATAAATTACCTCACCAGTACTTTTCAGATGAATATTTTCAGGATTATCTTGCCTTGGAGCCTGAGGGCAGCCAAATAAGCAAGGATGGGATGTGACAGAAAAGCAGCTGTAAACTCTTCCTGAAGCTTGTTGCCTTAGAATAACCACCAGATAGTCCTCTTGGTGTAGACTAAATAACACCTAGGTTGTCAGGTCCACAAATTTTCTGCCAATTTACATGGCTCCCTGAGAACTGACTCAGCACACTTTGTAGAACTAATCTAATGTTTTTATAGGGTTGTGTACTGTTGCTCTCCCCTCCTCCCCCTCCTCCTCCTCCATCTCTTCCAACTTATCCTTTTTCTTCTTCTTTTCATAACGGCTATACATAGTATTATACAATGTATAACTTAGTCAGTCAATTACTATTGTTTCCATTATCTGGGATATTATGAACATTGTTTTGTTAAACACCCTTATACTTAGATTTGTGTTTGATGATTTTTCTCTCAAGGTGTATTATTTCAATAGCATATCTGTGCCAAAAAGCATACATATTTTTAGAGCTTTCAATACATATTGTTATATTACTCCCTAGACACCTGTTACTAATTACCAATTCAATTTTTAGGATATACCTTTTATTTAAATGCATGTTAACACTAGGCAGTAGTAGTATTTTTCTTCTTTGTCAATCTAATTATTGTTTATTTTAATAAAATTTCCTTTTATTACTAATGAGGTTAGGCATTTAAAAAATTTTACCAGCCAATTATATTTCCTCTTTTGTTATTTATTTCATTTGTCAATCCTTCTATTGTATATTCATCTATCTTATTGATTTTTAGGAGCTCTTTGTATATTAATGACATCAATCCATTAATGATATTAATGATACACTGGAAATGCTTCTCCAAGTTATTTTTTTCTTTTAAATTATTTCACTTTTTACTTTTTCCTCAGCTTTACTGAGATATAATTAACACTGTGTAGGTTTAAAGTGTACAAGGAACTTGATACATCTATATATTGCAAAATGATTGCCACCATAGCTTTAGCTACCTCCTCCATCCCATCACATATCCAAGTTATTCTTTGTTGTCTTAACTTTATTTACTGTGTTTTCCATGTTTACATGGAAAATATATTAATTTTCCCATATGTATCTACCTATGTGACAAGCTTAAATAAATGTTTTCCATCCCCAAATTATTTAATCATATGTATTTTCTTTCAGTACTTTTCTTTTTTCATTTAAATGTATAATACATCTGGAATTTCTTTTGAGGTAAGTATATGTTAGGAGTCTATCTTTTCTTCTAAGGAACTCCCTATCCCAAGATAATATAAGTAGGAAAACTTTTTGACTGTCAGAGGAGAACTTCTCAATACTACAGTCTATTTGAAAATTTCAGAAAGAATCTGTCATCTATTCTTTCTCTACAAACCATTTAACAGCATTTTATCATTGTGCTTCTTCATTGAATTGACTGAAAATTGACTGGTTAGTGGAGGTAGAAGAGCAAATGTTTAACTAATTCTGACTTTTCTTCAAGTTAACCAGTTCCTTCTCATATTTTTAGCTCAGTTTAAGAAAACTGCAGTGATTTTTTTCTTCTGATGATGATCCCAGTAAAGTTATTTGTTTCAAAGCATATTTTGGAAATTTGCAGTTCAAAACACAAATCCCTTGGTCCCTCTCTATTACTCTTTGTTGTAAGGTGATACAGTGTAAAGTCCCTTACAAGGGCCAGTTGCTAATTTTCCTTAGTATGTGTCTCCTTTCAGAGAAAACTAAACCATGTCTTTCTCTCCATGGAGGTCTGAGACAAAAATAGCATGTCCATGCCTCATCAATTTGCATATTCCATTCAGCTTTCAAAGTAGTGTTGAGATGATCTTTTCTTATCAGAGTTGGGCATTCCTCAGGGTGCTCTTCTGTAATCAGAGAGCAGTATGTTGACTACACTACAGAGACTCTGGCCTGGTGGACTCTGAAGAGAGTCCAGAATTGCCCAAGAGAGACCCAGTTCTTATTCTTACTATGCCATTTCATTAACTTTCAATTCTTACTAAACCCCTTAATCTTTCAGTATTTCATGTTTTGCATCTGCAGCAAGTGATAATAACGCTGATGTATTCTACCAGGAGATTGTTAGGATTAGCTAATTAATGGTTACAAAGAGCCTTTTAAATAGAAAGTGCCAAATGCCTTCCCTGGTATGAAGCAAAATCATTTTGCTTGCTTTTTCATCTGTCCTTTGTTGTTAAGCTGTCTTCTATCATCTACTTTCAGAGTGCTGAGGCCCATCTACTTTTCAATTCAATTCCTTCCAAAAGACTTTTAAATAAAATCAAACTACTTTAGTTCCCAATTATGGGTAAGGAAATGATCCTACTTTTATAGCTCAGTGCCTGGGGGACACAAGTTATAAGGTGCTTCTAATTCACCAGAATCAGAATGCTTTAAACATTCACTGGAATGTTTAAAAAGTCCAAAACAAAAAGACCAATATAGCATAAAGAAATTTCAAGAGATCAGAATTCAAATTACCAGAAACCTCAGTTACCTGGAAAACATTTTCCTGACAATTCAGCTTTCATGAAATAAAAAAATCATACATTTGATTTTTAAAAATATACACACAGAGGTCCCCAATAGATATTTTTTCCAAAGAAGATACACAGATGGCTGACAGGCACATGAAAAGATGCTCAACGTCACAAATCATCAGGGAACTGCAAATCAAAACTACGATGAGATATTACCTCACACCTGTCAGAATAGCTAGTATCAAAAAGACAACAAAGGGCTTCCCTGGTGGCACAGTGGTTGAGAATCTGCCTGCCAATGCAGGGGACACGGGTTCGAGCCCTGGTCTGGGAAGATCCCACATGCCACGGAGCAACTAGGCCCGTGAGCCACAACTACTGAGCCTGCGCGTCTGGAGCCTGTGCTCCACAACAAGAGAGGCCGTGACAGTGAGAGGCCCGCGCACTGCGATGAAGAGTGGCCCCTGCTCGCCACAACTAGAGAAAGCCCTCGCACAGAAACGAAGACCCAACACAGCCAAAAATAAAAAAAAATAAAATTAAAAAAAAAAGACAACAAATAACAAGCGTTGGCAAGGATGTAGAGAAAAGGGAACTCTCGTGCACTGTTGTGGGGAATGTAAATTGGTGGAGCCACTCTGGAAAACAGTATGGAGGTTCCTCAAAAAATTAAAACTAGAACTACCCTACGATCTAGTAATTCCACTTCTGGGTATTTTTCTGAAGAAAACAAAACATTAATTTGAAGAGATATATACACCCCTATGTTCATTGCAGCATTATTTACAATAGCCAAGATATGGAAGCAACCAAAGTGTCCATTGGTAGAGGAGTGTATAAAGAAATCATACAAATACTGTATGATTTCATTTATATGTGGAATATAAAAAAAAACCAAATGAATAAATAATATAACAAAACAACAACAGAGTCATAGACACAGAGAACAAACAGGTAGTTTCCAGTGGAGGGTGAGGTGGATGAGTGAAATAAGTGAGGTAGATTAACAGATTAAGAAACTCTGTTACAAAATAAATGAGTTAAGGGGATGAAATATACAGCATGGGGAATATAATCAAAAATACTGTAATATCTTTGCATGGTGACAGATGGTAACTGACATCATGGTGACCATTTTGTAATGTATAGAAATGTTGAATGACTATGTTGTACACCAGGAACTATCATAGTATTGTAGGTCAATTATACTTCAAGCAAACAAGCTCACAGAGAGATCAGATCTGTGGTTTCTAGAGGTGGGGGTGGGGGGAGGGGGAATTGGATGAAGGTGATCAAAAGGCAGAAACTTCCCTTTATAACATAAGTAAGTACTAGGGATGTAATGTACAACATGACTGATACAATTAACACTGCTGTATATTGTATGTGAAGGTTAAGAGTGTAAATCCTGAGTTATCACACCGAAAAATATTTTTTCTTTTTCTTTAATTTTGTATCTATATGAGATGATTGATGTTCGCTAAACTTATTGTGATAATCATTTCATGATGTGTGTAAGTCCAATCATGCCGCACACCTTAAATGGGTACAGTGCTGTATATAAATTATATCTCAGTAAGAGTGGAAGAAAAAAATAATTAAAAAATAAAAATAAACATGCACACAAATTCATGGATATGTCACACTCTACTCAACCTTCTATAGAGATGCATCTTTAGGCTAGATGACTGCATAATTTATCGTCAAAACCAGGACACTACTGAGAGCGAAAGAAGCTATTATTGATTCAACCAAAAGATCAGGATTAGATCAGAGCCATCCTAGACTAACCAGTATATATGGTCACCCTGTCCATACATCTACTGAATGATAATCATTAGCATTCAGTTTGATGATGCTGGTTGATTCAGGCAAGATTTTCAGTTTCTCTGTTATTAGCAGAAATAGAAACACAAAAAAGTTTGTTTAAGCCTGTGTTAATTAATTAATTAGAAATTTCTATTTACTAATCATTCTAGAAACATTGAGTCCTCATAATTCATACAGGCACCAGGACAGTAATTAAGTAAAGCAATTGTCTGTTTTCACAGTATCAATTCTATGCCTTCTGTTTTGGAATAGCCCCATCTTATGCATGGCCCATTCTAGATTCCTGCCCTCCAGGGATGTGATGGAAGGGAATTGGTCTGATAGGGCACCTAGGAAAGACTCAGAGTTTTTTGACCTTGTCCAGCACTGCACTGTCTTAGCAAAGAATCACGGGAGAAGGAGTCATGCTAGCCAGTAGTGGCTCCCCAGCAGATGCTCTGGCTCTAAACAATCACAGCCCTGAGCTCAAGAGCAAAGAAATAGCCTTTTCTTCTGATGTTAGTGTGGGTAAAAATCACTAATTTGTTCTCCTAAAGTAGAGATTACTGAGCCCCACCCTCAGAGATACTAATGCAGTTGGCTTTGCAAGGGACCCAGGATTTGCATGTCTCAAAACATCCTCGGTTATTCTGAAGGAAGTGGCCAGAACCTCTTTTCTAAGAAAATTGTTTCCAAACTTTAAACACCAAAGTTTGCACCATAACCTAAACATGGTCCATAATTATGGTTTTACCTGTATTTACAATGAAGCAATTTGGACAATGAAGACTGCAACTTGAGAGGCTAAACATATCTAATATCTTCTATAAGATAAGAAAGAACTAGTAAGAGAACCTATTTTCTTATGAAGAATTTTTTTTAAAGATTAAATCATTTAAAACTGGAAGCTTAATTTAAGAATGCTTTCCTCAAAAACTGTACCTCTTAAAATGCCTCAAGTTGTTCTAAAGCAATTGGCCAATGTTTCTCACACACACTGAGAAATACTGTCCTTAAAAGCTAAAGACCAAACTAGTTGACCATAACAGAGCTTTATATTTCATGACAATGGTTTTGTAATTTGTAAAATGAATCCTACACATTTAGGGTATTATTATTTTTTTATCCTACAAACCATAAGCAAACATCTTGGAATGTCTTACAATTTAATAGGGAAAAGGGACTAAGTGCACAAAACACTTAAGGTCATGCAAATTAAATTTTATGACCTTGATTATTTAAAAAGAGTTTGAATCTCTATTTGTGCTTCTGAACTTACTCCATCTTCCCCATAAGATTATAAAACATTCTAAGATACGAATTACTATTATATTGGCTAATTATAATAATGACAATGGTCAACAGTTTTATGCTAGGTATGTGCTAAGTGATATACACACAAAGTCATTCAGTAAGAGTTTATTCATTTTTATTAGTCCCACAACTATTTGTTTGTCTTCTATGAAAAGGGGCATACTTTGCAAGATGCTGGTGATCGTGATGAAGGTGGTAGATGATAATAGAGCTCTAACTTCAAACCTCAATATGGACATTTACAAGACAACTTACTAAGAGTTGTAAATTGATCAAGTTAGATGTGTTGACATCGACTGGAAGAAAACATGCCATAACTCAATGCCTTTTATCATAGGTTCATTTTTCTAGCTGAGTCCTCAAAAATACAGTTAAAACAAGAGGAGAGACATGTGGTAAATGCTTTGACAGATGAGGAATAACATTTCAAGATTTCTTTTCTTTTCTTGGAAAGAGAAAAACCTAAGGCTCCCTTTATGTTCAATTATTGAATTCTCCAAAGGCCCAGTATGAAAGCCATTACAAGTTCTTGCAGTAAGCCAACAATAAAAGTATATTTTAGAAGACTCAAAAAATACAAACAAGAAAATAGCTGCAAAGATGAATAGCTACTCTCTCTAACTTCCGCAATCCCTGAGCTAAATTTTGCTTAATTAAAATTAAACAACCATGGCCATAGAAAAGTTTCATGATAAAACCTTAATTCAAGTGGATTGTTGACTATTTACCAGTTATGAGCTATCATAACTTAGTTACTGAACTAATCCTCACTTATTGAATCTATAATATGAATAAAAATACTATTGATTTCACAGGGTTGTTCTGAGTAGTATAGAGGTAATGTTTTTAAAGTATTTAGCACTGCTGAGTGAAACATAGTGTTTACCTAAAACAAATGACTGCCAAGTTTATTTCTCTGGCAAAACTGGGTTTATTTAGAATCAACAAAAAATTGCAGTTCAGGGTCTGCAACAATGGCGAGCTATGTGCAAGTCTCTGGTAACAAGGAGAAGAGGACTCTTTCATAGGGAAGAAAAGGAAGCTGGGAGGGCTATTTTAAACTAAGGATCCTTTGGAGGAATTGAGAGTTTGAAGTACAGTGGCTTCTCATTGGCTGAGTTGTGACAGTCTCTCATTGGCTGAGCTCCTGCCAGGTAAGAAGAGGAAGTCTTTCTTCTTCCTGTTGGCCTCTGCTATTGCCAGAAGGCATGAAATCTCCTCCCCCCCCCCCCCCCCCCCCCCCCGGCCTCCCAAACCTATTTAAATTGAGTTTTCTGCTTATTAATTTTTATAATAGTAAATGCTCAAGAAAATTAGCTATTGTTTTACTCTAAGTCAAATCATTTAATTACTTATTTCTCAATTCTATTTTCTGTAGTATCAGTACAACAATGCACTGTATAATACAAGGGGTCCTAATGATTTCATGGATATTTAGACCTCATAAGATGTCTGTTGTCTTTAGAATTTAAGTAAAAAAGTTATAACTAAGCCATTTTTCAAACTATAAGCAAAGGACCACAGAACTTGTTCCTTAAAAATCTCAGCTCTAACTGTGCCTGTTACCATAGGTTTGAAGACATAGCTCACTTTTTTAATACTGATCTGAGTTTGCATATTCAGCAATCCTTTCCTCAGATTCTGTACTTTACCAGAGTATAATTGAGAGGCTTTCAATTACTGAGAAAAGCACTGATGAATTGTTAACCATTCCCCTGTGGGAATAATGTCTCTGACTCAATACAAATACAAATCATGTTCCGAGAACAAGCTTGACAACTGTTTCTGAGTTTCATTATGCAGAACTTTTTACATTCCCCTCTCACCGACCCCACCCACTCACCATTGTATTTTTTCCTTTATTACCTTGTCATTTTATTACATACTGTAAGACCTCTCAAAAGTTCTTTGGGGAACTCAAGGAAAATATTAAGTGTTTATAGTAGATTAGATGGTGCTTTTCAAAGGCACAAATTTTGGTGTGTGGGAAATTTAGGTTGTAGGACTGATGTTAAAGCTTTACCTGTTCCTTGAGGCAACTCCCAAATGCCACTCTCCTCACCTGAGCTCACCAAAGCAGCCCCTCACTCTTGGCTGTGTCCTCAGGTCTATCTTGACATAGGTCAAGCACACTGATTGCCCGCCAGTACAGCCTGTAGAAACTGTAGCCAGGGACTACACAAGCACTCACCTTGGCTTTTCCATCATGTAACTGCTTGATTCTTCCTCATTGTTTGGCCACATATATACTGAAATGTCAACATTTGTTTTTCTATTTCCTACCAAAATCTCTTAAAGAAGGGATTATATTTAGTCACCCTCTATTTAGGTAAAAATATTTACTAATGATAATGCTTCATCATTTGCCATTATTGGAATAACCAGAACACAGATTGCAAAGCTTTCAGTTTTATCCTCAATGATTGGGTTGAAGAGGAAAAGCATTGATTCTCTTAATAAACAGGCAGAGGAGTAAATGGGGGTGGTTACAAGTTCTTCCTTTGTTTTTATCTTTTGTAAGCACATACAAACTCAAACTTCCATATTTTCTGCTTTATTCCAATGACAAGGCAGTCATACTCTTAGAATGGGCAAGTAGAGTGCAAAAAGTATGTTTTGATTTTTGTGATAGCTGTCATTCTCAGTACATTTGAATCCACACAGTTGAATTCAAATTGTGAATGTGTGTGTGTCTGTGTGTGTATGTGTGTGTCTGTTACAGCTATATTTCTGTAAGTAGGGGTAGCTCTTATTTGGTTCAGCACAGAGTGATTTTCCTGGAGGACGTCTTTAAAAGGAAATTGTCTACGTGAAGAAGTGATGTAGTTATAATCCTCAGCGTTAACCTTCTCAAATATGTATAAGTGGCATACATTCCCTTGTTTTGCTGTTTTATTTTCAATCCAAGATTTTTAGAGCGTTTTTTGCTCACATCTCTCTCCCCGCTCCTCAAATCTCCTGCATGATGCAAGATTGAAGTTAGAGGTCAGACAAATAAAATTAGATGGAATACTTGGGGAAACTCCCTCCCTTCTTTCCTCCGTCTGTCCCTCCCTCCCTCCCTCCCTCCTTACCTTCCTTCCATCTTTGCTTCCATGCTTTGTTTTCTCTTTGGGGCATTTTAAAGCTATTTTATTTAGATTGTAATTTATACCATCCCCAGGTCAAGTTAAAAAGCCCTAGCCAGTCTGCAGACAGGTTACCCCAGGCTCTTATTACCATTCCGTGCAAATTTCTGTTTCTCTTTAAGATTGTTTTACTGACATCTAAGGACATACAATGGAAACTTTACCACTGGTAAAGATTTTGTCCCTTGATTTGCCTTTTCAAACTATTTTCCCTTGATTTACCTTTTCAAAGTCGATTTAATGTTTTGAAATAGTACCCAGTATTGGTGAGCCTAAGTTGAAAAATGGTATTCTCAGAAAGAAATGATTAAACTGTATACCGTAAAGGGAAGCAATTTGGCAATAATATCAAAAGCATTAAAGATATATATATATATATATATATAAAAATTGTGATCGAGTAACTACATGTCTAGCAACCCATGCTAATAAAATAATCAAGCATATACACAAATTTTTTCAAGTTGCTATTCATGTTAGAATACGAGAAATTTCTTGAGTATCCAATGATTAGAGAATTAATCAATAAATTAATCATAATTAGAATATTATGGTAGCATTAAAATCATGTTTGCTTTCAAGGGAAAAGTACATTTTGTGTGTGTATTTCAGAAGGATATTTTAAATATATTAAATAATACTAATATACTAATAATACTAAATGAGAAAAGAAGGTTTTAAAAGTGCAAATCATTTATGATTATAATTCTGAAACCATATATATATATATATACGGTTTCTCTCATATATATTAGAATACAGCAAAATTTTAATGTTCTATTCAATTACCTCTGAATGGTGATATCATTAGCTTTTTCTGTATTGCGTACGCTGAGCATGTATAACTGGAAAAAAAGAGATATTAATCTGGAAAAAAGCTCATTTTAAAGATATCAAATGATTTCTCATCCATTCTACCGTTCACAATACACTAGTTCTTATTGCTATTAATTTTGTCACTATCTCCTAAATATATCTTCTCTACACTACACACATTTAAGATTCCCAAATGCTTCCATTAAATGTTTTACATTATCCTTGATTAATAAAACCAACTGCTGCAAAATATAAAATATTTACAAAGCTTGATTCAGTGAAAATGTAACCTCATTTTATTGCCAGGAGGAGTATACAGTTAATGGAGAATGTGATTCAAAGAAATTGAAAACCTTAAATGCATGTGAACCTTATTTAACAAGATATTAGCAGTAATAGTATTCAAGGAATCACGAAAATTAGTGAGATCTTATTATCAGCCTGTCTGTTTGTACTACAGCTCTCTGCTGGAAAGATCCACAGGAATCTTCTAATGCCATGGTCTATAAATTGTCTCATGAAGAGCAGTTTATCTATTTAATGAAATTTAACCCCGATCACTCTTTTCTGAATGTTGTCAACCTACTGTGTGGAAGTGCATCATATCAACCTAATTTCAAAAGGTTCTCTTTTGTGAAAAACACTAAGTTTAATGTTCCAAATATATTTTAGTTTCAAGTAATTATCACCATTATCATATATTACAACCTTAGGTAAGTGTTAATGACATATTGGCACGCTGTTATTACTTTCAAAATATAATAAATGTTTCAGTTATTTTCTCAAATATCGAATCAAAAATCAAGACTAGCCTTTGTAAAAATTAAGAAACAGAAACCTGAATTAACTAGAGTTGTGAGACCAGAAGGGAGAGCTCCCACTCCCTTCCATGAGGGCAGAGCCCAACAGGAAGAAGAAAGATTTCCCCTTCCTCCCGGCAAACACTCAGCCAATGAAAGCCATGGACGCTTTGTTTACTGTAGCCCTCCCAAGTTCCTTTTTTCTCTCCACAAAAGCTTTCTCCTTCCCTTGCCGGATGAGGACTTGCAGGCAGCTGGCCTTGGTTGCAGACACCGAATTGTAATTTGCTGCTGATCCCAAATAAGCCCATCTTTGCTGGACACATACTGGCAGCCTATTTGTTTCAGATCAACACCTTCTTAAAAAGTGACATTTAAACTGGGTCCTCATGGAGTCCCAAGTAAGCAAATGAGCTTGGGCAGAGGGGGGAAAAAAGCCAGGAGGAAAAGGATCCAGAATATGCAAATGTCTAGGGCGAAAGAGAAAAGTTATTAAAAATTGCTCAGTAGAGCTGAAACAGTGAAAAGAGATTTATTTAATTCAATGAATGTTTATGAATCATCTACTCAGGGTTATGCATGTGATTGGTACTGGGGATTTGTTGATGAACTGGAGAAGGAGGGAGGCTGGGAATGGAGATTAAAAAACGTTATACATACAAATATAAACGTGCTGAGTGTTACCAGGGAGGACACCTCTAGCTAATCTGGAAGACCTAACCCAGACTGGAAAGAAAGGGAAGACTTCCAGAGGAAGTGACATTGAGCTGGACCTGGAGGATAAAACGATTGCAGCCAGCTTGGCAGAGTCAGAGCCGGGGGCCAAGCATACATCAGGACGTGGAGAACATGAGGCAGGCGACTTTAGCAGGGTCACGAAATATGACAAAGTTCACTATAGCTTAGCGTGGAGAGTCTGGGGGAGCGGGGACGCGGTGATGGACAGGAAGTGGGCGGGGCTAAACATGCAGGGCATTGCGGGTCCAGGACTGTGGTCTTTATTGTAAGAGCTGTGGAAGGACTTGACCTCCCAAAACAGAGGACTGACAAAATCAGAGGTGCGTTTTTAAAAGGTCACTTTCAGAGGCACTGTAGAAAACACGTGAGGGTGAATGAAGGGGGACTGCTTAGGCAGCTAATACAGAACTTCAAAAAATAGGTAAGGGCGATTTGGGTGGCGGTCGTAGTAACAGGGATGAAAGGAAGTGGACTAAAGCATTTTGCTCCAGACCTCCTCTCCTAATGACTGAGGCTCTAGATAAGCAACCAGCCTGCCCTCTATGAGGTATAAACCACATAGCTCCTCCAGGCTGAGAAGAAGGGCGTCACTCCCTGACGGACACGGAGCCACGCATCATTATGCCTTTTTAAAGGTCATTTAATAATATCTATTTCAATGTTACAAAGTTTAAATGGGATAAATTGAATGTGCTTTGGAAACTATGATCATTTTATTCTAAAACCCTAAACAGATATCCACCCATCTATATTCATTCATTAAACACTTCCTTTAGGCTTGACATTGTGCTGGGCATCATGGAAAAACCAGAAGAAATTTATGAATGTATTGGTGTGTGATTTAAAGAAGTGCTTAAAAGTGAATAGAATTAAGGGAACATTGAAAAGAGTGAGGTGGACCCAGACCTTCTGCTCTAAATATAGATCATGTTTCTCTGTTTTAAATCTGTGAGAAGTGTGCTGAGTTAACCTTGAAATACAATTCATCTTCTCTTGATTTGTTATTTAGAAGTGTTGATTACCCTAGGGGGAGAATTATCTTGTGAGTGAACTTGGGAAGTGTCTGGTGGAGATTTTCCCAGCAGTTGGAACCCAGATGATTACTGTATCTGCCCAATGTCATGGCCAGACCCTCACTGTTTATGTTTCATTATAATCCAATTAGGTAAGCACAGCCTTAAAGGTTTATAGATAACAGAGTTTCCAAACGTTTTAATTTCTCTTTTATTCTTCTTCTTGTGATGGAACATTCTGCTCAAAGGAAAAAACAAACAGATTCTATTACTGGTGAAATCATTTTGTTCTCATCGAAACTGTCTCTGGGCCTCTTCTTATTTCTGCCTGTCTTCCTGATCTAAACCAGGTTGTTATTGAGAGCACTTTCATTTGCACTTTGTGAAAACACCGTTTGTATCATCATTTATTCTATTGCTCTGCAGTTAGGTCTATGTTCCGATGAACATAAAGATCGAACGAAATTC
Source organism: Eschrichtius robustus (assembly GCF_028021215.1). Classification (NCBI taxonomy): domain Eukaryota; kingdom Metazoa; phylum Chordata; class Mammalia; order Artiodactyla; family Eschrichtiidae; genus Eschrichtius; species Eschrichtius robustus. The sequence continues at coordinate 51,570,187 of NC_090841.1, forward strand.
CATGAAGCATACACATCTCGGGGAGAAAACAAAAGTAAAATTTTCGCTCCTCAGTTTATGGAATGTTAGACAATCTGTGAATACAGTTGATTTTACTCATCTTTCTTTGACTTAAATTTTACTTCAGAAGTATTAAAATCTATAGTTCAGTAATGGTAGAAAAGATATGAGCATATATTTTTGCAATCATAAAATTTTTTTATATGCAAGGAAGATATCAGAAGATATGGATTTTAGTTCTAATTCTTGGAAAAGTCCCAAACATCTCAAAATATCAATTTTCTTATCTTTGCAATAGGAATAATAATGTCCATAGAATAAGGTGGTTCTGAGGATAAAATATGATAGCTTCTAGGAAGAGAGTGCAAGTATAAAGCACCACATAAATTTGACATTGACCAGCAGCTCTTGCCTAGATGTCCAAGTTTAAAGATTTTAAAACATGGTGCCAACTGAAAAGTATTATTAAATAAAATTCATGCTTCACTCGTTCCTAAGTTTCACATTTGAAATCTTAAAAACTAATCCATTAATTTCATGAGATAATGAATTTAGTAATTTATTTGATTTTGAAGTCAATTGTACTTTAATCTATTTTTAAACATTTTTATTTTTAGAAATTGAAATTTTTCTCTGAACTTGAGTAGATTACAATATGCCAATTTACACATTCATTCACTTACTCATCCAATAAACATTTATTGAGCAACTAAAGTATAACCTAGACACTATAATAAGTGCTGGGAATAAAAAACAAAAAGATGTTCTGTTTTTCAAAAAGGAATTCCCAATATAGTAAATTAGGAAATGTAATATACAATAATACACATTAGTACACAAAACGTGTAAAGCAGCAATTGTGATTCACAGTACTAGGTGTTATTTTAAAACTGTTAAAAAGGTACAGTGAGTAAACAAAGGCAAAAAGAAGATTCTTTATGTGAGAGAAGGATTATAGAAGATGTCACAGAGGTTTCCTTTGAACTGAGTGTTACGAGCTGAGCTGTGTCCTCCCAAAAGTCACATGTTGAAGTACTAACCCCCAGTACCTCAGAATGTGACCTTCTTTGAAGATAGGTTATTTGCAGAAGTAATTAAGTTAAAATGGGGTTATTAGGCTGGGCCCTAATCCAATATGACTGGGGTCCTTATACAAAGGGAAATTTGAACACAGACATGCATACAGGGAGAATGCCATGTGAAGATGAAGGCAGAAATCTGAGTTCTACAAGTCAAGGACCACCAAAGATTGCCAGAAAACAACCAGAGGCTAAGGCAGAAGCACGGAACAGATTCTCCCTCATAGTCCTCAGAAGTAATGCTAACACCTTGATCTTGAACTTCTAGTCTCCAGAAACGTGAGAAATAAATAAATTTCTGTTGTTTAAGCCACTCAATGTGTAGTACTTTGTGATGGCAGCCCAAGCAAACTAATACGGTATCTTTAAAAAAAATGAATAAGAATTCATCAGTATGACAAAGGAAAGAAGCATAGGGAGGGTGTTCAAGATTGAGGACAGAGTACGCACAAAGACAAGGTGATATGAAGAAGCAGGGTTCAAAGGTCAAATTGCAAGAAGTTCAGTTTGTCAGAACATGGGATGTGAGGGAAATCCCAGCAGGAGAAAACCTTAGAAAGGTGGTCAGGTGTCACCCTGTAAAAGCCCTGAGGCCATGCTACGGGGTTTGGGTTTTATTTTAAAAGCAATTGGAGACCACTGAAGGCTTTTACACAGAGGGAACATATGATGAAGTGCATGTTTTATAAAGACCTCTTACTTTTTTTAGTTCTTTGCAGGATGGTTAGAAGGGATGAAACTAGAGATCCAGTGGTCAGCCAGGAATTTACTGTGATAGTAACATGAGAAACGAAGGTTATTCGATAAAGGCTATAGAGTGGGATAAATGGGTAGATTTGGGAGATAGTAAAAAGTGGTAAAAATTCAGTGAGCAGCCAGTTAGCTGAGAGACAGAGAGAGAGAGTAGACTGTGATTTGAGCAGTAGGTATGGAGAAGGGATGGATGAGACTATTTCCAAAGAAGAGCTGAAAGGGACCTTGACAAAATTATGACTTGCCCTTGACTACTGATCTGGTTATTTGGGGCCTATTTGGGAGAGCATTTTAATGTATTGTGATTCTGGAAGCCCTGGATGGACACTTATTCAAGTGCCACCAATTATATACCAGCAATTCCAATAAACCATTACATTTTTATTATATTTTATTGTACATATCACAGATGCCTATTCACTTTGATGGCAAACAAATGTTTCTGCATAAAAAAATAATTTTATAAACTTTCTGCTTTTAGTGGAGAGGATAAAAATTCCTCTGGTAGCTAAATTGCAAAAAGTTTTGCTCTAAAACATAAATGTTCGTTTTTTTCTAGTAAAAGAAAGGGAATGCAAATCTTCTATTCACGCTAATGGAAAGCAACTTTAGCCTAAACTGCTCAAGCAACTTATTTTTTCTTAAGTTTCAAAATGCGTCACTTGAAAGTTAAAAAGAAAAGAGGGGCCATAGCACTATTTTAGAAAGAAGTTAAGAACTTTCCTATTGCAGAAAATTACAAGGTGTCCTAAGGGTACTTTGGATGTTTTTCTCTTTGCTACTAGTTACAGTAGCTTGACAAAGCCAGCCTCTTCTTTTTCCATTAAAATCAATTAGCCCCTACAGTTTCCATTTCCATGAAGTGATTTGCCAGGCTCTAGTTACTTCGCAGAGGATCTGTGAAATAACTAAATGAATTCCTCCCTTTACTTCTTTCTGTTGTAAAAAGTCCTTCTCTAAAGCATTCCATGATACTTCCCTAAGCCCCCTGCCCAGTATTAACCAGTGCTCTGTCCTTGCCTAGCCTGGTGAATGAAAAATGTTTCCTGCTATATCAGTAAACAAAGGGCGTTGCAGCCATCAAGCCACTACAACCATGAGCAATGGTGAGCCCTGAGGGAACTCAGGTTGGAGACAAAATGGGCTGCCTACTGCCCAGCCCTCCGCCACTGCAGCCACTACCAAAGGTGCACCCTGAGGGGACTCAAGATGGAAAAGCACAGAATAACGGCCCCAGCCCCAGGAATGATTTCAATGAGCCCAGACTCTTGCATCTTCCCATACTTAGAAAAGTGCTAAAGTCTTTATCTTGAGATACCTGGTTTTCTTTTAATTAACAGTAATCTTTTGATGTTCTGACTACCTGGTCTTTCTTGCCAAACCCCCTATATATCCTGGCTCCTCCCTTACCTCTTCGGATCAGTCCGTCAGAGCTACCTGAGAGTCTGTCTTCAGAACTTGAAGTCCTCAGAAAGTCTGCCGAATAAAACATAACTCTCAACTTTTAGGTCGTGCTTTTTTTTTTTTAGGTGGACAGCCTTGACTGGAGCCTTTATTCTCTGTTCAAGAGATTATCTGCTTATTGCTAGCTCTCCACTTTGTAGTCCTCTGCTTTTGCCAAGATTTTCCCTCAAGCTTCTTTCTGCTAGTTTAGCTTGGATATCATCTCCTCAAGGCACCAACTTTTGAGACAAAGGCCCCCCTACTTTATGTGCTCTATAACACCCCGTGAACGGCTCCATCATTTCACTTCACTCTATTTTACTGGAATTATCTAAATAAAACCTCCACCCATGGGATATGAAATTCTTGCCGGCAGGTTGCTGTATAGAATCTGATACAAACTGTACTTTGCTTCACAGCACCAGCCTCTCTAGTCAGTCTTTAAGGTACGTTTGCTAGTGACAAATCCTTTTAGTTTTCTTTCTGAGAATGTCCTTAATACCCCTTCATCCTGAAGGAGAGTTTTCTATCACGGGATGTAGAATTCACGGTGGTAGACAGTTCTTTTCTTTCAGCCCTTGAAAAATATTGTGTGACTTCATTATGTTCACCATGGACACAGGTAATGTGTTATTTCTCTTTGGCTCATTTAAAAATCTTTTCTTTGTCTGTAGTTTCAGAAGTATAATTATGTGTCTTGCTGTGTATTTCCCCAACTGGGTGATTCTGTAGGCTTGTGTCTTTTGCCAAATTTGAGACATTTTCAGCCTTTATTTCTTCAAATACTCACTCATTGCATCTCTTTCTCTTCCCACCGGGACTCCAAAGATAAGAATGTTGGATCTTTTGTTATTATTTCAACAGGTCACTGAGGATCTGTTTGTTTATTTTTTTGAGCCTATATTCAGGTTGGATGAATTCTATTGTTCCATCCTCAAATTCAGGGTCTATCTTCTGTCATCTCCACTTTACTATTGAGCCCATTTACTGAGTTTTTGCCTATTGTATTTTTCATTTCTACAGTCTCTATTTTTTAAATTCTAACTTTTGTTTCATTTCTAAGATTTTCCATGTTTCTCTCTCATTTCAAGAGAATTCATAATTATTTGTTAAAGCACTTTTATGATGGCTGCTTTAAAATCCTTGTGAGATCATTGCAACATCTTATTCATTTCATCATCAGGCATGTTGGCATCAGTTGATTGTCTTTTCTTATTCAGGTTGTGATTTCCCTGTGAGGCAGGAGATAGATGGGTCCCTGGGGAAAAAGGTTTGAGTTCGTTCCTGTGGACTGACACTCTGAGTCAAGAATAACAGGACAGGGGCTTCCCCGGTGGTGCAGTGGTTGAGAATCCGCCTGCCAACGCAGGGGACACGGGTTTGAGCCCTGGTCCGGGAGGATCCCACATGCCGCGCAGCAGCTAAGCCCGTGCACCACAACTACTGAGCCTGCGCTCTAGAGTCCATGAGCCACAACTACTGAGCCCACGAGCCACAACTACTGAGGCCTGCGCGCCTAGAGCCCATGCTCCACAACAAGAGAAGCCACCGCAATGAGAAGCCCAAGCACAGCAAACGGAGAGCAGCCCCCGCTCGCCACAACTAGAGAAAGCCCACGTGCAGCAGTGAAGACCCAACGCCGCCGAAAAAAAAAAGAATAACAGGACAATTGAGAGAGGAGGATGGGCCCTGCCCAGATAGAAGATAAGAGACCACATATTTCTCATTCTCGAAGTCAGGAGACCTCCTCGACTATACATGTGCAGAAAGGCTCCTTGGAGGTCAAAAGGGGAGTGATGCCAAATGGCTAAGTCTACCCATAGGCCTCTTCAGTAGAATCCATCTTGGCTAAGAGATGCACGCACACACGTGGGAAGATCCTGAGATATACCAAATACAGACTTTGAACCAGGCAAATCTAAATGACTGGCCAGAGGAAACCTGGAAGAAATGCCCCATATAAGTGATTCAAACTGCCACGAGGGTCTGACTTTCTCTCTGAGCCCGCTCATGTGTCTGTCCACATGTACTGAATTCTTTTTTTTCCCCTAATAAGTACTTCACTTGTTTCACTACTTTCCTTCTTTGGGGGAATTCTTTTTCTACAAAGCCATAGGGCCAGGGCTTTGTCACTGACCACTGGTCTAGTGGCTATGATTTGCTGCTCTCACTGCCATGACCCGGCCTCAAGTCTCTGGGCAGGAACCGAAATCCTGCTTCAAGCTGCTCTGCAGGCCGAGGCCACCCGAGATCACCTGGTTCTAGGTCAGATGATGATTTTTTTTTAATCACTTCCTGAACATTTTGGATATTATGTTCGGAGACACTGGGCCTTATTTAAATTTTTTATTTTAACAGGAAGACACCCTGTTTAGGCTTGGCATGCAGGTCCTAGTCTACTTTTGTGATTCCAATTACAGTCTAATTTTCAGAGATTGTGTGGTGCTGTGTTGGTCTGTTTGGTTTATTTCATGCCACTGGGGCTCCTACTGGTCCCTGATGATGCTAGTTGAGGGGTCTGAAAGAACTTATCAAAGCCAGGTTGCCTTGTCTCTCTAGATGGGTGAAGAGATTCTTAGGCTCATTGCACAGAGTGCTTCCCGGGCTGGGTACTTGTGGTGAGATCCACCTTGTCCCATGGATGCATGGTGCTTCTGGGTGGGGGCGGGGAGTCATAGGACCAGTGGGGAAGGAGAGTGCTTCTCGTAGCTGCTTATTATCGGAAAGGTTTCCAACTGATCCTCCTTGCTGGTTTTGCTGGGTTTGCCTGGTATTGTCAGAGATACTCCCATTTGATGCAGTAGCAATGAGCTAATCTGGGATGCCCTTTGTTGTTAGGTTGGAAATCAAGAAACACTGGGTCTAGGTCACCTTCTTCTGTTGGCTGTGGGGTTGAAAGACATCCTCCCACTGTTCTATTTCCCTAGCCCAGGGGTCTCTAGCCAGTTTGCCTTCCTCTTGCAACTTTCGAAGTTCTCTTTTGATTTTCTATTGGCTTATTTCCAGAGTTTATAGCTATAGTTAGTGCAGAGGAGCAGGGAGAGACAAGTCTTTGCCATCTCGTCATGATGGGAAATTCTACTACGCATAAAGATGGCCAAGTTTGCTCTAGACTATGCGCAGGACTGTTCCACAGTTATGCAAGTAAGGCTGGGCATAGAGAAGGTAATTGAGCTTTCTAAATGTTAGACACGGCCTTTGCACATTCAGATGCTATCACTTGCAACTGTGTCATTCTGGATGATGATTTACAGGATCCAGAAGTTTGCACTGGGACCTGGGAAAATGCTGCCATTTTACCGCAGTGCTTTCTGACTGTACTGTGTTTCTTCTGATTCCATTAGATCTGGATATTTTAGTTTTACCTATATAAGTAGTCAAAGCAAGTGAAGAATTCTTGAGGTAGCAAGATGGTAGCAAGTGAAGAATGGTAGCAAGGGAAGAATTCTTGAGGATCTTAGAAACCATTCAACATCATTTTGTAGGTAAGAAAAATGGAGGCCCAAAGAGGTTTATTGACTTTTTCCAAATAATAGAGCCAAACAGTTGGAGAGCAGGATTAGGTCCCAGGGTTTATGACTTCTACTCAGTGCTTTTCTTCATTTCACCATGGAAATAAATAATAATGAATTAATGCATTTTCAATAGGAAATATATTATTCTAACTCCTTCACAATTTTTTTCTCTACACATTTAGTTTGCTGGCATATTTGGTTCTCTTATGTCATATAAAAAAATACATCTATTCTGTCATTTATGAGCCAAGCACACAGAAGAAGAGAAAAATTTTAAATGATGCTAGTATCTATTCATTGAGCAGATTTTATTAAATGTTTCATATATTCTAGGATTCAAGATAGTTGTGGAAGTATTGTAGAAACAGAAAGCTACGTAAGAGATAACTTCCTAACTTCCATCCCTCACCCAAAGTAGTTTCTAGTCTAATGAGAGATACAGAGGTATAAACTTACTATAATGTAAGATATTGTGACATAACTGGTTAAAAAGGGGATATAAATCAAGTGTTGTCAAAGGGAATTGGAAATAATGGTAAAATCTGACTAGGTATATTAGGGAAGACAATCTAAGAGACGTCTTAAAGGTTGAATAAGAGTTAAATAATGCTCCACAAGGAGCTCATTCTATGTTAGTGTGGTGCTAAATACTTTACATAGGTAAACCAAACAACATAAATAAAGCTTTTACATAGATATGCTTATTGATGTTAAAATATAAAAATGAAAAGTTATTTAACTTATAAGTTTAAAGATGTTAACATTTCGAGGAGGGTTACAGATTTGCTCAAAGCTACTCAGTTATTACATGGCAGACTGGAAGAAGCCTGAGGACATCTACACTACAAACTTTCTGAGTCTACAAATTTTTGTATCTCAGGAGTGCATAGTTCTGGGTTTACTGTATACTCTGAAACTACTGGTTGATGGTAAAATGTACTTTATTTCACATCATTTTAGACCTTGGTTATTTTTGTTAAATTTTTCTCAGTCTTTGTCAAGGTGTATTTTCTACCTTGATTTCCTTCAAAATGCTAATTCTACGCTTTATGATTGCTTCATGGACAGCAGGAAAAATTTATAGCCTTCAGATAAAATTACAGGTGTGAAATGTTCCACAAATAGAAATAATTCACCATATCATTTGACATTTATTTTTTCTGAAACATTGTATTCATAGATTTTTAAGTTACCAAATCAACAGGTTCTTCTAGTAAGGAGAACTATTTCATAACTATCTTTTAAAAGTATGTTTTTAAAGCAAAATAAGTAAAACCTGAACTTGTAAAGTGAAGGCAATAATGGTTATGTGATGCTATGCCTTTAACTACATGTCACTACATTTGTAGTTCTTGTAATCACTCCTTTTGCTGAATTTCTGATCTAAGGTCTATATAGATGCTCTAGAGTGTATCATAAGCTAAGATAATTAAAAGATGAACTAACATGCTTGTCACGATGCCAGTCTACATCGTAGCTAAGACATCGCTAGAAACTTAACAACACAGGGAAATATTAGTGTCCCATTGCTGCTGTAACAAATTACCAAAATTTAGTGCTCACAACGACACAAATTTATATCTTATAGTTCTGCAGGCCAGAAGTCCAATATGGGTCTCACTAGGTGTCTCAGTCAGATTGGGCTGCCATAACAAAGTACCACAGACTCTGGGCCCCAAACGACAGAAATGTATTTTCTCACAGCTCTAGAGGCTGGAAAGCCCAAGATCAAGGTTCTAGTCAATTTGATTTCTGGTGAGCACTCTCTTCTTGACTTGCAGTCGGTCACCTTCTCTACGTATCCTCACATGGTATGGAGAGACCGAGCGCTCTGGTATCTTCTTCTTCTCGTAAAGGTACAAGCTCTATAGCCCCACTTTTATGACCTCATTTAACCTTTATCATCTCCCCACAGACTCTGTTGCCAAACACAGTCACATTGGAAGTTAGAGCTTTAACGTATGTTTTTAGGAGTAATACAAACTTTCAGTTAATAACATAAAACCTGCGGTCAAGGTGTCAGCAGGACTGCACACTTTTTTGCACACTCTAGAGGAGAATCCATTTCCTTGCCTTTCCAGCTTCTAGAGACTGCTCACAATGATTGGCTCCTGGCTCCCAGCTCCCTTCCTTCTTGAAAGTCAGTGTATTAGTTTCCTAAGGCTGCCATAACAAACTGTCACAAAATGAGTGGCTTAAATTAACAGAAATTTATTGTCTTACAGTTCTGGAGGCTAGAAGTCCAAAATCAAGATGTTGGCAGGGTTCATTCCTTCTGAGGGTCGTGAGAGAGAATGAGTTCCATGCCACTCTCTTGGCTTTTGTTGGTTTATTGGCAATTTTTGGCATTTCTTGGCTTGCATATGCATCATTCCAATCTTCCACCTTCATGTGGTGCTAGCCCTATGTTTCTTCACAGAGTCTTCCCTCTGTGCATGTCTCTCTGCGCCCCAATTTTCTCTTTTTATAAAGACATCAGTGATATTGGATCAAAGTGTTCCCTAATGACTTCATTTTAACTTGATTACATTTTTAAAAACTCTGTTTCTGAATAAGATCATATTCTGAGTTACAGGGCATTAAGACTTCTACATATTTTGGTGGGGGACACAATTCAACCCATAGCCATCAGCAATGGCCAATAAAGTTCATCACATCACATTATTCTTACCTCTTCTTCCGCCTCTGTCTCTCACTTTTAAGGATCCTCATGATTACATTGGGCCAACTCAGATGCCATGCAGCACGACACATTCATGGGTTCCAGGAATTAGGATGTGGACATTTTTTGGAAGGCCGTTATTCTGCCTACAGGGGAAAAAAAGGTTATTTATTAAAACTCTCAGAAAGAGTCCTGGATGTGCCTTGAAGGAAGAGTTAGAAAATTTACTTATGTTTGGGGGGATGTGCAGGTGATGTGACTCTTCAGGAGGCATGGTTGCTAAACTGCCTTTCAAGGAGAGGGGTGTTTGAGTTTCTGAAAGAGCTAAGTCAGCGTTAAAGTACTGTGGCTAGATGAGCAGTTGGGCGCTTCTATCAGCGTTCTTGCATGAAGCATCCTCCAATCCTGCATCAAGCATCAACTTCTCAGCTAAATAAATGCTCAACAGATACTAAGATTAGGTTTCAGAGTTAATCAGCTATTTTGTGCATAAGTGTGCACTAAAATGATAAAAGTTCAATTTCAAGGAACAGGTTTTGGTTATAGGATACAGTTCTAGAATAATCACATGCCAGAAACCTCCTGAACTCCCTTCCCATCCCTGAAAATACACACACACACACACACACAGAGTTATTGTTGCTATACTGGTGAGACAAAGGAGAAAGAATAGGGCTCTTTATATTGTACTTATTTAAAACCTATTCCAATTCCTAAGTCAGGTGAATTTTTAGAATTCTGGTATGATTTTCTCCATACTCAAGCCTATCCTTATCTTCACTGAATATTTAGATTTTGCTTTATGACTTTCCCATAATTCATACAATTAATATTTATTTTATTTTATCGTAAATTTACTGAGACCCCTTCCATTCAATATGTAAATTTATTTAGGAATGAATATATTCCAATGCCCTGGACCCAAAGACTGAATTGAGTATCCCATTTGGTGCATCTGTCAAAGAAGAAGGATTATTTTAAAACATCCTGAATTCTTTCCAAAATCTTCTCCAGGGTCACAGTCAACTGCCACAGATTGCAATTTTCCCTGGAAGTGTAAAACAGAGGGAAGGGATAAAACAGAGTGAAAGAGAGAAAGCAAGTAATTCAAGGAACATAAAGAAGAAAGAATGATGGGAATAAGAGAAAGATAAGAAATCTTTGGAGGCTAAAGTTTAAAAGAGATTATTAAACAGGGAAAGATTGGGACTCCTAAGGAAATAGAGACAACACTCTCTGGACAGAGGTATACAGAAAGCACTAAGGAGGTAATTGTAAAGAAAGGGAATGCTAGACATACAAATAAAGAGGAAATGGGGGACTTCCCTGGAGGTACAGTGGTTAGGACTCTGTGCTTCCATTGCAGGCGGCCCGGCTTCGACCCTCCGTTGGGCAACTAGGATCCCACAAGCCGCACAGCCAAAAAACCCCGAAAAAACATAAAGAGAATGGAAGAGGAATGATAACATGAGCAAGGAGAGAGGGGAGAAAGCATAACCTGGAGGCTAAGATGTTTTTCATTATTCCACAGAGTACATTTTCTTTCAATACAAAAGGAAAGAAAAAGAATGTATGATTAGTTTATGATAAAAAGTGAAAACAGAATGGCAGCCAGAGGGCTAGAAATTTCTCAGGCCTCTTGAAGGATGCTGTACTCTGATTTTCAACATTGACTGGAATTCATTCTTACTAACATGAGTACAGGAATGACAAATCTCTGGGTGCTCTGCAAAGGCCCCAGATTCATTCATCGCCCATGGACTCCACGCAGGGGGGTTTCATAAATGATTCCCCAGGCATAGTAATCATGGACTGTGTGAGAAGGAAAGCGGGATTTTGGCCTGCCAGGTCCTCTGTGGCAATTTTCTTCTGTGAAATTGTTGTCCTCCTATTGTCCTGTGTCTGGAGTCCTGTCCCCTATGGAGGTGCTGCCTATGTATCCCTCACAAGTTTGTAAGGCTGTTAGATCCTTAAGTGACTTCCAAAGGTTTCACTACATCATTTTCAGAGAATTCTGGGAGAATTCACAAATAAACATTTCAACACTGTATAAAGATTTAATGACATGTGTGTTTAAGAGACAGGTTAGAAAAAGAAAAAGAAAAACCTAACCTCCTAAGGTGTGACTATCCAACCAAATGCCCCAGAGTCTTTCATCTAAATTTGATGTTCCTCCTGTAGACTCTGATTCCATGAAGATACACTCAATGTGTGTAAATATGCAAGTGAGGGGTGATCTGCATTACAGAATCTCCTTGCTTCTTTCTTAGACAGGATATGTATGTGTGTGTGTGTGTGTGTGTGTGTGTGTGTATTGAAGATACCACCTAGATCCAGGATAGTTTTCTGAGTTACTTTTGATTTACTTTGTACTACAAAAGGAAGTCTCCTGTTGCAAACTACATGTATTCCCAAGGTTCTAGCCTTTCCTAATGAATATCTTCTCATTAAAATGCATAAGTAAAGAAGTACTTTGCTTTTCCAGATACCAACTTTGGTATAAAATAAATAGAAGGTGAGAAAGTGCTCTTCAATCATTCTAGAATCATCTATCCTGAAAGCTTTCTAGCACAAATTAAAGATAAATGAACTGGTGAACAGTGGACAAAGTCTTTTTTTTTTTTTTTTAAACATCTTTATTGAAGTATAATTGCCTTACAATGGTGTGTTAGCTTCTGCTTTATAACAAAGTGAATCAGTTATACACATACAATATGTTCCCATATCTCTTCCCTCTTGCATCTCCCTCCCTCCCACCCTCCCCATCCCACCCCTCTAGGTGGTCACAAAGCACCGAGCTGATCTCCCTGTGCTATGTGGCTGCTTCCCGCTAGCTATCTATTTTACATTTGGTAGTGTATATATGTCCATGACACTCTCTTACCCTGTCACATCTCACCCCACCCCCTCCCCATATCCTCAAGTCCATTCTCTAGTAGGTCTGTGTCTTTATTCCCGTCTTGCCACTAGGTTCTTCATGGCTTTTTTTTTTTTTTTTCCTTAGATTCCGTATATATGTGTTAGCATACTGTATTTGTTTTTCTCTTTCTGACTTACTTCACTCTGTATGACAGACTCTAACTCCATCCACCTCATTACAAATACCTCCATTTCATTTCTTTTTATGGCTGAGTAATATTCCATTGTATATATGTGCCACATCTTCTTTATCCATTCATCTGTCGATGGACATTTAGGTTGCTTCCATGTCCTGGCTATTGTAAATAGAGCTGCAATGAACATTTTGGTACATGACTCTTTTTGAACTATGGTTTTCTCAGGGTATATGCCCAGTAGTGGGATTGCTGGGTCGTATGGTAGTTCTATTTGTAGTTTTTTAAGGAACCTCCATACTGTTCTCCATAGTGGCTGTATCAATTTACATTCCCACCAACAGTGCAAGAGTGTTCCCTTTCCTCCACACCCTCTCCAGCATTTATTGTTTCTAGATTTTTTGATGATGGCCAATCTGATCGGTGTGAGATGATATCTCATTGTAGTTTTGATTTGCATTTCTCTAATGATTAATGATGTTGAGCATTCTTTCATGTGTCTGTTGGCAATCTGTATATCTTCTTTGGAGAAATGTCTATTTAGGTCTTCTGCCCATTTTTGGATTGGGTTGTTGGTTTTTTTGTTATTGAGCTGCATGAGCTGCTTGTAAATCTTGGAGATTAATCCTTTGTCAGTTGCTTCATTTGCAAATATTTTCTCCCATCCTGAGGGTTGTCTTTTGGTCTTGTTTATGGTTTCCTTTGCTGTGCAAAAGCTTTTAAGTTTCATTAGGTCCCATTTGTTTATTTGTGTTCTTATTTCCATTTCTCTGGGAGCTGGGTCAAAAAGAATCTTGCTGTGATGTATGTCATAGAGTGTTCTGCCTATGTTTTCCTCTAAGAGTTTGATAGTGTCTGGCCTTACATTTAGGTCTTTAATCCATTTTGAGTTTATTTTTGTGCATGGTGTCAGGGAGTGTTCTAATTTCATACTTTTACATGTATCTGTCCAATTTTCCCAGCACCACTTATTGAAGAGGCTGTCTTTTCTCCACTGTATATTCTTGCCTCCTTTATCAAAGATAAGGTGACCATATGTGTGTGGGTTTATCTCTGGGCTTTCTATCCTGTTCCATTGATCTATATTTCTGTTTTTGTGCCAGTATCAAACTGTCTTGATTACTGTAGCTTTGTAACATAGTCTGAAGTCAGGGAGCCTGATTCCCCCAGCTCCATTTTTCGTTCTCAAGATTGCTTTGGCTATTCGGGGTCTTTTGTGTTTCCATACAAATTGTGAAATTTTTTGTTCTAGTTCTCTGAAAAACGCCAGTGGTAGTTTGATAGGGATTGCATTGAATCTGTAGATTGCTCTGGGTAGTAGAGTCATTTTCACAATGTTGATTCTTCCAATCCAAGTACATGGTATATCTCTCCATCTATTTGTATCATCTTTAATTTCTTTCATCAGTGTCTTATACTTTTCTCCATACAGGTCTTTTGTCTCCTTAGGTAGGTTTATTCCTAGATATTTTATTCTTTTTGTTGTAATGGTAAATGGGAGTGTTTTCTTAATTTCACTTTCAGATTTTTCATCATTAGTGTATAGGAATGCAAGAGATTTCTATGCATTAATTTTGTATCCTGCTACTTTACCAAATTCATTGATTAGCTCTTGTAGTTTTCTGGTAGGATCTTTAGAATTCTCTACATATAGTATTGTGTCATCTGCAAACAGTGACAGCTTTACTTCTTCTTTTCCAATTTGGATTCCTTTTCTTTCTTTTTCTTCTCTGATTGCTGTGGCTAAAACTTCCAAAACTATGTTGAATAATAGTGGTGAGAGTGGGCAACCTTGTCTTGTTCCTGATCTTAGTGGAAATGCTTTCAGTTTTTCACCATTGAGGATGATGTTGGCAGTGGGTTTTTCATATATGGCCTTTATTATATTGGGGAAAGTTCCCTCTATGCCTACTTTCTGGAGTGTTTTTATCATAAATGGGTGTTGAATTTCGTCGAAAGCTTTTCTGCATCTATTGAGATGATCATATGGTTTTTCTCCTTCAATTTGTTAATGTGGTGTATCAGGTTGATTGGTTTGCGTATATTGAACAATCCTTGCATTCCTGGGGTAAACCCCACTTGGTCATAGTGTATGATCCTTTTAATGTGCTGTTGGATTCTGTTTGCTAGTACTCTGTTGAGAATTTTTGCATCTATGTTCATCAGTGATATTGGCCTGTAGTTTTCTTTCTTTGTGACATCTTCGTCTGGTTTTGGTATCAGGGTGATGGTGGCCTCGTAGAATGAGTTTGGGAGTGTTCCTCCCTCTGCTATATTTTGGAAGAGTTTGAGATGTATAGGTGTTGGCTGTTCTCTAAATGTTTGATAGAATTCGCCTGTGAAGCCATCTGGTCCTGGGCTTTGGTTTGTTGGAAGATTTTTAATCACAGTTTCAATTTCAGTGCTTGTGATAGGTCTGTTCATATTTTCTATTTCTTCCTGGTTCAGTCTTGGAAGGTTGTGCTTTTCTAAGAATTTGTCCATTTCTTCCAGGTTGTCCATTTTATTGGCATATAGCTGCTTGTAGTAATCTCTCATGATCCTTTGTATTTCTGCAGTGTCAACTGTTACTTCTCCCTTTTCATTTCTAATTCTATTGATTTGAGTCTTCTCCCTTTTTTTCTTGGTAAGTCTGGCTAATGGTCTATCAATTTTGTTTACCTTCTCGAAGAACCAGCTTTTGGTTTTATTGATCTTTGCTATTGTTTCCTTCATTTCTTTTTCATTTATTTCTGATCTGATCTTTATGATTTCTTTCCTTCTGCTAACTTTGGGGTTTTTTTGTTCTTCTTTCTCTAATTGCTTTCGGTGTAAGGTTAGGTTGTTTATTTAAGATGTTTCTTGTTTCTTAAGGTAGGCTTGTATAGCTATAAACGTCCCTCTTAGAACTGCTTTTGCTGCATCCCATAGGTTTTGGGTCGTTGTGTTTTCATTGTCATTTGTTTCTAGGTATTTTTTGATTTCCTCTTTGATTTCTTCAGTGATCTCTTGGTTATTAAGTAGTGTGTTGTTTAGCTGCCATGTGTATTTCTTACAGATTTTTTCCTGTAATTGATATCTAGTCTCATAGCACTGTGGTCGGAAAAGATACTTGATATGATTTCAATTTTCTTAAATTTACCAAGGCTTGATTTGTGACCCAAGATATGATCTATCCTGGAGAATGTTCCATGAGCACTTGAGAAGAATGTGTATCCTGTTGTTTTTGGATGGAATGTCCTATAAATATCAATTAAGTCCATCTTGTTTAATGTGTCATTTAAAGCTTGTGTTTCCTTATTTATTTTCATTTTGGATGATCTGTCCATTGGGGAAAGTGGGGTGTTAACGTCCCCTACTATGACTGTGTTACTGTCGATTTCCCCTTTTATGGCTGTTAGCCTTATGTATTGAGGTGCTCCTATGTTGGGTGTGTAAATATTTACAATTGTTATATCCTCTTCTTGGACTGATCCCTTGATCATTATGTAGTGTCCTTCTTTGTCTCTTGTAATAGTCTTTGTTTTAAAGTCTATTTTGTCTGATATGAGAATTGCTACTCCTGCTTTCTTTTGATATCCGTTTGCATGGAATATCTTTTTTCCATCCCCTCACTTTCAGTCTGTATGTGTCCCTAGGTCTGAAGTGGGTTGCTTGTAGACAGCATATATATGGGTCTTGTTTTTGTATCCATTCAGCCAGTCTATGTCTTTTGTTTGGAGCATTTACTCCATTTACATTTAAGGTAATTATCAATATGTATGTTCCTATTACCATTTTCTTAATTGTTTTTGGTTTATTATTGTAGGTCTTTTCCTTCTCTTGTGTTTCCTGCCTAGAGAAGTTCCTTTAGCATTTGTTGTAAAGCTGGTTTGGTGGTGCTGAATTCTCTTAGCTTTTGCTTGTCTGTAAAGCTTTTAATTTCTCCATCGAATCTGAATAAGATTGTTGCTGGGTAGAGTAATCTTGGTTGTAGGTTTTTCTCTTTCATCACTTTAAATATGTCCTGTGACTCCCTTCTGGCTTGCAGAGTTTCTGCTGAAAAATCAGCTGTTAACCTTATGGGGATTCTCTTATGTGTTACTTGTTGTATTTCCCTTGCTGCTTTTAATATTTGTTCTTTGTATTTAATTTTTGATAGTTTGATTCATATGTGTCTTGGTGTGTTTCTCCTTGGATTTATCCTGTATAGGATCTCTGTGCTTTCTGGACTTGATTAACTATTTCCTTTCCTATATTAGGGACGTTTTCAACTATAATCTCTTCAAATATTTTCTCAGTCCCTTTCTTTTTCTCTTCTTCTTCTGGGACCCCTATAATTCGAATGTTGGTGCCTTTAATGTTGTCCCAGAGGTCTCTGAGATTGTCCTCAATTCTTTTCATTCTTTTTTCTTTATTCTGCTCTGCAGTAATTATTTCCATTATTTTATCTTCCAGGTCACTTATCCATTCTTCTGCCTCAGTTATTCTGCTATTGATCCCTTCTAGAGAATTTTTAATTTCATTTATTGTGTTGTTCATCTCTGTTTGTTTCCTCTAGTTCCTCTAGGTCCTTGTTAGACGTTTCTTGTATTTTCACCATTCTATTTCCAAGATTTTGGATCATCTTTACTATCATTACTCTGAATTCTTTTTCAGGTAGGCTGCCTATTTCCTCTACATTTGTTAGGTCTGGTGGGTTTTTGCCTTGCTCCTTCATCTGCTGTGTGTTTCTCTGTCTTCTCGTTTTGTTTAACTTACTGTGTTTGGGGTCTCCTTTTCGCAGCCTGCAGGTTCATAGTTTCTGTTGTTTTTGGTGTCTGTCCCCAGTGGCTAAGGTTGGTTCAGTGGGTTGTGTAGGCTTCCTGGTGGAGGGGACTAGTGCCTGTGTTCTGGTGGATGAGACTGGATCTTGGCTTTCTGGTGGGCATGTCCACGTCTGGTGGTGTGTTTTGGGGTGTCTGTGGCCTCATTATGATTTTAGGCAGCCTCTGTGCTAATGGATGGGGTTGTGTTCCTGTCTTGCTAGTTGTTTGGCATAGGGTGTCCTGCACTGTAGCTTGCTGGTCGTTGAGTGGAGCTGGGTCTTGGCATTGAGATGGAGATCTCTGGAGATTTACGCCATTTGATATTACGTGGAGCTGGGAGGTCTCTTGTGGACCAGTGTTCTGAACTTTGCTCTCCCATCTCAGAGGCACAGCCCTGACGCCTGGCTGGAGCACCAAGAGCCTGTCCTCCACACAGCTCAGAATAAAAAGGAGAAAGAAAAGAAAGAAAGAAAGAAGATAAAATAAAATAAAGTAAAATAAAGTTATTAAAATAAAAAATAATTATTAAGAAAAAAAATTTTTTTTAAGTAATAAAAAAAAAAGGACAGACAGAACCCTAGGACAAATGGTAAAAGCAAAGCTATATGGACAAAATCACACACAGAAACATACACATACACACTCACAAAAAGAGAAAAAGGGAAAAGAGACATATATATACTGTTGCTCCCAAAGTCCACCTCCTCAATTTGGGATGATTCGTTGTCTGTTCAGGTATTCCACAGATGCAGGTACATCAAGTTGATGGTGGAGGTTTAATCCGCTGCTCCTGAGGCTACTGGGAGAGATTTCCCTTTCTCTTCTTTGATCGCACAGCTCCTGGGGTTCAGCTTTGGATTTGGACCTGCCTCTGCGTGTAGGTCGCCTGAGGGCGTCTGTTCCCCGCCCAGACAGGACGGGGTTAAAGGAGCAGCTGCTTCGGGGGCTCTGGCTCACTCAGGCCGGGGGGAGGGAGGGGTACGGATGTGGGGCGAACCTGTGGCGGCAGAGGCCGGCGTGACGTTGCACCAGCCTGAGGCGCCGTGCATTCTCCCGGGGAAGTTGTCCCCGGATCACGGGAGCCTGGCAGTGGCGGGCTGCACAGGCTCCCGGGAGGGGCGGTGTGGAGAGTGACCTGTGCTTGCACACAGGCTTCATGGTGGCGGCAGCAACAGCCTTAGCGTCTCATGCCCGTCTCTGGGGTCCGCGCTGATAGCCGCGGCTTGAGCCCGTCTCTGGAGCTCATTTAGGCGGCGCTCTTAGTCTCCCCCCCCTCGCGCACCAGGAAACAAAGAGGCAAGAAAAAGTCTCTTGCCTCTTCGGCAGCTGCAGACTTTTTCCCGGACTCCCTCCCGGCTAGCTGTGATGCACTAACCCCTTCAGGCTGTGTTCACGCCGCCAACCCCAGTCCTCTCCCTGCCATCCGACCGAAGCCCGAGCCTCAGCTCCCAGCCCCCGCCCGCCCCGGCGGGTGAGCAGACAAGCCTCTCGGGCTGCTGAGTGCTGCTCAGCGCCGAGCCTCCGTGCGGGGGTCTCTCCGCTTTGCCCTCCGCACCCCTGTGGCTGCGCTCTCCTCCGTGGCTCCGAAGCATCCCCCCTCCGCCACCCGCAGTCTCTGCCCGCGAAGGGGCTTCCTAGTGTGTGGAAACCTTTCCTCCTTCCCAGCTCCCTCCCACTGGTGCAGGTCCCGTCCCTATTCTTTTGTCTCTGTTTTTTCTTTTGCCCTACCCAGGTATGTGGGGAGTTTCTTGCCTTTTAGGATGTCTGAGGTCTTCTGCCAGCGTTCAGTAGGTGTTCTGTAGGAGTTGTTCCACGTGTAGATGTATTTCTGATGTACTTGTGGGGAGGAAGGTGATCTCCGCGTCTTACTCCTCCGCCATCTTGAAGCTCCTCCCCACAATTTCCTTTCTTGATTAAATGCCTTAGATAGAGGCACTTAGGAAGGCTGATAAGACAGTCTATTAAATTCAAACAGGAGATGAGGGAATGACCCTCAGAGACCTTGGATGTTGGCCAGTACATCAGTTCAAGCCGTGGTGCCTGGGCTGGCTCCTGGACTCTGTGCTCCTTAGGTAAGAGGTAACTTATATGTAATAGATGCTGTGAACTAATTAAGAAAGCAAGGGTAAACACGTGGGTGTAAACGTTTACAAAACAAAAAAGCGCAGCCCTCTGCTTAAGTTCCAGGAAAAAATAAATATGCAAAAATTTTTATTTTGAAAAATTCCCATAGTAGAACCAGAACTGTGAAATGTCTCTCTGAATAAATATACATTTATGAATATCTTAGGAGGCCTACTGCTGAAACACACAACAGATATCATTTTAAGCTATAATTTATGACTTCTTCATCAGCCTCTGAAACAACTAAATTATTAAAGAAGAAGAAGAAGGGGAAGAAGTCTAATGCATATAACAAGTTAAGTCGAACTATTAAGTTTATTAACACCAGGAAATTTCTTATCTTTTTGGAGAAGTTAGGTGTTTGAGAAGAATTTTTGAGTTCAAGTTAACTCAAAATTTTTGAGGGATAATTTTTGGGTTAAAATTTTTGAGTTAAAATAATACACTTTATTAGTGTTGAAGATCTAGCTGGACATAACTTTACTGACTAAATTCTCAAAAGAGAGTCTCTCATTTCCGATCTTATTTGCTTTCTAATGTGGGACTTTGATGCTTCCCTTCTACAAAGATTCAATGCATTTTCTGTGTAGGTAAAAATTTAAGTAAGATATGTAAAAAATAAAATATTTATTTGCATTCACTTTTGTGTTAGTTATTAAAAATATATGTGAGAATATCATCCATTATATCTCCCAGATCTCTCTCTAGAGTTTCCAGTGAGGAATATTTCCTTTGAGTTCGGGATAAAGATATATTTGTATTCACTGTTACCTTTTAAGCCTTGAGTAACTTTCTATATTTCTCTCATCCCAATGTCTCTCAGAAAACTCAAGGCTAAATTTTATGGTCAAGTGTAATCACTGCATTTTTCCCTAGTGTTTGTCATGCTAGCTTTTATCTCTTTTCCAAACTTGATTTCTCCCTTGTCTTCCTCCAACTTTTTAAAAACAATTTTATTGTTATGGTTTAATAAGATGCTTTAAATCCTTTTTCTCTATTAAGGAAGTAAATGAGTACAGTACTGAACCCACACAAGCATCAATCACATACCGTATGTGGGTTCTTTGTAAAGAAATTACTGTTTTCTACTCTGTGGCATCCTTCTTCTTATGAGACAAATGAATTCCTGCTTATTCTTCAAGGCTGAACTCAAGTGTCTCCCCTACTGTACCCCCTTCTCTCATCCAGAAGGCAGAGTCCATCACTTTACAGTAGTACTGCCCTTGCCTCTGTGGAGTCACTCATCACACAGGCTCTTTCTGTTTGTATCTGTCTTTACTCACAGATTATCTGGTTGTACTTTTTTCATGTTTCTATGCCCAATATCTAGTCTCCATGCCCTTCTTGAAACCCAATACCAGGCAAACGGTAGATATTAATCATTGCATGTAGATGAGACAAATCAATTAATGAATTTAAATACTATGAAAAAAATATGATACCTTGGCAGCGTTTATGAGGATAGTGAATGCATTGATGGACAAGCTTCCATTGAGTTTCCTCTAAGTAACTGACACCATGCTATGTGCTACTGGGGGGCGAGAGGAGGACCCACCAGGGAAATGAAACTCCAACGTGTGATACCTTCAAGGAGTTAATTGTGCTGAGAAGGATAAGACTAATATGAGTTTGAGTGAGTTGGATAATTTTTAAGACTTGGAATAGTCTTAACAATATACATCAGTGTCTTCATTCAGGATAGGGTGGCAGAACAGAATAATCAACGATATGAAGACAAAACAATGAACATGACTTACTCAAGGAATGTTGAGAAAACCTGTTTAAAAGACTTGAAGGTGAGTGATAATTAAAGATGAGTAAACAATATGGTTAAATCAGTAGTTGTGTGGGAGGATAGAAAGTAGGAGTTGGATTACATGAAATTCTCAAGATTCATGTAGAGTGATATTTGATACGCATAAAAGGCATAGTTCACTTTTCAACAAGAGGATGGTTTAATGAAAATTAGATTAATTTGGCAACATTATAAACAATAAATTAGAGCAGTGTAAAACAGAGGTAGGGAGATTATATAAGTAACAGTAGAAATCCAGGTATGGGAAGGAGAAGGTCTAGATTAAAATGCTTATAATATTAATAGAAGCAAAATTTCTATCCGGAAAACATTTCAAAGCAAGAATCTTGAGGCTTGGTGGATGAAAAAGGGTAGGTGAATAATGAGCCACAGTTTCTTAGTTAGAAGTAAAAATCTCACCATACCAATACTGAGAAGTAATAAATTTAATACATGCCATACTACTGTAGATCTTTAAAACTGTAAATCAGTAGAGAGAATGTAATTCCCAAACAAAAGGATGTAAAATGATGTATGATAGTACTAGACATTGATTTTTTTTCCCCTGGAATAGTTCAACACGGAAGATAATTCACACTCATCATTATTTTAATATTGATTATTTAGAAAGCTGTAGTTTATAGACTTTGCAAATGATTATAACAGAATTATTAATCTGTGCATAACATTGCCATCCAGGAAAGGGTTTGTATTAGTTTGGTAGGACTGACATAAGAAAATACTACAGACTGAGTGACTTAAACAACAGAAATTTATGTTCTCATAGTTCTGGAGGCTAGAAGTTCAAGATCAAGGTGTTGGCAGTTTTAGTTTTGTCCTGAGACCTCTCTTCTTGGCTTCAGATGACCTCGTTCTCATTATGTCTTCATCTGGCCTCTTTCCTACGTACCCACACTCCTGGTGTCTCTTCCTTTTCCTACACGGAAATCAGTCCTATTGGATTAGGGCCCCATCCTAATGGCCTCATTTTAACTTAATCACCTCTTTAAAGACCCTTTCTCCAAGTATGGTTACATTCTACTATACTAGGGGTTGAGACTTCAGTGTATGAATTTTGGGGTAACACAATTAAGCCCATAATATCCTGACCTCTGGGCCTTTAAAATTCATATCCTTGTCATGTGCAAAATACATTTACCTGATCCCCAAAGTCTTAACCCAGTCTTGCGTCAACTCTTAAGTCTACATCTTATCTAAATGTCACCTAAATCAAGTGTGGGTGAGACTCAAGGAATGATTTATCCTGAGGCAAAATTCTTCTCCAGCTGTGAATCTGTGAAACTGAAGAAGTCATCTGCTTCCAAAATATAATGGTGGCACAGACATAGGATAAGCATTCCCATTGCAAAAGGGAGCAATCAAAAAGAAGAAAGGGGTCACAAGTTCAAGCAAGTCCAAAACCTGGCAGGGCAAATATCATAAGGTTTTAAGGCTTGAGAATAATCTTCTTTGGTGCAATGTTCTCTCCTCTGGGTCCACTGGGGTGACAGCCCCCTTCTGGGCCCATTTTGGTGGTGTCATTGCCTCTCAGCCGTGGGCAGCAGTCTAACCTGTTGTAAACAAGGAGGTGGCCCCTACCTCTGAAACCTAGCAGGAGACAGCCTGGCTCCGCAGACCTGTGGTGGCAGTGGCAGCCCTACTGATCTCTGGATCACTTTTAGGGTTATTCTTCCCCCCTTTTTTTTTTTTGAAGAATACTGCATGTTTGCGGCTGGATAGCTTTAATGTTCTGTCCTGTAGAATCCCAGATGCACAATAGCCTTCCTTCATTCTGTCCCATCTCTGCCCTCTTCGATCCAAGCTGTCAGTGTTGATGCTGATATAACCTCTCTCTGCTCCTGGCTTCTGCTGAGACCATTGTATAAAATCATGAGTCACACCTATAATCTCTTTATGGAGTGATTGTCCAGCCGCACCGTTGGTGTTCTCTCTAGAACTTTCTCATTTTTTTTGCAATACAGTCAGGCTGAGAATGTCCCAAATCTTCAAGTTCTGGTTCTTTTTGCTTTACAATTCCTCCTTCAATTTCTCTCTCTCCTCTCACATTTTACTATAAGCAGCAAGGAGAAACCAGCTGCACCTTCAACACTTTGCTTAGAATTCTCTTCAGCTAAATATCCAATGTCCTCATTCACAAGTTCTACTACCTTCCACAAAATACTGGAATACAATTCAGCCAAGTTCTTTGATGCTTTATAACAAGGATCACGTTTTCTCCGGTTTCCAATGACATGTTCCAGATTTCTATCAGAAACCTGAGCAGAATCACCTTTCACATCCATATTCCTGCCAACGGTCTCTTCAAGGTAATCTAGGCTTTTTTCTAACCCACATCTCAAAATTCTTCCAGCCTCTACCCATTACCCAGTTCCAAAGTCAATTCCACACATTTAGGTTTTTGTTACACAGCCTCCCACTCCTCCCTACCACATTCTGAGTACATGGGTACCTTCTGGGGATATGGGTGGCTTAAACAACAGAAATTTATTTTCTCACAGATCTGGAGACTGAAAGTCCAATACCAAGGTGTTGGCAGGTTTGTTTTCTCCTGAGGCCTCTCTCTTTGGCTCGCAGATGGTGGTCTTCCGTGTCCTCATATAGCATGTCCTCTGAGCACCCACACCCCTGGTATCTCTTTCTTTCTTATAAGGACACCAGTCTTGTTGCATTAGGGCCAACCCTAATCACCTCCTTTTAACTTAATCACCTCTTTAAAGAACTTATCTACAAATATGGTTACATTCTGAGGTACTGGGGGCTGGGAATTCAACATATTAATTTTCGAGGAAAACAGTGTATCCCATAACAGGGTTTATGCCGTATATTTTCAACACAATCGTCTGTTTCATTTCTTCTTTGATTTCTAATATCTACTAAAGGCTTCTTCATATGATGATATAAAATTGTTTTCAGAAACCCAAAGAACCTCAACATATATGCTTATGTTACCCAATTAATTTTGTTCTTTTTCCTTCTCTGTGATAGCTGAGCCTTTTGAGTTTACAAATTTTTACCTCTAAATTAATGCATATTTTATCCTCTCTTTTTATAGTAACCAAAAAAAGTCGCATATTAATTGATTTTTTTAGATTATAACCACACTCCCTTTAACTTTTTATTTTTTGATTAAAAAATCACTTTTACAAAAGACAGGCCTGTTCATTTTCATGTGTGGGCTTGGGCATGTTACTTAATTTTTCTGTACCTCTGTTTTCTACTCTATGAGGTAGAATAAAATTACTGAACTGTTAGAATTGCTGAGAAGACTAAGATACAATGTGTGGATGTATATGCATAGAGTTTGGCTCCTTTCTCACTTTATGCCCCCAAACTATTCTTACTAAACCTGAGAACATGAACAGGGCCTGTTCTCTGATCAAAATCCAGTAGCACAATATCTCTGTTGAGAGCATTGATTAGTGTACCGTATTATAATAGCGATTCCTCATCCATTTGCTGTTTGCAGGGCTGTTTGTTGCTGAAGTAAATGTCCCAGATCTCTATGTAGCTTTATCACATCATATATGTGTTTTTAATTTTTCTTGTATTGCTTCTGCCACATCAGTTTACCGGCTGTCACTTTTTATCAAAATCAATAAAACTTGTTTTAACAGCCTCCCACACTTTAATTTGCTGTTTCCAATAACTTGCAAGCTGGAAAATCAGATGATCAAGCCTACTGGAATTTGGGGAGATGTAAAGGCGTAAGTCCCAACTCTGGACTCAGTGCTATGCTGCATGATTTACCTAATTATATCATTCAATCTTTATAACAACCCAGGGAAGAGGTACGATGATTACTTTCATTTTGTAGATGAGGAAACTGAGACTTCAGGAAGTAATTTGTTCAAGGACAAATATGTAGGAAGGAGTAGAGTCATTACCTGAAATCAGAACTTCCAGGGCCTGACTCAGTACATTTACACCACATACCCTGAAGTGAGATATTCCTGTGATAGATTACTAAGGGTCCAAAACTTGTTGTACCATATTGATTTAATAGTTATGATTCTGTCCCATACTACTTTTCTCAAAGATCATAGGTACATTCATATTTAACTAAACACCATAGCACTTTAGTTCTCTGTCACTTTATATATGATAAAATTTAATCACGAGGTACAATGATGATTACTCCACAAAATCTTATTCAACAACAACAATAATAAAACAGCTGATGTTTATTGAGTGATGACTACATATGTCTCCATCCCATGTTCTTTACATTTACTTTACATGGATTATCACATTCAATCTTCAGAATCACTCTGTGAAGTAAATACTATTATTATACCTATTTTGTAGGTGAAGAAACTGAGGTCATGAGTAATTAAGTTTTTGGCCAACCAGCCAGTAACTAAGGGATCTGGGATTCAAATCCAGGCAACTGAGACCAGTAGAAGAACTGGAAACAGAGATGGTGCCTTTAGCACTCAGCACTGAAAAGACAGAAGAAAGTTCCAAAAGTGTCGCTAAATATTCATTAAAGGTTCAGGTTCATTGAGCAGAAAATATCTTAGCTTGATGGAGTTCAGTCTCAGGAAACCAAGAGTAGGGATATAAAGTTGTGGGTAGAAATAGAGGACTGGAAAATGGAACCTACGCATTCATTTTTAGATTAATATACATATTCTCCCCTGAGACTGCTGAATGGTAAGGTTTCTGAATTTCATTAGTAAGTCACCTAAATGTACAGCTTTCCACTGTTAACCCCAGAATTGTTGGTCAGACCTAAATTTTCCCCCTGTGTTTCCTTAGGGAAGAAGGATTCTGGGGCTTGGTCTGTTTGGTCTGTTTTTTGCACTCTGTGGTTGCTTTCTTCACTGGTTCTACCTTTTGCTTTGGTAGGTGGGCTTTCCTACCATTTCCATAGCTATTCCCTTTCTTCCTTTTTTTCTGCTTTCAAGATCATTACATCTGTGTGACCTGGTTCACAGTCATCTTCTCTTTCCCATTTTCTGCTTAGATCTGTGAAGACTCTAGCTCTCAGTTGAAGTTGAACAACCCACTCCACAAAGTTTGTGGATCTCTTTAATTTTAGCCATCCTTTGCTAACCTAAACTAGGACCTTGTTATGTGGCACTTCCTTAATTCCAAATCTGTGACCATACTTATTATCTTTCTAACGTTATTATTACCCCATCCCCACTCTACTGGCTCATCTACCTCAAAAAACCCAGCCCCTTAATCTTTCCTTTTTTCCCATTTCCAATCCCCAGTCATTCCCTTTAACCTCATACTCCCAATTCATTCCTGCCTCTTTTCCTTCTCCATCCAAACAGACCACATAGTCCAGCTTTTCCATTCTTTAAATAACTCTGTCCCACCATCTTATATTATCTACCTTCTGGTCTTATGACTTTAAACCTGGTTGCTCTACAAAATCCCTACTCTGAATTAACATCAACACCCAACTTCTTCTTTCCTACATCCTGACTGCTAACAGAGAAAAGCTGAGAGTAGCATGACTGAGCACAACTCCTAATTTATCATCTTCATCCTCAGCCTTTGGTAAATAACTTCTCTCGTTCTTCACAGTAGCTATTTTCTGACCTTTATTACTCCCTTCAAACCTCCAGCTCTACCTTTGCCCTATTCAATTTCAGTAGTCACAATGCTTTTTTTCCCAGAAAAAGATAGAAGTTACCAGGTCTGAATAATTCATTCATCTCAATTTCCTTTCCTAAGGTCTCAGAGAAAGAGGTATTCACACTCATAACCAGAGTCAGTTCTTCCATCTAGGTTGGAGACTCACAGCCCATCTCTATAAGAATCTTACTCCATCAGTAATCTAACTTGTCAACTACATCTTCAACCTCTTTGTAGAACTGAAGGCCATGGTCTACACCGCATCTGTGATCTCTCCAAGCATCAAAGTCTCCACCAGCAGTTTCCTCCAGATGAATTCTTATTGCCATTGTTACTGTCCTGAGACAAGTCTTCCAAATTGGCCCAAACCTCATGATGCCAAAACACGTATGAGTGTTTGTGCATGCACCACATGAATTTGAGTGTGTGTATATGAGAGAGAGAGAGAGAGAGAGAGAGAGAGAGAGAGGAGACTGGGCTACATCTAAGTTTTCTGCTTATTCTTTTAAAAGTTAGACTCAAGGCCAATTTTGAACTAATTGCCAAACCCTTGAGTCTAGAGATCTCACTTGCATCAGAAGTATATAAAATAGTAAACTTGCCATCAATATATGAGTCCCAAATGTGTAGACATTAAACAGATAAATTGGCCCAATAATTTTGCCATCAATTATACATGAAAACATTTAATAAATCTTTTTTTTTCTTTTTAATCAGATGCGTATGTTTGATTTATTTATTTATTTTTATTTTTGGCTGTGTTGGGTCCTCGTCTCTGCGTGAGGGCTCTCTCTAGTTGTGGCAAGCGGGGGCCACTCTTCATTGCGATGCGCGGCCCTCTCACCGTCGCGGCCTCTCTTGTTGCGGAGTACAGGCTCCAGGCGCGCAGGCTCAGCAGCTGTGGCTCACGGGCCCAGTTGCTCCGCGGCATGTGGGATCCTCCCGGACCAGGGCTCGAACCCGTGTCCCCTGCATTAGCAGGCAGACTCCCAACCACTGTGCCACCAGGGAAGCCCTTAATAAATCTTTTAAATGAAATGCCTTTCTAAATTAGTCTACAAGTCTTCAGCATATCTTTTCATGTTTTGTTTTTGATCACAAATGTCTCTATAAAGTAGATACACAAAATTATACTATTAGAAATGGTATTATATCAGTTTATTATAAGTTATATAAGTATATTATATAACTGTATTATATCAGTGGGATGAAGGGCTAATGGTAAAAAAAAAAATCTGGTTATATATTACTGTCAATAAGCCCACTCATGAGCACATTATTTTTAATTAAAACTAAATTACTGGGGCTTCCCTGGTGGCGCAGTGGTTGAGAATCTGCCTGCCAATGCAGGCGACACGGGTTCGAGCCCTGGTCTGGGAAGATCCCACATGCCGCGGAGCAACTGGGCCCATGAGCCACAATTACTGAGCCTGCGCGTCTGGAGCCTGTGCTCCGCAACAAGAGAGGCCGCGATAGTGAGAGGCCCGCGCACCGCGATGAAGAGTGGCCCCCGCTTGCCACAACTAGAGAAAGCCCTCGCACAGAAACGAAGACCCAACACAGCCAAAAATAAATAAATAAATAAATTTAAACTGCTCTGCAACATACTAATTAAGTCTGGGACCCAATTCTCAGATTAAAAAAAAATAAAATAAAAACTAAATTACTAATAGCAATAGGGAATATATGTAGTATCATTAGAAATTCCCTGTAAAATATTTAAGAATTTAAGATTTACTGTATTGAACTCACCATAACCTTGTCTACCAGAAAAAGAAGTTGGTGTTTTCTTTCACAGCCATGGGAATGGTGACTCTAGCCAGAAATTTCATAATGGAGAACCTTGAATGATTAATCATTAATAAATCAGGAAGAGCAATTCTTTAGGATGCAAAACATGTGAGAAAAATAAATGTTAGTCTTAGGCAACCCCCAAAACAAAACCAAGAGGAAATTTTCATTTGGCTTCTTTCATGTGAAATCAAGTATAAAATACAATTACTATGGGCATCACCAAAAAAAGGAACAGTTATTAAGTGGTAAAAGTATTCTTATTTTTAGATCAATAAAGCAAGGGAGTTTGGAGTCACAAAATAAGAAAAGTATGTTGGTGTGGGGGGGGATGGTATTGGGGGATGGTGAAAGGGGACAGTGCTTCCTTTGATAAGAATAATCTAGAATCACACAGGAGGCATCTTTCCAGCCTTGAGGTCCCAATAGAGCTACAGCTTGAGAAGCAACAGGCAGGATTGAATATTCCCCTGAATATGCAGTATAAGGAAAACCTGAGTGGTGAGTCAATACAGTCTCTGTCACTTGCCAAACAATCACCCTTATCTATTTGCTTTACACCCCAAATCCCAAATGCATTCTCCATGTCACTAGGAAATCTGAAAATCGCTCCTGTTGAGGAAGGAGTGGGAAAGACAGGAGGAGCTAGCTGTTAGCCTTAGAGAGTGCATAAATCATGCACAGGGCGATCAGCTCATGGAACAGGGAGGGAGGCCCTCTAGAAATTCAGGCCCACTGAGGATCATGCCCCCCAACGCCTCTGCGGAAGTACCCATGGTGCCAGGAAGAAGATAATGGGGCACGCACATTTGGGTCAAGGAGTGGAGGAGGGGCAGAGGGACAATTTACCAGGTGGTAAAGTATGATCCTGGCCATTTCATCAAATGACATTTGCAAACGCTATAACCTCTCTTCTCTTGATTCTGTTCAGAAAGAAACGCTATACCCCCTTCCCACCAAATGAAATTGGGAAAATGCTTGATAATATGCTTTTCATGCTTGCAACTCAATTCCGAGGAAGTTTGCATATAAATAGAATTTACAATTATTAGCAATACAATTCTGGTTGCCCAGGTTTCTCAATAAAGTTCAGAAATTGTGCTAGGAACACTGGGGTAAGGTGGTTGTGAAAAGCATCTGGAACACTTCAGGCCGCCCATGGAGCAGGCTTTGGAAAATATTTTTATTTCCCTTTGTCCTTTATTCATTTTCCTGACACTATAGTGAACTTTGGAAATGACGGCCTCTGTCGTCCATCCATCAAAAGACTGGGCCTCAGACCATCTGTGAGACTTTTTTTGCTAAAGTGAGATTTTGTTTGAAAACTTCGGCTTAAATGCAAAAAAAAAAAAAAAAAAATTCCCTGAAAAGGTTAAAACCATAGCGAGGCACATCTGCTGGCTAAAATTAGGCTTGTTCCTATTAGCAAAGGCCAGAACCCACGATGGGGAAATGTGGAGGCACCTTTGTTGAAAACATCCTAACCTTTTCATCCTGGCTGGATTCTTACGGAACAACAGCCGTAATATGTTCTGCTTTCAGTTATGCTTTCTGATTTTCTGCGTCACCTTCCTTTAATGGATGGAAAGGCCGTTAGAAAAAACTATCTAACTGAGGTTCTCCACTTAAGCATATCCTTTTAATGAGATTTTTAAAACAAAAAACTATTATCCTTGGTAATATTTTATGTCAGTGTTGGTTTTTTTTCCTGTCCTAATTAGAAATAAAAGTGTGGCCACTTCTCTGAGCCATTCCCTCTTGAACAACTGAAAACCTGAGGAAAATAACTTCAGTGCTTTCTCACTTCCCCAAGGTTTAGGAAGCTACAAAATCAGGAAAACTGAGATTTTAGAATTAAACCACTTCTGCATAAGAAAAGGATCACTTTTATTTAGTGAGGGTCTCCAGTCAGGGCTGAAGAAAGGCAGTTTCTGACTTTGCCTCAATTTCTCCGTTTCTTCAAAATAGAGAAATATGACTAAAAGTCACAGAAATAGCATCATATGAAAACAAAGTTGGTAAATTTAGCATAATAGACTTTAATGAAAGTCTTTCCAGCTTTGTCCTTAAAGATATGGTAGTCTTTTTTTGCAACTTTATTGAGGTATGATTGACAAATAAAATTGTATACATTTAAGGTGTACGATGTGATGTTTTGATATATGTATACATTGTGAAATGATTACCAAAACCAAGGTAATTAACCTATCCACCACCTCACACAGTTACACGTGTGTGTCTGCGTGTGTGTGTGTGTGTGTGTGTGTGTGTGGTAAGGACACTTGAGATCTACTGCACATTTCAAGTAACTATAGTTACCATGTGATATGTCAGGCCTCCAGACCTTATTCAACTTAGGTACCTTTTGACCAATACCTCCCCATTTTCCCCAGGTGTGGTAGTGAATGCTGCAAAATAACTTTCATCACAGTACAGTGAGAAGAAGAAAAAATAAACATATCAGTAGCATATCTCTGCAAGCAGAAAATATCTCCAGGGAAGCAATCAATCTGCAGCTTTGATACAGGAGGAAAACCAATGGTATTTATTTCATCAAGGCATCTTTATAAAAATGAAGAACTTCAGTTTGTGAATCTTGGCAGCCTCTCCCAAATAATCAGAATATTCCGTGAGCCTGTGAGTTAACCAGAGAGGGGTTGCTAATCAAACAGCCATTCCAGCTTCAAGTTCTAATTTGGGAATTTTAATAAAGTTCAACCACCTGAAATGCTTTTTTTAAGCAGTGTTCTCTTTTTTTGGAGCCTAAGAATTATGATTGCTACCAGAGTCTCATTAGAGAATTAAAATCAGCCTTGGTTTGTGATTTCCGTGGTAATAATCATTAATTTCAATTTTATTTAAATTATTTCATAGATCATGACATGGAAGCTTTTTAACAAAATAAATTAGGGTGTTTTGTTTTTTTCAAATACTGGATGCATGCCCCTGTCTTCTTCTGCTCTCTAAAATAACAAGGATAACAAGAAACAGAAGTGCGAACTCACACTTCAGTAAAATTGGAGACGCTGGTACCCAGAACTACACTGTATGTAGAAACACTGCCAAATGTAGTGAAGGTCAAATAAAGATGAGGGAAGATGCTGAGAAAGCATGCCTGCAACTAGAATTTCAAGCAATGGGGCAGAACATAGTTCTCCCAAGCAGGTTTTATGAATTTAACCGTGATCAGAGTTAATGTCAACCATAATGGTGAAAGCCAACATCACAGGTCTCTTGAGAAAGGCACAACATCACTCATTCCTGTTCGTACCCCCTAAAAATCATAGCCTAAAATGAATTTTGAGGAAACCATCACACAGTCTAAACTGAGGCTGTTACGGACATCCCACAGCATTGAAATGGACCCTCACCCAAAATTTGGATCCAGCATTGAGACTGATGATCACACACACACACATATGCACACAGGATGAAAGGGAAAGGTTTATTACTCACTTAATGAAGCTTTCTGGGTTCAGTGGAGTGGATCCTAAGAACATCCAAAAACAGTTTAAAAGAGAACAGGAGACTGGCTTGGGGATTTTACTGTGATTAGGAGGTGGGGACAGGGCAGGTGGTTCCTCCCAGCATAGGTAGGAACTTGCACGGTTTGAACCTCCAAATGCACCCAAAAGGAAGAATCTGGGTTTTCCTACCAGCTTGTCCAGATGTGAAGCAGAAAGGGAAGACGTAGAGAGGACTGAACAGTTGTCAGCAAACACCAAAAAACAGAGTACAAAGGAGCATATTGAAAAAGAATTGGCCCAAGCTCTTCTAAAATGTCAATATAAAGAGGTGAAAGCACACAGAACTGTCCCATATTAAAGAATAATCTTTTTTAGAGACATGAAAACTATATTCAATGTGTGATCTTGGATCAGAAAAAATGCTCTAAAATACATTATTGGGACGACTGGTAAATTATGAATATGAATGATATAGTTATTTTGTATCACAGTTAATTTCATGAGTTTAATAATTATATGTGATTTTCTAATATAATTTTATGTTCTTAGGATATACATAAAGTATTTATGGGTGAAGAATCTTGAAGTCTGCAACTGGTTCAGTAAATAATATTTATATAGGCATACTGTCAGTGTGTGTGTACTTATAATGTACAGAGAGAGAGAAAGAGAGCAAATGGTGAAGAGCGCATACAAGTGAACTTTTGTAAATTTTTATAGCTTCAAATTTTTTCCAAAATAAAAAGATGAAGTGAAGGAGGTAGCATGAAATCTCTTTACTGGAAATAAAGGAACAGGATTCATGGACCAGCAGATGGAAATTCGTTGGGCCCTTCGTGCCAGTAATGAGAAGGAAGAACCAGGTGAATAAAGATCCACACAGGAGACCACCTTTACAGGGTGGAGGAGAGTAAGTTCAGAGCTACGAATTTTTGTGGACTGTGGAGAAAACAAAAAACAACTCACACTCTCACTCTGGGTTATACCAAAGAACTTTCTCCATACCAGGAAGAAAATCTACTAACCCAGAATTCACTTCATGCAGTCAACACAAAGAAACCGGCACATTACCCATACAAAGACCCAATAACCAGTCTCAATACTGTGGAGTGCAAGTCTGAGCCGTTTTTACTTTTTCTTCAATCACTGCCTTCAGCCAGACCATGTCAAATTCCCTTTCTAGTTCCTTAAGTATACCTTGGGGAGATTTCATAAATTCTCTTTTACAGTTAGTCATTAACTCTTTAGTCTAATATTAATATTTCAGGCAGACAGTCACCTTAAAGGTCTCCTTCCCTCGCATTCAAAGTAGACCAGATGTGAACTGGAAAGACCTGAAATGAGAAGGATAGGAACAAAGGACATGGCACTCCTCTCCCTCTCTCTTCTGGATCCAACTATTCTAGCAGTGGGAGTAGACAGAAGGGAAGAGGGGAAAGGCACTTATCCTTTATTTATTGGAACACAGAAGTAATCCTCATTTCTTTGTTGTGAGTGTTTTCTGGCTCATACTGAGTTGCTATAGATATCTCTTGTGCCTCTGGAGTCTAAGTGCTAGCTCACCCATAATAAGTTATACATTAGACTCACATGTGACTTTGGCTCAACTTCTGCTACCTGCTCTTCATAACATGGTATATTTAGCAGCATCTTGCTGGCTGGGGCCCTCCTCAACCAGAAAACAACTGTCTCAGAGGGATGATCCTAGCCACACAGCTCAAACTCAGCTACCTCCCAGAGTGCCCTGGATATGTTGTATATTTTGCCTCCTTGCCACTTCTAGCAGAGATTGGGAGAGAACAGGTGGCTCTTCCAACTAATCCCTCCTTCTACTCCACCACCTTCTTCTGCTGCCTAAGCCAAGGGCCAACCAGGAAAAGGAAGGTCAGGCTTTCCTATCATGTCCTCTTTTAGAGTTTCCCTAAAACTTGGCTTTGAGTTGGGTTAAGAAATAGCTTTCTACAGCCAATAGAAGCTGGACACCCTCTAGGGTGCTTTTTCTTTTCAATTCTATCTACTCCTCCTCCCTCTGGTCACAGAGAAAAGACACATAAACTATGTATAACTGAAACTGAGAAAGAAAGAAAGAGGAAAAGAATGTGGAAGGTGGTGTAAGTATTGTGTCTTCTTCATTGTGAAGAACCAGGGGGTACAAGAATTTCCAGTTGTTAATCAAGAATGAAGATATGGGGAAAAAATTATAGAGATGTGAGTATATGTAAAGGTAAAAATGATAAATACCAAGAAAATGGCAAAAAATGTAATACAAAAATAATATTAAATAGTGGAAGGAGAGAGAAGAGAAAAAAGCAATGAAAATGTACTTATTTATCATGCTGATGCTGGCTACAGAAATAGAAGTTTAAATACATGAAGTTATGAAGTTGTATCTAAAATATAAAAAATACACGTTCTAAATTATAAGCATGAACATAATAAGTAAAGGAAACCACACCATGTAATTAAACAAGAAAAACAAAAGCATTAAAAACAAACAATTTAGCATAATGTAAAAAGACATAACAAGTACATCATATCAATTAATGCAAATGGGTTAAAACTTTCCCTTTTGAACACTAAAGCCCAAATGTTTTCTGTTTACAGCAGATCTCCAGCCTCTAAACCAAAAGGAATTCACAAAATTTGGAAATAAGAGGATGAGCAAAAAAAGCAAACCAAAACAAACAAAACAGACAAATATAAGCACAAATAAAACAAAAATTAAGATCTTAATGTCAGACAAAATTGACAAAGTCATTTTATAATGATAAAATATACAGCCTATAATAAAAATCAAATAATTATAAAACTTTTCCCCAAATAAATTAACATAAAAACTGACTCAGCCATAATTATGAGTACAATATAAAATATTAGTGATAGTAAAATCTATACCTCTCTGGATCCATAAAAATTCAAGTGAATGAAAGTAACTAAAGGCTGAGAGACCTAAATATATTCCCAAATATATTCCCAAATATATTTCCCAAACTTGCCAATAACGATATAGAAAATCTAAAATAGCAATACTATATGAGAATTTAGAAGACTTCCAGAGTTTCCTTCTCAAAATGATGGGCAGACTATTTAAACTCTTCTGTTTTAATGCTATTTAATCCCTTCTAATAAGAAGAAAACCTTTCTAATTATTATTTCATGACATGAGCACGAAAGTGATATTAAAACCTGAGATAGTCCTCAGAATAAAATTATAAACACATCTCAGTTATAAACAGAATTTAGCAACAAATATCAGCTAATTGAAAGACATCAATTAATTGAAAGAAGTTACACCATGACCAGATGTGGTTTATGAAATAAATGCAAGGTTATTTTAATACTGGAAAATTTATTGATATAATTCACTATGTTTATAATATAAAGGAGAAAATAATTTCTATGTTGCTAGAACATTAAGGAAAATTCACCATTGAATATTAAAAACAAACTAATAATAAAAAAGCTCTATAAAGTAAGACTGACTTGGTACATCTGAGACACATGGTTTGGTCTCTTTGATTCCCTCTCCCTCTCCCTCTCTCACTCCTCCCATAGAAAGACACTAGAAGCCTCTACAGGGGCTTCGATATATGCCCCAAGAAGGGGATGTAAAGGCAGAAAGAAATGATGAATGGTGAAAAAGGATTTGTGTGTATATATAACTTCAACGCAAATAACACAAGATAAATAGGGTTGATCATGTCATATCCATAGTTGCCTATGAATTCCATTATGGAAAATAAGTTACAATCTATCCACACATTAGTATTGAACTAGTAGGGTCTGAGTAAAGGAACACTTAATTAGATGACGTGCTTGATGAAAACACGTACATCATTTGGATGAAAACTGTGAGATAAATACAAAAGGTTATTAATTACTGGCAGAGTTCACTTTCTTATAGTGCAGAGGGAAGGAAATGATATAGCATGAAATTGCTTAACATATCTGTCAAAAGCAAACTAAAATGATTATATTGTATTTCATGCTGTTTTGAACACTGAGGTTATTTTTTTAAAAATTCCAGAGTCATGAATAATCTTATTGCTGTGACAGCATGATACCAAGTGCCACTTTAATGTAATGAAACAAATAAAGAATAATTTAAATGATTTATCAAAAAAAAGTTGTTCAAGTAATAAAATGAGTTGGACAAAGATGAAAAGAATAAGACACTAAATAGTAAAAATATTATGGACAACTCCCCCGTATTGGTATCATATAGACACACACTGTCAGTATGTGAAAGTTCTCAGCATCATATAGTCCATTAGAAAGATGTCTTCTCTAAGTAGTAAATAAAGCAGGTTACCACCATGGTCACAGCTTAATGGTTTAATAGAACTAAATACACTGTGAGAAATAGTTTTATATAACTGTACAGTTCACACTTGAACAACATGGGTTTGAACTCCGAAGATCTACTTATACATAGATTTGTTTTTCAGTAAATACATACAGTACTACATGATTTGTGGTTGGTTATATCCAAGAATGTGTAACTTCAGATACAGAGGGCTGACTATGGGACTAGGGCATCCTTGGATTTTGGTATATTCAATACTTGGGGGCTCCGGGAACCAATTCCCTGTGGATACCAATGGAGGACTGTACATACTGTTAGAAATATTAAATATAAAATACCGTTCCTCTTTTAAAATTTCTGTAGAACCAGCTAATCTTCTCCTAGTAAAGCTCTGTTCCCAACTTATTTCATCTAGAATTAGAGACCATAAAACTCTGGGGAATTACTGTGGAATGGAGATAAACTGCGCAGGGTAGAATGCAGAGTTGAAAGGGATGAAAAGTGATTCCGAAGTGGTAAACAACAATATCAGCATACCAGTGAGCCATGCAATCCTTCCAGAATTTACACACACACACACACACACACTATCCCTTTCACTAAATCATTACTCATTCATAACAATACTGTTCTGAATTCTCAATGAAGCACTCAAGAGCACTTGGATTAAAACGGGCCATAGTTTTTGGCAAGAAAGACCATGAAGTAGAGTTTTAAAGGTTAGAAAATAAACCATTCGCAATTTCGGCTTTGTCACCTTGTTTAGAGAGAATTACCTGCTACACAGACTATATGGATTTGCTTCCCCAAATCACGCATGTTTTCATTCTCTCTTTCCTTTCTCTATTACAAAGTCTGGAAACCCCAAGTGCTTGCTTATCCAGCCTCCCTTCCAGCCAGCCATGGCCATGGGATGCCATTCTAGTCGGTGAGAGTGAAGCAGCAATCACTGCATAAGCACTTCGGGAAATGTTTAAATGGAGCAGACAACTCTAGTAACATATTCTTTGACTTTTTCCTTTCGCCCTTCTTCTTGCTCGCAGGCAGACACAACGCCTGGAGCGACAGCAGACATACTGCAACCATTAGGTTGAACACCACCCACTGAGGCTAGTGGAGCGGGAAGAACAGAGGAACCCGTGTTCTGAATGACATCCTTGAGCAGCTTCACTACACCTAGGCCGCCACATCTAATTCGGAAGGAATAAAAACCCTTATCTATTTAAGCTGGTGGTAGATCTACCTTCTGTCACTTTAAGTAAAAATCCTTCCTGGTTGATACGCTTGCGAATTTTCTTACTTTTAACGAGAACTGTCCATCAGAGAGTTAGGCTGTTGGCAGGTGGCCAGGGGACACTGGGGTCCCTCCTAGATTGTTTTTATCCCTCTGATATTCGGTCGGTTCATCATTCTAGGCACCCATACTTTAATACTGTAGGCAGTATAAGGGGATATGGTTTATTTACTCCGGATTCATTCACTGAAATAAAGTTTGGGCTTGGAACCCGATGCCTCTGCCTCTTACTACGGTGCCTCTGCCACTTTCACTACCGTGACAACGATTAAAATAGGTATCTGAGTTTTCTCCCAAAAGCTAGAGAGCTAGTCCTTCAAAGAGAATGCATCGGTACAATTCTGTATCACTTAGGGAAATATATGAAAGCAAAAAAAAAAATCACCTTTTAAGATGAGTTCTCGTATGTCTTTTTTGCCATCCCCTTTGTGCCCTCATGAATTCTAAAGGTGCTCAGTAATTCTAAAGATGCACTTCAGTAATCTAAGACACCCCATGGGCCCAACGGATAGCAATTCTAGATCTTTCTAATTTAGTGCTTCATGCCAAGAGTCAGCTGCCATCTGATGAAGATGGTCTTAAAGAAGTGGGATGCATTTTATGCTTCGTGTATTTAAAAAAAAAAATTAGAAGTATGTTTTAGAGTTGCTCAGCCCTCAAGTCGGAACATTTTGTATCATTTTCTCACTTTTAGTTGCATTATTGTTTTCATCGAATTTCACATGTCTATAACTCCTTTTTATCTACTACTGTTTTCTTAAGAACAAAACGGCATAGAGGAAAATCAGTAAATACTGAGTCAAACACTTGACTTCTAGACCCAGCTCTTCAGTGATCTCCTTAACAGGGGATCTCTAGGGATGCTACTTAGGAGAGTCATAGGAACAGCAGCCTGGTTGGCAAGGGCATGGGAGGTGGAGATTTATTGGCACAATACCCAGTGGTATACATAACTTAGAGATTAGAGGGAAAGCTAAAGCCTACTGCTGACGCTCTGCATCTGCATTTCCTCATCTCTAAGG
This sequence comes from Eschrichtius robustus, assembly GCF_028021215.1. NCBI lineage: Eukaryota > Metazoa > Chordata > Mammalia > Artiodactyla > Eschrichtiidae > Eschrichtius > Eschrichtius robustus. The sequence goes on from NC_090841.1 coordinate 51,608,867, forward strand.
CTGATTTAAATATAAGCATTTTAAAATTCTATCTTGAGCCTTCAATTACTTTATTTCCTAACTTTCATCACGTTCCCACCACTTACATACCTGTAATTCCAACTGTTACTTTCCTCTAGCAAAGCCAGTATCCAGCTTTCCCTCACACACCTAATCTGTACCATATCATTGCTACGCCAAAGTCATCAGTTCCTCCAAGCTTTCCTTATCTCATGAGATTACTCTAGGCCTATTATACATATTTTATTTTTCATAATGTTTGATGAGTCCCAGAGAAGTTTGTCACATAAATATGTTGTGCAATGGCTCTGGCCTAAGAAGATTAGCTGAGTTTCAAGAATAAAAATCATGTTAAAACTTGTACATCACTAAGTAACAAAAATGACCATTTCTTTGGCTTTTGTATGTGCCAGGAACTGTTCCCAGCTGGTTTTATTCATTGTATCTAATTTAATGTTTCCATTACAAGTATTTCTAGTTGGTGGATATGATTCCCTTTTTTTTTTTTTTTTTTTTTTTAGAAGGAAAGGGGCCTGCCCTGAGACAAAGGGCAGGGTTGTTTTTTTTTTTTTTAAGTATTTGCTTATTTATTTATTTATGGCTGTGTTGGGTCTTCGTTTCTGTGCGAGGGCTTTCTCTAGTTGCGGCAAGCGGGGGCCACTCTTCATCGCGGTGCACGGGCCTCTCACTATCGCGGCCTCTCTTGTTGCGGAGCACGGGCTCCAGACGCACAGGCTCAGTAATTGTGGCTCACGGGCCCAGCTGCTCCGCGGCATGTGGGATCTTCCCAGACCAGGGCTCGAACCCGTGTCCCCTGCGTTGGCAGGCAGATTCTCAACCACTGCGCCACCAGGGAAGCCCATGATGCCCTTTTTTAACAGGTGAGAAATCTGAGGCTTGGATGGGTCGACTATCTCACCTGCTGTCATATGCATAGTGAGTGGATCATTCTGATTCAAGCCCGGATCTCTTCAATTCCAGCACTACTCTCTTCCAGCCACAGGATTCTGCTGCCCAGTAGGTTATAGCACATTTTTCATGAATGCAACCATCTCTGCTTGCTTTTCTCCTTGCTGGATCAGACTCCAAACAGATATAGCTTTAACCATCTGTTCACATACTTTATTACCAAACCACCAGACAGTATATCATTTTCAAGACCAATTCTTCACTCCACAGTCAAATAAAATGTTTCAAAAAACCAAGGAGACGATGTCCATCCAGATTCCCACCCCGACTTCGTGCTGTGGCGTGGAGTTCAGGGCCAGGAGCCGTGCTGATTTTAGCAGTGGTCACAGAGGCCTTGAAAGGGAGGGCAATTTTTTTTATTAGATAGCTGGTATGGAAAGATAGACTTTAACCTGCATACTTCCTAAAAGTGACTTAAGGTGATTTCAAATAAAAAAGAGCAGATATAATAAATCTCAAAAGAGATGTGATAAAACACAAAGCTAATTGTTAAAGTACAAAATAGGGCTTCCCTGGTGGCACAGTGGTTAAGAATCCACCTGCCAATGCAGGGGACATGGGTTCGAGCCCTGGTCTGGGAAGATCCCACATGCTGCAGAGCAACTAAGCCCGTGCACCACAACTACTGAGCTTGCGTGCCACAACTACTGAAACGCGCGCACCTAGAGCCCACGCTCCGCGGCAAGAGAAGGCACTGCAATGAGAAGCCCGCGCACCACAACAAAGAGTAGCCCTGGTTCGCTGCAACTGGAGAAAGTCCGCACACAGCAATGAAGACCCAATGCGGCCATAAATAAATAAATAAATGTATAAATAATAATAATAACATAGGTGTCACATACCAGAAGGGAAATAGGAATGAGAAGAGAAAAATTGTGAGAGAGAAGGTTTAGCAAGAGAAATTGCTGCAAGTGAGAGTAAAGCTTAGTTCAGACATATCTGCAAGCCCAGCTGGAGAGCGAAACACAATGAAGCTACAGCAGCACTTCTTAAACTTGAATGTGCAGGTGAATAGGCTGGAAATCTGGTTCAAATACAGATCCTGATTTAGTAGGACTAAGGTGGGGCTAGAAACTCGGCACGTTTAACAAGTTCCTGGATGATGCAGACTACACTTTAAGTGGAAAAGAACTACATTCATAGTCGCAGACTACACTTTAAGTGGAAAAGAATTACATTCATAGTCCAATAACTGAAAATTTACCATGACCCAAAAAAAGGCTTTATTGCTTTATGTTTTTTATCTCTGAGTGTTATAAGTTGAATTGTACCCCCATCCCAAATTCATATGTTAAAGCCCTAACCCCAAGTACCTCAGAATGTGACCTTCTTTCAAAATAAGGTCATTGCAGATGTAATTAGTTAAGATTTGGTTATTTGGGTGGGCCCTAATCCAATATGACTGGTGCCCTTCTAAAAAGGGGAAATTTGGGTACAGAGGTACACACACATGACAAACACCATAAAGATGAAGGCAAAGATAGAAATGATGCTTCTACGAGGCAAGGAATACCAAAGATTGCCAGAGAACACGTAAGGTAGGGGAAAGCATGGAGCAGATTTTTTCCTACAGCCCTCAGAAGGAACCAACCCAGCCCACATCTTGATCTTGTACTCCTAGCATCCAGAGCTGTGTGACAATAAATTTCTGTTCTTTAAGCCACCCAGTTTGTGGTCTTTGTTGCAGCAGCCCTAGCAAACTGATATGGAAAGAAAATATGTCTCTATAGAAGGAATATTGCACCACATGTCACCCTTGACTGTGATTTAATGAGAGGTTCCTAAAGTGTCTCTTAGGTCTGAATGTTTGTTTCCCAGACTCTATCCCTGGATATTTTGATTTCATAAGCTTGAGGTGGTCCAAAGAACTCGAGTTCCTATAAAACATCCCAAGTTACAAATAATCAGGTATGTTTGGGAACTAGTGGTTGAAATTAACATTATGGGGGCAATATGTCTCATGAGATAATTGTCAGATATGATATAGAATTTGTTCCCTTCCATACATTGCAGTTTCTACAGTGATTTTTTTAATCTTTAATGGAATTAATTGATTGAACTATTGGTACACTGGATGAAAGCAAAAACACTTTAGGACAAATTTCTTGTCCACCGTCTATAATCACTCTAAATGGCTTTTGATTTTACCACCTAATATTCCCAAAATAGAATTTATCAAATAAACAAGAAAATTCATCTACTGACTTTGTTATAAATTTACTAATATGTTTTTAAGCAGGAAGAATGAATGACTTTGACCTGTGTTTCCAAGCCACCCAGCCTGGGCCCTTTAGTTTGCTGAACAAACCAAAGAGTGGTAGCTTTAGAGAAGGGCAAGATTTCCAGTTCTTCCCCACAGCCTCAATTCCATTAGCATGAGACCTTGAAACCACGTCTGTTTTTAGTTATGAAATTCAAACAATTGCCTAACCTCTTGGCTCTTAAGTAAAATGTTCAAGGGCTCACATGACAACACTTTGTTGTATATATGAATCTGTTGTATATTATGAATCTGTTGTAATTATATAATCTGTTGTGTATGATGAAACTGTTTTTGCAAAAAGAGGAAAAAGAGGGAACAAATAAATGCCTGTAAAACATCTGGTTAGGATCTGCAAAAGGTTACACTTTTTCTGTGTCTCCAAAGGCTTGTTCTATCTGTCACCCACTGCTTTGTTTGAGTTTCTGCAGGTAACAAAATTACGGAGAAGTCCTGTGGATAAAAACACAGTGTCTGGAGCCTACTATGCCTTCCTGTTTGGCCAGAACTGAGCTAGTCCATGGACAGGCAGAAAGCGGCTGTGAAAGAAAGTGTTTAGAATAGCGTCTCTTGATAGACACAAAGGAAACTCACAGCACCCTGCAACACATCTCTATTGAAACACTGCACAATGTGCAAGTTCGTTTGTCCAAGATTCAATTGCAGAAGTTTAGTAGGTTGTATAAACAACAGAGAGAGGGGAAAGATAAGGTGAAAAGATTCATCAAAAAAAAAAATCAATGCTTTATGGTTTGCTCAGATGTAACTAACTATGTGCCAGAAGGACTTACCTTGTTTTGATTTGGGGTGTGTGTGTGTGTGTGTGTGTGTGTGTGTGTGTGTGTGTGTGTGTGTGTGTGTGTGTAGACACAGTGTAGGTCTTTGCAACCAAGGTGAAGGGGACACTAAGAATCTAAAGGATGAAAAAAACTTCACTTAAAACTGAGAAACTTATGTATATGAAGCATGATACTTTTAAAATTAATTACATGAAAATAAATATTGATTAGTTTCATCCTGTAGATAAATCTTTTACATTTGTCAGCACATGAAAGTGAACACTAACATACAGGGGGAAATGTATAGTTAAGGTAATTTAAAATAGTTAGTATTAAGCAGGACCTCAGAGAACACCCTTGAAGGATAATAATAGTAATGGTTTCATTTCAAAGTCATAAAACTTTAGAAATTTAAGTTTTATAAGCCTATGTGTTCTTACCTAATGTATATTGAATATTTACTATGTCATGGAATACTCTGTTTTATGTACGTTAATTTAACTCACATTGCATTGTATTAAAATGGGATTATTGTACCCATTTTACAGGTGAGGAAATCAAGGCTCAGAGTGATTAACACCTTGAACAAAATCAAAAGCTTGTAAGTGACAGAGCTGGATTCACTCTCCAGGCTCCTCACCCCTCTCTGTCTATAACCTGATTTCAGTGCCTGAATTATGTAAATTCATCCCTTCATTTTAAGTGTTTAAACCCAACCAGGCCTCCCTAAAGGCAAAATATGCTTGTTGTACTTCATGCTTATAGCAAACCAATACTGCTTTGACTTGTGTTCTGTCCACCTTGTGTCTATTAATATTGTTGGAAAATGGATGACAAAAAACTCACATATTTTTGTATGACAAAAGTTTTCTATGAAAATCTGTCAGAGAACGGATTTAATTATTTAGTGAGTGATAATTCATATGGGGGGGTGTCTAAATTATTGCATTCTAGATTAAATGAGAAGTGACATTGATGCTTAGCATATCTAAAATTCAAAATGAGAAAGGGAAAAATTTTAGTAGGTAGACATTTCAGTAAGTTATTTGAGTTGCCTGGCTTTTTACATGGAGTTGCCGTGTTGATTTATTGTTTGTGCTGGTGTGATATAAACAGGCTGAGTGTTAGTATACAATAATAGCTAAAATTTAATATAGTTTTACATGTGTCAAACCACAGCAATATAAAGATGGAAGGGTCCTTACCAATCAATGAACCCCACTCAACACAGGAACCCCTCTACAATGATTTATGGTCTAATCATTCCATTAAACACGAGGAAGCTGAGGGTAAGCTCAGTTAAGTGATTTAAGTTTAGAAAGGGGTTAGGCCTCAGACTTCCCAATTCTCAGCGCACTGTTCTTATTTTAATTGTATTCCTTCACAGTGGCCTCTGCTTTACCGAATTAGTGCCTTATACAATCAGCTGCAAAATGGTATCAAAATATGAAAGGCAAAATTATCTCTGTATCGAGCGAGATAGCAAGGTGGATTCCAAGGGACATCTCATGTGATGTTAGAGAGTACTTAGTTTGAATTTTGGGTTCTCTGTGATTTTACAACAGTATCCTCCTGCCGAGCAGCATGACACCCCCCATGCATGCTCACAACACACAAATCATAAAACTAATCTCCCATCCTGTATTCAACCTGCTTTTGGCTCCCAATCCCTTTATGTAATCCCCATTGCTTCATCCTTAGGCACAGTGGTACTTTTCTAAGATCTTTGAATCCATATTTTCTTCCTGGTCATAAGGAATAGGTGCTAGCCAAGTAAGGACAGTAAGCAGACCATCCTACAAGACCCATGATAGGAAACATTGGGGTTGACCAGATACACAGTCAACATGAGTCATGCCTCTCAAACTGTGCAAATAGTGAGGACGGGCTCCAGCACATAAAAGCTCAAAGCCTCTCAAAAATTCTGACGCCCTCATTCTTTCCCTCCAAATTCCATCCTGCTGAGGCTGTTACAATTTGCTAAAACTTAATTTTATTCAAGACTTAAGTAATAAAATGAGTTAATAAAAAAAATAATAAACCCTTACACTCAAGTCCCTATCATTGCTACACTCTCCTTCAAGTTGATGGCTTTGCTTTGGTCATTTATGATGCAGAACTACTCTTGTGGGAGGGAAAGCTTAAACTGAGCTTGGTGTCATGTAGTTTTTCTTTGTAGTCAAAGATGCTATTGATGCTGGCATTGTTTCCTGCACGTTGCTTCTTACCATTAGTTGTATTTACACATGACCTGTTTTTTAACAGAACTTGGATGTAATTTCCAGCACAGTTTGCATTAACTTGTTACACTGGGAATTAATGACAACTTGAGTAAATGTTAGTCTCTAGAGAAAGGCATTTTAAGGCAATCATAGCTTCTAAAGCTACATTTTTCCTAAGGTCTGTGTCACAGTGCGGGTGTCACTAAGGGCATCATTTATACTCACAGGAAGGCTCATTAGCAGTGTTAGGACTTCAAGATAATATTGGATGTCTTTCCGTTCCCTGAGTATTCAGCCTCTTCTTTGGGAACCAAGTCCGCCATAAAGCCGATGAGGTTATTGATTTCATTCTGTCCTCAGCTACTGTGGCAGCAAGGTGCTATCTGTTCCAAGGTATTATTTCTCTCCTACTTGTATTCACTTTCTCTCCAGTGGTCCTTTAGATATCAGTATTTTTTGAAGTATTTTTACATAGGATACTACAGACAGTTTAGTGGTTTTACTACTGACAATTTCTGAAGGTCTGTGGTTGTAAATTATTCATCAAGGGGCTCACTCAGAATACCTGAGAAGGATGTCCATGCTTTCCTGCTCATCCTAAAACTGACATAACTGGGAAGTGTGCTGGAGTAGATGAAGGAGGTCTGGGGTGGAAGCCAGCCAGGATTGCCCAGTCTCTGCAATGCTGCTCACTAGACCTGTGGCCCTGAGAATCCTACTGTATCCATCTGAGCTTTAGTTCCCCCACTTACTAAACCCGTCTATCAAACACCAACTTCACGGGAGATATGGGAGGATAAAATTGAACAACATATGTGAAAGTACCTTGCACAAAGAAAACAATTAATAATTGATGCTAAATAAGTAATGACAGATAATATTTAATAATACTTTCTTAGTTTACAGCCCACATTTGCATACATTATATTGGTCCTCTATACAGTTTGAGGCAAGTAGCTGTCATTATGATTTCAACTTTATGGTGAGGAAATTGAGTCTAAAAGGAGTTAAAGGACTTGCTTAAATTCATAAACACCCAAAACTAAAACTTCTGACTTTCATTTCCATGCTCTCCTGAGGTCTGGCTCAAGTAAGCAGCTAATAAGTGTTTATTGAATAGCCACATCTTTTCTTTCTTTTAAAAAAAAAATCTTATCATGGAAAATTTCAAACAAACACAAAAGTAGATAGAAAAACACCATATGATCTAGCGATCCCACTCTGAGGCATATATCTGGAGAAAATTATAATTCAAAAAGATACATGCACCACAATGTTCATAGCAGCACTATTTACAATAGCCAAGACATGGAAGCAACCAAAGTGTCCACCAATACATGAATGGATAAAGAAGATATGGTATATATACACAATGGAATATTACTCAGCCATAAAAAAGAATGAAATAATGCCATATGCAGCAATATGGATGGACCTAGAGATTATCATACTAAGTGAAATAAGTCAAACAAAGACAAACATCGCATGATATCACTTACTTGTGGAATCTAAAAAAATGATACAAATGAATTTATTTACACAACATAAATAGACTCACAGACGTAGAAAAGAAACTTATGGTTGCCAAAGGGGAAAGGGGGAGGGATAAATTAGGAGTTTGGGATTAAAATATGCACACTACTATATATATATATATATAAAATACATAACCAGGGACTTCCCTGGTGTTCCAGTGGTAAAGAATCCGCCTGCCAATGCAGGGGACGTGGGTTCGATCCCTGGTCGGGGAACTAAGATCCCACATGCCGCAGAGCAACTAAGCCCATGCCTTACAACTACTGAGCTCTCGCGCCTTAATGAGAAAGCCTGCGTGCCGCAAACTACAGAGCCCACCCATGTGCCCTGGAGCCCACGCGTCACAACTAGAGAGAAGCCCGAGCACTGCAATGAAGAGCCCGCGCGCCCGCAACAACAACAAAAAAGATCCCACATGCCTCAATAAAGATCGCGCGCACTGCAACTAAGACCCGACGTAGCCAAAAATAAAATAAATAAGTAGATAAATAAATAAATAAAAAAGAAAAAAAAGATAACCAACAAGGACCTACTGTATAGCACAGGGAACTATATAGTCAGTATCTTGTAATAACCTATAATGGAAAAGAATCTAAAAGAGAAGTTACATAGATGTATAACTGAATCACTTTGCTGTACACCTGGAACTAGCACAGCATTGTAAACCAACTATATTTATAAAATTGTAAACCAATTTATATTTATAAAATTTTTTTTAAAAAAAGAAAAATAGGAGTCCCCACATACCTATCACCCAACTTCAACAATTTTTAATATTTTTCCAACCATTTCTGTGTATTGCCCCAGCTCTTTTCATTTTGGCTGTTTTAAAGAGATTCTCAGGCATAATTTCATTCTGCTTATAAATACTTCAGTATGCACAATAATTTTAAAGGAAATTTTTACTATAGCCACCATTCCTTGATCTTTACAAACAAAAAATTTTTAGATTCCTTACTGTTATTCAAATTTTCCTGAGTTATCTCAATACTATCTTTTTTCAGTTGATTAGTTTGAGATGAAATTCAAACAAGGTCTGCACACTGCACTTATTTTTTATATCGCTTACATATATTTCATTCTCTAACCTCCTTCCTTTTGATTTCATGTCATTGGTTTATTAAAGGTATATTATTTTTATTTTTACATCATAGAGAATGGTTCATATTCTGAATTTAGCTGTTTGCTTCTTCATGGTTCCATTTAACCTGTTCTTCTATGGACCCAAATTTCCCATTAACCAGAGTTTAGATGTAGATTCCCGATTAGATTCTGATTCAGATTTTTAGGCAAAAATATGTCATAGGTTATTAACACTCTCTTATTCTTAAGCTTGGCTTCTATCCCGCCCCCCTCCCTATACACCTTTTTTCTTGATTTCCATTTTTCATCCCTTATTCTATCCTGACTTTATCTGGTGATGGCTTTACTCGTTGTTAGAATATCCTTTCTTCTTCACTTCTCCAGTACTAACCCTAATAGTGCCAGTACCCGCTGCAGTTTTGGCTTTCCTTGGCTCTGTGTTTTGCAGCATGTGTCACCCCTTTTGCTCCATGAAGCATCTTGGAGGATCTTCCTAAGGTTTTCACCTAGGGCCTCAATTATAATGGAATGTACACTGACGCCTGAATGTTCAGACTATATATTTAGAATCTGTTCCTCAGGGAGATATCAATTTGTGTTTTATTCTGTATTTGTCTCTCACATCTTGCCCTCTGCGGGACTCCAAAAATTTCTGTGTGTTGCCCTCTCCTGTGCAGTGCTCTGCCCTGACAACTCTATCTGCCTTAGTCTCCTTGGACTCCCAGCTCCATCTTTTCAGTTCAGGGTGTCCACTGGACTTTGTCCGAATTTCCCCTCCTTGCATCACGGCCTGAAAACTCTTTCCAGGCAGTAAACTGGATGCAATTGTACGTACGGCTCATCAAATTTGTTTCCCATATTTAAGGAATTCTTAACCTTCCCTGGCAGTGATATTCAGTGTCTTGAAGACCAACGCGTTATTTGTTTTGTTTGTATTTTCGCTATTTCAGGTGCATGGGTAAATCTGGTCCCTGTTAAACCAGATTTAAAGCGAAAGTCTATAGTCTATTATTTGAAGTCTTTTGAATCAAACTTTGGGATAGTAAGGGGATATTTCACTGGGGATCTAAATCAATAAAGAAAATGTTATTTTGTTGTATTTTAAACCACGGGAACGAGACATAACAATAGCAAGGATAAGATTGTAAAGCTGGGTAGAGCACTAGAATTTTCCTTTCCTATTTTGATAAGGTTGTGGTGGTTATCCTTGGGTGTTGCCTGTTTCAGATTAATGGTGGAATTTAAGCCCAGTGTGAAGGGCTTGGCAGATAATAAAACTGAATGTAGCAACTGACTATTTGGAAACAGACAATACCAGTGAGGATCTGGGAGATACTGAAGACTTAGAAAGGCAGCTAACCTCAAGCCACATCACAGAAGTCCTGGGGGCTCTAGTACATGGCTGCATGCCTCATCACCAAAGGAATGATGAAATGACATTCAAAATCATAACTGTGTTCTTCTCCATAGCCCCAACATTTGCTTCTGTTTTTTTCTACACAGGGAAAAATATATACATGTCACAAATTAATAGTTACATAAATTGTGAAACATAGCAATGATTTTATTTGTTCTGTGGCAGCACAAAATAGACGAATTTTTCTGCATCAAAATAGAAAATGAGATCACAACAAACAAAACTAATGAACAATAACACAATTAGCAATGATATTTTAATTGCACCATCCCATCCACGTAAACCTGTTTATTCATTTCAACATTATATGTCTCAGAAACACTTTGTTTGCTTTCCTCTGTCCCTTAATATTTAGACTTTTTGTCTAGCTTATTTATAACTGCGATGTATTTTCTAGGCAGCTATAATTATTTGGAAACAAAATTAGAAGCTTCTAATAAAAAAAGAATTCCTAGAAAATTAGAACACATGAAAAAGTAATATATACTTGAAGTGATTGCTTTTGGAGTCAAAACGGATTTTGTGATGGAACTGTTGCAGATAAATGATCTTCTCACAAAAACAAATTGAAGGAAATGGAAGAAACCTGAAATTCAGAGTTAAAAATATTTATTTGTCGGGAAATAGTATTTACTGTTAAAAGAGAATGATGAGTCTGGTTCATTTGTAAAGAAAAGAGTTTTTTTTTAGTTGTTGAAAATCAGAAAGGTAAGAAAGAGATGTTTTTATATATGAGCTCACAGATTGATTTGAACAGTTCCATAGGCAGAAAAATAATAATGTAATTCAGAATGTGTGAAAGCATTTTTCCATTAGATGTCAATCAACAAACAATGGAGCAAAAGTGGTATGGCTATCAATTAGTGTAAAATGTTCTCAAAGGGCATCAAAGATTCTCTTAAATAAGGGAGCATTTTGATTTTCATTACATTGGAAAGATGACTGAGACCAATCTAAACAGAGTGATAAAAATTTACCTGCAGCAAATCAGAGTTCATTTTAACATAATTGAGCAGGCAGAAGTATAATCGTGCTGATAACATGGGTGGAATGTTTAATAGTTTTTTCAAAGTTTAGGAAGAGAGAGAGAGAAGACCTTTTTATATGTACTGTCATGATCACCATTTACTCTTAATTTGGAGGATGTTCTGTCAGCAAGTGGAACTCCAAAACTCTGTGAATATTAATAATTCTTTGAACAACAGTACCAGCCTTCTGCAAAGAGATTGCAGCATTTCAATACACTATAAACCAGACAAGTATATTGAGAAAACTATGTGGCTTATAAAAATAGGTTTGATTGAATGTTAACAGACACTGGAGACTGTCTAAAAATGTTGATAGTGTTGAAATATTGGAAGTGGAATCAAATGAATATTTCAGATACACAGGTGGCTGATGAATTAAATGGTTTGCTGAATTTGGTTTCCAAATTGGAAATTATTATTTCTCGAAAAAAAATTTAGCACATGTTAAGTACAAGTATTAGGAGAATTCTTTCTGAGGAACTTCAAAATAGACTATGTATTTTTCTTTAAAAATGAAATAATTCTGTACTGTTCATCATCTTAGAAAAATGGTGAATATTTCAAAACAATCTGTGGCAGGCCAGAGTAGGAATTATACTTTCTGACTTCCCTTTCTAAATCTAAATTTTTTAAGATTTAGAAAAGAAAAAAAACTTCAGAAGAAAGATTTCTGAAATATTTCACAATGTTTTTTCTTCATCAGAATATTATACAACTTATATTCAGATTTCTTGACGCTTTAAGTGGAATGAAGATATATTTTAAGCAATAATTAGATGTGTATAAAATTTTTATAGACTTCATGCAAATAAGATCACATATCTTTCACTCTTACAGGAATTATGCAAAGTTGGCTTTGTCATAGAACTTGACCAGTAATGCTCTTTGCTTCTGAGAGCTATTGCGTGTTGTCTTGACCAATCCCTACATCAGCACATAATGTTCACTGTCTGCTTTGTGTTGCAGAAGAATGCCATTCCCTACCACAAAGGCAGAAGAGAGAGTCAGTGGTTGGAACTGAGGAATATCAAGTAGAAATTGGTAACCAATTTATCTAGCCTGAAAGGCTGTCTGTTCCTAGAGGAAAAAATTGCAACATCAGTTTGAACAGGGATAATACAGTATTTTTCAAAACTCAATCATAAAAATTTTGCACAGACTTCATATATTACCCTGTTTAAATTTCCAACTGTTAATTATAAGCTTAAAATCTTCTGCCTTGTTTTTGGTTTTATGCAATGATGGCTCTTTTGGGGACTGTGTACTGGAATTAACATGTTATTTTATGAAAACAACACTTTATTATTCAAGATAACCAATTTGAAAAATGTTAACATGAAATTATTTGCAAAGCTCCTTGCTTATTAGTGGTCATTCATAGAGAAATATTTCCCTACCTGTCTATATAACCTGCAACTCCAATTACCATTTCAATAATGCTAGGCTTTTGGTCCAACAATTAAAATTTTGGCAGCATTTGCTGTTATGGACTGAATTGTGTTCCCTGATAATTCATATGTTAAAGTCTTAACCCCCAGTGGAAATGTATTTGAAGGTAGGGTCTTTAAAGACAGAATTAAGATTAAATGCTGTAATAAGGGTGGGGCCCTAATCTGATAGGACTGGCATCCTTATAAGAAGAGAGACACCAGGGGTGTGAGCACATGGAGAAAAGTCCATATGAGGACACCTAGAGAAGGCAGGCTTCTGTAAGCCAAGGAGCGAGGCCTTAGGAGAAACCAAACCTGCCAACACCTTGATCTTTGACTTCTAATCTCTAGAACTTTGAGAAAATAAATTTCCTGCAGTTTAAGCATCCCAGACTGTGTTATTTTGTTATGGTAGCCCTAGCAGACTGATACATGTCCCAACAAGTGCTACCATATTTTCTGTTAATTAGATTTCTTTCTATCATATGTTTGTTTTATATAAATAAAGAATACGTGAGGAGAAATAGTTCTTATTCGTTATAATAGATATACCCAAGTGTAAAATGGGGATACACAAACCAAACAAAGTGGGCTATTCCCATACTTAATAATTAGATGTTTTATCTCAATCTGGGTAAAATATAATTGTTTTAAAATTGATCTTCTTCAATTACCTCTTTTATTTCCTTAACCAGGTGCTACAGAATCAAAATCTATTTTCCAGGACTGCATTTCCCCATCACATGGATTGAATTCACAAGACGTCTTGAGCGTCTCATGCATAAAAATTACCAAAAATGATCCTGAGTCTTGTTCACTTTATATCTCCATCACAGAGTGTACTTCAAGCAATTTCCCTTGGTATTCATATATAGGATTTGTTATTTGTTGGCTAGTTGGAGGAATCTTCATATTTCTCTCTATGTCCATGTAATTTCATTTCATAGCACAAAAATATAAATAAAGGAAAGAACTTTTAAAAATATATAGTACACAAGGTGTGCTGAATTGGGCGAGTGGGATTGACATGTATACACTGATGTGTATAAAATTGATGACTAATAAGAACCTGCTGTATAAAAAAATAAATAAAATAAAATTCAAAAATTTTAAAAAAAAAATATAGTACACAAGAAAGTAGACTACAGAAATAGCTTCTTCCCAATCCCATTGACGCCCCTCAATCCCATTCCCCCATATCTGGTCCCAAAGCAGGTTACTCTGAAGTGAATGGCATTTCTCCTCTTAAATGGAAGTTGTCGATAATGGGGTTTGTATTAAATGTTCCTTTTGTGTGAAGACTTGGCTAGGCCTTACCCTCCAATATGATCTTGTTCTAGAGCAGGAGTTGACAAACTGCCCTGCAGACCATATCTGGCCTGCTGCCATTTTTGGAAAGAGGGTTTAATTGGAACACAACCGAGCCATTCTTTTTTGTTTTGTGTAGGGCTGCTTTATCCGTATAATAGCAGAGTTGAGTGAATATAACAAGAGACTTGGGCCCCGCAAAGCCTAAAATACATACTCTATGGTCCTTAAAATAAAAGTTTGCAGCCCCCTGTTGTATGGTATGTAAGGGGACTAGAAAGGAGTCGGAGGAACAGGATTGGGTCTCAAGGCGTCATTCAAAGAAAAAGGCTAGACGACATTTGCAAATGACTTGGATAGCATGCCACTAGACTGCATCTGAATATTCAGGGCCTGCTTCCCATTGGCCTTTTAATCCTGAGATTCCCATAATCCTGGTAGTGGTTTATTTCCTCTGAACACCCAGTCTGCAGAGAGGGGTTTAATTTTAATTTTTATTAGCTTAAGGATTTTGTCTCATTAGAGAGTAAGAAATTATTAACTTGCCATTAAGACAATTTGAGTTCTTATTGAAAGTGCTTTTAAACTCAAATCTGAGCCTAACCCAGACAATATGAGTATCTGAACCTCAATAAGTATGATTCTAAGTTTTTCCTTCACAAAATAATAGGATTATAACAATACATTTTAGAAAATTCACCTTACCTAGGCTAACACTTGCTCCCACTTTGTAACTTTTCAAGGGACACACAGTCAAACAAAATTTTAAGAAGCTTCTTAGAAACCTACTGAATAAACTGAATGTAGGAAATGTAGGAGAGTGGTTAGAAGGCCGGGAAGGAAGCCAAGACTATTGGATATTAGACAAATTAAGTCACATTCAAATGAACTTGAGTTGTACGCATTTTTTTCTACTACCTGCAATGCCAGCCTCCTTTTCATGCCTGAAGTATGAATTTTGCACGCTATAAAGTTTAGAAAGAAAATCTACCCAAAGTGAAGGGCACTGAGCATTAGTTCATAAAATGGTCTGAAAATCTCCTATCGTTACCGAGCGCAAACCAAGCAGTGCGTAAATCTATTTCAGTCCTGCAGAGCTAATTAATGAGCTACAAATTGGCAATCCAAATTGTTAACTCAGTCTACCAGAAGTCTGGAGTTTGTTTTGTGTTATCTTTTGTTGTGGTTGTTTTTTACCTGCTTAAACTTAAACACTTACTAATAAATCTGTAGCAATCTGGAAAGATGGTAGTAGAGGTGGCATAGTTTTTAAATCTACATAAATTGTACCTAAAAACAGACAACCATTAGAACAGCAAAAACTGAAACCTAGAGTCAACATGTACAACAAAGTTAGGCAAAATGTATGACAGCAAACCCCAAATTCGATTGGACTGAAATAAACCATTGACAGAAGCAAAACCCACAAGGAATCAGAAAATGAACAGGAAGAGTCAAAGAAAAGGCAACTTAACTACAACCACTCTGAAACTGAAGAAAAAACTACGCACTGGAAACCTCAGTGAGCCAATCAGAGAAGAGTAACAGAAACTGAGAGGGAGGTGGACAATCATCAGTTCACAGCTGATTGTAAGGACCCATAAGAGGTCAAATGGGGCTTCCCTGGTGGCGCAGTGGTTGAGAATCTGCCTGCCAATGCAGGGGACACGGGTTCGAGCCGTGGTCTGGGAAGATCCCACATGCCGCAGAGCAACTGGGCCCGTGAGCCACAACTACTGAGCCTGCGCGTCTGGAGCCTGTGCTCCGCAACAAGAGAGGCCGCGATGGTGAGAGGCCCAAGCACCGCGATGAAGAGTGGCCCCCACTTGCCGCAACGAGAGAAAGTCCTAGCACAGAAACGAAGACCCAACACAGACAAAAATAAATAAATAAATAAAATTTAAAAAAATGGCCCACATCAAAAAAAGAGGTCAAATGGCACTGAAGTTACCTGGGCCCCTGAAACACAGAAAACTAACTCAAGTTCTCTTTTAGGATAGAGTCCCATGGAAAGAAACTGCTAACAGAATAATTCCTACTCTGGAGAAATTGCAAAAAAATAGAACTAAGGGGGGCTTCCCTGGTGGCGCAGTGGTTGAGAATCTGCCTGCCAATGCAGGGGACACGGGTTCGAGCCGTGGTCTGGGAAGATCCCACATGCCGCAGAGCGACTGGGCCCGCGAGCCACAACTACTGAGCCTGCGCGTCTGGAGCCTGTGCTCCGCAACAAGAGAGGCCGCAATAATGAGAGGTCCGCGCACCACGATGAAGAGTGGCCCCCACTTGCCACAACTAGAGAAAGCCCTCGCACAGAAACGAAGACCCAAGACAGCCAAAAATAAATATGAAATAAATAAATTAATTAATTAATTTAAAAGATTATTGTAAAAAAAAATAGAACCAAGGAATATCAGGGAAAAACAAGAGGTTTTACCTAAAATTGGGAGGGAGGAAGCCAGAATAATTCAGAAGTTATAGAGTCATAATGGGGCACGGGTTTGAGTCCCGGCTGGGGAACTAAGATCCTGCATGCCGCATGGCACGGCCAAAAAATATATATATCTATATATCAATTAATAAATAAGTTACAAATAAAAATTTTGATTAATTCCAACTCAAAAACCTAAAAAGAAAAACATAGTAAGCCAAAAGAAAGTATACTTTAGGAATCATTAAAGAAAAACAGAATTTAATAAGTTAGAAAATAGTCATAAACCTAAAAAAGGCAACATAATATATAAATATCTTTTAAATATTTTTCATACATTTTTTCATATTTTAGAAAATAAAGTCAAACTTTAAAAAATCAGCATAATATGTGAATTGTTAGTAAAATTAAATAAACAACTATGCAAATAAATGTGAAAGTGTAGATGAATTAATACTTTTCTACAAAAATACAACCTGTTAAATTTAGCTCTAGTAGAGACAGAGATTCTAAACAGACTAATTGCTACAGAAGAAATAGAAATTTTACTGAACCTTTAAAGATCAGATAATCCTAATGCTACTTAAACTATTCCAGAATACAGAAATGAAGAAAACTTCCTATTTTCTTTTATGAAGAAACACCCTGAAAGAGATTTCAACAAAAAAGATGAAAAATAATACAACCCAAACTCACATATGAACATCAATGCAAAAATATTAAATTAAAAAAATAGCAAACAGGACTAAATGATCCATTTGAAAAACTGTGGGTTTTTATTCCACAATTGCAAGGGAGATGCTACAGAAGGCAATTCATTAATACTAACTACTCATTGTTTTAGGTCTAAGGAGAAAAATCATTATATATTGCCATACATTCTGAGAGATTTTTTAAAAGTCAATTCCCTTTTCTGTTGAAAACATTCATTAAAGGAGGAACTGATGGATTTTATTTGCTCTCTTTGTCTCTGTCTTTCTTGTCTGTCTATATCTCATTCTCTATCTTTCTCTCTCTCTCTCCACATACACCCAAATATACACACATATTGCGTACATATATATACACATATATTACATGTATTTATTTATTCATATTTGTATGTGTGTGTATATATGTCAAAACCAACAACGTATCTCAAAAGTGACTTTCCTGTTAAAAGTCGGGATGAAGAAGAAAATACACCCATAACATCCACACTATTTAATATTGTATTGAAGGTATCAACAAATGCAATTGACAAGAAAAAGAAATTAACTGCATTAAAATTGGAAAGGATGAGGTAGAACTATCTCAGTTTTCCAAAGATTTGTTCAATATTGGGAAACCCAAAATAATCAATGGTAAAATTACTATAATGATATGAGATTTAAAAATAAAACCGCAGGTTAGAAATCATCAAACAAAAACTAGTAATCTTTTATACATAATCGAAAACTAATTAGAAGATGTAATGAAAATCAGACATCATTTTTGAGGTTCGTAAAAACTTAAAAGAATTAAAAACTATATTACTCACTCTTGAAAAAATCAAAAGTGGAGTTGACAAAAAGGAAAAAGGAAAATTCTCACTGGAGAATGCTAGGGCAACAACTCATTATTTTGGAAATTGTTTTATAAAAAAATGGTAGTGGCAGAGGCAATTACTCAAGCATTTATCCTGCCTGTAAGAATTATCCCACAGGGTAACCAAATAGATGATAAGGAATATTTTACCTTTATAGAGTTCTCCACTTAAAAAAAATGAATGATATCTACTCTCCTGTACATGATGAATCATTTTTTTCTTTCTGTGTTCAATATTTTACTTTTTGGCTTTAAGCAGATAGATTATGATGAGTTTAGGTGCAGATCTCTTTGTATTTATCCTACTTGGAATTTTGTTAAGATTTTGGATGTAAATAATAATATTTTTCATCAAACTTGGGAAGTTTTTGGACATTGTTTTCACTCTTTTCTCTCTTTTCTGTCTGCCTGGGACTTCCACCATCCATACGTTGGTTTGTTTGACCATATCCCATAGGATTGTGAGACTCTGTTCATTTTTTCTTTAGTGTTTTTTTCTCTCTTCAAGTTTATTTTTTTTTCTGGCATCTTAAAACTACTGTTGAGACCATCTGTTGAATTTTCATTTCAGTTATTGTGCTTTTCAACTCTAAAATTTCTATTTGGTTCTTTTTATAGTCTATCTTTATTGATTCTCTACTTGTTAAACCATTGTCACCATAGTTTCCTTTAATTCTCTGAACATATTTTAAATGGCTGCTTTGGAGTCTTTACTAAATACAACTTTAGGTCCATGCAGAGTCAGTATGTATATTGTCTGCTTTCTCTCCTGCCCCTTGGTGTGTCTGATAATGTTTGATGAAAAACTGGACACTTTACATAATACTTTATATTAATCCTTGGTCTTGTTTTTATTTTTTCTGAGGTTTGATATTTCCCCTTTCTTCTTTTTTACCTTCCTTCCTCCCTCTCTCCCTCTCCTCCTCTCCCTCCCTCCCTCCTTCCTTCACTCCCATCCTTCCTTCCTTCCTTCCTTCCTTCCTTCCTTCCTTCCTTCCTTCCTTCCAGACTTAATCTTTGGCATTTGTCTCTCTTGTGGTGTTTGGCTGCTGATGTCGCTACACAATTTTGAAAAATCATTTATATTTTCAAGTCTGATATCCTATAGCTCAACCTTCTGTCTGAATAACCAAGTGGTCAGTCAATGATTTGGGCAGAGTTTACATTTCAACACCTTGCACTCATGAGCCTTCCACTCCTTGTAGATCAATCTGTGTGGAGTCTGGTGAGTACATTAAAATTTTCACCCAGTTTTTAAGTCTGTCTTGGTTTTATTTTTCCCCGACCTTTCTAGGATCTCCTCCACGTATGTGTGTAGTTTTTCAATATGCCAGGGATGTATGAAGAGCTTATCTCAGCACTTCCATTTCTCCCTCATTTTCAGGATATCTTGAGACCACAACTGCAACTAGCAAAGTTGCGCAACTGTGAATTTTTCCCATTCATTTCCTAACAAGTTCATCATATTTAGTTGTCAAAGTCTGGGCTCCAAATATAGCCCCTTCTCTCTGGCAGCAAATTTGTTACTTTTCATGGCCAGACCCACACTGGAAAGCTACAGTTCTCACAAATCAACACTAGGAAGAGATGAGAGCAGCTGCAGGCAAGAACACATGCTCCTGCTGTTCTTATGTGAAGCCCTAGCAGTTATTAAAGAATGAATGCTTCTCAATTTGTTGTTTGCATTTCATTTATTCCCACAGCTTGAAATTATTGTTTTTGACAACTTATTCAATTTTATACGGGTTTTTTCCTTGCTTTTTTTCCAAAAACGATTTGCCAGTCCCTTTATTCTTCCATAATCAGAATTACTTAGTTTTTAAATTTATTTATTTTTAGGTGTGATAATAATATTGTGGGTATTTATCACCATGAGATACATAGTGAAATATTTATGATAAAATTATTATATGATGATAATATTTGCTTTAGAATAATTTGTATCTCAAAGAATAGATGGAGATATAGATGAAACAAGACTGGATGTGAGTTAATAGTTGTAGAAGCAGGGTAATGGGTCCCTGGCGATTCATCGCAGTTTTCTCTAGTTTTGTATATATGTGAAATTATTCATAATAAAATCTTAAATGAGAGAAAAATAAACGTTTGGAATCCTCTTAGTTGTGTGCAGCATCAGAAATAAAATGAGACAAATAACTTGTTCTGATGCAGTGTATTATAACGAAGGTCTACACAGGTAACTCCAATTCTCTTAATATAGTAATCCAAACTCCTTTGAAAGGCAAGGTATCAGCCTACTGAGATTGCAATAGAGATGACTACCATCTCTGTATTTGCTTTTTTCTTTATCAAAAATTATATAATAAAAAATGACAGCTTTACATTTATCGAGTGCTTACTTTTGCCCAGTACTGTATTTAGCATTTGGCCTACCTTGCCAAGAGTCAGTGCTTGGTGTTCAGAAATTCTGATAGACCTGTGGTTATTTCCTGCTCTTCTGTCTCTTGAAGTTTAGAGAGAAAAAAGTAGCAGAAGATTAAAAACAATAAATTTGATCAAAATTGTGAAGGGAGGGTCCAATCACAGCCCGACACCTCCCCTGTGTTCCCAAGAAGAACCTTGTGCTTTGTACAGGAAGTGCTGGTAAACTCACAAATCGCATAGCATGAAGAGAGTCAGAGCACGGGCAGTGGGTGTTTCCTCTGTATTAGGTATATGTAAACTATTCTTGAAACGGCTTAGTTATGCATGTCTCAGTGACCATCAGGCATGCTACCAACTTTCTGTGTTCAGACCCCACAAGAGTCCTGGTACTGTAGCACTAAGTGGGATTCATGGGGCCATGTTGCCTGTCTGGGCTGCAGAATGGATCCATTAGCCATGGGGCACCACTGTGTTGCAAGGGACTGATTCTGTATACTTTCTCTCCTCTGGCTATGAGTAAATGCTGGGCTACTTCAGCCCACTGTACATGTTTTCTGTTCTCAGAGACCTTGACCTGGTAGGTAAGTCCCACCCAGGGTGTCTTCCCTGGGTGGGACTTCCCTACCTTTTGACCCTGGCCTCACTCATGTTATAGTCTATATTGTGGCACAGCCTGACCACCTAGTGAAACGGTAATCTTACATTATATGTTTGGTATCAGTTAAGGATGCTTTGGGGAACTTTGAACTGCTATAGATTGGGACAAGTGAATAAGGTAAAGAAAATATTCTAAATGACTAGAGTAGGGGTCCTGGGATTGCTGCAACTCCCTAGGAGTCTTCTGGATTTGGAGGACTTTTCCAAAATCAGGACCCTAGAAAAAAATTTACAGACAGATACAGGCCCTCAAGGTCTATCTCTGACTCACTCTATACATCTAGCTTAATCGTGGGAAACTGCACCTCCAGTATAAGCCATGGTATTCTGGCATGATGTAGTCATTGCATGTCAATGAAACAATGAGCTATTAGCTGAGCTCAGGGCTTTCAGCACCTACAGTGGGATGGCCAGAGAATGAGGGGACAGCTCCCATGACCACTGATTCATGAGGCAGTTCAATTTTCACCTTTATCTAAAAGGATTCTGCTCTTTCAAAAGTTCTGAATCTCTTACAGTGACTTTGGACATAGACATCTTTGAAAATCTCTCTGCTGACACAGAACATGATTCATCAGTCTATATAAGGACACACTGTTATCTTCATGTGAGTATCTTGACTTACAGTTTGACAGCTAATATATTATGGAGCCATTTCAACATTATTGCCTCTGCTCATACAGACCTGGGAACTTGTCCATGAAGTACTCAGTTGGATGAGGATATGCCTTTGTGTACCCGACAAGGTCCTTCTAAAGAATCATGACTGAAAGCATAATGTGAATGGAAAAGTAAGGCAGGAAAAGGACTAGACTTAGCTGATAAGGGACATTAGAAACTAAACCTTCTCCCTGTATGACTGCCTTTGTCATATTTCACCGAATGAACAAACTATCTAATAGCCTTGATCATCGATCATGTGATTTCTGGACTTCAGATGAGAAAACAGGGAGGGAAGTAAATGGAATTCAGACCTGCACAAATTCCTCAATAAATATACAATCTTCTGCATTTATTTAACCTGGCAACCTGACCCACTGAAATTTTATTTTGTTTTTCTTTTCTTTAGTGGTAGAAGAGGATTTTTCTTTAACTTCATAGTAATGGGGAATGATATCCTTATTACCTGAGCTTGTGAATTTAAGATTTAATGATCTTTATTCTTTGAAAGGGAGATTATTTTGTTTCTGCTTATATAATCATCCCAACTCCTGCATTCTTGACTAAGGCCCAACTGAAAAACTTAGTGTTAGTTCTTATTTTTTGGTGTACCCTTTGGGTTGGCAGATGTTGTCCAGGAGAAATGAGAGGGCATTCGTAGCAATGTGAAACCGTTTTCTTTGCACACTGCCAAACAGGCATTATTGCATAAAAGATTCAAGAGGGACAGACGATGGAAAGCATTTACTTTGCTTTATAAGCTCTGCTATTTTCATCATAGTAGCATATGAATTGCAGTTTGGAATATGGGGAACTTCTGGTATAAGCATACTATGTATTTTCTTTGGAGTTTACTTTCAGCTATTTGAATTTAATGCACCAAACTCTGTTTCTTTGATTCTTTGCTCAAACAACACCTCGGTGAGGCTACCTGGTAAACTTGATCCCCTTACCCTGCTCTCATTTTTTTCTCCATAGCCTTTGTTGCCTTTTAAAAGATATATAGTTTACACTGATTTTAGTTTTATTGTTTGTCATTTATTTTCTGCTACTCTGCCAGAATGTAAATGTCAGGTAGGCAAGGATATTTGTCTGTTTTGCTCTCTGTTGTTACCTTAAGTCCACGAGAAAAAAAAAAAATTCAGGCACGAAGTTGGTATTCAAAAATAAGTTTTCCATTATTGAAAACATCTATGATACAAACAGCACAAAGATGATTTTCTGTTGTTCCAAACTTGGTTGGTTTTACATAATAAATATATAAAACCCACCAAATTTCAAAGTCTAGTTAGTCTAACGCCTTTAGATTTCCTTAGTCCTTCTGAATCATGCTAGTTTATTCAGAGCACATGCAATTAATATGGCTTACATACCAGATAAATTATTCTTCTGGGAATTCTCAACTTGTCCTTTCTTTGATGAATTTAATTATTTTTAATTCTTTTTCAAGTCCATTTTAAAAAAGTCTCTAAACAATAATCATATATGAACTTTTTTCCTATTTTTGTATTCTGTTACATCTGAGAAACTTCAAATATGTTCATGGATGTATTTGTCTGTGTGTGTGTGTGTGTGTGTGTGTGTGTGTGCATTTTACAATGTAACCTCTAAGAATTCCTTATTGGAAGAAATACTAAATATTGGATGTTTTATATTAAGTACACAGACACTGTATGACTCTATTTTCCTGGTAATATTGGACTGTCTTTCTCAGCCACTTTGGAGACTGATTCAGGAAACAGCAGTGGTAGCTTTGAATTACTCTATAATCTCATCCTGTTTTGATCCAAATTCCCTAAGTCTTCAATATCAGTCTCTAATGGCTTCTTTCTCCCAACAATAATTTAGACTCTATCCTCAAAATTGTCTCAGTAATGTTTCGGATATCCATTATCCTGGGACAATGTACTTAAGAACAAATCTAACCTTGTTCTCTGACTCTGCCCTACTAGTTAAGATGCCTTGTCACTGCTTCCTTGGGGAAGATTGTTACCATTGCCTGCTACGCATCCCATAGTATGTAGGGAGAAAGAGAGTGGATCGCTCTTTTTAAATACAAGGTGATATTTTACTATCTGGGTCCCAGAACTACCTGGGCTTATAGTCTCCAGACACTTTAATGAACACAACTGGTTTAAAAAGCAACCCATCATGTTAGCGTGGGAATGTGGAGTAGCAGTAAGTCTCACTGAGTCACCTCCATCTTTCTCATCTATCTTTTGTACTCTTTTCATGTACCCAAAGTTGCTAAATTTTGTATTTTATTCTTCAGGAAAGAGCAAAAGTCCCATATATATCTTTTGGGTCACCATTTTGTAGCAGTTGCAAAAACAGCCATCTAACTTGAGCTTAATTAGGACACTAGAAACTCTACCATGGGCACTCCTGCTTATGAAGAAGCTTGCACAGTTAATACACACAACAATAGTCGGGGACACCAAGAAATACTTATTTGGTTACCTGTTACTTGACAGACATTGTGCTAGACCTTTAGTGGTACCAAGAATGAATTAGCCATGGTCATTGCTCATGAAGATGGTGTAACATAAAATAAGAAAACAAATAGTTACTAATAAGGCTGAATGGATATCAGGTTTCTTAACTGAACCCAAGAGTAGTTGTTAGGCCTTTTAAAACAAAATAAAAATTAAATGGAAGGCAAAGAAGTATGATTCTAAAAACTTAAGAACTTTCTCAATTATTTTTTTTCTGAGTGGTTTTGAAGGAATATCAGAAGCTGCAGAGTAAGGCAGAAAATGTCAGGTTGATATGTGACAGGCTGAAAAAGCCCTCAATGTTTCTTCACAATCAGTCATTGAAAACACGAAATAGCCTGAGGCCATCTTTTAAAGCAGCAATAATTTAACTGAAATTGATCACTTAAGGAAGACAAAGTATTACTGAGCTCAAATGTGTCTATCCACACTTGCTGAACTATCTCAAACAAAATCCACAAAGGCAAAGGATGAAACTGCAATTGATATATACACAATCCACAGTCACATAAATCTTCGGTCAATCCAGAGACAAAGAACAGACTATTTCACAGTTCTCTAAATTATTTAAGTATCAACCTGGAAAGGAAGTAAAGGACTGACAAAGTTTTTTATGTGTAAAAACAATTATTTAAGAAAGAAATTTTTAAAAGGGGTTATGAAATTAATATTAGCCATTAAGAACACTCAGTTAAAATGTCATTGTAAGTTGATTAATAAAAGTGGTATGAAAAGGGCATGAAACTACGTTTGTGAAGGTGGCATTACTCTCATTATGGTTGCTATTGTTTATTTGTCAGAAACACAACTAATTAAAAAAATGTCTTGAAAACGTGTTAGCTGAGACAACTTTAAGACTTAAAGAACAAAGTATAGAATTATGCAATATAAGTTTTAAAAATAAAAACCATTCAACATAAATTATCTCTCAAACCATAAAGAACAGTCAGTATTGGTAGGTGAATGAAGAAATTCTTCTCAAGGCACAAGCATGACTGATATTTCTTCAGAATTCTCAGGTATGTCACAAAAAGAAGCTCTGATGGGCAGGGTGAGCTTTAAGTCAAGAACTGAGATAAATACGTTCAAGAAAACTCTTACTGATGCTCCCAAATTAAATAATAGTTCTGTGAAAAGTGTGTAGATTATTCAACGGACAAAAACTCAAACATAAAAAGACAGTGCAAGATGCGTAAGTCAAAATCACCTGACTAAGATGGGGCTGCATGCTTTATATCATTTTTGTCTGTCTTTCATAATTGGTATATGTAATTCTAAAGTCAAGTCAGGTTTCAGATTACATTGTCAAAATTTCAGAGCCACCTCCCCAGTGTGTTGGGAGGAACTAATTATAGAGCTGTGCGCAGAGGAATCAGAGGTTCCACCTGGTCCTGCAAAAGGTCCACTTGCCCTTGGGTCTTGTCCCCACCACCTGAAGCAATGGGTTGGCGGAGGAATGGTCAAGGTTGGTGGAAAATATCTTGTGGGTTGCATTTAGGAAGAACAACAACATCAGCAATACTCACAAACCTTAAGAAATAGGTTACAAGAGCAGATAGGTAAGTGGTAGTGTATACCCGCTCCATTATCAAACCATGGAGGAAAATGAATCTCCCAACCAAAGGTCAAACAGCAAGTGCTTATTACTCCTATGAACAAACTTTGTGCTAACCGCTTTGTGTAAAGTATCTCACTTAACTTAAATCAATAAGCCTTGTCTCTTTGTAATTCTACATTAAAATAGCCCTATTCTTTTAAGTTTCACCATGGCAAATGTCTGATTCATGGTTGGATGTTATACTGTTCAATGCTCTCTAAAAGGACTAAAAGGGTCTTATGACCCATCTAGAAGGATGGATTAGACAACTCTCAACTATCTCTTTGGACAACCAATGGAATTTTAATATTGTACAAAAAACAAGTTGTACTTTTAAATGAAAGGGAGCCTTAAAAACTAAATATCAGTCAGAATCCTAGAACAGCCTCGGTGACATGGAAAGTCCTCAGAATCATGATGACATCTCCCTCATTAGCTGTCAGAACATCACCAAGTGTCACTTGAGAGTCTTTTCTCCTTTTAAAAAAGAATAATGTAGAAACAGCATCATTACGAAGGGTTCAATAAACTACTTTTTCTAAAATTTTATATCATGAAAGACTCAGAATTTTTCATCTCACTAAAAGAAAAAAAAATCAGTAATATTTTTAAAGCTGTCTTTGTTTTGCTGAGATCTGTAGAGGGAACGTCTGGAGTGGGCGAGGAGGAGGAAACAAAGAATAATGCTGTCTGGCTTCATCACCTGTCTAAAGAAGCACAGCAAGAACTGGTCAAAGGGAATAAAAAACGTTGCATGGAAGTTCCTAGGATATCTCTCAAAAAAGTTGCCCGTGATATATGGACAACAGGAAATACGATATGAATGAAAAATGCTGCACAATCAAAATTTGTACATACATCTGTATATACACTTTTCTTAATAGAAGAGCATATGCATTTAGAGCTTCACAATGAAGGAAGGTTTATAAACCTGCATCTTGTTAATAAGAATGTATAAATAGCTATTAACTCCCCTGGATGTTTGGCTTTATTGATGGGAAGAGTGCCAAGTTCAGTTACTAACACAGGCATCAGTGTGTCAGCTGCCAGCCCCGGGTGGGTAATGCCTGGCTACAGCAGTGAGGAAAGCCTTCCTAGAGAAAAATCAGAAAGAAATCTTGGTTTGAAGCTGAGTGTTAAACATTTGGGAACTGAACACAGAGATCAGAGTTAAAACTGAAGATGTGCTTATAAGGTGACAAAGTTTGCTTGTGGAGTTCATTAAACCTTCCTCGCTGTGCCACAAAATGGAATTGGGCTGATGAAAATGTACATTAACTTCTGCTCGAGTGCATCTTTAAAATCCCATTACCCTGTTAAGAAAAATGTGTAAGATTATTTCTTCCTCTTTTAATAAACAGCTATGACACATTCCATCAGATTATTTGTATTTCTTGAATGTGCATTCATTATTCATGCAAAAAAAATCATTTTGAAAGTCTGTCACTCCTAAAGAAAGGTCATCGCCCTTTTATTGGAAAAAGAAAAATGTATATAATCCTTTGCATTTCCTTTTGTTGCTTGTTCAGGTTCCTATTACTCATCATAATGACATAACTTAATGATTTGGTTTTACTATACCCATTGTCTCCAAATACAATTTTTTAACTTTCTGTTTTGATTTTAATGATCTAATAAAATAAGTCTAGAGTTATAAGTTATCTCAACTTATTTTCAGAAATAAAAACAGTTCAAACAGTAATTATTGTTTTATCATGAAATTTCAGGGTATTTGGCCTTTCCCTACCAACCCAAATTTATTGAAGAGAAATCGCTAGTGTTCTGCATGTGTCTTTCTATAAATTTCAAATTCTAAGTTGGCTTTTTCCCTGTGAAATTTAGGCATTTCTGTGTTCATTCTCAGAGCAAGAAAACGCTAAAAAATATCTGTGAAAGGAATAATAATTTCAAGAGAAGTAGAATCTAGTGTAGAGACTAACTGCATCTCATAAAGTATACCGATTGGTTTTTAAGATGAATTTTGACAGCCACTGTTTTTAACTAGAGCATGTAGTCCATTACAGGTAATCTAAAAGTGATTTTTAAAATATATAACATATTATTTTACAGTTTCTACTTACGAATCTGTCTTATTTTGTTTGTCCCCTTTCCCTATTCTTGCCTTCTTCTGAAATTGTGTTTCCATCGTCATCTCTCCTCTGTTGGTTTGGAAGTAATATACCTGTTTTTATTACTTTAGTGAATACTCTGGAAATTACAATGTGCATACTTAACCTACTAAAATCTACACTCATCAATATTTTTATCTTTCTTCTTCTTCCTCCAAAATACAAAGATACTAGAAAATTTAACTCCACGTGGCAGGCATAGAAATATGTTTCTCAGATCTTCTGCTGGGGGGAGAATAGTTGACACTCAGCCTCTCTGGATCCTCCACCATGAGGATGGTGTGGCCATGCTTCCCCTAAGCTGCTGTCATGCTTTCCCCAGAATGAGGACTAGAGTGTCGGATGTTCCTGCCCAATGCAAGTTTCCCCTGAGTGACAACTTTTACTGGAGAACTCTCCACTGGTCTGGATGAAATATTATCCAATCTATGCTGCAGCTCGATCCTCTTTCTACCCAATATTCCCTCCTCCTCCTCTCTTTACACATGTGGGAGACCTGTATTGTGGTCCCTTTCTCAGCTCTCCTCCCTTTATCCTTCAGGTAGTCTAGTCAATCCCTTGCACATCTGATCTTCTTTGACATATGCCTCTTGAGGTCCTAACTTAAAACAATTCATTTATTTACTTCCTAACTTATAGGACGTTGTTTGATAGTTTATTTCTCTCTCATTTTAATCCCTTGAGATGTAATTATTACTCTTTCATACAACAAAAGTTCAGCAAGACAAAACCAATATGTACTGTTTTCTTTGATTTGTATTCCTTCTTGCATCTAAACCCTTGCATCTGGAATAATTTTTCTTCTGAAGGAATTTTTGGGGATTGATTGGGCTTCTCCAATACTTGGAGTTATTCATCCTTCCAACACTATGATTATATTCTATATCTTTGATTTGTATCACTTGGCCTCACCGTGTGGCATTCTAGGTAGTTTCTTTTGACCTACCTTTCCAACTCGTGAATTTTCTTTTTAGGTATTTCAAAATGGCTAATACATTTAACCATTTTGTTTTCAATATTAGTTACAGTTATCATTTCTAGAGTTTCCATTGTTTTAAATCTATAAAATTTTCTTATAGATATATGTTCCTTGCTTGCTTTTAGTTTTTGAATGTAGTAAGAATATTTGCTTTATCTTTTTTTGATACTTCCAGTACTTGAAGTCTTTTGGGTCTATTTCTGTATCTATTGTTTCTGCTGTTTCCCACAAAAAAATGCTTTGCTTCCTTTTAAGTTCACAGCTTGAGGGGTTTTTTTTAAACCAGAGATGGAAATTTGGGCTGTGTGTCCATAGGAGAAGTTTCTAGTGATTACAACTTCTTAGTGATGATGTCTCCCACACTGCATCCTGGCCAGCTCTGCTCAGTGTCAAATGTTAGAAGTTTTCCTTCATGCTCAAAACACCACCAAAACCTAAGTTCAGGTTCCTAAATTCAAGTTTTGGCAGCGTGCCCTCAGCACAAAAGCAGTCACAAAACTCTGCTTGCCTATTTGTGTTCCCACTTTCATTCATATTTCCTTCCTCTGTGGTCATTTCTTCAATACTTTAAAAAATATTTTAAAAACATATTTCATAAAACATTTATAATTGTTTTCAATAGGGTACTTTGTCTAAATAAGCTAGCTCATTATGTGACTGGAAAGGGAATTTCTAATGCCTAGATTATAAAAGTAATATGGGAATGATTAATTTTAGAATCATATACATTAAAGTTTTTATAGGGTATGGTTTAGTATGGGCCACATCAAGATTATCAAATAAAACAGATACGTTATTTTCAGTTGTCTCCTAAAGAAATCATAGCACTTAAGTTTGTGAACACCCAATTGATTATTTAGATATTGAAAATATAATAATTCCTATTCCCTTGCTTGCACCAGATAAATAGAGCTATAACCTAAATTGAGAGAGTAAAGTGTCCTTCATATTGTAGCAGATATCCTTATTTTTTAAACGAGCACAGTTGAATAACAAAAATATCCCAGACATTTCAAGAAAGAAATACTGACAAACTCAAAATGTAAGGTCTGAGTCTGCCACACAATAAGCTTAATTAGCACATCTTAAAGCAAAATTTAACATATTAATGTGGACCCTCTCATAACAATAATTACTAGATAATGCATAAATTTACTATATCCAAATCTCACTGTGAAAGAATTAACCTAAGTCAATATGAGTTGAGCAAACAAATGTTCATCAGCTAAATTATGCCTATCAGACAGTAAATGAGGTAGCAATCAGCTTTGCCTTAGGATATTCATAATTATTATCTGGCATGTGATTGGCTTTATCCAGAAAGTTAGTCTCAATAGAATAATCTCCTTATTAATTTAGTAATTGTTTAGTAATCTTGAGAAGGAAGAATATAGCAGAGGTCACCCTACAGAAAATGTAAGACAGACTATTTGCTTATTTAATCTAGTTGTAGGCCTATTTATTTTAACTTCACAATCCATTGTACATTGCCTTGGAGGGAATGAAGGAAATATGGTTCCATCCATATTTTCTAAGTTTTTCTTACCAGTCTTCTTTCTTCCCTTGTTCAAGTTTTCATCCTCATAAACATTTTGGTTCTGTTGAGATCCTGGTCTCTAGCTGCACAGAATTCCTTGTTCTTTTATTTATCTAATCATTTATCTATTTAATATTTATTGAGCAAATATTATTTTTTTTCTTTTCCTAACCATATATTCATATCATCAACAAACATTTTCTACGTATTTACTATATTCCAGGTACAACAATTAGCAGTGGAGACGTTCAGGAACGTGCCATGGAAGACTGCCCTCAGAGAGCTTACATCTAACCTGTTATAATGATGAAGCCCGTTGTGACATTTATTTCAAGGCAGCCTTATCTCATACCAAAGTCTGCACCTACTATGTTTCTGAGAAAGTCAAGACCGTCGTATAAGAGTGCCCTCACCTTCTTTCCTAACCACATACATTTTTTTTTTTTGCCTTTTGATTGTATTGTTTATTTTTATTTATTTATTTTTAAAACATCTTTATTAGAGTATAATTGCTTTACAATGGTGTGTGAGCAAATACTATTTATCCAGCAATGTCTAGAGCCAGGGTCTTGTGACTTAAAAGACAGACCCAATCCCTGTTCTACAAGCTTGCTTTCTAATGTGAGAAAAGAGAAAATAAACATAGAAAGTAATAACTAAGTAAGAATTTCAAAGAATGAAAAAGTGCTACAAGGAAAATAAGAGAGCCTTGATTAAGAGGTAGGAAGATAGGGAGAGGACTTGTGGATTTAAATATAGGGATAATGGAAAATTTATCTAAAGAGATAACATTTGGGCTGAGACTGTAGTGATGTGGAGGAAACAGCCATGCGAGGATAAACTTAGATGTTAAATGGAAATCACTTGTGGCAGGAATGGGCACATGGTACATACCATCTTACCTCCTCTTCTCTCTAACTCAGTACCCTATGTCTCGCTGTCCTCATTGTTCAAAGGGGAAAATAATATCCAAGGAAAACAATAGGGAAAAGAAAATAACATCCAAGGGAAACTGGGGAAAAGAAAAAAGGTCATACACGCAAGTGTCAATAGAAACGTTAAACTCTTTCAGGAGAGCACAGATAATGGAAAGGGATCTGGGAAAAGTTTAAAGGAGCGATACAAGCATTTTTGCTTTTAAAAGTCCTATGTAGAGAAGTAAAGGAACTAGAATGGTTAACTTTGTAACAAAATGCTGATGCGTGCTGTCAAGAAGTTATGATTACTATTAGATGGGGTACTGTGTTCTCTTTATCTCAAAGATACTTAACGTTTGCAGTGGTGCATGGGGAATGCGCATGGGGACAAACGTCCTGACTAGAATCTGCCTAGACTTTTACTAGCAAAAATATTTGTGTTTCTCTTTTAAACTTTTACTACGTTTTTTCCAGCTAGAAACTTTTAGCTGTCTATTTTAACAGGTATTTTGACCCATGAGTTAAGCATCAAAATCATGAGGTTCTCTATGACCTTCTTGAGGCCAGGTGTAGCAGCCTCTGCAAGGGCACAGCTGTGAATAGTGCTTTCAGATTCATTTTTAAAGGGTTTACCTAGCACTTGGGAATGGACTAAACAGAGCCAACTTCAAATGTAGGTAACATCCATTTCTATCTTGGTGACTTTCGGCAAATTACTTAACCTCTCTGGGCTTTCATTTTGTCATCTGAAAATGTGACTAGCAATAATACTTACCTCGAAAGGTTTTCTGAATGAGAGATAAAGGAATATATAGACAACACCTGCTTGTGGGAGTATGCTATATTAGATAGAATGCAGATTAAATTTCTGGGAGAGAAAAGATCGTGAGAGAGGCTATCACATTTTAGTCTACTCCAACTCTTTCATTAAAACAGACAGAGCAACTAGGATAGCAAAGGAAAATATCTGTGTACAACATGTTAAACAACGTTAGATGAAAAACATCCCTCCAATACCAGAGCACAAATTGGTGGTGGATGGGGGCAGGAAATTACCTGAGTGGTTTTAGTCTCCACCAGAGGAGGAAAAACAGGTCATTATTTTTGTTCTGTTTGTTTGTTTTGTAATCTCAAGAGCTTGGGAAACCAAAAATGCTTTCCCAAATGAATAGGAGCCACTGTGAGTGCAATTCTTAGCAAGTGGATCAAAGAAAGAACTGAGAAACAGAGGAAAGTATAGAAGCTTTGAAAGAATACCATTAATCAGAAAGCTTGGAAATGACATTATTAAACAATAAGAGAAGCATAAAGAAGGTTGACAGCAGTCAGTAGAGTTGCAAAAACAAACCAACCAACCTTAGAAATATTCAAAGTTTTATTTCTTTCTAGTGGGAAATCTAGACGCAAGGCTGGTATGGAACCTCCATTATACAATCAGAAATCTAGGCTTTTACATTTTTCTATTCCACTAGCCTTGGTGAGGGATTGTCATTCAACATCAAGGTCATTCAGTCACATTGTTACTGATGCTTCAGCCCCTATATCTTTATTTTAGGCAGGATAGAGCAGATGAAGCGACAACTAGGTCCACGCTAACCTAATCTTTCCCATTTTCCCTGAAGACCAAGCCAAATTTTGCTTGTTTCTCATGGACCAGACCTTGCTTATTTTATCACCTTATCTGGAAGGGTACTGGGGGTGTTTTGGGTTTTTTTGGTTTTTTTATTGAGCATATTGCTGTCCTCCCCCCAATGAATCAGAGTCCTATTAGTGAAAAAAAAAAAAAGAACTTGCAAAAAGACAAGCAACTAGCAATGTATTCAATTCTCAGTAAATGTCAACTCCCTTCTCAGATAAGAATTATAGGTCAATGCATGGCACAGCAGCAGGTAGCAAATCTAGAAACCTATTTATTTTGTGGACTTGTGCTGGAAACCACAAGTATATCACAAATTTTCCAACCTGGTAAAATATCACATGAGCAGAGTGGGAAAACGAACGTGCACTTGAATTTAGACTTAGATGCTGAACTGGATGAGGTTTGTTCTGCGGTCCTGCCTATGTTCATTTTATCTCATCCTAAGGTTCCTTTTTATTCACAGACCCCATATTTGAGAATTTGCCTAAATGCTAACATTTATTCGTAACCCCAAAATCAATACCCATGGTGTTTTTGTAGTCACTCGCAAACGCAGGCAGAGCAGTGAAAAATTTTAGTTGCCTGATTTGCATGTTCTCACCTGATTTTGAACAAGGTGAAGCTCTACCTTCCCATTTCAGCTCTCATACTATAAACAAGTGTCCTTTTCACAGTCTATTTATTGCCACTTTGTTTCCCTCATTTTTTTGGCGATTTTGCCCTTTAAAATGCCCCAAGTAGAGTGCTGAAGGGCTGTCTAGTGTTCCTAAGCTGGGATGTGCCTTAGGAAGGAAATGTGTGTGTTAGATAAGTTTTGTTCAGTCATGACTTGTAGTGCTGTTGGCCATTGAGTTCAATGTTAATGAATTGACAATATGTATTAAATTAAGTATCTTTAAACAGAAACACATGTAAAACAAGGTTATGGATTGCTCAGTTGATGAAAATGTTGTTACCAGAGACTTGCAGGAACCTAATCCTGTATGTCCTGGTTCAGTATTTACTAATTCAGTGTTTGCGGCAACTTTATAGAACGTTAACTGCCAGGAATAATGAGTATCAACTGTATAGCCCTACCTCTTTACACTGTAACTTTGGAGGCTGAAGTCCAGAGGAACATTCTTGAGCCAGTCGGTAGACTGGGCAGCAGCATGTTACACAGAAGACTATTCAATATCCCACATAAATGCAAGGAACTGTGGTGACACCAGATGCCCAAAACCCATCTCTTGCCCTTTAGAAGCTTATAGTTTACTGGGACATATACAGTATAATGCAAAGCAGACTGTGATAAATGTGATGGTTTGAATGTAATGAACTTCTGCCTATTTAACCAACTGACAAAAGTGGGGCTGCTGTAGTTCCTCTCTTTCTCATTTAAAAAAAATATTTAAAGGTATTATTGGATACCTTTAACAAAAATTAGTTTTTCTACACGATTCATATTGTTGACATTTATACTTACAAGTAACAGTAGGGCTCATTGTTTAGGAAATACAAATCGAGTGATATATTTTGGTTCTTAAAATGCTTCTGTAGGTGTACTTCAACAAAAGTATGACCTTTTCTTTCATTAAGCTAAATTTTGGCTCTGGTAGTCTCTTTGATTTGTTCAAAATCTTCTCTCTATTATATTTTACAGCATTTCTAACTCCTGAACATTTCCCTTTTTTCGGTAGTTTAATTCTTATTTATGACTTCCATTTGTCCCTACTTCCTTCTTATCCTTCCTCAGTATATTTTCTACA
Source organism: Eschrichtius robustus (assembly GCF_028021215.1). Taxonomy (NCBI): domain Eukaryota; kingdom Metazoa; phylum Chordata; class Mammalia; order Artiodactyla; family Eschrichtiidae; genus Eschrichtius; species Eschrichtius robustus. The sequence goes on from NC_090841.1 coordinate 51,643,636, forward strand.
ACACCAGAAGCTTGTATCACCTTATGATATGAATCTAGTTATTCCAGTTACCCTCCAACCATTTCAGATAGTTTCCCTTGGCAACTTAATCTTCTACATAACCAGCAAAATGTCAAAAGACATCCTTGACTATGTGTCATAATTAAGTACCTTAAATAGGACTCTGCAAGTAATGTTCAGAATGAATCTCAATTTATTTGCTGAATATCTTATAACGGAGTAAGTTTTTAGCTGAACAACTGAATTAAAATGTTTTTTCACATTTCTTTAGTGATATTTTGAATTGAAATGAATCATTCTACTTTTTGTAAATTTCCCATTATAATTGAAAGAAAATCTCCAAGTAAGTGATGATCCATTATAGCTGTGTTTCGAGCATTAATTGGACTGTGATAAAAATTGCCTCCCAGGGGCTTCCCTGGTGGCGCAGTGGTTGAGAATCTGCCTGCCAATGCAGAGGATACGGGTTCGAGCCCTGGTCTGGGAAGATCCCACATGCCGCGGAGCAACTGGGCCCGTGAGCCACAATTACTGAGCCTGCGCGTCTGGAGCCTGTGCTCTGCAACAGGAGAGGCCGCGATAGTGAGAGGCCCGCGCACCGCGATGAAGAGTGGCCCCCGCTTGCCACAACTAGAGAAAGCCCTTGCGCGGAAACGAAGACCCAATACAGCCATAAAAATAAATAAATAAGTAAACCCAAAGTTAAAAAAAAAAAAAAATTAAAAAAAAAAAAATTGCCTCCCAAGTATAAGTTTTGTCTTCTGAGATATGTTCTTTTTCATGTCTTCTAAACACATGAATGAATGCCTAGCTAGAGAAGGCATTAACCACCAATAACAGTGCTTTCTATTTCACCTAGAGCATAGGTCACCACTAAATAGGAATGACATCAGTGTAGAGAGGATATAAATTGTGACCAAATTAAATATCTTATTTTGCCTCAACTGTTAGAGACATGAACCATATGGCCTCCATTTGAATGTCTAGATTGATAAAATAGAAGACTTCAGATTCCTCAGACTGTGTCCTATTGACACATAGACATATGAAAGAGTTCTCAGAGCTTACAGCAGAAACACAAAGACAAAGGCTTCTAACACTGAGTTAGAATCCTTAGCTAACAAGAACTGGTATTGAAGGATGAATCCAAAATGAACATCCTTCCAACTGAATCCTAACAATTGGATCTCTGTTTTTCAAAGAGTACAATAATGCCTCAGTTGTTAAGCATTATCTGAACCACATATTTCTTCTGAAGTGTCCAAGTTTAGTGACACTGTTGCCTCTTCTATGGGTTAGTTCACACAAGTGAATTCTCTAAATTATGCATTTAAACATTTTTGCTACGAAGGATAAAAATATACTATACTTTTCACTATTTTTTAAGCAGAACATGGGGAATACCCTTGGGTCTTTGTGAAATGTGATGATTGTGTGATGCTGAAAGGCAAAGATACCCCTAGCTCTTAACACACTAATAATGTGTTTCATGTATCTACTCCTTCTTTGCAGAGTTGAGACTGGGAAGCTTAGACTGTGCAAAGGAATGGAAGGCCATTACACAGAACTCACAGAAAGTTTATCTTGATATTAAGCACTCTGAATGTCTATCAATTAGCCCAACTATTTGAAAAGCACTTTTCTAGGCATTCACACAAGAAAAGTAGGGGGCAAGGAGGGTAAGTTACAAATAAGAAAGGACATGATCCCTGTTCTTAGAAAAAATAAATATATAGTAGGAGAATCAAATATGTACAAAGACATAAAAATAGGTAGGAAAAAAAGGGAAATGTCAAAATAAGTTTTAAATATAGAATTGTGGAAGAGACATAGGTTTTCAATCCCATCCTAGTGGCATGTTGGGGAGAAGGGTAGGCAAGGATGGAAGAGACATCAGCTAGGCAGTAAGTCAGACCTGTTTCCAACATCTCTGCTTTGTCTTCAGTTTCCAAGTTTCTAGCCACTGCTGCTTCTTCTACTGCCTCCTCTTCTGTTTTCCCATGCTTTTTCTCTTTTCTTTTCTTTTCCACCTGGCTAATTAGTCTCCTTTGACTAGTTTCCTTTTTCCTGTAGACCTGCCTACACAGTGAGAATGTTAATTTTTCAGAGCCCTTGAAGGCCGAGAGAGGAGCTTCTTTCTTTCCGTCATAGAGCAGCAGGTATACCCTTAAGCATACTGAGTTATCGTTTCATACCCAGACTTTTGTTTTCCCATATCTAATGAAAAATGTCTAGTTTTAGCATTCTTTGCATGTTTGACTTTGCCAAGGGCAGTCTAGTGGATTACTGTTGACTTTCTATTTTAAAAGAAGGCAAGAAAGAGAAGAAAGGAAGATGTATTTTGAACTTAAGAGTAAAGTTAGTTGTGCTTTAAACTTGAGGGAAAAGTTATTTTCACAGTTAAAGCTTGGCATTTTTTTTTTTTTACTTAACAAAAGTTTTACCTTTTCTGAAGATTAAAATTATATATATCTTTTTCAAAAACTTTAATAACAAGGTAATAAAGAAAAAGCTTCACTCCTGATGTCACTATTAAAATTCAAGCATATTTTATTTCAGTCTTATTTTGTGTGGTTATCTGTGGTTAGCCATGTATTGCATTTTTATATAAATGGAATTAAACTACCAACATTTTATATTTTGCTCCTTTTAAACAGCCTTTTAGGTGCATACAATAAATTTACAATAAACTACATGTTAAAGGTGCACCATTTGAAATATTTTGGCAGATAGATACATTGGCAAACCATCACCACAATCAAGATAATGAACATATATATCACCTCCCCCCAGTTCCTCACGCACCTTTGTTATCCTTCTGCTTAAATCTCCTACCTTCCCCATCACAAATGATCTGCTTTCTGTCACTATAGTTTATCTTACATTTTCTAGAATTTGATATAAATAGAATTATGCACCATGTGTTCTTTCTTAGGTGGGTGGAGGGTATTGTTCTGGCTCTTTTGCTCAGACAGTCTAGCCAGTATGTGGTCTTATCTTATTGTGGTTTTCATTTGAATTTTCCTAATGGCTAAAGATATTGAGCATGTGTTTCTTTTGTCATTGATATATCTTCTTGGGTGAGGTGTCTACGCAAATTGCCCATTTTGTAGTTGGGTTGTTTGTTTTCTTACTAGTGAGTTTTGAAAGTTCCTTTTATATCTTGGGTACAAGTCCTTTTCCAAATATGTGATTTACAAATATCTTCTCCAAGTGTGAAGTTTATCTTTTCATTCTCTGAACAGTCTTAAAAAGAGCAGAAGTTCTTAATTTTCATGAAGTCTAATTTAGTGGTTTGTTTTTAATTTATAGATTGTGCTTTTGGTGCTGTTGCTAAGAAATATTTGCCTAAGCCAAGGTCAAAAATTCTCTCCTACGTTTTCTTCTAAAAGTTTTACAAGATTAGATTTTCAGTACATGATCCATTTTATACTAATTTCAGTATATAGTACAAGGTATTTATTTTATTTATTCTTATTTTTTGCATACGAATATACAATTGTTATGTTCCATTTGTTGAAAGACTATCTTTTCCTCCACTGAATTTCCTTTGTACCCTTGCTCAAAATCAGTTGTCCATAAATATGTGACTCTACTTCTCCATTTTCTATTCTATTCAATTGATCTGTTTCTTTGGTTTGACACCATTACCACTTTACATATATATATACTTAAGGAGATTATTGGTATTGTTAGATTTAAATCTGCAATATTACTACTTGTCCTTTTTTTTAAAAAAATGATTTCTGTTCATATTTTGTTTTCCCTCATTTTCTGCCTTCTTTTGGATGAACTGAGCATATTTTATGATTTCATTTTATTCCCTTTCTTGGTTTATGAGCTATAAATCCTTTGGATGTTATTTTAGTGGTTACTTACTTATTGTTTACAGCATACATATTTATTTTATCACTGTCCATTTTCCAGTTCATTATACCATTTCATATATAGTATAAGAACCTTACAAAAGTATACTACTATTTCTTGACTCCAAGCCTGTATGATATTATTAGACATTTTATTCCAACGTGTTATAAACCTTATAATACATGATTATTTTTGCTGTAAACAATTAAAATTCTTAAAGATTTAAATAATAAGAAAAAATTTAATAATGGCCATAGTAGTTCCCATTTTGCTTCTCTTTACTCCTTCGTGTAGACCCATATTTCCATCTGGTTAATTTTTCTTTTCTGTGTGAATGACTTCCTTTAGCATTTCTTGTAGCACATTTCCTCTGGTGATGAATTCTTTCAGCATTTGTATGTTTCAGTAAGTATTTTGCCTTTGTTTCTGAAAGATCTTTATGCTAGGTGTGGAATTTCAGGCTTCCAGGGATTTTTGTAGACAATAAAGATGTTACCTCTCTGTTTTCAAATAGAAATCTGCTGTTACCATATTTTCCCCACTGTACCCACTGTTTATTTTCTGTCAGTGTTTTTAAGTTTTTTTTTTTTCTCTTTATCACTGGTCTTAAGCAATTTGATAATGATGTACCTTGGTACAGTTTCTTCATATTTCTTGTGCTTGAGGTTCATAGAGATTCTTGGACCTATGCATTTACAGCTTTAATTGAATTTGGAAGATATCCAGTCTTTATTTCTTTGAATAAATTTTCTCCCCTATTCTTTCCCTTCTCCTTTCAGGACTCCAGGTGCATGTATATTTAACTTCCTGAATTTATTTCACATTGTATTGATTTTCTGTTCATATTTTTTTCAGTTTTTTTCTCACTGTGTTTCATTTTAGATAGTTTCTATTGCTATGTCTTTAAGCTCCTTAATAATTTTTTCTGCTATATCTAATCTCTCATTCATCCTAGCCAGTGTACTTTTCACGTTAGACATTATAGTTTTCATCTCCACAAGTTTAATTTGGGTCATATATATATCTTTCATGTTTCTACAAAACAGGTTCAACCTTTGTTCCAGCTTCTTGAACATATAGTCATAAACTGTTTTAATGTCTTTATTTATTAATTTTCCTGGGTGTCGTTTAAGGGTCAGTTTCAATTGACTGATTTTTCTTCTCACTATGAGTTTTATTTTTTGCTTATTTGAATGCCCAGTAATTTCTGATTAAATATCAGACTTCGTGATTTATTCTTGTTGAGTGCTGATTTTTTTTTTTTAACATTCCTAGCAAAGCTATTTATGAGCTTTGTTCTGGGACATCATCCAGTTAGTTAGACACAGTTTGATCCTTTCAGGTCTCCTCTTTAAGCTCTGTTATGTAGGCTAGAATTTAATTTAGTCGAAAGTTAATTTTTTCCCACTACTAAGACAGGACACCTCTTTGTTCTCTAACTGATGATCCATGAATTCTAAATTTTTAAAATCTCTCTGAGAACAGATTCAATCCTGGTCTTGTCCAGTCTGAGTACTATTTTTTCAAACCCTTTCATGTGGTTCTTTTCTCCAGCTACTAGAATTTTCTTCACAAGTATGACCTAATCAGAACTCAACTAAATACTACTGAGAGGGACCATTTGTAAGTCTCAGAGTTGACTCTCTGTGCTGCTTTCTCCTCTATGATACTCTGCATTGGATTTCCCTAAATTTTAAAATCTAGTCAATAGACAAGCATTAGCAAACAAAACAAAATAACAAACTTAAACATGCTACTAATTATTAATTTATTAATGAAAATAATGTGGTCTATATGAAAACAGAAGCAACTTAATTCAGATTGGGAGAAATGGCAAGGGTTATCTCAGGAAGTGAACTTTAAGCTAATGAGTATTTTATAAGCTTTAAAATATGTTATAGCATTTTACCATTCCCATTCTCTGAACTCTTTAGTCTCATGCTGGCCCTGCTCTGGATTAGATATATATTTTCCTTTTCAATTGTCTATTGACCTTTCTTTCTAAATGAACTTTCTTTAGCTTATTTAATTTGTCTCTCTTTTCCAACCTGCTTTTACAGGCAAATGTTTTAAAAGCATGTGTGTCTTTTCTAAAAGGAAATGAACTTTATCAGCAAATGTAGTATGTATGCCTTTCCTAAATTGAGGTGAACTCTATTAGCAAGTGTATTTTTAAGAGCATTTGTCCTAATGTCTCTAAAATATTAGCAAACAGGAAAAGTCAGATTAATTCATAAAACTGCATATTCACTGACTATTCCCACTCACATTTCTGTAGGTGTATCAGGGCCTGGGTATAACTTGAACTGGAATTTAGAAATATCTGCACAATTTTGCACAATGTTTGTATAATTTCCTGATGAAGAAAGCCACCAAGAACTGATTTACATAAAGATTCGTAACTGGATACCAATGAAAGTGTCAATCCTGGTATTGGAGATGGGAAGATAAGAGATGGGGATGACAAAATGGTAACCGCCTCTTTTTACAATAACTGTCAGTGTAGTAATGCTCACATCATCCTATTTCTGAGTCTAAGGAAAACTGGGTTACCAAGGTAACCAAAAATAATTCAGATATATTTATTGAACAATATTTAATAGCTACTCTATTCCCAGTACTGGGGCTTGCTAGGTATTAAATATACAGTGTTGAAAAAAGGGCCTGGATCTCCCAGAATCTTAAAATCTATTCAAGAGACAAGCATGAGCAAAACAACAAGCAAACAAACAAACTTAAATATGCTATTAATTATTAATGAAAGTAATAATGGTCTATATGAACGCAGAAGCAACTTAATTTAATTCAGATTGGGAGATATGGTAAGAGTTATCTCAAGAAGTGAACTGTAGGCTAATACCTGCGGAATGAGTGGACATTCGCCACTCAGGAGCAAGTGGAAGGAAGGGTATTTCAGGTAGAGGAAGTGAGGGATGAAGACACTGATGCAAGAAAGAGCTTGACACATTTAAAAAATTAAAAGACAGCATGACTGGAATATAATAATCAAGAGTAATGAGATTAGGTTGGAGAGCAGGGTAGGGGTATGATCCTGTAGGACATTGCTAAGGCATGTTTATAATTTGGGATCTTATTCTAAATACAATGGGTAGTAATTTTAAAAGTAGATAAAATAAGTGTGGGACATGGAAAACTGAATGATTATTAGAGAATGGATGATAAAAAACGATACAGGAAGCAGATAAGTCAAGATGAGAGAGTAGCAGCAGTTGCTGTGGGGCAAAGTATATAGATTCCAAATATAGTTTTGAGGAAGCAGTGGAACCAGAGGAAAAAAGAGGAACCATTTTTTGAATTGATGTGTCAGTGAAGAGAGGCCAGGGGAGATCTCAAAGAGCTTCCTCTTCTCTGGCCCAAGTAATGGGGTAGTTTGATACTAATTACTTATAATAAGAAGACCAGAATAAGGTTGTTTAACTCAAAGATGGAGAGTTTAGTTTTAGATATGTTAAGGAATTTGTGTTGCCTGTTTGATATCTGTGAGATGTCAATGAGAAGCTGACTATAAAAGTCTAGCTCACAAGAGTGGCCTGAGCTGGGAGCACAAATTTGAGAGTCATCACCATATAAATGTCACCGAACACCAAGGAAATAGATACTCTGACCCAGTGAGAAAATCTAGGATGAAAACTGAAAACAGTTCAAGGCCAACCTCAGTAGCACTCCCAACTCCAAGCAATTGCTTAGAGAAGGAAGCAACAGTTAACAGAACTGGGGAGAACTCAGAGCTCAGAAGACAACAGTGGACAAGAAAATATGGTGTCTGAAAGACAAAAAAAGAGAGATCTAGTATGCTAAGGGCTAAGAGGTCCATTGCATTTTGGCTATGGAGAGGCTTCTGTGGCTTTAGCAAGAGCTGTTTCTTTGGAAAAGTGAGGGGAGAATCCCAAATGGTGTGAGTAAAAGAGGGAAATAGGTAAGAAGGTAGAAACACTACAGCAGATGATTCTTATGGGATTCTGGGTTATATAAAGAAATGGAAAAACAGAGTAGGTCTAAAAAGGGATGGGAAATCAAAGAAAGCTTTGGTATTTGTCTTTTTTTAAAGGTATGAATTATCAGAGCTGGTTTGCAAGCTGTTGGAGAAGATCCTGTAGGTGAAACAGACTGGATATGCAAGTGGAGAGGAAATACCCAAAGAATAGAAGTTAGAACATAAGAGGTATCGGCATTTGACAGGAGTAGGGCTTTCCTTTTGTCATTAAAAAGAAAAGAAGACTGAAATGGTCCAGATAGATGGAAACTTGGTAAAGGAAGATAAGATTAGCATGGAAAAGAATGCAGACCAAAGATTTTCTAATTCCTTTCAGTAAATGTGATATGATCTCACTAATTATAAAATATTTTAAATAAACTATACTTTATATAATTTACATTTATAAAAGTATATTATATTTTCTATAAAAATAAAATGTAAAAATACAGTTAATATATACAAATACAGTTAAATATACAACAAATTTAGCAATGGAAGTTTCCCCTTTTACACTGTCTTATAAAGCAATTGGTAGGTCTTGTATAATAGCATCCAAATGGCAATCTTGCCTTAAGTTTTAAGGACAGAAATAAAAGCCCAACTTATGTGAATGTCTGAGAGTACATTTGATAAAACATCCTGCTAGAAACCATCAAAAGTTGAAAGACTTATGGCTCTGATATAAAGCCAGCTTTATTCCATCTGTAGAAATCTGGTTAATACATGCAATAAAATACAACAGCCCCAGTAACGGATGTTGTTTTCCATAGTTTTCCTCCCCAAAATCTTACACTTGCAGAGATTTCTGTTTGTTCTCTCTGTTTAGTAAAATACATTGGCAAGGAGCCAGTGTATTTTTAAAATTACATAATATTTATCATGACAAGCCAGAAAAAGGTAGCTTCTTCCTTCGTTGTGTATTTTAGTGATTTATTTTATCCTTTTCCTTTTCATCTTCAGATTCTGACTGAAAAACTCTAAAATCCAGTTTTAGTTCCATCAAGAACCAAATGACTCATTAGGATTAGGTGCTGTAATAAAAGGATTCTTTCCTTCCTCCTTTCCTCCTTCCCTTCCTCCTTCCTTTCTTTCCTTCCTTCTTTTTTCTTCCTGCCCTCCTTCCTTCTTCCTTCTCTCCTTTACTTTCTTTTTCCATTCATTTCTCTTTTTGACCTGCCTGCCAGCCTGCCTGAAGATTTGAAGATGAAAAGATGTTTATTCCAAAATATTGTACAGAAAACTCTCATCACTGCAATGTTGACTACCTAAAAAGCAAGCATGAATATCCTCCAAGGTCACTGTTAATTCTCTGACTCAACATCATTGTAAAATGATTAATATTCTGTGAAATAAGTTTGAAACCAGGAAAAAGACAGAACTTGTCAGCAACTGTGTGTATAATGCAATTAGCCAAGGCAACCCTGTTACTTTCCAGTTGAATTTACTGTCTGGCATTTGTTCAGGGTGCCCATCCGCTAGCTTTATTTTGGAATTGCCCTTGGAAAGCCGCCCAGAGTAAAAATCCTAATTATAGATCCACTGGCAGTGGTAATATCAGGAAATGGCAGCATAGTTTTCAGGACAAGAGACACAATAGGCCTGTACTATGTTTTGGAGAAAATTAAAAAATAAGTCACCTTCGAATTATAGAAAGGAAAACTAATTTTTTTCCAACTCATTTCATTAAACGTCAATCACTACCAACTTACATCAAAATGAATTTCAAAAAGTTATCTAATCTCTTTCCCTATTTTAAACATATTCATTAAGCTATATGCTTCTACGCAAATGGCAATTATAGTCTTGAATTATATTATCGATATTCTTATGTCTTCAGAAATGGTAATCATGCAATTTCCTTTTCTTTGCTGCTCCAGAAACTCACAGTTAAGGTATTTTCCTACTTACATTTATCAAAGCATTCCTTGTTACAACTTAAAAATGACTCCTTGTGCTGACTTTAATGAGGTTTATCTTCCTTAAAAATTATGGCACATTTTACAGATTCTCATCAGAACAAATTCAAAGCCAAGCCAAATTAGAATAGTCAAAATATTTCTATAGAGATACAAAGGAAATGTTTTAAAATGCTTTTCTCAGCTTTTATAAGAAATTGAACTTTCACTAACTGTCAACATTGATAAGGAGGAAATTATTACAATCTTATATGTAGCTTATGATTTCTCTGAAATGAAATAATCTCAGACTTTAATATTCTTCTTGTCAATTAACAACTTGGCATCAGGAGTAAATACTGGGATAAATTATACTTTTAGGGAAGCTAAATCTTCAGGAAGGAAAGGGGTCTTGAGCTAAGTTTCAAAGAATGAGAAAGGTTCAGAAGGTAGAAATTCTGAACGCCATTCACAGCTGAGGGAACCATGATGATATAGGGTCATAGTGACTATCTCTTAAAAACCCATTATTGTGATTTGCTCCGGTTTCAGAATTACTATTATCTCCTTGGCCTCCTGTTTCTATTATATTTTCCTTGTACTCAATGTCATCCTGCCTACTTTCTCACTTCTATATATCATGGTGCCTGAAATCAAGAAAATAATTTAGAAAGCTGTTGTACTAAGTTTTAGGATTTTGCAGTTTGGCATTATCACATTGCTCTGTGAGGATATGCATGATGGAAAGCAAGTATTTGCCACCAAAAGCAACTCATGTCATAATTTCACTAAAAAAGAAAAAGACCAAAAGAGATACAGAACTTTTAAAATTTTTGTCGTGAACGCAAGAAGACTTGCCTTAAGCATTTTACCAAATATCTTCACATACCTCATCTCAAATGTCATCTTTCTGGTAAAATGGGATTTTCATCAGTAGAGATAAATAGTACTAAATAAAATGTGTGTGCAAGGAAGAAAATAACTTTTATAGAAAAATAATTATATGTGCTTATATAATTATTTATGTGTATAGCGTTATGTATAGAATATAAGTGGCTACATACACACACACAAAAGACTATATATAGAGTGTATGCACAAATATAGAAATTTAAAATGATAGCCTAAAAATTATTATTATAACTTCCCTTTTCAGAACACAAATAAATTAGTTCCTTTTTATAATTTAAACACAGAAACGGAATTTTCTTCCTCACTCTAAGCAGAAAGTATTTCACAACTTCCCAGGAGAGAGTCTTAGCAATGACAAGCCAAATCTAAGTCCACAGCATATGATGATACGATTGTCGACAAGCTGACTTTTGACCATTTATGTCATATTGTAAATAAAACGGCTGCTTGACTGGCTCTCTGAGATGAAAACCAGCTGTGTCATGGTTGGTTACTTATTGCCTTTTAATTCTAACTTGCTATCCGCAGAAAGGATTAAAATTGTTGTACATGTTTGCTAACGAACTAAAAAATATGAAAAACATCTTATTCTTGGAAGCATTTTTGACAGTGTGTGTGTTGGCATCAGAGGGGGATAAAACAAAGTCCCATATGACAATGTCCTCGGGCTATTGTCTATTAAACTTCAATTAACAATGTGAAAAAAGATACTCTGAGTTTAAATTACAGGATTACTTTCTTCATTTCCAACATGTCTTGATGTTTACAGCTTACAGACTCCTGATTCACATCTCAGCAAAAAGCACTCAAATCGTTCAAACCATTTCACTGAGGAATTAAAATGGACTTTTGTGCGAAAGGAGCAACTAAATTGAAAATTTAAAAACCTGATATGTATATTAAAGGCAGGGATATGTTCCATTATGAATGGTTTTGCATTGCAGAAACTGAGGAGCAGCCATGATCTGTTTCTGTTTCATTTATCAGGTCTATCACAGAGCAGTTTGATAGTTCCAAACAATTAGCCATTACACACTTTTGAAAGATATTTTTTCTCTTTTATTTTTCAAATTGTGAGATGACTTGAAGAAAAGTTTTGTTAAGAAAACACCCTGGGAGCGTCCCTGGTGGTGCAGTGGTTGAGAATCTGCGTGCCAATGCAGGGCACATGGGTTCGAGCCCTGGTCTGGGAAGATCCCACATGCCGCGGAGCAACTGGGCCCGTGAGCCACAACTACTGAGCCTGCGCGTCTGGAGCCTGTGCTCCGCAACAAGAGAGGCCGCGACAGTGAGAGGCTCGCGCACCGCGATGAAGAGTGGCCTACGCTTGCCGCAACTACAGAAAGCCTTCGCACAGAAACGAAGATCCAACACAGCCAAAAATAAATAAATAAAATAAAGAATTATTAAAAAAAAAAAAAAAGAAAACACCCTGAGTGTAAAGGGAAATGAATTAAAGTTCAAGAAATCTGAATATACCTCCAAGCCTCTCCTTGACTTTGCTCTGGATCATATGGAAAAGCCTTTAGATGATCTGCACTTAGATGATTCCTCAGTGAAAGGCCAGATATGCTCTGTCCTAGTTTAAAGAAATATTTTAGATCTTTAGGTCTGACTTACTTTATGTGGACTGAATAAGCCCTTTCCTGGTTAGAAATATTATTATAGTTAATGTCTCAATGTTTTGCGTTTATGTTTTTGTTTTTGTTATTCATATAGAAGTGTCTTTATATTTGTATTGCTATAGGGCTTCTTTATATTTGAAATGGCCCTAAAGTTTTCCTCCCATTTTTTATGTAACTTTGTGACGTCAAATGGTGATACGTATATGTGGATGGCTACAGGCTGTATTAGCAGAAACACAACTTGATGTTTTGTTCATTTCCGCTTTGCTTAATTGAATCATAGAAAATTAGGACCCCAAAAGAGTAATAATGATCTAGTTCACTTTCTTATATTACAAAAGAGAAAATACACTCAGGAGATTTGATTGGCTTATCCAAGGAGACACACAAAGATGGTGAGCAGAGGACATATGGCTGAGGACAATTTCTAATGGGTTTTCCGCCATCTTATAGCATCATTCTCCTGAAAGAGATCTTTGCTGATAGGAGTCTCTCTTGGTTCCCATATGACCAGTAAAATTATTTTATTGAAGCTTTCAAATCCTGTGAAAGTTCTAATACACGAATATTTGGACACATCTTTCTACGAAGTTTAGCTTCAAGATAAGACTATGGCCACTTGAAGTCAGCCCGAAAGCAGTTTAAACAATGGCTCTCATTATAATTCCCAGAATATTAACTCATAAAGCCACTGGTTCAGATAGGAATCTATAAATAACTAAAATAATGTCACAACTTTAAGGAGTGAGACCTTCCCTTACATCCAGCCAGCTGTTGTCACAAAGAATCAAACCTAAACCTGCAGACATGTGAAGGGTGGACTTTGATGTAGGCCAAGTTTTAAATTGTCACTGACAAATTAGATGTTCAATTCCAGAAGATTTTAGTAAAATGGCCCAACACTGTGTATTAGCATTCAACAGGCATGACCAAGTTCTAACAAAATATAGGGAGTATCCAGAGAAATATTAGAAAATGAAATGTTATTCTGATGTTTTTCAAAAGTACTCTTTAACATATAACTGTCCCATCAGAGAATTGAAAATAAAAATAATAATGAGCTTATGCTCTATAATATTTGATTGTGTGTCATGATATTATCACGCTAGAGAACTCTATCTTCTAATTTATAAGTTTATGGAAAGTTATATTCAAAGAAACAGTGGTGTTATACTATTCATTTCTTGTGAGGACATTTAGCCATTCAATTTCCATTTAATAGCTTACACTTTTCCAAATTATGACTAATGATACTTAGATCTATTTGTTAAATAAGCAAATCTCTCTGCTTCTGACTTGAGTTTGAAAATACTGTTCTTGCCTTTTTCTCTTGTTTCTTTTTCCTGGAAGAGTGATCAAATAATTCATACAAACTACTGTGATTTCCCTCATTAGTATTTATTTACAATTGAAAACATTAGAATTCAATAAATAATAATGAAATATTTCTGCTTAATATTTAAGATGTGGGCATGTCCTTGGAGTTCTATATATGGCATTCACATACATTTAAAAAATCTCTTTTAAATGGCTCATGTAAATTTAAACCTTAAGATAATTTTGTGTCATTTAATATTTATTAATTGTTCCTAATTTAGACCCTGAATACTTCCAGAAATGATGGAAGACACCTCATAATGGAAAACATATATTAAAATAACTATTAAAATATAAAAATAAAAGAAATACAATGCCAGAGTGAAGAAGTTATACATTAAGCACAAAATCAGGGGAAAAAATGTGGCCAAAAAACTATTCCAATTGAATACTAAGTTTAATTTTGACTTGTACTATAGGCAAGGTGAAAGAGTATATAAAGCAATTCCATACTAAGCATTCTGTCACCAGCATCTTCAGAAATTCACACAACTGGACACTTTTCCAAACAATCATAAGTATGAAGCAATTGCCAGGGCACATTAGTTCAGATGAAATCCCAGGCTAGAAATATCCAGGGGCAGGTTCTCCTGCCTCAAAAGGGGCTATGAGGCTGAAAAATATGGCTCTGGATTAAGCTTTCGTCAAAAGGAAGCGGTATCATCCATAGCACAGTGACGTGGCCTCACCCAAGTCCACATTAACAATATTAAAAAAAAAAAAAAAAGGTAGGATCAAAGCCAGAAAAACCAGTTATTGGCTTCAAGCATGTTTTATGTTGCCTTCCAGTTAAATGAGACTTAAAATTCAAAGACTTGATTGATTTCCTTTTATGTCCATATTTGCATGAAACTCTGGTCTAGCTTCATTTGCATATACATGAATAGGCATAGATAAGCTACAGAAAATACCTCTTTGGAAATAATATAACTTTAAAACATCTCAAAAGCTATTGGTTAGGGTGAAAAAAATAAAAAGCAAGCTTCCCTTATCTCACAGCATATGCAAAAATCAACTCAAAATGGATTAAAGACTTAAACATTAAGACATGAAATGGTAAAACTCCTAGAAGAAAACATAGGGACAAGCTCTTTGATTGATTTTAGTAATGGTTTTTTGGAATTGACACCAAAAGCACAAGCAACAAAAGCAAAAATAAATAAGTGGGACTACATCAAACTAAAAAATTTCTGCACAGCAAAGGAAACAATCAACAAAGTGAAAAGGCAACCTGTGGAATGGTAGAAAATATTTGCAAGCCATATATTTTATATGAGTTAATATACAAAACATATAAGAAAGTCATACAACTCAAGAGGGAAAAAATAATTCAATTAAAAATGGCAAAGAATCCAATAGACGTTTTTCCAAAGACAGACAAATGGCCAACAGGTATATGAAAAGATCCTCAACATCACTCATCATCAGGAAAATACAGATCAAAGCCACAATGAGATATCACCTCACACTTGCTAGAATGGCTATTTCCAAAAAGTCAAAGGTTAAAAAGTATTATAGAAGTTGTGGAAAAAAGGGAACTTCTGTGTAGTGCTGGTGGGAATATAAATGGTACAGCCACTACGGAAAACAGTCTGGAGGCTCCTCAAAAAATTACGAATAGAACTACAGTGTGATCCAGCAATCCCACTTCTGGGTATATATCCAAAGGAAACTAAATCAGTATCTTGAAGAGATAACCTGCATTCCCAAGTTTATTGCAGCATTATTCACAGTAGCCAAGACAAGGAAACGACCTGTGTCCATCAACAGATAAATGGATCAAGAAAATTCTGGATGTTTATATATAATGGAATATTATTCATCCATGAGAAAGAAGAAAATTCTGCCATTTGCCACAACTTGGGTGAAACTGGAAGACATTATGCTAAGTGAAATAAGCCAGGCACAGAATGACAAATATTGCATGATCTCACTTGTATGTGGAATCTAAAAACAAACAAACAAAAAAATCAAAAAACAAAGCCCAAAAAACTGAAACACATAGTAACAGAGAGTAGAATGGTATTTACCAGAGGCTGGAGGGTAAGGGAAATGGAGAGTTACTGATCACTTTCGGTTATAAGATGAGTAAGTTCTGGAGACCTAATGAACAGCATGGTGACTATAGTCAATAACAACGTATTGTATACTTGAAATTTGCTAAGATCCCCAGTGTTCTCAACTACAAAAAAAAAAAAGGAACTATGGGAGGTGATGGATATGTTAATCAGTTTGATTGTGGTAATAATTTTACAATGTTATACGTATATCAAAACACTTATAGACCTAAATATATACAATTTTTATTTCTTACAAAAATAAAATTAAATAAATACAAAATAAAAAACAGGTTTAAGTTTCAAATGCCAGATCCATAAATTATTAGTAAGTATTGAGCAGTATATTTAAACTCCCAGGGTCGCTATTTTCTCGTCTGTAAAACAAGGATAATTTCTACCTCATAGGAATTTCTTAAGTATGGTAGGTAGTTGCTAAAAGGACACTTGGTAGTCACACCCTTGTATAATCTCTTCCTCTCGAGTGTGGGTAGACATAACAATTTACTTCTAACAAAATATAGCAAACGTAACGGGATATTACTTCTGATATTAAACTAGAAAAGACTGCGAGTTCCATCTTGCTTGTTTCTCTCACTCTCTTACTTGCTCTGAGGGAAACCAGCTACCATGTTTGGGTTGTCCTATACAGAGGCCATGTGGCAAGGAGGTGAGGGAGGCCTCTACCCAGCAACCAGTAAAGAACTGAGACTTTCAGTCCAATCACCCATGGGAAACATGGTCCAACTACGTGAGTGTGTGTGGAGGCTTGAGACTGCAGTCCCATCTAACACTTTGCTTGCCTCCCTATGAAAGACCACAAGACACATGGCCCAGATAAGGGAGGCCCAGATTCATACCTACAGAAACTGTGGAATAATAAATGTTGCTGTGAGCCATTATGTTTAGGGTAAATCCCTACACAATGATAAATATATAACACAATATTGTTATCCACAGAGCTGTTGAAATACAGCTCTGAATCTTAGGAGAATGCACTGGAATTAGAAAGCATATCAAGAAATACAGTCTGCCTTAAACTGAATAGAAAATATACAGCAGAAACTAACACAACCATGTAAAGCAATTATACTCCAATAAAGATGTTTAAAAAAAATTAACAACAAAAAATTGAGTAGAAAAGAGGGTAAGACAAATCCTTAGAAATAACCAATCATTAAGAAAAAGAAGATCCACCAGTGGAAGAGAAACCCATGGTGAAGGCCAAAAGGAGCAATTATAACACTGAGGCTGAGAATTAGGAGAGAGTGTATAATGGATGCCAAGTGAGGAGAGAATTTCAAGAAGGACGTTAATACCAAAGTTTAATTAATATCGAGACAGAAGGAAGAGGAGTAATACTTGTTAAAAACTCATTATGAGATAGGCCTTTACAGGTGTTTTGCAAGTACTAACTTATTTTGGTGCTTATAATATTGAAGCATATTTTTTCCCATTTCACAGATACGAAAGACGCTCAAATGAGGGAAATACCTTGCCCAAAGTCACACAGTGTGTGAAAGTGTCAAGATTCAAATATAGATCTGTCTAATTCCAATCCCTGGCTTTTTCCACAAATATACAACGACTCACTGACTTGTATAGAATAGCTTATAAAGCTGTCACATATAACAAACCTACTTAGACTGATATAAAATCCCTCTGAGGTGGTTAGGAATTTCCTCTCCAACCATTGGATGGTGCTCAGGCTTTTCCATTTAACATTCCTGAAGGAACTATGTTCTCTCAGAACCCTGCTCATGTTGGAAGGGCTACTCTTCCCTCCTACCTTTGTGACTCCTTCCAGATACCATTTAAACATTACCTCCTCCAACAAGGTCAATCTCCTATCTTAGGTGGAGTTGGTGACTCGAAGTTCAGATGCATACCTCCATAGAAGCACTTACTATGCTCTGTTCTAGTTGTTGCTTTATGTCTCTATCTCTTCCATCATAGGCTGTGTCTATACTTCCTGTCATGATGTCTATATGCCTGACTTATAATAGAAAATAGATATCTGTCAGATGTAGATTGAATGAATAAATGAATGAAAAAAATCCTGAAGACTAAGATGAAAAAGGTAGAGGAATGACAAGCAGAAACAAGAGCATATATGAAAGTCTGAAAGCATAAAAGAGCATGGGGTATACAGAAGAGAAAACATTGCCATATGGAAATTTAAGCTCACTTCATCACACATATACGAAATTCAGAACCATATGGTTATGGAATTCGCTAGGAGGAGCAGAAAAAGAGGTGGGAAAGCTAAGGGTTGTAACAGACACTGCTGGTTGCTGTCTAGTAGCCAAATTGTAACAGAGAAGAACAAACCTGACTCCATATTAGATCTATTTCTTTAGCTCTAACCCTTGTGGTCTGTTGCCTGTGCTTAGTCATGCTGGCTCTGCACCTTTTGTAAAAGATGTTGCCTCTAGCCTGAAATATACAGGATAGCCCATTCTCAAGACTCTGACCTTCAAAGGTATAACATTTTCCCATTTATATGGAGATAAAAATTTGCAGAACAGAAAATAATTGTCTTGTTGGGAGTTTATAGGAACATTGTGAACAGACCTCCATGGACAACTAACTGTACAAACAAAGGATTCCGGCACCAAGAAGTTTGCACAACGAGCCACACCCTCTCCTCTTTTAGTATAAAAGAAGCCTGAATAATAACTCAGGTAAGATTGTTCTTTGGGACACCGTCTTATCAGTATGCTGCCTTTCTAAATAAAGGCACTATACCTTGCCCCAATACCTCCTCTGTGGATTTATTGCCTTGTCGTGTAGCAAGCCAGCATGAGCTTGGACTCCGTAACAATATCTCTCCTCCTCCTTCCTAACAGAACTCTGAGTTCAGAAGTTCACCTGCATGTAACCATGTGCTTCAGGGACTGCTTATTCCCAGGCTTAGGAAGGAAGAGCGGGGGTTCCTGTTGTCTAAGGCAATCCTGATGGGTACATACCTGTTGCCCAGGTTGGTGTAGATATGCGTATGTGATGCAACATACCCAACCATGTGCTTATGCCCGGTAGAAACTTCATTTGTATTGATTAGTCACTACCTACTAATTGGGGTGATCTCAAGCTACTATTATTACCACATAATAATAATTGTCATTTATTGAGCATGTGCTGTGCTAAGCTCACTAACAAGCGCTTTAGACACCTCATGTATAAACAAGCCCTAGGAGCAATCTCTTTGCTGGGGGAAGGGTTCAGGACTGACTTAATTTCTAGACAATGTATTTCAATTTGCATTAGCTAATCCATTTTGTTCACTAGAACAAATCACTCTTTGACCCCAGTGGGAAGAAAAAAAAAAGGCCTATTTATTACACGTCATGGTCACAAGAGAGAAGATTCCTTAGACCAGATATTCTTCCCTGGGTAGATGCAGTATTGATTTTCCTGAACCTACCTTGGAAAAAGCCCGTCTGCTGCAGGATCGTCATTTCAGTCACGCAGGAATGCTCAGGGAGGCTGGGCTCTGGCTCTAGAGTCTGCTAGGAGGCCGCCTTCTTCTGACCGGCCAGGCAGAATGCAGCCCAGCCGAGCCGAGCTGCGGGGCCCACGCAGCCCTGGCCAGGAGCGCGGCTGCATGATGCGTCTCTGCCTCGTCCGCTGCAGTCTCCGCCAGCAGCAGGCTGGGAGGAGCCGAAACGCCAAGCGACCCCACCCGGGGCCTTGTATCCTATCCCATAGGACAGTATGCACCTTAAGGTCCTAAAGAACAGGCATGGGCTTCCCTGGTGGCGCAGTGGTTGAGAGTCGGCCTGCCGACGCAGGGCACACGGGTTCAAGCCCTGGTCTGGGAAGATCCCACATGCTGCGGAGCAACTGGGCCCGTGACCCACGAACTACTGAGCCTGCGCGTCTGGAGCCCGCGAGCCACAGCTACTGAGCCTGCGCGTCTGGAGCCCGCGAGCCACAGCTACTGAGCCTGCGCGTCTGGAGCCCGCGAGCCACAGCTACTGAGCCTGCGCGTCTGGAGCCTGTGCTCTGCAACAAGAGAGGCCGCGATAGTGAGAGGCCCGCGCACCGCGATGAAGAGTGGCCCCTGCTCGCCGCAACTAGAGAAAGCCCTCGCACAGAAACGAAGACCCAACACAACCAAAAATAAATAAATAAATAAATAAATTTATTAAAAAAAAAAATAGAAAAGGCACAAAATGTTCAAGGAATGTTTAGAAATAAGTTGAGAGGGTGCGTAGGGAAACCATGCCGTCATCAGGACACCAGCTCTGGGATGCTGAGCGTCACCCTCTCCTGAGTGAAAATGACTGTTACGACTCTTCAGCCTTCTCTTCCTTCGAGGCTGACGCGGCAGACAGAGTCCAGTTCATCCGCTTGGGCTGCGGCAGGAGCTGCGCCTGTGTCACGTGGCTTCCGGTCACCTCTGCGAACTTTCTGGTGACACTGGTCTTGCTGCTGCCTTCCAAAGACTTCTGGTACTCCGTGGTCCACAGGATCATTTTTTAACTGCCTGGCGGTGCTTGCCCTGTGGTATCTCACCTGAGGACCGTGCTCACCCCCCCGGGGGCAGTACCCAAAGGAAATGCTGCTAAAGAAGGCATGGAGGTTTGCAGCTGAAGCCTGGAGAAGGGATCTGTACAAGTGTCCTGAGTGCTGCTGGATCAAGCCCGAGCGCGCCCACCACTGCAGTAGTTAAACCCAGATCCACTCCATATACAATGACAAAGTGGAAATAGAGAGGCTGAAGAGCGAGAAGCCCACGTGGGAGCAGTGGCGGCGATAGGAAGGGATGAAGTCCGTCTTTGGGGGGCCCCCTCGAAGCTCTGGATGAACCCCTTCATCGGCTTCCACTTTAGGAAGACCAGACCCAGGAAAGGGGGCCCCCGTTCTCAGTGCGAGGCCCTCTCATCAAGCTGGAACTTGTGAATGAACGGACTTTATTTGGGGTTGGAAAGGGTGTCAACAGCCCATCTGTGACCAACAGGGCAAATGGAACCTACACAGACCAACTGCTCGGAGCAAGCAGAGTTTTATATATTTACGGTCACGGATGGCAGATTTCCACACCAGTAACCGGGTGGCATTCTGATCAGTGTCACTGCCCAGTGATGCAGGTGTGTGGCCACACGAAGAAGCCAAATGTCATTATCTTCCAGCACAGTTAGGAGTTTTGTTAACATGCTTCACATTTTCTAAGAAGAAGATGTGTGGGATATTACACTGTTTATTAAAAATCCTGTGTGCCGAGCTGCTTTTCTCAATCATGAAGAAAACAAACCAATCCAGTGAACAAGAATTCTGCAGCTGGTGGTTTCAGGGAGCTCCCACTGACCCTCTTACTCACCAGTGACCCCCTCGGTCAAGCAGGAGCCCGTGTAGGTTTCCGCAGCTCCGACACTTTGCACTGAGCAGCACGGGGGCTGCAGCCACGCTCCCCTGCCAGGAAGTGGCGGTCCCTGACCCTGTGGGCAGGTCTGCGTGTGTCTGTGTGTGTGTGTGCATGTGTGTTTTGAAGTGGGCAGTGTTGTTCAGGTGATGTAACATGTAATGGGCGTGTGCAGCAAACAAGCTGTGTTTCAGAAACCGACGTTTCAGGGAAGAGGGGAGAGATGTGCGGAGTCCTCCTGCCCTGGGGTTTACTATGAATGTATTGCATATTGGGAGACTATCTCGATCCAAAACACAATCATTCCTGTGTGGTAAAAAAAAAAAAAAAAAAAAAAAAATTAATGCTCGTGGACAAACCATGAAGGTGGCAGTGAGTCTCAGAGCACGATCTAAATACACACACAAGGTATGGGTTATAACAGACCCTCTTCTTGACCACGGCCCAGCAGGCTCTCCTTCCAGATCCTGCCCACAGAAAGGTTAGCATCTCAAAGGTCCTTCTCCCTGAGAGTTGTTTCATTTGAAAATACGGGTTCATTGCTCATTGGCTTCACTACAGTCTAACCACCAGGGCCTCCTTGCACTTTTCAACCTGCCAAGATTGTCCCCACTTCAGTCCTCTGCATTCCATGTTCCCTCTGGCCAGATGGATCTTCCCCAAGATATCCTATGACTCATTTCTTCATATCCTTCAATTTACTTAAATTTTATACTCTCAAAGTAACCTAATGTCTCTATATAAATTAGCAGTCCTGTCACTCTATCACCTTAGCTGAATTACTTTTCATAATAGAACTTGTTGCTATGTGGCCTTGTACTATTATATTCTTACCCTGGGTCACCCCAACTGGAATGTAAATTTCCTGAGGCTGAGGGCCGGACTTTGTCATTTTGTTCCTGATTTCCCCAGATCCCAGAAGAAATGTGCCTGGCACAAAGTTGGCACTCAATAAATAGTGCTGAGTAAGCAAATGAATCATATTTATTATAGAGGTAAAATGTATTAAACTAAAAAAATTGGACAGATTCTTAACTGATCAGTACATGTTTTAAACCACTGGATCTTGAATACTAGTATGTTCCGCGTTTTCTTTCTCAAGTGTGTCTATAGTGGGGGAGGAGAGAATGTTCTTAAATTTTTTAGGCTTATTGTAGAAATCAGGACCTTGAGATTCACATTCTTCTTTAAGGCCCATCTAGCACTCCTCCCACTCCCCCACTTGTTAGGCTGCCTCTGGCATTTCAAGGTTTACATGGCAGATAAGAAGAGAGTTGTAGTGCAAGAAATATCTTACTTAACTCTAGCGTTGACCTGGCCTTGGTACTTTCTGGGCTTGGAGGGTGTTCAGACAACTTCTGTTTCTTAGGGAGTGGTTGTAGTTTCTTCAGACATCACTCCTTCGCTGCTGGGATCTCTCGCTGCAGATACTTAGTGCAGGTAAAGTCTTCCCCTGATGCCACTTGCAAATCTCTGCCTTCCCAGCCTCTAGTTCCCTTGGTCCGCTCCTCACAGGATATCATCTAAATTAGGATGCCATCATCCCTCTAGGCAGCCCTCCTGAACCTTCTTTTTAATCACTCTTGCTCAGCCTTCAGAATAACTAGACAGCTATAGCTTCTCACTTTTAAGCTTTATCAGACTTTGAACCAGGCTTCTTTGCTAGACAGACTCCGGGTAACAGAAGTAAAGCTGTTTGAGTGTTCTCCTTGAAGCACTGTCCAAAGCCATACATGGGGAAAATGCAAAATATCTTCTAAATTTCGGAAAATTCCTGGAGTCTTACTTTCCATAGTCCCTTCTTCTTCAAGCCGCATTGTCTTTGCACCTGCCCTTGAACTGCACTCTAACTGACTCTGAGTCCTGCCAAGAAATCCACTTATACCAAAGCTTTCGTGAACCATGTAGACCTTATTCAGGAATTTGTAGGGGTGGCAGAGGCAATATTGAAATCATACCACTGACAGTAACCAAGTCAAGCCACATCCTGCACACAACCTTTCTCTATCATGCAAAGCAATTCAGGCTTCTCAGACCCCTGCTCCCTAATTTGCCTGCCCAAGATCAAGATTTTTCAACATAACAAATACCATTTCTATAAGAAAGGAGCTATCCTCAAAAAAGAGCAGTCATGTTTGTAAATATCAAAGTTTCTTTCTTGCCTAAATGTATATGTATGTGAATGTACATGTCTATTTAGATTAACAGAAAACAGTACATGATGGATTTCTTTACACTTGAATTTGAATAATATTAAAAATGCAAAATGTTGAAAGTTACAAGGTCATCACTGCTTTAAATATTATGTGCGTGCACACACATAGGAAATATGAAGCAAATGTCAACCTCAGCTCCCATTATGTCTCAGATGGGACCACTTTAGCAGTTTGATGGATTGTCAAGTGTTCTAAGGCTAATGCAGACATTTGCATGCGTACGTATAAAGGTGTGTGCAGTTTTTATAGAAATATAATTGTGTGAAACACATTGATCCGTAGGTTGTTTTTTCCGTTAACAATATATCCCCAACATCTTTCTGAGCAGTACGTACACCAGTCTATTTTTTTGGCTGCAGTGCATTCCGTTTCATGAATGCAGCGTAGTTGATGCAGGCTCTGCTCGCCACACCTCCTCACTCCCACAACCACATCTCCAGTCTTTTATAGCGCCTAATCGGGGATGAACACATCTTTTCCCAAATGTTTTGACTATGTTGTCTTTTTCTCTCCGCGTGAACTTTAGAATAATTTTTGAAAGGTCAAAGAAAAACAAACATCCCCTTGAAATTAACATTACAGGAAATGGAGATATCAATTTGAGGATGAATTAGCATCTTAAAATATTGCCTTTCCATCCAGAACCATGACATCCTTTTACATTCATTCATGTTCAAGTTGTTTGTTTGATTGACTTTATGTCCCTTGATAAAGCTTTGTGGTTTTTATCTTAAATGTCAGACATGAGCAACGATAAATGAGTGCTTAATATGCGTCCCAGGAAGTTTTGCAATTAAACCTATAACCGAATTTCCAGATAAAAAAATTTTAAAAGCTGCCTTTGTGTTCTTACTTCTTAAATAATTTCAGTTTTTAACATTCTAATGGCTTCTATGGGTTGTCAACTTTTTTCATTGCCAATATTTCATTCAATAATGAAATTAATCTAAATCGTAGGAATGTATCTTTTTTTTCCCCCCCTGGAAGGTTTAACAAAGCTATTAAAATTTTGAATGAAATGTGTCAGCTAACATATGTGTAGTTTATTCTCCTGAATTGATTCCATGCAACAAACTTTGCTTGCCTGTGTTAGAAGTCCTAAACATTTCTTTTAAATTGAGTCTTCCTAATGAAGTATCCATGAGGGGTCAATCAGGGCAATGATAAAAATTGGTTGTGTTATTTTAAAACACTTATCTGTGTTTTCTATTGTAGTAAACCATAAATGCTTGCTTGGAGGAAGAAGCTGGGCATTCACCTCCTTACTCTGGACTTACACTTGAAACTTTAAGTGTGTACACCATACACAAATGCTGAGAATTCTATTGTGTAATCTTAACATTTAAATGGTCTATCCGTCCATTTTGGTGGGAAAACAAAAACTGCTCTACTTGTTTTAATAGGAAGGGATTTAATAGAGGGAATTGGATATTTAAAGTGCTGTTCATAAGGGCAAATAAAGGTCAGGGTGTGCCACTGCTGGTTTTAGGAAATCAGGAAGTGTGGAGATTCAGAGAAGTTTTGCTGAATCTCTCACTTGCCTACAGCACTGAAGCAGGTGATTAAAAGAAGCTCATCCAGAAGATGATGCAAACCTTATGTCTACGGTCAGCTGAACATCTCACCTGTTACTGCCGGAAACAAAAAAAATGACTTCAGTCTGTCCTTCACATCTCTTGTGACTAATCCTCTTGTTGGAATTAAATTTAAACCATGTGGCTTGTGGCGAAGGAGTCTGGGAAATGCAGATATAAGGAGGATCTTAGAACGGCAAGGATGGAACTCAATATTAACAGACAATATTTCACCCAAATGTTCATTAGCGTCATTCCTAAGATTGTCCCATTAGACACCTATAACACACATACTCATTTCAGGTTGGATCAAACACTCTATAATTTTCGACTTGATCTGAACTCATCTGGATGCCCTGATTCCCTACTTGCAAAATCCTAAGTTAAAACTTCCTCAGCCAGCAACCCCTGTTGGCAGTACCCTCTTAGACTTTTAGAAAATGGTGTAAAAATCCCTTTCCAGAACTGGCCCAGCCGAGCTGATTTATATCCTCCCTATTTTCATTTCCTTCTACTACAACAGTGAGAGAATGAGTTATAAAACTTGGCTAGCACTTTCCCTAGCAACAAACCAAATTAATACCGCCTCATTTCTCTTGGGTCACATTTCTACTCAAGAAGATTAACGTGTTTTCAAGACTGGCTAGGTGGTTTTGAATAACCGAAACTGTCAGTTTTACTGAATCATTCTTGGAATTGATTTGAGCCTTGTTGAGAGTGCTATCTTTAAAGGCTTAATTTGATTATTCACAGAAGGACTTCATGCAGTTTTTGAAATATATTATCCGTCTCCATGTCAATGAGCCTGGAAGTTTGTATAATCCTGGATAGGTTCCAGCAACATCATCCTGAGCGACTATGAGAATCGAGATCCAAAATCTTTAGACAGCAAATTTCCATTTATATCGCCTAATTTTCAGCTCCAGAGTCCTATAAAATGATTTCATATGAATTCTAAATATTTATTAATATCAAAATCTCCACTATGATAAAAAGAACTTTGTATCAAAATTGTTTTTCTCTTCTCTCAAAAAGAAAGAGTCATGAACAATTCAGGCAAATTGTTAGCATGGAAAAATCCAGAAATGCAGACAGAAACTAACAGAAAAAAAGTCACAAGTTAATGTCACTCTACTTTGAATAATTTAAAGAAAACTTTCAAATTAATCATCAATTATCTAGCTTTTAACTTTTTAGACTAATAATTTTCTGAATTTGGTTGGTACACAGGAATATATTCTGCCTCTATATGAATTTTGTGGTCATCACTGTGGTTTCATTAAAATCTATACATGTTATAGGAGATGTTAATAATATCAAAATTATTTGTCATACAGTGATATGTAAAGCAGATTTCAAAATAATGTACTCTGACCCCATTTTTACTAAAAAGATAAAAAGATGAATTGTATTCTTAGAAAACCATTAATTATCTACGGCCAATGATATTATGATTGATTCTAATATTCCTGTGTGTTTTCTGCATTTTCCTATAAAACTTTTGTTATTAAACATAGTTATTTTCAAGTAAAAGAACCAGTCTTCATCTGGAATTTTCCCCCAGAGGATCAACTAATCCTCTCCTCTTAAATTTACATATTACAAGTAATTTTTGACAAAAATACAATCACATTTCTGTGGAAAAGGGTCTTCTTTCCAACCAATTATGCTGTAACAATTGTATATACATAGGCAAAAAAGTGAACTTTGATAAATTCACTCTATACAAAAATTAGCTCAAAGTGAATTTTAGATGTTAAATCTAAAATTATAAAACTTCTAGAAGACCACATTGGGAAAAAAATCTTTGTGATCTTGGGTTAGGTAAAGATTTCTTTGATATGATTGAAAAAAACATGATTTGTTTTTTAAAATGAATTGATAAGTTGGAGTTCATCAAAATTTAAAGCTTCTGCTAGTTTATGACACTACTAAAGGAATGAAAAGCCAAGTTACAGATTGGAAGGGAATATTTGCAAATCATATATGACAGAGAACATATAAAGAATGCTCAAAATTCTAACAACAAAACAAACAACTCAATAAAAAATTGGGCAAAATACTGAGTAGAATCTTGACAAAAAAACTTACGGATAGCAATTAAGCACACAAAAAGATGTTCAGAAGAATTAGTCATTAGAAAAATGCAAATTAAAATTATAATAGTATGCAATTACATATCTATTAGGATAACTAAAGTTAAGAAATCTTATCGTACCAAGTGTTGGCAAGGATGTGAAAAGACTGGAACTCTCTAGCAATGTAAAATGAGGCAGCACTTTGGAAAACAGTCTGGCAGTTTCTTAAAATGTTAAACATATACTTATCATATAACCCAGCCATTCCCCTGCTAGGTATTTCTTGAAGAGAAATGAAAGCATATATCCATTAAATATATGTACAAAAATATTCATAGAAGCTTTATTTGGAAAAGCCTCAAACTCTAAACGACCCACCTCTCCATCAATAGGTGAATGAATGAACAAACTGGTATATCCAATGCTGAATATATTCAATGCTGAATATAAAATGGATTACTATTTAGCAATAAAGTAGAATGAACTATTGATATATGCAACAATGTGAATGATTCTCAAAATAATTCTGCTAAGTTAATGAAGCCAAACAAAAAGAGTCCATACTGTGTAATTCTATTTACACATGATCCTAGAAAATGCAAAGTCATTTATAGCAACAGAAAGCAGACAGGATTTCTTCGGGGTAAGCAGGCTGGGAGTGTGAAGAAGGAAGAATAAGCAAAGGTCTTAAGCAACTTTTGGGGGGAATGGTTGGTATGTTTATTATCTTGATTTTAGTGATACTTTACAGATACAGTTACATATCATATCTATATATTTATATCATATACAGTTAACCTTTGAACAATACTGGTTCAAACTGGGTGGGTCCACTTATACATGGATTATTTTCAACAAACTCAGTACTACATGGTCTGCAGTTGGTTGAATCCAAGGATGTGGAACCCCAGATATGCAGGAACCATGTATACTGAGAGCTGACTAAAATTTATACATAGGTTTTTTTTCAACTGGGTGAAGGGTTGATGTCCCAAACACTCGCATTGTTCAAAGGTCAACTGTATATATAAAAACTTATCAAATTGTATTCTTTATATATGTATGTTTAATTTATTATATGTTAATTGTATATATATTATTATATATAATATATATATAGCTAACCAAAAAAAAAAAAGGAATACATGCTGTTTTGGGTATCTATTACTATGTAACTAATTCCTCCAAATCTTAATGTCTTAAAATAACAAACATCTCCGGGAATCACAAATCTGGAAATGGCCTACCTGGATGATTCTCTCTCATCTCATGAGGTTGCAATCAGGAAGACAGACAGGGCTGCAGTCATCTGAAGGTTGGGCTGCATCTGGGGGATGCTCTTTCAAGATGGTTCACTCACATGGCTGTTGGCATGTGGCCTCAGTTCCTATTCATACGGACCCCACCATAAAGCTGCTTTGTATCCTTCAGAATAAATAATTCAGATGAGAGCAAAAAGGAAGCCATGTTGCCTTTTAAGGCATATCATCATTTTTGAGATATTCTATTGGTCACACAAACTAACCATGATACAATGTGGGAGACAAATATACAAGGGCATGAATCCCAGGAAGTAGGGATCCCTAGGGGCCATCTTGGAGCCTGACCCTTACATATGTTCATTGTAGACTATGGCAGTATTTAAATTTGGAAGTGAAAACTCTTTGTATTCCCACAGCCAAAGTTAACATTTTCTGTTTATAAGTATTCCACAAAAAATATCATGTCTACTGTTTCACATTTTTTTCTTCACTTAATACACTATAGACATCCTTCCTTGTGAGCGTGAATTTGCTAATATGGATGTCTCATCTTTTTTGTCTTTTTTTAAACAACTTCATTAAGTTATAATTAACATAAAATGAAACACACATATTTAAAGTAAAAACAAAACAAAACCACTTAACATGCCTATTTGAAAAATAATAAATTGACCTATATCAATAATTAAATTTATGCACTTTGTTTATTAGCACCCTCTGCCTAATAAATTGGTATATGATAACAAGCATTTGAATCTAAGAGTTAAAAAAGTTTAGGTATGTTTTAGACTTACCTTTTTCCCTCTAGTCACTTTAGACCTTCTTGGGCTTCTTTGTCTTGATGGAAAGTTTTGGAGATTATATGTTTGGGGCATTTGAGCTAGGCAAGAGATGAGGGGTCATTGCAACTTCAAGGCAGGATGAAAGAACAGGAAGAATTTTGGGTCTCAAATTCCTTCCCACAATGCAGGTAGCTGGCAATTAGATATAGTCATAGTAAGCATTCCATTAATAGTACTTATTTAAGCTTTAGGATATTTATGGTAATAGAAGAGTTATAAGTTTTTAACAAATGAAGTCATGCAATACTATTATATAAGAAAAGAAAAAAATTTAACCTCAGTATTTTTTCTTGTACACAGTCTTCATAATGAATTAAGCAACAAATAATAAACCTCTTTTTAAAAATAGACTGAATGGAGTATGAATTTGGCACAGTGGCTTAATTTTCTTACTTATTTTAGCTACAAAATGGGGTTTATAAAAAAGGCTTCAAGATTTAGATGAAATATTTAATATTTCTAAATTTAATATTTATAGTTCTATGGAAAATCTTTCACTTTCTTCTTTGCAGTTGAATTTATTATAACAAAGTTGCTTTTAGAAATTCTCTCTTGGAGACTTTAATTGTTTAAAAATACATAGCTTCACCAAAATGGAGAATTAAAGAGAAACCGACTATAAGCTTGGTGAAGGGAGGCTTATCATTCTACTACCAAGATCTGACACACTGCAGGTGCCCAGGAAATAAGAGTCAAAGAACAAAGCTTAAGAGAGCTGGACATCAAGCAGAGCTGCACAGCAAACCAGCTGTGTGTTAACTTAGGCAAATCATGCCTCATTTTCCTTGCTTAAAATGGAGTGTTTCTGATCAGTCCTATTAATTGGGACTTTTAATTGTAATAGAAATTCATATAAAACTGGTCCAGCTAAAAAAAAAAAAAAAATTAAGTGGCTGGGGGCAGAATTTAGTGACACAGAGTTCTTGCTTCTCTACATTCGGGAGACTTCTTGTACACCATCTTCCTTATCTGGGACTGGCTGAAAACTCTCAGAAATACCACTGCTTCTATCACATGTCTTTCCACAAATAGTCACTGCCTCTAAGGGCATGTAGTCTTCAGCTAGGCAAGGCCTGTATCACGTGTCTACCCCTTAATGCTGGTGGGACATGGAGTGAGGGAGAGTGATCACTCCATTCAAATCTCATGGAATGGATTTCCTTAGGAAAAGAGATTTTCTTACCAAAAAGGAGAAAGGGAAGCTCGATATATACAGCCTATCCATTACAAGGATCATGGAATAAATAGCCTTCCATATTTTAAAGATGATTAAATACCTGGTTCTGTTTTCAGGATTTAATGCCTCCTAAATAATCTTTATTAAGTAATCCTTCTCTGTTAGCACTGCATATCTTAAATGTGAAGGTCAATCTTGTCAAAATACCATGGCCAGCTATTAATCATTTAGTGGCATGATCTTTTCTAACTGAAAACAAAAACTTTGTGATATCTATATGCTTTTAGAGAAGCTTAAGGAAAATTGCTTTGCAGAATAATCTCTCTTGTCAGACACAATCCCCCCAGACTGTGTTCCCAACTGGACTTGATTAAACTTTTACTGTTTCTTTGTTTAGCTCAAACTAACCACACTGGCACACTTAGGGCTGCTTCCAAGCGGTGTCTCTGGCAATAACACTCCTGTCTACACAGACTGTTCTTAAAATTGTGACCATATGAAAGAGGAAATTTAGCCCAGGAGACCAATGTTTATGTTTTCATAACACCAAAGTCAGCCAGTAATCACTTTTGAATTACCATGATATCTGCTTTGGTTAATTTGAGTAAAGTTGCAATTTTTAAAGGCCTGTAAGTTTTGAGTATGTAAGTACTGAACATTGTAAATGAGGTTTATAACGTATGATTGAAGTACATGCCTAGTTAAAAAAAAAAAGTATAGCCAGAAAAGCAGAAGAAAAGCTTCAGTCAGATCTTATTTTACTGAGAGAAACGTAATTCCTGGAACCCAATCTAAAAATCATTTTAGAAAGATTTTTGTCAGGGTTGTTTAGGCTAGAGAAGAAAACTTGGAGTGGCTTAATCACTGTCTTCAAGTGTATGAAGGGATTCTATGAAATTGAAATTTATTACTTTTTCCCTTTCCATGGTGAATTGAATGAAATAAAATAGCATTAAATTAAGTCAGAGGCAATTTAGGTTAGACATAATGAAGAACTTCTTGGCTAACAGAATTGTAACACAGCAGAATTCCTCCAAGGGAAACTGGGAACTATTTGTTCTTCATGGTCATCAAAAAAAAAAAAAAAAAAAAAGGAAAGAAAGGAAGGAAAAACAATGATAAAAGAAGAGGAAAAAAGAGATAGAGCTTTTCCCAGTTCTCTCAGCTGAAATTGTTGTATCTGCTCCACAAGTAATTGGTGTCACTTCTATTGTGTTGATTGTCACTCTCACCCTTTGTGTTATTCATTTGTCTTGGACAAGAGAGACTCTGCTTTAACTTTGACCACGAGATTTCTAAACCATTGCCAAGGAGAGGCTGAAAAGAGATTACATGGAGCTTGGAGCTGTATATCCAGAGCTGCTGATCTCCGGCATGTGGTGGAACTTAATAACTCAGAATCCGGGACATGTGGTGAAGCCAGACAATTGTATAATTTGGGGACCACATGGCTGGATCGTGTCCCTCTGTGTGGAGTGAAAGTAATATCAGGACAGAAAATGAGGACATGGGGGAAGGATACACGTTCCTCCTTTTTCTAGGACTGGTGTCTTACAGTGTGGATAACACGGAATCGGCATGGTAGAAAACTCCTGGTATTAGAGCGAGGATGGCAGGAACCAGGTTCATCAAAAGAGGAGGTGGCCCAGGAGACCCTGTCCAGATCTGGTTATAATCTTCCCTTGCTGTTTTAAGACACTCCACTAGAAGCTGAATACTCCGGGTATAGGCACAAACATGGCGGAAGCCTCAATGAAACCAAATATCTTAAGATGTGCATACTGACAAGAATCAAGATGATTCACTCCTGGGAACCCAGGAGTTTTAAGGGTTGTAGGCAGAAGGTGTGCTGGAAAGTGGGTTAAGACACGAGAGACTGAAAACAGGATCGGCTGACACTTTATATGTGGAACAATCAGAGGGACTGGTCCCCATTCAACTAAAGCAACAGCCCCCCTCATACTCCTGCTAGAGATGAGAGATTTATTCCCTGCAGAAATCGTACTAGGAACGTCCTGGCTTAGGGACACCAGGCAGTGAGATACAGTACACATGCCAAAGAGTGAGTCCTCTTCACTCATCCAGAACTAGCTGATGGGCTGCGCATCAAGGCAGAAGATTGAGAACTTTCTCTAGAGTGAAAAGAAAACTACAGATTTGGGGATCCCTCAATACTATAGCTGACCTGACAGACACACAACTTTACTGCATCACTTTTAAGTCAGTCAGAAACCAACAGACATTTGAGGAAAACTTCTAACTCTAACAAGAAGACTAAAACACACCACCATCCATACACAGTGTAAAGAGACAATGTCTCAAAATAAAAGAGACAATGCAGGAAGAAAAAAAAAAACTTTAAAAAACTAAAATTTTTATCCTTAGGAAAAAAAATAGAAAATATTAAATTCATGAAGCAAACATGATGCCATTTTTTAAAGAATAGTTAAACAATAGGAAAAATACATAAAATAGATGGAAGTTTAAAAAATTTTTAAAGAGTGACAAGATAAATTTAAGGAACCCACATAATAGGGTTAAAAGACAGAGATAAACAATAGGAGGAAACAAAGATAAGTTATTCTGAATGTGGATTGAAGTTGCTAATCCAGAGTCATTTTCATTTCCAGTATCCTACCTTTTTTTAGTTGCCTTGGACTTTGGGAGTCCTAGGATAATGTGAAAGAAAAACAAATATAAGTCAGACTGGCTGCATCTTGAGATCACTCAGTCATAGGTGAGGTGGGCTGCTCAAAAGCTACCTTTGGCTTAAGATGTCTATAGGTCTCAAGTAGCCCTTCCAGGGGCATGGGTTTCTCACATATACAGCCCCTTCAACAAAATGCAGGATACAGTAACTTGCCACTGAAATCATTCATTCTCTGCCTTCCATCCAGTGCTTCTGAACGCTTAGAGCCCTGTGATACTATCCTCTCTTAAGAAGCCAAACTGCATAGTCATACTGACACTGAGGTATTTCTCCCTGACTGTGTTAGAAGCAGAGTTATATACATACTAGGAAAAAAGATGAAAAGTGTTCTAAGACAAGGAGAGTAGGAGTTACACACTAGATGGCTCTGTTTAATAGATAAGGAAATTGTGGGTGGAAAGCTGTAACATTTCTTATTTATGCAGTAGTTATACTTTTCTTATTTCTAAATGACAGAAGAATAACACCTTCCAGCAAAGAGTTCAGAACACCTGTCTGAGGAACAAGCATAATCCTAGACTCCAAATCCAGCATCTTTCCGAAGAGCTAGACATACATGTTTTCGAAGGTCAACCATTTGAACTTTTCACTATACTAATCATTGTTCTGTTGATACATTCTTCTTTTAAATGCACTATTCGTTATTACAAATTAAATAAAGTCAAGCAAGTCTAAATTAAGACAATATAACTCATAAAGAGTACCTCTGTTTTCCTTATTTCTAACAGTTGGAGAAGCCATCCACATATATAAGTGTAAGTTCTATTCTGCGTATATAATCTGTATGCTAAATGATTCTTTGGTTAGAAATACTAATTATGATTTCTCTAAAGAGGTTTTATTAAATGTATCTTTTCATCACTTAAGTTTCCAAAATAAAATAACATGATTTGACACAATAATTTTAAAATAAAGGAATTTTAAAAGTTTTAATTCTAAAAATGTTTTCATTTTTGTTGTGGAGGGAGGAAAGCCAGTCAGAAATGTACATCAGAAGGGTAGTGGAGTCTTTCATTTTTCTTTTATAAACTGTAATAGTGAGTCTGTATTGATTTATGGTAAGAGACTTGCATAAACATAAGACTTTATTTTAATCAACTGAACATGGCCTCCAGAGTTAAAATAAAATATTTTATATATTGAGACTAATACTATAAACATGATTTATAGAGTTTTGTAATCTCAACATGCAGATCTTAAAAATCCAAGCCTAATCTTTATGCTATTAAACTTTGCAGTACACTCTCTTTGACTTGAGAGAAACTTGAGAAAATTTCTTAACTTGTTTTTCTTTCCCCAGTTCATTTCTGTGCCTTATTTAACAACTCTTCAAAATCAGAAACTTGGCATTGTTCTTTGTATTTCTGAAAAGAATTCTCCCTCCCACCATTGTTCTCTGGTTAGAAATGCTGATTATGATTTCTGTAAAGAGGTTTTATTAAATGAATCTTTTCATAGCTTTTAAAAGTTTCCAAAATAAAAATAACATGATTTGATACAATCATTTTAAACTAAGGGCATTTAAAAAGTTTTATTTATGGGACAGAGGAGTGCCATTTTTTTTTTTTTTTAAAGATTATTAAACTCTTGTTTGGCCTGTTATTGTTTTCCACTTGGAGGCCATCAATCACGGTAAAGCCAGGTTCCCCTGAACCTATCTTCTGACCATTAATCTTCCTCGTTTCTTATTTGCTTCGTCCACTTTGCAGACTGGAATAATCTCCCCTGCTTAGAGATCAGTACACAATTTATCGTCAGCTAAAAACCTAGAACTATCTTCCCTAAGACTGCCCAGTTTTGTGCAATCTTAACCACTGAGGTGCCAAAAGCTCAAGTTCCTTGGCCAAATTACAGCCTATAGCTCTGTTTCAAAAGGATCATTTTGATCTTTTGACTGGAAATGTTAATACTTTGAAGTATATTTGGTTGCACTAAGCTATATGGTGGTACTCACACGAACCTAGAAATTACCTAAATGTCCAAAAATAGAGAAATGTTTACATAAAGTGTGTTACATTCAAATGTAATAAGCAGTTATTAGCCATTAAAATAATACTAAGGATGAATATTAAACAATAAGGAGAATGTTTAGAATATGGAGTTACATTTTTAAGTAATGAAAGTGTTAAAACTGTATACAAAAGAATTCTATTTTTGTGGAAAGGAATAAGAATGTGTATGCATAGTACGTATGACAGAAAAAAATGACAAGGGACTAAATACTAAAAAATGTTAAAGTGATGAAGGAAAATTCCCTATTCTTCCTGTATGATATGTTTTCTAATGTTTTGCAATGTATATATATATTACTTTGTAATAACATTGAAAAACCATTTATAAACAAGAGGTCCTCTATATCTTCATTGGAGACTCGCTATTTGTTTGTTTTGTCTTAGGATAAAAATGGAGGTTCTTGTCCAAAGAGTGTGGTGAAGACCTGCCTAAAAACAGTAGGAATGAGAGGCAGACTCTTGCAGATCCTGAAGGGATGGCTTCAACCCACACAGATCCCTCTTTGCTCTGAATTTCCAAGCTGGAGAGAGTTCAACCACACCAACTGGCAAGCATTCACTCTGGTGTTCTTTCTATCGTCTGTTACAATTACCATCTCATTTTCAGCTGGGGAACCGCTAACTTGTATTCCATCCAAACAGGGAAAAAAAAAAAAAGTATGATGGAACTAAAAAGAAGAGCTCCAGTGCTATAGATTGGCTCAGCTATGCTCCAATGGTAGCACGGTTTCATCCCTGACAAGACACAAAGTGTTTCCTCCCTGGTGTCAGTTATTCTGTCCCCTGTGCCCCTAATATGGCTTTACAATGCCACGAGACAGTTTAGGGATTCAAGTGTGACATCTCAAAACATCACCAGTGTCCAAGTGTCCTAAGTTCAAAACTTCAAGGTCTCCTGCTGCCACACTCAGCTCATGTTAGAATCATCTCCATGCCCAATCTAGTGCCCCTTTATATCTGTTTATATCACTGCACTCAGGTGTTTGTAACCTCCTTTGAGGATGTGTCTGATGCACCTTAGTATTTCCAATGATGCTTTGCTTAGTACTTTGCTGCTCATAGATGTTTAGCAGTTCTCTGTTAGAGGGAGGGTAGATAGACAGACATGGGTGATAGACACTGATTCGGTATAAGCTGGTATAAGCCATCTACTCCTAGGCTAAAAGAAGAGAATATTGTTTATTCGTATTTGAGGGTTTGAAGTCGCCCGATAAATGGTGTTCCTTTCTCCAACACATGTTGGGACCCACTGAAGGAAGTTAGGAAAATAGAGATAAAGACATGTTAGAGAATGTGGATGGCCATAAAGGATGTCTTAATAATGTGCTCCAGGGCTGGACAGACTTATCACGGGCCCAGCTAGGCAGCTGCCCCTAAGAGAAATCCAAAGGGGTCAATAAACCAGTTGTATTTGGAGAGGACTTTATGCTGAAGTCCTCTAAATCACTGATTCTCAAACTTCACTTTGCTTAAGAACCACCTGGAGAGCTTCTTTAAAAATCAAACTGGCAGCTTCCTTCTATCCAGTCATTCTGATTGAGTGGTCTGGATAGAGCCTGTTACCTGTACATTTTGAGACAGGGCTGTATATTCTATCAGAACAGAATTGTTATTATAAGGTCCCAAACACCACAGCTGAACAAATAGTATTCTCTTTCTTCATAGGGTAAAGTTGCCTCTTCTAAGAGCAAGCGCATACGTAAAATTCAATAAGCAATTTGTAAAAATAAAATAATCATTACTAATTGGCAGAGATGAATATGTAGCCAGCCAGTCAAGTTCATACTGCCTCTCAAAGGGCTTTATTTTGCCAAGTGGCAGACCATACTACTTGGCTGGAAAGGACAGCATCTACATCGGGACATCCTGGGAGCATAGATGTGTGCTTTGGCTTGAGAAACAATGAAGCACATCAGAAGATTTTCTATGACGTGGCCACAGTAAGAATACTGTAAGCCATATGAATCTGACTGGGCTTTTGTTTCTTTAGAGAATTGACTTTTCAACCTGAAAAATTAGCCATTTTATTTAAAAAACATTAGTTGTATAAAAGTAAAATCTTAATTTCTTCAAGCTTTCCAAGTGAGAAAGTGGATTTTTAAAACCACTTCTCCCCTTCTCCCTACATACATGGAAATACCATAAAAAAAGAGCTGAGTGATGACAGGGACTAAGTGAGGGTGACTGATAAATTATAGTGAAGAATTCTCCCAGTCTCAGTTCCCAAGGGTCACATCTGGTGCTGGAGATGATGTAATCCTAAAGTTATTGCCACTTCCAGCACGTTTTCTCTCTTCCTACCTGCTCGTGAGGAAGAGTTACTGGGATGTGAAAACTGATAATCAAAGCGAAAATTGTTCTTTGTTAAAAGCAAAATATTTTAAACAAAAGATAAAGTCTTGCTATTATTAGAAACGTATCTGAGCTGGCAAAAGCAGGAAACTAACATTTATTGTGTCGAATTTCTACTTTGTGCAGACTTTTATGATCTGTTGAAGAAAATGAGGGGCTAAATATCCCAGGTATTCACAGGAGCAATCATTTATAATGATTGTTGCAATGTAACAATTTACTGATTCTTTTTCTCATAGATGTTAGTCATGCCATAGTGGCTAACCTTTAAATTAGCTAGCAAATGTTTCTCTTCATAACTGTTCCCATTGAAGATAAAATGCTAGTTAATTTCAATAGCAGAGAAGAGCAATTAGAAAATTAAAGACTCTTTCTCTTCATATTTCCATTTCAAAATCTCTGTTAGTTTAAGTAATGTTTTATGCTTTGATCAAAGCTATTAGCAGATGGCTCTATTTTATGAAAGACAAGAGTACATCTAAAATGCCAACACATTTGTAAAATCCAATTCCAGGTTGCATTATTTAATGTCTATTAATAAGGTATAAATTTGCAGTTAAATACATATTTCATCTGAACAAAAATGATTATTCATTTAGTCCTTTTCAAGGCTCTTTTGATTATAGTAGCAGAAACCCATCCCAACTAGCAGAAGCAAACAAGAGGAGTTTTGGGGAGGCAACTAGGTTGCAAATCCATAAGGTTCCTTTCTTTGCGACTATGTCTGCTTGGGCCATACAATGTTTCTCCTACCCTCAAAACTCCCTCTCAGTTCTACCAACCTCAAGAGGTACCATTTCTGAGGTATTAATTCATGTTAATAGGAAAGAGAAGCTCATGAGTCCACCAAGAGTCCAGTATCTGCTCCACTGTCCAATCAGGACTTGTTTAAACAAGGCTATGCTTTCTCGGGAAAGAGAACTGGACACAGTGGCAGAGACTCGAGCTGTCATCAGAGCTTTTCCTAAATGGTACCTGCGACCATCGGCCACCAATTTAGCCTCATTGCTTCACCATAATGCCATCTGCAGAATCAACAGGTTAGAATCGATTAGTTCTTTGTATTAGTCAAAGTGTAGTTGATTTACAAAATTATATCAGCTTCAGGTGTACAGCATAGTAATCCAGTATTTTTTCAGATTATACTCCATTATAGGTTGTTACACGATAATGCCTATAATTCCCTGTGCTATACAGTATATTCTTGTTGCTAACCTATTTTATATATAGTAGTTTGTATCTGTTAGTCCCATACCCTTAATTTGCCCCTCCCTCCTTCCCTCTGCCCTCTGGTAACCACAAGTTTGTTCTTCTCACAGATATAGAAAATAGTTCATTTCTAAAAATCCCTTTAAATCTATATTTTAAGCACCAACGATAATCATTTTTCTTAAAATAATATCTTCCAGGCCAATGATAAAGAACATTACATCTGCATGTTACATGAAAGCAAACTCAATGGTTAGCTAAAAATTTAAAAATCTGAGAAGAAAACTGAAGGGTAATCACAATCATAATGAATTGCTTTTTTGCTTTTTATTTTATTAAAACAAAATAATTATTTTTCTATCAAAGGAAAAATAATATTAGCTAGCATCTATTGCACACTAACAATAGCCAAGCAGTATACTGAACATTTAAATGCATTAATGAATTTAATTCTCATATTTATATAAGTTTGGCATCATTACCTTCATTTGGAGATAAATATTTTAAAATTGGATTAAATAGCTGACTCAAAGTCAAACAGCCCTGAAGTAGCACATCTGAGAATCAGCTGTGATTCTGAAATGTTTGCCCCACGGTGCTTGTCTACCGGACTTTCATTTGATATGAGTTTGCTTCTGCTAGTGTGGGATTCTGAGTGAGAGGGATGCAGATTTCATTCAAAACTAATTCTCTTATTCTGCTTAATTATTTTGACCATCTACCACCCACTCATGGCTCTATGACCATCACTACCATCCCAGGTCATACAGAGAAGGAGAAGAAATTGAAAAGGAATGTGAAGGAATAGGATGCTTTCTGTTCGTGAGACACCAAGGGACAGGACCTTTAAAAAAGTCATCCAATGCATTTTATGTCTCGCCTCCCCATCATCATATTCTATCCCCCTTTATAAAATTATAGACACCAGAATATTTTATTCCTACATACTAAAGAGCCATGTTAATTCAGCCATGATCCCAGAAGAGTCTCTCTAGTCAAAGGAAATACAGCACAAAATCTTGATAATCCTCCGAATAGATAACCAGTCCTTGAATCAATGAGAGTTGACATAATGTTCATTGGATTTATCTTTAAATCATTATTAATGGAGGCAGGGAACATTTCTCAACTCAATATCCCAAGTGTATATTGAACAAAAACTACTGATATATAATGCACATTAAATGCATTTGTCTAGTCCCATCTTAGATTGTGTCATGGACTAAAATAGTGCTATCTCGTTTAACATATCTTA
This sequence comes from Eschrichtius robustus, assembly GCF_028021215.1. Taxonomy (NCBI): domain Eukaryota; kingdom Metazoa; phylum Chordata; class Mammalia; order Artiodactyla; family Eschrichtiidae; genus Eschrichtius; species Eschrichtius robustus. The sequence continues at coordinate 51,683,418 of NC_090841.1, forward strand.
GAAGGCTGAGAACACAAATAAGCATGAGTCCCCAGAGAAGCAGACATTAAGGCTGAAACAGAACAGCAAATAGACTTAAGGAATGCAAGACTACAAGACTGGTCACCATCTTCATATACTTCATTTTCTTTACTATCAGTAAAATCTTTCTTTGTCATTGTCATTCATTCATTCATTCATTCAAGAAATATTTATTAACATGTACCAGAAAATATGCTAGGTCCCTTAGAAGCCAGTAATAGAAACAAACAGAAGGGGCTGCTATCTTCTTGGAACTTAGATGCCATAATCTTCATTTCCTACCAAACCTGTGGAGATGCTTGAGTGATTAAAACATAGGTAACATACAGCTCATCTTCAGGTATGTGTCTTTTTTGCCTTTGGCCTCTGTTGTACCTTCTGTGCCTGATTTTTTTTTTTATCTTGAAACCATTCAAGCTGCTCCAAGCCTCCTTTCCATGAGAACATATTGAAAAGGGGAGGAGAGGGTCCAAAAAAGAAAAAGAGAGAAAGCAGAGCATACCCATGCACTCTCTGCAACTCCCACTTCTGGGTTTAGAATGTTTCTTTTGCACTTTCTGTGATGGGAAGGAGATTAGTCTGAGTTACCCCAGGAGTTATGTCTGCATGTGGGAAGAGGGTGCTATCAGCTTGTCACCACATGTAAGTGTCCACTTTGGGTGCTTCCTTTAGCTCTCAAGCAGTACACGTTTTGTTTGTTTGTTGTTTTCCTTCATATCTAGTCTTCAGGGTAAGCCTTCATTCCTGCGAGAGAATTTCAAGTTACTCTTCTTGAATGCAGCAATAACTGATGGATACAAACCACAAGTAAGGAAAATATTGTCTGTTCATCACTGCATCCCTAGTGCCTAGAAGTGTGCATGACATGCAGGAAGTAATAATCTTTCCTAAAGGAATGAATGAGTGGATCCAGGAATCATCTCTAAACACCTACTAAAGCATCACTTCCTAACCTCCCACTTATGTGGGTAGCTCTGTCAAGTCCCTCAATTCCAATTGACTTTCCATCCCATTTCCATCCTTCTGTCTGGTTCCCAAGTCTTTTTTTATTTTTTGTTCCGAGACCTGTAATGTACAAGTTAAGCTACTAGCTGGATTCTTCTTCTGTATTGTATCTGTTTGGTTCCCAGTCTCTACTGACTGTCACCTTTGGTTTTTGTTGTTGTTTTGTTCTGTTTTTTCTCTGGGAAATCTCTGTGCTTCCCTTTGATCTGTTGCTCTCTTATTTGCTTTCTCCTAGTGATACCCCCTTTTAAGCCATCAGTAATTAATTCTTTAAAGTTAAACCTACATACGTATGTTATATGCATAGTACATTACCCCATAGATAAAGTATAGAAAATCAAGTGAACGAGATTGAGGTACAGAGAATGCTATTTGTTCACCATTGGAGTTTTGCAGACTGATTTGAATTTCTCCTCCAATCAAGAATCGTGGCAGGAGGTATCACTATAGACACTCATCTGGCAGCATGGATCCAAAAAACCCTAACTATGACCTACATCTCGCTGTCTTCCAGACATACAGCCAGTTGTCATCCCTACCCAGTGGCCGTGCAGTTAGAAAAGGACATCATTGGGCATCTTCTTCCAGAGGAGAGAAAATGTCTAATGCACCCTGATGGTGATGGGAAGTAGGCTTAAATGGAAAAGTGGGCCATCTTGCCTTGAATCAAAGTGGGAATATCTAAAATGGATTTGCTTCTACAAACTGCATGTGTGTTTCTTTCATTCACTCTCTTAGTGGTAAGGATTATTTCCCTCTGAACATAATCATCTGTAAATATCAAGAAACTGAAAAAAAAAAAATTGATCCTAATAGGAGTTTTAAAAAAATACTCTAAATGAGGTAGAGTCTAAGAAATCAAGTACTCTGCTGTTTTAAAAGTTTTCCATTGGCTTTCTTTCCAAAACCAAAAAATCTGAGTCAAACACATTAACCTATTTTATTGGTAAAGATTTCAGCATGTGACTCCAAATGAATAGAATTTTTTGTTTTAAATATCATCACACCTGAATAAAATTAACAATAATTCTTTAATATTATCAAATATCCTGTCAATGTTTACATTTTCTAAATTTTCCTTGTAAATCCTGTGCAACTTTTGTCTACTCACAATTTGATTTATTTGAATCAAATTCCAAATAAGGTCCACATATTAAAATTATACTTTTACTTACCTTAAATCTCTTTTAGTTTATAGGTTCTCCCCCAACTTCATTCTAATGTCTTTTAAGAGAAAAACTAATTACTTGTTTTGTAAGATTTTTTTTCAACCTTCTGTATTTTGCTAATTGCATTCCACTGGGACCACATTAAATTTTAAGTTTCAATTTTTTTTAGAAAAGAATTTCCTGAGTTAGATGTCTACATATACAATTTTAAAATTATAATCCCCAAATCTATGTCCTCTAGAACCATCTTAGTGAAACATTTTTTTTAGAAATTATTTAATAAACCATTTCATTGATGAATTAAATACTTTCACGTAGCTAAAACATTTAACATTTCCACTAGACCCTTTTTTTTCTCTTTAGAACATGCATAGGAGACGGCACTGTTTGTGTGAAATGGCTTTATTCCATACCCCAAATTTTCTTACTACTCTGCCTTTGCATTTCAACATAGCATTTGAAAGACATACCGTGGGTCGTGAATTAAAGTGCTTGAAATGTGATAAGTTCTTCCATTTATTAACAATATATTGCCTTGTCCCAAATGATCTCCTTTACCCCTCCTGTCCTAAACATAAAAGACTGAGCTTTGCCATTTTTCTTTGAGTACACCCTGACCGAATCCTTGTGGCTCCCCATCTGAAAGTACTCATGACTTTAATTAGAGTTGAGCCTGTGTATTTAAAAGCAAAATTTAATCATATATTTATAGAGTATTTTTATCCAAACCTCAAAATTATTGCTCTGGCTCATGAAATGTTCCTAAGGAAAAGGCAAATAAAGAGTCTGCCAAAACTTGGCTTTTGAATGTGCATAAGTTAGCTGTGGTAGGCACAGAGACACCAAAATTCTTTATTCAGCAGGAGACCAATCTGGGTGGATGAAACACATGCTGGGCATGAAAATCTGATTCCAATTGTTGGTTGAAGCCACTTACTTCTTTCAGCAGCACTTTAACTGGTGCTTTTGGACTCTAGATATTATAAAAATTTGGCAACCTGAAAGTGAGTTAACCCACACTACGCATTTTATTTAAATTTAAAGATGGTGTGTGATTCTCATGTTAACTTTAATAACTTCTGAGTAAGGTCAGTAAATTCCTCCTGCAGGACTGTCTTCATCACCGTCTGTCTCTGCTTCATCCAATGCATCCCCTTCATGCGCCAGGCCAGTGCAGATGCCACTGTTCTGTCCCATCTTATAATAGAATGACTCTTTCTTTGTATCAGAACTGGCACACTAATTGCAGAAAACTGTCAGGTTCACTGCAGTTTCTTGGTCCTGAAAGAGTAATCCTTAAGGGTTTTCTGTTGTTATTGCTGCTACAGTTTATATCTCTTACTTTACAGATTGGTGTTGCACACTATCAAATATTCCTTTTATAGGTGCCTGGGATGACCAAGGAAGCATTGTAATAAGAGGGAGGCAGCAGAATTGTCTGATCATTCTGGGCTCATGAAGGAAACCACTCATTATCCACTTCTTGTTGCCCACTAAGCCAATGTACTTTGCTCACTTTGACTTTATTAGTCCACGCCAAGCTACGAGAAACTCCTCTTGCTGGCCTATTGTCTATATAATATTCTTGATCTGTATTGACATTGAATTAGATTATTGGATGATACAGAAATCAGAACTCTGAAGACATTACTGTTAGCCCAGTGTAATAAGAAATAAATGATGTTCAACAAAAAAGATGGATGAAAGAAGATGATTACAATACCAAGGAAAAGCAAAATGTGGATTCAGTGAACCCAAAAAGAAGTATGAATATATCCAGTGGGATTGAAACAACAGCCTGTCGTCATTATTTTTCCCTTTGCCTTGAAAGTTCAAATATGTGTTTTTCTCTGAGATTGCTGATATCCCGTGCAATGGCTGAGGCTCTTTCATTTAAATCAAGAACTGGCAACCCATGGATGGTATCAAGAATTGACATTATTTTCATACAGACCTCAAAGATAAGAGTCACAGAGTATGACAGCTGGAAGGCATTTGGGGTTCATGAAGTCAAGCTCCCTATATTACAATCACTTCTCCAGGGAGGATAGGTGACTTGCCCAGCTATTTGGTAAGGGAGGCAGGTCTCACAAACAGAAATCCAGACGTCTAGGCTAGTGCTTTCATGGGGATGTTTTCCAACACTCTTTTTTTTTTTAAATCCCTTATACATATGGGGGGGAAAAAGGAAAAAAGAAGTCAGAGCCTCATTGGAAAGAACAGAACACTAAAGGAAAACTGAAAAATATGTTGTGATGACCAAGCTCCAACAAAGTACATCTATGCCTTCCCCTTGATGTCTAGGTAGACTGATCCCAGGATGGGATGTGCAATAATGCATCTAATTTAAACAACTCCTGGGCACACCAGTGCCTCTAGCAAGCACTCCACAGCATGATTTATCCTGCCCGGTGTGCCACTTCCTATCTCTGCGTTATACAGTGTGAGGTCACACAGGTTTGTTTGGTTTTCTTCATAATATGTCATTGCTTCAGTGAATTTGTTTGGGTAAAGGAAAACACATTAATCCCTTTAAAATGTAGAGGAGAGAGAGGACAAACTCGGTTAGTCTTACTCTACCCAATTTCTTTAGCAAGACAGGAGAACAAGCAGCATCTGAGAGACCCATGCAAGGGCACTGAAAGGAAATAAGGTAGATTTTCCAACCATTCCTTTCCAAAATCCCTTCCCCACCCCCATCCCACTTTACCATATAAAGACTCAGTTCTTCTGGGGTCTCCAAAGTCTGTTCCAAATGTTTTTACTTTCTCCATCTCCATCACTACTCTCATAGTCCAGACAACATCATCTCTCTCTGAGATCACCATTTAGTTTCCTAATTGATCTTCTTGCATTTTGCCTCATCTTCTCCCCATCTGTTTATCACAGAACAGTCCGATTCCTCTCTTCTAAACACAAATTGAACCTCCTTCTTCTTGGTTAAAAACTTCCAAAGGTTTCTCATCACAGTCAGCATAAAATTCAAACCTCTTAATCTAATTGGGAGAGGAAGTTGCCATACTTTAAAGTTGGAAGAAGAACTAATTAATAACAAGAAGAGAATATATTACTCATCTCCTTTGTTCTTGGGGTCTATCTTGGATAAAATGAAATTTCTGAGTCTGGAAAATAGACCCTATCTTGTACGAAATATTATCTAGAATCATAAAAAATGCCCATGTTTATTTCCCCTCTTGTAATTCCACATTCTTTACTCAATTCTTGTTTAAGCACTGTCGATTCGGCTCTAAGATATAAATGGAAAGACCATCTTTTACACTTGATTTTGGAAGACTAAAAGAAAAAGTTACCACCCCTGAGTTCAGCATACTAAGAGCAGAAGTAATCTGCAAGAAACTCAACCTCAAAAAACCTTTATATCTAAGAGAATCAGAACTATATGCTCTAACCACCATTAATGATTTTAGTGTAAATACTAGGAGCTTAGAAAACAGTTAACTGAAGAAGGAAGTATTTTGTTATTTGAGTGAATACTAAAAGCACTGACAGTTTAAAAGCATGGGAACAACTTCAGTTAGAGAGCCAGAGCAAACGAGAATAATCAGAGGTTTTGTGGGCCAATTTATATCTGAGTCAAGCCTAATGAACTTCACCTCAGTGGATATTCCCTACCAGTTAAAATGGGAGTCCTTAGGGGACCTGGAAAAAACAGTTCAGGCTGCTTCACCCTTCCTCCTATCAAGTGACTAGAGAATACAAGACTGAATATCCCCACGTAAGTTACTGAAAACCCAGTAGCTGTGGTCCATGTTTCCAGTTCCCTAAGGTCAACCCAATGGGAAAGTAGGCAGTCATCTTGAGATCCTTCTTTCTTATCTTTCTCACTCCTCACCTGTTCTTACGCATGAGAATAACCAGTAGCTTTTGGAAACTACACTTCCCCAGAGATTATGATTCAAAACTCTCTGGAACATTCTGATGTGCACTCCCAGCTAAGAGCCGCAACTTGGCAAAAATGGAGGAAGAGTGCGAGATTGTACCCTTTTTAGCCCGTAGAGCTACTTCCAGGTCTTGAGATCCTACAGCCTCTGCTGCCCCCTGGTGGTAACTGCTAAACTTACCTTACTTCTCTCTAGAGTCATAGTTCTCCAATAAACCCAAGAAATGCTGAGAACTAACTGTGTCAAAAGTATTATGTAAGGGGTTTGGCACAATGCCATATATTTCTTCATTCATATTTTAACATTCAAGAAAAATAGTTATTCTGCTTGAAAGACGACTCCAAATACCTAAGCAAAAACCTATCAACTACCATGAAAAATTTGATTACAAATACAGAGTAAGAAAAACCAACCTGTTTTAACCTGGTATATTTATCAATATAACTATTGCTAAAGTAAAATGATTCATTTCATTTTTTAATAATTAATAGTATTTCTCTCTTTTGAAATCACATACTACTTAATTCCTTAAATCATTTAAGTAAAAATCTGTTTTGGTGCTTCTAACCAATCAAAAGTAAATGTACTAGGGTCTGAAACTGAACTAAGAAGGATGAAATCTAAGCCCTCTTTCAGTTGTCTAATCTTTTCATCAACTATTTCTTGTTGTTCATCAAAATGTTCACAAAAAAATGAATTATAAATGAATTGCAAAGTTTTATTTGCATCCCAGGAAAAATACCTCTAAATTGCTAGTGTCTACTGCTGAAATTTGAAGACCATGGCAGAGATTCCAACCTATCTAACATTTCTTTCCCTTTGACTGGGAGTCTGCTAAAGAATCATTTTTGTCATTGTGTGTTTCATTTAAAGAAACATTTACTAATAAGATCATTTTCACTGTGTGGTCAGACATCTGTTCCCAATTTAATTTCTGGAAGCCAGGCAGAATTCCAAGCAACTCACAATTATTTGACAGTTTTCCATCTTTGTTTCCACTGGTAGAAACAGCCTTCTTAAATGTTCTGCTCTTTCAAATAAATTAATAATGTCTCGAATTTATGTTCATGTCTAATCTAATGTTCTCAAACTAGGATAATTTCTAGTCAGAGAAAATTACCCAAAGCTGTTTTGTAGGACAAGGTGTTCTGTACGTTATTTTTTATGTGGCTGCATATCATTATAAACATAGAAACCACATTTTAACGTATCTAAATCTGTTTTCCTTTGATGCTCATAAATTGAATACGTGCTCAAGACCATGTGGGTGTTTTTTCACTGTAATTAACTATAGCGAAATCTGAGGAGTTGTGATGTATAACCTTGGGCTATAAGGGGATACTTTTGACACATGCATGTCTCTAGAACGCTGGAAAATTCAATCTATTTTATTGCCTCTCTCCAAAGTTCTAAAAGTTTTGGAGAATTTTAAAACTGTTTGACATACTTCTTAGAAATCTAAAACCTGTCAGTGCTAAGAATTAAAATGTCCAGAGCTTGTACAACATATAAAGACACTAAGAATAAATTAATTAGAGTTGGAAGCAAATAAATAAGACTGGCACTGACACAGATCTTTTGAAAAGCAGCTGAGTTTCTGATCATTTTTGAGGTCAGTACAAGTTAGGATCAAGTTCCCCCCGGCACCAAATGGATTAACTGTTATTTTTTATTTTCTGAGTCCACATGTCAATGTATTTTCAAGACTGAATTTTCTTTGTTTAATGAATGACCTTAGAGCTCCTCTGCCTGGAATGTTCCACCCTCTTACAGCCTCCCTCATCCCCCTCCTGCCACCACTTGATAAATCCCTAGTCATTTCTAAGAGTCAACTTGGGCACACTTCATCCGTGAATTGCTCCCTAATCTAAACCCAGTTGTTAGTGATTGAATTTTGTGTAACTTGATCACACTTGACTAGATGATGATAGCTGTTCACTTTTCCATCATCCCAATTGGACGAATGAACAATTAGTTCATTCGTCCAGTTGGCGACACATACTTTGTTTAATTTTTAAATCTCCACCTCCAGGAATTGTGCCTGACCTACCACCAGAGGTAAAGAAATGTTGGTTGAATGGATACAGAGAGTACACCATAGAGAAAGAGTCAATTTCCTCTACACATAGAATTAAGGATTATTTCTGTGAAGTTTGGGCATTGTTGCAATAAGAAAATATGCTTCTTGTTTGTTTTTACAAGTTTAATTCTGGGAACAATTTTGTTTATGTAAATATTTGCCTCTATTGTCAAATTCTAGCTGAAACAATTTTCCTTGCCTATGGTTGATACACAAAATATAACTTCTGGTTATAAAGCAAAATTAAATTAAAATTAAAGCAAAGCAAATTAAATAGAGCTGAACAGTTTTTTTTTCTTTTAATTTGTAACATGTTTAACCACAATGAATAGTTTCTGACCTATTGCTTTTACTGCACTTAATCCTCAGATCTTATCTCCTTAAACGTGTTTATTTACAGTAAGTGTGCAGACATTTACTAATTCCTTAAGATTAATAGAAAAGACCAGCTTGGATATATTAGTTCATTGCTGTCTCATCTGCAGCAAGTTTTGCCTTGCTCTACTGATTCTTTATTAGATTAAAAAGTCCTCAGTACCAAATCTTATAAATTTTGACTGATGGCTATTCTGTAATAATATCCATCCTCCAAAATTCCCGCAAGACAGAGCACTGGAATCTAACATTCAACTCTTGCTTGTCTGCCTAGAGGCTCACATTTATTAAAGGGAGTAAGGACATAAAGTAGGTTAAAATAAACTCCACTACAGCACAGGTTTTAAAATCTGACTATTCTACACACACCCTGATTCTCATCTTCCTTCTCACTTCTGGAAATTCAAGAGACCTAAAGCAAGATCTGGTGAAGAAAATGCAACAGGGGGAGAGATGGGGGCTCATAGAATTTTTGTCAGAGGGCCATTCCTCTTTTATGAGTAGAAAAATATGTACTTTTTTTTTTGTTTTTAACATCTTTATTGGAGTATAATTGCTCGGTGATTAGATGGAACCACCGATTCACATGCCGGTAGATCTCAGATTGATGCTTCATTTCAAACTCTTGTAGCTAACCCAGGTGGGAGTAGTCATTGCATGCGTTCCAGGAGTTGAATCAGATTCTCTCTTCTGGATTTGGGAGGCTTCGAATCGTAAAACACAGGGACTAAGGTTCCCTTGCACTGAGTTATCTTAAAGGCTACACCTCAGAGAGAAAGTCCATTTTCCTGTGTAGGCGGATATTTGGATTGTTTTCGTTTTTTGCCTTTATGAAGGGGGTGAGCGTATCAGTTTGCTGGGGCTGCCGTAACAAAATACCTCAGACCGGGTGGCTTAAATCACAGAATTTTATTTTCTCACAGTTCTGGAGGCTGTAAGTCCAAGATGGAGGTGTCGTCAGGTTTGGTTTCTCCTGAGGCCTCTCGCCTTGGCTTGCAGATGGCCCCCTTCTCCCTGTGTCCACATCTGGCCCCTTCTCTGTGCGCACACAACCCTGGTGTCTCTCCTGTGTCCTAATCTCTTCTCACAACGACAAGATATTGGATTAGGACCCACCCTAATAGCTTAATTTTAGCTTAATTACCATTTTAAGGCTGTATCTCCAAATACAGTCACATTCTGAGGTCCTGGGGATTAGGGCTTCAACAGGAATTGCAGAGAGGGGACACAGTTTAGTCCATAATAGGAAGTATATACATTTGTGTTCATGCCCAAAAGATTTTTGGGTACTTTGAATGTTCTTGTACTTGCCTCCTTTTGCATGTGAGAAATATTCCTTTAGATAGAGATCTAGAGTGAATTGCTGAACTGTCGCATACTCCCTTGCCCCTCCTCCTTGTTAATGTCTGAGATTGTCAGAATTTTCAGCATTTCCCAGGCAATGTAAATTCTTTATATGTTCTGTAAACTAATATAAATAATCAGCTACATCTGCTGCTAATATCTTCTTCCAACTTGGTTGTTTATGTTTCACTTCCACTATGTCTTAACAAGTAGGTGTTATTTTTGCATAAAAATTTATCAGGATTTCCCTTTATTTTATTTCTTCCCCTGGTGTTATTGTTATTGGAATCTTAGTTTAAAAATTCTTCCCTACTTCAACATCTTAAAATATTCACCCTACGTCTTCTCTTCAAATGCTTTCAAGTTTTGTCTTTCATAGGTGAGTCTTTAATACACCTGGAATTTATTTTAGTACATGACACGAGGGAGGAATCCAATTTTGTCTTTTTCCTAGAGGGATAAACAAAAGTTCTGGCCCCATTATTGTTTAGTCTATTCTTTTGCCAGTGGTTTACAATAGCACGTGTCATATGTAATTTCTGTATATTTTTGGACTGTTTCTGGCCTCTCTATTAGGGTCAATCGGCAGCATGTCTCTTTCTGGGGCAAAACAGTAGCTTTGTGGTGAGTCTTGCAATGTTCCAGGGGATGTTCCCACAGTATTCTTCTTCGGGAAACTCCTGTTTTTCAGCTTTTCCTATTCCAAAGAAATGTTAGAATCTGCTTGTCGATATTTAAAAATAAAATCTGTTGGGATTTTGACTGCAATTTCCCTGAACCAGTAAAATTATTCTGTGGAGAATAAACATGATATTGGATTTTCCTTTATGAGAACATGGAATACTTCTCTATCTTTTAAATTAGCTTTATGAGTAAATAGTTATGGGGGTTTTTGCACCAAAAAATATATATAAATAAACAAGTTGTATTTATTTTAGATTTTTAAAAGATTTATTCTTGGTTACTCTACATTGTGATATTAATATAACTACACATCTTAAAATTTGTTCATTTTATATTTTCCTGACATTTACATATATATTTTTCCAATTGTTTGTTTTCAACTTTTTATGTCCTTATGCTTTATATGTGTTTTATATGGTTAAATTTGATTTATTTTAGCCAAAGTGGCAATGTCTGTCTTTTAATGAACAAATTTATTCTTCTTGCATTTAATGTGATTACTGATATAACAGAACTGATTTCTACCATATTTCACTGTGCTTTCTGGTTGATCCATTTTTGTATGCTTCTTGCATCTTATTTCTATTTTCTATGACTTTTTTTTTGCTTCTTTTGGTCTTTTATTTTTCTATACAATTCATAATTTACATAACCTATTCCAATTTTTTAACTGATTACCACTACAATTTTGCCATGGGCACAAAACTATAAATCAGTTTCTTTACTCCCTTCTTGAAAAATTAAAAGAATTTAACTCTGATAGTGTCTCTCCTGGTGATAATTTCATCCTCTAATTTTGCTTTTATTTTCAAAATTGACATATCATTATTATCATGTTATGAAGACAACGTTTGTTTGGCTGTAACTATATGTGTGCGTGTTTGTGTAATCCTTTCTCATTCTGAATCATAACTGACCAGTGTGACTAATAAGATATAGCATAAGAAATGGAGTGTGACCACCAAGGCTAGGTCGTAATGACATCTTAACTTTCACCTTGACGTCTTGAATCATTTGTTCTGAGAGAATCTGGCCACCATACTGTCAGGACACCCAAGAACTATTACAGAGGTTTGGTACCAGTACCAACTTTAAAGCCATGTGAGTGAGCCACCTTGGAAGTGTATCCTCTAGCTACAGTTAGTTTTTCATATGACTGCAACCCCAACTGGCATATGATGGCAACCTCATGACAGACCCTAGACTAGAACCACCTGTCCAAGTCATTTCCAAATTCCTGATTCACAGGAGCTGTAAGAGATAAATAAAGATTATTGTTTTAAGCCACGAAGTTTGGGGCTTATTTGTTACACAGCATTAGATATCTAATGTATTATCCTTATCAATTTCTTTTCTCACAATTATTTTTTGCATTTTCCTTGTAAGATTATTTTCTTTCTTCTTGAAGAAAATCTTTACATGTTTCTCTAGTGAAGCTGATTAGTGGTAAGTGAACTCAGACTTTCAGTATCTGAAAATGTATTTGTTTCAACCCATCCTCTTTTTTTTTTAAGACAAGTTTGCTGAATATTCAATTCTAGTTAACTGTTATTTTCTATAAGCACTTCAAAAATTTTATTCTGCTATCATCTGGCTTTCAATTTTTTAAGAAGCCTGGTGACAGTGTTGTTTTTTGTAAGCAATTTGTTCTTTCTCTCTGGCTACCTTTTCCCTCAGGCTTTCTACAGATTTACTGAGTCTATATTTCTTTCTAAATTATCCTGCCTTGAGCAAGCGGTGCTCTCTGTGTCTTTAAGTCTGTACCTTTCATCAGCTCTGGCAAAATATCAGCCCCCTTCTTCATTCTGTTTTTCCTTCTGGGACAGTGATGTGTTATATTGTTAGACTGTCCCCTTCAATTATTATACTTTCCATCTTCTTGTTTTTCTATGTTGTGACTTGGGTAATTTCCCTACCTCTATACTCCAGTTTTACTAATCCTTTCTTCACTTATGTCTGTGTGTTGTTGAATTCATCCATTAAGTTTTTTATTTCAATTATCATTTCCTTATAAAAATTCTATTAGGTTTATTTCACATATGCTCGTTATTTTGGTTTCAAAGATTAACTTGAGGTGTTTGCCCCTATGTTCTATTTTCAGGAAGAGCAAAATTGACATTTCCTACTTTCATGTTTGGTATGAGTCACTAATGGAGGCATCTGGACTAGCCAACAGCTTTCTTTTGGGAAAATTTTAAATCACATTGAACAAGTATAGAATTACAAAGATTTTCTACCTTTATTTACATTTTGGTAAGTTATATGATTCTAGAAATGTCTATTTTATTGGATACATTGGATTATTTCTTTAACCAACTTCTTCGTACACTTTTCTAACCTATTTAATGTTTTCTTTTAAATATCTGATATTGATTATTTTTGTCTTCTCTTTTTTCATTCTTAGTCAATCTCACCAAAAATGTATCCATTTTATTAATCTTTTATATTTCTTTATTTATGGACTTATAATAGTTCTTGTATTCTACATTCTTTGGATTTAGTTTGCTGTTCTCTTTCTAAATTATTAAGATGGAGACTTAGATGATTGATTTTCAGTTTTTCAACTTCTTCAGTATATGCATTTTTAAGGATGCACATTTCCCTCTAAGCACACTTTAACAGAAAACTGCAAGTTTTGAAAATGGTATTTTATTTTACATTTAATTAAAAATATTTTCTCTTTGCCACTGTGATTCCCTCCATGACCATGAGTAACTTAGAAGTATATTTCTTAGCTTTCAACATATGGGGATTTTCCAAACTGATTTTTTTCCAGATTTCTAGGTTAATTATACTGTGATTAGAGAATACAGCATGTATCATTTCAATCCTTTGAAATTTGTTGAGATGTGCTTTGTGAGGCAGCATCTGATAAATTTTTTAACTGCCCCATATGTCCTGGAGAACTGTATTGTACTGTTGTTGGGTGGAGTTGTGTGTGTGTGTGTGTGTCTATTAATGAGTATTTCAAATGTTTATTTTTTACTTAATTTTTCTCCATGTTCTGTTAATTATTGAATGGCTTGTGTTAAAAAATCATCCATCATCACTTCGAATTTGTCTATTTCTCATTTTAGTTCTGTCAATATTTCAGGTTCATTCAAATTATTGTTACATCTTCCTGAATTTTAGCATTATGGGTGTCTTTCTTTACTGCTAGTAGTGCTTTCTGACAGCTATTATCACCTTTCTTTTGGTTACTATTTGCAAGACATATCTTTTTCCACTTTTCTTGGCTTCCCCCTTCATGTGGGTCTTGGACCAGGAATTCTTAGCTGCCTTTTTGGTTCTCTCATTCCTATAAGCTGGTACACATGCATACTTAACACACACACACACACATGCACACAGCCCTGCAGCTTTGCTTCTTATCCTCTCCAGGATAGTGGACACAAATCACCTGGGAATTACCAGAAACAAAGCTATGGATTATTTTTCATGGTTCCGTTTCCTTTTTCCTCAATCATTTTTGCACATATTTTACTTCTTAAACATTTTATACATAGTTATTTTATATTTTTTATCTAATAATTCCAATATATGAAGTATGTAGATCTAAATATTTTTGCTGTTTTTGTTGACTCACATATGGTGAATTGTTTTCTTGAATTTTACATAATTTTTAAATCTACATTTATATTTAATTAAGCTTATTTCATGGATTCCTAAAAAACTGTAATCAGAATGCTTTCTTCCAAAAAGAATACACATATTTCTCTCTAAAGCTACTTGAGATGCCTTTGTGGATTCCAGTTTATATTAGAAATGTCAGAAAAACCTTCACTCTCGACTCCTAATATCTGATTTCCTGATTCCATTATTTGTTTGGGCATTTGACTCAAAAGCAAGTCCCACTTTCATGTGTATTGTTTCCTCACTGTTTACTCTTCTAGATTCTAAATTCCTCAAGCCGAGAAATATGTATATTAAACATACAAACACTTTATTATAATTTATGCATGATTTGCTTGCATCAAGTAGGTGGGTCCTTGAGAATCAGTCATGTGCCATATCGCTTGGACCCTAACCCCTCCCCTCTCAGTCCTCAATCCTCAATTCCTTTGTCCCTCCGTGTTATACCAAATAGGTCCATATTTCTAGGGAAATTCTCATTAAAAGAATTTATTCCAAAAAATTCTTAGGAATTTCCCAAAAAGTGCCCAGGAATTTCCACTTTGAAAACATTCAAGAGCCCACTTGTACTATCTCATGCAAAGACTTCAGGTTCTTCCTACTCCCATCAAATATACCATCGATTGATTGTCCAATTTAGAGTGGGAAGATTCATCATTAAAGTGTAGCTAAGATTCCGTATTGGAAGGGTACAAGAAAAAGGGCAGTCAGGGAAGCTCAAGTATAAGTTCAATGCAGAGGCTATTTCATATTGCTAGGCTGCCTCTAGCAGGAGGATGGATTGTTTTAAAAGTCTGAGTGAACTGGTAAGATTTTAGGCTTGTCTTGAAAGGCAAGTTACTATGACCATCTGCTTTGAAATCTGTGTTAACACTAAAGGAAAGATTTGAGCTAAGATATTCTAGGAGCCAAACTGTCCCAGTGAAGGGGGGGCTACTTATACATCTTATTTCCCTGCAAATATAGAATGCAGCCTTGGTTTTTGGTAAGACACCCTGGGCAGTTTTCAAGAAAAAAAAAAGCTAGTTAAGATGACTTAACTAAAGAGTTCTCCTCGTTAGTAACCTGCCTCACTGCAATGATTATTTATGTCTTTCTTTGGAGTGGTTTGAACAGAATTCCAACCTAATACCATTTCTGCTTTCAAAGGACTTTATCTATTCTAGACCTCATTTAGCATGAGGATAGAGAAACACAGATAAATGTCTTATCAGGCAAAACAGTAATTTCATGTTCTTGCAGTTCTTTTCTCTGTCTATTCAAATGCTAGATGCCCTTTCATCTTCTACAAATGATTTTCTCTTAATCCGCAAAAAGTAGTTCATTCTTTCTAACAACATCATTATATTTTGAGTGAATTATCCCAGAACAATTAAGAGCTGTTCTCATGTGACACACTTATCTTTGGCTGTTTGTTTCAAAATTTGATTCAGCTGTGCCCTCCACTATTTTCTCATTTTGCGGAATGCCTTTGTCAGTGTGGAGGAAAGAAATTAACACAGTAGGGGGCAGGGCAGAAGTCACTGTATTATAAGACATTATTGCCTTTGGAAACAATGTTCTCCATTCTAGTTCAATGAGCTAATAACAATGCATTATTTTGTCAAAAGGCAGTTGTTACTATCACTGCAACAAAACATCCTGTAATATTAACTAAGCTATTACCATGACACTTTCGGATAAATGAAGAAAAAGATTTTTTTCATCAAATCTTATTTTGTCATGTGTTACATTTTCATGCTTTCTTTTAGATATTGTATTTTATAAGAGCCAACCTACAAACAAAAGGGTGGACAGCCCTCAGTGTGCACACTTAACTCTATTGTTTGAACAAATTGTATGACTTTAGATAATATAATTTCTCTAATTCACAACTTCGGCATCTACAGAATGGAGATTTGTGGAGTTGAATAGAAATATAAGTAATGCGGCTAGCTCAGAGCTTCACACCAGGGGACACTGAAAAAGAGGGAGGCATTATCACTACTATTAAACAATCTTAACCTACATTAAGGTTTTTGCCCCAGGATTCCATTAAGCCAGGGCAATAAACAAACAAACAAAACCTTCAACCATGCTGGGTGCTTGTGTTTCACAGGCTTACCTGTAATTAGAAGAGTAAAACTCTTCCTTTTATCTTGTCTTAATGGAAGCCTTGAGCAGCAAAGGTATACAGAGACTATTTTCTAAAGTCCTTTGAGAAAACTATTTGCCCACTCAGACATTCTCTGATGCTTGTGACATGGTGGCATGATGTATTACTGATATCCTTTTCTGACATCTTTTAGTCGCCTGCAATGGAGATAACACTAAAAGATAAATGTGAAGTCAGCTATTCAAGCGCAGAGAAAAAAGTCACATGTTTACATTATTAAGCAGAGCCCTAATCTGGGTTTGTTGTCACTGCTGAGTAACATGGCACAGAAAAATCTCCTGTTCACCATAGTAAAATATAGGCAGAGCAAATTCTGTACGTTAATTCATTAACACTTCCTTAATAAGTGCCTGCTATGCGTCAGAAACTGAATTAAACATTGAAGACACAACTTTAAGATGTGGTGTCTTTCCCTAGTCCTCAGAGTTTAGCTGAGGCGACGTGCACATTAAGAGAAAATTAAAGATTTCCAGTCTGGACAAGAAAGAGGCTGTAGATTAATTTCTCCCAGCTTCTTTTCGCCAAGTATAGCTATAAACCCTGGAAATAATGCAAAGGCAATGGAAAGAGAACTCTGGATGGTGGAAAGAGGAAGACGAATTTGTTTGTGATCCTACGACTAAGGGAAAAACATAGTGGCAGGGGTCTTACAACCCTCCACACAACAGAGAAATACTACTCAGCCCCTCGTGCCAGATCTCCCATCAAAGAGAAGGGAGCCCAGATGAGCTCATTCCTCCCTTGGATCAAATAGGAGCTCTAGGAACACCACCAGGCAAGCAGGGCAATGTATACAAGGGTGAGAGATCAAGACCCACTCTGGAAATCATCAGGCAAGGGACAGGATCTGCTTCCACATAGAGAACCTGGGCAGCCAGGCAACTCTGCCGGGGAAGCCACAGCAGGCAGCCTGCTCGGAAAGTCTCTTTGTCCCTGTAGACCTGAGACTCCCCTCCCCCACCAAGAGATTGGGCGAGTGGGCACCAATGGCAAAAGGGATCCAGCTACATTAAGAGTCTCTCCCAGAAGAACGTTCTGTCCCTTGGGGAGAGGGGGAGACCCTCACCACCTAGAGGCACCAGACAGCCCAGCTTTGGGGGATTCCTTTCTCCTCCTCAGGCACTGGAAGGGCCCAGTGGGAGCCCCAGTGACACCAGATGAACCAAGCAGACAAAAATGGCACTCTAAAGGCTCTAAAAATTAAATTGTCCAAAAGAAAAAAAGAACATAAGTGTGAGTGAGGATGTAGAGAAATTAGAGCCCTTATACGTTGCTGGTGGGAATGCAAACTGGTGCAGACACTGTGCAAACCAGTCTGGTGGCTCCTCAAAGGGTTAAACATGGAATTACAGCATTAAATATAGGATGACCCAGCAATTCCGCTCCTATATATACACCCAAAAGAAGTGAAGTCAGGCGTTCAAACAAAAACTCATTCACAAATATTCATAGCAGCACTGTTCACAATAGCCAATGGGTGGAAACAATCCAAATGTTCATCAACTGGCTATCCATCAACAGATAAACAAAATGTGGTATATCCATAGATGGAAAATTATTTGGTCATGAAAAAGAATAAAGACTCATACATGCCACAACATGGCTGAATGTTGAAAACATTATGCTAAGTGAAAGTGCAAGTCATGTGTTTGAGCTCCATTTATGTAAAATCTCTAGAACAGGCAAATCTATAGACACAAAAGTAGATTAATGCTTGCTAAGGGCTGGGAGATGGGGAAACAGGGAGAGGATTCCTAAGGATATAGGGTTTCTCACTGTCGTGATGAAAATGTTCTAAAATTGACTGTGGTGATGGTTGCACGTATCAGTAATTATATTAAAAACCGCTGAAGTGTACACTTAAAAAAAAATTGAATTGTCCTTGGAACCACAGTCTGCAAAGGTAAGCCAGGAGCTGTGTGCTAATCCCGAGCAGGTGACTGTCTGCTAAAATAAAAGATTTAAATAGGACCTGGAGTCTCCTAACATAATTGTTGAAAGGTTGATACAATTAAAAGTAACTATCATACTGAGAAAAGATGATCAACCAATGCCAACACCAAGATGAATCAGATACTGGAATTATGGGACAAGCAGCCTTCATAAAAACGTTTCAGTAAGAAATTACATATTCTCTTGAAACCAATGAAAATCTTAGCTGATCTGTCACAAAGATATTTAAGAATATAGCAAATGCCCTTAACTCGGGGAAGGAAGGCAAGGAGCAGTAACTTTTCACCCTCTAACTTTCTGTATGCTTTGAATTATTTTCAATGAGCATGATTTTTAATAATAAAATTCAAACTAAAACGTCATAAAATTAACTAAATTCCATTTTGAAAAGTGAGAGAAACAGCTACCCCATGCCCCAGTACTAAAATGCCTTCCTTTTCTGGTAGGTAGCTAGGGTACTTTTGAATGGTTTTATATTTAAGTCATGAAAAAGTGAGTTGGTGGTCTTCCTTATAGAAAGGTTTATGAGCCACAGTTTCAAAAAAAGAGAAAAAAAGTACATCACTTTCTAGGAGCACGTAAGTTCTATGAAACTGGCTGAGTTGAATTCTGATAGTGCCTATGTACTGCACTGAATTACCGTGTTCAATGTTTGAGGGAATAGAGGGTTAAATACTTTTCTATTTTTATTTTTAAATTGTGTGTTTTTGCTCTTTACTATTTTTGTTTTTCTAATTTATTAGAAACATTGAATATTATGATTAGAGGAATATTTGTTCTCTGCATCCTATTGTGACTTAGGTAACAAACAAGTGTGGCAGCAACATTTTTTGTTTTTGAGTTATCACCACATACAAGGCTATAGGTACACTACATTCAGCTTTAAGAAATTATCATGTTTTTTAAAAACTACCACCACTTGGGAACAATTTTTATCTAGTTAATGATGTTGAACTCAGAATAGAAAACATGGCTAGAAGTGATCAGTATTTACCCTACTCTTTTTCCTGAAGAGGCTGCAAGCTGAGTTCCACACTTTTGACTTAAATAAGTGACATCAGCAGAAATCCTGGATACCAGCGCTCCTACAGAATAAAAGGACAATAGGAAGGGAACCCTCCATGTTTTTATTTTGTTTTCTCATCTGTATTTGTTACCTTCGAACTTTCCAAAGATCTGACCAACCATGGTGTGATATTGTGATTTATAATAAGAAATACAAATTTGGTCTTCACCCCATTCCTGACACACAGCTCTTAAAACCCTCGAAATTTCCTGAGTGATGAGAGAGATAAAGTGTCACGTGTATGTTCATTAGGTGACTTTTGGAAAGTATCTAAGTCACCTAAGGCTGGGGGCTGGTTGTCAATGGAGCTAGCAATGTGATTAGAGGGTTGAAACTTTCAGTCTCACCCACTGATTGAATTAAATCACCAATGGCCAATGTTTTAATCAATCATGCCTATGTAATGAAGCCTCCATAAAAACCCAGAAGGACGGGGTTTGAAGAGTTTTGGGGTTGGTGAACATGCAGAGATGTGGGGAGAGTGGCGCGCAGAGAGCATGGAAGCTCTGAATCCCTCCCCACACCTTGCGCTACACGTCTCCTTCCTCTGGCTGATCCTGAGTTATATCCTTTTATAACAAACGGTGATCTAGTAGGTAAACTGTTTCCCTGAGTTCTGTGAGCCATGCTAGCAATTAATCAAATATTCACCAGAGGGGGGTTGTGGGAACCTCTGATCTATAGCTGGTCGGTCAGAAGCACAGTTGACAACCTGTACTTGCCACTGGTGTCTGAAGAAGGGGTTGTTCTGTGGATCTGATGCTATCCCTGGGTAGATGGTGTCATAATTAAGTTCAATTGTAGGACACCAAGCTGGTGTCAGAGAATTGCTTGGTGGTGTCGGGAAAAAAACCCCACACATTGGAACTGGGTACAAAACCACACGTGGCCATCAGAAGAGTCACTCACCTAAGCAGTTGTACCTGTAGTTACATGATTGAGAGCCAAGCTCCCATGTTTGGCAATTAGAGCACGTAGAAAGGCAATATTTATCCCTCTTATTTTATCAGGAAGCAACAGAAAAAATAATAATACTGAAAAATCTATTTTTCTACTATACCTGGAAAGCTGTGCAGAAAGCAAAGGACTAAGAAAAAGTACGATGTATGCAATGCCAAAATAAGAGAGGCTGTTCATCGCCAGCGAGCTGCCACTCCTGTCATAGGCATCCGTTCTTTCTTCACGGCGGCAGCAAGAGCCTCTGCTTGTGCCAAAAACATCCTAGCTATGACACGCACATGCAGATTTCAGCGTTCCTGTTAGAGCAAAGTATAAATATAAAAATTAACCCCAAAAGGGACTTGTCACCATCAGGGAGCATGAATATTTCAATTTCTGGATCCATCAGTTACTGGGAAGACACATGGTGTCTTAGAATAAACAAGTTATTCCTGAATAACTCTCTCAGTCTAAAGTGACAGAGGTAAGAAGAGTTGCCATTTTTGGAAAAACTTAGAAACCTATAAAAAACAATCCTTTGTTAGGTTTATAAAATGATTCCAATAATACAGAAGTGTTGAAGGTTATACTGTCCCCTTGCCATCTCCCCTCCGGCTCAGTTGTTATTCCCCAAATTTAACCATGTTAGATTTCAGGACTTCATGTCCTGAAAAATATATGTACTATTGCATGTAAATGATCCTTTCATTTACACAAACATCTATGTTTTACAGTTTTTTTAATTAACTGATATGTTGGTCAACTTTCCATTTAAATAGTTAAATCTACCACTTCTAATCACAACTGCAAAAATAGCACAATGTATGAATATTACTAATACTTCTCTTTTTGATGAACATTTGTGTTGTTTCTGGATCTGAAAATCAGTGAACATCTTTGCATTTCAGTAAAACTGTTAGATAAATTCCTGTGAGTAGGATTCTGGATCACAAGAAATCTTGGTATTTTAAAATTGCCTTTCAACATGATTTGAGAGTACTTACTTATTCTAGCCAACGCTGGCTATTATAAAACATTCTAGTGTTTCCAATAAGATAGGGGAAAATGGTGTCTTCTTGTTATTTAAATTTGCATGTATAGTTATGTGTGAATTTTAGCATTTTACCATATGGCTGGCTATTCACTATTTGTTATTTTTTTCTGTAAAATGTTGTTTCATTTTTATTCATTTTTCTATTGTGAGAATGCTTTGCGTAGTAAGAAAGTATGGCATTTGTCTGGCATAGATTTATACTTTGCATATATTTTCCATAGTTGTCATTTTTCTTGCAACATGAAAATTTTTTGTAGTATCAAATTTGTACTTTTTTATGTGGTCCAATTTATGACTTTTCCCTCTCAAATCCTAAGTTAGAAAGAGTTTTTTCCATTCTAAAGTTTTTAAAAAGTAAGGTTATTTCTTCTGGTCTTTTTAGAATATCTCTTTTTAGTTTAAATGCTCGTATATCTGGTATTTATTTTAAAATAAAACTTCCAGTAGGGATTTAGCTTTAGTTTTTTGAGAAGAGCTATCCAAATGGCCCAATAGAACCTTCTGAATAATCTATTAGATGCTCAACAATTTAAAATATCCTCTTCACCAATATCTTGATTACGTTTATGTGTCTGTTTCTGAATTTCTTTCAGTTTTCTTGATCTATTTATGAACTTACCAAATTACTTTAGTGTAGCTTCATAGTACTTTTAAACCAATAAAAATGACTTTCTGTAATTACTTTTCTTTATCAGACGACCCCAAGATGTTCTCACATGCTGATTATTTTACATGAATTTTTGCTAAGTTAAAAAATCTGTTGTTATTTTAATTGAGATATAAATGAGTTTATTGTTTAATTTTGGGGAAAATTGCCAATAGGAATTCTGTTTTTCTGTCTAAAAACAGGGTATGACTTTCCTTTTATTTAAGGCTTACTTCATATCCTTTAGTGAAATATTAAAATTCTCTTCATATAATGTCTGGATATCTTTAATTTGTGTTTATCCTTAGATATCTTATCTCTGTTGTTTTGATGGTGACAGTCTCTTCCCAAAATGCTGGTAAAAGAAAAATGGAGAAGATATGATTTGTGAACTTGAGAAGCTCAGAGTTGAACTAGGAGTTTACAAACAAGTAAAATTGGGAAAATAAACACATGCACAAAATGATGCGAGAATTCAGAGGAGACAGTGTCCATCTCTGCAAAATAAGTTTCCTAATAAAATGCAACATTTGATCTAGATGCTTAAGAATGAGTGGAGTCTCTAAGTCAATCAAAGGTTAAAGGACTTTGCAAGTAGAAGGCAGGGGAAGTGCAAAAACAGGGCAATGAGAGAAGAAGGCACTCCTAGTGAGATGCTCCTTTTGGAATGGCAGGATGGCTGGAGCTAGAGGTGTGTGGAAGGGGATTAGAACTGAGCTCCCAGGGCCATGGTCTGGGCTATACATGCATAGTAAAGGGTCTTTTGTTTCAAGTTAAGGAATTAGAATAGATTAAATGTGTCCTCTATTGCAAGAGGATTTAGGTAGCTGTGAAGAGGTTTATCCAAAACAAGGAGAGACAGGTGGCAGGGAACGCCAGCAAGGGGAAGAAAGGTCAGGTTTGGACAGAGAATTTGAGGTCTTAGAAGCACATCCCAGTGGTAGCAAAGCTCCTAACATAAAGATGATTCTCATCAAATATTGAATGAATTAAAGAAAAAATAAATGAAAAAGTATGAATGCTTTGAAGTCAGGTATTTCCAGAAGTGCATAATGTATAATAATTTAATCTCAAGGTTTAAACCACTCATTCTATAAAACCACCAGACTTCCAAGAAGTGTAGTATTTTGCCTAATAAGCATGACAACATTCAGAAACTAGAATCTGGAACATAGCTCTGTTTTGAAATACAGCAGTAATTAAGTAAATGCATTAATGTTTCAAAGCACTTGGGACAGTGTTTTGCACAAACTAAGTGCTGTATAACTGATATAACTGTTAAGTAAATCCTGAATGCCTGGATGCACAGGCTCTGGATTAAAAACAGTAAAGTAGTCAATGTTTAAATCAGACCTCAGTTCCCTCTTTCTGAACTACTTACCTCTCTCTGGCTGTCCCCTGAGTTTGACTCATGCCATCTTTCTAAGTTCCAAACATCTCCATTAATCTGCCTTTTTTCCAAAATATGTCACAGAAAAGGATGTTTACTGCAGGAGTGTGTTGAGGAACAGAGGAAGGAGGGAGCTTGTGTCATCTGACACATGAAGGAAAGCTCTGTGCAGCTGGACCATTGTGAACTACAAGGAGGATGGTGGGCAGAGATGGGCAGGGCTCAACTCAGGCCACTTTTAAGGAGTTCGGACTTTCTTAAGACCAATGAGAAGTCAGTAAAGGGAATTAACTTGAGAATTATGTGCTTAGACTTTCATGTACAAATGAACCTTTCAGTTCACAGCGGAGAAAGAGATCTGAAGGAAGAGAGAGCAAATGAGGAGTAGCTATTCCTGTAGTCAAAGTAAGAGATGATGGTGGTTTATACTATAGGAGGCTCTGTGGCAAGGGAGAAAATCACGAAAAGGAACTGGGGACCCATTCAGATGGAGAATTGAGGAGGGGGCAACCTCAAGAATGATGACTAAGTTTTGTGCCATGAGCAACTAGGTACCATTTCCCAAGATGGGAAACTTTGGAGGAATTTCATGGAAAAGAACATGAGTTCAGTTGGTTATATGAATCCAGAGTTCAGTAAAGTCTGTGATAAAGAAATATGCTTGGGAGTTGTATCAGGACCATCTCACACATCCTATTACATCCTTTCAACCCCACCTCTTACTCTAACCAAAGCTGCTACCACCACCACTGCTATCCCATCTCATCCAATTTCCAACCAGATACTTGCAGGTCTAATTTGATAAAGCCTCTCCTCAGCCTTAACCTTGTATCTCTTGATGGCTGCCTGAGGCTCGTATATGAACCCCCCAGAATGTGAGGGAGTTAACTCCTGTGACGCCATCCTTGATCAATGGGAAACAGAAGCTGATGAATAAATACCTCTTTTTCTTCTCCTCTGGATGGGCAAATCTGAGCTGCATTTTATAAGGCTGCTCAGAAGATCTCAGAAGGATCCAGCACCGGTTGCCGCTGCAGAAGTGGTTAACTTGATAATGCACCCTTCTGCTGGTTTTCCTCTTTCCCTGTCTTGCTCGTCCCATGCATTTCTGCCACAGCCTGGAATAACTTTCAAATAAACTACAAACCTTTGCCTCATTCTGCTTTTGGAGGAACCTAGGTAAGATAGGAGTTATCAGTGGGTAAGTGGTAATTCAAGTGCCAAGAGTGGATAAGATCACAGAAAGAGAGAGAAAAGAGTAAGCAGCCTTCAAAATCTGATATTTACTGATTGGATAGAACTAATAGAGAAAACTAAGCAGAGAATACAAAGAGGAGGGAGAAACAGTGAAAGAGCAAGGGAGAGAGGGAGAGATGGGGAGACAGAGAGAGAGAGAGGAGAGGTATCAAGGAAGGCACAAGAAAGGAATATCAACGTAGGGAGTGGTCAGTTTTGTCAAATATTTCTGAGATCAAGAAAAATAAAGACCAAATGTGTACAGTAGATTTGGCGTCATGGAGGCTAATAATGCTTATAACTAGGACCAGCCTTTTTCTTTTTTTTTTTAACAGAACACACGTTTAAAAGAACACATGGAACTGAAATCAAAGATCTGCTCAGACTGGAACTCCCGGTGTTGATAAGCTGAATAAGCAAATAAGCAAGGGGGCTTTAAACACCCCTGGAGTCACATCGTGTTGGGGGCTCTCTCCTTGTGAGATTGATTTTTTTCTGATGGCTTTTGGCACCACAGTGCTTGGTTCTGGTTGAGGGATACTTGAGAAGCTGGACTGATGAGTCTACTGCTGATTTTGACGTTTCCCAGCATACATTCGCTAACACTTGTTCCAAATTTAGGACAGTTTTTAACTCAGTTGTCATCTTCGATCTTGTAAACATACGATGGGCTTCTCATCTTCAAGAGATTAACCCGAAATTGAACCTGCAATGCTGTCTTAAGGTAATGACTGTATACCAAATGGGAACCCTCTTGCACTGTTGGTGGGAATATAAATTGATACAGCCACTATGGAGAACAGTATGGACGTTCCTTAAAAAACTAAAAATAGAACTACCATACGACCCAGCAATCCCACTACTGGGCATATACCCTGAGAAAACCATAATTCAAAAAGAGTCATGTACCACAATGTTCATTGCAGCTCTATTTACAATAGCCAAGACATGGAAGCAACCTAAGTGTCCATCAACAGATGAATGGATAAAGAAGATGTGGCACATATATACAATGGAATATTACTCAGCCATAAAAAGAAACGAAACTGAGTTATTTGTAGTGGGGTGGATGGACCTAGAGTCTGTCATACAGAGTGAAGTAAGTCAGAAAGAGAAAAACAAATACCATATGCTAACACATATATATGGAATCTTAAAAAAAAAAAAAGAAAGAAAAAGAATGGTCATGAAGAACCTAGGGGCAAGACGGGAATAAAGACGCAGACCTAGTAGAGAATGGACTTGAGGACACGGGGAGGGGGAAGGGTAAGCTGCGACAAAGTGAGAGAGTGGCATGGACATATATACACTACCAAATGTAAAACTGATAGCTAGTGGGAAGCAGCTGCATAGCACAGGGAGATCAGCTCCGTGCTTTGTGACCACCTAGAGGGGTGGGATAGGGAGGGTGGGAGGGAGGGAGACACAAGAGGGAGGAGATATGGGGATATATGTATACGTATAATTGATTCACTTTGTTATAAAGCAGAAACTAACACACCATTGTAAAGCAATTATATTCCAATAAAGATGTTAAAAAAAAAAGAAAAAAAAAAGATGCACATTTCATTCAAAAAAACCCAGCATTTTGTGGGAATTTGCCTGGTATTTTAACCACTTCCCAGTTGATGTGGGTTACTGATACCAAACACTTTCTGTTAGAGCAAAGGCAGCAGATTTGCTAGAATTCCTCCACGTGTGTTTTAGAGCTAAGGTGACTTCAAATTCTAGCTTGACACCACCACAAAAATACCACCTTTTGTTTCCTAACAAAATCCTGCCTGATTATCATTTCTAATAGTTCATGGTAATTTTCCCCTGATTTCTACACAAAGCTGGCAGAGTACTTGGATGAAACGCTCATAGAAATGCAGACATATTTTGAAATATAAGATTTCTCAGTGTCTAAGGTAAAAGAAAGAGCTCAGTATTGTATTCTAAGACTCTGGTTATAACTTTTGATGGAATATAATGCTAATAAAGAAAATTAAATTTTGGATTAAGAGAAATCGTTTTGATATTTCACATGAACACGTCAATGATGAACACGTCAACTCTTGAACTGAAATGCTTCAGTCCCACACAGACATGCTATCAGGATGATCAGGCATCCTTAATAAGAACAGCTAATACTTACTGTGTGCCCAGCATGGTTTTAATGCTTTACTTATCCTGAGTCTAAACTTTTAAAATAATTGCATGAAGTAGGTATCATTCTCTCTATTTCATAAGTAGGGAGACTGAGATATAGGAAGTTTAAATAACTTGCCCAGGTGAGCAGAGCTAAAAAGTAGCAGAGGCAGGATCCAAGTTCTAATAACCTTGCCTCAAATCCATATTCTAAACCCTGAGAGTAAGAGTGAAACGTAAGGAAGCAAACAGACCACTTAATTCCTCCTTTATGTATGGGAGCTTTTCATATTCTTACATGTCCAAAGTTAACAGTCAAAAGTAAGAGGAGTTCAGAAACCAGTCTAAGGTAGCCCATCACTGAACACACAGAACGGAGGACCCAACGAGACGATTGACTGATGGTTAATTACAGCGGTTATCAAATCTACATGGCACCACATTCAATAGAATAGAAAAATCAAACTTTGTAACCTGAAATGCACCCTTCTCACGCCATTCTTCATCGGATTTCAAAGTCTCTAGCGAAAGGGAGAATCTACGCAGACAAGAAT
This sequence comes from Eschrichtius robustus, assembly GCF_028021215.1. Lineage (NCBI taxonomy): Eukaryota > Metazoa > Chordata > Mammalia > Artiodactyla > Eschrichtiidae > Eschrichtius > Eschrichtius robustus. The sequence goes on from NC_090841.1 coordinate 51,710,754, forward strand.
TCAAAGAAGAGGAGGAATTACCAGTCGGAAAGAGTAATGTTTGCTTCTGCCCTTTCCGCACTGCTGCTGAAACAGGCCTGTCTGGACTCTGTCTGCTCTGAGCCACCACCCCTGGGGTGATGGGCAAAACCTCTTCATTGCATTTGCCTTTACTTCTTGCACTAATGTTAATGTGAGAAGGCTGTTTAAAGGTTGTCCTAAATTTAAAAGCAGTTTCTAACCATTAAAATTTGTCTATCCTGGGCTTCCCTGGTGGCGCAGTGGTTGAGAATCTGCCTGCCAATGCGGGGGACACGGGTTCGAGCCCTGGTCTGGGAAGATCCCACATGCCGCGGAGCAGCTGGGCCCATGAGCCACAACTACTGAGCCTGTGCGCCTGGAGCCTGTGCTCCGCAACAAGAGAGGCTGCGACAGTGAGAGGCCCGCGCGCACCGCGATGAAGAGTGGCCCCCGCTCGCCGCAACTAGGGAAAGCCCTCGCACGGAAATGAAGACCCAACACAGCCATAAATAAATAAATGAATATTAAAAAAAAAATTTGTCTGCTGAAGTTTAAAAAACTTTTTACGCTAAAAAATGAACATATAATACCAGGAAGATTTAACTAAGCATAAAACTAGTTGCATCTCATTTCAGGAAAAAAAAAATTCATACTGAACATCTCTACTTATTTTCCTGTACTTTACAAGGCCAGAGATTTCTGAAATAAAATATCATATTCTTCTGTGTCTTCAAAATCTGTTTCCTAGACATATTTTCCTTCGATGATGCTATAATCCTCAAAGTGATTTATACAAGAAACGTTCATTTTGAAATATAACCACGGCTCCAAATCCCAACTACACATGTATGCCAACATCTTATTTTATTTTATTTATTTTATAAATTTTATTTATTTATTTATTTATGGCTGTGTTGGGTCTTTGTTGATGAGCGGGGGTTACTCTTCGTTGCGGTGCACGGGCTTCTCACTGCGGTGGCTTCTCTTGTTGCCGAGCATGGGCTCTAGGCACGTGGGCTTCAGTAGTTGTGGCTCACGGGCCCTACAGTGCAGGCTCAGCAGTTTTGGCGCACAGGCCTAGCTGCTCCGTGGCATGTGGGATCTTCCTGGTCGTCCCCTGCATTGGCAGGCGGATTCTCAACCACTGCGCCACCAGGGAAGTCCCAACATTTTATTTTAGACAACATTTTGAGCTTCAGCATTCTCACATGCAAAATAAAAATAACAGTACTCACTTTATAAAGGTAGTTAAGACCACGTATGTGAAAGTGCCCGCAGGATGACTGTCACATAATAAAGGCTTAAAAACAGTGATTACATCTCAAATTCAGTTCTTCACACACCAGTTCACTGGTTTCAATAAATTGTTTTGTCATTCAAAAGATGCTCATTCAGTGACCCCCCCATGGGTCATCAAGAGACTCTACAGGATTCTTAGAAATAATTGAAATTGATGGTTCTTGGAATATTTAAGCACCACACCTCCACCAGGTAACAATGAAGAGGATTATCTGCTTAAGATGCTCTCCTTGGCATGAAATGCTGGTTTAATGTCACAGAGGGACATGAGAAGTCCATTGGCAGGTTGGGAAGTATATCCTTCTTCTTTTGAAAGTTTTGGACATCATTGGGATTGTTGATTCTTGCCTCTAAATATGCTGTGTGCTGGTTGGCCTCTTATAGAGCAGAACCGATCCCATGAGGGAACCTGGATAAATACACTTAGCCTCCTCAGGTCAAGGTGGCAGCTCTCCTAGGGCACCTGACTTATATGGTTCAGGGCTGGGCTGAAAGCTACCATCTCTGAGCATTCAGGATGCATTCCTTTCAGAATGTGCGTGACTTAAAAATGTTAAGATGGTTCTTTATTCTTTGGGATACATGGAAAAATAGTCCTGAGGATGTGGGCCATTCTGAATCTGTTACATTACTTCCATTAGGTTGAACCTTTGGCACAGGGATGATTTAGTTTATAAAAACAAAACCATGTATAAAACAAACTTTTCCATTTTCAACTGGTTTCTGGAGTAGTATAATCTAGAAATTGCATTTTATATTTCAGCCGAAAAGAAGCAAATAAAAAGTTTGTGTATGACTATCTCCTATCAGAAAGTTTCCTGTGTCGCTCAGTAATCTGCTGGCATGAAAGGAGGGTCAAGTCAATTAAAGTATCATCCTAGAAAGGAGAAGATTTTGTCAGATACGGAGACCATTTCCTGGGACTTAGTTGTATCTTGGGAATGTCAATTTAACATTCCACATGTGTGTATGTGTGCATCAAAACGTAAGTATCAACAGCTTGCATGTGTCGCCTTGATGGTCTTGAAATAAAGTTAAGAACAGAGCAAGATCAGAGCAAGGAAGAGCTATACTACAATTTCTGAGCTGTGTGAAATGGCTGGTTCTATCCCTTAACCATCTCAGAAGAGATGTGGTGAACACAGCAAGATGGAGATTTTTAGGCAAGGGTTTCTAAGAATAATGAGGAGAAAAGAGTAGTTTTAGGGGGAAAAAAGTAGCTATGGAAAAGTTGACGGTCTGATGTTCATGTCTTTTTGGAGGAATGGAGAGATTTTCCTAAAAAAAATATATACAGCTATTTGCAACTTTTATCTTTTTGAGCAAAAGTTTCCTGGAATGGTAAAGTTGTACTAGTGAAAATAGCTCAACAGTACAATTTTCTAAAGGTATATAGTAAGCTGTATGTGTGTAAACGGTTTTGGTTCTCAAATGCATCTAAATTTTAAGAATCTGAATTCAATTAGGATTAAGGATTCCAAAATTGGATTAATGATTGAGGCTTAAAGAAATTAAATAACTTGTATAAATCCAATTAGTTTCAGAGCCAGTATTTTCACCCAATCAATCATGTTATTTCTACTTCCACGTTGTCCCTTCTGTAGAAATTCTTGTTATAGTCATGTCACCACAAGGTAGAGTGAAATGTCTAGTTTATAATTGAATTAATCATGATAATTTTATATATTCTAGTACAACTACCTTTGTAAAATATCATACTTGGATAGTAGAGTACCCTGGTTAGTGTAATCATGATGTACTTATTTATAATAAATATCCCACCCAACTCCGGAAACTAATTCAAGGTGTCTCAGTTACTGCCTAACACCTTATGTAAATGGCCCTGTTGTTGATTTATTTTGGATCACGGAGTCTAGGACAGCAACTTGTACATGCTAGGATAGATAAGATCAGGATATGATAAAATATTTTTAGCACATAAAGTACATTGAAGATAACTTCAATAATTTACTTTCTTAATAAATGAGTTTTAAGGATCTCTTTTTTTACTGAAGTATAATTGCTTTACAATATTGTGTTAGTTTCTGCTGTACAGTGAAGTGAATCAGCTGTATGTATACGTACATCTCCTCCCTCTTGGACCTTCCCCCACCCCATCCCACCCATCTAGGTCACCACAGAGCACTGAGCTGAGCTCCCTGTGCTATACAGCAGGTTTTTATGATGCTTTATTGCAGAATTCTGTCCTCCAGAATGCATCTACCCTCATTTAAATTAATGAACAAAAGAGAACATGAAATGCTGGAGGAATGAGTTTTACAAATACTCTTTCAATAGTTGTAGGAAATTACTGAGATTGAATTTCAAGACAGCATAAAGTTGGGAAGAAGGGGGAAACATTATTTTGGAGAATATGATTTCTCATATCTGTGGCTCATTTTTTATTACTTCTTTTATGCTAGTTTTACCCCCCTTTTCTACAGCTCTTCTTTGAAACTCATATTGTCCTCGCAGGAATGAGATTTCCTTCTTCTCAGGGTTCTCAAAATAGAAGCCTCTAAATCCATTTATATAAATACCCTAAACCTTAATTTCTAACTATTATTACATCTCTTTCCTATTACTTCTCTAACATAACCATTTATTCTAGATAAATCTGGTTTTCCCTCTATCTATCCTCTCACCTTTAATTTGCTTCTTTGAAAAAAAAGAATAAGAGATACTTTCTTGTTGATCTTATTTCTTCTCGAATCTATTAAAGAAAATTCTTAAGTTAAACTTTCAGCCTCTTTATTCAAGTACCTCCAGAAATGGTCCTAGAAATCACCTGGAGGACGAGTAAGCAGAGTTCCCTCAGGATTTGCTTCCTTCCACAAATCCATCACCAGTACCATCCTGCAAGCCAGGGTCATTTTTACATTTTAAAAATGAATTCCACTTCTGCTTCAAAAGAGGAAGTAGACATAGTTTTCCCTATTCCTCCTGCTAAGTACAACTAAAAACCTTGGAAATATATGTAAAACAAGCATAAGGAGGCTCTCAAGGTTGGAGAAAAGAAAACTTTGAGCCCAAGGAATAACATGGTGGTGAATTTCCAGAGTTTTCTTTTTGTCTCACATACCCCAGACTGGGTTCCAAAGGAGCCAGAATCCTGGAAACCCTCAGGCAGAGACAAAAACAAAACAAAACAAAGACACCAAAAGAGGCTGCACTCTCTAGCTGAAGAACCAAGAGTAGGCAGCCTAGAAAGACAGACTACTCTTAGACGATAATTGCTCTTCTTCAGGCAAATACCACAGACAAATAAAAAGAAAGAAAAAGAAAAACAACTGTAAGCCAGGGGGAAATTAGGTTTCCACCCTCAACAAGCTGCAACAAGGTGCCCTAACACCTTGCAGGGTGGTGTCAAAAAAGCCAAGTTGGGAGCTGTGACATTCTCACCGGGTAGTAACAAGGTAGCCCTACCTTGAGATGGTTCAGAGGCTGCACAATGGAGAGTCAGGACTTTCATCATCACTGCTCAGTGATAATGTGATGATGAGGGATTATTATCAGTGATAATGGGGCAACACCCTCCTATGGTTTCAGTGAAGGCCACATGGGGAGCAGCTCTCCCCCAGTTCCCAGAGAGAATGGTACCAGTTGAGGACTGGTGAGGATGAGGATGAAAGCCTGGACCCCCAGCCCCACCCAGCAGTAATGAGAAGGCTCTTTCCTGCCCCTGCACTTGAGTCACAGCAGATGAGCAGTAAACTTGTACCTCCTCCGCTTCTTGGTAGTAGTGAGGCAGCACTCTACAACTCCTGCTGGAGCAGTTTCAGATAAAGTCTGCTAAAACACAGAACTGAAAAAAGACACAGAACCTCATAATTTAATGCCTTAAGTGTCCCATTGTCAGTGGAAAATCATTCATCATACCAAGAACCAGAAAAATCTCATTGTGAGTGAAAAAAGATAACAGACACCAACACCAAGATGGTATAGATATTAGAATTATCTGACAAGAATTTTAAAGCAGGCATCATAAAAATGTTTTAATGAGGAATTATAAACGCACTTGAAACAGATGGAAAAATAGAAAGTATCAGGACGGGAAACAGAAAATATAAAGAAGGACCAAGTAGGAATTTTAGAACTGAAAAATATAATAATCTGAATTTAAAAATGAGCACATGAGCTCAACAGTAGAATAGAGGGGACAGAGGAAAAAAAATCAGTGAACTTTAAGATAGAATATGAATTACCTAATCTGCAAAGCAGAGGGAAAATAAACTGAAAAAATAAAAAACACAAAAACTGAACAGAGCCTCAGGGAAGAGTGAGACTATAACAAAAGCTCTAACGTTTGTTATTAGAATCCCAGAAGAAGCAGAGAAAGAAGACAGAGGTAAAAGTGCTCAAACTTTCTAAATTTGGCAAAAGACATAAACCTACAGATTCAAGAAGCTGAGTAATTCCCCAAAGTAAAAGTACAAAGAAATCCACACCAAGACAAATCCTGGTCAAACTTCTGAAAAATAAAATTCAAACAAAAAGCCTTGAAAGTAGCAAGAGGGAAATGATACACAGAGGAAAAACAATTGGAATGGAGTGCATTTCTCTTTGGAAACCACAGAGGCCAAAAGAAGCTGCTTGATATTTTCAAGAGGTGAAATAAAAGAACTGTTGACAGAGAATTCTATACCCAGCAAAATTATCCTTCAAAAAGAAAGGGGAAATCAAGCAGTCTCAGATGAAGATGCTAAAGAATTAGTCACTGGCAGACATACCATAAAAAAGAATGATTAAAGGAAGAACTCTAAGCAGAAGAGAAATGGTAAAAGAAGGAATCACTGAATAACAGAAGAAAAATGGAGAGAGAAAATATGGGTAAATTGACCTTCTTTTTCCTCTTGAGTTTTCTCAATCATATTTCACAGTTGAAGCATAAATTATAACATAGTCTAATGTAGTTCTCAATGGATACACAGGAAACATTTAAGACAACTCTATTACACAAGTTACACAAATTGGTAAAATCATTTAGAAATAAATACACGAAGACACAAGTGCACGTAAAACTGGGAAAATCTGAGTAAGGTTAAAATTAGATCAATTTCCTGTTGGTGACATTGTACAGTAAATCTTGCAAGATGCTATCATTGGGGTAACTGGATGAAGGATACATGACATCTCTGTGTATTATCTACTGCAATGGCCTATGAATCTACAATTATCCCCAAATAAAAGTTTTAATAATAAATGCATTTCTGAAATGGAAATTGATAGGAACAAGCCCCCATAAACAAAGGCAGGTATCTTCAAAAATAGAGAGAAATGTTAGCCAGAAAACACTGTTTAGCTCTATATAGTAACTGGTGTGCTGGGATAGGCAATCAATCAGTCAATCAGTCAATCAGTAAGTAAGTAAATAAGTCATCTAGGAAAGACAGGTAGTAACTTGGGAAGGATCTCATTATGTGGTCACAATTTGACTCACTTATCAGAGTCCGTGGTAGGGTCCTGATGTTTGCAAGTTCAGAGTCTTCACTTAAATCAAAGCAACCCAAATTTATCCATCTCTGCAGACTGACTTATATTAATTCAACTCATAAGAGACTGACTTTTACATGAGCAGGAACATTTGGGTGCTCTTTCTTTGCTGACCCTCTCTCTTTAATTCCCCTCCTTTTTTCTGGATATACCTCATCCGAGGCCCCCAATCAATTACCCCATCTTCATTTGGGAAACATATCTCCCTGGTTCCTGCTTGAATTCTTTGAGATGAATTCTTGCAATTGAATATTAATGGAGCTTAATGGACCTCATTCATCCCTAAAGGCGAAAATTGAACAACAGTCCTGTGATGGAACAAAAGTGGGTACTCTGATTTCACTTTAAACTGAACTATAATTTCAATTATAACTGAACTGTAAACATAAAGTTTAGTATTTATTTCTTCATTAAAAAATTGGTACACCCCACCCAAGTGAGCATGAATTTTTCACAAAGACCGTACACTCAAGTCTTCTCTGAGGAAAGGAAAATTTCTCCCAGGAATCTGACTTTGACTCTGCCCTTTATAAAACAGCAATCTCTGCATTATTCTTACTAAGAACATCTGTTTCCTTCCTGGGATTGACCTGTATTATAAAGTCCACAACTCCGTATAAATAGCTCCCTCTTTGGCATCCAGTACAAGCTCAATAGGTACTTTATTTTAAATTTCACAGTGAGTGGAAGAGGAGATATAGAAGAAGAATGTGTCTTATTACATTAACCTCAGACATCCTTTATTCCTTCATTGCTGAGCCTTACCTCAATTTTCTCTTTCCCTACCTAAGTACTTCCTTTATGTACTTTTCATAATTACAATTAATTAGTTAGTTATGCAATAATTATTTTAATTATACCATGCTTGATTCCATGCTGGACTCTAAGATCCTTGAGGGCAGGAACCATGTCTATCTTGCATGTCCGTCTGTTCCCAACACCTGTCACAGGCAAATAGTAGGAACTCAATAAATATTTGTCAAGTGGATGGATGGATAGAGAGGAAGATGGCAAGTGACTAAAGCTCTCTGTGCCTAGTGTTCTTATATGCAAAATGGAGATGTTATGAAGATTAAATGTGATACCATAATGCACATAGAAGTGTTCAGGGCCCTTCTTTCCTTCCTCCCTATCCATCCATCATCCAGCTATATATTTAACCTGCATCATAGAACACAAAAGGATGATTAAGGTCTAGTGAAGGTTAAAAGTAACTAGACTCTGCATTTGTTATAATCTAAGATAAATATATAATCATAAACATTTCCCCAGCTATTAAACATTTCTGAAACCACTTCATTTGAAGAATAATCTACTGTTTTAACAGGCTGTAATTAAGATAATTATTTTATATTGTTGAATATTTGTTATATATAATTGTTCAATATTATGACATTATAAGGGTAAAATTAAGGCTTTTATTCTTTATCTATGATTTTTTCCTTGAAAGAGACTCTTGTCCTTTGAATTATGGGTCAAAGTATATGAACTATTTTTTTCACTTTGTCTAATAAAAAGATGTGGTTTTTATAGATGTGTATAAAGGTAGAAAGCCTTCTGTAATTTTTCATGCCACAGTTCCCAAAGCTAACCACTGTTGGTAATCTGGTATGCGTCCTTCTAGATTTTATATGGGACTTTGCTTTCCAAGTTATTTTGTACCTGATTCCTACTTAACACCAAAATACAAGGAAGAAGGCAACAATATAACTTATTGCAAAAGTCTTGGTCGGGGTGGGGGGGATGGATATTTATCTATCTATAGATAGATAGACAGATACATTTTATGTTAATGATAAAACTATATACTCTCTAGCTTTGAAAACTGGTGCTCTGATTTTATTCTTTATACGGTTTCTTGGGGATTTTCTTAGCATAAACACTACATTAACTTGGTTTTTCCTCATGGGAGATTATGAGTTCATGAAGCAAGAAAGAAATTGTCATTAAGATTACTTTTTCTTGTTCAAAATATGAATATACATTATTCTAAGACACTCTTCCTTCTCCTCAAAAAAAATTCAGTGTAAATTTTTATTAAATAAGGGATGATCTTAGACAAAACATCTCTTCTGTCAATATCTATATTTATGATGTTGTGCGTTTATATTTTTCTCCTTAATCTTTTTGTCTTAGTCATACATGATTAAAAGATTTGTCAATTTCTTTTTTTCAGTCTAAAGAACCAGCACTGTACCAATTTGTTTTTGTGGTGGTGCTGGTTCTTACCTACTTCATTGATTTTTGCTTTTATCTTTATCTTTTTATCTTTACTAATTTCTTCTTTCGTCTCATGTTATCTTTTCTAATTTCAGTTTTGTTCAATATTTCCTATTCATTAATATACATCTTAAAACCATAAAGTTTCCTCTGGGTTATAGATTTAGTAATGCCCTATAGGTTTTGACATATAACATTTTCATCCACATTGATTTTAAAATGTCTTTTATTTCATCTTTAATTCAAGAGTTAAGAGTGTATTTTTTATTATTATTATTTCCAAGAGATAATATTTGAAGGACTCTCTTTTCACTACAACTTGTAGCATTTTTAACTATGAATTTATTGGATTTTCTGTTTCTCTAGTATGTGATCAGTTTTTTGTATATTTTCCATGAATATTTGAAAATCATGTATATTTTTTGGGTTTGGAGTCAATGTGTCTATTAAAACTCCTCTGCACCTTTTACATTTGTCAACTTTAGCCATTAAATTCTGAAAAAGATACATTAAATCTCCCACTCTGGCTGTGGTTTGGTTGAATCTAAGAAAATGTATATCTAGATAGATAGATAAATAATATCAGTGGGTATGTACTTCGATGATTATGCCCTGTGTTTATTGAGAACAAGCATCTTCATGTGACTTAAACCATTAATTTCCACTTTTCTGAATCATCACTGTGTTTTTTAGCATTATATTTGGCAAAGGACCTGGGTTCAAAATCTATCTTCTCTTTTGTCATTAGAACTTCAGACTGTTTGTTTAAGCTCTTTGAGCTTTAGTTTCCTCATTGGTAGAACCAAAATAATAATAGTCCTTCCTACCTTAATAGATTATTATAAGGAGCAAATGAAAGTCAATAATGTAAAAGTTGAGTTTTTTCAAATATGAAATTATTTTTATTATTACTTTGTAAGTTTCAGAACTATGGCTGATACGTCTCTAAGACTGCCTTTGGGTGGCATAAATAGGTAAAATATAAAGTTTGAAAAAAAATTTTTAAATTTATTCTAAGGTATGAAGTATTTGCTATGAACCTGGACCAAAACTGTGAAAGCCATTTTTATATAACTTTTCACTAAAAAGTCACCGATAAATGAATGCTAACTCTTTAGCTTTCTTAGAAAGTTATTTCAGGGCTTCCCTGGTGGCGCAGTGGTTGAGAATCTGCCTGCCAATGCGGGGGACACGGGTTCGAGCCCTGGTCTGGGGGGATCCCACATGCCGCGGAGCAACTAGGCCCGTGAGTCACAATTACTGAGCCTGCGCGTCTGGAGCCTGTGCCCCGCGACAGTGAGAGGCCCCGCGCACCGCGATGAGGAGTGGCCCCCGCTTGCCGCAACTGGAGAAAGCCCTCACGCAGAAACGAAGACCCAACACAGCCATAAATAAATAAAATAGTGTTTAAATAAATAAATAAATAAAAATTAAAAAAAAAAGTTATTTCATTAAACTATTTAATTCGCCAGAGCATTATGGAAAAAGAGATAAAATGCCACCCTTGAGTTTAGAAATAAATTCTGCTATTTTTCACAGCTAGAGCATTGAACGTGAATCCTCTTGAAAGTTTATTTTATCCCTTAAATTAACTTTAGTGTGTTTGTTTTAGAACATTATGCTCTTATATGTGAGTCAAGGGGCATATGGTCTCTTTATTGGAAAATAAAGAACAGATGTGTGGTTTAGATAAGTACACATAAACATGTAAAGGTCAATGGCAGGTGACTCAGCGTTTTCACCATATTGTGGAAGGGATATGAATAATTTCCTTAGAGGAAATGTAATCCTTGATACAGTGACATCAAAGAAACCATTATTTATTTTATTAGATAAGCATAAAAAGATCTAATAAAAAGACAGCTTTCTTCTTTGAGTTGTTAATAATTCTCTAGAAGCCTGGGAGATGAATTTAAGAAAATGTGCTGAAAGCCAATCCAAGTACTGAACACACACGCCAACAGAGAGCCACATTCACTAAGAACAGCAACTTCTTAACTATACTTTATCTTTAATTTCTTTGAATATTCAGTTCACTTTGCATGAGAAGACTGTGGGTAACTTGGCTCAGTAGGGTGTTTTACTTATCTTTAAATATTAAAACCCTTTATTGGAATCCCTTGAAATCAAAGGAAAGAATCTAACTTTGGATAGAAAAAAATTAAACCATAAATGTTTGAAAACTTTTGACATCTCTTTTTGTAATTTTGCCTTTCTCTGCTAGAAATTTCCATTTTGGTCAATTCAAAAGTTTTCTGGATAACAGAGTAAGTCTTAAATCTGAAAAGCTGCATTCATTTTGCCTTCAGAGTGGATCACTTTCATGTTCTCTCAATTGAGGCCAAATCCTTTCCCACTCCAAATTTTTTCCCACAGCTTTAGGAAGCTAGTTCAGACTCGAAATCCTTGAACCTAGACTCCAGAAACATTTTTCTTATTAGTTCCCCATGTACCAATTTCTAACTACACCAAATAATAATAATAATACAAAAGTAGCAAGTGTATTCTTAGATTCAACTATTCATTTACATCTCACTAATGTGTGCATTTATTAATTAATTTAATAATCCAACACTTATCATGTCTATGCTAAGAACCCTGCTATGTGCCTGGAGAAATGGAGATAATATTGTTTAAAAGACCTGTTTGGGGGTCCTGGAGGATCTCGGATTATAGTGCAGAGGAGAGAGGTAAACAAACTATTACAAAATGAGGCAACAAGGAATGAAATGCATATTTTCCCAGGGATTAAGAGAGCACCAAAGTGGAAATGAAGATTTGTATCTGCTTTGGTCATCATTATATTCCAGCACCTGGAAAACTAAGACCTGTGGCACTTGGTGAATGTATGACAAAAGTATGGACGAATAGATGGATACATAGATGGATGGAAGGGTCAAGGATGGCTTCTTAGAAGAAAAATCAGTTCATTGGTGGATTGAAGACTATAAAGGTATACATGAAAGAGATACTTCCACGTGGATGGCATGGTATAGAGAAATAAAATAGCTTTAGCTTGCTCAGGGCACAGATAAGTAGATCAGCGTGATGGAGAAGAGTGTTTAGCGAAATGCCAGGGAATGAGATTACAGATGTTAAAAGAAACTAGAACATGAAGAACATGAAAGGCTTTTCATACATCACCAAGAAATGTGGTCTTGGTGAGTAATAAAAAATACTAAAGACTTTAAGTAAGAAATTGACATGATCTGATTTGCCAGGTCATAAGTGGGACAGAGCTATAGGGAAGCAAAGCATTTGAGAGTTGTAGCCGCAGAGTGGTTGAAATTACCACTCTGGAATTCAGATTGATAAAATATACACTTTCTCCTTTTAGAATTACTCAGGGATTCCAATAACCTTGAGAGGAAGGATAGCATAGTGGCTAAGATCAATCATACTGGACCCAGACGGCATAGGCTTAAACCCTAGCTCTGCCACTTGCCAGCTGTGTGATCTTGGATGGGTTGCTGAGCCTCTCTGGGCATCAATTTCTTCAACGGAAAATGAGGATGACAATAGTAGTGCTTGTGTTGTAAAGTTGATCGTTATGAGGATTAAACAAGTTAGTCTGTAAAGTGCTTGGAAAAGTGGCAATAGAGTTTGTTAAATTTGTTAAATTAAAACCATATATATGGATTCACAACTATTTTGTCTACAATATGCATATACGTTTTAACTTTGTTTTCATTTCTGTAAAACTACACATATATGTTCTTTACTTTCTGTGTATTGAAAGTTTTATTTAATTTTTACCCTAAGCTAATTCTAAAATGGGTTGTGGGATAAACCAACAGTAGAACTTACAAACATTTAGATGCTCAAGATCATATTAAATACGGCCTTCCACACTGAGCATGTAAAAGATCCAGAGAGAATTTGTGAGAATGATCTTGAAGAAAGTGCTATTGGTATGCAGTGAGCCACTCACCACCACCCAGGAGAAGAAATGGGGTGAGTGACCTCCTTCACCTCAACTTCCTCAGGACCAATCAGAGAGTTTCCACTGTTTTCCCAGCAGTTGAGGGATTTCACTCACTTCTTGAGTTTGAATCCTTCCTGAGAATTGCAAAAGGCAGAAGACAGGCTGGCCAATTCTTCCAGGGGCAGAAGTGAGAAAAGGGGTTTTGCATAACGCTCAAAAAACGTACCATAGCAAAGTAAGTATGACTGCTCCCCAGGGTCAGGACAGGGACCACAGTTAAGAAAGGGTCTCATGGAGGCATGCTGGGGAACAGGCCTCTGCAGAGGGAAGCTCAAGTTTCCTAGGTACTGTGGAAGGAGAGAAAATGAGAAGCCAGAGGAGTGTCCCTTATCTGCATCTAGGGAATTGCCAGTAAAAGATCTCCAGAAACGGGGAAAGATCCCATCTCTAAGTCAAAAAGTGTTTTTGAACCTAGACCTGACTCAGACCTAACATGAAGATGGCTTATGAGAGCAAGCACTTTCTCATCCCCCTACATCCCTTTGCTCCCCACTTTCCAATCTCAGGGCCATTGGACCAGAAGTCAGGGTTAGTGAGTTGGGGAAGAGAATCAAAGCAGGAGGTAGTCCATGTCCCCCAACCCACTCCAGCAGAAGTTGGAAGCATTATTGGACATTTTAAGTACCAAAATGAGACAATTTTTTGACTTAAAGTGATCTTAATCTTTGGCATGTGTTCTACAAAGTCCTATAACTGCTTTTTTTGGTGCATAGGCAGGGGGAAATCTAGCTCACTGAGCACCACACCAGTGAGAAAAGGAAATAAATGTGCTCTGTGAATTGCATCCTACAAATTGTACTTGTTCTGGGTACTGGTTATAACTTTTTAATTCTGCCTTCTGTTTTATCCATTTGCATATTTTACTCCAGATGAAATAACTCGCTCTATCTGCCACTCAGTAATTTTATTTCCAGCCCTTTCCTCATGCCTTCTCCTCCAACTGACATGAAAGCACTCATCACATTCAGGACTTCTAACAAACCCCCCTTATATTCTTGTGATGCCAACAAACCCTTTGATCAGTGCTTCTCAACCTTCCATCTTGGATGAATTTCAGAGAGTCTTTGAATCCCTGAAAATTTCTCCCAGTATTTGGATGAATGTGTGCATGCACTTTTTTTTTTTTTTTTTTTTGGTGGCAGAATTTATAGCTTATACCAGATTCTCAAAAGAGGACTAGGAGAAAAAAGTAAAGAAAAATCTGTCTTTATTCCTTCCTCTCCTATAGCTGAAATAAATTAAAAATATGCCTGTCCAGGTGTGCACAAAATTATGAAGGAGGTGAAGTTTTCTTCTCTGAACTTACTATCCCTAGGGCTCTTTGGTCTTTCCTTCCACCTTCTGACCCTCTAGTGATAGACAATATTAGTATCAGGCATATATTCCTAAAGTTACTGATGTACCTTTCCCTAGAAATTCTCATTTAAGCACTTCACCTCATAAGTCAATTTCAAGATGTGGTAAACTTGGGGGAAACTTCCTTGGTTACTAGTGGAGATTTCTTAACCCCTTAAACTGCGTTATGTAGACCGTGCCTAAGGCAATCTATAGAATATATTTGTTTTCAGGTGTTGTTATAAATATACACATACATTAAGATTTTTTAAAGTATGCATGTTCTTCATTTCTTCAAGAGTCATACATGGTGTTTATTACAGAGGAGCTGAGTAAATGCTTGACAATGAGGATGCTGGTTGGTTTCTAGAAATTGAACATAATGAGTGCCGGTGGTGGTCTGATTTTCAATGATAATGTCTCTGTCCATTTCTCTCTCTCTCTAGGCTCTTTTTTGAGTTGTTATTCCGAAACTTTCATTCATTTGCTTTTTCCTTCAGCCCTTATTTATGATTTTGTTTTTCAGAGTTGGAGCAGTTATCCTTGGTCGTATTTGATTGTGAGTCAAAATGATAACAATTCAAGTTGCTTCAAGCTCCAATTTATGACTATTTTCCACCACTGGCAAATAAAAGAGGTGATCTCCCCCTCGTTTAATAAACAGCAGCTAAATCGATTAGGTTCAATTCATAATTTTACATAAATGCCAATAAATATCTGTTTATAAGAGGGAGAGCGTCTGGAGGGAAGAGAGTTGACAAATATAAGTGGTTATTTATAGATTTCCAGATGTTTTCCTGACTCTCTATGTCCTACTCATAGAGTGTAAAATTATCCTGTGGAGATAGTCCACTTTCCAGAAGCACAGTTCCTCCTCCCATGGAGAAATATGTCTCTTCTGCTCCAGTGAAGATTCCTTTCAAACCCACAAATAGACCTCTCACACTGATAAGGTCTGGAGAAAATGAAGAAAAGAAACTTCAGGTGGAAGTAGAGAAAAAAGTTCTCTTTGGAGTATAATCAAATTTTGAGCCCCAAATTTAACTAGCAGGAAGTGTCCTTTGATCTGTCAAATCAATGTTTAAAAAAAGATAATTTGAGTAAGTGCAGTAATTAGTATCTTACCACTAGCCAGGTGATAGAATTGACAGGATTGGTTCTGGACATAGGCTGAGCAAATAAAAGTGGTAAAATTAAGGTTTTCAAGCTGACTTGATGTTGCATAGGACTTGTATACTTAAGAAGTACATCTACTGAGGTGTGTGGCACGGAGATGGTTAGGCTCTGTGTTTGTTCCTGAGCCCCTCTGCCTTCTTAGTTGGTATATACCTTTCACGTGGCTCTTGGGAGCAGCCCTTAGCACAAATCCTGGCTCCTCCCTCCCTGGCCTCTAGGCTGACAATCTTTTTAATACTTTCTGGATGCTTGAGATTTGGGCTGTATTTTTTACTGTCCACATGGTATTTTTGTATATGGTGTGGTTAAGATTCGAGGTTGACTTTCTCCCATAAGGATACCTAGTCGTTCAACCATATTTGTTAAAAAGAGAGGCTTCTCTTTTTTTCTGAAAAGAATACACGTTTTGCTTTTAGTAACAATAACACATGTCCTTTGCACAGAATTCAAAATTATAGAGTGAATGTTTCCCTAAAATCTCTCTTGCAAGAGACAAGCACACCACTATTAATGTTTATCTTATATTTTATAAGATTGCATTATTTATATATTGATTTATATAATGGGTATATTTATATTCATGCACACACACACAAATACAAGAAAATATAGCCAAGTGGTTAAAAGTATGGACTCTAGAGACAAACTGCCTGGGTTCAAATCTCATCTGTAAACTTTTAAGTAACTTAGCCTGTCTGAGCTTCTCTTTTCCTATCTGTAATTGAGAAAATACTTCATATGGTTGCTTTTAGTATCAATTTAGAAAGACACCTAGGAAAATGCCTAATACATAGTAGGCAATGTGTTAATATTAGTCATTATTATACTATAAAATGTAACTGTTTTGTCACATATCAATAATTCATAGATCTCTCCCCATAATATTTTCGAGAGGGTTTTTTTAAAAAAAATACCTATTCTGTTATTCGATTCTTTATTCTACTCCATCCTATTCTATTCTGTTTAACAAGCCTATTCCATATTCTGTTGAATTTCCATATTTAGAATTTAGATACAGCATTAAGACCAACACCATATTGTTTTAATTACTGTGCCTTTTTTTTTTTTTACTATGTTTTAATACTGTGGAAGTCATATTTATCCATGCATTTGTGAAACTAGTAATTACTGTGTGCTTACTTTCTGTTTAGATTTTCTTTACACTGCAGATACACTGATGAGCAAAGGAAAAAATAATTTTAAGGTTCCTGATTGTTTTTATTGATATATTTTTCCATTGGACATTTTAAAACAATTTACAATTGTACACAGTAGATATTATATTAAAAGTATAGATTACTTTGAAGGTGTATTGACATCTTTACACTACTGCTCAGGAACATTCTGTCTCTCTGCTTTCTATCTCTACTTTCAGATTTGTTTCCATGAAGTTATCCATTATGTGTCCTTTTTTTAAAAAAAATTTTTTTTATTGGCGTAAAATTGCTTTACACTGTTGTGTTAGTTTCTGCTGTACAATGAAGCGAATCAGCTGCATGTATACCTATATCCCCTCCCTCTCGGACCTCCCTCCCACCCCTCCCCCATCCCACCCATCTGGGTCGTCACAGAGCACCAAGCTGAGCTCCCTGTGCTATACAGCAGGTTCCCACTAGCTATCCATTTTACACATATCCGTTGTGTATCCTTAATTCTTTTTACTCTTCTCCACATTGCTAGTTATTTAATTTTTCTTTATCACAATGTTTTATATTTCTGTTCAGTTTTGTTTCTGCTTTGGTCACACTTGTCAGTGATTCCGCTATTTTCAAGGAGGCTGTGACATTTTTACAACACCTGTTTTTTAAAGTTTAGGCAACCTAACATATTACTCCTTTCCTTTGAAACTATTTTCATCATTTCTCTTTTTAGTGATTACTTCTCCGGTCAAGGATTGGGTAAATATTCGTTAATATTTTCTTCAGGTATGAAAATAAATTTTAAAAGTTTATTATGAAAAATATATACCAGGATTAAGTTTCTAAATATTTCAACTACATGTTATTTGAAAGAAACACCTTAAACAAAATGCTTCATAAGTTTAAAAAGAAAAGGGATAAAAAAGGTATGTTTAAAAAAAGTTAGTAGTAATAGTAACAAAAGAGAATTTGATGCAAAATGAAATACATTAAATAGGACAAAAAGAATAATTTTATGTCAATAAAAGCTTACAGGTCACAATAATAGTAAAATTATTGTAAACTTGGATGCAAAAAATAACATTGCATTTGTGGGAAAAACTATAACAACTATAAAAGAAATGGGTAAAAACATAATATAGGCAAATGATTTCAGCATGGCATTCTCAGTATATGAGAAATCATGGGAAAAAATTATAAATAATTTATCAAAAATCCTATATTTAATCATAAAAGAATCTTAAGAAATTCTAAAAAGTACAATTTTTTTCAGACTAAGTTCTAACTACAGTACAAAAATATCTAGAAATTAATAGCAAATGTTTAAATTTAAAACAAATCAACTGAAGATTCAAAAACCCTCCTAAAAACTAGTGAGTCAGAGGAAATTCAAGTGATAATTACATAATATTTTGGAAATGAGAATACTTTACGTGAAAATATAAAAGGTATAGACACACTCACAAAGAGTTAAATTCTTACGCTTGAAAATTTCATAATTTAAAGGAAGAAAAAGGGAATAACTGCAAAAGACTTTGTAATGAACTAGGCAATCTTCAAAATGCCTACCACGCCCATAGCCTCTTGTGAGGTGAACTACCGGCTCACAAGCCCTTCACAGTACACAGTGGTATCCTGTACTATATATCCTCCCTCCAGATAGGGCCAACTGGACCATGGGTCAACTTGTGATCCAAGAGTTACTCATCCTTAGTCCAGACAGTGACCAGAAGAAATCTACTATGAAAAGATGAGCGGGGCAATGAAATGAAACTTCTTCAGGTACCTGAGCAGCCCAAGATGCAATACACCTCTGCCATGATACCTCCTGGTAGATATGGTCTCTCAGTGGCTAAGAGAAAAGCTGATGATCCTATGTGTTGGGATGTGGGTAGAGACGGATTGGGTACAAAGGTTCTCCTAGAGCTGACTGGCTCAGAAAAACTGAAATTGAGCAATTATGGGGTAGCTGTTTGCTTTTCACCTCCGTGTTTCTCCTAATCACCATTTCCAATAATTAGCAGCAGACCATGAGGGGCCAAAGTCCTTTCCTATCCCAGTAGTGACCATTCAGGTGTTTCTTATTGAGAGAGCAAAATACATGCTATATTATCTAAGAATCTCAATACATGCCTCTCAAGGATATACTATAAATGCAAGTTCTTCTGGCCCATGAAAGGAAAAGGACCTCACATATGATCTTCCTTTAACTTAAGGTGCTATTGTTAGTTTCTGCTTTCATCCGCCTTCAGTAGTGTCTAATGGAAGTTTGGAAGAAAGCATACCACACTAATCTACTGTAATATAAAAAATGCATTTAGTTATTCAGTCTCTGTTTCATTTATTCATTTGCTTGTTTATTTTCAAAAATGTATATAATGCAAAAGGAATGAAGTTAATTTTTTTGGCAAAAGGAATAAATGCACAAAAAATGAATAAAACTAGAGGTGAGGTAGACAGAAGAAAATATATACTGTACAGTCCTGTGCAATTGCGAAAGGTAAGCTGAAAATTTATCTCTTTGTTCCATCAGCCAGACAAAGAGGGAAATAAAATCAGTCATAAAATTTGTAATGTTTTCAAAATTCAAATAAACTTCTTATTGAGGATAATCTGTGTTTTTTCCTTATATCGACTTGTTTTCTTATCATGTATGAAAACATCTTCCTAGTAAGCTCCCCTTAGCTACAGGTGCAAACACTGTACAATGTTAGTGAACAACAGGTTGTAAAATGATGAGAATTTTATTCTTATGACTTACTTCAGTTTGTGCTAATGGCATAACATGAAAGAGCAGTTCAATAGAAATAATTCTAAAAGGGGCAGAAAACAGAACGCATTTTAACATCTCAGTAAAATCACGTATGTTTATAAGATTTCAATTTCTCCAGTTTAAGTTGGGAATAAGTATTGTATCAACTCACTTCAGTTGTACTGATGGCTTCAACATATAAAGGGTAATTAATTAGCTTATGTAATCAAATTGCAGGTGGGGTCTTCCTCTCTTCCTACCAAGTTTATCTCAGCCTCTCTCTGCACGCTGATTTCATTATCAGAGAGCACTTTATGTCACACTGTGGAGACATGGCCATGGCCATCAGCAACTCTAGACTTACTTGGTAACCACTCACTGACCTGTCCACCATGCACACACTTGATATTAAAAATAAAACTCCAAGGAAGGACGTTGGCTTGGGTCACATGACCAACCCTTAACAATTGCTAAACCAGAGAGTCAGAGGCATAAAAACAATTGCATCATTTGGAACAGTTGTCTAGGGATGGAAAAAGAAAGCAGTTCTCCAAAGGGAGAGATGGGGTTGGTAAAGACATGGCCACTGGAAGAAGCAGTGTGAGTACCAATTTAATTGGTGCCTAATAATGATATCTACTGAGAATTAAATATGAGAATGTGCGGTGCAAATAATAAGGTGAATATATAAAATCCCAAACACTATTTTTTCCAATGTGAAATTCTTGGAAATTTAAATTTAAATTTTCAAAAAGATTTCAGAGAAGAGAAGAAGACTGCTTTTCCTGAGAAAAAACAAAGCTGCTTTTCTACAAATCCTTGTGACTTGAGAGCAAATCACCAGCTGTTAAAAGTCTGAAAATGAAGGACCCCCCAGGAGTCTACTCTGGCCCAACAGGAAGATGGTGACTCAGTGACTCTCCTCCTAGACGAGTACACCACTGTCTGCTTTGCAGTCCTCCTGAAACTCTAGGAATGATATAAACATAATACCAATGACAACAACGCTTACTGAGGAAATATTTGTGTGTACAAGTTACTATTCTTTGTAATTAAATGTCTTCAAAGATCGTTTCCTAAGAGTTCTAAGAAGAGTTTGGTCATTACCCTCCCATTTCCAATGCAGCAATATTCCCACAGGTGCTATGAGAGAGGAAATATGCCTGTAAACGTAATTTTCTAAACAATGCTCTGAAGGACATCAAGGCAAGGGCATACTTAGCAAAAGTGTATCATGCCTTATAATGTGAAGCTGAAATTTTGGCCATATTTTCAAGATGGTTTAATAGAAAAAGAGCTATAGCCTTACAGAGTGCAGAAGAACATATTGAAGTTTCCTTCTCTCTCCTTCTCCAATAAGAAAGAAAAACTCCAACCTGATGGAACACTTAAATATGAAAACAGACTTTTAAAATTGAGCTTTCTTCTTAGTTTACCTGCTAATGAAAAGAGGTAAGCATAGGTACCACGATTTGTGTGTAGCTGATAACTAAAATTTTCATGTAAATGGTGGACTTACATATCTAGTAAATATGATTTTTTACTTAATTTTTACTGGAGTATAGTTGCTTTACAATGTTGCATTAGTTTCTGCTGTACAGCAAAGTGAGTCAGTTATATGTATACATATATCCACTCTTTTAGATTTCCTTCCCATTTTGATCACCATAGACCATTGAGTAGAGTTTCCTGTGCTATACCGTATGTTCTCATTTGTTATCTATTTTATACATAGTAGTGTATGTATGTCAATCCCAATCTCCCAATTCATCCCACCCCGCCTTTCCCCCCTTGGTGTCCATATGATTGTTCTCTACATCTGTGACTCTGTTTCTGCTTTGCAAATAAATTCATCTGTACCATGTTTCTAGATTCCACATAAATATTCTGCCATTTATTTCTTCTTTTCTGCCTTTTTCCTTTGGAGCAAATTCGTTTCCAATTACCAGAGGCATATTTAAGCACATACAATTAATCTATATATAGTTTGCATGACAGTTATGAGAGCTCTCACTCTGGAGAAATTTGAATGCTAAGGCTAATTGTCAGACTTAGAAGAAACGTCTCTATTTCAGTTGTCCTTGAAATATTAGTCTTTATTTTTAAAGATTAATGAGATTTTTATTGAAAAGAAAGGAAGATGGGTGTTTTAGGGAAGGAAATTCCATACAAAGGCACAGAAATATGACAGGGTAGGTTGAACTCCAGGAGCCGAATGGGGATGGTAATATCAGAGTCCCCGTTTGGTGGAAAGGTGCCCAGGAATCACCCTGTTTAATACCCAGCGGCCCCCAGCTCCGGAGTGCTCTAGGAGAAATGATTATAAATTTGTACCAAAACAGAGTGATTAGTAAACCTTAGTGCAAATAGTGCCAGCTGAAGAATTAACATAATTTGAGCCAAGCTGTTGTGCTTTCCTGTGAGAACCAGCAAAATTCAAGACTCCTGCTTACGTTCCAACCAGGCAACTTCCTCTTGCCTAGTGATAAATGTGTAATAACCTGAATGCTCACAAAACCACATATCAATATTGAGATAAGGAACCTTCTGAATTTGTAGCCTAAAGTGTCTACAGTTGCACCTTTAAAGATGAGGCTTCAACACTTTTTTTCCCCCTTCTTTAGTTATCACTATGGAACAGGAACTTTTGCTGAGTTAAAGGCACTGTATGTGACTGCATCCCATTAGTCATATCAGCACCTGCCTCATCCGATGTCAACACAGGATTCTGCTCTTCTTCCTCGACCTCCTTCATCTGCTCCAGAATTTCAGCCAACAATCAAGAACACACCACAGTTCTTGGCAACCCCAGGGCCCAGATGCTGAACAATTTTTAACAGTTAACTCATTACTAATGGTATTCTCCTACCAATGCTTTTGAAGCAATCTGTGACCATGAAATCTGCTCAAGGGATAGTTACTGTCTTACTAATTTCAAATAGTTGCAGCAGAAATAACTTCGCGCAGGAAGAGTTGTGATCACCCTGATGATTGTGTATACATCATATACACAATAGATTCTTATTCAGTGGGGTTTTTTTTTGCAAACAGGTGATTCTTTCTCAAGTATATGTGCCAGAAGCACTCATGTTATAAGTGATGTTTTGCTTCTTGGGAGAAATAAATAATTTCTCCGGAACTGAAACTTCTTCAGAACAGCAAGTAAAAAGCAATAAAGTTTTTGAGGTATATTTCCTTATTTGTTTATTTTTCTAACTGGGTTTACAATGCTACCTTAAACGACTGAATTAAAATGTTTTATACTTCCATAATACCTTCGTTTAAAAGACCTTAAATTAGAAACGTATCGTGTTCTGACAAACTACAGAGGCAGAGTGGCAAAAGTAAATGATTACTGCCTCTGAAAGGCAAACTGAGGTAAAGGGAGATTTTGATTAGTGCTACGCATTGAATTGAAGCCCTCTTCATAATTACTGGAATTAGACATTTTATCCTCTTACCTAAGATGACATGTACCCTCGTAACTGCTGGTAACTCAGGGCAGCCTCTTTCCCTTCGGTGTCTGCATGTAGCCTCAGAATTCTCCAGGACGCAGCTACCTGGGCACCTAGGCAGCCCTAGCCAGCCCCGGGGAGCTGGCTTACTGAAACCTACTTGTTATCCCTGCCTCACTGTGTGTGTGTCCAGAAGGAGAGTGCCAGCCGTTTCATTTCTCCAGACACTTGGTTGTGGTTGACCACTAGATACACATATTTATTAACCCTCGTCCATAACGTTCATTTTTAAATTGATTTGAGGGATCTGCAAGCAGTTGATTTGTTGCAACTGTCAGATATAACCTGAATGGTTTATTCCAAATGCCTCTGTGACCAAGATCAAAACAGGACCGAGAACTTTTTTCTTCTGTTGTGACTTAAAACATTTAATGGTTTGAATAGTGGGTCTTAGGAGACTCTTTGTAGTTATTCCTTTCTTTCTTTCTTTCTTTTTTTTTTTACAATTGTCAATGTTCCAGAAATGATAGAGCAGGCCATTGGGTGAGTTCTACGAATACAAGACCATGAATTTGATAAATTTCCTCAGCTGCATAGTTCATCAGAGTAGCTTCTGCCTCCCTCTTCCATCCTTTTCCCAATTTAGCATAATCAATATTTTTAATAGTGAGTCTGTGAGTGAATAACTCTACAGAGTTATTACTGTAAAATATTGGGCTATAGAATTATGGTCTAAGGCATAATCTCAAGGACCAGACTACCAGTATCTGAATTCTGCCTGTCACTTAACAGCTGTGTAACCTTGGACAAGTTACTTAATCTCTTCACGTTAAATGGAGAGAATATTAGTCACATGTTGTTGGGTTGTTCTGAGAATTAACTGTATTAATATGTATAAAGAGCTTCAAATAGCCTGGCACACAGTAAGCACTACGTAAGTGCTAGCTATTATTTTTCTGCACCTATACACTGCCCACTTAATTATAGCCATTTCACCAGGAAACATTGAACATAAGGAACGGTTGATCACACTCAATGAGAATGTGAAAATTGATCAAGATAAATGCATCCCCACTTCCAAAAAAAAAAAAAAAAAAACCTATTTAGTGATAGTGCATTACCGTTATTTACAAAAGTTTCACATCTGTATTTATATTTGATGAAGACAGAATTTGACAAGTGGGAATTAAAACAAACTCTTTGAAACATTTATCTTCGTGGGAGAATTTTTTGTAAACAATTCTAACTTTTAAATCTGGTGATAGAAAAGTCGATATTTTCTCCTTTTTTAGGATGCATCAGGTTTTTGTATCTATACAAATTCTCACATATTTGCATCATCTTTGTGTATGTCACAATACTCATCATTTTTTCAATAGAATAAGTATTCATCATATTTTTGAAACTAAATTGTTTTCATTTAAAATTTTTAATTTAACTGAATCGTTTTTGGAGAAATTATAGTCTGAATTTCTGACTTATGTAGCCTAGCCTCTTGAGAAAGTCATAAAAAGAAATTCATAGAAAGAGCGACATCAAATTAGGAGGTGAAGTAATGCTGTCTTTTTGAAATATACATAATCCACGACTGAAAGAAGCTTTAATGTTACAATACCTGAATTAAAATAATACATATCATCCAGTCAGCATTTAGGAAAACTGGTTCACTTCACACCTACTTAGAATCCTCTGAGGGACTTAGTGACCCTATTTGATTTTCGAAATAGCCCTTGACCTAAATCCACTTTTTTAAACTACACAATTTGAAAATGGGACATTGTGAACGAAAAGAGTTAGCATTAGAACTATTTTCTAAAGGAAAATTAAAGCCCCAAAACATTGATTTTTTTCCCACATGTGCCAGTTCTTCAAACTTTAAGATGCCTTGACTTAAAGAAAAACATACAACATAATAGTTGTGAGTTTAAGTTTTATTCAAGGACTTACTGAGGACTATAGCCTGGGAGAAAGCCAGTCAGTGGCTCTAAGAAACTGCTCCAAAGAGAGAGATAGGGGAGAAGCCAGTTAATGTATGACTTTTTTGGCTAGGAAATACATGCAGTCAATCATACCCCGTGGTAAAAGATTGCTGTTGATCACAAAGAACAGAGATCTGAAGTTAATGGTTTTAGTGCTATGCTGTGCAAGAATCTGGGATCATTGAAGTTCTTCCTGAGAGCTACATTTAACTCTCTAAGGATCTATCTAAGTACAGAGTACCTCATCCTGTTTTTCATCCTGAATTCCTCTCAGCATGCACTGTCCACGGGCAACCTCGGCGGGTTACAACTTTCGGGCAACCTCGGCGGGTTACAACTTTCGGGCAACCTCAGCGGGTTACAACTTTCGGGCAACCTCAGCGGGTTACAGCATTAACTCTTGCAGAACTGGGTGGTGAGCCATGCTCTTTGTTTTTCCTTGTTCCTAGTCCTTTATTTTCTACTACATTTACCAGTTAAAATGAACTCCATTGGTTTTGGTAAATGTAATGTCAAACTTAAATTATACAAGCATTATCTATCTGGGCCATTTAAGACATATATGTATACACACAAACGTATTTTTCCCTGAAAGCAGGAAATAAACCCGCCATATGAAAGGTTCACTCTGCAGATAAGGAATTCAGCCTGAGAAGCCTCTATAAACAAATTTTGTTACTTCTTTAATTTACTACCCCAAACCCACATTCTGTTTAGATTCTTCACTAACCGAGCACCCAAAAACTAAGTTTCTTTGTCCTGTCAATTCCTCCCAAATTTATTATTTTCTTTGTCTAAAAAGTATAAAAGCTGCCTGCTTTGGCCACTTCGTAGGACACATTTCTATGCCACCTCCATGTGCATGAATTAAAATTTGTTTCTTTTTCTCCTGTTAATCTGTCTTGCATTGATTTTATTATTAGTCCAGCCACAAGAACTTAAGAGGGGTAAAGGAGGAAATTTTCCCCTTCCTGACAACACCAAAGAATTTGCATTCATTCATTTTCCGGCTACTATTAGGGTCATTGTTTTTCAAACTTGAGGTGGAAAAACAGCAGGACAACCAATTATTTTTCAAATGAAAAGTGATTCATTAAATTAATATATCATAAAAAAAGAATTTAAGTACAAAGTAGGTTTTTACAAAGACACCATATACATTTAAAAGCGAAACACCAAGTCATTTAAAGATTTATGACAAAGAAGAAAA
Source organism: Eschrichtius robustus (assembly GCF_028021215.1). Lineage (NCBI taxonomy): Eukaryota > Metazoa > Chordata > Mammalia > Artiodactyla > Eschrichtiidae > Eschrichtius > Eschrichtius robustus. Next base: position 51,736,797 of record NC_090841.1, read on the forward strand.
ATTGTATCTTTAATAAACTGCTTATAGATTTTCATACTTAAAATTAGGTTTCAAAGGCTTTGCATTTAGGTAGAATATGATGGTTCTTTGTCCAATAGCCTTAAAGAGAAGTAACTGGCAATTCCTTGGTTGTCCTTAATGTCTCTATTCCTCAATAGCCAGGGTTAACTGGGTGTTCTTCTCTCTACAAATTTATTCTAAACTAGAAAACATTTACATGGAACCCAACTTCTTCCTATTTGACTTCACCTTCTTTAAGTCCTGTCAAATCACACTGTTGCCAAGATGCAGCTGTTTTTGTAATATCATTGTTTACAAGCTGGCCTTTCTTCCCACCTTGCCCCATCTTTAAATTGTATTGTGACACCATTAAAAATTTAAAATATCAAGAGATCTGTCCATGCTAGCTCAGCACTTTCTGAAACTCCCTCCTACTCTTGATTTAGATTTCTCGGGCTCTTAATATAAAAAGTACCTGCTGCTACATTCCAGGATCTCAGGAAGATTCTCCAAGATCTTCATCTCTTTCTATTCAGAAGCCCATGGGGCTGCTCCCCATGGATGATCCTTGTCTCTATACTATTGCCTCCTGCTTGATTCTGTCTCTGCCCACTTATGCTTCAGCTCCCACTCTCCCTCATCTTAGCTTCCATACTGTGATATTATGATTTATAATAAATATATATATTTGGTCACTCAGATGACCAAAGTATATTTCTCACTTATATTTGGTCTTCCTCCACAGTTCCTGGCTCACAGTTCCCAAAACCCTTGGAATTTCCTAAGCAATAAAATCAATGGGAGCCTCTTTTTTTAATGATATTTGGTCTTTTGTCTACAACTCCTGGAAATGCCTCAGAGCCATAAAGGTGAAATGGGTATCTTATTATTCATAACAAGCCCTTTCCATCACAACTGGCTTTATGTTAATGAAGGTGACTTTTACAAAGTACCTAAGGATAGGGGCTGGTTGCCAGGGGAACCAACTGAACAGTGGTTTGAAACTTTCAGTCACACCCCCTGATTTCTTGGGAGAGGAGAGAGGCTAAAGCTTGAATCCGTCACCAGTGATCAATGAGTTAATCATGCCTAAGAAATGAAGGCTCCATAAAAACCCAAAAGGAGGGGATTTGGAGAGCTCCCAGGTCAAGGAAACTGAACACTTCTACAAGCCACCTTGCCAAGCCCTAAGCTGCATGAGGACAGAGGCTCCTATGTTCGGGACCTCACCAAAAGTATCTCTTCATCTGGCTGTGGATTCATATCCTCTGTAATAAGCTGGTAATCTAGTGAGGAAATAGGTTTCCTGAGTTCTATGAGCTATTCTAGCAAAGTAATTGAACCCAAAGAGGGAGTCGTGAAAACTTTTCATCTAAACCTGTCAGTTAGACGTACAGGTAACAGTCTGGACTTGTGATTGGTATCTTGAGTTGGAGGGGGTTGTTAGAATCTCCAATCTATAGTCAGTTAGTCAGAAGCACAGGTAACCTGGGCTTGCAATTGGTGGATGAAGTAGAGGGTGGTCTTGTGGGACTGGACCTGTTACCTATAGAATCTGACTCCATCTCCAGGTAGATAATGTCAGAATTGAATTGAATTCTTGGACATGCTGCAGGTATCCAAGAATTGCTTGTTAGTGTGGGGAAGGCTCCACACACACATGTTGGAATTGGGTCCAGGAACTTAGTTAACATACATACCTTGGATTAACATTTCCTGAGTTTTGGGGGATCAGACAAGGTAAATCAGGTTGTTTCTTGACCTTTCCATAGTAAGCTTGGGAGTCAGCTTTCTTGGTTCTGCTGAATTAACTAATGCTTTTTAGAGAATTTTCCGTTTCCCTTTCCTGTTCTTTCTCTCCTCTCCCATTACCTCATTGTGTTAGTTTTCGAGGGCTGTCATAACAAAGTACCACAAACGGAGTGGCTTAAAACACCAGAAAAGTATTCTGTCACACTTCCCAGATCAAGGTGTTGACAGGGGCATTCTCCCACGGAAGCCTCTAGGGGAGGGTCTTTCCTTGCCTCTTTCAGCTGCTGGTAATCCCAGGCATTCCTTGGTTTATAGTGTATCACTCCAATCTCGGTCTCTATGCGAGTGTCTTCACATGGCCCTTTTCCCTCCATGTTTCTGACTTCCTATAAGAATACCATTCATATTGGATGAAGGGCCCACCTTACCCCAGTATGACCTCATGTTAACTAATTACATTTGCAATGACGCTATTTCCAAATGAGGTCATATTATAAGCTACTGGGGATTAGGACTTCAACATCTTTTTCTGGAGGATACAATTCAATCCATAACGGTTATCCTAATCTGTTCATGCTTTCCAAAAAAAGTTCTTTACTCTAGGTTTAGTGCAGCTTCAGAGCAAAAGCAAAAGTCTTATCTGACCCAAGAGTTTTATGACCTCTGGATAGTTTGACTGAACAATAGCAGTGTTCTCTTGAACTCTGAGCCCATAAACTAAAAATATATAGCTTTTTATTGAATTCCAGTCTCCTGAATGTCTTCTCCCTACTTCCACCTATAATATCAGCCCTCCAGATATTGCTAGTTCCACCTAATTGTTGTGGGCAATTGGATTTTATTTCATTGATGTTGAATATGTACTTATACAGAGCGGAATAACAACATAGCAGAGTGATAAGGTAGTTTTCAAACTTAGTTTGCCACTACTCTTTCCAAAAAAATGTTTGAGATAGCAATAATGTAGCATAGAGTCCAAGTTTTCAGAGAAAAGATACTTTTAAAATAATGCAATAAAATTTTGATATAGCAAACGACTGACTTAAATTCCATTCTTGTTGCATGCTCTTCTCTTAGTCTAGTTATGAAGGCTATTCTTTAAGTGGTGATATATACAACAGAGTCATGGGAAAGTCATGACTTTAGTCTGAGTCGCTAAAGTGCTCAGATTATAAAGAGGATTTAGTATCAAAGATAAGTGATAGAAGAGATATTTAAGCACATCATAAATATAAAGGCTGCTACTGATGAGCCTCTACCTCAATGGCTTTATTCCAATGTATCACCATATTAATAAAATACATGATATTATCTGCACACTGATTATTACTAGGAGACTAGTATTTCAAACTAATATCTTATTATTGTCATTAATGAATCTCCTAGCTAGAGTAGGAGCACGTAAGTAAATTAACTTAAGGAGGTAAGGCTATAGTTGAAGAACAGACTTGCATCTGACTTATCACCTCCTAACTGGGTGACATTTGGGAAGATATTTTACATTTGTTATAAATATTAGATATTTACACAAAATAATATATGTAAAACTGGCTAGCATGTTGCCTACATGAAACAGATGCTCTTTAAGTGTTATCACTTTTCATTAGCATTCAACTAATGGCCAGTCACATTTCTAAATACTTTTATATATTTACTTTTCTTATCTTTGTATATCATATATGTTTAGAGTCAAAAGTGACCATACATACATTATGCATACCATTTTAAGAAATTTATAATTAAACATTTTAATACATGTAAATAAAATAATGCTAAATAGATTATTGGTCCAGCTACTTCTTGGAAAGATTTTTACCAAGGCATTCAAAATATGCAGTTGTCTCATTTTTAAGGGATTTCAGGATAAGTGATGTTTCTTTAGTAGTATTCTATAGATTAGTGGTTTTCAATCTTTAGCATGCATTGGAATCACCTGGAAGTCTTGTTAAAATACAAGCCACACAATCAGAGTTTCTGATTCAGTAGTTCTAGAGCGGGGCTTGAGAATTTTAATAAGTTCCCATAGCATGGTCCCACACGAAGCTGCTGATCTAGTGACAGCAATTTAAGAATCATTGCTATAGTCAGTGATTATCAGGAGGCAAGAAATTCATCCTTACTTCTAAACCTAAGTCCATCTGATTCATGTTCCAAACTTAAATCTAAGAATAAATAATACATTTGAATTACTCTTGCCTACATGCTCTCTAATTTCCCTTGAAATATTGAAACTAAAATTGACATGGGTATTAAGGAAACGTTGAAACTCAGATGACAACTCTCACTGTCAAAGTATCGAAGATCTGGATACTACTCACTTCTAAATAGCCCCATGACATAAGTTTTGAGCATCAGGGGAAGCAAGAAGCCCTTTACAGTCAAGAGGAAACAATCCTGCTTTGTTCTGGATAGACAATACATCCTTTCATGAACATTAGCCCTAAACATGTTAGTATTTTATTTCTAACTGATGCTGGCAGGTGCAATTGGATCAGCTCAGGCTGATCATCTAAGTTAAAGCCATATAAATCCTTTTGTGTATTCACTTTAAAAATGTTGTTTCAGTAACGAGTTACTTTTTTGTAAAGAACGTTTTACTGTTCAAAAATTTAGATTGTAATTGATTCATCATGGTACACAAAATATATTTTCACTGAAGTAGAGACAAATTTCAAAGCTTTCTCAGAGTTTCTAACTCCAAATTTGACAAGATAGAGGTAAGAGGTGGGGTTTGCCAGAAAGTCAAGCATTCAGCTTAATATCATCACGGAAAGGGTCAGTAGCCACATACCACATGTATGAAGCAAATTTTCTGTCCTGAAAAATTATTTTTTTCTGTAAGGGTGGAGTAGGATGAGAATTCACACATGATACTCCCAAAGTGCGAAAAACAAAAAGTTCCTTTATTATTCAAGACATACTTCATTTTGCTCCTGAGTGTCTTTCCCTCTGATGACAGGCTTAGAGGAATGATTTACACTTTCTAACTAAAGGGAAGTCATTCTATCTTGGATATAAATGGGGCCAGGGTCAAAGTTTAATCTCCCTCCCAGGCTTTCTTCCCCATCAAGGAGGTCTCCCATCCTTGCCTCCTCCCAAGATAGTGCCTGGGTACAGAGAAAAGAAAAGCTAATATTCTCATAGCATTGGATTAGCAGAGGATCAAATGCTGTCCTCTGAATGAATGTCTTGCCCCTTTTGTCTTTGCGCACCTGCTCACAGCCTCTAATGCTGAAGTGTCCATGGCTATATATCAATTTATATAATTGTGAATTGCTTTCTCAGCCTGGGCAAGGCATGCCAGTTGTCTCCAAAGACATCAGCCACTTCTCCCTGTTGTCCAGTCTTCCCCTCATGAGCACTGCAGATTACCTTATGTGTAGCCAGAACTGTTTTGTGGGTCCACACTGCAGCTATAGCTTAATTTCATGCTCACTGATCTTCTATAACCCTCTCAGGCTACCAAGGAGTCTGTGGAATTCACACAACTCCACTTGAGAGCTGAGTTTTACTCAGGAACATTATATTATCTTAGGCCCTCTTTCTTCCTAAACATACCACAACACCGTTTCCTTCATCTGCACCTGCTCTGTGTTGGATGTTGGAGAGGGGACTCCTTGAGTGGTAATTGCCCTGAGAGCCAGAAGTCCCCACCTAGAGTTTCTTCCTTCTTAGGGTTCACACCCAAGGCAAAGCCTGAAGGATAAAGGTGGGAAAAGGGAAAGCAGAGCTCTGAGGGAAAGTCTCATTTTCTATGAGTCTCTGCCTTCTCCATACTTCAGTTATAAAGGCTCTTTATGAAAATTGGTTAAGAGAGTAGAACTTAAATGTTCTCACCAAAAATAAAAAATTAAACTCAAAAAAATTTAATTAAAAGAATTTTTAAAGACTTCATTTTTAACCTTGGCGTATCTTGAGTTCTTACTACCTATGGCTTAAAATCTGAGTTCAGATCACCAAGTTTTACTCGATATGCAAAGGCTTTCAGAACTATTGTCTGTCTATGGGCTGTAAGATCCTATTTTGTGAGTCAAAAGCTAAAATTGGCCTCAACATAATAAAGGCCATATATGACAAACCCACAGCCAACATTGTCCTCAATGGTGAAAAACTGAAACCATTTCCACTAAGATCAGGAACAAGACAAGGTTGCCCACTCTCACCACTATTATTCAACATAGTTTTGGAAGTGTTAGCCACAGCAATCAGAGAAGACAAAGAAATAAAAGGAATCCAAATCGGAAAAGAAGAAGTAAAGCTGTCACTATTTGCAGATGACATGATACTATACATAGAGAATCCTAAAGATGCTACCAGAAAACTCCTAGAGCTAATCAATGAATTTGGTAAAGTAGCAGGATACAAAATAAATGCACAGAAATCTCTTGCATTTCTATACACTAATGACGAAAAATCTGAAAGTGAAATTAAGAGAACACTCCCATTTACCATTGCAACAAAAAGAATAAAATATCTAGGAATAAACCTACCTAAGGAGACAAAAGACCTGTATGCAGAAAATTATAAGACACTGATGAAAGAAATTAAAGATGATACAAATAGATGGAGAGATATACCATGTTCCTGGATTGGAAGAATCAACATTGTGAAAATGACTCTACTACCCAAAGCAATCTACAGATTCAATGCAATCCCTATCAAACTACCAATGGCAGTTTTCACAGAACTAGAACAAAAAATTTCACAATTTGTATGGAAACACAAAAGACCCCGAATAGCCAAAGCAATCTTGAGAACGAAAAATGGAGCTGGGGGAATCAGGCTCCCTGACTTCAGACTCTATTACAAAGCTTCAGTAATCAAGACAGTTTGGTACTGGCACAAAAACAGAAATATAGATCAATGGAACAGGATAGAAAGCCCGGAGATAAACCCACACACATATGGTCACCTTATCTTTGATAAAGGTGGCAAGCATATACAGTGGAGAAAAGACAGCCTCTTCAATAAGTGGTGCTGGGAAAATTGGACAGGTACATGTAAAAGTATGAAATTAGAACACTCCCTGACACCATGCACAAAAATAAACTCAAAATGGATTAAAGACCTAAGTGTAAGGGCAGACACTATCAAACTCTTAGAGGAAAACATAGGCAGAACACTCTATGACATACATCACAGCAAGATTCTTTTTGACCCAGCTCCCAGAGAAATGGAAATAAGAACACAAATAAACAAATGGGACCTAATGAAACTTAAAAGCTTTTGCACAGCAAAGGAAACCATAAACATGACCAAAAGACAACCATCAGAATGGGAGAAAATATTTGCAAATGAAGCAACTGACAAAGGATTAATCTCCAAGATTTACAAGCAGCTCATGCAGCTCAATAACAAAAAAACCAACAACCCAATCCAAAAATGGGCAGAAGACCTAAATAGACATTTCTCCAAAGAAGATATACAGATGGCCTACAGACACATGAAAGAATGCTCAACATCATTAATCATTAGAGAAATGCAAATCAAAACTACAATGAGATATCATCTCACACCGGTCAGAATGGCCATCATCAAAAAATCTAGAAACAATAAATGCTGGAGAGGGTGTGGAGGAAAGGGAACACTCTTGCACTGTTGGTGGGAATGTAAATTGATACAGCCACTATGGAGAACAGTATGGAGGTTCCTGAAAAAACTACAAATAGAACTACCATACGACCCAGCAATCCCACTACTGGGCATATACCCTGAGAAAACCATAGGTCAAAAAGAGTCCTGTACCAAAATGTTCATTGCAGCTCTATTTACAATAGCCAGGACATGGAAGCAACCTAAATGTCCATCGACAGATGAATGGATAAAGAAGATGTGGCACATATATACAATGGAATATTACTCAGCCATAAAAAGGAATGAAATGGAGGTATTTGTAATGAGGTGGATGGAGTTAGAGTCTGTCATACAGAGTGAAGTAAGTCAGAAAGAGAAAAACAAATACAGTATGCTAACACATATATACGGAATCTAAGGAAAAAAAAAAAAAAAAAAAGGCTATGAAGAACCTAGTGGCAAGACGGGAATAAAGACACAGACCTACTAGAGAATGGACTTGAGGATATGGGGAGGGGGTGGGGTGAGATGTGACAGGGTAAGAGAGTGTCATGGACATATATACACTACCAAATGTAAAATAGATAACTAGTGGGAAGCAGCCACATAGCACAGGGAGATCAACTCGGTGCTTTGTGACCACCTAGAGGGGTGGGATGGGGAGGGTGGGAGGGAGGGAGATGCAAGAGGGAAGAGAAATGGGAACATATTGTATATGTATAACTGATTCACTTTGTTATAAAGCAGAAGCTAACACACCATTGTAAGGCAATTATACTTCAATAAAGATGTTTAAAAAAAAAAAAAAAAAAAGCTAAAATTGGCTATTTTACATTCCAAATTATTACAATCCATATCTTCCTAAGGTAATAGATACCTCTGGGTGAAAGGGAAAAAAGAAATCAAATTCAAGCAAGTATAAATGGAAAGAGCACATTCGTTTATATATATTTTAAATTCCTCACTGAATTGTTGTTTTAGCATTCTTTTATTAAAAAACAATGAGAATTAGGTACACATTCTGGGTAGGGTCACCATCATCTAAAGCCTGCTTCTAGCCACTCTTTAGAAACTTTTAAGAAAATTTTAATTGTATTTACCCAAAGACATTCAGATCTAAAGAATTAACTTTCACAATTTCAACCTACAAAAAGCTAATTTCAAAACCATAAAACTAATGTTATAATTTATAATGCAATGCATATCTTATTTGTCAATCACCAACTGTAATCTTAGAAGGCAGGGTACACAAAAACTAAAACTGCAAGTAGATAACTTTTTAATTGATTAACAAAAAAATCTGGGTATTTTTTTTGAGGTATAGTTGATGTACAGTATTATGTAAGTCTGAGGTGTACAACACAGTGATTCACAATTGTTAAGGGTTATATTCCATTTATAGTTATTATAAAATATCGGCTATATTTCCTGTGTTGTACAATACAGCCTCATAGCTTATTTTTAACTTTAGATTTATAATTATCTAAATACTTAATGTGTACACAATATGTGACTAAGCAATAAGATTCGAGTACTGTTGAGTAATAGGTATAACTATATGGATATATCCTTAAATGTTGTTGTCTATGGATCAGGAAGTTTAATCAAATCTCAGGCATTTTTCTGTTTCATTCATATAAATACAAAATATGATCAGGAAATCTGATACTTTATTTCATACTGTAAATAGGTTTTTAATTTGGTATTAAACACTTTTCATTCTTGGGGATATTCATTACAATAAAGAGGAAATTAGTATCTCAATTAACAGTTAATGGTAGATCTGGAGCTAGAACTTAGTTTCTGACACCACTCTGATTTTTACTATCTTTATACTTTTAATTGAATATATTAAGAAAAGGAGATAAGGCAAGTACCTCTGCTCTTACCACTTCATTTCTATTCAGCATTGTACTAGAGATCCTAATCTTTGCGTTAAGGCAAGAAAAATATAAAAGGCATAAAAATGGGAAGGGAAGAAATAAAACAGTTTTTAGTCACAGATGACATGATCATCTAAATAGAAAGTCCGAAATAATCTACCAAAAAAAACCCACAACAACAACTAGAACTAATAAGTTAGTTTAGCAAGTTTGAATGATAAATGTCAATATGCAAAAATCAAATGTTTTCCATATAGTACCAATGCACAATTAGAAATTAAAATTTTTTAAAATAGTGTCATTTATAATAGGACCATACATGAAATTCCATACATGAAATTTTATATCCATACATGAAATTCCTGGATATAATCTTTAAAAATAATTGCAAGATCTGCTGGAAATTACAAAAATTAATGGAAAAATTAATAAAATCTAAACAAATGGGAGTTATATCACACCCATAGATTGAAATAAATAATATTGTTAAGATATTAATTTTCCATAAATTGATATGTAGATTAAACACAATTCCAATCAAAGTTCCAAAATGTTCTTTTTTGTAGAAATCGTAAAGTGACATATATAACGAAAACAATTTTGAAAAGAAGAAAAAAGTTGGAGTACTTAGACTCCATGATTTCAGATTAACTATAAAGCTGTAATGATAAAGACAGTATTAGTGTAAAACAGGAACAAGTGAAGTTTAGAAATGAACCTCCACACATACATATGGTCAATTGATTTTCAACAAATGTATCACAGTAAATCAATGGCCAAAGGATAGTCTTTCCAAAAATATATGAACCTCCACATACAAAAAATTAAGTTTGACCCATACCTGACACCTTAAGCATAAAGCAACTCAAAATGGATTATAGACCTAAATGTAAAACCTGAAACTATACATCTTCTAGAAGAAAACATAAGAGAAAATCTTTATGACATTGGTTTAGGAAAAAACTTATTTGAACCAAAAAAGCATGTGCCATTAAAGAAAAAGAAAAAAACTTGATAAGTTGGACTTCATAAATCAAAATTTTCTGCTTTTTAAGAATGCTGTTAAGAAAATGAAAGGACAAGCCACTGACTGGGAGAAAATATTTACAAAATCTGATAAGCAACTTGTATCCAAAGTGTAGTTTTAAAAACTCTTACAACTCATTTATAATAATAACAAAAAACAGTTTAGAAAAATGAGTTAAGAAATTTGAACAGATATTTCAACAAAATTGAGATATAAATTGCAAAAAAGCACATAAAAAGTTTGTCAACAAAGCTTGCCATTAGGAAAATGCAAACTAAAACCACAGAGACATCACTACACACCTACTAGAATGGCTAAATTAAAAAAATAAATAAACTGCCAATAACAAGTGCTATCAAGGATGTGGCACAATTGGAAGTCTGATACATTACTGATGGGAAAGCAAAAATGGCATGGCTAGGGATAGCTACTTTGGAAAACAGACAGTTTCTTATAACATTAAACATACTCACCATACAACCCAACAATGCCATTCCTAAGTATTTACCCAAGAGAAATAAAAATATATGTGCACACAAAGTACTGTACATGGGAGTTTATATCAGCTCTACTCATAATTTTCAAAAATTGGAAACAACCCAAATGTCCAAAAACTGGTGAATATATAAAGAAATTGTGATATATGATATAACTGAATACTACTCAGCAATAGAAAGAAATTTCTTATACCTGCATCAACATTAATCTCAAGGGCATTATGCTAAGTGCAATAAGTCAAATATTAAAGGCTACATACCGTATAATCTATTTCTGTGGCATTCTGGAAAAGGCAAAACTATAGATACAGAAATCACATCAATGGTTACCAGAAGGTGTGGGGAGGAAGTGGAGGATATACACCAAAAACAGGCACTAGAGACTCCCTGAGATGATAAAAACGTTCTGTATCATTGTTGTCATGGTGGTCATGCAATTGTATACATTTGTCAAAAATAAACTGTATACCTAAAAAAGGATACATTTTACTGTAAACAAATTGCACGTCAATAAATATGGCTTAAAAATAAAAGTAACTAAATTTTTTTTTTATACTGGACATTCTCAATTATTTCAAGAGGATGTATAATGCCAAACTTACCCGAAGAGTCATCTACATGTGAATCCAGAAATAGGTAACATTAGAATCAATATTTCATCCCCTTCTCATTCATCTACCTCTTCCCAGGCGGTATGCCAGGTTCTCACTAGTTGTCCATGAAAAAAATTAATGGCTTATACTTTACTCCTCTCTAACTCCATAGAAGGTGTTAGCAGCCCCAGTCACTTGGAGTGCTAACTTCTCTCAGGGAAAGAATAGTTGTAACTTGTCAGCAATCAATGAGTAGCAGGATTCTGAGATAAATGTTCTGGATAATGATCCAAAACGGAAGGGAGAAATGAGCAAAAGTGAAAACAGAAAGTGAGAATAAATGAGTAGGGGTAGCACTTTACGATAAATACAAGTCTATGAAGTCATGCTTCTCATTCCTGTTTACATATATATCTTTTCCTGTCATATATTCAAATATGACTTGTAGCTCATTTTAAGGTGAGGGAAGTTGTGTCATGGTTATTGAGACCAGTTAATAGAAAGTATTATAAAGTATATAAAGGTAAAAGGCACAAACATTTTATGGTCATCTTACACTCAATAGGCGTGTGTTTACTTACTTGCTGAACACTATCAAACCTTCCACAAGTTCATAGTATAATAGAACAACACGGATGTGAACGTTTGATTCAGCACAAATAAAATGCAAGGAATATGAGTGATGAGATTAAATGCACTTCTCATGACTGTTAAATTAGAAAAGCACATCTTTATTCAGAAAAGATCTTTTTGCCTTTCTTCTCTTATTTAAAAACTAACTGTATTTGAAAAGATACATGCACCCCAATGTTCACAGCAACACTATTTACAATAGCCAAGAATGGAAGCAACCTACATGTCCATCGACAGATGAATGGATAAAGAAGATGTGAGATATATATATATATACATACAGGAATATTACCCAGCCATAAAAGAGAATGAGATGATGCCATTTGCAGCAACATGAATGGACCTAGAGATTATCATACTAAGTGAAGTAAGTCAGACAGAGAAAGACAAATATCATATGATATCACTTATATGTGGAATCTAAGAAATTTTACAAATGAACTTATTTACAAAACAGAAAGAGACTCACAGACTTAGAAAACAAACATATGGTTACCAAAGGGGAAAGGTGTGTGTGTGTGGGGAGGGATAAATTAGGATGGGATAAACATATACACACTACTGTATATAAAATAGATAATCCGGACCTACTGTATAGCACAGGGAACTCTACACAGTACTCTGTAATAACCTGTATGGGAAAAGAATCTGAAAAAGAATAGATATATGTATATGTATAACTAAATAACTTTGCTGTACACCCGAAACTAACACCACATTGTAAATCAACTATACTCCGACATAAAATAAATTTTTTTAAAAAAACCAGTACATATATGATTGTATTGTTAAGCCTATAACAATAGGCTTAACATGGAAATGTAATGTATTTGAAAATAACAAGTTCAAGAAGAGGGTGAGACCAAAGCTGTATTGAAATAAGAAAATGACACTGCATGAATCTACATGAGCAAATGAAAGGAACTAGAAGAGGTTCATAGGAAGGTTTATGTTATTTGATAAGATGAGCAGGTTTGCTAAGCTATTTGAGTTCAAAAGAAAAATATGTAATTTCAGTAAAGATCTGGGCACTGTGTTTGTGGATAGAGTGTTAAGACTCAATCCCATCTCACATGTATATGAATAAACAGTCGCCTAATAATATGGTATTTCTATAACAGTATATTCAGAGTACTCTATAGCCAAAGGGAATGTTTTTACACTTGTCCCTTTTTCTGGGATAACCATGAGATAATTAATTTTACTTTTGTTCACGTCACAGAGAAATTTAAAAAATGAATTTTCTAGGTCATGAATGTGTTTAATAACAAAGCATGTTCACTCTAATATTGTATATTTATTCCAAAAGAACTCTCATCAAGACAGCAGTCCTTTCTGTTTTTTCTTTATAAAATATGTAAGATGCTCCACGTTGTTTGAGTTCATACAATTGTTTGGAGCATTCAGCTAACTAGGTCAATTCGCTTCACTTTTTTTTACCAGTCTCATACCACACACTTCTTTTCTAATCACCATCTCAAAGTGAAATTTTGTATAAGCCCAGAACCACTGCTACAAAGTCAAGGCAAAAGTCTTGATAGAGATTTAGTATAATCAACTTGAATCAGAAGACTCAGGGACATACAATGAAGAGTAGGATCCTTTCTTGCTGATTTTCATTTGTCATTGGTGCTATGATTAGATCAGAGGTTAGTTTCACACATTCAACGTCCTTAGCCAAATCTTACCAACTCAGCTGGCTCAAGGCTGTGTGAAAAGACCTCCAAGGTTTTGCTGCTGCATCTCCTTGTCAAGCTTTTTTTTTCCCCCTTTTATTTAATTCATCTTTTATTTCTTCAACAACGTTTTGTAGTTTTCAGAGTATACATTTTGTACTCCTTTTGTTAAATTTACTCCTAAATATTTTATTATTTGAGATGCTATTGTAAATGAACTGTTTTCTTAAATTCATTTTTGAACAGTTAATTGCTGGTATAAAAAATACAGATGGTCTTTGTATAAATGACCTGCAAACTTGTTGAACTTATTTATTAACTAAATAGTTTTTTAGTGGACTCATTAGGACATTCTACATACAAGATCATGTCCACTGCAAATATAGATAGTTTTTTTTTCTTCTTTAAAAAGGAGCATGTCTTTATTTATTTATTTATTTTTTAACATCTTTATTGGAGTATAATCGCTCTACAGTAGTGTGTTAGTTTCTGCTTTATAACAAAGTGAATCAGCTATACGTATACATATATCCCCATATCCCCTCCCTCTTGCGTCTCCCTCCCACCCTTCCTATCCCACCCCTCTCGATGGACACAAAGCACCAAGCTGATCTCCTGGTGCTATGTGGCTGCTTCCCACTAGCTATTTTATATTTGGTAGTGTATATATGCCCATGCCACTCTCTCACTTCGTCCCAGCTTACCCTTCCCCCTCCCCGTGTCCTCAAGTCCATTCTCTATGTCTGCGTCTTTATTCCTGCCCTGTCCCTAGATTCTTCAGAACATTTTGTTTGTTTGTTTTAGATTCCATATATATGTGTTAGCATACAGTATTTGTTTTTCTCTTTCTGCTTGTCAACCTTTTATTATGTTTTTTCATTCAATATTTATTAAATATGTTCTCTTTATGAAGTAATGTATTCAGCAATGGGACTACAATAAATATGTATTTAATGCCTATTATATTTATTCATTTATTTAACACAAATTTTTAAGTATCTACTTTGTTCTAGACATTGTACTAGTTGCTAGATACATATTGGTAAAGATAAGAGTTCTTGCTTTCATAAAACTTATAGTCTGGAAAGTTGGGAAGGATAATCAAAAGCTGTAACAGAAAATAAATCGGCATGCATGGATAGTATTCTTTAATAACAATTCATGGGAATGTCTCCTTGTCTGCTTCTCTTTTCCTTTTCATCATCGTCAGGAAGTAGCTGTCTCTGTGTTCATTAATTGATGGAGGTTTGAAGCAAGGCAGGAAGTAGAAGTGTATTACTAGACTCCTAGGCCTTTATTCCAAATGTCTATGCCCACTGATGATATTCAAAATTGAGTTAAATAGATGCTACCTTCAAATTAAGACAGAGTTTTCATAGGCTGGGCAAGAGGAAAAAGGTTTAAGGACTCTAGAATGGAGAGAACAAGTTGCAGATATTGAACCATCCTTGCATCCTTGGAATAAATTCCACTTGATCATGGTATATAATCCTTTTAATATATTGTTGAGTTTGATTTGCTAATATTTTGTTGAAAATTTTTGTATCTATGTTCATCAATAATATTAGCCTGTAATTTTCTTTTGGGGGGATATCTTTGTCTGGTTTTGGTATCAGGGTGAAGCTGGCCTTGTAGAATGAGTTTGGAAACAATCCTTTCTCTGCGAATTTTGGAATGGTTTGAGAAGGGTAAGTGTTAACTCTTCTGTAAATGTTTAGTAGAATTCACCTGTGAAACTGTCTGGTCCAGGATTTTTGTTTTGGGGGAGTTCTTTAAATTACTGATTCAATTTCATTATGGTAATTGTTCACATTTTCTATTTCTTCCTGACTCAGTCTTGGAAAGTGTACATTTCTAGGAATTTACCCATTTCTTCTAGTTTGTTCATTTTATTGGTGCATAATTTCATAGTAAACTCCTATGATCTTTTGTATTTCTGTTGTGTTGGTTGTAACTTCTTTTCAGTTTCTGATTTTATTGACTTGGGGCCACACTCTTTTTTTCTTGATTAGTCTGGCTAACAGTGTTTCAATTTTGCTTATCTTTCCAATGAACGGGCTCCTGGATTCATTGATCTTTTCTACTGTTTTTTTAGTCTCCAATCCATTCATTTCTGCTCTGATCTTTATGACTCCTGTCTTACTAATTTGTTTTTTTTTTTTTTTTTCTTTTTTAGTACCTGTAGGTGTAATATTACATTGTCTATTTGAGATTTGTCTAGGTTCCTGAGGTAAGCTTGTATTATTATGAATGTCCTTCTTAGAACTGCTTTTGCTGTGTTCCATAAATTTTGGAGCATTGTCTTTTCATTTTCATTTGTCTCCAGGTATTTTTTATTTCTTTTTTGATTTCTTCAGTGATCCATTCATTGCTTAGTAGCATATTTTTTACTCTCCACGTGTTTGTGGTTTTTGTATTTTTTTTTTTAATTGTAGTTGATTTCTGGTCTCAAAGCATTGTGGTTGCAAAAGACGCTTGATATGATTTCAATTTTCTCAAATTCACTGAGACTTTTTTGTGACCTAGCATGTGATCTATCCTGGAGAATGCTCCATCTGCACTTGAAAAGAATGTGTATTCTGCTAGTTTTGGATGATGCCCTCCTACTGGTAGGTGAGGCCTACTAGAACAATGTCATAGTTCTACTGCTAGCCACTGATGGGTGAGCCTTTTCCTGGGGCTAGTGCAGGTGTGCTTGTGGGTAGGCCAAGATCCTGGGCCCTCTAGTGGGTGGGGGCCAGGTCCCACATCGGCTGGGCACTCAGGGGGCCCCAAGGCAGACAGCCTCAGAAAATGTTTTAAATTTATTTTTTGAAGTAGAGAAGAGCTACGGAAGCATTTTAGTGGACATTCGTAAGAAAAGTTGGCTAATGAGGTAGGTTCTAGACCTTCCCCTCATTGCCTCATCTTTAGACCTGAGATTATAATGCTTCAGAAGAGGGCTGCCTGGACTTTGTATTTCCTTGAGAGTGCTTCCTGTTCTAAGATCAATGATGACAATAGTTATTATTATTGGGCATCATTATTTGCTGGGCACTCTTCCAAACATTTTACATGTGTGAACTCACTGAATCTTTGCAACCTAAGAGAAAGTATTGTAATTTTCCTAGTGAAGAAGTTGAAGCACAGAAGAACATGATCTAGGAGACCCAGACCACAACTTTGATGTTAATCCATCCCTCTAGTCCTCAGTCTCATCTTAAACTGGAAATGTTGATTTCCCCAGCAATTTTTAAAATATTTTAATGTTGTTTTTAACTTATAAAATGTCAAAGAAGAAGATCCATCTCTCATTAGATCTAAACATATAGTAATGAATGTTGGTTTCTTCATCAATGAATAAAAAAAATAATTAGTTGCACAGGTAGTATATGTCCATTTGCCCACATAGCTGCATGAGTGCAAATGTCTTCATTTGTGCCTTCAATGAGTGTGCTGTATAATTAATACAAAACCTTCTTATAGGAAAAAATAGTCATGCTCTGTTTTTCTGGTGCCAACCCCATTACAGAATATCAGCATGAAGTTAAATATTTTAATTAATGATTTTTTTTCACACTAATTCCCAGGACTTTTTAAAAACTATTTTATACAGAGTGAACTTTTAAAGTTATCAAAAATAAATATGTTGTCCCCAAAGTAACCACATACAAATATGCAAAAAATTATCCTGAGAGAGTCATTTATTTGAGTCTATAATTAAATGGCATCTCAGTTCATACACATGAGGCTATAAAACTTTTTTATTTTTAATGATGTTATTCATATATCAGTGTGCCCATCCCTTTCATATCATTTTCTGCATGATGAATAGGGTGTTAAGAATGTAATCTAAAACATCTGATTGGCAATTGCACACTATTTTAAAATTTGACAAGTCTTCTCTTCCTGAGAATTGATATTGCAATATGAATGAGAGGAAAACATCAATCTCTTTCCCATTCAATATTTCAAAAACAAACACATGTATAATTTTATGTATAATAAATATTTTATATAAATAATGTTATGTAAGGATGTACATAACTTTTAAAATGCTTATTAAGTATGTATATATGTAAAATATTAATCAAATTTGGATGTGATCAAACTTCTGTCCCTGGTCATTTAAAATCTAAATTCATGATCCCCTAGATCAGGCAAACATGTAAATAATTAGAAATGGTCATACATAGGGTCAGTCATTTTATTTAGTTACTGGGAAAAGGTAAAGCTACATTCATCTTATTCCTGGTAGGATTATAGGAGAGTTTTCCCTTTGGCTCAAATTGTTCCCACTTCATCAGAATCTGCAGAGCTCAGGAATAGAGAGGAACTTGAGACCAAGTATTTTTAACAAGCTCATCCACTGACCCTTAAGACCAACAAGCTTGGAAAATATCGGTTAGGGTATTTGACAATCCAGGTTGGTGGATTAGTTAATTATGTTTTCCACTCTATTATAGATATTTCAGCTTCCTACTCTTACTCTGCAAGATATTGCGGGATTGAGGCATGTAGTGATGGGCTACGATTTCTTCAAATCATACAGTGTCTGCTTGGAAGGTAACTTAAAGATCATCTTGCCCAATATTAAGTGATTTCCTGATTTCAAATTTAGCCTGACCCTCAGGCTATCATCTCCCACTCATCCTTCAGGTTTGTCTGTGTCAATTCCATGAAGCTAACCTAATTCAATTAGAGAAAGTAATATATTTTAAAGAAAGCAATATATAGTTCAATAGATTCTGCAATCCCCAGCCAGTCATTTTTGGCCTACCTTGCTCAAATATTTTTGGATTGATAAGTGGCTAAAATGAGTCATGTCTAATTTACATGCTTATTCATTCCCTAAGGCAAAAATAAGTCAAGCTAAGGCAGAAGAATTACAGTTCCTTAGTTGTCATCATCAGGTGTTTTACAAGATACCGGTGTATAAAAAAAAAAAAAGGGAGGAAAATGACTATGAGAAAACTTAATTGGTTGGTGTTATGGTTATTTAAGTAGACAGTTCACATCAGTCTTCAATATTGCATTTGCTACCAAATGTTATTGCTATTATGGATGGATTTTAGGGCAAAAACAACTCTGAATGATTTACTCTGTACTGAATTGTGCAGTATAACTTCATTGTGTTTCAACAAAAATTTTTCTGTAATTCAGAGTCTGGGAGACATGAAGCAGTTATGTATTGATTTTGATTCTTTTTTTCCCCCTCAAGTAATCAATTCAGATTCTGTGGTCTTAATTTCCAAAAAGACTGTAACATCCATAAAAATTTTATTTCTGTGAGTATAACGTTCTATCTACTACAAAATGCCATCAGACATTTTTGAGGCCCATCTGTACTGTTGGCACTTCAGCAACAGAAGTAGTAAAGAGAATTGACTCTAGCAGAAACTCCAGAAACTAAAAAGAAAAAAAATGCTTTGCTGAAAATAAGATGTCTTCATACATGTTTGAAAGAGATGAAATCCACTGGAGTCCACAGTTCTTTTCTGAATGGGATAGGAACAGGTTTTTTCTTATAATTCTTATATTATTTATTGACTGGACATTTGTCCTTGACCATAGGTGACTGTAAAATGTTATCATTGAAAGACTCACAGTTTATCTAGTCTTAAATCAATGAGGAAATTAGAGGTTACCTGATACTGACAGTTCATGCAACAATAAACATTTATTAAGGGTTTAGTATGTACCAACCACTGTCCAGGGCACTGGAAACAGAGCAATGAACAAAATAAACAAACCCTTTTTATCTTCATAGGCTTACATTCTAGTGGAAAGAGACAGATAATGAACAAACATGTTGTAAGGACTATAAAGCAAAATAAGTTCAGGTAAGGGGATAGAACATTTGAGCGAGTCCTCCATGAAATGAAGGTGTGAGTCATGTAGATACGTACATGTCTCTGCCCCTCAACTAGGATTTATGCTGCTTAATGACAGAGACACACTATTGTGTCTTTGATCTCCTCTCCCCTCCTTGAACAATAGGGGTCCAAAATATTTTAATTGCTTTGAAAGTTATTTCAAAGAGATCGCTAGCATCTCTTCCCAGCCAGTAAAGCAAAGATACAACTACTAAGTTCATGAAAGAGCAGTACAAATCCTATCAAGCATAAGTGGTTTCCCAACTATTCTACTTAGTTCAACCCATATGAGAAATCTCATAGAACAAAATAGTAAACCCATTTTGATAAATTGGAAAGAAATTCATTTTATGTTGTCCTCGGTATCAGTTATCAGTTCACTGATTTACCAGCTCCGGTAGAGGGACAAATCTCTAGCTGTTTTGGCAGTCATGATCCTACTGAAACTTCCATAAAAATAACGCAGATGAGAATTATAACACCTACTAGTAAAAGGCTTCAATCTGACAAAACTATGCTATATTTTATTCATCCAGTAAACATTTGCTGTGCACATACTATGTGCCAGATACTGGGGATGTAATGTAGAAAAGAGTCCTGCCCTCAAAGAGTTTATTTGCTGGCGCATTTCAGATAGAACATATTCTCTCTCACTGTAAAGGCTGATTCTTAGGGTCGAGGCACCACTCCCACCCAGCATTGTTGAAGAAATACAGAACACTCAGAGAAGAGTCTAGTGAAATGCAGCCCCAGGATTCAGTAGTCCACTGTCCCAAAGGACAGCAGTTTCCTTGACTTGGCAATTCCAACCCAAGTGTCTCTTTGGAGACAGGGACAATGGTGTTCAAAACTGAGTCCCTTACTGAGCTGAAAGGCAAAGGCCCAACACACGCAGCCATAAACACATACATCTGAGAAGAGAGTACAGCTGCCACCACTGTACCCACCGTTACTCCTGTCTGGGAGTCTGCTCCACCTCCTCCATTACTGGGCTTTCTCTGCCAGGTGTTGATCCATGACAGACAGATAGTCCTTGAACCACTGTCCTCTGGATGGGTCATTAAGAAGCCTCTGCTCCTGGAAAAATCAAGAAGTGTATGGGTACAAAGGAAAAAATAGTCATGTCATTGTTTCGACATATTCAAAGTACCAAGTTTAAGCTTTGGTTCTAGATAGGTGTCTAAGTCCTTATTTTATACTGGAAAGGAGAAAATCTAGCATTATCTACTTTCCCTCTGTTTTATACTGGCTCTTACATTTCTCAGACCACCCCTAAGTTACGATAGTTAGGACTGGGGTTGGTGTCCTGTTGCTTTTAGAACCTCCCCGCTCTGAGGGGAAGACTCTTTGATTGGACATGTTTTCCATCTCATTTGTCCTTTCTGCTGTTTGCTTTGCCTGTTTCTTTGGGGAAAGCAGCATTTTTTTAGTAGCTTCCCAACGTGACACTTCATGAGTACAGATGTGTCAAGCTGCTATCTGATCTTTCCAGAGTCATGTGGCTTTCCTGTCCAGTTCTGATGGGAAATCCGACATACTCTGTGATCATGCTGCAATTTTGACAAGGGAAATCTAGCTGAAAACACCATTGTCTCCACACAAATGACCTAGAATGTCTCCTTGTCTTCTAGCCATAAAACAAATGGTTATGCCAACTTGAGGTGTAGAGCCATGAAGAGAATGACACATTATGCTGTCAAGCTATGAGAAATTTGTGCTTTATACACTCAGGATAGCAACCTTCAGGCACACAAACAGGTATTATTATAGTATATCAATTTGCATTTTCTTAAAAATATTATATATATATTTTTTACAAGATATTGAGTATAGTTCCCTATGCTATATAGTAGGTTCTTATTGTTTATATCTATTTTAGATGTAGTTGTGTCTACCCGTTAATCCCCCCTTTCCCCTTTGGTAACCATAAGTTTGTTTTTTATGTCTGTGAGTCAGTTTCTGTTTTATAAATAAGTTCATTTGTACCATACTTTTTAATTGTTTTCTAACAATAGAAAGTATATGATATTGTTATATAACCAGCAAACTAAAAGTCTGGGACTAGAAGAATGGAACTGGTGCTGAGTTTTAGGATTTAGGGTCCCCGAAAATGAAGAGAAAAAAGAAAATGATCAATAAAATTACAGATTGGACAATACAGTATTTCCTTTTCTCCATAGTTGTAAAGAGTCTATAATTTCACAATCTGGTCAATGATCCTTTTTTAGATACAACAGCCATTTTAACACAGACCTCTGGGGAATTTGGAATTATTTACTGTAGCTTTGAAAAAAACAGTATTTATCCTACCTTTTGTTTCTCCATAACATTCACTAAACAAAAACAAAAACAAAAAGAACCTTCAAAAAAAAACTGAAATATCTGCCTTTTATCTTTGATACAGCATAGCCTTTTATTCATATGCAAGATCACCTTGGAAAAGTTAACAGATTACGTTTAATGAATCTTTGTTAGGAATGACAGAGTTCAAATGTGTCAATTCTTTCATTTTTATCAGAAGAAAAGCACAGTTTATTCAAGCTTAGGCATCTCACAGTTACAGAGCCTTCTGTTTGTATAGCATCACTTACTTTATTACGGGCTTTGCAAACCTTTTTTCATAAAGTGATTCTGCCTGTTTTACCACTGTCAGATTGGAAGCCAGCAACTGAGAATTTTGAACTAGCATTTCTTATTATAGAATATACATTTTCATTCTCCTAAAAGAATACATACTTAATTGTTTTTTAATTAAACAACAGAAAGTATATAATATTCTTATAAAAGAACTTTTATTAAGCAGAACATGACTAAATTATGTGTAAAATAAGATTGTGGTCAAAACAAATTTTGCCGTAAGAAAGAGAAGTTCAAATAAATGGTCTATAAAAAGAGCCTTCCTAAGAAAGACTTTAGTTATAATCTGGAAGTAGTTTATGCTGGAAAGAACGGCAAGGCGACAGAATTACAAGATTTATAAAAAGGAAAGAAAACCTTAAGTATAGGTCTTTCAACTAAAAACATGACCCAAGTTAATTATTTAAGTTACCTCAACCTGATTTCTCATCTTTAAAAATCTATATCTACCCAACAAGGATAGAATAAATAAGAGAATAGATATAAAAGTGCTTGTAGCTTATAAATCACCCTAAACAGTCAAGTTACTTTAATTCTTTTTGTGGTATTACAAAACTAGATATCTTACAACCAGAAACACAGTATTAGTTTCCATTTATGAAGTCAAAATATTATGTCTCATGAAGTGTGTGTATAATGTATATCGCTTTCAGAGAAGAAGAGAGTCTTAATATGTAACATGGTAGAAGGGATACTGCTTATTGAGTCTAATCTACCAGAATCTTGCCAGTTGGGATCCGGCTGGCTCAGATATAGACCCACAACAATAGATGAAGTTAATGCATGACCATAAAAAGACACCAAGAACTCAACTGAGAATGACTGAACTTATGTTCTGAAATTTAGAGCTGTAGACATCTTAGTACACAATTGACAGAAGTATGGGTGAACACAACAAGCTATAAGTGATGCAAAGTGGTGTTCCATCATTAACTCCCTCCCCTTCCCCTACTCACTGAAGAATTCATGGGGCTGGGGGAATATTTTTAATATTCTGTGTTCCCTCTTGTTTCCATCTTTCTGACTTAATGATCTCTCTGTGTCCTTGCTTTTGTCCCATTCTGCTTTGCACTGAGTCAACTGCACCCATATTTCTTTTCCCTTATAACTAAATAGAGCAAATTCTAAGTCTCTCTGGAATTGCTCAAAGTTCAGACTTCAAAGAGCAAAGACCTCATTAACTCTCTTGCTAAGGAGTTGCTTCCTCCAACAGATTCAGAAAAATGCCACTGCCATTTACTTTGATTTAGAGAATGACTCCTCTTCCCATTTGCCTTGCACTGAAACTTTATTTCTGAATACTTTGTTTGGAGTCATGTAGGTGGTTATACCGTGACAGGCAAAGTTTTTGTTTTTTTAATTCTTGCCTTTTGAGTTAGGAAAAAACTTTCTATATTTTTCTTGTCTGTAAGGGGTCTCCCTTTGGGTAGAAAATGGATGCCAAAACACTCCTAATTGCAGCAGTCTGAAACTATATTATTTACTTCTGCATGCCTTCTGTCATCTAGGCTACATATGTCTGATTCTTGAGAGATCTGAATTCTAACGTTTGCCAAAAGATGAGTCATCAAGCCATAGCTAATAAAATGTATACTACTACTACTACTAATAATACTATGAATTAACCCAGCTAGACTTTTAGAAGCTCAGATTTCATAAATAGGAAACAAGAAAAAAGAAGAAATACTCCCCTCATATTTGGATGCTCTCATACTATTTGAGAAATAAATATTTTAAAAAATCAAAAGAAAACATTAAGAAAAACTTTGCCAGAGAATGCCTTTTTTCATTTTCATTTCATGAGCTATAACTATTGCCAGTGCTATAGCCATCTCTCCAGTAAAGCACCTTATGTTTAGCATGAGCCAAATGAAAGGCCTCTAGCTATTTTACAAAAATTAATTATTAATGACTGTTTGATTTAACTTTAGCTCAGGCCAAGAAAAGAGCCTTCTATTCTGCAGCTTCTGTTTCTACTTGAGGTTTTATTTTGTTTTGTTTCCATCTTGTTTCCTATTAAATTGCATCTGTTTATCTCCTATGTGGATTCTGTACCCAGCATAATGACAATTAGGCTATTTGTCATTCTTGCTCAAACCTCAGAAAGTTACATACTTTTTAAAGGCTTTAAGAACCCTTCAAGATTAAAGCCCAGCAGAAAACTCCTCTCTCCAGATTTGCATTTTACAATCCATTATTTATTATTGTTGTTTGCCCTCTCAGTACATTGTTCTTTATGCACTGCTGTGAGTTATATATACATAGTCCAAACTCATTATCTTTTTCCCTTTGCCTATCCAAACCTAAAACCCAAGAGAAGACCCTCACTTTCCATACCTGAGATAATGCTTCAAGTGACAATGCCTCAGCTGAACAGTAGACCTGTTTTAAGCGACCTGTTTTCAACTTTGAGCTTGAAATGTCTAGGTGCATGTCATCTGTGGCAATTCATACATAAACCACTCCTGTTTCTGATTTCTCTAGGATCCTAGTGTCTGAATGAGTTGTTCTAGAGAGAAAATAATAAATGAAACATCAGACTAACTGCTTTCTAGCTCTCTTGGCTCATAACAATCTTTATTGTTGCAGACACTCCCAATATATATCAACAGAATCAGATTCAAGACACAGAGCTCTCCTTCATGATTTTAACCTCAAAGGACACCTTCTCCCTTTACACTATTTCTAATAAAGTGACACGTTTTCCTTCTAAGGTTCTTTTATTTAGTATTGGGAGAACCACAGACAAGTAATTGTCTTTTCCAAACCATGAAATGTATATTGCCCAATAGCCTGAAAAAAAAAAAAAAAAAAAAGAATAAAAGTCACGAGATAAAGGGGGCACACAAGAAAATCGATTCTAGTAACATAGAGTGTGTGTCATTTTAATCATTCTGCCTTACTCAGCTACTGACCCAAATCGCTGGAAGTCTATCTTACTTACTGAGTTAAGCAATCTTCCAAATAGTATTTTGAATAAGGAATTGTTGTTACATTTTTTTTAGTTGAAATAAACTGTGGTTCAGCTTAAAGAAAACAGTCCTGGTAGAGTTGATACAGCTGCCAAGAGTAGGATGTTACTTGTAAAATTTACTTTTAGGAAAAGATTTAAGATCCTTTAAAGACAGATTTATCAGCCCAGACTCAGATAGTGAGTATGGGAAATCAATATTATGAATAAAGTTATTACCCATAAAAGTAAAATATTTTGGTACTTCTGTAAAATTACACAGCTATCTGAATAGCATGCTCTGCCTGGAATAGAACCTAATATAATAAGGCTTTTTACACATTATCTTGAATACTGATGTCTGTCATCACTCCGTTGTAATATATGTATGTAATATATATATAAAATAAAATGATAATTATATAAAATCCAGATAAAAACAATTATAATTTCTCATGCACATGTTTGGTGGTCTGCTGACTGCTGGCTGGGGCAGCCTGGTGATGGATACAGGAAGAACTGCCCCACTGACCCCAACCCAAATTGTTAACTTGTAAATTCTTTAACTAAATAGATACATATTGTTTTAAGGCAGTGAGCTTTTCCAGTAGTTTGTTACACAGAGTTACTGGGGCTACAGATAATGGATGATCTTTTGATGGAGGAAAGAACTGCATAAAGGGAGGCATAAGGGTACCAAAGAAAATCCTCCAATTCTCCACTGCTGCCCATCAAGATTCTAGAGTCCTTGTCTCCCTTTCCAAGGTACTGCTTTAGTCTGCAACCTTGGTTGCTAAAACTTCATCTAGAGTTAGAAGAAAAAAAGGATTTAAATCCTAGTTCTGGAGCCAATTGCTTCGTTGAACCTCTCTAGGTTTCAGTGTCCTCAGTAGTACTACCTATGATATGGAGTTACTGTGGGAAGTGTACTGGGAAAATATAAATGATTCACATGTTGCCTGATCCATAGCACATGCTCAATAAATGATAGGCACTAAGGAAACACTGGCCAATAAATGACCATGTGTTTTTCTCATTCTTCAGGAAGCCAAATGGGTGAACATAGAGAAACAAGCAAGGGCAAACCCAAATGCGCAAGGACTGGTCAAGCCCCTGCTTTGCCAAAGCTGCTAACATCTCGCTGGACAAAGCAAGTCACATGCCTGACAGAGAGTGGAAGTGAAGGGACGTAACAACGCTATACAGCAAATGGTTTGAAAACACGAGGTTGGAGGATTGGGCCCACTAGTCAAATCAATATACCAGAATCTATAACTTTTAATCTTATTTCTGAAGACTCCGTTCACCCTTGGCATTCTCAGGCTATGATTCCACAAGAACAGTGATTTACAATAAACATAGATGTAGCTATATAAAATGACCCTCCAATACTGCTGGGCTCCATCATCAAAGAAGCACTGATTGCTTTGCTACTCAAAGGTGGTAACTGGACCAGAGGTTTTGACATTTTGCAGGGCCTTGATAGAAATTTAGAATCTTGGGCCATACCCAAGGCATATTGAATCATAATAAACATTTTAACAGGACATTCAGGTGACTTGTGAAAAACCACTGGCTATTAGATTTAGAATTCTGTTCTTAAATTTGTTCTCAATTGTGTTTGCTAGAGAAACAAACTGATATAATTAGAGGATTTTTAACTATAAGAATGGGAAACAAAAAATGGGTTTGACTTTCCAGTAATAACCTAATTTTTAAATAGATAAAAGCCACTTCACCAAAGAATATATACAAATAACCTATAAGCACGTGAAAAGATGATTCGCTCCATTAGTCATTAGGGAAATGCAAATTAAAGCCATACTGAAACCCGCTAGAATGGCTGAAATTAAAGAGACTGAAAAGATTTGCATGGATGTGGTGCATCTGGGACCCTTATAAAACTATTTTGGAAAGCAGTTTAACAATTTCTTACAAAGGTAAAGTTGTACCTACCACCACAGACCAGCAATTCCACTTTGAGTACATATCCAAGGGAAATGAAAGTGTATATCCACCAAATAACATGTAGCAGAATGTTCATTGTAGTTTTATTCATAATAGCTAAAACTGGAAATAATCCAAATATCCATAAACGGGGGTACGGACAAACAAAATGTGGTTTATTCATGCAATGAAATACTCCGCAGCAGTAAAAAGGAATGATACACAGAACATACATGTATCTCACTGACGTTATTTTAGAGAACAAGGTCAAATACCAAAAAAACTTATTGTATGATCCCATTTATCTGAAATTAAGGGACAGGGAAAATGAATCTATTTCTATAGAAATCCGAATGGTGGTTTTCTGTGGGGTGGTGGGAGATGTGGCTTGGATTAATCATAAAAGAACAGAAGAGATCCTTCTACAGTGATGGTGAGCTATTGTATCTTGCTTTGGGCATTTTTACACAAGTATATCTATTTGGCAAAAACATATTGAACTTTGTGCATTTTATTACTTATAGATTAAACTTCAATAAAGAGGTGTTTATCACCTCACAGTTTTCAAATCACATATTCCCACATATGATCCTGTTTCAACACCCCTGTGGGTCCAGCAGGGCAGGTGTTATTATGAACTTTACAGATGAGAACATTAAAGCTCAGAGAGAGGTAACTTGCTAAAGTCTCCCGCAGATTTAATCATTGTATCTGCTGCCTAACTCATTTCTGCTCCTCTCCTTCTTTATTCCTTGGTGATTAAAGATTAAAGATCCCATGGCGAACGTTCTGATAATATACTGCTATGTAATAAACTATTCTAAAACCTAGTGACTTAAAACCACCCCTATTTTGTGGTATCTTATATTTATGTGGGTCAGGAATTCAGGCTCCACATAACTTCTGTTCTTTAAAAGACACTGCTAATATATCTGGTGAAGAACTTGTAACCAGAATATATTAAGAACTCTGAAAACCCAATAATATAAAAGCAAACAATCCAGGAAAAAGCAGGCAAAACATTGAAAGACGCTGCACCAGAGAAGGTATATAAATGGCAAATAATCCCATGAAAAGATACTCAATATCATTAGTCATTAGGGTTCTGCAAATCAAAACCATGAGGAGATACTACCACACAGTAATTTAAAGAGACTAAAAGATTAGTGGTTTTCTGCCTGGAGACAGGAGCTGAAGGAAGGAAGAGGAGGTATCACAAAGGGACACAAGTTAACTTGGGGAGTGACAGATACGTTCACTACCTTGACTGTGGTGATGGTTTCCCAGGGGTATACACAAATCAAAGCACATGAAGTTATTCAACTTAAATTTGCGCAGTTTATTGTGTGCCAACTGTACCTCAATACAGTTGTTTAAAAAAGAGAATGGAGAGAAGGAATCTTCCCTCCCACCTCTCATCCCACCATGAGAACCCAGAAATTTAGAACTTGTGGGGACATTAGCGTTAAAGAAATTTGAGGCTGATACTTTATGTTCCAAATGAGGAAATCACACCTCAGACAAAAGAGGTGATTTGCCTAAGGTCACACAGCTGTTGGCTACAGTTTCAAACTCCTGTCTCTCTACTTCCTACTGATCTCTGCAAAAAGGTGCCTCGTTTTACAATTGCAAAGGAAACACGCTCAGAGTGTTTCAGGATCAATTAATCTGATTGAAAGTGTGATTTAAAAGTAGACTAACATAGGTACTAATTTAATTGAAGGACATATAAAACTCTGATTTAAAAAAGCCACAATCTGTCTGGCCTAAAGAACTTGAGGATAGAGTTTGGAATAATCACAGGCCCTGGTAAGTGAGTGGGGGAATCCTGGAAAGGTGAGAGCTAGAAAAGGAGAATCCCAAATTTTATTTATAAATTCCACCCAAATCTCTGTTTAATCCCTGAGCCATGCATGCATAAAACAGTCAAACAGAAGATAAAAGAACTAAACTGATACTGGAGTTGCTGCCTAAGATACAAAGTTGGCAGTTTTAGCCCATTCATTTAATTGCCTGCTAAAACAATAAAATCAACACTCTTCAGAAGAATACAACAGAATCCAGAGACTCTAACACAACATTCCGGATACAATTCAAAATTACTAGACATATTAAAAATAGCAAAATGTAATCCATTTTCAACAGAAAAGATAATCAACAGAGACTGACTCCAAGATGGTCCAGATGTTAGAATTAGCAGACAGGAATCACTATTATAGCTATGTTCAATGATGTAAAGAATGATGCGGCTTAACATAAACTCAACTATTGAGGTATTCTTCTCTTAGTCTACTATCAGACACTGAGTAATAGCTTACTATTTTCTGGAAACTATATTGACTTCTGTGGGATATCTTTTCCATCCCTCACCCAAAGGGATTTCTGATCCCAATACTCCACTCTTCTGGCCACAGGTAGGTCCAGGCAGGGGCTACATGATCCAAACCATGTGAACTTAAGTCTCTCCATAGGATTTTTCATACTGAGATTTGGGATAGAGATTCTGAGATGAAAGACTTGAAAGCTATTGGCAGCCGTCTCCCACACAATGGGGAGAAAGTTGATCTTCAGTAGAAGTAAAGTAGATGCAGCTTCCCTAAGAAGGAAGGCACATAAAAAATCTTGGCAACATTTGAATACTGGTTCCAGTTGATCCTGAGTCCAGCTATATCCACTGGTTACATGAGATAACAAATTCCCACATTTTTGTTTAATTTAGTTCACATTGGAATTCTAATAACCAAAAGCTAAGTGTTTTGTAAAATACAGACCTAAAGAACAGAGAAGATGTGTCAACGGAAGAAATCACAATGTCAAAATAAGTAATGCCAGAGAACTTTCAGGATAAAGAGTAGTTTCAGAGAGAGAGATACCAGAAAACACAATGAAGGGCTTGCTTAGCACTTGCACACCACCTCTTCCTTCCACTTCTACTTCACTTGAGATAAAACATTGAGAGAGGTAGACAGGAAGCAGCAGTAGGAACTGAAAAGTTTTTGGGAGGTTGCCAAGGAAACCATTCGTTCATTCATTACTAAAGACTTACCATGGTTGAAGGTGTATATGGGTTGCTAAGGATACAGCAATGAGCAAAATAGACAGTTCCTCTCCTCATGGAGCTTCAGGCTTGTGTTGTGTTACTTTTGAGAAAGAATACTATTGCTATAGCATAACTTGAGGCCAAGGAAGATGTCAGCTTAACACACCAAAAATCACAAGCTGCTTCTGGCATGTGGAACCAGGTAAGAAGCTGCTGGTACATTGTCACAAAAAGAGAGAGAATTCCAGAAAGATCAGTGATCAACGAGCCCTATAAGCATGTTGAATCCCATGACAGATCTTCATAAGGAAGAATAGATATGCCTCAATGAAGAGAAACACAAAGGAAGGAAATTGGGAGGATGTCGACATGCTAGGAGGCATGTTTCTCCAGGGATTCAACTCTCTAAGAAGCCATCTCCACTCTCCTCTTTACCAGGCTTGGAGGAGAGGGGTTGTCTATAGATGGGTGCACGGTGTCCTTAGCGTCAGCTGAGCTAAAGGTTACGGACAGTGCATGATTAGAACTTGGAGGTCTGAAAGCAGACTTCTGTAACAGTGTGAAGGGTCCTTCCTTTTCCACAGGAGAGTTAGAAACACTGACCACAGCCAAACCAAGCAGTTCTGTGGCCTCATTTAACAAGTAAATGAAATCTCACGGCCATCCCATGGTGTCAGCTGTCATCCCAGCCATCACATTCTGCCTGGCAGGCTGGGAAATGAGGTGCAGAATAACATATTCAGCTTTTGCCGACGAGCGCTGGCTCTTAGGCTCATCAGTCAGCCCTGGTATACTCCAGAGTGTTCCTGGAGGGGCTTTCAGCACCAAAAGTGTTTTCAGAAGGCAAAATTCTGTACAAATGGAGGAGAGAGTGCCTTGATTTTACTCAACTGTCAGATGGCTCAAGATCATCCAAGTTGTCTGTGTTGTTAACAAGCCCTGTCTTCTGTCAAGACTGTCTACCCAGGAGTATCCTCAGCAGTCCTCAAAGTCTACAAACTCTAAAGTAGATCAAAGTGCATACGTGTGAATACATGTACGGGCAGCTGAAAACCAGATTTGAGCTACATCTGCCAAGCTGTCTGAGCAGGTCCTCAGTCAACAGGGGTTGTCTTTGGAGATGGGACATTTTTCTTGGATTGAGAGTCCTCTCAAGGACATTATATCAGGTGCACAATAAATATCTGTTGAATGGATCATGTTTCCAAGAAGAGCTGAACATAGTTTTGTGTCTCAGCAGTTGGCTTAATGAGACTGAAGAGCAGTGAATGGCTGCTGAGCAGTAAAGCTTTGTCCAGGAATCAGGGAAGGCTTCCCTAACACAGTGGCCTGGAGGATGGGGAGAATGAACCCAAATTCAAGAGAGAGAGGATTCACCTTTGAGGCAAAGGGAATGTTATCTGAAGGCCTGGTGCATGTGGCTGGACCAGAGCAAGTGAGGAGTGATGAAATGAGGCTGGAGGGCGAGCCAGCTGGCCAAGACCAAAGACAAGGGCTAGGGAGTGCAGCCCGCACTGGCGGCAGGGACTGCAAAGTTCAAGGCAAAGAGTTTGGGTACAGAAAGGGAGAAGAACTGGGGCCAATAATTCAATTCTCCAGTGAAGACCACCATTACCACATTCTTTTAAGAATTAAAAAAAAAAAAAAAAGATAGAAGGAGGTTTTAAATTGTTTTGAAAATAACTACAGATTTAATAAAATGGAAATAGTGATGACCTCACTCTTCCTCTGGAATGCTAAGTACCAGGATAAATGGAACATGATATGGTAAGCTGAATAAGAGCCTCCCCCCAAGAGGTCCCCATCCAAATTCCCACAACATGTGAATATGTTGTCTTACAAGGTAAAAGGGACTTTGCAGATGATCAATTAAGGATTTTGAGAGGAAGGGATCCTAGATTATCCAAGTAGGTCCAGTGTAATCATAAGGGTCTTTATAAGAGAAAGGCAGGAAGATCCAAATCAGAAAGAGATGAAATAATGGAAAAGGAGAGGTCAGAGAGGAGAGCAGATGTTATGGTGCTGGCTTTGAAGATGGAGGAAGCAACCCTGAGTCAAAATGTGAGTGCCCTCTACAAGCCGGAAAAGGCAAGCAAACAGGCTCTCCCCTAGAGCTTCCAAAAGGAACCAGCCCCGCTAACGCTTTTATGTTAGTCCATGAAATTGATTTCAGACTTCCAACCCCCAAAACTGTAAGATAACATATTGGTGTTGTTTTAAGCCACTGTCTGTGGCAATTTGTTAAAGAAGCAATAGGATACTAATATACATGGTCTAAAGAAATTTGAAGGGGAGAAGTTGTGTCTTAAATTTATTTACCTGCTAAGTTATTTTTAATGTATGAAAGAAATAGAAAAATACCATCAGGAAGTCAAGGGCTCAGTAAATATACTTATTTATAGCAATTTATTGATCAAATCTCTGTTTAGATAGTTTCAATGAATAATATCACTTCGTTTCATAATACTGCTTAGATGCTACTGAATTTTTGTGATCAATTTTTTGGTTGACTGTAATATGTCTTAAGTAATTTTTCAAGAAAAAGCACGTGCATGTTATTTCAGAGTTTTTGTGTATCTACGAAGATATGTATATTGCTGTAGTACATAAGCATTAGCTTGGCTTGTTTTAAATTTTTAGGGCAAAATCTTTTGTTCTTAAACATAGCTTTAACTGTTTTCATGTTGAACAATAAGGAATAAAAATTAATCGAGCTTTGTGTTAAACCTCAGATCTTTATGAAAGATACAACAAGCAAAACATAAAATAATTCAGAATAGAGTTAGTTACGGTTACTGTCAGGCAAAATCAAGTGAAATCAATCAAATGGACAGACTTTTGGCATATCCAATTTTTAGAAGAGAATAAAACACAAATAAGACTATTAGGAAAGATATATAAGAGAGAGAGAGGGAGAGATTAACATTAATAAAGAAATATTTTTTACAATCACTATTAAAACTTCGCATTTAAAAAAATGGACAATATCTAGATAGAACTGTAATGCTCAAAACTTTTCTCAGGACCCCTTTAAACACTTAAAATGTATTGAGGAACCCAAAGTGCCTTTGTTTATGTTTGTCAAATCTATTAATATTTACCATATTAGAAATTAAACTAGGAATTTTTTGAGTTAGGAATTGTTTTTCATTATTTTTTGTTAAAGAATAGTTGATTTACAAAACTAGGAATATTTAAAACACAAGAATATGTAAGCATGTTTTCTCTTAGATATCAGAATAATGACATCAGTACACATAATTTACCTTCTGGAAAACTCAATACACCCAGAAGAGAATGAGAATAAAAGAGCAAACAACAGCTTGGTTTTATTATGAAAATCATTTTGACCTCACAGTGCCCTAAAAAATATTTCAGACTGCACTTTGAAAATCAGTGGTCTAGTATAAACTACCAACTTACAATTGTGTAATGAAAATTATCAAAATTAATTCAAAGAATGTTTAAAAATAAAAAAAGCAGAATAAACCAAATACCTACAAAGGACTTGAAAATGTTATCAAAGATTTAGGTACAAATAAGACTCCAACCTGAGGTGGGGCTAACAGAAGTTGTATATAACATCCTAAAATAGAGCCCAAAATAAAAGAAGGAAACTAAAAATCAGTTTTATTAATGAAATTAGTGCAAAAATATTGAGTAAAATATTAATAAGTTAGAGAGGTGGGTTAACAGTTAATAGCAGTGGTCAAGGATTGGTCTGGCCAAGCTCTGACATCAGTGCTTTTTCATGAAGCAAGGTTACCCACTAACCCCTTTTGCCTGCAATGCTGCTGAACTTTTTGCTTTATCAATCCTTTTCCAGTTTTGTCATTTAAAGAGCTTTAAAATTTCTATCCTCTGTAAGAGTTATTCCTGCCTTTGCAGTAAAAGCAGGAAACAAAATTCCTGTATTGATAAAATATCTGAACCTATGTAAATGCTTAATGATGTACTAATTTCCTGAGTAGCTATAAGCTTGCACACTTTTCTTAAAAATTGTGTAAGAATGTAAGAGTATATTAAATTATTTACCCACACAAAGAATTGTTTTTCCCAGAAATTCAATGTTGACTTACTATTCATTTGATTCATATTGTTAATATATAGTATATTACATTAAGAAATTTAAAAATATGATTTCAATAAATGTCAGAAAAACATTTGCTAATATCCACCATACTTATCACTGACTTTTTAAGGAAAACTAAGAATAAAAGAATCTTTTTCAACATAATAAAGAATATCTAACTTATGCCAATAAACAACATAATACTGGATAGTAAAATACTAGAGTGATTTCCATTTAAATCAAAGAATCAGATTAGAAAATCTTTAATCACCATTATCATTTTACATGTTTCTGAGAAATATTAGAAAGAAATGGGGCAAGAAGCAAAATTATACATTTAACTGCATAAAAAAATTTTAAAACCATGTATTAAGAAGACAAATTGAAAAGTAAACCATGAACTTGGAAAACATATATAACGATCTCTAATAAATCAATAAGAAAATTGCTTACATGAAATATTAATTATCTATTACTGCATAACAAATAATCCCCAGATTTGGTGGCTTAAAATAGTAATCATTTAGTATTCCTCTCAGTCTCTGGGGGTCAGGAATTTGGGAATTCTAGGTTGGGTCTCACCTGAGGTCATAGTCAAACGCTGCAGTCACCTGGAGGCTGGCTGTGGCTGGAGGATCCCCTGCACCCCTGGTTCACATACATGGTGCTGGCTGCTGGTGGAAGTCCTCACTTCCTCTCCTCAGGGACTGCTTGTGCATCTTCATGTCACGATGGCTGGTTACCTCCAGAGCAAGAGACCTAAGAGATCACGTCAGAAGCCACAAAGCTTTTTATGACTTAATCGTGGAAGTCTTAGTCCATCAATAATCAGCTGGTCACATAGGCCAATCTTAATGTAAAAGGGAGATGTTCAAGGGCCTGAAAACCAGGATCACTGGGGGCCCTCTTGGAAAATAACAACTGCACACACCAATAGGAAAATGTGGCCAAAGACATTCGTGGACAGTTCATAGAAGAATAAATACAAATGGCCAATTAATGTTTTAAAATTTCAATCTCATTATATTCAAAGAGAGAGAAAGTCGAATAAGAGAGTATTTTTCATACATTACAAATAGATAACTCAAAGTAAAAACAAAAACAAAACAAAACAAAACTTGAAAAAAAAATACAATGAAAAGTTTCTATTCCACTATCCCAAACTGAAGCAACTCATGCTACCAGATCCTATGTGCCTTTCTAGAAAGATTCTTTGCATATACAAGCAAATATGTGTGTATATGTGTGTTTTCATAATTAACATCTTATTATTATTTTTAGGCTTATATTATATCCTGGAGTTTATTTGGTATCAGTGCATATAAAACTACCTTATATATTAATTTCTGCATCAAAATTGTAGTGGATATTGAGGTTGCTTCCCAGTGACCCTCCACTTTTCTACCTCCTTTGTGTCACTGCACTAAAGTTTGAGTGAGACTCATAGCATCTGTAACTCCAGGGGCGTTGTCCCTGTTCAACAGTGATTATTTCAGTGTCAAATGGCCAATGTTGGTCCAATCAAAATGAAGCCTAGTTTGTTTTCTTTTTTTAATGATTGGGGAGTTGCTCCCTCTCTCCATGAGATGAAGAAGCCCAGAGCATTTTTTAATCACAAGTGGAGGCAGCCAAGCCATGTATTTTAGCAGATAATGCAGAAGGCAGAGCAGAGAAACTAGGTCTTTGGGGATAGTAAGAGTCAAGAGGGGGCTTCCCTGGTGGCGCAGTGGTTGAGAATCTGCCTGCTAATGCAGGGGACACAGGTTCGAGCCCTGGTCTGGGAGGACCCCACATGCCGCAGAGCAACTGGGCCCGTGAGCCACAACTACTGAGCCTGCGCGTCTGGAGCCTGTGCTCCGCAACAAGAGAGGCCGCGACAGTGAGAGGCCCGCACACCGCGATGAAGAGTGGCCCACGCTTGCCGCAACTAGAGAAAGCCCTCGCACAGAAACGAAGACCCAACACAGCCAAAAATAAATAAATAAATTAATTAATTTAAAAAAAAAAAAGAGTCAAGAATATGAGAGTCAGGAGGTTAAGGCCACCCTGAAGTCCACTCTGCCTCCGGACTGTCAAGTTACCAATGGATTTTCTTATAGTGTAAGCCAATTTGGGTTAGATTTCTGTTATTTTTAGCATTGAGAGCTCTAATTGACCCAGTAGTCTATGGTATGACTATACCACATTTATATAACCAACCTCCTATAGATGGATAGTTGGGTGACTTACAGCCTTTGGCTATTACAAACAAGGGGTCATGAATATTTCTGAACACATGACTTTGAGACCAAGCTTGAACATATCTGGAGGAATCCTAGAAACTAATTAAATTGCTATCAAAAGAGAAATGAAATTTTAGCAGGAGTTTCCAAATTTCCCTCCGTAAAATTTGTAGCAATTTTTACACATATTCACAAAATACGAAAATATCTGTTTCTCAAACACTCATTGACACAGTGTTATCAAAGTTTTTAATCATCAAAGATTTTGTTTCCAGGAGCAATATTTCAAGTTGATAAAGGTATCATAAAGTAGGTACCCCTGTATGCTTCTGTTTAATTATGTACAACCTTCCTGGGAAGCGGTCAGCAATATGAATCAAGAAATTAAAATTCACTTTTTTAAACTGAGATTTAATTGACATATAACATTATGTATGTTTAAAGTGTACAACATGTTGATTTGATACACATGTTGTATTGCAATATAATTACCACTGTAGCATTAGCTAACACCTCCATCACCTCACATAATTATTATTTCTTTTTTCTGGTGAGAACAGTTAAGATCTTGTCTCTCCACTTTGGGGACTCAATCATGAGGAAAAGTTCAGCGATGTGGATAGTGGTTTATACATAAGAAAACACTGAATTATTATTTTTAAAGATACTGAAAATAAGAACAATTTGTAAAATAAGTTATGGCTTATACATAGGATGACTATTATCTAGACATTAAATATCATGTTTTTGAAAAACAATAATAGTGAAATATGCTTCTTATATAAAATTAAATAAGCATTCATTTAAAGTAACATGCTATTTTTGAAGTATACACACTCATACACACATATGTATATGTATTCCTCTGTATTTGACATATATGTATGTATAAATATGATTTATATATCTATATATGCATATAGGTGTTAAAGGATTTATGCACCAAACTATTCTGGTTTTTCTTTTCTTGGCAGATTTAGCAGTAATTGATTCTTAATTTCTTCTTAAAAATCTTCTACATTTCTAAAATGTGTTATTTCATAATCAGAAAAACGTTCCCTTCTTTTACTATTCCTTGACTTTAGCTTGACAAGAAATTTGAATTCATAATTAATTGGAGGAAGGGAAATGAAACATCATGAAACTTTCTGGTTCATGAAACTTTCAACGTGAGTGAGAAATGAATATTCTCTAACATTTCTGACATGCTGATATCTCTACTTAAGACCCTCCATTTTTTAAGTTGTTAGGCCATGAAAATATTCATTACCTATTTTAAATACCTCTGCCAAAGCTCATACAGATTTTTTGGAAATAATTAACCTAGCAATATGAAACTCCAGAGCACAGGACATATATGACAGGAAGTTAACATCCAAAATACAGACTGACGTAAATAAATAGTTCAATATTTTATTCATTCAGTTTTCATTCTTTCATTTCTACTTGTATTATGTACCATAATAATGAGTAAAACAGATTGTTATCTTTAGAATGGGAAAATAGACATTCACACAAATAAATGTAAGTTGTGACTTTGAAAAATGTCACTAAGGGAGAGAGGCAGCATAAGTAAGGTCCTTAAAACATGGACCCCTTCTGTTGGATCCATGGACCCCTTCGTGGATCTGATGGGATTGATCCCTTCTGTCACATACTAGCTATGTGACCACGGGAAAGTTACTTAACCTCTCTGCCCTCAGTTTGCTGATATGTAAAATGGAAAATTCTAAAGTATCTATTTCATAGGATTGTTATAAGTATTAATCGAGCTAATATTTTACATGCTTATATAATGTTTGACACATAGCAACTTCTAGTTGAATGTTTCATAAATAAGGGAACAGAATGGAGTACATGTATAGAGTACATTTAACAGGGAGAAATAAATGACTGAGATGGCCAGAGAAGTCCTTCCTGCATGACTGGTGATTGAATGGCAAGAGCTCCCTACTTGAAGAACGTGGGGTGAGGGAGTTGTGTATTACTAAAGCACAATGAGGAGAAAAGTAAGGACAGACAATGCAGGGCGTGTTTGGCCACATTAAATATTTGGGGTTTTATTTTACTAAACTGTTATACAGAAGGTGTGACTTGATCAGGTTTCTGTTTGAAGAAAAAAAATTATTCTGACTATGGAGTAAGGACTGGAAGAAGACAACTGACCCTAAGGGAGATTCTGTTAGAAAATGATTACAATACTCTAAGCGAGAGTATTCTAGAACAAGGGCAGAGGCAGTAGAGAAGAAAGAGGGACACACTGGAAAAGCATTGGGAGGAAAAAAACCCTTCCTAGTGGGAGATCAGGTATTGAGAATAAGAGAGAGGGAAATGTTAAGATTAATTCCTGTGTTTTCTGGAGCTATACTGAGTCAAAGACCTCTGGGTGTAAAGACTAGAAGTGGCAAATGGAGCGTGACTTTGAATCTAAATAAGTTGAGTTTGAGGTAACATTGAATCATCCAAGTAAAAAGATTATGTACGCAGTTAGTTATATGAATCTGGAGCTCAAGGGGATTGCAAAGCTGGAATATAATATCAAATTTTATTACATGATAGATATTAAAACCAAACTGGAAAAGTTTGATTATAAGGTGGGACAAGGTAAAGGGATGGAAACAAGGATAGATGGGAATTTGGGGTAAAGGAAGGATTGTCAGAGTTTGTTTTAATGGAGAGCTTCAAAAATTGATAAGAAAAAGCTATTTGAGAAGATGTTAAATATACAAGACAAGGAAAGTATAATCAATAGCACAAGAATTTTGAGTAGGCAAATAAATGAATTAGGCTTAAAGAAAAGAAGACCTCTATTGAGGAAAAGGAGGATGGGATAGATCCTGATGTAGGATCCAGAGCCTGTAACAAATAGCCACCTCTTGTTCATCCTGCCCAATCAACATAATGTCATTGATACGATGGATGCATGCAATGTTCTGTGGGCTCCAGATCCCCTTATATCCTATTATTAGAGAAGGGGGATGAGTTAACATAGCCCTAGGTAGGGCAAACCTATTAATAAATACTTTTGTCCATTCCATGAAAATATGGACTATTTCTGATCCTCTTCTCTTATTAGAATACAAAAAAATGCATTTACCAAATTAATGGCCCAGTGTCATTTAGCTGAGGCTTTCTATATCTCCTCTAGCAACAATGAAACATCTGGCACAGCGGCTGCAAACAGGGCTACTATGTGTTTGAACTTGCGGTGATCTACAGTTATTCTCCAGGATCCATCAGTATCTGAAAGAGGCCAGACTGACAAATTAAAAGGAGACAAGGAAATGATAAGGGACCACCACCCCACTATCTGTGCCATGCTCTACTACACCCTTGCCCCAGAATGTGTGAGCCAGCATGGGTAGAGGAAGTTTCAGAGGTTTCTATTAGGCTGTCCTCATTATGTTCTCTCTTATCTAACAGGCAAAATACTCAATGAAAAAACTATCCCAACTACAAGTATGTTCATCCTAGTTATGCATTCGGGAAATGACCACTGAGTAGATCCGTGGCACCAGTGGACCCATTAGAAACTGGATTTTAGTCAGAACTCCATTTATTATCTTACCTTCATAAACCAGTATTCTAGCAGGGGAGCCGTGATGATGCTTTGGTTCCCCAAGCATCAAATTCACTTTCTACTTGTGTCTAATAGTCCTTGAAATGTCTGAGCATTTCCCTCTCCCAAGTATGTAGTAATCTGAGTAAATGACTTAGGTCTTTCAGGGGAGGGACTGTGAAATCATTATAATATACAATTGCCAGGAAGTTGCTGTGACCTTCTTCCTAGGAATGAGGCCACCTGTTAGTCAACGGGTTCCAGATCTGAAAATTGGCTCAGGTCCTAGAACTGAGCAAGGGATTATGACTTTTTATTGGACTGGCTGCACTCAGCTTCCTGACACATATCTACAGCATGATTTAGCTAAGAGAAATGAAGGCACATGTTCATACCAAAGCTTGTACATAAATGTTCACAGCAGCTTTATTTGTAATACCCAAAAGCTGAAAAAAAAACCTCAAAACATCCATCAACTTGTGAATGGATAAACATAACATTGTGGTATATTCATACTCAGCAATACAACGGAATTTCAATACATGAAGTCAATTAAAATATGAAACACCATGGGTGGAAAACTGCAAAATGAAAGCAGACAGAGACAAAAGCAACTTATATGATTCTATTCATATAAATTCTGGCTGGAAAAGGCAAAACAATAGTTCCAGAAAAATCTGTAATCACCTAAGTCTATGGATTAAAGGAGGACAGGTTTCAAAGATGCAAGAGGAAACTTTTTATAGTATTAGAAATATTGTATATCTTGATTATGGTATGATAACTGTATGTAACTACCAAAATTCATCAAACTGTACACTTAAATGGATTTCACTGTATGTAATTATGCTACAATAAAGCTGGAGGGAAAAGCTGCTATGCTAAGCACTAAGGAAATAAAAGGATATTAAAAACAATATCCCGGTACTCAAACAATGTAAAATTTTGTAAGCAAGAGAAAAATATATAGAATATGTTGAATAAATACATAATGTGAGGCATACCATGAAAAGAGTTCAAAATGTTATGAAGATTTACAGGTGAAAGAGGTCACTTCCATCTGGGGAGCTCTGACAGAGCTTACTGAAGGAGGTAACATTGGAATTAAATCCTGACAGATGGGTTAGATAGCTAAGGGAAGAAGAAATTTCAGAAGAACTGGATTAGGAAGGCATTTATCTTTATTTATATTTATAAAAACCATGGAGTATATTTGAAAAATGTTTAACTGGGACATAAATTTCATATAGGAAAATATTCAGAGATAAGGCAAAAAAGACCAATTAGAGCCTACAATTCCAGTGTGTAAGCAACAGAAGCTGCTGAGAGTTGTGTGGCCAGAACTTTGTTTCAGATGAAGATTATACTGGTAGCTCAGTGCAGGATGGATTGAACAAGAGGCATGGATACTGTACTAGGATATGGTACTGAAATTTTCCAGTTTGAGAATGCTGAAATAAGAACAGATGAGAAAAGTATACCTATGAGAGTTTGTAGAACAAGAAACTGGGGGCTGACTGGATATCTTGGTGGAAATGAAAGATGAGGAAGATCATCCTCGAAGAATGTTTCCTCATAAAATTAATATTGAGCAGAATTATTATCAGAAGTCTCTGAAAATTAAAGTTGGTTTGGATTAGGTGATTACCTGGTCCCTCAGTGAATAGTTATGGAGTACCAACTCTGCACCAGACAGGATATGTAGGATATACAGTGAGGAACCAGACGGATAAAGTCTTTGTCTTGAAAGGGTTTTTATTCTCGTTTGAGAAGACAGACAATAAGCATGTAAATATTTGTGATTTATTTTAAATATAAGGTGATTCATTACAATTAGGAGATTGTGACTTCAGTAGAGTATTACTCTCGATGGAATACTACACATCAAATTGTGTTTATGGAATCAACAAGTTATTAAAAAATGGAGCTAGTGAGCATAGAATGCTACTGAAAAGGAAACTCATAGAAAGTAGCAGTTTCAAGATACAAGCATGTTGAAAGAAAGAAAAGGAAAAGAAAGAAAGAAAGAAAGAAGGAAGGAAAGAAAGAAAGAAAGAAAGAAAGAAAGAAAGAAAGAAAGAAAGAAAGAAAGAAAGAAAGCGAAAGAAAGTTCTTGAAGATGTGAAATAAAGGAAATAATTAATAGATCAAGTTCTGCAAAAGGGATGGGATTGTGAGCATAGTATAAACCACTGGCCTTGAGAGGAAAATGAATATTCTTTCTCCATTATAAGAATTAAGACTTTATAAGAATTAAGAATAAGGTGACAGATGAAATTATTAATACAAAGTAAATGTAAGGTGGGAAATACCTGAGGGAATATGAGTTGGGAAATGTTTGACTTTTTTTTAGATGGTGTTATTAATCTTGGTGAAAATAAAAGGGGATATGGATTGGTTTCCAGGTCTGAAGAGAGAAAAACATCTATGGAGTGGCAGCTATGAAGACTAGGGCTCTGCATCATAGCAACTGGCTAGCAGGGTTCGCTGAGAGCTCATCAAAGGTTATTGGCCATGAATTTAGAGCACCTAAATCAGCATGACTTTCTCCAGCAATCCAAGAGCAGAGAATGTAAAAAATTCAGGTTGTAGATCAAAGTTAAATCAAATTAAATACATAAATAAATGAAAAATATGGAGGAAAGTCAAGGGCATCAGGTATAAAAACGTGTTATTGAAATGGATGATCATGATGTGTTCAAATATAAGTTGAAAATTCAGAGTCTTGGGGAGAAGTCACCATCAGTCCGTGATAGAATGGCAAGCTGATAAGAACAAGGCAGTTGTAAAAGTGGAAAGAAGACTGTAGACAGAAAGCAATAGCAGAAACTAAGATAAAGGATTACAGAAGTTCCTAGAAATAATATAGTCAGGATGAGGTGTTAGGCCTTAATTAAAAGTATTGTATAAAGGTTTCAAAAGTATTTTTTCGAATTTCAAACCACTGTTTATTTACAGATCTCTATGTGAAATCCCAAGGTGCTAGTTAAAGCCTTTATAAACATTTACACATAGTAATTTCACAATTCTTTGAGGAGATATGAAGAAGCACTTCCCTTTTGAACACAGTTTATTTTTACAAGTGGTTGTTATTAATGTGAAGTTTAAAAAAGGAAACTTCAGATGCCTTCTCGGTGCTGTTGGCGACAGTCTCTTTTTTGGCCAGAAAAGCATTATGATGTGATTGGATTACAGACTAGAAAATTCCTAAATGGGCCTCATGCTACATTTATGATGATTGAATTAGATTCTGTTACCCCTAGGGTCTGGTAATCAACTTGGGGAACAAACAAAAACTAAAGAAACAGAAGGGAACATTCTCTC
Source organism: Eschrichtius robustus (assembly GCF_028021215.1). NCBI lineage: Eukaryota > Metazoa > Chordata > Mammalia > Artiodactyla > Eschrichtiidae > Eschrichtius > Eschrichtius robustus. The sequence goes on from NC_090841.1 coordinate 51,780,038, forward strand.
CTAATGTTCTGCTTCTCAGAAGTAGAGAAAATGAATTTTTAAGACCTACATTATTTTGACTGGAAGAAACAAAACTCTGGCAAGGCAGCAGGTGGTTACCGTTTTGAAACAAAAATAAGCACAAATTCCCATACCTTAAAATTCAAAGTATTCTTCTGAATTTAGTCCAACTGAGTATCAGTGTCTCTTGAGTATTGATGTCCAGGGATGAGCTCTGAAATGCTAATACAATGAATGCTTTATACTCTGGGTCACATATTCAAAGTCCCCCCGCAAAAAGAATAAGAAACAGAATATCTTACCCCTCCTTGTCTTATAAAAGACACATTTTTGAAAGCAACATCTATTAGGGAACACCCACTGTAAATATTGCCACGATAATAGAACCGAGATATTTGGTTATACCGGTTCCCTAAGAGCATCCTTTTACATTACCTGAGCAACACACACAGTATTGTGAGGTCTCCCCAGAATAATCTGCCTGTTTTAGATGAATTATAGAATAGCAAACTGACTACATTGCTTAGTCCAATTTGGTCACATCTCTATAGATGTGTTTGTTTAGTTTGTTTTCTTCTACAATAGAAGAATTGTTTTCTCTCCTTTTCTGGAACGCAGAGAGGAAATTCATCCTCTTAGTGTGGTCTAGAAGTTTTGCAAAAAGCTGATGGTCTGCACTGATAGGTATAAAATGGCATCAGATGGAGCAAGGCCTCCAAATTATACAACACCAGGAGACATTATTCTCGGAGAACACAATAATGGGCCTCCGGGGGTGTCATTCACATTATATTCTATATTGTGCGATATGGTGGCCCCGTGGAGAGCAGATGACAAATGAGCTGACCAGGTAAGTGTGCATGATCAAACGTTTGCTGTGTGGAACAGGTTGTCTATTCATCTTGCAAATAATAGGAAGGGCTAAAGTTCTGGCTGGCACTCTTTTAACCCCATGGGAAAGATAACATCATTTTCTCATTTTATACATAAAGAAGCTAAGTTAAAGAGAGATTATGTGCCTGGCCCTGGGTCATAAAGCTAATCAGCGGCAGAGCCAAGATTTGAAAACAGGTAGTCTGACTCCAGAATCGGGGCTCATCTGCTTTTTAAGTAGAGATCCTGTTTTTTTCCCCAAATCAAAGAAAAACAACAACAAAGCTTAGAGTTCATGCGATCTGCAATGAAAGAAATATTTGGTATGTAACTTGATGTATTATCCAGGCTGGGTCTTTCAAAAGCAAGTACTAGATATATTTTCTAGAAACTTTTAAAAATATAAAGCAAAATAGATTGACAGTGACATCTGAGAGAGCAGATTTAATTATGTAACAATTACTCCTTCCCTCTTAATATGGTAACATCAAATCTGCACAGAAAAATAAAGAAACCAAGAAGGCTTCTTTAGAGAGGATTATCACATCCTACTCTTCACTTTCATCTTTCTTCTTTTAAATGGAACACAGCAAAAGGAAAGTATGGGCTATATTTTGCCATATGTTTCTTTACCTTTAACATAATAAAATTAAAGTTAATAAACAACAAAAGAGAAATACACGAAAGCCTAGATTTATAAAGAATAAACCAACTATCCTAAAAGGGAGACCATTACTGATGCAATTACTTTTCTATTGGTTTTATTCACATGCTTCCTGATGATGTCATATCTGATTTTTGTCCCTTCTCTGATAATGCCTAATTAAACTAAATTCTTCAGGAACATGAGAGAACTTTTCACAGTATGTTATACAGAATTTTATAACATAATTTGCTTTTATCCAACACAGAAACTATTTTCCTTGAGTTAAAACAAGCATTGCTGATTTAAATGTGCCAGGCAACCACATAATATAGTTTTTTCCGGCAAGATGTATCTTCAACTTGACAATGTTCATACATCACTCTCAGATCCTGACAGTTAACATGATTGTAAACATTTTACAGCCACACTAGTAATGTATGCCAAGGTTCCCATAAAAGAACTCTGGCAATTGGTGGCAGGCTTCTCAATAAAATGCAGCACACTTCCACCTGAAATAGCGATTGTTAAAGATTGGGAGATACAGGCATTCAGATGAATGTTGCTTGCCAAAGTCAAAAGTAGCAAACACACTTTCGGATCCAACTTGACTCTGTACCCCAAAATGAAAGTCACAAAACAAGAGTGAAGACATTATCTTCAGAGAGCAAGGATGAAAATTTCCATCTTGAAAGATTTTAAGAATAAAAAAAGTTTCCCACCTAGGTTTAAAAGTACCAAAAAGCAAATGCCTTAATGAGAACTAAAATTCCTTCTAGAAAAATTTTGTTGATTTTTCTGGAGGTTGATATAGGAGACTTAAATTGAACAGAGTATTAAAGCCACTTCTTGGAAAGCTCAAAAACCACAGGCTTGTTTCTATTGGTCAGGAAGAAAAGTTAAGGCTGTATGCAATTTATTTTGCCATCTCTTTGAATGCACAGGAGTATTGCACTCAAGAGTATCGAAAATATTCTTTAGGAGAGAGTGACACCCGTCTCTGGTTGTAAGGAAGAGCACACCCTGAGTCCTCAGCTGGCTGAGTTCTCTGCCCCAAACAGCGAGTCTAGGGTGCACTTGAGACAAGGCTTCCCATATAGAAAGTGTCAACATGTGTCTTGGGAAAAGCATAAAATTCGGTTTTTCCACCACCTTGTCTTTTATTGACCCAGGAAACAATTCATATTTTATCAAATATACATTGAAGGGGAAATTTTAGTCAAGACTGAAAAGTGAATTTGAGAAGCAAAAATAATGGAGTGTGTGTGTGTATTTACTGATCTTTCTATTCGTCTAGCTGAGCCCAGGAGAATGAGTGATGCATGATTTAATAAAGGGATGTAATATCAATAAGAGCCTTTCCTCATCCTTTGTTCTAGCTGGATTAGAAGGTCAGTGTGATTTTCCAAACAAATGCTGCCTATGAGAATCCACGGCAGAAAACAAAGATAAGCAACAAGGCACAAACAAAACAGGAAAGTAAGGAATTGGAAGCTTTTGTTCCTTACTTTCTCCTTCTTCCCTGCCCCTCTTGTCACCTCCCAACCTGAGCCTCTCTGCCTGAATCTTGTGGACAATGAGAAGTGGTTAGGGTTTTGCTCTTTTGTTTCCAAGTAACAAAAAGCCACTTGGGTTATCCCAAGGGCAGAGGTACCTTAAGTATAAGGATGCTCATCTGAAGAATTCAAGCTGCTGTGCAAAATATTCGTTTACTTTCCAGCTGTCTCTGTTCATCCCTGTTTCACGATACGCGTCATCTGTCTTTTACTCTTTCCACCTACTTATATCTTTTCTGCTCCCTTACAATTTCAGTTTGCACAAGGCTTTGGCTTGTCACAGTTCTGATTCATGACATCCTTTAAAAAAAAAACCTTCCTATTTTGCTTTGATTTCAGATTCCCAAGCTAGAGAATGTGTTCGCCTCAATTCATTCTTGTGTGTCCAGTCATGGTTCATAAACATTTGGTCACTGTTATGGCTTGAAGTGTGTCCCGCCCAAAAGATATGTTGATGTGTTAGCCTTCCTGATACCTATGAATGTGACCTTATTTGGAAATAGGGTCTTTGCAGATGTAATCAAGTTAAGATGAGGTCCTTAAGGTGGGCCCTTAATTCACTATGACTGGTGTCCTTATAAAAAGAGGGAAATTTGGGCACAGGCAGAGAGGGAAGATGGCCATGTGAAGACGGAGGCAGGGATTGGAGCCATACTTCCATTGGTGACAGAATGCCTGGGGCTACCAGAAGCTGGAAGAGGCAAGGAAGGATCTTCCCCTAGAGGCTCCCTACCAATACCTTAATTTTGGACTTCTGGCCTCCAGAACGGTGAGAGAATACATTTCTGTTGTTTTAAGCTGCTCAGCTTGAGGTACATTATTATAGGAGTTCTAGGAAACTAATACAGTCTCTGTAGTCCGTTGTTCAACCTTAATCCAAATATTTAGATGGTGTCTTATGTCCAAAAAAATGACACTTTTGCTCTTTGGCTGAACTTGTGGAAGACTTTTTTTTTCCTTTGAAACTATGGGAGTAAGTAGCTGATGTCCATGTCTCTTGTCAAGAACATACCTGGTAACTATTGCTGAGAAAGATCTTCTCTAAAAAAAGGGAAGGAAGGGTCTGTTCTTTTTTCAGAGGTACATGGTTTATTCTCCAATTTCTGGGAAAGAGGAACTTTTCAAAAGGAAGAACAATCAGTTCTTTCTTCTAAAATTGGCACTAATGAAATTCCTTTAATATTTCTTTTTTCTCCTCTACACAAGGTCTCATACTTTTCAAAAGAGAATTTAAATACTTAACATTGAAGAATTTCACACTTAACACTGACCATCATTCATCATTTTTTGAAGTCAGCTGTGCTTATTAACATCATGGAAAGTCCTAAAACCTGAGCTAAAGCCCAAGGAAGAAAGAGGCACAATATGCCATCCAACATATCCTATTCAGTCCCTTCAATTTTTAAAATTGAAATATAATTGACGTATAACATTGTGGAAGGTTAAGGGGTACAACTTGTTGACTGGGTACATTTACATATTGCAATATGATTCCCAACACAGTGTTAGCTAACACCTCTATCACGCTGCATAATTACCAACACAGAAGTAGAAAAATCAGGAAAATGAAGATGTGGGTCAGTGGAGCTGAGAAACAGGAGGAACTCTGAAACAATTCTTTGTAAAGGGCCAGAGAGGAAAGGTTGCTGGCTTTGCAAGCTGCACAGTCTCTGTCACAAGTTGTAGCACAATCAGCCATAGACAGCATGCAAATGAATGGGCATGGCCTAGTTACAACCAAACTTTATAAAAACAGGAAAGGGGATTGGATTTGACCTGGAGGCCATGGTTTGCCAACCCCTCTTCTAGAGGATAAGTGCAAACACTCATGGTGGTTTTTGATGAGGCTCTTCATTGGTTTGCACTCAGCATGGACGTGTATAACACTCTATCCAGGAGGAGGCTAGCTTGAATGACCTCGTCCCTTCCCTGTTTCTCCAAAAATGGGTCTCAGCTGCAGTCAATTCCAGCGTAGGGGAACACACGTGGTCAACGATAGCACCTTCAAGGCATAGAGGCATGACCCCAAGGGGCCTGGTGCTCCTTGAAGATGTGTTAAGACCTTCCTCTGTCACTTGGAACAACTTAGAAACACTTGACATTCAGTGTGTGCTGGCAGTCACACTTCACCATTTGTTGACAGATTGCCACACTAATGTTCTTTCTCAGAAACAAAAGCAGAGGGAATCCTTACCACAAGCATATCTAGATGCAAAACCCCAAATAGGTCTATAGCCCCACAGACTGAACAAATTCTTAATGACACTAGAATGCACATGAGTACCTACTGGTGTCCCTAGAGGCACAAAAAGAAGTTGGTACCTTGTCCCACAAGGACAGGACACAATATACACTGTCACTGGCCACAGAGACACATAACTCCTGATGCCATCCTGGCCAGTCCTCAGAGCCATTCGCATGGTCAACAAAACTCACAACGACCTTGCACCCACCAACACAAGCTCAGAATGTTGCTACCTGCAACAACTCATGTCAAAGACTGACCAGAGATGCCACACAGTTTTCTGACCCACCAATGTCCAAATATCCCCAAGACCCTTGGCTGTTAGACTGCACAGACATAAACCACTTCTGTTTATAATGGAGTATCCCATCACACACACACACACACACACACACACACACACACACACATAGCACATTTCAGCCCCTATCTTGCCAATGATGTGCTGGATCTGGCTCTTAAAAGCTTGTCAGAGCCAAATGTCAAACTTCCAGAAATTTTTTGAGCCAGTTGACATCACGTTGTAGCTTAAAATCAGCCATCTTGGGGGTATTTATTTTATAAACATTAGCAAATACTACAAATCAGGATCTTTTCCCAGAGAGCTGAATGTTAAACATCTACCAGAACAGCACTGACCCTGGTGCCCTAGTGCACCAGCCAAAATGTCCTTGTTTTTTGTCCTTCTTGAACTGACCAGCCACTCTATCACCAAGTTCCAGCTTCTCAACGTCTTCCATTTTGGAATCACCCCCCTCCCCTCCCCCACCATAGAACAATAATGAAAAAAAATCAGCTGTTATGTCTCCCATCAGGAACAACAACAATGAAACAAATAAAATTAGCTGTTATATCTCCCACCAAGAACACATCTGGTCCACACATCAGAGAATTCATCTCATAATCACTCATGCTATTCCTACAGCAGTGGCAGCTATTATCACTGCAATCATTTTCCAACCCAACCCCACCACCTACAGATCCTCCAAAAAGAGGCATAAAATGCTTTTAAAAGATTAAATTTAAAAGTGAGCATTTAGTAATGAATATTTTAATTCCAGACTAAGTCAAAAGGAGCACAGCCCTCAAAAGAAATACAGAGTGAGACTAATTCCTCGGATAAGCTGCTTCTGCAAAGTCGAGAAGGAAGAGCAGCTGTGAATGTTGGCTTTAATCCAGTGTGACAAGTTAGGGATGGTCTGCTGCTCTTCATGGAAACTGTTCACAACTCCACTCTTTAAGATCTATAACAGGGGTTGTTTATCCCTTGCAGGTTTCAACTGATTTCTTTCCCACATAAAGGGAAATAAGCCTTGGTCTAAGTGTAAACCCTTCTAGACTGCAATAACATAAGGAGATGAATCCTACTTTTTCATTATTTTTATAACCGCACTCCTTTTGCCCTATTGTGCTAATGAGACAGAAAGAAATACTGATATAAAATGGCTGATTTATCAATAGATTATTCCTGAAATTTACACATAAAATGCAATTCTGACTAAAAAATCACCATTATGAGCCAGCCATAATGTATAAATTTCTACCATTAGATATTCATCCCTTTGGTTTTAAAAAGTATTATGTTAAACCATTCAAATTGTAATACGAACCAAAATTATCCAAATTTTGAAAACCGTACACTCTCCACACTATAATCTCTGAATGCCCAGAGATTTATCAAACTGCAATAAAGGAATACATAGATGAAACTCAGACTTGATGAGGAGAGATCTTCATGGAGATCACAAGGTTCCTTTGAAGTGCCTCTGAAGATGGTACTAGGACAAGTTTATCTCCAGTGTTGCAAGGTAAGAGGTTAGGTAACATGCCTAAATTCACACATCTAATAAGTGGTAGAGCTGAGAGTTGAGCCAAATATATTGTGTTGCTTAGGGGAGTAGAACTGGGGGGGGGGGTGGTACTAATCTCTGGTAATGTGCAACAATCCCAGGAATTATGTATAACATGTCTTTGTCCTGAATGTCAGCTTCTCCAGACTATGAAAATGTTAACTGGTGTTTTGTGAAAATCCTTGACCAGACAAAACATGATCTAATAATTTTGTTTTCTATATCTTGAAACCCATGTGTTAGGGATTGAAAGGAAAGTGATAAGGGTAGTTTTCATTTAATAGTACTTGTATTAGTTTCCCATGATTGCTATGACAGATTACCACAAACTGTGTGACTTAAAACAGCAGAAATTTATCTCCTCATAGTTCTGGAGACAGAAGTCCAAAACCAAGGTGTCAGCAGCATTGCACTCTCTCTGCAGGCTCTAGGGGAGAATCCTTTTCTTGGCTCTTCCAGCTTCTGGTGGCTCTTGGCAGTCCTTGGCTTATAGACACAGCTCTCTCTACTGTGTCTCCACATAACCTTCTCCTCTGTCTGTATTATCTCCCTTCGCCTCTCTCATAAGGATATTTGTGATGGCATTTAGGGACCACTCAGATAATTCAGGGTAACCTCCTCATGTCAAGATCCTTAATTAAGTTGCATCTACAAAGACCCTTTTACCATTTAAGGTACCATTTACAAGTTCCAAGGGTTTGAGACTTAATATCTCTGAGTCATTATTATTCAACCCACTATAGTATTATATTTGGTGGAATCTATTTTTCACTCACAAAGAAGAGAACTACATATAGTAGAGTTAGATTATCAGTCTATTTTTGCTTCTTTGGAAAAAATGAACAAGATACTACTCTTTATCCCTTTTTCTCCCATATCTCTACCACCCTCTCCACTCCCTAGTGACTCCCACCCCGCCTCCATCCCTTGCTAAATCGGGTCATGTTTAGACAGAACTGTTCCTGGAGTATGGTGAGCCATAGGCTGTCAGTAACACTGCCCGTAGGCCCAGGTTACCAGGGCCCCTGCCATGGGCCCTGCACTTCGGGGGCCTCACAAAGACTGCACCCTTCCTCACAAGGCAAGGAGTTTATGGGTCAAGGAGAAGCGCCTATGGAGAGCTTACGCCCTCCCCTTCACATTCTAGACCACATTCTGGGCATCTGAAATCTTAATATTTCCTGCCCAAAGAGACCCCACGTCTTTCCTCCTGAACATGGGCTGCACGGCCAGTATAGACTCCCCTAGTCCCAAGAAATGCCCAAGATGAAACTATTTAAGGTGTGGATTTACTTGGTTGAAGAAGCTGGAACACCTACACACATGCATTCGAAGACACAGTTGCATGTGGGAAGTGAAGGTGGGAGTCTATGGGTTGAGAGCTTGCATTCATTCTTTGACCCAAGGCCCTACAAATATCAGAGGTGGATCTTGCAGTGAGGATGGGGATTGAGGCAAAGCCAGGGATAGCTAGGAGACACCCTTTGGCTTCTTCATGACATGGTAGGAGACAAGAGAATATCAGATAACTGTGAATAGCCAGGTCACTGCTCTACTGATTTAATTTCTACTAAATGCTAAAAATACGTAATGCCTGCTTTAATGTGTTAATGGCCTTAATAATATTCATATTTTTTTAACTCAATAATTTCACTTCCTGGAATTTAGTCCTTAAAAATATTTCCAAATACAGAAAAGACTTTATTTACAGATTTTCATTCCCCATTTTTAAAAAATGTTATAAAAAGAGAAACATCCCAATTGCTCAGTTATAGACATATGGCTACTTAAACTGTGGTACGTTGAAATCAATATAATGGAACTTATAAAAATAATGTTAACAAATTGGATAATAACATGGAAAATTCCTATAGTGTTGAGTAAAAATAAAAGAAGATATAACATTATACCACAAAATGGTCTCAACTATGTAAAAAATAATTCTAGAAAAAAATGACTTCAAGAAATGTTAATTACCCACAGAAAGTAGGATTCTGGATTATTTTTATTACACTTTATAATTTAAAAAGTTACCTAAAATAACACACGTTACTTTTACAGCCAGATATTTTTTTAACATCTTTATTGTAGTAAAATTGCTTTACAATGTTGTGTTAGTTTCTGCTGTACAACGAAGTGAATCAGCTATACATATACATATATCCCCATATCCCCTCCCTCTTGCGTCTCCCTCCCACCCTCCTTATCCCCCCCCTCTAGGTGGTCACAAAGCACCGAGCAGATTTCCCTGTGCTATGCGGCTGCTTCCCACTAGCTATCTATTTTACAGTTGGTAGCGTATATATGTCAATGCCACTCTCTCACTTCGTCCCAGCTTACCCTTCCCCCTCCCCGTGTCCTCAAGTCCATTCTCTACATCTGAGTCTTTCTTCCGGTCCTGCCTCTAGGTTCTTCAGAAGCATTTTTTTTTAAAGTCCATATATACGTGTTAGCATATGGTATTTGTTTTTCTCTTTCTGACTTACTTCACTCTGTATGACAGACACTAGGTCCATCAATCTCATTACAAATAACTCAATTGCATTTCTTTTTATGGCTGAATAATATTCCATTGTACATATGTGCCACCACATCTTCTTTATCCATTCATCTGTCGATGGACACTTAGGTTGCTTCCATGTCCTGGCTATTGTAAATAGTGCTGCAATGAACATTGTGGTACATGTCTTTTTTTGAATTATCATTTTCTCAGGGTATATGCTCAGTAGTGGGTTTGCTGGGTCATATGGTAGTTCTATTTTTAGTTTTTTAAGGAACCTCCATACTGTTCTGCATAGTGGCTGTATCAATTTACTTTCCCACCAACAGTGCAAGAGGGTTCCCTTTTGTCCACACCCTCTCCAGCATTTATTGTTTGTAGATTTTTTGATGATGGCCATTCTAATTGGTGTAAGATGATACCACATTGTAGTTTCGATTTGCATTTCTCTAATGATTAGTGACGTTGAGCATCCTTTCATGTGTTTGTTGGCAATCTGTACATCTTCTCTGGAGAAATGTCTATTTAGGTCTTCTGCACATTTTTGGATTGGGTTGTTTGTGTTTTTGATATTGAGCTGCATGCGCTGCTTGTATATTTTGGAGATTAATCCTTTGTCAGTTGCTTCATTTGCAAATATGTTCTCCCATTCTGAGGGTTGTCTTTTTGTCTTATTTATGGTTTCCTTTGCTGTGCAAAAGGTTTTAAGTTTCATTAGGTCTCATTTGTTTATTTTTGTTTTTATTTCCATTTCTCTGGGAGGTGGGTCAAAAAGGATCTTGCTGTGATTTATGTCATAGAGTGTTCTGCCTATGTTTTCTTCTAAGAGTTTTATGGTGTCTGGCCTTACATTTAGGTCTTTAATCCATTTTGAGTTTATTTTTGTGTATGGTGTTAGGGAGTGTTCTAATTTCATTCTTTTACATGTAGCTGTCCAGTTTTCCCAGCACCACTTATTGAAGAGGCTGTCTTTTCTCCATTGTATATTCTTGCCTCCTTTATCAAAGATAATTTGACCATTTGTGTGTGGGTTTATCTCTGGGCATTCTATCCTGTTCCATTCATCTATATTTCTGTTTTTGTGCCAGTACCATACTGTCTTTATTACTGTAGCTTTTTAGTATAGTCTGAAGTCAGGGAGCCTGATTCCTCCAGCTCTGTTTTTCTTTCTCAAGATTGCTTTGGCTATTCGAGGTCTTTTGTGTTTCCGTAGAAATTGTGAAATTTCTTGTTCTACTTCTGTGAAAAATGCCATTGGTTATTTGATAGGGATTGCATTGAATCAGTAGATTGCTTTGGGTAGTACAGTGATTTTCACAATATTGATTCTTCCAATCCAAGAACATGGTATATCTCTCCATCTGTTTGTATCAACTTTAATTTCTTTCGTCAGTGTCTTATAGTTTTCTGCATACAGGTCTTTTGTCTACTTAGGTAGGTTTATTCCTAGGTATTTTATTCTTTTTGTTGCAATGCTAAATGGGAGTATTTCCTTAATTTCGCTTTCAGATTTTTCATCATTAGTGTATAGGAATGCAAGAGATGTCTGTGCATTAATTTTTTACCCTGCTACTTTACCAAATTCATTGATTAGCTCTAGTAGTTTTCTGGTAGCATCTTTACGATTCTCTATGTATACTATCATAGAGAATCTGCAAACAGTGACAGTTTTACTTCTTCTTTTCTGATTTGGATTCCTTTTATTTCTAATTCTTCCTGATTGCTGTGGCTAAAACTTCCAAAACTATACTGAATAATAGTGGTGAGAGTGAGCAACCTTGTCTTGTCCCTGATTTTAGAGGAAATGGTTTCAGCCTTTCACCACTGAGAATGATGTTAGCTGTGGGTTTGTCATATATGGCCTTTATTATGTTGCGGTGAGTTCCCTCTATGCCTACTTTCTGGAGAGCTTTTATCATAAATGGGTGTTGAATTATGTCAAAACCTTTTTCTGCATCTATTGAGATGATCATATGGTTTTTATCCTTCAATTTGTTAAAATGGTATATCACATTGACTGATTTGCGTATATTGAAGAATCCTTGCATTCCTAGGATAAATCCCACTTGATCATGGTGTATGATCCTTTAATGTGCTGTTGGATTCTGTTTGCTAGTATCTGGTTGAGGATTCTTGCATCTATGTTCATCAGAGATATTGGCCTGTCGTTTTCTTTTTTTGTGACATGTTTGTCTGGTTTTGGTATCAGGGTGATGGTGGCCTCGTAGAATGAGTTTGGGAGTGTTCCTCCCTCTGCTATATTTTGGAAGAGTTTGAGAAGGATAGATGTTAGCTCTTCTCTAACTGATAGAATTCACCTGTGAATCCATCTGGTCCTGGACTTTTGTTTGTTGGAAGATTTTTAATCACAGTTTCAATTTCAGTGCTTGTGATTGGTCTATTTATGTTTTCTATTTCTTCCTGGTTCAGTCTTGGAAGGTTGTGCTTTTCTAAGAATTTGTCCATTTCTTCTAGGTTGTCCATTTTATTGGCATATAGTTGCCTGTAGTAATCTCTCATGATCCTTTGTATTTCTGCAGTATCAGTTGTTACCTCTCCTTTTTCATTTTTAATTCTGTTGATTTGAGTCTTCTCCCTTTTTTTCTTGATGAGTCTGGCTAGTGGTTGATCAATTTTGCTTATCTTCTCAAAGAACCAGGTTTTAGTTTTATTGATATTTGCTATTGTTTCCTTCATTTCTTTTTCATTTATTTCTGATCTGATCTTCATGATTTCTTTCCTTTTGCTAACTTCTCCTTTCTTTCCTTTTGCTAACTTCTGTTAACTTTGGGTGTTTTTTGCTTTTCTTTCTGTAATTGCTTTAGGTGTAAGGTTAGGTTCTTTATTTGAGATATTTCTTGTTTCTTGAGGTAGGATTGTATCGCTATAAACTTCCCTCTTAGAACTGCTTTTGCTGCATCCCATAGGTTTTGGGTCATTGTGTTTTCATTGTCATTTGTTTATAGATTTTTTTGATTTCCTCTTTGATTTCTTCAGTGATCTCTTGGCTATTTAGTAGCGTATTGTTTATCCTCCATGTGTTTGTATTTTTTACAGTTTTTTTCCTGTAATTGATATCTAGTCTCATAGCATTGTGGTCCGAAAAGATACTTGATATGACTTCAATTATCTTAAATTTACCAAGGCTTGATTTGTGACCCAAGATATGTTCTATCCTGGAGGATGTTCCATTAGCACTTGAGAAGAAAGTGTATTCTGTTGTTTTTGGATGGAATGTCCTATAAATATCAATTAAGTCCGTCTTGTTTAATGTATCATTTAAAGCTTATTTATTTTCATTTTGGATGATCTGTCCATTGGTGAAAGTGGGCTGTCAACGTCCCCTATTATGATTGTGTTACTGTCGATTTCCCCTTTTATGGCTGTTAACATTTGCCTTATGTATTGAGGTGGACCTATGTTGGGTACATAAATATTTACAATTGTTATATCTTCTTCTTGGATTGATCCCTTGATCATTATGCAGTGTCCTCCTTTGTCTCTTGTAATAGTCTTTATTTTAAAGTCTATTTTGTTTGATATGATAATTGCTACTCCAGCTTTCTTCTGATTTCCATTTTCGTGGAATACCTTTTTCCATCCCCTCACTTTCAGTCTGTATGTGTCCCTAGGTCTGAAGTGGGTCTCTTGTAGACAGCATACATACAGGTCTTCTTTTTGTATCCATTTAGCCAGTCTATGTTTTTTGCTTGGAGCATTTAATCCATTTACACTTAAGGTAATTATCGATATGTATGTTCCTATTACCATTTTCTTAATTGTTTTGGGTTTGTTTTTGTTGGTCTTTTCCTTCTCTTGTGTTTCCTGCCCAGAGAATTTCCTTTAGCATTTGTTGTAAAGCTGGTTTTGTGGTGCTGACTTCTCTTAACTTTTGCTTGTCTGTAAAGGTTTTAATTTCTCCTTCGAATCTGAGTGAGATCCTTGCTCTGTAGAGTAATCTTGGTTGTAGGTTTTTCCCTTCCATCACTTTAAATACGTCCTGCAACTCCCTTCTGGCTTGCAGAGTTTCTGCTGAAAGATCAACTGTTAACCTTATGGGGATTCCCTTGTATGTTATTTGTTGCTTTCCCCGTGCTGCTTTTAATACTTTTTCTTTGTACTTAATTTTTGATAGTTTAATTAATACGTGTCCTGGCGTGTTTCTCCTTGGATTTATCCTGTATGGGTCTCTCTGAGCTTCCTGGACTTGATTGACTATTTCCTTTCCCATGTTAAGGAAATTTTCAACTATAATCTCTTCAAATATTTTCTCAGACCCTTCCTTCTTCTCTTCTTCTTCTTCTTCGACCCCTATAATTCAAATGTTGGTGCATTTAATGTTGTCCCAGAGGTCTCTGAGACTGTCCTCAATTCTTTTCATTCTTTTTTTTATTCTGCTCTGTGGTAGTTATTTCCACTATTTTATCTTTCAGGTCACTTATCTGTTCTTCTGCCTCAGTTATTCTGCTATTGATTTCTTCTAGAGAATTTTTAATTTCATTTATTGTGTTGTTCATCATTGTTTGTTTGCTCTTTAGTTCTTCTTTGCCCTTGTTAAATGTTTCTTGTATTTTCTCCATTCTATTTCCAAGATTTTGGATCACCTTTACTATTATTACTCTGAATTCTTTTTCAGGTAGACTGCCTTTTTCTTCTTCATTTGTTTGGTCTGTTGGGTTTTTACCTTGCTCCTTCATCTCCTGCATATTTCTCTGTCTTCTCATTTTTCTTAACTTACTGTGTTTGGGGTCTCCTTTTCTCAGGCTTCAGGTTCATAGTTCCCATTGTTTTTGGTGTCTGCTCCCTCTGGCTAAGGTTGGTTCAGTGGCTTGTGTAGGCTTCCTCGTGGAGGGGACTGGCGCTGAGTTCTGGTGGGTGCACTGGATCTTGTCTTTCTGGTGGGCAGGGATGTGTCTGGTGGTGTGTTTTGGGGTGTTTGTGAACTTAGTATGATTTTAGGCAGCCTCTCTGCTAATGGGTGGGGTTGTGTTCCTGTCTTGCTAGTTGTTTGGCATTGGGTGTCCAGCACTGGAGCTTGCTGGCCGTTGGGTGGACCTGGGTCTTAGCGTTGAGATGGAGATCTCTGGGAGAGCTCTCACAGATTGATATTACGTGGCCCTGGGAGGTCTCTGGTGGTCCAATGTCCTGAACTCGGCTCTCCCACCTCAGAGGCTCGCCTGACACCAGACCGGAGCACCAAGACCCTGTCAGCCACACGGCTGCTAGTGTTGGAGAGTCTCCTGCAGAGGCAGGGAGTGGCTGTGGCTCACCGCAGGGACAAGGACACTGACAGCAGAAGTTCTGGGAAGTACTCCTTGGCATGAGCCCTCCCAGAGTCCAATGGTAGATTATTTTTGTTTTTAAAAATATTTATGATAATTAGCTGGCTAGAACAGATATTTGTACTATTTCCTATGCTTTCATTCTTACTCTGCAACTCCAGCAGTTCTAAGATTCCTTTCCTGCTACACCCAAGTTACTGAGGAAAACCAGAGAAGAAGTCTCAGAGAAACAGACTGTCTTTGTCAAAAATATCTTGCCTCCAGTCCTTAAACTTCTACCAGAGTGTACTCCACCCAGTACACAGTGACTGTAAACATTCCCAGCATGTTGGAATTTGATGGAAAACTGTATGAGTTTCAAATCGTTCAGGGCATGTTTTTTCCTTTTTGGTTAGGCAGTTTAGGTGCAACTACTGTTAGATTACAGCGAGGTTAGTGAAAATTTGGGGAGAAACTCTATATCTTGTCTTTTCAAGGCCTGGTGATTTTTGAGCTCAGTAGTGTTTTCCAACAGAATCCACTTTGATGATTGGCAACAGCCATCTTCTCCCTCCTTCTGACACCTTCCACATGATGCTCACCGTGGAAGTTCCAAGTTCTTTGACAAGTGCTCATGGAGGCCAGTTGGATGAGGCCAGTTGGATTCTCTTGAACAGTTTACATTTCTCCACCCTATCTTTGGGAACCAAGTGCAGGGCAGGAAGCTGGGAACTGTAATTGATGAACTTATGGTGGCTCAGCACGGACAAGCTTGAGAGTTAAAAATCTCCATGGAAACCCAGTCATAGGGGGATTTACCTCCAGGAACCCGACCAGATTCCCTCATAAAACATCAGAGAAAAACCCTCTCATGCTTCCAGCGGAGGGAAGGAGAAAAGGAACCATTTTGAAATATCCCACAGTGCTCTGTTCTTAATAGGCTTGTCCTCAGGGGAAACTAGTTCCAGATTTTTTAAAGCAATATTAAAAACAAACACTGAGACCACTTACACGTGGTGTTTATCACTTCCTTCCCAAAACCACACTGGATGACAGTAGAGAGATTTTTTTTTTTTAAGAGCATAAACTCACAAAGAAGAAGAGAACAAGAAAAAAGACAACAGCGAAACAACTTTGGAAACTAGAAAGCTGGTGGATAAGAGGTAATTGATGACATAGAACTGAGAAAAGTGACCCACCACCAGCAGCGGGAAGAAGCCAGGCTGATCCACAGAAAACCTCAGGAATTGAGGCAGCCTATTATATGGGAGTGAGAGTACAGATGGGCTATAAAAACAAGAGGATAAATTGAAAATCTGCACAAAATGCATTTAGAACCCCAGAAGTCTCTCCCACCCCAACAGAAGACAGAGGTCTTACTCTCTAAAAAGAGTGAACCAGAGAGATTCTGAGCTCAACGCATAGGCAGAACTGAGGGTCTGTGTGTTACATTGTAAATATGGGCATTAAGTAAATGGTGAGAGCCCTGCTCTCTTTCCCCCAGAATGCAGATAGAAAGGCTTATAACTTTCAGATAGGAAAATGACCAAACCAAAAGAAAAGACTTGCATGTACTGACAGGTGGGGTCCATCAATAGAGAAGCCACCCATTGATAAACCCTTCCCATTTATATATAGTGATTGACCAAATTTTATTCCCTCATTCTTGAAAATGAGTGGAAGTCAAGAATCATTAGTCATTTGAGGAAAGTTTCCAACATGAAAGAGAGAAGTTAAGATATCCAAAAAGTAAAAAATAACTCAGGAAAAATAAAAATATTGCAGTAAGCAGAGAGGAACTTTGAATAAACTAATTGAAACCCTCAGGGAAGTAAGATAGTAGTATACTTAATCCACAAATTAAAAACAAAAAACTATACAGCTAAGAACATTGAGAGAAAAAAAAAAAAGGTCTTTGAACTTAAAAAATAATATGATGACAAAATGAAAATCTCAAAAAAGGTTTGAAATCAGAGTTAACCATTGCAGGGTGAGTGGTACAGCTAGCTGATCCTCAAACCTGAGTTTCCAGTATTTCTCTTCCTGCCTTCCATCAATGCCTGCCCCCAATGTATTCTCATGGTTGGTGGCTATGGTTTGGAGAATTCATCTGGGGCATTCTAAGCTTCTCTTAGAACTGTTGCAGAAGGCACTCTAACTTCATGAGCAATGAAATTTTATTGCCAGACTCTGCCATTTATCTGGAAATAGAATAAGTTTCCCCTGCCCTCTATTTCCCCACTCATTCTTAAATGCATTCTGTGTGGTAATTTTATAATACCAGTTGCCCACTGGGTATTTTGCTTTCTTTTTTTCAGGTAGCCCACACAAAATTGACTCTCCTTTTATAGACTTTGGAAATAGTAACTCGAATTAGGAAGAAGTATTTACATGCTCCCAGAGGCAATACACAGCTCCAGGAGTAACTTTCACTAACACCAGCCAGCTCCATCCAGAGGGGCAGCCCCACCCTCAACCATTTTTCAATCAGCCCTCCAATCTCTCCAAGATCATTAATTACCCACTCCTTCAGCACCTTCATGCTGCCCTTGTAGGTGCTGACAACACAAGCCTGTCTCCTTTTGTGTGGTTGTTTGAAACTTTCACAGCAGGCAAAGCTCAAATTTAATCATTTGATTCTGACGCACTTTCTGTAGCAAATTGTAGCAGCATTTAAGTACAGGATGACAGATCTGGGACTATGACAACACTGTTGACCAGTGTTATTCTCACAGCCAGGGGTCCAACTTTGTGGAAAGTTAAAACCCTGATTTTAAGAAGCTTTCAGGGACTTCCCTGGTGGTGCAGTGGTTAAGAATCCACCTGCCAATGCAGGGGACACGGGTCCAAGCCCTGGTCCCAGAAGATCCCACATGCCTGCTGCGGAGCAACTAAGCCCATGTGCCACAACTACTGAGCCCGTGTGCCACAACTGCTGAAGCCCACGTGGCTAGAGCCCATGCTCCGCAACAAGAGAAGCCAACGCAATGAGAAGCCTGTGCACTGCAATGAAGGGTAGCCCCTACTCGCCGCAACTAGAGAAAGCCCATGCACAGCAACAAAGACCCAATGCAGCCAAAAATTTAAAAATTAATTTTTTAAAAAAGGTTTCAGACTTTGAATCTGGTTGTGCTAAAAGCTTTCACTTGTTTTTGTTGTAATGTGAAAAACACTGGACTTCTAGAAAAAACAAAAATCCAAGGATCAAACTGGCTTCTAGTTGCATTGAAACAGAGGTATTACATGAAACAGAAGTCCATTAAAATAGATGTGCTTTATAAAGGAAGGGCAAGTGTGTCCTGCTATGAGAAATTTCAATGCCTAAACCCATAAAACAAAAGTTTTAGAGGAAGTCTTTTGCACCACTAAGATGTTTAATCAATTAGAATTTGTTTCAAAAATAAAATCCTTTAGTCCACCTAAACCACACCACATACTTTGCAGTTTATGAACTACATACTTTGGAGCACATAAGTTTACTTTTACAAGAGCTACTATATTTACCTGATAGAGTTCCCCAAATAATTTTGCATATATTATCTAAGTTTATCTCATTTATATCCCTAAGTATTCAGTACAACTCTTATCTCTAATTTATAGGTAGTGAAATGACTTGTTATGAGTGAAAACAGGCTTTTTTCAAATAAATGTTACTCTTTGCATATACCAATGTATTTGAAAGCAGTACCAGAAAACTAGAAAAAGCTCAATAAATATTTCTAGAAAAAACATAAAACTGAGGAAAATAAAGAAAATATTCACTTTTAAAGTTATATCTTACTTAAGGGATTTCAAAGAACAATGTTTGCAAGCATAACGCATATGGTGAAATACTGATGCAGCAAGGGTATTGCTTTCTAGTTTCCTGGAGGACACAAAAAGTTCCTTGACTCATACTCAGAACCTAAGTCATCCTTTGGATGAAATGTCAGCCTGGCTTGCTGTATCTTTTACAGTATCCCCCTCTCAGAAATCAACAAGGTATATAAGGTAAAACCTAACTAATGTTGGGCTACTTGGCGAGTGGCCAGCCTTAAATAGTATAATCTGAACTACTGAAAGCTATTCAAGAAATGAAGTTAGTTCTACTATTTGAATTACACAAAGCAACTCAAAGAATGCCAACAATATGACTTTGGTAGAGCAATAAGTAAAATTCATTATTAGCAAATAAGTGTGTCTTTTGTGGTTACTTTGTGTACAGAGCTCAGTGACAGAGGCGGCCACATTGTTCAGTGATCATCTCCTGCCCCCAGGCTAGGGTCATTTTGGTACTGCCAGAGCCTTTCTGGTCCATGTGTTATAAGGACTCAGTAAATGCTTGATGAGTAAGTGAATTAATTAATAAATAAGCTGCTGAATGGTTGCCGGATGCACCTTGGCAAAGAAAATGGCACAGGCTGTGGAGTCAGAAAAACTTGGGTTTACTTTCCAGCTGAGCCAAACAGTACCTGTGTGATCTTAAGTTTCTCAACCTCTCTTCCACCCCCTTGTCTCAACTGTAAAAGGCGTTTATGGTGGGTAATAATGCCTATCTTATAGGGTTGCTCTGACAAGGAAATGAGAGAATAAAGTAAGCATTTTAACTGTTTTTCCTGACACCTTGTTTGCACTATAAGTTTACTTTAACTATGAAAAAGATTTTTACCAAGCAAGCTAAATATCAGATCTCAAACTAACATTACCTTGAATGATCAAGTCCTGAAACAGTAGAGTTCAACTAAATTCACTGTCCTCTTTCAATACACAAGGTAGGGAATGATTAATTTAAAATGTATACCAGTGACCATTAATTAAAATAACAAAACAAATAGCGCATATGTTACCATCCATTAAAACATTTCCATGAATATGGCTTTGATATCAGTTTGAGTATTAATTTTATTGATAATGAATATTAATTTAACTGTTTTAAGATAAAAAATTTGATTCTGTAATTTGTTGAAATTTGGACTCTGGGGTGTTTTAATGATAGCAATTTCTACATAGGAAAAGTATGGTTCATGGAAGAAGAAGGGGAAAAAAAGCTTTGAAACCAACGTTAAGCCCAAAAAATAATTGAAAGAAACAAAAACAAAATATGCGCAAAACCTCTGTGGGAATTCCCTATTTCGATCAGTGCAGAGGGTTAAAAAAAAAAAATCTGGCCTGTTGTGATTTCTAATTCCCTGCAAGCCTTTCTACAATGCAAATGTCATGCAGAAAAATTTGGCAATTGCATTAGGGAAAGGTAAGTTGCCCAGATCACTGGAAAATGTTTTGACATTTATGTGCCTCTTCCATTCTGCTTTACAAAAGAAGTTCCAATTAAGTGCAGAGCTTTTCTCTTATTTACTATACTGACCCTGAAAATGAAAGCTGTGAAAAGTTGAATGCTTTTCATGCTGTGGGAGCAGGGCTGAATCCTCTGCTCTGCAAGAGGGAAAAAAAACTCTAAGCTGCCTCCCAAGAAGCTGAAAGCTGAGGAAAATTGCTGCTTTTCATAAAGTTCATCACCATTTCCCCATAGCACTGGTTTCCTTTCCTTGGCTGCAGCCTAACACAGATGCTCACTTCAGGTGGTGGTACACAGGGAGGAGACATATTGGAAGGTTCTGGTCCTGGCTTTGCTTCTGATTTGTCAGGTAATGTTGAATAAGCCTCTTCATTCCCTTGAACCTCTGTTTTCTTATTTATTAAATGAGGGGGTTGCACCAGATGATTTCTGAGCTCCTTCCACCTCCAATAATCTATGGGGTGTGCCTTTGTGGTCAGTAATGAAGGAAGGAGAGGATAAAGCTTGGGTAATGATGTGATTTGCCCAAAGCAGCCAACTGTCTCCTGCTTCCCATGGAAACCTAAGTGTTGGAATGGAACAACTGAAACAATCAGGGGCTGAGGGTGGTAGACTCCAAAGCTACTCACCTCCAGAGTCCAGAAATGAGACACGCACCCCAGCAGGTACAGGGGACTCTGGCCATCTAGACAGAGTTTGACTTCCAGACCTACTTGAAATAATTCTAGATGAAAGGCACATTTACTTCTTCTCTAGTGCTAATTAGGACTCTTACCTTGCAGGTAGTAGAAATCAAACCAACGCAGTTTGAGGAAAAAGGAGCAAATGGTTACAGGAATATAATTTGGACCTAGGAAGGCAGAGAATGTGAATCCCTCAGGAACACAGGTGGTACTCTCCTTCTCTTACTGTCTCTTGCCTCCCCTTCTTTCTGCACACCTGGTTTCTCGCACACCTCCCCTCTTCCTTTTCCTTCTCATCCCTCATTTCCCCCTTCTCCTTTTCCCCTCCCCTCGCCTCCCTCTCCTCTCTTTCCCTCCCAATAGGCTTTCTCTACTGTCCATCCACACAGAGAAATATGAAGCCACCACCACTCCTGACTTTCAACGTCACATCTATCCGTATCTAGAGAACTGGCCTCCTGAATCCATTTCCACTTTCCCTGGACACAGACACTGAATGGTCCAGGTATCTATGCCTGGTCCAACTGTGAAAATAAAAAAGGTTGGGAAAGGGGGTCTCTTGGGAGCATGTGAATAGACAACAGTTCTAAAACTTCAACTGTAAGACCTAGTCTTTTTAAGCTCTCCTCAGACATAAAGCCAACTTCAATCACTGGGTTTCATTTAACCATTTGAAATTGGTTATGTGAATGTCCGACCTCGCTCACCTTCATGATGTAGCTAATGGCCAAAATAATTTTTTTTAAACTGTCAAGGTTAATACTGTTTTTTAAGTAGTGCTTATACAATTAAGCATAATCACATTTAAAATAAGTCTTTAAATGACATTCAAAATCTTACTTGATACAGTTGCTACCACTAGGTTCACATGATTCAGAATACTGAACTCCAGAGACGATTTCCTCTGGAATTTCTTCTTGAGATAATTTACTCTTTATCAACAGGAAACATTGTGCTTGAGTTTCCTAATAGGTTATGTTTATACTTTGTATTATATGAAGATTCCAAATTGATGTCAGGACACTGAAGATAGCTTCAGGAATTGCAAACGGAAGGAAAGAAAACACCAGAGATATTTGAACACTTCTTCTTTCCTCAGGCAGCATCAAAGAAATGAGTGTTGGTCCCTATGGGAGATTTATAGAGCCTTTCCTTTCTTAGCTATGAAAGCATGTCACTTTTCTTCTATTTACTCATTTACTCATTCAGCAAGTAGTTATTTGTTGTCTACTCTGCAAAATAATAATTTGCTAGATTCTTTCTTCCACATGTAATCAGAGTGGTCATTTGTTAGCAAGAGAAGAATATTCTCCACTGTGCTCAACTGAATATTCTCCACTGTGCTCAACTGAATATTCTCCACTGTGCTCAATTAAGTCACGTAAGAGTCATAAAAACTCTAACATTTTCACCATTCTATAAGTTTTTTATTCCTGGATAAAAAAGCATGTGTTGTAAAAAAAAGTCAAATGATAGAGAAATAAATAAAATGGAAGGCAAAAGCCTCCTGTAATCACAACCTTTCCTCTGTTAACCGTTTGCTTGTAAATTCTGAAAGATTTTTTTCCAAGTATATACTGATACAAAATTATTTGTGCATGTAATTCACAAATATATAAATGCACATAACACATATACACATTTTCTGATAGAATCAGAATGTACATATTTTTGACTAGCTTTGGTCACTTATCAATGTATTATAAATATTGTCTCTTATCTACCTCAATACTCTAAAGGGGCCATAGTAGTCCATTATTTGAATATGGCAAATGTCTTTTATTTGAATATGGCAAATGTCTTTCAAACATTCTCCTAATTATACCCATTTTAGTTTATTTCCATTTTATTTCTATGTAAGCAATGCTACTAGGAACACTCTTATGTATACATATCTTTGTTCACATGAGTCAGCATTTTTAAAGAATGAAATCCTAGAAACGAAATTGCTAAATCAAAGAGTAAATACAGTTACCATTTAAGTAATAAATGCCAAATTGCTGTCTAGAAAGCTTTTACCAAATTCTAACTTCACCTAGAGTTTATGGCAGTGCTTGTTGTTCCCTATACCCTGGCCAGCGCTGGGTGTCTAATAAATCACTGCTGCTTGTCCAGATTAAAAAAAGGTTATTTCAATGTTTTAATTTGCATTTCTTAGCAACACATATTTACCTAGTTGGTTCTGGATTTCTTTTGACATTAACAATTTATTATTCTTTTCTCACTTTCTATTAGATTAGTCTTTTTATACTGATTTTAGTTTGCTTTGTATTAGCATTGTTTTTAACTCCTTTTTGTCTGCACATATATTGCCTTTTGTATAACCTTTCTCAGTTTTCAATTGTCTTGCAGCAGGTTTATGATTTGGAACGAATACAAAAAGTTTAAAACTTTTTAAGAATAGCCATTTTCCCTTTGCTTTTCGGTTTCCATCTCATATCTCCTTGTATTAGCTTTCTATGCTACTGTAACAAATTACCCCAAAATTGTGGCTTAAAGCAACACAAAATTGTTAGCTTGAAATTCAGGAGGTCAGAAGTCTTGCAATCAAGGTGTTGGCAGGGCTGCATTCCTTCTGGAGGCTCTAGGAAAGAATCCATTTCCTTTCCTTTTCCAGCTTCTAAAGGTTACTCGCTTTCTTTGGCTCATGGCCCCTTCCTTCTCCATCTTTAAGTCTAGCAGTGTAGTATCTTCAAATCTCTCTCTCTCTCTCTTTCTCTCTCTCTCTCTCTCAAACACACACACACACAAACACATCTGTGTTTCCTTCATCACATCTCCCATCTCCATCTCTGACTCTGACCCTCCTACCTCCCTTTTATGAAGATTCTTATGATTATATTGCATTTTCCCAAATAATCTGGAATAATCTCCCCATCTCAACACCCTTAATCTAATAAACTTTCAAGCCCCTTCAGCTATGTAAGGTAATATATTAACAGGCTTCAAGAAATAGGACATGGAAATCTGTGAGGGGCCATTCTTCTGTCTACCATACTTTTCCATCAAAAGATGATAAACATCATTACCTATATTATCTTCTAATATATTGTGTGATTCTGGTTTTTATCATTAGAAAAATCTGGACCTTATTTCAGTATTGTATATTATTTATTTAAGCCTCATAAAAAATAAACTTGCCTCTCTTCTATTTCTAGTGCTTTTCTTTCCTTGTTTCTTCCATTTAACCAGTAAGCTTTCTGAAGTCTCACACATTAGACAAACAAACAAACAAACAAACAAATAAATAAAAAGCACTTTTGACCCTGTAGCTCTCTCAAGGTAGTGTCTCCCCCTCCTTTGCCTCCCAACTTACCTTCTCTGGGGACAAATCTGCACTTCTGGTAACACACCTCACCTTTCACTCTTCAGCCCACTGGAATCGACCTTCTGTCATCTGACTCCTTCTCTCACTGAATTTCCCAAATGTCCTCCAGCACCAGTATCATTCTCCATCTTCATTGCTGCAGCCAGAATGTTCTTCCCAAAAGTCAAGCCAATCATGTGGCTTCCAGGCTTAAAACCCATCAAAATATCCCATTGTCCCAATGCAAACTCTGTGGTGAGGTGGACCTTACCCTGAAGGTTTGGACCAGTGAGGGTCTCTCTAGGTTTCCCTCTGCCAACCCCCTGTACTCTAGTCACGCTGAGCAATTTGCAGTTCTGTGGATTCCCAATGCCTTCTTTTACTTTCAGGACTCTGATTCTTATGCTCCTCTACCTGGAACACCCCGCCCTTCCCCGTATCTACCAGGCAAAGGACCTCCATCTTCCAAGACCCAACACAAGGGTCGCCTGCTCTTCGGAGTCTTCCCTGACTAGCCACGCTACCTCTCAATCCACATCTCATAGACCAGTCTTATTACTACCTTATCAGGACCCTTATTATTCTCTCTAGACTGTAGAAACGAGGGAGACAGTACAAGGGATTGTTTGGGATGGCTGTTATACTCTCTCAGTTTTGTTTTGTTTTTTTTCAAGCAGGGCATTTTTTAACAAATGGGTATTTATTAAAAGCCAGAAGTGCACCAGGCACAGTTCTTGTCTGGTAGGCTAAAATGATGTAACCAATTCACTTATTAGCTTATATGATTAAACAAATACACTTCATAGAAATGATTATAGGATGCATCACAGATAGAAGCAAAATATTTTTTATATTTACAGATCTTAAGGTACCTAAATAATTATTTTTTTCCTTTATATTGTTTTATTGACGTATAGTTGACATGTAAGATTATATTTACTAGTTTCAGGTATACAACATATTCAATGTCTATACACATTATGAATTGATCACCACAATAAGTCTAGTAGCCATCTGTCACCATATGAAGTTATTACAATATTATTGACTATATTCCCTATGCTATGCATTACAGCACTACATTCTCATGACTTATGTATTTTATAACTGGAAGTTTATACTTCTTAATCCCCTTCACCTATTTTGCCCAACTCCCCCAATCCCCTCCTCTCTGAGGACCACCAGTTTGTTCTCTGCATTTATGAGTCTATTTCTGTTTTGTTTTGTTTGTTCATTTGCTTTGGTTTTTGGATTTCACATATAAATGAAATCATAGAGTATTTGTCTTTCTCTGTCTGACTTATTTCACTTAGCATAATAACCTCTAGGTCCATACTTGTTGCAAACGGCACATAAGTAATTATTAATAAAAACCAGCAAATCCATATAGAAGTTAGCAAACCACGAGTTATTTCTTTATCTTAGTCAGTAAAAGAGAAAAACATGTTATCGTCATGCTGAAATGGGTTTCAGCATTCAATACAGACATCCTGTTTCAAAACGAACTAGTCTAATATAATCTTAAAAATTCAGTGTTTTTCTGTATCACATCACTATTATACTTTCTAGTTTAAAGATTAGTTTCGGTTTAAAAGTAAGTTTAATTTAGTGCTTCGTCCCATGTCTCACAGATTCTTGACCTGGGATGGGTGAGAATCATTCCAACTAATATTAGCTACAGGAACAAAACAAAACATAAATGGGATAGTTTAATTGGCTTTGTCTGATATTCTTGCCTATATTCAACTGAGAGGTTAGGATACACAGGTGATTTAAACAGGAACATAACAGCAGAAAGAAAGAAAAAAAAGACAGAGAAAACGTTGGTGTTATTTGTTTGGAGCAAGCCTATCCATTAAAGCCATTTATTGCCTAAGCCAATCGAAATAAACACACAATTAAGAGACACAAAGTGCTCACCATGCAAATGACTTCTCCAGAAAACTTCTTTACTCCCTTCCCCTTCCAAACAATTCCTCTCCCTAAGCCCCTTTATATCCATCAGGCATTTGGGCAGGAAATAGATCCTACTCTACATATATAAATAAGAAAGAGATTGATTAAAGGATTAAGTGCTTATAAAATTGTTGGAAGAAGGAGGAGAAGGAGCCAGGGGTGACCTCGGAATTATTGGATTCAAGAACCCTCCGCCATAAGAATCAAGACGACCTTATCATCAACCCAACTGTTGCAGCCATCACAACTGTCTTATGACTCCCACAAGGCAAGTGACAGAGAAATTGGTTTTAGCTGCTATACCTGCCTCCTGACATTTGACATCCACAACTCTGAGCCCAGCTTATCAGCAGGAGCATCAGGAAGATGACCTCTGCCTCTCTCCTGCTTTCCAAGACTCATGCATATGCATCTATTTGGCAGAACCAATTTTACACTGAGAACCCTAGCTGTAAGAGAGTCTGGGAAAACTAGACTTTTGCTTTCTAGCCTTTTGCAGCACAAGACAGGACATAGAAAGAGGTGGGGATGGATATTCAGAGCCAACTGACAAGATCTAATTGCCCCTTCTATATAGAAATTTTAAACTACCTTTGCTCTTACACATCCATCTGAGTACTCAGAATAATTTCCTGCAGTCTTTTAGTGATTATTCTTCCGCTTACAAGATCCTAAATTCCTTGAAGATGGGGACTGTGTCAGCTTCATCTCTATCTTACAGTATGTTGAGAATAGTCAGCAAGCAATCTATGAAACAATGAATTAATAAATGTGTACAGAGAGCCAGGCAATGTTGTTCACATATCTCTTCTCACCCCACTACCCACCCCTTGTCCAGCTCTCCCACTTAACTTTTAAGATGCACACATAAACCAAGGGAAGAAATCAACCTATCTCAAGAGTATCGATTTTGGAGTTAGAAAGGTCTGCATTCAAGTCTAGGTATTGTGTGATCTGGAGAAATGTATCCTTTCTGACCCTCAGTTTTCTTACCTTTCTTTCTTTGGAGGGGCTTTTTAGAAATATTGAATGAGGCAATATGAATCAGGCAACATCTTGCTCAACATATGCTGAGTAAGGACTCGTTTTTGCACCCCTCCCCGACCCCTCCGCAAATGAATCCCACCCTTTCTGTGTCTCTTAGCTCATCTCCTGTACCTGCAACAGGGGGGATAAGAACTAAGCATAATGGAATATGATGGACACTACATGGAACATTGATTTAAACTTTTTTCTGCTGTAACTAATCATTTTAATTACTTTGTCCCTTTAAAGTCTTATGTCTGAATATTTCAAAGGACTTTACAAGCAAGAATTATGATACATAATTGATAACTACAGTAGATGAGGCTTACGGGCTGAGTGATTTGTCAGTTTTCTTGTGATCCTCAAAACACCAGCAGCCTACTGGGTCTTTCGTTGTGCTTTCTTTTGCTCTTTCTTTTCTTTTCTTTTTTTTTTCAGTGTTTTAGTTGTTGCTGCTTAAAAGCTGATGCAAAAGACTTTGAAAAGATGGATTGTTGTCAAGTGGTCGGACCAAAATGACATGTTTAAGGGCAGAGGAGGATAAGAGCTAAGGAAACTGGAGCTGAGCTAGCAGATCTCTTTTCTGCTTCTAACCTGGTATAATTTAGGGATCATTTTGCATTTTATTATGTAGTTTATTTTTCCTCAGATTCCTAAATCTTCAGTCTTTAGTTTTGAGGGGAAGGGTCACAGATCCAATTTCTATCCCCAAACTTCCCACTAGTCGGCTTTGCTGGGTTAAGTAAGTCAAAATCTCTGGGGTTTGATATCTCATCTCTAAATTAGGAATTGGGTAATCTCTTTTCCAGCTCAGTTTTTCTGTGAGTCTTTATGTACAACTCCTAGGACCCTGAACCACAAGAGACCAACTTCACTTTTCATCAGGGGCACATGAGAAGCCCCAAATACAGTCTCTTTCCTTTCCTTTCTGAGTAGAAACAGCAACAGACAGCCGAGAAGGACATCTGTCTATTTGTCCTTGCCAGGGAGAGGGCAAAGAAGCCATAGGGTTGGGAGTTGAGAGTGGCTTAAAGGGACCAAGCAAAGCTGGAGAGCAAGCTTAGAAGGCAGCTCACAGCCAAGATGCTGAGATGCTCAGAAAAGCCTGCATACTCCCAGCCTGGCTGGCACCAAACTCAGTTGATCTGCTGATGGTTCTGTTTAGTGATGCAACCTGTAGTTCTTTACTCTAATAAAATCCCCAAAAATTGAAATGGCATGTCTATGCAGGAGCCTCCCATATATTAACTTGGCCCCTTCTGTGGATACACCTAAACTATCTAGGCATACAAAGAACTAAAGCAAAAATGTTTCAACAGAAGATCAGAGAAAAAAATAACACTAAAAAAAGGGACCTTTGAAAATGGGTAAACTAACTCTTATCCACCCTACGCCCCTTCATTTTTATGGATGATTAAACAATGAGGCTGAGGAGAGAGATTAGTGATTTGTTCAAGGTCATCCAGTTTATCAGTATCTGAGTTAATTTAAGCCATCTCATTCCTAGATTGAATCCCACTGAAGTATGGATCATATTGTATATGCTTTTGTGAACCATACTTGGCGACCCCTGGACTCAATCACTACCAGAAAACCAGTGTCATTCCAAAGTATATATCAGACTGGGCCAATCCATTCATTGTTCATTTGGTCTGAATTTGCCCCAGGAGGTTAAGGCTGGAAGTGCCAGAGGCCCCAGGGTCTCCTATGTGTGAAATTCTCATTGGTCCCATTGTCTTCTTTGGTCTTTTAGCCTCAACAGCCTTCCACAAGTACCTCTCACATTTTAAGCTCTGCCCATGCAGCTTCTGACCCTGTTGAGCAGTCTAGCTGGAGAGTCAGACATTCTCTTAGATTTTTAATAATAATAATAATAAACCTGAAAATCACAGTGGCTTACTCAACAACAATCATGTATTTCTCACTTATTGGTCTGCAGGTCATCTGGGGCTCTGCTTGTCTCTGCTCCACGTGTCTTCTCATTCTGGACATTGTCTGAAAGTGTGACCCCCACCTAGATACCCTGTTCTCGTGGCTGATAGCAAAAACAAAAGGATGAACTAAACCGCACAGCATGTATAAATTGCTGTTTGAAAGGACACACGTCCACTCATATTCTATCAGCCAAAGAAAGTCATATGGCCCATCCTGATTATGGAACAGGAAAACACCATCTACTTGGCATCATGGCAAGGGTGGGGATGTGTTATACTCTTACAGGGGAAGGAGCAGACAATTGGAAACAATAATGTAACATACCACAGTATCATAATATTGGTATGTGAATGAAGCATTCTTGAAGCATAAATAAAGCAACCAGCTTTGCCTACAGCAGATCAATTAAAGAGGCTGAAAGAAATAAAAACACAGTCTGAAGGCCTTTGCGGGATGACTAGGAATTTTCCAGTCATAGAAGGATGCAAAAGCATTCTAGAAAGAACACTATGAGCATTAGCATGAAAGCACTAAATAGCATATTACATTCAGAAAACTGTGAATAATCTTACAAGAATGAATCACGTTTGTTTTACAAGTGTCTTCCTTTCACCTTAGCTAGATCACAAGATTCTTCAGAGTGTAAAACACATACACATGCACACATGATTCAAGGGGACAGCATGGGGGAAAAGTAAGGTTTAGGAGATGATGTTTACCTAGATTTCCTAGGACTTTCTCAAACCTCTGAGATATGACATAGTGGCTAAATGTTCAAAACACCACAGAGTAACTAGGGCTGGGAATATGGGCATAAGTCAGCCAAAACTTGGCTCTAAAATCTCTGAAAGGCAGTGAGAGATAAACTATAAGTTACACGAGTTGTTATGTTCAGAATGTAAAAGCGAAACACAACAGGGTTCTTGTTCCAGGTAATATGGAGTAAGCACTCACCGCCCTGTCTCTGACACTGAATGCAGCCATAAAAGCTGGACAGAATGCAAGGAAGAGCTGTTTAAAGACTCTGGAATGTAGCAGGTATATTAGGAAAGCAGACCAAAATCCAAAGTACTGACGAACTGTTGGTGAGTTCAGCGCTGTTTTTCTCCAGTTGTTCCAGCCAGGACTTAGAAGAAACAGAGGCGAGGGCATTAATGAGGACTGGGATAGCCCCAGAAGAAGCCCACGACCAAGGCTCAAGGAATGAGAAAATGTCTACCGGCACCAATAGCAGCAGCACCTGGAACAGCAGGCAACTAAAACTCTGTGGAAGGGGACACTTCTTCCCTGATCAGAGGAGCTCCAGTCCCAAGAGAACGGGTGAACCCCTGATGCTTCTTCTCTCTCCCTGTCCTTTCACCTCTTGGTCCCAGACATGGGCACAATCATAGGAGTGCATGGCAATGTGAAGTAAATAAGTCTTAAGTTTCTGGCCGAAAGATTGAAAAGAGTATCCAAAGAACTGGAATGTACCAGGGAGATCACTGAGAGGGAAGAACTCAGGAAACTGATCCCATAAAGCAGTTTATGACCACTGAGACTCACCGTGAGCTGCACATGTGTGGACTGAATCCTAAACACCATAGTGAAGACTCTGAGAACTGAATCAAGGTATAGAATACCACCCAGGTTAGACCACCACCCGGGTCCTGGAAATGGCCACTGGGTAACACACATGTGAAATAGAACTAAATAGTACCGAAAGGGCTTTGAAGATGAAAGAACATTGAAACCACAGCCAATAGAAGATTGGTGGAAATGTGCAGGCTGAGCCCAACTGGACTGATTGCCTGCTGAAAGAAAAATATCAACACCCTCCATTGGATTTAAACAATATGTACAGTTTCATAATATTCAAAATGTCCAGTATACAATCCAAATTAACTCAATATATTGAAAAACAGGAAAATCTTAATTTACATGGGAAAAGAAAACAACTAGATGTCACTACCAAGGTGACACACATGTTGAAATTGTCTGACAAAGACTTTAAAGCAGCTACTATAAAAAATGTACCAACAAGCAATTGCAAGCACAGTTGAAATAACTGGAGAGCTAGAAAGTTTTGGCAAGGAAACAGAAGATTGAAAGAAGAACCAAGGAGAAATTTTAGGACTAAAAAAAATATAATAACCAAAGTAAAAAAAAAAGCATACTATATGGGCTTAATAGCAAAATGGAAATGACAGAGGACAGATTCAATGAACTTGAAAATAGATCAATAGAAATTATCCAATCTGAAAAACACAGAGGAACATTTTGTTTTTTTTAATGAACAGAGCTTCAGGGACCTATGAGATAATATCAGAAGATCTAATATTTATGTCATCAGAAGCCCAGAGTAAAAGGAAAGAGCATAATGCTGACAAAATATTTGAAAAAATAATGGATGAAAACTTCCTAAATTTGATGGAATACAGAAAGTGCAGTGAATCCCAAATACAATAAATTCATGTCCAGACGTATTACGATCAAACTGACGAAAACTAAACACAAAGAAAATATCTTGAAAACATCCAGAGAAAAATAATGCATTGTTTATACAAGAACAATGATTTTAATTCCTGTGTATTTCTCACTAGAAACCATGGAGGCCAGAAGAAAGTGGAACAACATTTATAGAATACTCCGCTCAGCAATAGGAGAATACACATTGTTTTCAAATGTCCACAGATACACCAAGATACACATATCTTGGACCATTAAAAAATCTTCAACAAATTTAAAAGAATTGAATTCCAGAAAATGAATCTTCAGATTTAAATGGTTGCACTGGTGAATTCTACCAAACATTTGAAAAAGAAATAACATCAATTCTACACAATCTTTTCCAGAGAACACAAGAAAAGGAAACACCTCCAAGTCATTTTATGAAGCCAGCATCACTCTCATACCATAACCAAACAAAGACTGAACAAGAAAGGTAACCACAGAATAAACCACAAATGCAAAAATCCTTAACAAAGTATCAGGAAGTCAAATCCAGGAATATATAAAAAGTATGACCCATCACAGCAAATGCAAAGCTGGTTTAATATATGAAAATCAGTCAATGTATCCACCATATTTTAACACTCTAAAGAAGAAAAGCCACATGATCATATAAATTGATGCAGAGAAGACATGTGACAAAATCCAGTATCCATCCATGATAAAAACTCTAAGCAACCTAGGAACAGACGAGAACTTCCTCAGCCTGATAAAAGACATCTACAACCCACAGCTAACATCACACTGAAGAGTGAAAGACTGAATACTTTCCTCCTAAGGTAAGAAACAACACAGGAAGTCCATCTCACCTCCTCTATTCAAAATTGTACTGGCATTCTTAGTCAGAACAATAAGGCAAGAACAAGAACAAAAATGCATACACACTGGAAAGGAAGAAATAAAACTCTCTCTTTTGATATATGGCATGATTGTCTGCCTAGAAAATCCCATGTAATCTACAATAAATCTCCTAAGACAAATAAGTGAGTTTGGCAAGGATGTAGGATACAAAGTCAACACACCAAAATCAATTATATTTATATCACTAATGAACAAGCAGAAACTGAAATTTTTTAAAATACCATTTATATTAGCTCCAAAAGATAAAATATTTAGGTATAAATCTAAACAAACACATGCAGAATTTGTATGCTGAAAATTACAAAATGATGAAAGAAGATCTTTATAAATCGAGTCGCCTCACGTTTGTGGATTTGAAGACACCATATTATTAAGATGCCAGTTCTCCCCCAAAATGATCTATAGGTTTAACTCAATCTTAATCAAAGTCTTTGCAGGATTTTTGGTAGATACAGACAAGCTAATTCTAAAATTTATATGGAAGGCAAAGGCACTGAAATAGTCAAGGCAATTTTCAAAACTAAGAATAAAGTTGAAGTAATCTCACCAACCCACTTTAAGTCTTACTATAAAGTTATGGTATCAAAACAGTGTAATATTGGAAAAAGGATAGACATATAGATTAATAGAACAGAATAGACAGTGCAGAAATAGACTCATACAAATAGAGCAAATATGGCCAGTTCATATTCAGAGCTATTTAACAAAGGAATAGCCTTTTCAACAAATGGTACAGAGCAATTGGTCATCCATAAGCAGAAGAAAGAAAGAAAAAAGAAGAACCTCAACCAAAACATTACCCCTTATGTAAAAATTAACTGAAATGAATGTCAGACCTAAATATAGATGCAAAATTATAAAACTTTCAGAGAAAAACAGGAGAAAATTTATGACAAACATTTCCTATGGTGAAGGCAAAAAATTGGCAAAAATTCATAGATATAATAGAAAAAAATTAATAAATTGGACCCAATCAGAATTAAGAAGGTTTACTCTGTGAAAGACACTGTTAAAAGAAAGAAAGACAAAGTATAGACTGGGAGAAAATATTTGCAAATCACATATTCAGCAAAGATCTTTTATCCAAAATACACAAAGAAATCTCAAAACTCAACAGTAAGAAAATAACCCAGTCTTTAAAAAATGAGCAAGAGATTTGAACACTTCACAGAAGAGTATATGCAGAAGGCAGTTAAGCGCCTGATAAGATATACAATATCATTAGCCATTAGGGAAACACAAATTAAAACTATGATTAGATACTATAACATATCTATTAGAATGTCCAAAACAATTACTGACAATACTAAGGGTTGGCAAGCATGCAGAGCAACCGGAACTCTCATACATCACTGGTGGGAATGTAAAACAGTACCCCTGCTCTGGAAAGCAGTTGGCAGTTTATTACAAAGGTACACATACACTTACTGTATGATCCCATATTCTCACTTTTAGTTATTTCCCCTGAGTTACAAAAACTTATACACACCCACACACACAACAGTACATGAACGATCACAGCAGCTTTATGTATAATAAATAAAACCTGAAACAACCCAAACACCTTTCAATGGGTGAGAAGATAATGTTACATTCATATGATGGAATACTACCCAGCGATAAAAAGAAATAAATTAATGACACAACAACTTGGATGATCTCAAAGGCATTATGCTAAATGAAAGAAGCCATTCTCAAAAGGTTACGTATTGTATGATTCTATTTTTATGATATTGTCAAAAAGACAAAACTGTAGTGATTGATAACAGATCAGTGGCTAGGGATTAGGGGGAGGGAGAAAGTATGACTACAAAATGAAAGCACAAGGGAGTTTTTTGGTGTGATGAAACTGTTCTGTATTCTGTTGTGGTGATGGTTACCTGAAGGTAGACGTATGTTAAAATTCTACTGCACACCTACTGACTGTACATTCTACTGACTCTATGCCCCCCAAAAAGTTAATTTTACCATATGTTAACTTAAAAATAAAAAGATTTTAAATACTGGTAAAATGCTTCTAGTCTTAGTACTAAGTCCTATGAGAAATTTCCCCCATCCTAATGAATGTAGTGTAATGAATACCAAATACCTATGTTATCATTTATTCATTCACTAAACAAATACTGAACACTTACTATTTTTCTAGACACTCTACCACTCACCAGATTTAGCAGTAAGTAACAGAAGACCTTAGTTTGAGACATCTAATGCAGGCTGACAGCACAATCACAAAACCCAATTTGTAAAAGCAATCCTACATAAGCCAAAATGATACAATCCAGGTACTCAACTATCCTGCTCTGACTTAAATTTAGCATACATTTTAGAAAGCATAGAGGAATAAATGGGTCACAACATGTAAGTATTAGTTCTCTAAACGGAGCTTTTAACGAACAGTAAGTGGCAGAGAGTTTGAGATAATACTCAATAAGTACCTAAAGTGCAATATTTTATCTTTTCAGTTAAATCCAGAGCCACTTGTCTTCTGAGTCAGCCCAGCTGGGGGTGGAACTTCCATTCTTTTACAGAAGCTGAGAGTCTGATAATTGCTTCAGTCCTAATAGAAAGACACACTGCCTCAGCCCAGAGAGGCTGGAGGAGGCACAGATGGGAAAGGTCATGAAAAATCTCCATAAGGGACTTGTAGAAAGTGTAACCTTGAACCACGTAAATTTTTGATATATCCTACAGAACGTACTGTATCAAATGATTAACCATAAACCAATATTGAGGGAATTGACCACCAAAAATTATTATTTGGGTTTTAATATAGTTACTTTTTAGCTCTTTCATGAGTTAAAAGAGAAGACCACTTGCTGTAAACTGAATTAGGTGTTCCCAGAATTCATATGCTGGAGCCCTAACCCCCATTGTGATGGTATTTGGAGATGGGCCTTTGGAAGATAATTAGGTTTAGATGAGGTCATGAGGGTGGGACCTCCATGATGGGATTAGTGCCCTTAGAAGAAGAGACCAGAGAGCTTGTGCTCATTCACATTCTCCCTCCCTCCCTCTCTCTCTCAATCTCTCTCTCTCTATCTCTCTCTACCCTACCAACCCCAATGTGAGGACACAGCAAGAAGGAAGTCAGGAAGAGTGTTCTCACCAGAATTTCACTATGTTGGCATGTTAATCTTAGACTTTCAGTCTCCAGAACTGAGAAATAAATTTCTGTTGTTTGAGCTACCTGGTCTATGGTATTTTGTTATGTCAATCTGAGCAGACTAACATACCACTCCTAAGTCATGATAATAGTGAAAATCATTATAATTGCTAAAATATATTGAGTGCTTAATATACGACATATTATCTCACTCAATCCTCACAACATCCCTGTGAATTTGTTACTGTCATCATCCATTTCACAAATAGCTAAACACCTTTTCCAAAGTTACACTGCTAGTAATAGTAGCTGGACTACTAAAAACAGATTCAAGGCATAGCTCTAGTTTACCCACTGCAAACTGGTGTAAGAACTATCCAAAATCTTTACTACTGACCTTGCATAAAGTGCAAATTCTAAATAACTGTCAACACCTGGGTGGGACTGGTGTCTACGGAGATCATATTGATAATCCATAAACTATTCCTATCAACGACAACCACAATTAACCTTCTACTACTCCCAGAAGATTTCTCCAAGGTAATAAAGTGTATAACTAAAGACGTTAATGGAATACACTATGCTTAAATCTTTCCTCTTGTTGAATAACTGAACTTTGTCAACGGCCTCCAGCCAAAATCTACCAGGAGAAACACCTCTGTATTTAAACATTACACTTATTGCTCATTGTAATAAGGGAGACACACACCATGGAGAGCCACGGGATGTCTCAGTAAGAGGATATTAGAAAGAACTTACTACAGTTATCAGGCTTGGGTTAGGCGACTTTGGAGAACTTTCAGGATGTGAAGCGATGCTTTCAGGAAACAGGAGAAATTCTAAAACCATATTTTATAGACAAGAAGGGGAGTGTAGAGTGAGGCTAAAGCTGTGATCAGGAAAGAAGCAGCAGTCACTCATATTACGCAAGACTGGGGAATGTGTGGTATTTTGTGGTTTGCACATAACCCTGTTCTGTTTGTGTGTAGACAGGATTACAGAGCAGTCTCCTTTTGTGCCTCACTTCATCTCAGGGTCACAGAGTGGCCTTGCCTGATGCTGGTACTTTGTGAGATAGACAACAACAAGGCCGTGCTGTGAGTTTCTCAAGGGCAGCTCCTAGAAACACCAACACCCAGCTGACAGTGTCAGGCCAGTTCTTAGGTATCAAAGGCAACTTTTCCCTTTCTCAGCTTAAACCTTTCCTTCTCTTCTCATAAAATATAGGCCTAGGAGAAGGAAGTCTGCAGAATGCCAATTAGGTAATTGACATTGAGCTGCTTTTCAGATGGAACAGCTAAGAAACTAATTAGCCTATAATTTTAAGGAAATAGTGCTGTCCTTTAACAAAAATGAGTTAGATCACTCCCTGAGTCAACAAGCTATATATTATGTAGCAGTGGGTGTCCTTTCAAAAATAACAAAATCCCTTTTAGCCTTCTTCCTTGTCGTTGAGATTATAAAACCATTTTTCATTTTATTCAAATGCATCAAAATGTTTTCTTAGTGTCCATCAATTCTTTCCAAGGCAAAAAGGGAAAGAGGTCACGGAGGCTAAGGGAGCAGTTAGATTTTTAGTAGAGGGGCTTTCCCAGTGGTAAATACAAGTAGCTTGCTCCAATAGAAAGAGTGCGGGTTTTGGAGTTAGATTGTATTTGTCCAAACATCAACTCCACCACTTTGCATACATGACCTTGAGCTTGTTGCTTTAACTTTCTGTAGAATAGAAATATTATTTACATCTGCCATCATAGGTTAAAAATAACTGAGATAAAAAATAAGAAAACACTCTGTAATCTCTCAAAGCATTCTAAATACTAGACAATATTATTATTACATATATAAATATTGTGATATTAATTAAAAGTTCATCAAGAATGTCTTAGAAATAAGGATACTGATATAAAAAATAAACTGATCGTGTTAGGCAATCCCTGCAAATTAGGCAAAGGATGTTTTTGAGTTCTAAAAATCCTCTAAAATTCCAAGCAAGTTTACATAAGATGTTTACCTCCAGAAAGTTAAAAAGATTCTCCAAGAGTCATGGCACCTACTATCTAGTTGGCTCAAAGCCAGCAATGTAAAATAAATGACACAGTATCACATTGATTTATTATTTCACCTTATAAAAAATATTCCAGTCCTCAGGATTCTGAGGATTCATGTAATTTTCAAAGAAGAATAAATAGTGAGACTAAGTTGAAATTAAAGGCACAGAATATGGTTAGACTCTGAGACAGAGGGTTGGACAAACAGTTCAATCAATATGCCTGTATAAACAGGGAGTTGAACTTAGGAGTCTCTCCCTGCTTTTGAAGGTGCAAAGCTCTTACGGATGGAAAGAAACAACTCAAGGAATAAACAATAGATTTGAAGGAACACGTGATGAGCAAGGTCGAAATGGGATTCGTTGGGCTTCGCAGAGGAGCCAAAAAGAGAACATGTGGAAATTGGTGGAGCTTGGGACAAAAGATTCCACTGTGAAGAGACTGAAGATTGAAGCCAAGTCAGGATGCAGAGATGGCCCAGCCAGAAGTCCAGGCCATTGCTAACAACCAGACACACCATGGGTGCAGAAACAGAGCCCATAAGCCACCCAGTCTCCACTTCACGTGAGTGGTGCTTGTACCAAAGAGCTAGTTCTCCTCCCCACTGGAGTTCAGAGAGGACCTCTCCTTGACAGCCGCTAGAATCGATCAATAGCTATTGACCAGCCAGCATGAGCAACATCCATCAGAGCCCCAAGTCTCTGCTTGGTCTTTATCAACCTCACTTCTACGTAAAATCCCCTTATCCCAAGAAACTCTTAAGCCCAGATCTGTATGGGGCTGGGAAGTGTGACATCTGGTGAAGTGGTCAAGGTGCAACAGAAAGCACACATATTAGCTGAAACTGAACATATCCAGCTTAAGAGCCCCCTCTCCAAGTAAATGTGTACGTAAAACTAGTGAGAGAAAAGATAGAATCCCTATTGTCTTCCAATTTACTGAGCCCCTTGATGAAGAAGTCAAGAGTTTTATCATTTAAAAAGACAGAGCATAATGGAGTGGGCTTTCGATCGCCTTTGGTTGATAATTAATTTTTATGGACAGATACATGCATGATTGACTGTCCCGTGTTGATTCTACCTCTCCTCATTGTGCATCAGCAGTGCAGTGTTGGGGATTGACCCTACTCCAGAGTTTGTACTAAGCAGTCTTTGCCAATAATGGAAATTTCTTCACTCACACAAGCATCAAGAAGCCAGGCGTAGGCCAACAAATCATGGCATTTCCCCGGAAACAGACATCAGTTCAGGAATAGGCATGTGACTCAAATCAGGTCAATGAGACATCAGGGGCCAATTTCCAGAGAGAGAGAGTTACGGGAGGAAATTCCTTCTCTCTTTTCTGCTGAAATGGCTGAAAAAGCAGGTAGCATCATTTGCTACTAGCAGTTCCTCTATGATTGTCAGGGATCCAGCTTCAGCATGAAGTCTACGCTGTGAACAGCAGATGAAATGGAAAGAATCTGGATCCTTTATGACACCCTGAGCTGCCGGCTCAACCAGACCTGAGGCCTGCCCTGCTTCTGTTAAATGACCCTATATATTTCCTCAACATTTCAGCCAATGAAGTCAAGTTTCTGTCACTCTTGACCAAAAGCAAATTAACTGATACATATGGCTCTGATGCTGGTTTAAGGGAATATCGTATTTTGAGGTTCTAGAGACCAAGCCACTTCCTATACATAGAGCCAATTTCCACCTAGAAATGTGTCCTGCTCTGACATTCTTTTAGGGTGACGGCTTGTCACTCAGGTTAAAAACCAAAAAATTGGAAGGGCTCAGGAAAGGATCAGAGTTAGAACACCCTTTCGTGACTTTGTAGCAAAGAGACCAAGTGAATAAAGGCATTTTTTTCTGGAAGCAAGGCATGAAATGCAATCGGGAAGCCAGAAAATGAGGAATTCGGCTAAAGGTGCTCTTTTGGGAATGAAGCTAAGGTTAGCCATAGCAGGAAAATCCTAATATTATTAGGTTGGCCAAAAAGTTAGTTCGGGTTTTCCATACGATGGTACCAAAAACCCGAACGAACTTTTTGGCCAACTATATATATATATATATATATATATATATATATATATATATATATATATATATATATATATATGCTGGCTGTAATTTTCTGCTTATAATTTCTGTATTTTATAACTTTGTTTGCCCTTAGTATTTAAAAAAGTCCTTTTTGAAAGCTCTAGTCTGTCTGCTGTTCTGTGAGAAAAGTCAAAGTCCTTTTAAGGGATTGAGTATCCCTAATGGTACAAGGAATCAGAGTGAGAGGACGCTCAGATAAAACAGACCAGTTAGGGCACTTGATGCTGACTCCTCCCCTTTGGAGATTCTCTTCCAGGGCTTGACCCAAGAGGTCCTAGGTTTTATTTTGCTGATGAACATCATGTCCCCTGCATCGTGGTGACCTTGTGGCTGTGTTGGATTATAAATGGACCAAACTCAGCATCTCGGCTGAGCAATCACATTGGTGACAGACACATAGTCCTGTGTAGTGTTTCCTCACCTTAGAAATGTTCACTGTCCAGGGTGCTCATAAAAGCCTCAGGTACCACCAACATCCCGTGTGCAGTAGGAACCCACTTCCTTCCAAGTGGCACATGCAGCCTGAAAACTGAAGTTTCCCCGAATCAGTACCAGCACACCACTTTACAGACGTTAAGACCCTGCCCGTCCATTTTAGAGCACCTTGCAGATTCTCATTTCAACAGAAAATCAATATATGGAAAGTAATTCATGTATCAGCGCAGTCAGCAGAGCACAAAAGCAGAGACTAGTAAAGTAAGCTTTTTTTTTTTTTTTTTTTTACTATTTGGAGTAAAACAATAAGTTATGGCAATTTTTTCTCCCAATCACTCAGCAAAAGAAAATACAGTTTTAGTACGT
Source organism: Eschrichtius robustus (assembly GCF_028021215.1). Classification (NCBI taxonomy): domain Eukaryota; kingdom Metazoa; phylum Chordata; class Mammalia; order Artiodactyla; family Eschrichtiidae; genus Eschrichtius; species Eschrichtius robustus. Next base: position 51,820,538 of record NC_090841.1, read on the forward strand.
CCACCTTTACTGGATGGTTATAGATCTATTTGACTTTAATGCCTTTCTTGGAGTAATTTTAATCTGTTATATGAATGCACCAGGCTTACTTACTAAAAAAAAGCTTTAGAATCATTTCACTGGGAATACAACAAAGTTCCTGAAAGAAAACAGACCTAAGAAACAAAATACCATACAAATTCTGAACAATGTAATTAATGTTTTTTAATTCAGTTGCATTTTTCTGCATGTCCCCAAGCAATTGCACACATTATCAGTTGCTTCTTGTGCAATTATAATTCAGAGTGATGAAAATATTTTTGAATTCTAAATATATTAAAAAAAACCATTAGATTACTGTCTTGCTTTTGCAGTTTATTTGAATCCCACATATGTGCTTTATTTTTTTAAATTGTGCCATAGTATAAAATATCTTTGGTTTTTGCCCTTAAGTTTTAGTCCATGGTTCTATGTTTTATTGTTTTGAAGTTAGAAATCACTCAAGAGAGACACAACAGCACTCCTCTTAGAATGTCCCAGCTATGAACTCTATTTGAATGTTATCAACATTATATAATGTTTTTGAGTTCTTTTAAAAATTAGAAAGTCTAAAACATCAAAAGGGAATCTCTTAGATATGTACCACATGCCACCTCTTTGTTTAAAAATGGAAAGCTAGTCTCTGGAGCAGGAATTTGTGGTGACACTGGATCTATGCTTCCGGTTACTGTTACTTTCAATATTGCTCAGAAATTTGGTTCATAGGGCACTAAAGTATAGGACACCATGAGACACACTTTCAGCACAGCAAGCAGTTACAGGGTTTCACCATGCAACTTGCAATAACCTTACTGTGCAATGAGAAATACATTTCCACCCACCGTGCTGAAATTGATGCCAGTAGGACCGCACTCAGAATACAGTACAACTGAACACAGTAAAATACACCATCTGTGGTTGGGCAGGTAAAGCACAAAGTGAGTAGAGGATCTGAGAGATCAGTTAATCTGGACAAGGGAGACTACCTAAGTGAGCTCATTTAAATTCTAAGATGGATCTAGGAACTAGTCTCCTTATTGGTCAAATTAATCGTATAATTGTCAGATATTGTTTGTGATCGTAGGCAGTTCTGTTTGCATAAGGTGCAAATGAATGTGATTCAGATACCTGGTTTTTCTGATTTACTAACATTACTAAGATGGTCTGTGAACAGTGAATGGGGTAGTTTAATTTCCTCAGACTTCTTAAGCCATTCATTATACGAAAACTAACAAACCCAGCCAACAGTCATTAGTCACATCTCATTCCTTGAGAAATGTTCAGATTTGATGAATGTATTCATGCATCTGTGTATTCTTCCCACAAACATGTAGTGGGACCTTCTGAACAAGGCACTGTGCTGGGAACTGTGGGTCATCGTGGGAAGAGGCAGGCACTGAGCCTGCTGTCCTGTGGCTGTCCACTGGAGCAGGAAGAACATAAACCAGGTGCCTATTTATTTCATTCTATTTCTATAGGAATTAAAGCATTACCTTCAGAGCCAGGTTTACTTGGAGCACAATCTGAGCTCAAACAGCAAACATCCACCACCTGTGTGCCTCTGCCGAGTCAATTTCTCTGACTATTGGTTCTCTTATATGTCAAAAGGGAAGAGTAATACCTACCTTGCAGAGATTTTTTTAGGAATCAGATAATCTTGTAAAATGCCAAGGAAAGTGCTCACATGACTATTCTTATTCAAATGACGACAACCAGAATGATGAGGATGTGATAGTGACAAGTCGTAAATGAGCAAGGAAGTTAATTAGAATTTTAAACAACTAGAGTTGACCACTGCCTTCTATCTACGGCTTGAAATCAATATTCTAGCGCTAAACACCAATGGAAATATATCGCATCTTAAAGCCTGCCCTTTAGGAATTCATGCTTTAAATTAAGATCTTGTGCCCTATTTAAATACAAAGACAGGGAAGAAAGAACATGCATAGATATTTTCAGTCATTAACATCTTAGGATGAATTATTTTTATTATATCTTAAGTGGAGAACCTGCTGCACAAGGTTTTCAGTTATGGGTAAGAGGAAGGGTGGATCCAGAGAACAGGGCATTGCTATCATATATACATGCGACCTACACAGTCAGGAGTATGAAGACCCAGCATATGTAGCCAAAGAGGGGAAATAGGGAAGGAGAAACAGCAACAAGTGGGAAGATGGGAAATTTTTAAATAATTGGTAACACATGACAAGGACTATTCTAAAAACCCTGCACGCACATCTCACACGGTGTGTCGGGGAGGGAGAAATTTTCCTTTACTTTCCTAGGCTCTTCTGGCTGGTCTAAGAGCTAAATTGACATGACACAGATTAACAGGAGAAAATCAAACAAAGGTTTAATACCATGTATACATGGGAGAGACCCAGGAAACCTGAGTAATTTGCCAAAAAGGCCAAAACCCTCACCTCATATACCATCTTCAACTAAAGACAAAAGAGGATGCTGGGGGTAGTGCTTTGGAACCTCAAAAGGGAGGAAGGCAATTCACATGAAGATGGAAAAGACTATATTTGGTAAATAAATGTTTGCTGGGTCATGCAGAGACAACAGGACACAGAGTGGACTCTGGTCTCTAGCGTTTCCCCCACTGCACCTAGCCCACACTCTGCAGCTATCTCAGCAAAGCTCTATTCCAGGAACAGGCCCTCTATACAAATTCTTTTAGACAGCTATGGGAAAGGTCAAAGTTTCTTCCTGGGCCTTGAATTTTTTCCACTCCAAATAATCCGCATGCCAAGGAGGCATTTAGGGGTTGCAAGCTTTGCTCCCCTACAGATGTTTACAAACAATCTTATTAGGTAAGCACTAGTCATACTCCCAGTTTACAGCTGAGAAATTTGAAACAAAGAGCTGTTAAATAACTTCCCCAATATGCACAGGTAATGTGAACAGCAAAGCCAAGATTCACACTCTAGCAGCCTGACTCCAGAGCCCATTTATTTTTTAAATTTTTATTGGAGTATAGTTGCTTTACAATGTTGTGTTAGTTTCTGCTGTACAGCAAAGTGAATCAGTTATATGTATGCATATATCCACTCTTTTTTTAGATTTCCTTCCCATTTAGGTCACCACAGAGCACAACTACTGTCCTACACAGGCTGATTCAGGTCTTTAGTCACATGACTAATTTGAACTTGCATGATGAACTTGCATGGTGACATTTAGCAAATGTATTAGTAGTTAGGGTTCTCCTGAAATGCAGAACTAATGGGATGGATATATATATATTTATAGGATTTATTATGAGTCCTTGGCTCATGCAATTATAGAGGCTGAGAAGTCCCAAGACATGCCTGCCATCTGCAAGTTGGAGATTCAGGAAAGCCAGTGGTATAGTTCCAATTCAAACTTGAAGGCCTGAGAACCAGGGGAGCCAATGGTGTAAGTCCTAGTCTGAGTCTGAAGACCTGAGAACCAGAAGACCAATGCCTAAAGGCAGAAGAGGATGGAGGTCCCAGCTATAGCAGAGAGCAAATTCACCCTTCCTCTGCCTTTCTGTTCTACTCAGACACTCAGCGAATTGAACGATGCCCCCGTGCACTGGGGAGGGCCATCTACTTCACTCAGTCTACTGATTCAAATGTTAATCTCTTCCTAAAATGCCCGCATAGATACTCCAGAAATAATGTTTTACCACCTAGCTGGGTTTATCCCTTAGCCAAGGCAAGTTGACACATAAAATTAACCATCACAGCCAAGATTCTCAAAGTTCTTTGTATGTATAAGTCCACCCTCTGAATCAATGAGAAGACCCATTTTTACACTGAGAACTTCGTGGGGGTGCAACACAAAGGGTGGTAAAATAGAAATAAGACCAAGGGATTCTGTGTCCTAATATTTTTATGGAGAACATCTGAAGACGGTACTATATATGATGACACATAAGTGAGGCATTTTGGAAGCTCTTCATAAGGAAGGGACAATTGCTTACCTTTGGGCACAGCTGTCAGAGTGCAGTAAAGAGTGCTTCTCTGAGACGAGCCCAGACATTGATGCTTAACAAAACAAGGCTCCCAAGTCTATCCACTTTGTAATAAATGAAGTAGGAACACTACAACCTACCAATTTATTTTCTGGCAGTAAATGCAGCTTGGGGTTGTATTTGACACTGGAGGTCCGAACCTCAGCAAGAATTTCTATGGTGCAGAAATTTCGGAACATGGGCCGAGGGAGAAGGAACAGGGAGCATGTGAAATTTCTTGGCTAAAAACAGGAACATCTTGTGGTGTGGGAATTGAATCTTTTCTCCCTATTATAATAGTTCTCAGGGGCTTTCCTGAGTTAAAAGTAAAATGAATTCGCACCCTGAAGACCAGTATGTCCTTTTTAATTTCTGGCTTTCGCTTGGGACAACTTATGTCTTATTACTAATGTTCCTCTTTGCCTTAGAGTAAGTTCAAGTGGCAGAAATGGGATGCCAGCTCCCCTATTGAGGAGGATTGGGGAATGAAGGACAGGATCAAAGGCGGGGAGAGGTCTCTTCCCTCCCCACGGACCAACATTGTCTTTTAATTTCTATCAGTGTTATGACTTTGGAGGAGGGTATAGAGTCAAGAAGAAAGAATGAGGAAGCTGGCACTTGCAAAATGACTTCCAGACCTATTAAAACATCAAAGCCAAAATATTCCCCCCAGGAATGAACTTCAGATGATAGTTTAAGAGAAGACATACCAAGGAATATTTTATTTCATATTCACAGAGCCTAAGCTTCCCATCTCCACAGTATTCTCTGTTTTTATGTGTTTTAACAGCTTGTAATGTCTTCAAATAAAAAGAGTAAAAATGTAAGCATGTGGCTAAGCTATATGTATACACAATTCTTAATCATTCAGTATCACTCTAGTCTTATCCAATACGGACAGGATAAAAGTTGAAGTCGTCATGCAAATTAAAATAGAGAAAGAGTGCTTTTACTGGATTGCTCTTTACAGAGATCTTTTTTTACTTTTACAAAAATGTTTCCAACCACTGGAACACAAAAAGGTACACAAATACATAAAAGCATGAAAGGGGCTATGAACCTATTGTTAAGAGGAAATCTGCTTGTAGAAAAGCACACATGTCCTTTTAAGTGTACAGCTCTGCATGAATCGCTTTCATATAGAAAGAGCACAGTGATGCAGTTAAGAATCAAGCCTGACTTCAGTCAACTTTTTAATGCATAGTAAAGTTAATAGGATATGCAGTTTTGTGCTCTTAGTAACCTTATGAATGCTTTCCTGGAGTTTTTACATTAGAAAAGCCAGTGTTATCAAACATTGGAACTTTGGTAAGAGATTTTGCTACTTGAAGCCTGCTGATGCTTTCACGGGAATGGGGGAATGAATTTCCCTTCTCTGTCAATATCGCCTTGAGAACAAGAGCTGAAGGGTTTAAATGAACCCTCTCCAGGGATTCACTTGTGCCCTCTGCAGCTGGCAGTGGTAGGCGCCCATATAGGTCCCTTATTCTAAGCCAAGTTGCAGGAATACTCATAATATATTTGGTGTTATTGTCCTTAGATAGACACATACTGGTCAGACCGTGTGTACTGATGTTTCATGCAGGAAATATGGTGACCATATGTTCAGATTTCTATGTTTCACTAGCTCTACTTCCTCCGCCCCACTTTCTTTAGCAGTTTATGGTTTCTTTTCGTTGACAAATTGCCAACTGTTAATTTATAAAACAGACTAAGTGTAAAGTGACCACAGTGAGGAAACCAAAATGAAGAAGACTAAAGCAAAGAAATAATTATATCAAAATATCTCCCAACAGGGACTTCCCTGGCAGTCCAGTGGTTAAGACTTTGCCTTCCAATGCATGGGGTGTGGGTTCCATCCCTGGCTGGGGAGCTAAGAGCCCACATGCCTCATGGCCAGAAAACCAAAACATAAAACAGAAGCAGTATTGTAACAAATTCAATAAAGACTTTAAAAATGGTCCACATCCAAAAAAAAAAAAAAAAAACCTTAAAAAAAAAATCTCCCATCGCAGAGGTATGATCTATCTTGGACCTTCATGATGTGAGCCCCTAGAACACACAAGGGGAATGAGAACGACTCAGAGGTGACCAGACTACTACGATGTTCTACCTTCTATGTTTGTTTGGTGAGGGTGGGAGGAGACTCATTCAATTTTCAAACAAGCCAGGCTCCTAAAAGAAGTACAAAGGAACTGATAATTTATTGAGCATTTTTAGAGAACACATTTTCTTACTCTGGCTTTATCAAAATAAAATGTCTTAAATTAGAAAACCTCAGGAAACTCCCAAATCCTCCCTAGTATCTAAGTGTCTAAACAGAATGTCACAAAGCTAGTAAGCGAGGATCTTTCCTTTGAGCTGCTTTCCCCCTCCTTCGACTCCTTAGACACAGCTCCCCCCAAGACTGCCCTTCTGTTAAGTCTGACATCAGCTAGAGGCACCCACAAAGGCCAGGTCACTGCCCTAATGGAGGATTATAGATTCTCTGTTCACGATAAAATACTTGCTTATTCTGACTCACTAAAACATCATTTATTTGCCTAAATCCCACCCCCTTAACCTGAGTAAAGACTTGATCTTATAGGAAAAAAGATAGAGCGTTTTCCATATCCTAAGGAATTATCTCCTTGCCTCTAGCTTTCCTACCTAAGAATGTGTGCTTGAAAGAAGATGAACGGAGTGAGGAAATGGAATAGAATTCGCAGAAGTAAACTTTGGCAGCTGTGCTTGGAACAGGGCAGGAGAGGTGCTATAGTGGTGCTACTCACTAGTAACTCATCAATTCTCAGAGTAGAGGGATGGAGGAGAAACCACCCTCCCTGCTTCCAGGCTACTTTCTATCCTTACTCCCTCTCCAGGCTCACAAGGTGCTTTGATGACTGGATTGGCTTCCCAAGGGGCTTGATGATTGGGGTAGTGCCCTGAGTCGGGGACATAAGCACTGGAAAGGGATGTTCCCCTTTCCCAGGCTTAGTTTCTTCTTCTAGTCGCCATGACTGGCTGATGGTGCTTTGGTTGCTGTCAGTCCATTTCTAAGAGTCTCTTCGTCTCTAGAAATACTGGTAATGCCAAGGTCCTGGATCTGCAGGGATGAAGATCAGATCTGACCTCAGTATCTTCACCAAGGCCAGGTTACCCTAAAGAAGAGAAGCCTATTGATGAATAGTCAGTCAATCAGTGATACACTTTGGCCTCACAGAACACTTCTGTTCGAAGGTCAACAAACTATACTCAATCAACCTCTTTTAGTCATTTCTTTCCCAGGTTTATCCTTTCTTCCTTTGACCCTCTATGCTCCTCACCATTCCCCTAACATGCCAAGAACATTCATATCACTATCCTTTCCTCAAATTGTTCTTTCTGTCTAAAATTCTTTATGACTAACTCTACCCAAAAAGTCAGGGGAAGAGAGCTTTTGAGGATAATCCTGATGGTGCCTAATTTAGATGGATGGAAGGATAGCGGTGGCCATTAAGTGAACTGAGATGCAGACACAGGGTGAAGGGAGGGAAGGGGATATTGGAGATGAAGTTTGGGACCTGTTGTCTTTAGAGTACCTATGAAACGTTCCAGAAGAGAGAGATGTAGCATATATTTCAGGCAGAGATTGGGCATGGAAATAATACATGAGAATCATCAAAACAACGTGGTGATAGATGAAGAGATTTCCAGAGGAAGGGTAGTAGAGTGGGAAAATAAACAAGAAGAATGAGGACAGTGCCTTGGTAAGTGTATGAATATAGAGCACACAAAAAAATAAACACTATAATAAAATCGACAAAAAAGGAAGAAAGCAGATAACTAGGAGAACCGGAAGACTTCATGGTCACAGAATCCAAGGGAGGATTGAAAGAGGAAGATTACCAGTGTCAAGTACGATCAAGATGCCAAGCAACAGGAGAACTAAAAAAAAGTCATTTGATATGGTAATTAAGAGATCATGTAAACCTTGAGTGGGAGGCAGCCTGGGTAACTCTGGAGTGGGACTGCCCCGGTTTGCATCCTAGCTGCACCTTTTGCTCGCTCTGTGATGTTGGGCAGGTTATTTATTCTCTCTCTGCCTCAGCTTCCACATCTATTAAATGGAGATAAGGACAGCACCTACTTCAGAGAGTGGACATGAAAATCACATGAGTTAACATATTTAAAACACTGAGACCACTGCCTGATGCAAGCTTTATGTGAATGTTTGCTGCTACAATTTATTATTATAAGTTTCCAAGGAATCAGAGAGCAATACATATAGAGCACAATAAAATAATCTTTGAAGAAGCATGGCAATAAATTGAAGGGGCAAATAGGGCACCATCTTAAGTAATAGAAAGATGAGTATAGGCACTTTTCCTTTTGATTCCCCCCTACAACAGTACAAAGAGTAGGAGAAAAGAATATGAAATTCATGGAGGGTTACAGTATAAATACTAGTAACATGGAAACCAAAGTCAAGTACTGGAAAACTCCACGAAAGTCCTTATGGGCACTCCTACTCTGACTTTCTTTAAAACATGAAGTCAACACTTTGCTTTCTGATTTACTTAAGGTCTATTTCTATTTCTGCCAACTCTGCAATTGTATACCTTGGTTAATTAAGTATTTATCAAGTTTAATGCTTAGCCTCATTGTCCGTAACATGGTTTCAAGAAGTAAATGTTGGTTTAAAATAAATTTATTAATAAATTAATCACTCTTTTCAAAGAAATATTACAGAATAACTAATCTAAACAACACATATCATTCCTTTAAGTAAGAACAAATTATACGTCCCCAAATAATTTTGCCTTAACGCTGGCCGTCAATCTTCTCATGATTAGTAAAGAAAATGGTTCTTCTAATTATATAAATCCTTACATCTATGAGTAAAAAGTGGGAAATAAAGTAAGAATTTATTATAAGGAATGCTTTTGTAAATTGAAAAATGACTATTATGTTTTCGTTCTCCTAGCATTTGACAGCATTCTGCTGATACAGTATTTCGTTGTATTCTTATTCCTTATCCTTACAAAGGCTTCCATTCACATCGAAAGTATGTTGAAGGCCCCGACCTTGACCATGAAAGTTCTCTTTGTCTTCATGATTACAGCTGGTGAACCTTAACTAGCCACCTGTTACCAATTATTTTAATTAGCATCGTAGAATATTTTGGCCTGTTCAATAGAAGCTTTTGAGTAGGGTTTGGTTGGAATTTTTTGTTTTGTCCCTTTTCTTTTCTTTTTTTTTTTTTTTTGGAAGCAAGAGAAACTAAGGTAACAGGAAACGAGTTTCAATTTACAAGTAAATTAATGAGTCACACTTGGAAAACAAAACAACCAGGATTTTCACAAGCAATTTACCAACTGACCAAATCACTACCAGCATAGAGCCAGCAGGTATGTTAGATGCTGTAAGTTATGGTTTGCCAAGTTATCTGCAACATGCTCCACCAATCATTCTATCAAAGAACCTTAGTCCCACAGTGGGCTCCCCTTGTAAAGGATATTTTTCATCAACAGTGAGGAGCAGAAGTGAACATTCACCTGACTGCACAGGTATTAAGGATGGGAAGGAGGACTTCCAGTGGTAGGAAAACTACATCCAAGAAAAATCCCAGCAGTCAACTCTGCCAAGGGAGAGCAAAACCAGGAGTCTGGGATGATCTCTAGTAAAGATCTCAAGCATACAACTTCCTTTAGGCACATCACTTTCAATCCATACGTTTCTCTTGTTATCTAGAACAGTAGAGTTTATTCATAACTTGACATTTTCTATCATTTTATGACTATTAAATTTGTAAATTACAATGGATTTCTCATATGGGCAACCTAATTACTGGACTAAAAAAAGAAAACCTTAACAACGTGTGTCCTCCTTAGAAAGAAATTCCTGTTCTTCTGTGGCTCATTAAATATGGTCATGGACTATTTTCCAAAAACGTTTATGCTTCAGGTTTTATTTCCCCAGAATTATGCTGCATGTGACACCAAGCCCTGTGTGGTCTTAAGGAGAAGCTACCCCATGGTTGCCCTGGTGAGGGGTAAACCCAGCTGCTGCCTGCATATCCTGGTTTGGGGATATGCAAACCTGATTCTGGCTATGTGTACTGGCCACAGACCTGAAAGGGTCATCTACCTTCTAAGAGACTGCTGTGCCTCACTGCAGGATGTTTAATTCTATGGATAAATTGACTTTAAAATGCTGATTAAGCCAATTCCAGAAAATTAGAAACTAGCATTGGTTTAGATTAGATCGAGCATCAACAGAAAACACCCTGCTGCCCAGGATCACTGGCAAACTTGCCAACTGATGTGATTCTGTTGCAGGGGGTGGGGGGAGGGTAGTCATGCTGACTGCTGCTCACCAGTTGTCCGAATAGTTGACATGGATGTGTAGAGTTTCCTCCTTGCTCTTCAAGCCTGTGACTCCTAACTCCACAATTAGACACACCAAGAACTTTGAAGGACACTTCATAAACCGTATCCTATTCTCCATCAACTGCCACGTTTGATCTAAGCGTTACTTTTGGGTTAGTGTTTACTGCCATTTTTTATTGTCTTTCATTCCATGACCCAGATGATGAGTCAGAAGAAATCTCACAAATAAATACTTTAACACTGGAATGTCTGTTGCCAAATTCAGTAAAGAATATTGAACAACTGCTTAATGTTTCCTACAGTAAGCTGTCACACAACAATCATTTTAAAAAGGTAAGAGGGAAAAGAGGACTGCCCAGTGAAATTCTGTTCCTTGATGCAGAACAGACACTAATAACTTACCAGAAAAGTGTTCAATTCATACACAAGTAACTCAAATTCCTTTAAATAAATACGCATGTCAAACTTGTTACTTTTTTATCTTAACGATGATACCCTGGAAATAACCTTTCAAATCAAGAAACACCAGCAATTTGAAGTATGCCAACTAAATCTAGATTTCTGACTAAATTTATTAGGCCTTATTACCAGACTACAGCAAATAGCAATGTATGTTTTACATTAATGAGATATTGAGAAAACATTTTACGTGTGCATTGTTATGGTGTATCATATTCAACCATAAATGTGGCGTCAAAAAGCTTCATAGTCAATATATGTCATAACAAAAAATTCCATCCCATCATCAAATCTCTAGTGCTTATATTAACCTTCCTAGTTCAAGTATGCCTGTGTTCTCAATGAAAGAGAAGTTGATAAAATGGACTAATATATAATATTTTAAGTGCTTCTCCTATCTTTTAAAGAAATGTATTTTGGCTGAAGCTATTCCTCTGTCAAACTCATTACCTATATTGAATTTTACTACAGGATTCGTTCCTATTTGACTTACAGAGATGCTAAAATTTGGACAATATCTTCATGAAGTCCATAAAGGAAAACAAAACTATGTAACTGATGTTAATCTTCATGATATAAATAAAGGCAGCCATAATCATTATGACCTATAAATAGCCATGGACGATGACTAGGATACCTATCAGTAAGCTTTCTCATTAATGACATCAATATGTTTTATCTACTATAAATGTAGAGAAAACAAAGATAGGTCCTTGATCACTGAGGGACTGCTACTCCATTGAGAATACAAAATAAAATATGCCTTGATTGTACAACAAAAATAACAGAAGACAAGGAGTGTTCTTTCATATAATCCTACCTTGGCCCTTCCTCGAGATGATTTTAGCCTAATACTTAATCTTGGCCAGATTCATATTCTGAAAATGGGGAGATTAGAATGAATTCTTGCTTAGAGCACTCATAGCTCTAAAATGTCAATGAGTTCAGGTTAAACAAAAACATAAATACCTTAACAGGGCAGTTTATGCTAAGCGTTGAATAACTACAGGCTTTCAGGTACCAAGGAGGTTCAGAGTAGGTATCAGTCACTGCAGCCTGGCCAGGGGAAGACACACACAAGCATTGCAGAGAGGCTAGGCTTGAATGATTGCAGCTGGTTGGGGTCACTCAGAACCAGAACTGGTCTACTGAGATGAGGTGGTGCAGAGTCTCGGAGCAGATTCTGGGGACCAAGGGCAAGGCCAGCTGAGCAGAAACAAGTTACTTGAGGCTGAATCATCAGCCCTTAAACCTAATTTGACCATGGTCAGGCTATGTCCAGGTACTGGGATCAGGCTCATTGTGCTGAGGGGACCAATTACACCAGCCGAGGGGAAAGAAGAATTACAGAAGCTGAGACCAAGCAGTTCTTAAGAGGTTGTTTCCCTCACATTATGTTGACTTCATAAGTTACTGGTGCATAACTTTAAACCGGATATAAACAAAAAGCCAAATTCTACTTCACAATAGAGCATATAACTTTCACTTTCTGTTGAAACAGTTACACTGGATTCTTCTTATTAAGTAAAGGATAAAAATACATCGTCCAAAAAAAAAAAAAATACATCGTCCAGGGAAAATAGTGATATAGAAATTAAAGGATCTAAGGAAATAGGCATGTATGTATTCCTTTTCCAAGCCCAAATAATACCCTGAGAAGCTGAGAATATGAATATCAGTTTCAATCCAAGGATTCTGCATGTATAGATTTCATCAGGATTTCTGGGTCTCTAACCATATCAGGTCAGCTCCCACATGCCCAAGCTCCTGCCCAAGGATGAGGGTTGAAGATTTCCATGCTGCTTGCTCAACCCAGCCTCTCAGTTAATCAGCAAGCCCTGCCATGTACAGGAGCTTTAGTCCCACCCCTAGTCTGGCTGCCCTGTGGATGTTATCCAGTTTGTCCCACATGAGCCCTTGAAGATCTCTTTGCTCTCAAGCTGCCAGCTTATGTCTGAGCCCTACCATGTGTGCCCCATTCATGTGATAGGACTTCTCTTGTTCCTATTTGTTCCTTGAGTTCCCCCACTGACTCTTAAATTTTGTCCTAATTCCAACCTGCTTGTCTGGGGCCACGATTAACTAATCTGTGGCAATGTCGTATTTCTAGGAACGCTGATATAAAAGACTAGAAGTTTCCAAGTAAAACGCCTCCATTGCTTACAGGGATGGTTGCTGTCGATATATTTATTCTGGCACTCCCAGGAAACCCCTTTAGTAGGGCTCAATGGTGGCTTCAGCTGCCCTTTAACAGCACAGCAAATTCTTGAATTGTCCCTTAACTCCCAGAAACTTCCTGGATCTGTTTCCCCTGCTAGACATAGTCTGTCCCCCAAATCTGATTGTCAGCAGCTCTTGTAGGGAAGGGGAAATTAACTGTTATTTAAGAATTGTTCTAGATCCCAGCGTGGCTCTCTTAGCATAAACTCTAGAGATGAGTTCATAGCACTCTGTACTGTGCTAGTTTTTTTTTTTGCTGCTATATAAAAATTACCATAAATTTAGTGACTTAAAACAACATCCATTTATTTCGTTGTTCTGTAGGTCAGAAGTCCAGGTGGACTCAGCTAAGTTTTCATGGGGCCAAAATCAAGATGTTGACTGACTCTTATCTGAAGGCTCAGGAGAAGAATCCACTTTCAAAACCATTCAGGTTGCTGGCAGAACTCTCATGTCCTTGCAGCTCTATGTCTGAGACTCCTTTCCTTGGTGACTACCAACCAGAGTCCACCCACAGATCCCAGAGGGTGCCCGCATTCCTCGATTCATGGCCCACTCCATCTTCAAGCCAGCAACGACACATCAAATCCTACTCATGCTTCAGATCCCTCTCAATTCTTGTTCTGCCACCAGGCAGAGAAATTTCTCTGCTTTTAAAGGCTCATGTGATTATATTAGGCCCACCTAGATAATCTCCCTTTTCTAAGTTCAGCTATGCCTTATGTTATGGGTTCAACTGTATCCCCCCAAAAAGATATGTTCAAGTCCTACCCCCAGGACGCCACAATGTGACTTTATTTGGAAATAGGGTCTTTAAAGAGGTAATCAAGTAAAAATGAGGTCATTAAGGTGGACCCTCATCCAATATAATGGTGTCTTTATAAAAAGGGGAAATTTGGACATAGAGACTGGCACAGAAGGAAAATGATATGAAGACACATGGGGAAAATGTCATGTAAAGACAAAGATAGAGACTGACTGAGGCAAATGTAAGTGAACACCAAGGATTATCCACCCCCATCAGAAGCTAGGAAGAGGCAAGGAAGTATTCTATCCAGAGTCTCAGAGGGGGCGTGGTCCTGACGATACCTTGATTTCAGATATCTGCTCCTTGATTTCAGATATCTGCTTCAGATAACTGTGAGGCAATACATTTTTGTTGTTTTAAGCCATCTAATTTGTGGTGCTTTGTTACAGTGGTCCCAGCAAACTGATATACCATATAACATAACACAATCAAGGAAATGTAGCTCATCACATTCACAGGTTCCAGGGATTAAGAGGTGTATAATGCTGAAGACTCATCCAAGAAGTTCTGCCTACCATACTTACTCTATAGCCCATTAATAATCTGAGATTTAATCAGAAGATTATAAAATTCTTCCCCTTTGCCACATCTTATCACCACACCAACAGGCCTCTAGTATAAAACAGTGGATTACAGTTGGAAAAGCTTCAAGACACAGTCTCTTTTTAAGAAGGATTAATTAGGAAATCCCAAAGTCAAGAAGGGAAACAAAAACAAGGACATTGGAGGAATTTGAAGTCTCTAGCGCCTATAGCTACAGCAAACATTAAACACAGCCCAACTCCCAGGCAGACTAACATAAATTTTCACATGAAAGATCCATTTACCTTAGTTCCTATTACCTGATACAACATGTCCAGCTTTCTACAAAAAATTACAGGGCATATGAAAAGCAAAGATAAAAAACAATCTGAAGAGACAAAGCCATCGAGACCTAGGTATGACATAGATGTTAAAATTATCAGATAGGGAATTTAAAATAACTATATGTTAAGGACTCTATCCTTTTTCTGTTAGAAAAAGTAGGCAACATGCAAGGACAGATAGATAATGTAAGTAAAGGGGTGGAAACTCTAAAAGAATCCAAGGAAATGCTATAAGCCACAAACGCTGTAACAGAAATGAAGGATTGTTTCAATGTGTTCATCACTGCACTGGATATGACCAGTGAAAGAAAAGAAAAAAAGAACAGAGTATGCAGGAACAGTGGGGCAATATAAAAAAGTATAATATATACATAATTGGAATACTAGAAAGAGAAGAAAGAGAGAAAGGAGCAGAAGAAACATTAGAAGTAACAAATACATTGGTATAAATATTCTTGTATATGTCTCTTGGTACACAAGCACATGCATTTCTGTTGGAGTGGCAACTTTGGAAGATAATGCCAAACTTTGTCCCAAGGTTTGTTGTATTAATTTACAGCCTCACCAATTATATGGGCATTCTGGTTGCTCCATATCCTCACCAACATTTTATTATATCCTTTCTGATGGTTGTCTAATGGTATTCATTGTGGTTTTACTTTACATTTGACTTATTGCCAACGCAGTTGAGCACTTTCCATGTTATTGGCCATTTGTACATCCTCTTTGGGAAGTGCTTGGTCAAGTCTTCTGGCTTCTATTTCATTGCCTGTCTTTAGCTTATTGATTTGTGGGAGTTATTTATACATTCTGGATGTAAATAGATTTTCAGTCTACTTCTTGTTCATCCTTACTGTGATTTTGTACCCTTGGTCTCATGTAGCTGTCAAAAGCCCTGCTGTATTTTTCAGCCTCTCTGCTACCTCTTCCAGAATCAGCAGATATCCTTAGAGAAAAACTGACCCAAATGCTGGGCTTACTTCTCTGGACCTCATTTTTTTCCCCAGATCTTGCTTCTGTAATTTTTTACTGCCTTACTAGCTCACCAATGCTTTCTAGCAGGTATTTTTAGTTTATTTTTTCCACCTTTTAAAACTATTTTCAATATTAGAGTTATACTGAATTACCTTATCAGCCATTACCAGAAGTTGAAGTCCCAGGCAGATGAAACATACAGTCACTCTCTTTAATCTCTTTATGAAGAGTGTGAGAGTATATTTGTGGCTTGGCCTGCAGACATAGAGTAGTGAACTTGACTCTAGTATTTTACCTTCTTTTATATTAGGCTACAGTCTTCTTTTATACACAGTACTTAGCACTTCAGCAACATTTTTCAATTTACCTTCTAAACACTAAGTGATTATTTAACTACTTAATTTAGGGATTCTAGTGCTTATCCATGTAACCCTTGCCTAACCAGAAGTCTGATTTTCATTCATTCATACATCTCTTCAAATATTTATTGATGATTTGTATGTACCAAACATTGTTCTGCCTAGAAGATAAGAGACAAAATGAATGCTTGAATAAATCAGAAAATTGACAGAGGAATAAAAATGATTACATATTAACAAACGATACACAAAGAATTAACATAGATTTATGTGAGAGAGAGTAAAGAAGAATCACACTTTACAATTGGAATCATAAAAGTCTTGACTGAAGAGTTGATGTTAAAACTGAGATCTGAACGATGGGAAGGAGCACAGCATGAGGATCAGAGAGAAGAGCATTCCAGGTAAAGGGATGATTTTGTGCAAAATTCCTGAAGCCAGAACAACTTGGCTTATGCAAAGAATAGAACAAAGGCCAGCATGGCTGGAGTATAATGAGTGAAAGGTGAAGTGGTATAAATGAGCTAAGAGTCACAAACTGGAACCAGATCATGGTAGACTTTGTCAGCCAGTATAGGAAGTTTAAATTTCATTCTCATTGTGATAAGAAGTTTTTGGAAAGACTTAAATGAGTTTGGGAAGGGAGAGGTGACAGGATCTAAGTTACATTTTTGAAACTAGTTCTCTGGCTGCAGTGTGGAAAATTATACTGTGTAGGAGTATATTAATTAATGTTAAATAAAGAAATGCTTTAAAAATCACTTAGGGTCTTTTAAACAAAGGACATTTAGTACTAGGAACTGGGTACACAGCTGATAGAAAAGCTAAGAATTCAAACAGGGTATGATGAAGCAATGTGAGATTCACCATAGCCACTGCTACTTCAGGGACTGAAGGAACCAAGGAAAGAGGTAGTATGAGCAGGGTCCAGATGCTGCAGTCATCCAACTGACAGTGGCATGGAAAGTCTTTCCAGTAGAGTTAGGTGAAACTATCTGGCAGGAGCTGAAGCCACAGAGAAAAATGTGTAAGAGACATCACAAAAAGCAGTCTTCCACCAATTCCTTCTATTGGCCCAATCTATTCAGAAACCAGAGGACAAGGGAGGCTGGGAAATTTAGTTCTCTGAGGCACAGAGCTGAACAAGAGATCAGAGAACAAAAAGACAGTTTACCAGCCCAGGTAAAAGTAGAAACAAAGAGACCAAGAGGGCCCTTATATAGTAGGTCAAATGACAATTATGGAAGATTGGACTAGGAGGGTAAAGGTGGAAATTAAAACAAATGAATGGGGTCAATGTATCTGAGATATAATCAACAAAACTTACTAGGAAAGTGGATGCAGCAAGTGGGATAAATATGAACTAGGGATAACTCCCAGTTTCTTTATTTGAGCAACTGAAGGGATAGTGACACCATTTATCAGCATGAGAAAGACTAAAAAAAAAAAAAATCAGTGGAGTTCTGGGGTGCCTAGAATTAAAAATTCTGTTTGGCCATGTTAAGTTTAAAGTATCAATTAGACTTCCATGTGGAGAGTTCCAGTAGGCACTGGATATATGAATCTAGAATTATGGGAAAATATCAGGACTCAAGATACAGGGCTGGGAGTCATCAGCCTATACGTTTTTTGTTTTGCTTCTTTTTTTTAATGGACTGGAAATTTAATGAAATTTAATGGAAATTATCAAGGGAGAATATAGAGAGAGAAGAAGGGTCCCAGGAACATTCTAATGCTGAATGCTGTTGAGAGGTCAACAAAGATAAAAAACAGAGAAGTAAACTCTACTCAATACTCTGTAATGGCCTATATGGGAAAAGAATCTTAAAAAAAACGGATATATGTATACGTATGGCTGATTCACTTTGCTGTACACCTGAAACTAACACAACATTGTAAATCAACTATACTCCAATAAAAATTAAAACAAACAAATAAACAAGCATTGTATTGGCAACCCAGATGTCATTTCATGATTTTGACAGGAGCCACCCCAGCTTAGTTGAGGGGATAGAAGCCAAATTAGAGTTGGTTGAGGGGAGAATATAAATATCACGTGGGAAAAAAGATAAACTATTTTGAAGAAATTTTGTTCCAAAGGGGAGCAGAGAAATGGGGCTATAACCACAGAGAAATGAGTTTTTCTTCTTTTTTAAGCAAGGATATTTAAGATAGAAGGGAAATTTCATTAGCTATCAATGGAAATTATACAGTGGAAAATCACAGAAGATGCAAGAGTCAGAGGGAGAAAACTGGTGGAGCCAAGATGTTAAAAAATTAAGAAAAATTATGATATGATTTCAATAGTGAAATATGAGACAAAGTAATCAGCTAAGAGTGAGGAAGGAGGGTGTGTAAGAGTCTGAGGAAAGTTTGAAAGAGAGTTGGAAATTGTTTTGAAAAATGAAAAATAAAATATGCAAAAGATGTATCGTAGGATTGCCCTGTATGACAGCCTCATTGGAGTAGCTGACTCATAGTGTCTAACTAGGCAAGTGCACCAGACGAGACAAAGGACTTTAGGGATGCTGTGGGTTTATAATGGTGAACCATGGAAACTAAGTTGTTTCACGTGGGAAGTAAGTAAATGGCTAGCTCTCTCCAGAGTGGGTGCATGACACACTGAGTGAATTATTTACGTGAGAGCATGCAAGACAGCTTTCTTTTAGTTCAACAGAAGTGTGTATATGGCAGAACATCTGCTCAAAAGGCAAGAATGACCAACCTGACCAAATCAAGGAACAGAATCCAAGAGTCTTCAATAAAATGTTATGTATGTCTTCTACCCTGGGAGTTCATTCTTAATTCCTTACAAAATACATGCTTGCATCATCCAATTCTTTCTTCATATGGGATAACTGGGTTTTTTAAATTAGTATTTTTATCTACTGACAGCATTTTTTTAAAAGTTTGGTGTTGAGACCCCCTAAATGAAGCTCTGTAAACCCCACTAAACTTGGTCAAGTGAAACAGATTCTGTCTTAAACAAAGATGCCCTTATTGTACAAACGATATAATAAAATATGAAGTAGCCAAGCATGAGGAACATTTTTAGGAATCAGAAAATAGGTCATGATAAGATGATTTGGGGAAAAATCATTTTAAAACCATTTTATACACTATTGTTTACAGGATATCCAAGAAGTTGAAAGACTTAAGGACAAAATTAATTGGATTATATATCACTATGTAGACCTAACCATAGTAATGGGAGTGTTCTTTTTTCTTTCAACAATTTAAGCAACTAAAAAACTGCCCCAAGCTCGATAAATATATTGAGCAATATTCAACCTTTTGGGGAACTTATTTCCTCTTCTGTTAAGTGAAGGGTTACTTTCCCATAATTTCAAAAGTTTTTTCTTATTTTATGATTCCGTAACTATGACTAAGGATCAGAGGCTAAAAATTTTAATAACAGAAGTCACAGCTGGGAATAAGAGTAACCTTATTTAAAGGCCTTATACTGCATGTCTGTGCCATTATTAAGAATGGCTGTGGCTTTATTTGTAGGAGGTGGGCCAAATAGAAGGAAGTAAGATCATAATGCAAATAACTCCAACAGAATATGATATCAGTGGGGAAAAAAGATGCAGATAACTGGGAAAAAGGAATGTGATGGATGAAGCAGTGGTCTCACTGCTTAATCTATAACCAACCTAATACAATAAGAGTTATGAACGACTTTGATATTCAGAGTGAACATGCGAACAATGCTGTGTTGTGCACCATACCTAAGACCCAGTGAAAGAACAAAGCTTGGTAGTCACAGAGCTGAGATCACCCTCCAGCTCCTCCTCTTACTGTGTGGCCTTGGGCAAACTACTTAACTTTGCTGATTTTTAGCATCCATGTGCCTCAAAGGGCAATATTCTAATTGCTGCAAGAGTTTAATGATGTTGAATATGGTGAAGTACATAGTACAGTAACTGGAACTTAGTAGAGTTGAATAGATGATAGCTATTGTCAGACAATAATAAATAACGCAGTGATCCCTGTCTGCTAATGTGCTCCAAATTCTAATACTACAGAATATAGAAAGGGAGTCATATAGAAAGGGAGTCAAGGAGTAATGTGAACTGGTTGAAAATAGGTGCCAATCATTCACCAAAATAGGTGCCAAACTTCACCAGGGAAGGTGAAGTTTCAGCTCTCCTTGGTTGTGGCATCCTGTACCCAGCAAACCAAACTCCCCAGGGGTCTGTAGAAACATTTAATTAGAAAGCTTCTGATATAAAAGGCGAGAAGTTGGAAGGCTATAAGCAGTTTTTTTCTCTATTATAGACAATTCTACTTGCTAAACTAGCAGCACCAGTGACAACTCAGGGGCTCAGTCTGTATAAAACTTGCTCCAAAAGAGTCCTAAAATACAAGACTAGGCTTTCTAGTGGATGTGAAACTTATTGGCTCTAAGGGAATGATTTCTTGAAACAACAGAAGACTATTGAAAGACTTGTCAGAAACCAGAAAAATAATTTTCTCTTCTGCAGTTTCAGTAAGCACATGGCAAAACATTCCCATCTAGGAATCAGTAATGTGACAAATTAGCTTTTGTTTTACTCTAGGTAGACAATAAATATGATGGCAGTGATTTAATATAACTGTACGAATGTCTTTCTCCTTTACTGACATGACACATGCATGATTTGTCATCTATCATACTAGCTGATATTATAAATGTACTGACATTTTACTCTTTAAAATAACCCATTTGACATCATTTGTGTGATATGCCCATGCAGAACAAATTTGACATAGAAATCAAATAACTGCATATAATCTTCTATTGCAGAAATCCATTTGGAGACTGAAATTTTCAATGAAGAAATTTAATCAATTTATAATCCCAAGATATTGGAACTACAAAGGATCTCAGGGACCGTCTAGACCAACCTTGTCATCTACAAACTGAGGAAAGTGAATATCAGAAAGAATAAGTGTCTTATACAGGGACACACAATTAGTTAGAAGCAGAAAAAGGACAAAAGCCCAGACTTCCTGACGCCACAGATAGTGCTCAAAACAGTGGGCTGGCAATCAATTTAGAGTAGATAGATCATTCCCAGAAATAACAGATCCATTTAAAAAATTTTCATGTAAAGTATAAGGCAGCTCTGTAAGCAAACACTCAGGATCTTAATGAAATTAGGATGAAATTAGTGAAAATTAATAACTAGACTAAGGAAGACAGGCAGAAATTATTAAACATAATAATTAATAAAATAAATAAAATATATTAATATGTTAATCCTTTTCCCCCACTAACTTGTGTTGGCTTACTGGGGAATTTAACATCGTATGAGATTGTGTCTTACATCTTTCATCCTAGGTCTTAGAGCATCTGGAAAGGCCACTAATGCCAAGAAGTAGAAGGACAAGCAAAAGTAAATATAAATGTACAACCAAATCAATTTGAGAAAACTTAGGCAAGAGCCCATGCATCAAAAGTGATTTTGAGAACCAGGTGTTGTACAAACAGAAAGAATTTAGGCATGGAAATCCAATTTTAGTAATCCACTTTGTGCAAACCAAAGTGGATTCCTAAACTGCCTTTGTGCAAGGCAGTTTGCAATGAGGTTGTCTGTCATTACCGAGAACACTTGTACATTCATAGACGGTTCCTAGGCAAAATCATGCCAAGAATCACCCTCTTTCAGGATGGTATTGTTAAAGGATACAGCTGTAAAACCAATGTGTTTACCACAATAAAAATTCTATGTGTTTTAATTTAAATATTGAGAAACATTTTTTAGCTGTGAATTCTAGTTCCCAAATTTAAAAATCCAGTGGGAAAATGGCTGCAATAAAAGATATTGAGCCCATGACTATCTATATTGAGGCACCAAATGCCACCAGCAGAGCCAGCCATCCTACAAGTTTCAGTCTCTTAATGACCAATAGCAATATCCATGGCTGAAATGATTGTGGGGTGAACCACATATATCCCTGAGAGGGCCAACAGGCTACTTCAGCATTGCCATATGTATACATTTTAATCTCATAGTTACAACTTACAAAACCAAAACACGAATATCTGAGATTTTAAAGTTATATCTATGCTTTATCTCAAGAAAGAGAACTCTAAGATTGTATCTGATTCATTAAAATATTGAAAATCAACACTATTAGCTACAAACATTAGTTCCCATATTCAGAGATCAGCATTTCCTTCTGTTTTTAATTATTTTTTACATAAGAAATAATGTTTATTATAGAAAATTAGAAAATATATCTATAAATTAAAAGAGAATAAAAAAGAATTAAAGTGACACAGTAAGAACAAGGCAAGGATGTCGGCTCTCTCCTTTTCTATATAATATTTGAGATCCTAGTCAGTCTGGCTATAAGTCAAGAAAAAGAAAAGGCATTCCAATTGGAAAGAAAGAAGTAAAACTTTCTTTGTTTATAAATGACATAATTTTGTACACAGGAAATCCTAAGGAATCTACAGAATAAGCTATGTAAAAAATCAATCATATTTCTATAAAACAACGTTTATATTCCAATAAACAATTGGAACCCTAACCCTAACCCTAATTTAAATGCCATTTAGAATATTATTTAAAAGTACAATACTGAGGATAAGCTTAAAACACATGTACAAGACCTCTAAACTAAAAACTACAAAACAATGCTGAAAAAACAAATGAAGGCCTAAATAAGTGGAGAAATATACCATGTCCATGGAATGATTGATACAAGGTTAAGATATCAATTCTCCCCAAACTGATCTATAGATTCAATGCAATTTCAAAAAAAAAAAAAGAAAATGCCATGAGGCTTTTTTTGAACTGACAAATTGATTTGTATAATCATGTGAAAATGGAAAGGACCTAAAATAGCTGAAACAATTTCGAATATGAAAAACAAAGTTAGAAGATGTAAATCACCTGACTTTAACACTTATTATATAAAGCTACAGTTGTCAAGACAGTGTGATAGTAGCATACAAATAGACACATAAAAAATGGAACAAAATAGAGAATCCAAATATAGACCTACATGTGTCTGCTCCGTTTGGGGTGAGGTTTCTCAGGGAGTGGGGGTTTTGGGGGGAGGTTTTTTTTTTTTTTTAACAAAGTCACCAAGGTAATTTGGGGAGGAAAAAATTGTATTTTCAATAAATGGTAATGAATAACTGGATGTCATTGTGGAAAAAAAGATGAACTTTGATCCTTACTTCACATGGCAAACAAAACTCAACTCCAGATAGATTATAAACCTAAATATAAACACTGAAACTATAAAAACTACTAGAAAAAAATGAGCAAAACCCTCTGAAACCTTGAGAGAGACAAAGATTTTATATAGAGAATACACAAAAATGAACCATTTTAAAGTAAGTGATTAATTAGAAGTTTTTAAAAATTTAAATCTTGCTCCTCAAAACACACCACTACGAAAGTGGAAAAGCCAAATCAAAGAGTGGGAAAGCCAAGACTGGAAAACTTTTTGCAATACATATAGCTGGCAAAAGACGTATGTCCAGAAGATATAAGAATTTATACAACTCAAGAAGAAGATAATTAAAAAGCAATGTGTGCAAAAGATTTAAACAGACACTTCACACACTAAAAAACATATGTATGGCTAATAAGTGCATGGAAGGATGCTCAATATCTTTAGTCATCAGGGAAAAGCTAATTGAAACAAGAATGAGATACTATTATAAGCCACTCACAATTGTTAACATTAAGAAGACAGATAGTACCAATTGTTGACGTGAATGTGGAGCAACTGGAACTATTATACATTATTCATGGCAATGTAAAATGGTACAATCCCATTGGAGAATTCATTAGAGAAAGTTTTGACCCAGCAATTGCACTGTCACATATTTATCAAAAAGAAATGAAAATGTGTCTTTACAAAAGCCTTGAATAAATATTCATAGAAGCTTTATTAATAATAGCCCAAAAAATAAAACAACCCAAATTTCTATCAAAAAATGAAAGGATATGGAGACCGTCAAGATGGCGGAGATCACCTTCCTCCCCACAAATACATCAGAAATACATCTACATGTGGAACAGCTCCTACAGAACACCTACTGAACGCTGGCAGAAGACCTCAGACTTCCCAAAAGGCAAGAAACTCCCCCACATACCTGGGTAGGGCAAAAGAAAAAAGAAAAAACAGAGACAAAAGAATAGGGACGGGACCTGCACCAGTGGGAGGGAGCTGTGAAGGAGGAAAGGATTCCACACACTAGGAAGCCCCTTAGCGGGCAGAGACGGAGGTGGGAGGGTGGGAGCTTCAGAGCCACGGAGGAGAGCGCAGCAACACGTGTGCAGAGGGCAAAGTGGAGAGATTCCCGCACAGAGGATTGGTGCCGACCAGCACTCACCTGCCTGAGAGGCTCGTCTGCTCACCGGCCAGGGAGGGCGGGGGCTGGGAGCTGAGGCTCGGGCTTCGGAGGTCCGGATCCCAGGGAGAGGACTGGGGTTGGCAGCTTGAACACAACCTGAAGGGGGCTACTGCGCCACAGCTAGCCGGGAGGGAGCCTGGGAAAAAGTCTGGACCTGCCGAAGAGGCAAGAGGCTTTTTCTTCCCTCTGTTTCCTGGTGCGCGAGGGGAGGAGACTAAGAGCGCCGATTAAAGGAGCTCCAGAGACGGGCTCGAGCCGCGGCTATCAGCGTGGATCCCAGAGACGGGCGTGAGACGCTAAGGCTGCTGCTGCTGCCACCAAGAAGCCTGTGTGCGAGCACAGGTCACTCTCCACACCGCCCCTCCCGGGAGCCTGTGCAGCCCGCCACCGCCAGGCTCCCGTGATCCGGGGACAAGTTCCCTGGGAGAACACACGGCGCCTCAGGCTGGTGCAACGTCATGCCAGCATCTGCCGCCGTAGGCTCGCCCCGCCTCCTCCATACCCCTCCCTGCCCCCCCACCCCCCCCACCCCCACCCCCGCCTGAGTGAGGTGGAGCCCCTGAAGCAGCTGCTCCTTTAACCCCGTCCTGTCTGAGCGAAGAACAGACGACCTCAGGCGACCTACACGCAGAGGCGGGTCCAAATCCAAAGCTGAACCCTGGGAGCTGTGCAACAAAGAGGAGAAAGGGAAATCCCACCCAGCAGCCTCAGGAGCAGCTGATTAAATCTCCACAATCAGGGCTTCCCTGGTGACGCAGTGGTTGAGAATCTGCCTGCCAATGCAGGGGACACGGGTTCGAGCCCTGGTCTGGGAAGATCCCACATGCCGCGGAGCGACTAGGCCCGTGAGCCACAATTACTGAGCCTGCGCGTCTGGAGCCTGTGCTCCGCAACAAGAGAGGCCGCAACAGTGAGAGGCCCGCACACCGCGATGAAGAGTGGCCCCCGCTTGCCGCAACTAGAGAAAGCCCTCGCACAGAAACA
This sequence comes from Eschrichtius robustus, assembly GCF_028021215.1. Lineage (NCBI taxonomy): Eukaryota > Metazoa > Chordata > Mammalia > Artiodactyla > Eschrichtiidae > Eschrichtius > Eschrichtius robustus. The sequence goes on from NC_090841.1 coordinate 51,845,921, forward strand.
AAGACCCAACTCAGCCATACATACATACATACATACATACATACATACATACATAAAAAAAAAAAAAAAAAAATCTCCACAATCAACTTGACGTACCCTGCATCTGTGGAATACCTGAACAGACAACGAATCATCCCAAAATTAAGGCGGTGGACTTTAAGATGAACTGTAGACTTGGGGTTTGCTTTCTGCATCTAACTTGTTTCTGGTCTTATGTTTATCTTAGTTTAGTATTTAGAGTTTATTATCACTGGTAGATTTGTTTATTGATTTGGTTGCTCTCTTCCTTTATATATCTATATATATATATAGATATATATATTTTTTTTCCTTTTTCTCTTTTTGTGAGTGTGTATGTGTATGCATCTTTCTGTGATTTTGTCTGTATAGCTTTGCTTTTACATTTGTCCTAGGGGTTTATCTGTCCATTTTTTCTTTTTCTTTTTTTCTAGTATAGTTTTTAGCACTTGTTATCATTGGTAGATTTATTTTTTGGTTTGGATGTTCTATTCTTTCTTTCTTTCTTGTATTTTTCATTTTATTACTTTTATTTCAAATTTTTCAGAACTTTATTTTTTTTACTTCTTTTTAACATCTTTACTGGAGTATAATTGCTTTACAATGCTGTGTTAGTTTCTACATTATAACAAAGTGAATCAGCTATACATATACATATATCCCCATATCTCCTCCCTCTTGTGTCTCCCTCCCACCCTCCTTATCCCACCCCTCTAGGTGGTCACGAAGAACCGAGCTGATCTCCCTGTGCTATGCAGCTGCTTCCCACTAGCTATCAGTTTTACATTTGGTAGTATATATATGTCCATGCCACTCTCTCACTTCGTCTCAGCTTAACCTTCCCTCTCCCCATGTCCTCAAGTCCATTCTCTATGTCTTTATTCTTGGCCTGCCCCTAGGTTCTTAAGAACCCTTTTTTTTTTTTTTTTTTAGATTCCATATATATGTGTTAGCATACGGTATTTGTTTTTCTCTTTCTGACTTACTTCACTCTGTATGACAGACTCTAGGTCCATCCATCTCACTACATATAACTCAATTTCATTTCTTTTTATTGCTGAGTAATATTCCACTGTATATATGGGCCACATCTTCTTTATCCTTTCATCTGTCTATGGACACTTAGGTTGCTTCCATGTCCTGGCTATTGTAAATAGAGCTGCAATGAATATTGGGGTGCATGACTCTTTTTGAATTATGGTTTTCTCAGGGTATAGGCCCAGTAGTGGGATTGCTGGGTCGTATGGTAGTTCCATTTTTAGTTTTTCAGAGAACCTCCATACTGTTCTCCATAGTGGCTATATCAATTTCCTTTCCCACCAACAGTGCAAGAGTGTTTGCTTCTCTCCACACCCTCTCCAGCATTTATTGGTTATAGATTTTCTGGTGATGGCCATTCTGACCGGTGTGAGGTGATACCTCATTGTACTTTTGATTTGCATTTCTCTAATGATTAGTGATGTTGAGCAACTTCTCATGTGCTTGTTGGCAATCTGTATATCTTCTTTGGAGAAATGTCTGTTTAGGTTTTCTGCCCATTTTTGGATTGGATTGCTTGTTTTTTTTGATATTGAGCTGCATGAGCTGCTGTAAATTTTGGAGATTAATCCTTTGTTGGGCTTCCCTGGTGATGCAGTGGTTAAGAAACTGCCTGCCAATGCAGGGGACATGGATTCGAGCCCTGGTCCGGGAAGTTCCCACATGCTGTGGAGCAACTAAGCCTGTGTGCCACACCTACTAAGCCTGAGCTCTAAAGCCCTCAAGCCACAACTACTGAAGCCCTCATGCCACAACTACTGAAACCCATGCACCTAGAGCCCGGGCTCCACAACAAGAGAAGCCACCACAATGAGCAGCCCGTGCACCACAATGAAGAGTAACCCCCGCTCACTGCAACTAGAGAGAGCCCGTGTGCAACAGCAAAGACACAAAGCAGTCAAAAATAATAAATAAATGGATAGATAACTAAATAAACAAATAAAATTATTTTTAAAAATTCCTTTGTCAGTTGCTTCACTTGCAAATATTGTCTCCCATTCTCAGGGTTGTCTTTTCGTCTTGTTTATGATTTCCTTTGCTGTCCAAAAGCTTTTAAGTTTCATTAGGTCCCATTTGTTTATTTTTGTTTTTATTTCCATTTCTCTAGGAGGTGGGTCAAAAAGGATCTGCTGTGATTTATGTCACAGAGTGTTCTGCCTATGTTTTCAACTAAGAGTTTTATGGAGTCTGGCCTTACATTTAGGTCCTTAATCCATTTTGAGTTTATTTTTGTGTATGGTGTTAGGGAGTGTTCTAATTTCATTCTTTTACACGTAGCTGTCCAGTTTTCCCAGCACCACTTATTGAAGAAGCTGTCTTTTCTCCATTGTATATTCTTGCCTCCTTTATCAAAAATAAGGTAACCATATGTGTGTGGGTGTATCTCTGGGCTTTCTATCCTGTTCCATTGATCTATATTTCTGTTTTTGTGCCAGTACCATACTGTCTTGATTACTGTAGCTTTTTAGTATAGTCTGAAGTCCAGGAGCCTGATTCCTCTGGCTCCGTTTTTCTTTCTCAAGATTGCTTTGGCTATTCGGAGTCTTTTGTGTTTCCATACAAATTGTGATATTTTTTGTTCTAGTTCTGTGAAAAATGCCACTGGTAGTTTCATAGGGATTGCACTGAATCTGTAGATTGCTTTGGGTAGTATAGTCATGTTCACAATCTTGATTCTCCCAATCCAAGAACATGGTCTATCTCCCTATCTGTTTGTATCATCTTTAACTTCTTTCATCAGTGTCTTATAGTTTTCTGCATACAGGTCTTTTGTCTCCTTAGGTAGGTTTATTCCTAGGTATTTTATTCTTTTTGTTGCAATGGTAAATGGGAGGGGTTCCTTAATTTCTCTTTCAGAATTTTCATCATTAGTGTATAGGAATGCAAGAGATTTCTGTGCATTAATTTTGTATCCTGCTACTACTACCAAATTCATTGATTAGCTCTAGTAGTTTTCTGGTAGCATCTTTACGATTCTCTATGTATAGTATCATGTCATCTGCAAACAGTGACAGCTTTACTTCTTGTTTTCTGATTTGGATTCCTTTTTTTTCTTTTTCTTCTCTGATTGCTGTGGCTAAAACTTCCAAAACTATGTTGAATAATAGTGGTGAGAGTGGGCAACCTTGTCTTGTTCCTGATCTTAGAGGGCAAGGTTTCAGTTTTTCACCACTGAGAATGATGTTGGCTGTGGGTTTGTCATATATGACCTTTATTATGTTGAGGTAAGTTCCCTCTATGCCTACTTTCTGGAGGGTTTTTATCATAAATGGGTGTTGAATTTTGTCAAAAGCTTTTTCTGCATCTATTCAGATGATCATATGGTTTTTATCCTTCAGCTGGTTGATATGGTGTATCACATTGATTGATTTGGGTATATTGAAGAATCCTTGCATTCCTGGGATAAACCCACTTGATCATGGTGTATGATCCTTTTAATGTGCTGTTGGATTCTGTTTGCTAGTATTTTCTTGAGGATTTTTGCATCTATGTTCATCAGTGATATTGGCCTGTAGTTTTCTTTCTTTGTGACATCTTTGTCTGGTTTTGGTATCAGGGTGATGGTGGCCTCGTAGTACGAGTTTGGGAGTGTTCCTCCCTCTGCTATATTTTGGAAGAGTTTGAGAAGGATGGGTGTTAGCTCTTCTCTAAATGTTTGATAGAATTCACCTGTGAAGCCATCTGGTCCTGGGCTTTTGTTTGTTGGAAGATTTTTATTCACAGTCTCAATTTCAGTGCGTGTGATTGGTCTGTTTATATTTTCTATTTCTTCCTCGTTCAGTCTCAGAAGGTTGTGCTTTTCTAAGAATTTGTCCATTTCTTCCAGGTTGTCCATTTTATGGGCATATAGTTGCTTGTAGTAATCTCTCATGATCCTTTGTATTTCTGCAGTGTCAGTTGTTACTTCTCCCTTTTCATTTCTAATTCTATTGATTTGAGTCTTCTCCCTTTTTTTCCTGATGAGCTGGCTAATGGTTTATCAATTTTGTTTATGTTCTCAAAGAACCAGCTTTCAGTTTTATTGATCTTTGCTATCGTTTCATTCATTTCTTTTTCATTTATTTCTGATCTGATCTTTATGGTTTCTTTCCTTCTGTTAACTTTGGGGGTTTTTTTGTTCTTCTTTCTCTAATTGCTTTAGGTATAAGCTTAGGTTGTTTATTTGAGATGTTTCTTGTTTCTTGTGGTAGGATTATATTGTTATAAACTTCCCTCTTAGAACAGGTTTTGTTGCATCCCATAGGTTTTTGGTCATTGTGTTTTCATTGTCAGTTGTTTCTAGGTATTTTTTGATTTCCTCTTTGATTTCTTCAGTGATCTCTTGGTTATTTAGTAGTGTATTGTTTAGCCTCCTTGTGTTTGTATTTTTTACAGATTTGTTCCTGTAATTGATATCTAGTTTCATAGAATTGTGGTCAGAAAAGACACTTGATATGACTTCAATTTTCTTAAATTTACCAAGGTTTGATTTGTGACCCAAGATATGTTCTATCCTGGAGAATGTTCCATGAGCACTTGAGAGGAAAGTGTATTCTGTTGTTTTGAGATGGAATGTCCTTTAAATATCAATTAAGTCCATCTTGTTTAAAGTATCATTTAAAGCTTGTGTTTCCTTATTTAATTTCACTTTGGATGACCTGTCCTTTGGTGAAAGTGGGGTGTTAAAGTCCCCTACTATGACTGTGTTACTGTCGATTTCCCCGTTCATGGCTGTTAGCATTTGCCTTATGTATTGAGGTGCTCCTATGTTGGGTGCATAGATATTTACAATTGTTATATCTTCTTCTTGGATTGCATATATACAGGATTATATATCTACAGGATTCTTCTTGCATATATATGGGTCTTGTTTTTGTATCCATTAAGCCCCTTTAAAAGCAGCGAGGGAAAAACAACAAGTAACATACAAGGGAATCCCCATAAGGTTAATAGCTGATCTTTCAGTAGAAACTCTGCAAGTCAGAAGGGAGTGGCAGGACATATTTAAAGTGATAAAAGGGAAAAACCTACAACCTAGATTACTGTATCCAGCAAGGATCTCATTCAGATTCGACAGAGCAATCAAAAGCTTTACGAACAGGCAAAGGCTAAGAGAATTCAGCACCACCAAAACAGCTCTACAACAAATGCTAAAGGAACTTTTCTAGGCAGGAAACACATGAGAAGGAAAAGACTTACAATAACAAACCAGAAACAATTAAGGAAATGGTAATAGGAACATACATATCGATAACTACCTTTAATGGATTAAGTGCTCCAACCAAAAGACACAGGGTTACTGAATGGATACAAAAACAAGACCCATATATATGCTGTCCTCAAGAGACCCACTTCAGGCCTAGGGACACATACAGACTGAAAGTGAGGGGTGGAAAAAGATATTCCATGCAAATGAAAATCAAAAGAAAGCCAGAGTAGCAATTCTCATATCAGTCAACATACACTTTCAAATAAAAACTATTACAAGAGACAAAGAAGCACACTGCATAATGATCAAGGGAGCAATCCAAGAAGAAGATATAACAATTGTAAATATCTATGCACCCAACATAGGAGCACCTCAATACATAAGGCAAATGCTAACAGCCATGAACGGGGAAATCGACAGTAACACAGTCATAGTAGGGGACTTTAACACCCCACTTTCACCAATGGACAGATCATCCAAAGTGAAATTAAATAAGGAAACACAAGCTTTAAATGATACTTTAAACAAGATGGACTTAATTGATATTTAAAGGACATTCCATCTCAAAACAACAGAATACACTTTCCTCTCAAGTGCTCATGGAACATTCTCCAGGATAGAACATATCTTGGGTCACAAATCAAGCCTTGGTAAATTTAAGAAAATTGAAGTCATATCAAGTGTCTTTTCTGACCACAATTCCATGAAACTAGATATCAATTACAGGAACAAATCTGTAAAAAAAATACAAACACAAGGAGGCTAAACAATACACTACTAAATAACCAAGAGATCACTGAAGAAATCAAAGAGGAAATCAAAAAATACCTAGAAACAACTGACAATGAAAACACAACGACCAAAAACCTATGGGATGCAACAAAACCTGTTCTAAGAGGGAAGTTTATAACAATATAATCCTACCACAAGAAACAAGAAACATCTCAAATAAACAACCTAAGCTTACACCTAAAGCAATTAGAGAAAGAAGAACAAAAAAATCCCCAAAGTTAACAGAAGGAAAGAAACCATAAAGATCAGATCAGAAATAAATGAAAAAGAAATGAATGAAACGATAGCAAAGAACAATAAAACTGAAAGCTGGTTCTTTGAGAACATAAACAAAATTGATAAACCATTAGCCAGACTCATCAAGAAAAAAAGGGAGAAGACTCAAATCAATAGAATTAGAAATGAAAAGGGAGAAGTAACAACTGACACTGCAGAAATACAAAGGATCATGAGAGATTACTACAAGCAACTATATGCCCATAAAATGGACAACCTGGAAGAAATGGACAAATTCTTAGAAAAGCACAACCTTCTGAGACTGAATGAGGAAGAAATAGAAAATATAAACAGACCAATCACAAGCACTGAAATTGAGACTGTGAATAAAAATCTTCCAACAAACAAAAGCCCAGGACCAGATGGCTTCACAGGTGAATTCTATCAAACATTTAGAGAAGAGCTAACACCCATCCTTCTCAAACTCTTCCAAAATATAGCAGAGGGAGGAACACTCCCAAACTCGTACTACGAGGCCACCATCACCCTGATACCAAAACCAGACAAAGATGTCACAAAGAAAGAAAACTACAGGCCAATATCACTGATGAACATAGATGCAAAAATCCTCAAGAAAATACTAGCAAACAGAATCCAACAGCACATTAAAAGGATCATACACCATGATCAAGTGGGTTTATCCCAGGAATGCAAGGATTCTTCAATATACCCAAATCAATCAATGTGATACACCATATCAACCAGCTGAAGGATAAAAACCATATGATCATCTGAATAGATGCAGAAAAAGCTTTTGACAAAATTCAACACCCATTTATGATAAAAACCCTCCAGAAAGTAGGCATAGAGGGAACTTACCTCAACATAATAAAGGTCATATATGACAAACCCACAGCCAACATCATTCTCAGTGGTGAAAAACTGAAACCTTGCCCTCTAAGATCAGGAACAAGACAAGGTTGCCCACTCTCACCACTATTATTCAACATAGTTTTGGAAGTTTTAGCCACAGCAATCAGAGAAGAAAAAGAAAAAAAAGGAATCCAAATCAGAAAACAAGAAGTAAAGCTGTCACTGTTTGCAGATGACATACTATACATAGAGAATCGTAAAGATGCTACCAGAAAACTACTAGAGCTAATCAATGAATTTGGTAGTAGTAGCAGGATACAAAATTAATGCACAGAAATCTCTTGCATTCCTATACACTAATGATGAAAATTCTGAAAGAGAAATTAAGGAACCCCTCCCATTTACCATTGCAACAAAAAGAATAAAATACCTAGGAATAAACCTACCTAAGGAGACAAAAGACCTGTATGCAGAAAACTATAAGACACTGATGAAAGAAGTTAAAGATGATACAAACAGATAGGGAGATAGACCATGTTCTTGGATTGGGAGAATCAAGATTGTGAACATGACTATACTACCCAAAGCAATCTACAGATTCAGTGCAATCCCTGTGAAACTACCAGTGGCATTTTTCACAGAACTAGAACAAAAAATATCACAATTTGTATGGAAACACAAAAGACTCCGAATAGCCAAAGCAATCTTGAGAAAGAAAAACGGAGCCAGAGGAATCAGGCTCCTGGACTTCAGACTATACTAAAAAGCTACAGTAATCAAGACAGTATGGTACTGGCACAAAAACAGAAATATAGATCAATGGAACAGGATAGAAAGCCCAGAGATACACCCACACACATATGGTTACCTTATTTTTGATAAAGGAGGCAAGAATATACAATGGAGAAAAGACAGCTTCTTCAATAAGTGGTGCTGGGAAAACTGGACAGCTACGTGTAAAAGAATGAAATTAGAACACTCCCTAACACCATACACAAAAATAAACTCAAAATGGATTAAGGACCTAAATGTAAGGCCAGACTCCATAAAACTCTTAGTTGAAAACATAGGCAGAACACTCTGTGACATAAATCACAGCAGATCCTTTTTGACCCACCTCCTAGAGAAATGGAAATAAAAACAAAAATAAACAAATGGGACCTAATGAAACTTAAAAGCTTTTGGACAGCAAAGGAAATCATAAACAAGACGAAAAGACAACCCTGAGAATGGGAGAAAATATTTGCAAGTGAAGCAACTGACAAAGGAATTTTTAAAAATAATTTTATTTGTTTATTTAGTTATCTATCCATTTATTTATTATTTTTGACTGCTTTGTGTCTTTGCTGTTGCACGCGGGCTCTCTCTAGTTGCAGTGAGCGGGGGTTACTCTTCATTGTGGTGCACGGGCTGCTCATTGTGGTGGCTTCTCTTGTTGTGGAGCCCGGGCTCTAGGTGCATGGGTTTCAGTAGTTGTGGCATGAGGGCTTCAGTAGTTGTGGCATGAGGGCTTCAGTAGTTGTGGCTTGAGGGCTTTAGAGCTCAGGCTTAGTAGGTGTGGCACACAGGCTTAGTTGCTCCACAGCATGTGGGAACTTCCCGGACCAGGGCTCGAATCCATGTCCCCTGCATTGGCAGGCAGTTTCTTAACCACTGCATCACCAGGGAAGCCCAACAAAGGATTAATCTCCAAAATTTACAGCAGCTCATGCAGCTCAATATCAAAAAAAACAAGCAATCCAATCCAAAAATGGGCAGAAAACCTAAACAGACATTTCTCCAAAGAAGATATACAGATTGCCAACAAGCACATGAGAAGTTGCTCAACATCACTAATCATTAGAGAAATGCAAATCAAAAGTACAATGAGGTATCACCTCACACCGGTCAGAATGGCCATCACCAGAAAATCTACAAACAATAAATGCTGGAGAGGGTATGGAGAAAAGGGAAACCTCTTGCACTGTTGGTGGGAATGTAAACTGATACAGTCACTATGGAATACAGTATAGAGGTTCCTTAAAAAACTAAAAGTAGAACTACTATACGACCCAGCAATCCCACTACTGGGCATATACCCTGAGTAAACCACAGTTCAAGATTGTCATGTACCACAATGTTCATTGCAGCTCTATTTACAATAGCCAGGACATGGAAGTAACCTAAATGTCCATCAACAGATGAATGGATAAAGAAGATGTGGCACATATATTCAATGGAATATTACTCAGCCATAAAAATAAACGAAATTGAGTTATTTGTAGTGCAGTTGATGGACCTAGAGACTCTCATATAGAGTGAAGTTAAGTCAGAAAGAGAAAAACAAATACCATATGCTAACACATATATATGGAATCTCAAAAAAAATAAAAAGGTTCTGAAGAACCTAGGGGCAGGACATGAATAAAGATACAGACGTAGGGAATGGACTTGAGGACACGGGGATGGGGAAGGGCAATCTGGGATGAAGTGAGAGAGTGGCATGGACATATATACACTACCAGTTGTAAAATAGATAGCTAGTGGGAAGCAGTCACATAGCACAGGGAAATCAGCTCGGTTCTTCGTGACCACATAGAGGGGTGGGATTAGGTGGGTGGGAGGGAGACACAAGAGGGAGGAGATATGGGGATATATGTATAGGTATAGCTAATTCAGTTTGTTATAAAGCAGGACCTAACACACCATTGTAAAGCAATTATATTCCAATAAAGATGTTTAAAAAAAAAAGATGAAAGCATAAACTATGGCATATCTACACAATGGGGTACCACTCAGTAATAAATAAGGAATGAATTACAATACATGCAACAGCATAGCTAAATCTCTAAGTCATTATGCTAAGCAAAATAAACCAGAATCAAAAGAGCACTTAAGGAGTCTATTTATATAAAATGTTAGAATATGCAAAACTAACACAGAAAACAAGTTAGTGGTTGCCTGGGTGAGGAATTAGGAGCTTGGCTGCAAAGGAGCATGCAAACTTTGGTGGTGGGGGGGGGAGTGATGGAAGTGTTTTACATCTTTATTTTGGTGGTGGTTATATAGGCTTATACATTTGTCACAACTTAAAAGTATAATAGAACTTCCAAACTGACAAGCAGATAAAAGGAAAATTTTAGTAAGCCAACGAAAGTAGAGAAATGGAGAGGGAAAAAAAAATGTTAAGTATCAATTTAAAAGGTACAAAATCAAGTATATCGCATGCTCTGATATATTTTTAAAGGCTTTCTGGCTTCTGTTTTGAGAAGAGACTGAAACCGTAGAAGCAAGGTTTCTTCTATCTGCTCCTTCTACATAGAAGTCTTCCCTGGCTCCCTTGTCTAAAGTAGTCACACAAAATGAGATGATTGTAATACACAGAAAATTTTGTAAACAAACAGATGAATTATTAGGATTAATGTGATGCTACCAAAAGTTCTGGATACAAACATCAATATACAAAAATCAATTTTGTTTCTTTATAGTATAAATAACTAAGTTTTTTAAAAAAATAGCATTTAAAATAGCATCAAAATATCAAATACTTAGGAATCAATAACTTTTAAAACATTATTAAGAGAAATTAAATAAGACCTAAATAAATGGATGGTTATAATTGTTTTCATGAATTGGAAAACTCAGTGTTATAAAGATGTCAATTGTTTCAAAATTTGTCTATGGATTCAAATTTCTACAGCTTTTGATAGAAGCTGGCAATCTAAACTCCATATTAAAATGCAAAAAATCAAGAATAACCAAGATGATGAACAAGGTGGGAGTATTTACTTGACTAGATATACAACTTCAGTAATTAAAACAGTGTGGTATTGCCTCAAGGATAGAAAAATAGACCAATACAGCCAATTAAAGTGTCTAGATAGAAACTTACATATATCTGATGACTTCATTTATGATAAAGATAACACTGCAGAGCACTAGAGGAAAGAGAGTCTGTCAATAGATCGTTCTATGTCAATTGGATATCCAACTGGAAAAAAGTGAAACCAGGTCCCTACCTCATGTCATATAGAAGAGTCAATTTTAGGTGGATTGAAGATCTAAATGTGAAATGCCAGACAAATTTCCTAGATGAAAATGTTTTCATATATCTTTAGGACCTTGAAGTAGTTTGACTGAATATAAAAAGTCCTAGTGTTAAAGAAAAAGTTTGGTACATTTGGTTAAAATGAAATGAAGAACTCTATTGAAATATCCCAAAACAAAACAAGTAATTAGGCAAGTCACAGAAGTGGAGAAGATATTTGCAACAATTATAACCAACAAAAGGTTCATACATAGACTAAAGAGCTATTACAAATCATCATTGAAGAGATAACTCTATAATTTTGAATAGGAATTTCACTAAAAAGGATGACCAAATGGCCAATAAAATCATGAACACTGTCCAACTCAATAGTAATCAAGGAAATGCAAGCTAAGATCATAAATCACTATCACTATAAACCCACCAGAGTGACAGAAATTAAAAAGATTGTTACCATTTGTGATACCACAATGATATTGTGATAATTCACTAACTGGTGTTTTTTAATGTTTATATGCATATGTCCTTCATAATAAAAGTTACAACTCCAAAATCCACTGAAGTGTACATTTTAAATGGATAGATTGTATGGTATTTGAATTATATCTCAATAAAGCTGTCATAAAAAATAACAACAAAAAAAATAGTAATAAAAGTCCCAACTAATTAAAAAACAAAAAGGGTGTGTGTTGGGGTGGGCGGAATTAACATTATAAAGTCATTTAAGAGAGGAAGCAAAAATAGTCTACTGAGTGCACAAATACCCAAACAATTCTTATAAAAAGTAGGCGCTTCTTCCAAAAATTTTGTTCAACCAATATTAATTTAATAATTTAATGCAATTTCAATCAAAATCCTAATTTTGATGATCCTTTTGTTGTTTTTAGTGGAGGGATGGATCAAATTGTTTTAAAGTTTATAAATAAAGGAAGTGTCTATGGTAGAAAATAAAATTATAAACAAAGAAAAACGATGAGGAAAATATGTTCATTATCAGATATTTAAATTTACTATAAAGTCACTATAATCTCTAACACTGACACAGAAATAGACAAATATATTTGTGCAACAAAACAGAGGGCAGAAGTAAATCCACAAAAGTGACATTTTAATTCAGTGGGAAATAATTGGTTTATTAATACATGATCCTGGCATAATTGGCTACCTGTCTAGAAGAAAACAAGCTAGATCATCTATCTCATACCATATGCCAAAATGAATTCCAGATGGATAAAAGTTTAGTGCAAAAATATTTTTCAAGTTTTTAAAAATTAGAAAAGATATTCTCATAAACCTGAGGTAGAGGAAAAATTTCCTATGCAAAATGTAATTTCCTGAAATCATAAATAAAAGAAAGACATATTTTGACTTTAAAAAATTAAAACATATTATATGGGCAATTCACTACAAACAAAGTCAAAATAAAAAGGATAAACTAGGGAAACATTTGCACTTCATGTGACAAAGGGCCAGTCCTTCTAAAAAGCAAAAAGAATACCTCTAATTTGAAAAAATGAAAAATAGACAAAAGCTGCAAACAAGCAATTCACAGACGATGAAACACAGTTGGCAATAAACATGAAAAGATGCTTAGCTTCACTAGTATCCAGAGAAGAGGTATTTTTCACCCTAATCAGCAAAAATAAGATTTGGGGCATTCGATGCTGATGAAGATATGGGGAAATGGGTGCTCCCATATTTTATTGATGGGACTACGAGTTGCTCAAGCTCCTTATAGTAAGCTAACGTTAAAGAGGTCCGGGAATTGCTATCAACATCCAAAATATACATACCTTCTGGACAAGCAATTTCCCTTTGGAAATTCTATCCTACAGAAAGAAAAGTCTCAGTGCATGATAATAAATACAAGGATGATTGTTGCAACTATTTTTGTGAAGATAAAAAAGAAAAAGAAAAAACCCTGGAAACAAAGTACGTCATCAATACAGAAATAGTGAAATAGATTGTGAAATATCCATTCTGTAGATATGTCTCTTGAAAAGGAGAAGAAAGGAAGAGGGAAATGGGGGGTTGCTAATCCACAGGTATAAAGTTGCAGTAATGCAAGTTCTGAGATCCGGTGTCCAACGTTGTGCCTATAGATAACAATGTTGTATTGCCCGCTTAAACATCTGTTAAAAGAGCAGCTATCATGTTGTGTTATTACCACAGTAAAACAAAATTTTAAATTAAGAATTTTAAATTAAGAATTTTTAAATTAAAATTTAAAATTTTAAATTAAATTTTAAATTAAGAAAAGGAAAGAAAGGAAAGAAAAAACGGAAAAGAAAAAGAAAGGAAAATAAAAGAAAGGAAAAGACAGATCAGTATTCACTACAGGGATATCCAAGATGCATTGCTAATATGCATGTGAGGAAGTATAGTATGATAATTTTTTTGTGTGAAAGAGCACATGAGATCCTATAAATGTACATGCATTTGTATGAGCACTGAGAAAATCATGGAACCATAACATCCAACAAGCATATTAATTTGGAACAACTGGGAATAAAGGAAAGAAAAGCAAATCTTTAAGTACACCTTTGCATTGTCTCACTAATTTCAATAAACACGTATTTTGTAATTACAGATTTTTATTAAAGTACTCTTTTCTAGAAAAAAACAGTATTTTCTAGAATACTTGTTGACTGATTCAAAATGGACATTTGACCCTGTTGATCTCACATATTAGGATATAAACTCTTCCCTTAACTTCTCTCTCACTCTTCTCTCCTAGATTTCCTTTTGACTTCTTTCTATCTCTTATCTATCTCTTTTATTTTAGCATATTTTCCTTACTCATTCTTGAAATAAATTATTTCTGCTAATTTCTTCCCATAGCCATTTTCTCCATGTGTTTATGGTCTCTTATTTATTCATTCTACTTTTTTGTGATACCAAATCCCCCTACAAATTCAGAGAAATGTAGGAGACAGATATGGAAAATGAAAAATTAAAATAGAAGTGAGATAATCCCTTAATGTAACAAAACGTTGAATCCTTAGAGGGAAGTATGCAAAAACACATTTTGAAATACCAAGAAGTAACCAGCTTCCTGAGGCTAAGCCTTTGGAGCAGAATCCTGGAGAAAGAGAAGTAGCTTTGGCAGATGAACAAAAAGGAGGGCTGGCATTCCTGACACTCCAAAGAGTGATTGTATGTTACCATTCATTCATTCTCTCCTTTTATCCAGTAACATTCGGTTTTTAGATAAGCTGCATGAATTATAGAAGACTGCCTGCTGGACTAAAATTGTGCTAAAAGTAGATTTCCTTTTCTGAAAAACGTAGAGAAGTAAAGATATTGCCTAGCTAGTAAAAATGGTCCATAAAAAGTATTAATTTGGAATTCCAATCAAGGAGGAGAAACAAGAACATCATGTAAATGCCATCTGTTTTCCTCTAAGTTTCTGGCATTTATGTTCTTACTCATTTTATAGGACAAGTACAGTCCTTAGCCTCACAGAACCATGAAGGTATAATGAGCGTAAAAATGAAGGAAACACAGGGTGCTGCGGTAGTGCATATATTTTTCATCATTTTGTTTGCTTAGTTAGTTGATTATAAAAATATTTTGTTATACATGTTGATCCTCATGGTTTGTTGGGGGGTAGTTTTCCTTGAGGTTGGTTGGTGGTTTTTCTTTAAGGAGAAATGAAGATGTTTGAGTTGGGAAGTGGAGTGAAAAGAAGCATTAAAAGATGATTGCTACTTGCAACTGCTCTGTTGGAACAAAAGAACCTGGAAGAATTCAGATATAGCTCTACCGATTTCTTCTCTTCCCATCACACCACAGATCATGACTGCTACAGGAACAGGAACCAGAGGGGAGAAGGTGTTAGAATCAGATAAGCCTCTTCTGCTCTTTGGCTAGGTTATCTTTTACCACACAGAAATTCATTTGCACAGTGACATGAAAGAGACTTTTTTAAGAAACTTTGTCTTGTATAGAGCAGAATTATAGACCTACAGAAAAGATAACTGGAAGCTATCTTAGAAATACCTATCTCAGCTCTTTCCTTTTATAGATTAGATCAGAGCAGAGCAGTTAAAAGAGATGCTCAAGATCTCACAGCTACTGAGTAATCTTTCCTCCATAATTCTACGCCCCTAATGTAAATCTTTTAAATAAGAAGCAAGCAACTTTTGAATTTCCGCAAGCATGAACTTAAATCTTTCTGAAAATTTGTACAATAGGAATGCTGCTTTAAATACACAAAGGAAATTGTCTATTAAAAGAAACTCTGAAATTAATTATTTTTAATGCAAATAAATATGCTTTCCTCAGTATTAGGTTGGGATTTTTAAATACTATTGTATGTTTCTGAGAGAAGGAAGTATCTGTATTATATTCTTAAGCAGTGCCAATGAAAAATCAACGCTCTTGTCACAATAACTAGAGAAATCTCTGCAATGATCCCATCAACTCTATTATTAATTACTGAGAGATGCATAATGTTTCTATTCTACTAGAAAATGTGTATTTTTACCAATAAAGGAAATCTTGAGACTGTCCAATTAGAATCAGATCAGCACATTTAACCAAATTCAACTCCCCCTGGAAGTCCCATTAATTCTGACTTGCCTTTTGCTTCTCTATCTACTGTAGACCTTTTTTTCCCCTGGGATTTTAATTTATTGACTACACTTTTTTTGTCAGCTGCAGGGCACCACAGATTTCTAAACACTTGGCATTCACGTCTGATAAACTGTTATACAAAATACTTCTGAACCTTTCTTTATAGCACTTGTCAAGCTTTCCCTACTACATTTCAATCTTCAGTGATTATATTTCCAATCATACCTTAAATAAAAGAAGATTATTCAGTTATGGTCTAAGAGAAGGCACGAAGTTTGTAAAGAAAGGTGAGTGAAATCATGTTGTATTTTGGAGAAGGGATATGAGATATCACAGCATATTCTCTTCTTCCCTATCTTTATCCAAGGTCTTGCTTTTCCTTTCAGTGGTTATGGCTCAATTTCAACAACAAGTCACACCAATGCAACGCTATATTTCAACAAATATTTCAGTGCCCAGTGTGTTGCAGGCACTGGAACATCACAGACAAGTGAGACACAGCCCATTGCTTAGAAGTAGACAGAACAGCAGAGGAGAGACATAATCTACTTACCATGTTACAAGATGGTCAGTGCTATGTATGCTGATGTGATGGAAACTTTTAAGCTGCTCTTAAAATGAATATATGGAATAAAATACATGAATTGTGTATAGATGAGAAATTAGAATCCAAAAGGGGTGATTACTTGCAGAGGAAATCTCTGCTTAGAAGATTCTTTGGTCATGGCTGTCTTCGGCCATTGAAGACCAAACTATTCTTGAAATCGGTCCTCCCTCCTGAACATCCCAAGGTGTTTAGATTCTCTTTCAAATTCCAACCTACTACTATCCTTTCTGCCCAGTTCCATCCACCTCACCAGGAGGCTCTTTGAGATATATATACATATACCTAACCTACTCTCCAAGTTCTTTGTCTGTCTCAAGACCCCTTTTCCCTGGCTGTTCCCACCACGGAGCTTCTCCAGGTCTTACAAACTATAATTCCTCACTCTCATCTCTAAACATTCCCCTGGTGGCTGGAATTCACTTTAGAGTCTGGAACTAGAATCAATCACTGATTTAGGGAGCCCAAAGCACTTCCTGCTTTCCATCCACAAACAATAACTGATATTAGCACAAATAAGGCATCAGCATAAGAGATCATGAACTCAAGATTATGAAACCTGGCCAAAAACTAGAAATGAAAGAGGTAGTAAAAAGAGTCAAAGCCTATCAAGACAGGGCAGAAACAAGATTTTAAGTGGAATAGCAAAGTCTGAGTGGGTTTTCAAAGGGTTCCCCAAGGTCAGCAGGGTGATTGGTTCTTTTTCTCCTGATTTGGAGTTTTCGTTGGAGTTCTGTTTTATTTTGTTTTAAATGCCTCCAATAGCTTCTTCCCACATCTTGATCACCCAAAAGAAAAACTATAGTTTTCTTATCATCCAGATGCCACATTTAGCCACTTCAACCCACACTTAAGGCACCAAGAATTCTGTCTAGAGAACCAAGTGGGGAGAAAAAGTTAAGGGCTCTGGTTGCATCTGGGTTTGATCAGTCCCAACCTTCCAGCGGGCACTTGAAAGGCTTTTTAAGCCTCATGATACTTTGAAGAAATCCTGCCCCTTCAAAGGCATGTCAGTGAGAACCTTCCCTCAGCGTATTTTCTAGCTTCTCTGTGATCTGAATCTTCCCAGCTGAAACTCTGAGGTGGACCCTCGTGTCTACAGACTTCCTATCTCAGCCTGAGCCATGGAACACATAGCCTGGGTTCTTTCTGTGGGAGAAGCTGATTCTTTGCTACTTGTCCCAGACTTTTGTGTGGTTATCTCATGCCTTTTTTGAAACTATAAACATCTTTGGGCAAGGAATTTCTACATGTTTTCTAAGCCAGGGTTTAAGAGCAGCTATTATCTAAGGGCAAGTTCTCCAGCTCTACTTCTCGCACAAGATGTAGTGTTTTTGGGACTTCCCTGGCAGTCCAGTGATTAAGACTCCACACTCCCAGTGCAGGGCTCACACGGGCTCGATCCCTAGTCGGGGAACTAAGATCCTGTATGCTGCACAGTGTAGCACGCCCCCCCCCCAAAAAAAAGATGTAGTGTTTTCAAACATCATCCTGTCTATTATCTTATAATATGCATCTCAACTGAAACCTTTAGTCATTATTCATTGTGATAATATTTCTTGTGTAAACTTGTGTCATGAAAATATTACCTTATGAATATTAAATAATAAATGTGGAAAGACAAAATTATTCAGCATTTTCTCAGAAAATTTGGATAATTTCAGCATATTTAACCTGAAATGCTTATATGAATCCTATGCAGTTCAGACCAAATAGGGACCAGTGTTGGTTCAAAAGTGTATCATCACTTATTTAGGATTCAGTGAATTTCTTCATAGAGACTATATAAATGATGTTTAAATGATGGTAGCAATCTTCATTAGCATATTTGATTCCATTTGGCACTAGTTGTACCATTTCCACTGTAGCAAACCTCCAACTATACTCAAGAATCCAGAGCATATCACCTACTTCACCATACCTCCTCCTCATGATACCCTTCCTTGTCCCACCTCCAGGACTGCACAAAGGGGTAGAAGAAAATTAAATTTTATTTAGCAACTATTAAGTTCTGAGGTAGGGTAGCATTTAAGTCCTACTTAATTTTCTATCAAGAGATTTGAAAATCCAGTCTTTGAAAATCTGATAGGGCCTATAATTATTATTTATGTTAATACTGCAATCTTTCCAATTATTGCAGACATAGAACATTCCTCTATGTACCAGGGGATACTGCTTGGTGATAGATGTAGAGATGAAGAAGACAGTATTTCTACTCTCAGTGGAGCTCATAGAAGAGAGAGCAAAGTAAATACCTAAACAGGCAATGCTCTTGTAACAATATTGCATTCATCCTGCATCTTCACAAGTAGCATGGGACTCATAACATGTTTGGAGTCAGAACCAGCTGAGCAAGACAGTTTTGCTAAGTATTAACCCTACAATTTTAACACATCATGAAACCTAACTTCCGCCACTGTCTTGAGGTTTCCCCACCTCATGACAGTGGTGGAAGTTAGGTTTCATGGGAGAACACATGAAAACTACAACTTGCCGTGTCCCATGTGAAATAAGAAATTTTAAAAATGCTTGCTCTCTTTTCTTCCCCCTGCCCCCCGATATTTCACACCATATGTGAAATTTTAAACACTTTTTAGAAAGATGAAATTCCAGATTTCTGAACCACAGAGAAAAACAAAAGCTAGGAGCATAATTGCTACTCTGTTGGAGAGCCCGCAGAGTAATCATATCTTACTGGTACCTTACTTCTTCCACTGTAAACAGTTTTTTTCTGATCCAAAAAGTGGTAGGAACGCAGATCATCTAGACAGGATGGACCTTTCATTATCACTTAACACAGACCACAACTTGCTGTGGAGTGGAGCCCTACATACAATAGCAGAGGCTGCATTGGTGAAAAAACAAAACAAAAACAAAAACAAAACAAAACAAAAAACCATATTTCCAAGCTGATCCAGTACCATTACTTAGAAATAACATTCTACTATTTTCCTTTATTTTCTCATTTAGTAAGTGTCCCTTTGTTCAGAGTGACCTGGCAAAGTGTAGTTAACAGAAACTTGCAGTATATTTTTAAAATTTCATTCAGAAGGCTCAGTTGAGGGAGGGAAAAACTGAGAGCCCAAGAGCATTTGAGAAAATGCCAGGGGCTTATTCAGAACTTGCTTATTAAAACTCAAGACCTGGTTAGCAACAAGTTTTTCTCTTTTAGGTGAATAAGGAATGATCTCTAAGGTGCCTTCTGGCTCGAAATTTCTATGATTTAAAGTGAGCAGGGTTTCCTTAAGAGAGCAAGTTTTTTTAATGATATGAGCAGTGGATCTGAACCCTTAAGCTCTTCTTCAGAAATTCATTTCAAGGGACTGATTTCTACTTTCAGTATTCATCAAAGCCCAAGCCTGTACATACTCCGTGGAGGCAAGCTTCTTTAGAGGAGCTTGCCTTTGTGTGTTGTGCACTGCCAAAGTAGCATGCATTTTTAACCCAGGTTCACAGTATTGGAGTGAGTCCACAGGAAATGTTTTGAGCTGATCAAAAGTTCTCTAACCCCTTTGACCCAGTCTGTGGTAAGAAATGAAATACAATATTCTATGAATTTTAGTTGTCTATTTAATTAAAATTCTTATATGTCCTCAGTCTAAATTCTTAATCTAGGCTCATCCTTAATTCTTTCCAACACACACCTCTGAGTGATTTGAGACAACCCAATACACAAAAATTACCATGGAGACTGTCTTCTTCGAGATAGTGTTCTCCAAGAGGTCCCATTAACAGGAAGAAACTGAGCTAAGAGGGACAAATAAGAGCTAACATGCCTGACATTCATCTAAGGGCCTCAGATAAACTCCTTTAATCTTCATAATTACCCTCAGAGGTAGGGACAGTTAATATCACCATTTTATAGTTGGGAAAATAGAGGCATAATGTTTCCTAACGTTACAAAAATATTAAGGGATAGAGACAGGTTACAAACCCAGGGTGCCCAGCACTGCCTTACAAGGGTTCTATGTAGACAGATTTCCTTGGCTTGATCCTCAGAGATTCTGATTCATTTACGGCGGGGCCGGATGGGTTGAGGGAGGAGGCAGTGGATGCTGGTGCTGATGGTGGCTTGGGAAACAGCCACTGCCCCCGCCTCACCCCACAGAGCCAGCTGGAAGGTATCAGCATATTTTCCAAACTCCTCCAATAATTCCAACAGGCAGGTATACTTGAAGACTACTCCTGATAGACTGTTAACTCTAGTTTCTTCAAGGAGTGAGATCAGATGAAAATAAAGGTGGACTGTTCACTGCTTTTTACTACTTGGTGTATTTGATATAAACATGCATTTCATAAAAATAATTTGCTGAATTTAAAGAAAGCAATAAATAAATACCTTTTTCAAGTTGCCACTGTCTTTTACTTATAAATACAGAAATAGCAGTTGATGTCATGCTTCAGCCATGGCAATGGGGTGGAGACAGCAGGTAATGAGGAAAGATCCTTGTCACTTTCTGTAAGGAAAAAGCAAAGCTTCAAAGAGTCAGTACTGTGAACAGCCAAGAGCAGATTCTCAGCAGACAGAGCATAGTTCCAAGGAGGAAACTTCAGGGGGCTCTGGTACCAGGTAGGACACAAAGATGGAGGAAACTAGGCAGAGAGTTCTGACACCAAAGAACCGGAATCCAGTCCTGATGCCTGGGATTTGGACACAAGAGAAGGGTTCAGACCTGACAAGATTGGCAAGAAACAAGAGAAAATTTGGTCATGGAGGAACTGGGATCCTAAGCAGAATGTCTGGATATAAAAAGAATGTGGAGAAGTAACACTGAGGCCTGGTTACTGAAAGACCAATTAACTAGGCCAAGGTTCTGAAAGGACTAGCAACAAAGCTGACCTGACTATGAGCCCCTGCCTGAGCTTGTTAAATGCCTGGAGCCTTGGCCATGTCCCTACCATGTCCACAGGAACAAAGACAATCAGACTCCTGGCACTGAAGTTCTGCAGGGGCAGTGGGCCAACAAATTTGAACATATATAGTGTCACTTCAGCAATTGTGACACTGTGATTTATAGCTTTTCTTGCTGTGCAACTTCAGTTACGTAGGCCAAAGAAAATAAAATAAAATCAGACGCCATTACAATTAATGAACATATGAGGCCAAAGCACCCCTGTTACAAAATTTCTTATGTAACACAAACTCTTTACCTTGGTCTAGTTTCATGAACTTCAGCAAAAACCAACTCATGTAGTAAAAGTGAATAAATTAATATATAGGAAGAGTAGATGTGGACAGAACAGCATGGATGCAAAATATAAGGGATGTCTATCATATCAAAGCCAAAATTTAGAGCAGAGGACATGGCCCCATTATGTTCATATAACGCTTAAGATATCCTTAAATTTTTTCAATCAGCACAAGAGAGAAAACTTTTGAGAATGAGAAATGGCTCCTAATGCTGACCACTAAGAATTATGTGGATAGACAAGAAACCTACTGTATTGGCAAAATTTTTTCAGCAGCCTAATTCAGACGTATCCTTTGAAAACAGCTTCATCCTTTCAGTCTGACCCATTTACTTAGCAGTGATAATGATAGAGCAAATAAAGTTACTGCCCATAAAACTTCAAATTAATGGAGCTCCCTGGAGACAGAAACTACAGTAGTGTCTAACACATAGTAGATATTCAATGAATATTTACTGAATTGAAAAGATGGTGTGTGATGATCTCAATATTGTGTATGACTGGGGCAGATCTGAGATTGAAAGAATAGAAGGAATTTAGGTGATCCTCTAGAATGAATTCTTGATGAAGGCTTTTTGGTCAGTTACTGGAGTAAAATAAGGGTCTTTGGTGGGTTACACTTACTAGAATGATATGTGCTACAGACATTTGCAGTCTTTTAAACATTAGAATTACTTCATACCATATATGGGACTATGTGGACTCATTTCCTTATTAATCTCTAGTGGCATATTTACCTAAAATCCATTTTTATCAAAATTTAATTTACTTATGTTATATCAGTATAACTCTTCCTGAGATTTTTTTCTATTCCTTTAGTTTTCTATTTTAACAAATTAAATATTTCAAAAATGTCTTTAGTCAACTTGGAGACATTTCTGTTTTAATTTCTTATTTCTAAAAAGGGTTCAATAACTGACAGCATTTCATACATGTTTGCATGTTCTCAGCTTCTTTGATACTTTTGTCATCCTTTCAAATGTATCCTTTTCAATTTTGTTTATATTCAGAATTTTTTTGCCCAATTTATCTAAGACAACTTTCATTTTATTTACATTTTTGTTGAGTATTTAGTTCTGTGGCTATGCCAGGAGGCTCGACATTGGAGAATTTGAAGCTGCATAACAGAAAAGGCATGAATCACTCCTTTTTGCCTAAAATCTCTAATTAGTTGGCAGGTAAATTCCACTTGAAATAGATGCTCTGGCAAGGAGCTCAAGCTGCTAGACAGTAAAGGAAAGACAGAGAAGAGATATCTAGAGTATTCTGCCTCAGGCTCTCCACTCACCAGGGGTTCCACCCCAGAGAGGGTTTCCATTCAGGTGGGGCTCTTCAATTCTATAGGAAGCCAGAGCCAACTCAGATCTCTTTTAAAAACTTCAGTCATAGTTTCCCATGACTGCTGTCACAAAGTACCACAAATTTGGTGACCTAAAATGATATTTATTCTCACAATTCTGGAGACCAGAAGTCCAAAATGGTTTCACTAGGATGAAACCAAAGTGTTAGTAGGACTGTGTTCTAGAGGAAAATCCATTCCCTTGCCTTTCCCATTTTCTAGAGCTGCATTCCTTGTATTGTGGCTCTTGGTCCCATGTTTCATCTTCAAAACCAGAAGCAAAAATCTTGCTTCTGTGGTCACATTGCCTAAACTTGCAATTGCATTTAAGGGCCACCCAGATAATCGAGGATAGCTTCCCCTCTCAAGATCCTTAATTTAATCCCATCTGAAAAGTCTCTTTTATCATGTAAAGTAATATTCACAGGTAACAGAGATTAGGATCTAGATATCTTTGGGAGTGATTATTCAATCTATTACAGTGTGTTACCATTCTTTCCATTTTTTATCTTTTTTTACTAAACATATATCTGTATGCTTTTAAACCTTTGTACTTCAGTAAGAGATTTCTGTTGTACTGACTTATTCTACTTTTCATTTTCTCACTCTTCCCACTTAGAGTTGAAACCTACTTTGTGCCAGACAAAGCAATAATAAAAGCAGATTAGTATATGACACAGATGTTGACGTGATTAAACAAAAAAAAATTTAAGATAACTATGACTTATGCATAAAGAGCTCTAATATAAAAAGTAGACCACAAGACAGGATAGATGGGTAAGGTAAGCAGACAGAGGGAAACTATTAGAAAGAATCAAAAGGAAATACTACAAATCAAAACACTAGCAGAAATGAAGAATACCTTTGATGGATTCATTCATAGACTGGACAGCTAAGGAAAGAATCAGTGAGCTTGAATATAGGGCAGTAAAAATTTCCCAAAGTGAAATTAAAGAAAAACAAGAATTAAAAATAAAATAGAGAAGAACATCCAAGAACTGTGAGACAATATGAAAAGACATAAGTATGCATAATTAGCCTACCAGAAGGAAAGAGAGAAAGAATAAAGCAGAAGAAATATTTTAAGTAATAATGACCAAGAACTTTTCAAAATTAATGATAGACACCAAATCACAGATCCAGGAACTCAAAGAATACCAAGCAGGATTAAAAAACAAACAAACAAAAAACTTAAACCCAGGCGTATCATGTTCATACTGCAGAAAATCAAAGACCAAGAAAGAATCTTGAAAGAAACCAAGAAGCCAGAGGGAGAAATAACACATTAGCTCTAGAAGAACGAGAACGAGTATGAGAATGAAATATGTAAAGTACTGAACAAAAATCACTAACCTAGAATTCTATTTACAGTAAAATTATCTTTAAAAAATGAAAAGAAGTAAAGACTTCCTAAGAAGTTCTCAGACAAACAAAACATGGAACTCATCACCATCAGACCTACTGACAGAAGGAAAAGAACATTGGTCAGAACTGTGGATCTACATTAAGAAGGCAGAGTATCAAAGAAGGAATAAATGAAGGCATGATGGTCAGTTTTATGCATCAAGTTGGCTGAGCTACAGTCTTCAGTTGTTTAGTCAAACACTAATCTAGGTGTTGCTGTGATAGTATCTTGTAGATGTGATGAAAGTACCTAATAAGTTGACTTTAAGTAAGGGAAATTATCCTAGATAATCTGAATGGGCTGACTCAATCAGTTCAAAGTTCTTAAGAGCAGAGCTTAAGTTTTCCTGAAAAAAGAAATTGCTTGTGTGGACAGTGGCTGCAGCTTCAGAAGCCCCAGAGTTCCAGCCTACCCTTCCTGACAGCCTGCTCTGTGGAATTTGGACTTGCCTAGCAAGCCCTCAAAATTGCCTAAGCCAATTCCTTGCAATAAATCTCAATATATATCTCCTACTGGTTCCGTTTCTTTGATTGAATCTCGACAGATATAGAGTTAAAATATTTTAAATTTTTTTCTCATTATTAACTTATTTAAAAAATAACAGTTTGTTAAACAATATAGTAACACTGTATCAGGTAATTATAGCATATAGATAAGTCAAATGAATCATAGCAATATCATGAGGGATGGAAGGGAGGAATTGAGAATATTATGCCATAAGTTACCTGCACTATATGTGATGTGGTAGAGAGTTATTCAAAACTAGACTGAGATTGGTTTAAAATGTATATTTTAAACTCTAGGACAACCACTAAACATTTTTAGGGAAATATAATTGATACATTAAGAGAGAAGATAACTTGGAATCTTATGAAATGGTCAATTAAAGAGGGAGAAATACAAAGAACGAAAGAAAACAGTTACAAGTATTGTAGATATTTTCCAATTATATCAGAGGGTGTTATATGCATGAAGCATGGAGGAGTTTTAGGGTGGTGAATCTAGTTTTTATGATATTCTAATGGTAGCTAAACGACATTATACATTTGTCAAAATCCATAATGCTTTTCAGCACAAAGAGTAAACGTTATGCAAATTTTTAAAAATTTAGAAGGTCAGGGAATACCGGGATGGAATATAGTATGTGACAAAAGAATCTAACTGTATTACAAATATGTGAAACAACCTCACTGAAGGGAATGGAAGAAAAAGTGCCAATCTAAGTAACTTTGGAAATGAGTGGAGACTGTAAGACTAAAGGCAAAAGAAATTATATATAAGCACTATACTCTAGTTGACAAGTTATTTCCCATGGGAGTTCTGGTTAACAATTCTGAAACCACTGTACAAGTATACTGGAAGTTAACAAATAAGTGGATGATGGATGGTTGGAACCATCTCTCACTGTTGGAGTAGGAGCTTACAGACAAGCAAGGGGGGTGGGGGGAGGCTAGAATTATCTACCTGGTAATGGATTAGAGTTGGAGTTATATATCCATCCATAAAAATTGATGTTTAGCTTAATATAGATACGGATGGATATATTATGGAAATATTTACAGATATATGTATATGCACAGATAACTGCACACACATATATTTCCTTGCTCTGTCAACTGAAAGGTCCAAAAAGCATCTACACCCCAGTAGCAGCAAGCACACCTCACACCCAAGTTGTGGTTCCTAATACCCATTCTCCAATAAAAGAAACTGGCATTCCTTGGAGAAAAGGCCAATTCTAGAACTGGAGCACAAAATACACAAAATGAGCTTGGAGCATCTTGTAGTTCCAGAAAGTAAGGAAGTGGGTTTTTTTGTTTTGTTTTGTTTTGCTTAAAAAAAAAAGGTAGAAACACAATGATGGGTATATGTAAAAGGGACACTGAAGCCAACTGAAGGAGCTTGGAATAGCCAAAGATGCAACAATTTGAGCAACAAAATAAATAAAGTAGTATTGGCTTATAACCCAGAGTATAAAATAAATACCTGAATTCATACTGGTATAAACAAATAATTGAATGATAAATAAATGAGGGAGAAAATACAAATCTATGCAGAAGAATTCCAAATAAGAATTCCACATTTATGTAGATACACTGCTCTCAAGGAGGTGAAATATAACTCTCCTTAAATATGGGATACACATAGTGACTTCCTTCCAGAGAGTAGAGTGTGGAAACTCTAGGAAAAAGAGTAACTTTACCATGGAGAAACCTGGCAAACTCTATGTCCCCCAGATGATCGACTAATATCAGCATGGAGAAATCACGTTGATAGGATATACCTTTGATATGATACGATGAGAGTGATTATTTATTTCTGTGGTCTTCCTCCACTTCCTTCCTCTGATCATGAGGAAAAGATCAGATCCAATTGAGAGATATTCTGCAAAATACCTGAACAGCACTCCTCAGAACTTTCAAGGACATCAAAAACAAGGAAAGTATGAGGAACTGTCATAGCCAAGAGGAAAATAGGAGACATGATAACTAAATGTAGTGCGGTGTCCTGGATGAGATCCTGGAACACAAAAGGACATCCAGTAAAAAACAAGGAAATCTGAACAAAGGATGGACCTTAGTATAAAATGTGTAAGTGCATATATATATATATATATATAAATATATAAAATATTTATAATACATATGTAATATTTATATATGTGTATGTATATATATTCATGTATATTTAATTGGAATTTCAATTTGAATGTCAGCTGTGAGTAAAATTGATTATCATTTCATATGTTTAATTCTTTTTTATGAGGACAGGTTTTACTTGAAAATTGGTTCTTTGTGAAAGGAAGGGAGGAAGGAAAGAAGGGAGGAAGGGAAAGAGGGAGAGAGGGAGAGAAGGAGGGAAGGAGGGAGGAAACAAGACATAGGATAAGTAACATTGAAACAAAAAGTGGATTTCTCATTTTAACATTTTAACTTTTTTTTTTTTTTTTTTTTGGCTGCACCATGCAACATGTGGGAACTTAGTTCCCCGACCAGGGATCGAACCTGCATCCCCTGCATTGGAAGCACAGAGTCTTAACCACTGGACCGCCAGGGAAGTCCCTCATTTTAACATTTTTAATTCATTTTATTTATATTACTCCTAACTTTGATTTTATTTTTTTATTAATTTTTTTAATTTTATTTTTTGAAAATTTTTATTGGAGTATACTTGATTTACAATTTAACTTTGATTTTAAATTTTACTTTAGTTTTAAATTTTTTTCTTTTCTTTTACTTTTATTCTTAATCTTTATAGTTTTAATTTATATTAATATTTTAATTGTTAATTTTCAATTACTTCACTTTTTAAATAACCATTTTAGCCTTTTATCCTCCTCTTGGAACTCTATTTCAATTTCCTCTTTTTGTATACAAACTTCATGTATTGACTTTGTTTATGAAGAAGGGTGTCCTGACTACAGTGGGAAAAGCCAGCAAGCAGGAGAGGGGGAAAATTACTCTGCTGCCTGTACTGAAACCTGCTGCTGCATAATAATCACTCCAGAGTGTAGTGGCTTAAAACCACAATAGTCATTTATTATTGCTCATGATTTCTGTGTGCCAGAATTCATACAGGGCACCGTGGGGGAACTGGGGTCTACTCCATTAGGTCTGGGGCCTCAGCTAGAAGACTGAAGGCTGGCACCTGGAATCATCTGAAGGCTTGTTTACTCACAAGTCTGGCATTAGATTCCAGCTGTCAGCCGAGACTTGAGCTAGGGCTATTGGATGGAGACGCATACACACAGCCTCACCATGTGGCCTGGGCTTCCACACAACATGGTGGCTCTGTTCTAAAAGTGAGCAAGCTGAAAGAGAGAGAAAAAGAGAGCAAAGTGGAATCATACTGCCTAATTATATTATAGACTTGAAAGTCACGCAGAATCACTTCTGCCACATTCTGTTGGTCAAGGCAGTTGCAAACACACATCTAGTTTTAATGGGCAAAAAGTATTGTCAATGTCATATTCCCTGAAGAGCATATGGGATGGGATACATATTGATGCAGCCATATTCAGAAAACGCAATTGCTGGTGTGCCAGATGCATCTGAAACAATCCTTCAAGTTCTGCCTAAATGAACTGCATGCCTTCCCAGTTTGGCTATAAAAATAAATAAATAAATGCATGAATGAGTGAATGAATGAATGACTTCACCTGGTTAACTTAAAATGATTCAGAACAATACTTTTCTCTGCCCTCCATCTGGTGCATTGAAGATTGTTTCTCCTAGATATTGTCAAAAACTTACACTTTCTACAAATACTTCAGAGTGCCTACCATGTCTAAGTCATTGTGCTAGTATCTGGAGAAATAATGGTAACATTACAGAATCCCTGTAGCAATGGCTACAATTTTGTGGACAACACAGAAAGTCAACCAGAAATTATAATTCAATGTGCTTTGTATAATGACAATTGTTAAGTACAAGATTCTATGGAAGTACATGGGATAGACTCACTACCTAGGCCTGGGAATTGGCAACAACTTCCCGAGGGAAGGGACATCTGACCCAGAAAGGATGAATGAGTAGCAGTTAGCCAGGAAATAAGTATCCAAGATGGAGGAAGGGGAGGAAGCAGAATTATTCAAAACAGAGAGAAGAGCAAGTTCACAGTTTCAGAGGTAAGAAAGAGGAATGCAGAGTCATAAAAGAGTAAATAGTTCATTACAGATAGAATGATCGTCTTGAAAACAGGCATAGAAATAGTGAAGGCTAAATTGTTAAGTGAGAGTTAGATCAAGAAAAGTATTGTAAGTCATACTAAAGAGATTAAATGTGTCCCATCACTCAGACCTCTCGATCTCAAGCTGCTCTACCCAGGGCTTCAGAAGGCCTATGCAGAGCAGCTGGGTCCACACTCTTCAGCACAAAGACTCCTTCAGGCTCTACCCTACCCCCTACTCTACCCTTATATGCCATCTATGTATATGTGCTAGGTATACAGGTTTATTATGCCTAAACCTGTGCCTCGTATATCTTATTGTACATACGGATGCAATAAATATTTGTTGAATGAATAAACTTCTTTCATCTTATCTTTTCCCTATGGCTTCATACTTGGACAGCTCCAACTCCCTCCACTCCTGACTATTCCTTTTGGATGAAAACACCACTGGAAAGTCTTGCTATCAGTCAGTTTCCGCCTTGGATGCTGCCTCTTGACTCATTCTCAACTCCATTAACTGTGGCCTGAAAACAAAATCTGTCCTCCTGCACTTCCCAGCCACTGCTCCAAACCAGGCTGGCAACCAGAGCTACTGCTGCCCCGAAAGTTTGTCAGACATTTAAAAAGAAGGGTGTTTTTGAAAATTCATGGTCTCCAACATCTTCAAAATTTGTCAGAAGTCATGGCCATAGACCCAGGAGTTGATTATACCCAGGGAATAATAGAGCTCATGCAAAAACCGCTGATCTACCTTGGTAATGAGCCAAGTGGTGCTGGACCTCCTGACGTACATGCATACAAGATGGCACAATAGAAGGGCTACAGCCACAGAGCCGGGATTATTACATCAGCCTCGTCCTAGAGGCTCATCTATAGTTTGGTTCTAAACTAAAGATCTATCTTCTTTATCAGCAGTATTATTGAAAATATTATGGATACCCCATTTACTACCACCTAGCTCTGTTCCTGTTTCATTCATCAAACTTCCTGGAATTAGAGCATTCCACAACAGCAGGGAATCTCAAACTTTAGAGTTTCCTTGGGCAGTTTAAACAAATGATTCAATGAGATCATAGAAGTAAGGATCTCCAACATATTGCCTGGTTAGATTTTGATAACCTGATTTCTAGCCACTAGAACTAGCAAAGGGAAAAAACCTGAGAAAATATTTATTTTTGTTTGGAATATGGTCAATCACATTGTGTAAGTTAAGATCTTGATTTTTACCTGGGAATTCCTTTCTGGCAGCAATGTAAAAGAAGACCACCTGCTCCAAAATGGGTTGAGTTTTCACCTCTGTATGTCTAGGCCAGGTCATGTTCCCTCCTATAAGTGACCTGAACTCTTAACTAACATTCTTAAGCTGGATAAAACATCCGCTGACAGTTCTATGTCTTCAGAATTGTTCAAGGCCACTCTGCATGGCAGGCACACATATGTATCCTGTGACTCATTAATTATTAATTCTGGAGATATGGAGGTATCTGGGGCAGCCCTTATCTCCTACAAATTTGAAGATGCAAAGTTGTTTAATTTCAGTCACAGACATCCCTGAAATTGCCAGTCGGCTTCACCCTTGGCCTTCAGAAAGCTGAATAGCCAAATGCATATTTCAACATCACTTGCAGCATCGATAAACTTGCAGCTAATCAATTTTCATAAGAATGCTTAGTTATTATCATAACTACTCAGCCTAATAACATCTAATAAATGCTTGTTCTCATTCTTTATAGCCTTCATTATATCTGGATCAGAGATGATTTTCATGGATGTTGTACATTATTTTGAAGATTTTCCTGCTTTGAAAATCTTTGGGTGGCACAACTGATCTTCTGTTCTTAATTTTCCTCACAAATGTGAAGAAAGGATTTTTTTCTTGAAAGATTTAAGCCCTAAATGGAAATAAATAAGTAAAAATTAAATGCAATTTTTACAAGTCATTTTGTTGACATTTATGAATGTTAATACCCCAAATGATTCTATAATGTTTAAAATTATATTATCTACTCCCTCTTACTCTGTCTTGCATTATTTAAACTTCTAGAACCATATATCTAAAAGTATATACTATCCTTCCTAAAGTTTCCGAGTTAAGGCACTTGTAATATTTTAGTAACTGCCAATCTGTTTCCTTACTCAATTATTTAAAAGTTTTCATCACTGTTTTTGTATAAAACTAATGACTTTGCTAATCATCTTTTATTACTGTACATTTGATTTCAGACATTGATAGAATTTCAACATGTAAAGCACATAAAGATATTATTTGGCTCCGAGATATATCAAACATTCATACCTCTACTTGAAAGTGAAGTCAAATATTAACAATGACTCCAAAAACATGCCTTGCTCATATCACTAATTTGTTATGGTTGATAAGACATGATAGAATCTACTTTGTTCAAAGTGCAAATCACAGGATGCCAGAAATGAAGTAAACCTTCAGCTATTTGGTTTTCCAAGGGCTAAGATGCAGGCCTAAGAGCAGAGCTGAGCCAAAAACAGTGGTCCAAGGTGCCCTTTGCTGCACTAGGAGTTCTGATGGTAATCCTAGAATTCCCTAGGACCCAGTCAGCAGTGTCACAAGACATACAAGTTGAAAACTGCAGCTTTGGGGTTGGTTAGATACTTTTTCTCAAAGTTTTCGCCTCATATTCTAGTTCTCATTCAACCCTGGATTTAGGCTTTGACAAATATATAAAATATTATTCATATGAAAGGTAATTCCTCATAGTAGCTACTTTCTGCATTTTCCACATTTGTAAACATGCTGACTTTCCCCTCATTTTTTTAATACATAAAATGTGCATGCTAAAGCTGTAGATAAGGGAAAATACTTCCGTGATAGTCTCAGATTTCCAATTGTCAGTATCTTATAATGTCACTGTCCTGAAAATTTGTCTCCACTTTTAGGAATTGGCTGGTCTCAGAAAAATAATCGGGTCAGCAAAGTTTATCCTTATAGCTACTTGTGCCCACTACATACTCCCTTCTTCCTCCAGAGGACTGCCGTTCCAGACATCTGGGCCTCCACCCTTTCACCAACTCTCTCCCAGCCTTTTCGCCGCAACTCTTTTATCCTTGTTCGTATTCCCAAAGCCATGACCTGCTTCCAGGTAACAAGGAAGAAAAGAAAGGGCAGGGGGATATGTTCTGAATGTCACCCCACTTTTTGGACATATTTGTATTTTATTGAGGTTCTTTAAAGAAAAGATTTATCCCAAAGAAGTTATTACAACAGAGGCAATTTTAGGCATTCCAGCATTATGTTATTGAGAGTAACAGTTGATGATGGAGAGAAATATTTTTGAACAAGAGAGCTTTTCTGCATCTCACAAATTACACTGCAGACCTTGATATTAGCCTTTCAACCGCAGAAGGTCAGGTATGACCTCTTCAACATCCCCAGCCTTGCTGGGGCCCCTTATCCACATTTTCATAGCATCCTGGACTTGTCCCAATCAGTGTACATGCTATGCAGATTCCATTCTTCTATTCGTATGTTGGTTTCCCCCACGTCATATTGGCCATAAGTAACAACCAGTAGATGATGGAGTTAGGATTTGAACCTGGGCCTCTCTGATATCAGAGCCTACGTTCTTGTGATTTTTATGTTGTGGCTTCTTATCTGAAAATGTGTACCAAAAGTGTGTCAAACCATTTATTTGGAATCATTACTCATGAAATAACAAATCCTATTACTTTGTATTCAAGTGCCCTTCTTTTAGGTGAATTATTTCTGTCATTCGTTTGGTTTGCTTAGGTCCAGTTTCTTAAACAAAATTTATTTAAATAACTGTTAATGTGCTTCTCTCAGTATATATACTCTGAAGTTTGGGAAGCCATAAAGATTAAGGAGAAATATATACCATATAAAAATAGCATCCTGAGCAAAATGGTCGAATATGTTCCTCATACATATCCCCCCTCAACAACAATAATTTGGCATACCTGCATGGACAAAAGTGCCTTTGTGGGAGCTTTGGGATCCAGGTAGAAGACAGTGAAAATGCAGTCCAAGACCAAGGAGAGCTGTTTTGAGAAGACAGGCTTGTTATCTGGCAGCTGACTTGCCATCTCTGGTCTTAGCTGCAGAAATGAAAACAGCTCCATAACCCTGAGGACTTGGCTACAGCCCCATCTGGCTTTGTATCTTCACCAGCACTATACACCAAGGGACCCAGGAGACGCCCCACCCAACTCCGTCCTGGCTGTGGACTTTGGAGTGGCCCGTGAACTGGCTCCAGCCTTTCTCAGTCATTATTGGTGGTTTCACAAAATTGGCCCCCATACACTGAGGGCAAGGAGAGACAGAAGTAAGAGGCAGCCCACTCGAGATTGGTAGACGGCAGGTTTAATAAACAAGGGAACTTATATATGAAGCTTGCCTTAGGCAGCCACAAGAGGAGTAGATCTCCCCACCCTCCCACAGAACATACATTCCAAGGACAGGGGAGGGGAGAAGAGCCTCAGATTGCCCTGGTCCAGCTCATGGGTCAGCCAGTGGTCACAACCTCTTGATGATCTCCTCCAACAGTCATCAAAAAGACAAGAGCTAATAAGTGTTGGCCAGGATGTGGAAAAAAGGGAACCCTAGTGTACAGTTGGTGGTACAGCTATGATGGAAAACAGTACGGAGGTTCCTTTTAAAAACTAAACATAGAACTACCATATGATCCAGCAATCCCATTTCTGGGTATATATCTGAAGGAAATGAAATCAGGATCTCAAAAAGACATCTGCAACCCCATGTTCATTGCAGTACTGTTCACAATGACCAAGACATGGAAACAAACCAAGTGTCCATCAACGGATGGATAAAGAAAATGCTTATATATATATATATATATATATATATATATATATATATATATATATAATATATGTATACATATATTATATAATATATATACAATATAATATATAATATTATTTAGCCATTAAAAAAAGAAGGAAATCCTGCCTTTTGCAACAACATGGCTGGACCTTGAGGACATTATGCTAAGTGAAACAAGTCAGATAAAGACAAATATTGTCTGATTACATTTACATGTGGACTCCTAAAAAAAAAAAAAAAGCCAAACTCATAGAAACAGAGTAGAATGGTGGTTGCCAGGGGCTGGGAGGTGGGGGGAATAGGAATATGTTGGTCAAAGGGTGCAAATTTCCACTTATAAGATGAATAAACTCTGGGGATCTAGTATTCAGCATGTTGACTACAGTTAACATTACTGTATTACATACTTGAAAGTTGCTAAGAGAGTAGATCTTAAATGTTCTTACCACACACCAAAAAAATATTGTAATGATATGAGGTGATGGATGTGTTAACTAACCTTATTGTGGTACCATTCATTTTGCAATATACACACGTATCAAATCATCACACTGTACACCTTAAATGTACATGATGTTATGTGTCAATTATATCTCGGTAAAGTTGAAAAAAATTCAATTAAAGAAATGTTTTCTATATAGTCTTGGCATGCAGTAGGAGCTCAATGAATGTGGAAGGGTTTCTAGATGAGAGGCAGCAGGTTGTGCCCAAAAGAGCACTGAACTCTGCCGGTAACTTAGATGAGTCACTTTTCTTCTATGAGTTTCAGCTCCTCTTCTCCAAAATAAGGGGATGGGTGCTATTATTAAGAAAGCCTAGTGTTGAATAATTCGCTGCTGGCCCTGCAACTCCAAATCAAGCACACTTATAATGTTTTTCCCCAGAAAGGGACATATTTCTACGGAATAATCCAATTCTAGAACTACAAGAAGAGAAAAATATTCTACTTACTCAACATATCAGTTTATATAAAAATAGAAGAGCCCAAGAAAACACTAAAACCTAATAAAGTGTTTTAAATGCCTAAGTGAAAATAATATGTATATGTAAAAACCCCGAGAGCAAAGAATAAACTTTCTTTGATATTTGGCAACCCCAGAAAGGGGTGATAGATTATGCATTGGCTTGTTTGGAATTCTATTTATATCCAATTCAGTGCTATAAGATTTAGAACATCACAAAAATGCTTCAGCTCCGAGGGAAGAAAAAAGAGAGAAGAGATAATAAAGTTAATCCTTGGATTAAATGGAAAAAAAAAATTAAAGGAAGATTAAACACGTCTCAGAAAAAGACAAAAAGAGATACCTTCCAAGGAAAAAAGGGAGTGTATCATGCAGGTAAATGCAAGCTTAATAAAAAGAAAGATAAATTTATAGATTTGCCGTATGGCTGAAGCATACACCAGGGCTTCACTCTGTAGATTTAAATACATAATTGCTTCAGAGTCCTACGTACTGAATTCAAACCTATAATTGTTTAAGTCCCTATTGTAAGCAAAGTTTTGCAAACTCTCAAATATGTTCAGGAAAAAAATACTACACTCAGCTGTGGCTAGAAAAACAATCGGAAGACATTCAATAGCATTTGTTAAGCTCTAAGAGAATATTCAGCTATCGTTTATTCCAATTTAGACCAGCATCCAATTAAACCCAAATCTTGCACAGATCTTCATTTGAGTATTAAAACCTGTTTTTATTAAAAACTTTAAAAAGCATTCATTTGAGTTTTCTTAAGTATTCCCAGCTGGTTGCATTATCTGTACTGAATTTATAATTCAGAGTAGCAGTACCAGGTGGTCCCATAGGCTTAATGAGGATTTGATTATAAGTGCAGGGGGAAAAACTGCAATGGAAATATTTTTAGGACACCTATATTTCTAACTTGTCTCAATATGCTACCTTTTAGCTAAAGCTTCATCTTTATCCCTAACAGAGACGTGGCAGAAATAGCAGGGCTTATCAACATCAACTGGACAAACTCCAACTGTGTTGGAATTTTACTTGGGGCCCACTTTCCCAGACCATATCCTATGTAACTAGAGACTCTGGAATAAACAGAGGCAGGTTACCTCCAAACGGTTCCAGATGGGTTGCTATGCCATGGAGCAATGTTTGGGAGATAATTTTAAAGGAAGAGAGGCTGTAAAAGGAAAGAGGAAGAAATTCTTTTGCAGCTGATATTTGGGGAAGGAGAGCTATTGTAATCAAATATGACATATGTCTAATAAACTGCTATTTTGCCAAAGTGACTAGTTACCCTAGAGAAAATCATCTCTGAGTTTAGGTATGAAGGTTCAATGGGGGAAAAGGAGGGAGTGAAAATTACTTTGAAAAAAAGCAGGAAAATAATTTGGAACTCTGTGGTTGATGTGGAATAAAAGAGAGGCAGAAAAATAGAGGCTTTTCACTATATGAGTGAAAGTTCTGAAAATTAACGGAAATCATGAGGCAAGCTCTAAACTCTCAAAACCATGTATTTTAGCAAGGCTTTAGAAAACAATATTTAGACATCAGTAGCATAAGAGGGTTTATTTCATATCTGGGTTACATACGAAAATAATCAATGGGGCATATAGGGGTCTAAATATGGAGACTGAAATTGCTGATACTGAACAGCAATTACAGTTAATTACAGGAAATGCTCTTCGGTCTAGAAGAAACCTCTAAAGTCATTTAGCCCATTCCTCTGATTGCAGCCTGGACACATTCAAACCATCACAAGCGAACAGCATTCCTCACACCCTTCCTCCTCTAAAAGGAATCCACTGGCTCCTCCAGCGACATCTCCCAGTTTTCACATTTCAGGGCAGTGTTCACCGAGGATTTGCGTAACTAAATGACCACCTAGTGCTTACAGATTTACCTACCATATAAAATCAAGAGAACTTGTCGGGTTTCATGAATTAATCCATTTTCCTAAGAAATACTTTAATAATTTAGCAATAAGATTAATAGTAGAAAATGTTGCTGAAACTACAGCTAATATGTTTCCCAGAAGGAATTAGCAATTGCATCAAGACTTTCAAATACCTTTTCTCTTACTTTAAGTATGATTTCAAATTTAGTTTCTCCTAGAGTGAAAAAAATATTTTATGAAAATGTACTGGCTGAAAATTAATTTTTCAGAATTGTTTACAGTTAATTGGGATAGAATCACTGTCAATTAAAATAGGTTGCCATGCCTTACTAGACCAAAACAGCTGAGAGGCTACACGAGAAATTCAGCACGTCATTAAAATTTAGTGACACTCAGGGTTGGAAGTGGCCTTAACAAATGAGGAGACAAGCCCAGAATGGGTGACTAAAATGTATTTCAAACAATATAATTTAGCCATCACTGTTAGTTCATTCTTTGTTAATCTTTAATTTATATTTTCTCTGGTGGAGTGACTAAAATGAAGGCAGGTTTAAAAAAAGGAGAGAATATAAAGGAACTAGATAATCCATGAATTCAATACACATCTGTTGAATAATGTAACATTTACCACAATAGAAATAGCCTACTTTTGGTTTTAAAAATGCTTTTTTTTTTCAGTCAAAAGTAGAGGCACCAGTGCTACAACTGAAACAGTACACTTTTTTTTAGCCCCCAAACTTCTCTCTTTCATTCACCAAAAGACATTATAAACTTTGTTTTTTGTTTACAAATGGCATTCATAAAAATATACGTTATACTATATTTAAACAATGGTCTATTTTAAATAATAGTTGGAAAGAAACATTTTTATTCTTAAACTTTTATTACATATTACTTCTAAGTGTCATATTCTGATAGAATGCCAATATATATTTTTATGTCAATATTTTTCTTCCTGTGAATGTGTGCAGGCTACACATCATGGAATAAAGATATTTATTACCTATAAAAACCTTTGCAGTGGGCTTCCCTGGTGGCGCAGTGGTTGAGAATCTTCTTGCCAATGCAGGGGATACGGGTTCGAGCCCTGGTCCGGGAAGATCCCACATGCCGCGGAGCAGCTAGGCCCGTGAGCCACAACTACTGAGCCTGCGCGTCTGGAGCCTGTGCTCCGCCACAAGAGAGGCCGCGACAGTGAGAGGCCCGCGCACCGCGATGAAGAGTGGCCTCCGCTCGCCGCAACTAGAGAAAGCCCTCGCACAGAAATGAAAACTCAACACAGCCATGAATAAATAAATAAATAAATACATTTACAAAGCTCAGCTCCCTAGCTCTTCTGGGGGCAAATGCTTTTAAAAACAAACAAACAAACAAACAAAAACCTTTGCAGCAACTGTCCATGCAGATGACCTTGTTGACTTTGGTTGTAATCAAAGCATTGAAAAAACCAAAACAATTTTGGAATAAGAAAGAGTTCAAGGTGCAAATAGAAAAAAAACAATTAGCCTGCTTTTCAAATGAGACTAAACAGGTAAATGCTGGTCCATTGCCACATCTTTATCCATCCGGGTTTAGGTTCTATTCTTTGGCTCAATACTTTGGGTCTTTTATGGAGGAATCCTCCCAACTAAGCCTGTGAATGGAAAAGGACCCACACAGGTGTTTCCACTGGAATCCCCAGAGCACCAGTCACAAATGGAAGCCATAAGAAAACATAACACTGTACAATGTAATTCATTTAGAAAGTTTAGATTAAAATAACATAATTTAATAAAAATAAATTTATTTATGACAAAAGTGATTGGTCTCAGATGTCTTAAACTACTCAATTAAGGTAGATTTTGTTGATCCTGCTGCTGTTATCTTATCCTGAACTGCATATATTAGGTGACTGAGCCATTTCCAATTGAATGTTCTCCTCTCTCCTGGAAAACCCCTGCTTGGAAGTTGGTAATTCTGTTTGCTTCTGCTGAATGCTTTCTGTTTCTTTTTCGCTTCTTTCGGTCTGATTGGATTTTGGCTTTGTTTACATCTATCTT
Organism: Eschrichtius robustus; assembly: GCF_028021215.1. Lineage (NCBI taxonomy): Eukaryota > Metazoa > Chordata > Mammalia > Artiodactyla > Eschrichtiidae > Eschrichtius > Eschrichtius robustus. The sequence goes on from NC_090841.1 coordinate 51,884,593, forward strand.
TGACTTACTTTATAATATTTGGGTTTTCAGATATGTTAATGGCTTCATGTTTTTAAAATGCAGTCTAATCTGTGAGACATTCTATGAAGTATCCACAAAAAGTCAATAAGAGGGAATTAAGTACCCAACAGCCTTTTTTATTTCCTAGGAGAATGGGTTTACTTAGATATAAATAAATGCCCTCTAAGACTGACCCAGGCAGAGATTAATCGCTTTGTCCAGAGCTAAATCACTGGCAAGGAAAGACTCAAACTCAAGATTTTTAATCTTGCCTTAGTTCAGGGGAGTATTTATAATCAACAAACAGTTTCTGAATCCTAAAATCCTACACATTAGAATACATAGGAGATAAATCTGTCTACAAAAAATTAATAGTTAATCTAAGAAAGAAATAGAGAATTTTATTTGAGCCAACTTGAGGACTGTAATCTGGGAGTTAGTCTTTCAGAAAGTTCTACAGACTGTTCCAAAGAGGTGAGGGGGGAGGCCAGTATATATGTGATTTTGACAAAGCAGTATGTGTAATCAAGCACACAGCTTGGTAGAAGGTTACTGCTATTCACGAGGACAGATATCTTAGTTAATGGTTTTAGTACTTTTCTAAGTATGGGAAGATGCAAGAAGCTGGGTTCATGAAATTTTCTCCTGAAAATATCTAACTATCTGAGCGCCAGTTCTGCGAGTTTTCCCAAAGCACAAAGTGCCTTATCCTGATCTTCACCCTGAATTCCTTTCAGGGTACATTGTAGGTCAGTGAGTGCAGTGGCTAATGACTTGATTCTTAGAGAACCGAATGATGGGCAACACTCTTTATTTTACAATCCCCTCCCTATCAGTATTAATTTCAATGAAGGTTTGGGAGGCATCTCATGACCAGTTTGTCCCAATGTGTTAGTAACACATCCCCAGGTCAGGCAAAGATTTCGTTGGTAGGCCACTCAACGTGCTATTACTGGACCAGGCCCTGTTAACAGTAATCAAAAGCCTCTGGACTGCCTGTCTTACTTGCCTGCGCTGGTCCAAGAAATGGTTCCCTCTTGTTGCTTTTTCCCATATCTAGAGTTACACTATTACAATCATTGATCTTATAGAACTGTATATTTGGTAATCATTTCAAGTCACCTAATCATCATTATTTTTATCAGTCACAAATTTGGTAATGTAAGAAACAATAACCTTGTAAAATAGGCAGAATACAAGTAATATAGCTAGTAACATTAATAGCATCAGATGTAAATATTTAAGCTAAGAACTTCCATTAGGTGCAGTCCAGTATGTTCCATACCAATCGCTATCCTTAAGGGAAATGATATATTGGCTTTGTATATAAAGTTCACCAAAGATGTCTGCACATACAACACAAGTGGTGGGTCATCGTAACCCCTTACAGGATGAGAAAGGCATGTTATCTTCTAAGGAGTTACATCGCTGGTGCCAGAAGAAGAAAAAATGATCTTTACAGTTAAGCAGGTATTTCTGCCATTGGGGAGGTCTGGTTAATGCATAAGACAGATGCACAATGCACATTAGTGGGGAGGGAGGAGGCCCATTGGGCAGAGAAAAATTTCTATGTTTAAGTTTTTCTTGTCTTACCTTAAAATATGAATTTTATTTCATTATGCCCCTTACCTTAAAAAGTATATTCTCTAGTTAAGGAGATTAGGACATCAGGGAAGATAATAGACACATAGTACATGATATAATGAAAAGGCCTGGGGTCAGTGTCAGGAGAATGATGTTAGTACTATCACTTTACCTTTCTATCTCTGGTTACATCTGTGAAATAAAGACATTTATATTTGCTCTGCCTTCTTACATGGGTCTATTAAGGATCAGATCAAAAGAATGTGAAATGTTCAGGCAAATTAAATTGGAATTATGTAATTGAAAAATTGATAATGAAGAATCAACATTTTACTAATTATCCTATTTTAAATGTGACAAATGTCAAAATTCCATATTGAACTTCTTTATTCTAAAAAAATTGGGATTTTGAAAGTCATCCTAAGGGTTAGTAAGGAAGACCTATTTCTTGCTGCTTTTCCCTTAGTGATGTCAATATGACACATTTCCCAAGAGTACAAACCACTCTTTAATACTTTCAACACCAATCTTTGAAGAAGTTCTTACGTCATTGACGTTGCTCACACAATCTTGGAAAACGTACCTCTTCCCTCAAAGAAAGCTGACCCCATCTTTAGATCCAGAAGTAGTACTTAATTAGTCTAAGGGGAATCTCACTTCCTTTGTTAGTGACTAGTTCAGTAACAGGCTTATGACTCAACTGAGAACAAAGGAAAAAAGTATGAAGATGTCTTCGAGAGAGCTTCTAAGAAAAGTACCCTTGCTTAAAGAGAGCTGCTATATGGAATACCTTCCCTTGTTCTACAGGATTTTTTTCAAGGAAACTACTATGGCCATGCTACTATCTATGCTTGAAGCCAACATAAAAACTGCAGATCACAGATGGAAAGAATATGAATCTCTGTAACATCACTGAGCTATGGACTCAACCACCCCTTCAGGGCAGTAACCAGTGTCCTACCACTGATCTTCCTATCATATGAGAAAGAAAATTTCCTTAGTGTTTAAGCCAGTTTGAATCAAATTTCTGTTACTTTTAGATGAAAGCACTCTGATCTAACATACATATCATAATAACATTTATTTAGTTCTTATTATGAACAAGACCCATGCTAAAGAGTTCATACATTATCTCATTTTATCTCATCATCCTCCTGACACTCTAAATGTTATCATTTAGAGATGAGGAAAGCAATGCCCCCCAAATTACGTGACTTATCCAAAATCACACAAATCCAGGTTTAAAACTCAGGCAGTCTGCCTCTAGGGCACTCCCCCCTTTTTTAACAAAATATTATCTTCTAGAGTATTTAATAATCCCTTATTAGAACCATGGGAAAAGTCGTTTTTCTTTAAAAATGCACTTGATAAATTAAACACATAATAGGTAGATTATTACACTGTTTTCCAATCTTCTATCCATTTCACAAATATAACTAGCCAAAAGTTTGTTTAGAGACCCTACTTCTTGCAGACTTTCATGAGCTTCCCCCAAAGATGAAACAAATAATTTTACAGAGAAGCCAATGGAATGTGTAATTTTTAATGAATAAGCTGTAGTTAATATTAATTCACAATTTTAAAATGGAAGTACAAACACTGCTATAATAACACAGAACATCTGGACCCCCTAACCAGAAAGCAGGAGTCTTATACTTATTTTATGGTAAAGAACATAGAAACAGTCAAACAATATATGATTTTTTTCTTCTTGAACAGGCTGCTGATCTGACTCAACATGGTTTATGATTAAGTATTTGGTTGAGGTCAGGATCAGATTCCCTAGGTTTCAATGGAAACTGTAGAGGCAGTGAATACTCATGGCCAGGGGGTTAGCTGATGGAGAACCACTGGGAAAAAATGAGGTTCAAAGGCCCAAGAGAGAGAAGCTTAGTGTCAAATCCAAGAGTAAAAGGCAAGAATCAACACAAGAAACAAAAAGCCCTTGATCTTGAAGTCAAAACTCTAGCGGACCAGAGCCAGTCCAACAGGACATGCATTTCCAGGAGAAATGTCTCCACTACTTCTAGGTATTCATGCTCCCTTGAAGGAGCCAGAAGGTATATGATGGCTGGGAAGATGACAGTGGCTTCAAAGACTGAGGCTGGGCAGACTTCCATGGATCTCAAAATAAAGGCCAAGATTTAAACACTAAAATGTGAATAACCTTAGTGGCGTGTAGCAAAATGGTTCTTGCTGTGGTGAACACCTGAAAGCAGCATCTTTCTCTTGGTGCAGCAAAATATCTCTGGTAAGAAATAGCACGAGAAGACACAGGTGTTATGGTCATTATAAAGGTCAATAATTCTCAAGTACACTTGAGGATGTTAAAAGTCTGAATAATATTCAAATGATGAGGAAGAGTAGAGATCAAGTGTCCTTTACATAACCCTTCCACCAAAAGACATCAAGATTAACTGAAATTCAAATCTGGACTTCAGGACAGCCATCCGGAAAATAATGTTGTGAAACTACTACACAGCAAGGAAGTTAATCTACAAAGATGAAGTGAACTGTAGCCTGCTGGAGATATGTTATGTACCAGAGGCCACACCAGACCATGCATGCCAGTGACTGTCAATATTCAAACTTGAAATAACTTCAGTGATGAGAATAAATATTAAGTATTTACCAGCTGGTGCACTGCTGGATCGATGGGCTCATCTTCCTCCCTTGAATACACACAATAATAAATGAATAGATTTGGGCTTCCACCAGCAGAACGGTTTTCCTGAAAATTGGAAATCAATGATACCACTATCATTGATTGATGATGGTTACATCAATAGGTTAAGCGATAAATGGAGGCTGCTGTCATTTTTTTAACTACTATAATAACAAGAAAAAAAGACAAGGTAAATAAAAAATAAGAAAATTTTTTCTTATGTTTGCTTTATTTACTTTGAATTTATAAAATGAAGCCCTACAGAAGTCCCAGGCTATGGGTAGTTTTTAAAGGAACATATTGTCCCAAACTAATAATGTCTCCTAATACTAAGTCCAGTTCCTGTCAATCTGTCCCTAAAAATATTTTAGGTTCTGATTTTCAGTTCCTTTTTATGCTAAGAAAAAAGTATGATGACTAAACTTGTTAAGGAGGAATGGGAGATGGAGTTGCAATAAATAGTGTCATAGAAACCTGTTAAAGAAAGAAGAATGTTTATTTTTTCTTTTAATCTCTATTGTATTCTATTAAATCTCATGCCATATAAGATCTGCTGAATCAAAAAAGTTCCCCAATCATGACTTAATCATGGAAAATTCCGGTGTTAATGTTGTCTCTCTGGAATAATGATACTGGGCACTAAGAGTAGATAACTAGCCTTGGAAGCTTATTTAAGGAAATGGCTGATAGTAAGATTGCAACTAAAATACTAAATTAGTCCCTTTATCCATCCCTTCAATAGCCCCAGTGAGCATTTCCGGCAGCGTAATAATAGCACCTTCGTCAAGTGGCTATGTGACAAAACCCGATCTAAGACATGACTCATTGAATCCCAGGGCACATCAGTCAGAGGTTTCATCCCTGACTAGTGCATTCCTACTAACCTGAACCAAGAGTTGGCCCCAGTCAACTCTAGGGATGAGACAACAGTGACAGAGGATACTAAGGGGACATGTTGGTGGAACCAGAAAATATGTATCCTCTTTGAGAAGAGAAATGGCACTAGTTAAAAGGGAAATATAAGTTACAATTTGTTTCAAGCCAGGAGCCTTACAACATAGAAAGCCATTTTGGGAACCTAAAAATATTTTGTTTCTTCAGTTGCTATTTTGAAAATTGCTTTTCCTTGTATGATAGTATTCAGTAGGTTTCAGAATATTTGAAATGAAAAAACAGTCTTAGCTTTTGTCTTTGTCATAAGTCTATTTATCATCTTACATAATCTGTCTCTGTATTTTCTCATGTGTAATATAAAAAAGCCCCCTAAAAGTTAGATTATTTTTCTGTGGAATCTATCTTTTTGTGAAAATTCCAAAGCTAGAAAGCATTGCTTGTAAAATGATATGAAGGCAGACATGTGTCAATAGTAAGAGCTAGTTCAAATTCCCCTGTTATTAACCACTTAAGTTGTAGATTAATAGACTAATCTGGTTTGGTTTTCTTTTCCTTTCTTTGTTCTTCCAATCTATACAGACTCTGTAAACTCCCTGGAGAAAAGGCACAGTCAGTGTGTGTTTCCTGCAGCTCTGTATCAAGCCATACTAAAAAGCAGATACCAGTAATGCCACCTCTTATTAAAATGACATTCTTATTTGATAAGCCTTCAGCATTCGTTTATTGAGCCTCTAGTATGAACTACTACTGCTAGCTTACACCATGAAGAGACAAGACAGCAATCTGGCAGTAAATCATTCAATTCCTAGTTCTTCAATTTAATATAGTTCAAATGTGAAAACATACACGTAAAAAGTTGGAGGTAAAGAATATTTCAGTTCTCAAAATTCCTCTTGGTGCAAGCATTGTACATTTTAGTGAGATTTGAGACACCAGAGGACATACGTAAGTAAAAGATTGTCATTAAAGTGTTTGCTAAGGATCAGAAACCTGTTAAACATGGCCGTATGTTCTAGGTCCTGTGATGGGTGAGCAATAAGCCAGGGGTAAGAGTAGTGAGAGAGCTGGATCTGTCTGTGTAATAGAGGGCAAAGGAGCTTGAAGACCTCTGGGGAAATTCAAAAGAAGAAAGAGGATACAGAGAAGCAGACGCAAGAGCAGAGAAAGCAGCAGAGTCTTGGTAGGGGTAAAGCCAAGAAAGAAGTCCAGTTACCATAAGTATCTAGTATGATTTTTTTTTCACCTTAGTCATTAAGTTTCTTGGTGTTTTTGATAATCTTGATACAACTGCCTAGTCAACTCATATAAATTTCAATCTTGATTATTTTTCTGATTGAACTGACTAATTATTCAATGTGATGCTGCTATGCTCTCATGCCATTTGCAACTATAGTTGCCTGTAGTTTAATGCATAGTGTGATTAAATTAAAATTGGTACTATGAATGTGATGAGATATCACACTTGTGATTATTACTATCTTACATGGCAAAAGAGATTTTGCAGATACAATTAACACTGCTAGTTATTGGTAAGGTGGTTATTTCCATGCATATATTAGAATGATATTGAACTGTCTCCATTATGTAACTGTGTGAACCATTTTTAATGAATAGGTAACTAGATGGAATCTACTCCAGTTTTGATGTTTGACAGAGACATCTCTCAAGCCCTACCGCACTCCACGTTACATAATATGGGACTCCCACTCCTACTCAATCCTCCCACCGTGTTCCTCTGCCCCATATCTTCAGTAAACACTACCAAAAAAAAAATACACTAACAAAAATTCTTGATGTTTATTGGATTTCTTGAAAAAACCATTGAATGTACTATGTTCCAAATTTGGGTTGATGCAGCCTAAAACAGAATCAGGGTGTGGTTGAGGGAAGGCTAACATTGCGTTGGTTACATACATAAAGTCTAAAAGCAGGGTAGAGCCAGGTTTTCTGGGGCCTAAAGTGGTAAAATTTGAGGAATTATCTTTTAAAGAAAAAAATTCCACAAAAATACAAAGTTAGATACAGGGGCTTGGAAGGAGCCCAGATAAGTGAGGGGTACTGAAACTAAAGTTTCATTTGCTTCAAAGTAAACCCACCTCTGCTTGTAAGTCAGTGAAATTGTGGAGACTTTTCCTAAAAGAAATACAAATATTGTGCAAGACTGTTCTTTACATAAGACAAGAACCACAGAACTCTGGATAGAATGGAGAAAAGATGGGAATATATAAAAATAAAGTTGTTTGTAATGTCAATGTTTATCATTCATTATCTAAATCATTTCCTATATGCCTATCATTGACACATTCTTTTAATTAGATGCATGTCAGATATAGAAACCATCTCATTATGCTACTATAATCAGATGGGAGCAGTTTATGTCATTACACTTAAATATATGGCAATTCCCAGTGTCGAGGTAAGTATATATAGAATGTTGATTGCACTGGTTTCCAGTTACTCTTATTAAGATTTGCAGATAATCTGCATGAATTATAGAGCATACTATTATTATAATTATGGGGGTAAAATAAACAGAAAGTAGGTTGGACTTTTTTTTTTAATTCTTCTAACAATGAGGGATGCCTATCTGAGAAAGAAGAAAGAGGTGTCACATCACTTCCAGCAGGCTTTGACCACCCAACTTTCCTAATCCTGTCCTTCCAGACGCTTGGGGATTTAGCAATTACTTGGAATGTGTAAGCTCTCCAGAATCCTTCCTACAAAGTCCTTATACACTTAAGCCGGAAAGAATTGGTATCTGTTGCTTGCAACCAATGTGCCCTAGCATAGGAAGTGAGGTGTTGATCTCTCTGTGGAGGGTAAGCTATCACTAAGTTAACAGGGCCTCACTTTCTGAGTTTCCAGTTATGTTCAGTTTTCCCTATTATCTTGGATCTGCATTTGGGGGAAATCTAAACGCAATCTTAAAACTAAAAATTCCCTTCCTTTCCCCCTCATAAAACTATCCATGAAAACTTTAAAATATTTAGTTCCTTTCATAATTCATTAAATCTGCCATACTGTGTCTAAAAATACAAGCAAAATGCAATATGAGAATAATAGTGTCTCATACAAAAATCCCCAAAAGACAATTATTTTTTTTAAATGCTTATAAGGCCAGATGAATTTTGGAGTTAAAAAATTATCTCTTGTGATTTGAGACCTCACTGAGATTTTTTTTTTTTAAACCCTCTTTAAGATCTAATGTGCAAGTTTGTAGTCACCCTTGGGGGACTTTTAGTTTTAAAATATTAATTAAAAATGATTAGCTAATTTTTAAATCAATTAAAATATTTTTGGCAGATTTATATTTGGGTGTATGTTTATATACCATAAAAGAGATTACTGTTGACAAATTGAAATTAGATAGCCGGTTACCTCTGATAGCAGCCTAATTGCTTTATCTAGTTAAACAACAAAAAGAAGTATAGAGAATTTTCCAAGCACAGCATTTTCCTGATATTTTCACTACCAGCCTAGTGAATCACAAGACTCTCAAATATACACAGAGAAAGTGAGCCGTCTGTGGAATTACTCAGAAGAGACCTCCACTTACCTAGCTTTCTATGTCAGATTATGCTGGAGACAGGCCTTTCCTCTTCCCTGATCAAGACAGGACTTAAATTCAACAACTGCAGAGCTACCCACTGTAGTATCTTCAACGTATATTTCTCAGAGTTGGGCCGAATGTATTTCTAGGCTTGTGTATGAAAGTGCTTTTTTTAAATTAATTAATTAATTAATTAATTAATTAATTAATTAATTAATTAATTTATTGGTCCTCGTTGCTGCGTGCAGGCTTTCTCTAGTTGCGGCGAGCGGGGGCTACTCTTTGTTGCGGTGCACGGGCTTCTCATTGCCGCGGCTTCTCTTATTGCAGAGCATGGGCTCTAGGCGCGCAGGCTTCAGTAGTTGTGGCTCACAGGCTCTAGAGCGCAGGCTCAGTAGTTGTGGCACATGGGCTTAGTTGCTCCGCGGCGTGTGGCATCTTCCCGGACCAGGGCTCAAACATATGTCCCCTGCATTGGCAGGTGGATTCTTAACCACTGCGCCACCAGGGAAGCCCCTGAAAGTGCTTTTAAAACAGCAAAGAAATCTATGCCCAATGTTGTATTGTATTAAGCATTCATAAATTGCTGATAATTACAAAATAACCTTTGAATTTTTCTGCCTGTACTTCTGAATCACTCAAATTAGGACATGCTCTCTCAAGAAACAGTGTATCTGATCTTTTAGAGATTACTTACTAACCCCAGGGTATGGGAGCGGAAAGCTATGGTTTCAGCACCACCTATACACTTCTAGATAACATTTGCTGATATTGAGATTATAGAGATGGTGTGTGCTATAACGTCAAAGAGACATGCAAATGATAAAAGTCTGGGTGACACCCATATTTTGGGTCTTCTTTAGAAATCAAAATTGAAGTGGAATATTAACTGGGATTTTTAAAAAATAGCAATGTGAGTTATGGGGTGGGGAGATGGCTTCAGAAAGTGTGGTTTTGTGGCTCACATAGCAGAGATAGTACACACGGCCATGTTTCCACGTGTCCCAGCTCTGGGAAAGGATCTCAAGTTGTCTCTCTTCAGTCACACCAAGTAAAGGCAGTAGGGTTTTCTCTCCCATGTCCCACATCCCCCTGTTTGTCAAGGGCCTAAATTTCTGGGTTTGTGTGTATTCTGTAGAGGGGCTTGGGAGTGACGTTCTAACCTGTAAGTGTTCTGGGTCACTACAAGGGCGAGATCCATACTGAGGGTTTCAGATGGAGCTGAACGGGCATCAGTTTCTCCCATCACATCAGTTCTCACCAAATATCCACTAGAAGGACAGCTGCTGTAGCTCCTCTGCATAAAGTGCAGGCACAGGCCACATGGATGGGAATGCATGGGCACTGATGGACCGCCATGCCCCAATAGTGGTCACATGGCAGGAGCCAGCAGAGTCTCAGGGTTCCTCTGCTCTTCCCCGTGTGGTCCCTCCAAATCTTTTCCACTCATTGAATGACCTCCTCACATGTCACGGTCCATGCATACTCCTCTTGTGCCACCCACCACTGCTGGCCACCCTACTCCCATCTGCTGAGGGCACTTCATCTGTTTTCTTTGCTGGTAATTGTGTGCATGTGTGTCATCCTGCTTCAATTCTCCCCTTGACTAGCTTTACTAGCTTTGCATTCCTACAAGTGACGGTTGCTGGCCTCTGAGTGCACCCCACACAACCTGCCCTTCCCAGAAGGTGGGACAGAGTTAAAAACTGGAATCTGTTTCTTCAGAGCAGTAAGCTACCCAAGAGCATGTAGGTTGAACCCAAATCCTAGTGAAGTGCTCACATCTTTCCGGTAGAGAATCACTACTTGTTTCTCTAGACACTCTCCTTTCTCCCAGCATCACTGACCACACCCACCCCACCCAACCCAGATTGCTCAACCTCAGTTATAGCCACGGCTTCCCTTGAGAGCAACAAGCTCGGGCAGCGCTTGCTCAATGAGGGTGAGCAGCCGCTCTTGCTTAAAGGCAGGGAGAAGTATCGGGTGAAACACCAACACAATCTCCTGCCATTCCTTCTTCCTCCCCAGAGTCACGGAGTCTTTGAGGTGTGGTCACCTAATGAGAGTAGTTTTTGTCTCCACTTTCTGGACCCTGTCTCATGCTCACTCCCACCCCTCCTTCAGATCTCCCAAGCCTGCTCTAGTATCCCAATTCCTAGCTTTAAAATCTCTTCCTTGCCTAATTATGGGGTGCATCCTCTCGTTTCAAAGCAAAGACCTTCTTAATATAATCCCCGGTCTCCATACTTTTCACCTAAGATTGTACAGCGCTCTCTCTTCAGGAAGAGTCAATAGTTTCAGCACCTATATGTCTGCAGTTGGGGTCTTTCCATGCCCATCCTTTTCTGTGATACACTTTCAATCACGGGCCTATGATAGTCTCTGTTCCAAAATCAGCTGGGACTTCAGAAAATTTTCTTCCTTGCTGCAAACCATTTTTCTCCTAGGCTCACAACTCTCTGATTTCAAGCTGACTTGTTCCAATGCTCATCTAAGATTATATTAGTTTGTGGAGCAGAGGTGCCGTATACCAGGATTCTTCATCATTTCAGACAAGTGTTCATGTGTAAGGGATATGAGTTTCAACAATCACAAAAGTTGAGTATACAGAGATAGAGTTTTCTTTATACCGTCATAACTAAACACACCTCAGACACTCCTTTTTTTCTGCTGATGCTAAAAATGTAATCATTTGTGAATTGATTTTAAATCAATTAAATCACAATCATTTAAGAATATTAAAATAGAATGTTACAGTCTGAGTTGTGGCTGAAGCTCCAAAATAATGGATGCCAACCACTCCCACATTTGACTTCCTACAGTGGAGGTAATTAAAACAAAAATAAAAACAAAAACAATTACGCCATCATGGGCTCCTAACCCACTCGTGAGTATAAAGGGAGTAGTGTGGAATCTTTCCTGTAACTTCTAACCAAGTGAGAAAAAGTTCAACGGGACCAGTCACAAAGCTTCCCTCGCACAGATGGGATAAGAAGCGTTCAACTAAGCTGTGTTCTTCTCTCACAATTTTCTTTGTATAATTGTTCAGCATGGAGAGAAAAGGTTAATTTATTCTTACTACTTTAGACGAACTCTAGGGCAGGCCCCTTAGGTTATCTGACTTTCCTCAGATGACACCCTCTAGCCATGTCAGTGCTGCCTAAAACAGACTTGTTTTAGTAATTAACGTGTGCTTTATGTAACAACCAAAAACTTAAATTTCATTCAGAGTTAAAGCTTCCACTTCCCTTAGCTCAAGCCCATGATAGATGGGAAGCCAGCAGTGGAAAAGGAGAAGGCAGATTCTTCCTTATTTATTCTGTCAGCATCTCCAGGAACCTGCCGAATTTACCAGCTACAGTTTCTGATCCCTCAGGGCTTGGAGCGTGGAAAGGGAGAAGAGATAAGGCAAGAAAAAGTTTTGCCCAATTGGCACCAATCTGGAATTGGTCTCCACAGAGATTGGCGGGTATTTAAAATAGATGCTTTCTCTTGTGGGCGTCTCTTCATAGACGCTTGGAAGGATGCTCTATGCCGGCCCCGGGTCTGTTTGCTGTCAGATCCATTCTTACTCTACCTGCCCTGTATTTCAACAGAGTTGGCTTCTTTGGGTTTGACCAACTGGCGGTGCTGAATGGGGATTGGAAGGTGGGTTGGGGGGAGAAGCCAGGGTACTTCTCCCCATCTCACTTTCCCTCTTGTGGCCTCTCCAGCGGCAAATGGCTGCACTTCCTCAGAGAGTCAGTCCTGCTGAAAAGCCCCACTCTGATTCCAGCTTCTTTATGGTGGTCCCAGCCCATGGGGTCCAATATCACCACCCCTCACTTTGCTCTCCAACCTGAGGATGTAGTGGTTTCTTGCTCTTTCCAATCTCTCAGTTACCTCTCCATCCCCTTTCTGGTTCTCAGCTCCTCTGTTACCTGTGCAAACAGTTCCCTGCAGTAAGTTTCCTTCACTGTAAATACTTGAAGGGGCTTTCTGTTTTCCTAGTTAGACCCTGATGATACACTCCAACACACATACACACTGCCTCTCCCAATACTGGGGATCTCATCTTCAGTTCCCGGACATGGGCATGTACTCTGGCTAACCATTTGCCGCTTCTCCCTCCTTCCCTGGTCCTTGGGGATACTTGAGTATCTTTCAGTTGAGACCTCTTTTCCCTGCCAATGGCCATCTTAGATGGAATCTAAGTCAAACCAACTACACACGTCCTAAATCTGATCCTCAAGAAAAACACACTGTAGAGACTGTCAGTGGAAGTCTAATTACTTCCTGTTTTAGCCTGGGTTCCCCTAAAAGCAGACTCTGAGCCAAAGGTGTCTGTATAAGCAATTTCATATGGGAATATGATCCCAAGGAATAGGAGTAAGAGATGAGGGAATGAAACATGGATGCTCTATTAGTTTCCTATTACTTCTGTGTCTTAAAAACAATACAAACTTATTATCTTATAGTCCTGAAGTCAGAAGTCTGAAGTGGATTTTACAGGCTAAAATCAAGGTGTTGGCAGTGCTGGTTTCTTTTGGAGCCTCTGAAAGTAGAATCCGTTCCCTTGGTTTTTTTCACATTCTAGATGCTGCCAGTATTCCTTAGATCATGACTCCTTTTTCACAAAACTCCAACCTCTTGCTTCCATCATCATACCTTCTACTATCTCTAATTCTACTGCCTCCTTCTTATAAAGACTCTTGTGATTACATTTTGGCCCATCCAGATAACTGGAGATAATCTACCCATCTCAAAATCCTTAACTTAATCATGTCTGTAAAGTCCCTTATGCCATAAAAGATAACATATTTACAGATTCCAGGGTAAGAACATGGTCATCTTTGGGTGTCATTTTTCAACCAAACACAGATGCACTGGCCACTGCTATGGACAAATCACTCCTGCAGAACCTTCTAAGTAGTCTTATGCAATCCGTCTCAGGACCACCCACCTAGGGGAAGAAAGGGACACAAAGTTCTCTGGCAGCACCCATCCCTTATTGATCAAGGTTGTCCCATGGGTGTTAACTCCCCCATAAGTCCAGGAGTCAGTGCATTAGTGCCAAGTGGGGTCCTACGGCATCCCATGCCACAGCCTCAGAGAAGCCCCAGCACAGGAAACAAGAGGTTCTAGGTAAGATATAGTCAATTTTCACTTCCCAAAATAGATTGAAGCCTAGATGGCTAGAGTAAGAGGTGAAACCTAAGGAACCTAAAGGGATTAATAATAGGCACCCAATTGACTTCCTTGCTCTAATCTGAAGACACAGGAAATTTTAGTCAGTTTGCTTCTCTTTCTCAGGCATCAGGCCACTCTTTCTTCCTTAGAACCCTTCTCACAAGGCTTCAGGTGAAGAGGAAGCATCCCATGGCCACATCTCATGGGGGAGAAAGAGGGAGAAGGGTACAAGCACTTCAAAAGCCTAAAATGAAAGAATCAAAATATATCTCTAGTGACTACCACAAGGAACTGATACAGAAAGAAGCTCCCAAAGATTGGACTAAAGCACCAAGAAAGGAAGTCAAAAAAAATGTTTCTCCCTCTGGCTAGAGACAATTATTACCGAGAGTACAAACTCTTCTCAGAGAGCACCAGGGAGAGAGCATTTGAGTCCTAACCTGGTATACTTCTAAAATGCTACCAATTAGGAGGTAAACAAGATAAGGTAAACAAGATAAGCTTTTCAGGTCATTCATGTTCTCAAGGACAACTGCCCTTTGATGAACAAACATCTGGATTTGTTGAAAACCTTAGGGCTGACTTCACTCTTCTACCATTTATCAGAAATGGGAGAAAAGTATTTGCTTGTGTCTGGGGACTGGAGTTAGAGTAAAGCACAACACCTCCACACTGATGCTCAAGAGTGTGAACTAAGACAGTACTGTCTCGCTTATCAGATAAACAAAGACACAAAGGAGAAAATAAATGTAATTTTGAAGAGGGGATGAAAAAATGAACATTCTGACAATTGCTTGGAACGTATAAATTGATCATTTTTGAAAGGCAATCTGGTCTTATCTATCAAAATACAACAGGTGCTTGCCATGTGACTCATAATTATACTTCTGGGAAAAAGTATCTTACAGAAATATATAAGCAAATGAGCAAAAAAGTATGTTAAAGCATATTTGTTACAACATTGTTTTGAATTGGAAACCATCTGAGAAGCTATTTTAGAAAGAAAAAGGAGTTATTTCTTTAGGTACTGACATGGAAGACGCTCACAATCTATGAAGAGAAATTAGCAATTTGTAGAACAGTGGATGTGTTATGATCCAGTTTATATATTTTTAAAATAATATTTGCCTCTGTGAAAACTTAGGTAGGATTTCATTACAATGTCATATCCTTAATATGTTTTGGAACAAACACTGCATTATATTGTCCCTATCATGGCTAACATCAAGGTCATGGAAGAGAAGATGTAGCACTAGAGCTACTTCCTTTGTGTTTCAGACAAACTTTTGTTTATCATAATAATGGTAAAATGGGTGACTAAGGTGATAGGAATGAATATAAGCTCTGTGTTAATGAGAGTGCTAATAGTGATAAGAAAAGAAAATCCATTCTCTTGAACAAAGAATGTATATAATCAAATGCTAGGTGTGCCCAGTGATGTTTACATTTTGTTGCTATTCTTATGAGTTACTCAAATCCTTAGAGGTAAAAAATAATTTTGCTTTAAAATTCTAAACTCTACAGTTCCAACTCCTTTTTCTTTTAAAATAATTTATTATGTGCCTTTTTAAAAAGCAAGACAAAATTCCTGAAGAAGACGATTATTGAGCTACAGCAGAACAAATTTATATATGCTCATAAAAATCTAAAAAGTCTGAAGACTTCAGGCTAACATGGCAGATGGAACGTGATGGTAAATTTCTTGCAAAACCCCACTGAAATAAGAGTGAAAGAATCAAATCAAGATATAAACCCACCCCTGTAGCATCAAGTTTTATATGTTACATCTGAGGGTGTATTTATTTTCATTTTACTGTTAATAAGATTTATTATATTTATTCAATATTTCTTCATATTGATGTACGTCATTTTTATCATTAGCTTTATGGATGTGATAGTAAATAGTGTTTTAATTGTTTTTATATATTATTAAATAGCTTAGGCATAAAAGGCATGAAAATTAATGTTAAGCATTTTTGTACTTTCGAAGCTTAATAAAAGTTAATAATGCATTCAAAAAGAAGATTCACAAGGACTAAGAGAATGTAAGAGGATATAGTAGTAAAAAATCGGTGTCAACACATTTTTGGAAGATGGAAGAATGTTCAAGGAACCAAAAGCTGAACAAGTGCCCCAATTAGGGGGTGGGGAAAGGGAGGAGCAAGTGATTGAAGCAAGTCACCTCATTCCACAAAACCCAGAAAGACTCAGGTACCGGGGGCACAGTTGCCTCAAAAGTTGGGCAGGGGACCACAAACAGGAGGAGAGTCTGAAAGCCTGGGATAGGGAGCTAGACGTCCAGATCCCCTTCCTCATCTGACATATCCAGGCAATGGCTGCTGACCAGAGCTCAGAAACATGCGGCTCTCTTGCTTTCCCATCCACAAGATATTGAAACTCCTGCATGGGAGTCAGGGTTAAGATAGTCTCTGGAGGGAGAATAGCAAAAAGATTGGGACTGCCGCCTGCATCTTTGTAATCCTGGGAAAACTGCCACCACCCCGGTAGGAAGGAGGAGGAATCCAAGAGGGTGGAAAAGGCAGAGGAAAAGCTTGAGCCCTTGTAAAGAAGAAAACCAGAGCTTTCTCCAGAAGAACCAGAATTTAACTTCAAGACTGAAAAAGTAAAGCTGTTTAATCAGCATTATATGAAACGATAGAATGTCCCTTTGTAATTGGTTTTGCCTCAAAGCAGTACCCCACCATTCCGAGAGTATTTTTTAAAAAATAACCATTGTCTACCCTGGGAGAGGGAAAAAAGAAATGTTTAACCTAAGGTGGCTGAAGACACCAAATTTAAATTCCAGACTTGTACCCACTACAGTCAGCAGAAAACCCTGCCAACATAGATCACTTATTTGGGAAATACCCAAAGCAGCAAAAACCTAGAGCAAGTATGAGGAGATTTCCTGTCCTTGGAATTAGATAGAAAGAAATCCAGAGACATATTGTGGTGACCCACAACTTCAGTCAGTATGCACAAGCCGAAGACACCAGGGGTTAGGCAAGCACCCAGAACTACCCACTGTTACAAGAGAAATATTTTTTCACATATGAGATTTCTATTAAAATCCACTTGGATCAAGAGAAGGGGAACTTATAAAGAAGTGTTCACTATACCTGGTTACAAAGGTCTAAGAGCAGTCCCAAGAAGACCAACAATTTGAAAAATTCAACAAATTTAACTCAACTTGTCGGTGACAGTGAAACTTGGGTCACCATCAAGACCCAGCTGTATCAGTTATCTCTTGCTATAACACTGTTACATAAATACAACCACAAACTCTAAGTGACTCACAATCATAAACATTTATTTTTCTCACTAGTCTACAGGCCATTTGGGTAATCCTGGTGCTCTGGGACAGGCTTAGCTGATCTTGGCTGGACTCACTCATGGATCTGCAGTCAGCTGGGGCCTGGCTGTCTACAGTGGCCTCAGCGTACAGCTGGGATATCTCCTGTCTCATTCATGTAGTTCCTCAATTCAGCAGGCTAGCCCAGCCTTGTCCTAATGAAGGAGGCTGGGGTCCAAGAGAGGGAGCAGTAGTACCCGAGGCCTCTTGGGGCCCAGGCTCAGAATGAGCACATCTTTATATCTGCTGCATTGTATTGGCCAAAGCAAGTCACAAGGTCAGCCCAGATTCAAGCGTGGGGAGGTAGAGCACTTCTTTCTAGGAGGTGCTAAAATTTCACATCACAAGGAGCACGGTTACAGGGACAGGTAATCAACGGAGGCCATTAGGACAATTAATCTACCACACCAGCATTTGACGTAAGAGAATTAGTTCTGTGAGTAAATCAAAAGAACTTGGTTAAAGGCAATGTGATATCCTGGAAGAAAAAAAAAAACATATTAGTGAGAAAACTGCTGAAATCTGAATGAAGTTTGTATTTTAGTTTAGAGTAATATTAATTTCCTAGTTCTGAAAAATTCTTCTTAGTTATAAGATGTCAGCAAGAGGAGAAGCCAGGCGAAGAACATATGGGAACTGTACTGTCTTTGCAACTTTTCTGTAAAACTAAAATTCATTCAACATAAGAAGTTTATTTAAGGAGGGACATTATAAAAAGAACCTGGAGTGTAGGCCATGTCGGTGTGCAGCACCCTTAACCGAGTGCATTCCTGGGTCACGGAGACTGCTCTATCCTCTATACAGAAACCCTACTGGCCTGGGAAAGTTTGACAGCATGGGGGGCACTGAAAAGCCAGAGCAGGTGGCTTGGCCAGAGCCATGTCTCTGCAGACCTCCCAGGTGACAGCTACACTGAGCCTCAGGCTTCGGCAGGGCAGGCGCCAGGCCCAGCAGGGCAAGTGTTTGCGCCAAGATCCTTCCTCAGTGTGCATAACGGGGTGTTGACCCAGCTGGGCCTGGTGCTTACAGCACAGGGCACACAGCCACAAGGCTGCAGTGCTTGGAGAGTCTCTTTTCTTCCCTTTTTAAACAAGTGAAATCCAGACTGAACCATCGTCTTCTGACTTTGTGAGAGGGTCAAACTGTAATCTTCTTCGCCATGCTGTATCTCTGAGTCTAACGTGGAGGCTAAATGAGACACAGAAACGCACAATTATGGTACAACGCAATAAGTTCCAGGAAGTGGGCATAGGTTTCTTGTCTGTTCTGCTCTCTTCCTTCAGGAAATGCCGACTTCCTTCCAGGGTGGTTAAGATGGGGTATCTCCCCCACCCCTGTGTGCTCCAGAGGCAGGCATATGATGTGGGACCCAGACCTGGTTGCTCAGAGCACCCCATCCCTCTGGGCGCTGTATGGTTAAGGGAGAGGCACATGCTCCAAGTGGGCTAATCAGACCTTCTCCATCACATCTGAGATAAGGTCTCTGGGAAAAGAAGAGTCTTCTTTCTCTGGTACTAGAAGCAGTTATAAAAATAGACTGTCAGAAGCTAAAGACTACCAGAGGGAAGAGCCAAGATATGGAGAGAAAAAAAGCATCATAAGGTAGTTTAAGCTCCTGGATGCAGCCAAGCCTGAAGTCAGAGACACCTCTTGGGTTTCCATACTTCTGGCTATAATCTAGTTTGAGTTGGGTTTCTCTCACTTGCACCCACAAGAATTCTGCCTAATGCAGAGATCAGTAGTTGGAAGTCGGGTGTTGCAATTGACAGGCATTACAATGTGAATTTGATTGAAAACAAGTGGTATGCTGGGCAGTGAAAGTGACCCTTCATTACCTGGGAATGCGACAGTACTTTGTAAGTGATAACAAAGCAGCTGGGAAGATTTTTCCTATCTGTATCCTGGGGACTCAATCCAGTTCATTTCTGTGTGTCTGGGGAACCAGCTATGACAAAGTTAAAATGGGTTGACTGTGTTTTAGTCAACCTTCAGTGTGGTCCTTAAAGTTTCAGGCCAAGCTCGCCTTCTGACAGGAGACAGGAAGGGTCCAGATAGCCTCACCAAAGAGATCATTTCTTTCTCGAGCAATCTTTATGAAGACACAAAAACTTATTTTTCTATATTGAAAGGAGATAATATTGGGGAAACCTAATTTCCCCAGTGCTTACCAAACACTTCAGGTTATACGCTTCCAACCTCAAAAAGACTGTAATTTCACCATTTTAAAGGGACATCCCCAAGGATGAACCCCATCTCATTATCCCAGCCTGTTCCAAGGACAGGGACCAAGAGGCAAAAAGGTAAAGACATCGTTAAGAGACAGAAACTCTGAAACCAAGTTGGATTCAAGGACCATGATGTGGTGTGATTGCATCTTAATTGCTAGCCTATTGGATTTCCAGAAATTGTACAGGCTGGCCTCCCTCTGAGATTTTAAGGAAGTGTTATTTCAGAGACTCTGCAAGCCCTGTAAACAGGCTTTGTGATTGATTGCTCAACCCTTGAGGCAGTCCCCAGACCGCCGGAAACCTGCACCAAAAGGAAATGGGCTACAGTTCCCCAGCGCCTCTTCCTGAACTTTATGGCTAGGTTCAAGGAAAGGACTGCAGGAAGCCATATTTTAGCCTGCCTCTGGCCTAAGCCCCAATGCAGCGTGATCAGCAGTAAACCAGATACTGCATTTTCATGCCCATCTGGCTTGTGTGTCTAACACACAATTGATTCCAAATCTGGAATCAAAGGAAGAAAGGTAAATAATTAAGCTCTGCCTCAAACCCCAACCCTGGGGAGTTGGTACTTTCTCCTGTAGGCATTCGTGAACAGTAGGGACTTATCACCAGTTTTAAACAGGTTTAAGGCAGATAAAACCTGTGGTGTGCTTTGTAAAGGTAACTATAGCAGCACGGTGGATTGGCAGGAAAAGGGTAAGACTGGAAAAACGAACAAAAAAAATTAGTAAGCGATAGCAATAGGAAAACTAGTAAAGGCTTGAACCAAGTTATAATGAGTAGGGGAAGCAGTGAGAGACACCGAGATTATGCAGAAGATGAAAAGCTCACTAATGCAGGAAACACAGCAAAAGGAATACATCCTGTAAGAGAGCACCAAGATTAAACTTTGTGGATTGTAAATGGATACAAGTCACTGGTTTTGTTTCTGCTGGAGAGAAGGAAGAAGCAGACAGCTGGAATTCTGTCCAAAACAGAAGGAAAGATTTTTAAATCCCTGTTTATTTTATACTTGAAAAGGATTCGTCCTGAAAATTGCCAAGCTGTTAAGATGCTCTTAAGGGATTTTGGCAAGATATACACAAAAGAACCCCTTGGTTAGCTACTGAAACACAGCCCCCTGGGACCTTAAAGCATAGCAGGCGCTCAGGAGACTCTAGGTCCACTGCACAAGGTTTTAGGTTAGATAATGAAGCTAATTACATTCTTTTTAGCTTCCCTTTAACCTGGATGAGAGCAAGGTGCTAAGCAATCCTCAGGGACTCAGCAGACTATAGAAATATGCAGACCAGAAAAACTTACAACACACTTTTGTGATTTATAAAGGCCCGAAGAGATGATTACCTGCCCAAGGGAGTTTAGCATCAGTCCTGTTCCTTGAACATCCCTTCCCTTACTGGGATTCTATTAAACACTGAATTTCTCAGTGCTGTGCCTTTCCTGCTTTGTCACAGCTTTATTTTAGTCCCTAAATAATTCTACCAGGGGTGCTGAAATACTCATTGGTCTCTCAGGCAAATGTAGATCCAGTTTGGCAGTTACCATTTGTCCATCATACAGGGTCTCTGTGAGGATTAAATGAAATCTTGTGGGGTGAGTGCCTAGCTGAGATCCCAGCATGTAATGAGAATGCACATATGGCGGCTAGCCCCAATTACATATAGCACTGAAAATTGTGGCTTTAGCTACAGAACAGTTTAGAGAAAAGACACTTTGCTATTACAAATATCTGATAACCCATCCCTATTTTCACTCCAGTATGTACTTCTTCCCCCCTTGATGCTTCTCCAGAATTACATTTATGACAAGAATTCAGGAACTTAGATGTTTAACTTAAAAAAAAAAAATTTAATTGTAATCAAAACACCCCTCAAAACATTCCTTGTCTAGGTCTAAGATTATTATTCACTAGCATACTTATGCTTCTAACTCTTTGCAAAGAGTAAAAATTGTTTCTCACCATCAGTGAGAAGACAGGTTCTTTCCCAGAAACAGCTTAAAGTTCTTTCCCCAACTTGGCCTGCTGCACTTGAATTCAGGGTTTCCGCCCTAGAAAGAATGTGGTTGTGCTCGAGTGGAATGAGTCACTGAATTCTAAGCAGAGAAGTTTTCATCTCTTTAAGAGGGGCAGTGGTGAGTTGTTTTTTTATGGTGAAATAATGCTTAAAGTGGACCAGGACGAGAGCCGAGAGCCGTCCCAGCTCATATCCTCTTTTCCATGCCTCGCAGCTAGGAGAGGAAAGGAAGAACTGATGAGAGAGAAAGAGAATATTTGAACTCTGGCAACGGGCCACTCAGCTTTGTTGATTTACCAAGTAATCCTGGCTCCGAATAAAGGTCCTTGGGTGACAGTATGGAACATTAAGCCACTCTGGGATGGCCATTAAATACTCGTTGGCCATCTGTAAGGAGCCCTGGACCTCATCAAGTCCTGCTGCCCTATTTGCTGCTGAGAGCTCTACAGATAGACTGCATCCCAGCTCGACCTTCTTTGGACTCTATCTATAGAGCTCGGCCATTGTTTTTGAGATTTGCAACAGTTCAGCAGGGCTCCATCATCAATCATGTAAAGATGAGGTTTTACTGAGTAGTCCATACAAAGAATGAAGTTTTCAGATGGACTTATGAATATGTGACTCACCCAGGCTTTTTTTTTTTTTTAATATTGCTGAGGATGGATCAATTTAATTTTACCAATGGTCTTCTATATAATACTTCATGGAATCATCACATCTAATTTGAGAAAGATAAAGTCAATAACATCAGTTCTATTTGACAGACTCACATAATAGGCATATAGTGAACACCTACTAGAGTGTGAGATGTTCTGCTAGTTGCTTTGGGAAGTACAAAGCTGAGTAACACATAGTCCCTGCTCTCTAATAGCTTATAATCAAGAGGAACGACAAAGCAAAGGCACATGTAACTACAGTACAAAGTGGGCTATGAAAAGCTTTTGATTGTTTTCCATAGACTAATGGAAAAGCATTGACGGATTGTATGCAGGAGAGTGACACATTTGTAACTTTAGAAAGATCACCGGGCCAGCAGGATGGAGAACAGATTTAAAGGGAGGAAGTGAAGCAAAAAGCATTAGGAGGTTACGGCAACAATCGAGGCAAAATATAAAGGAGGCCCAACCTAGTGCATGGACTACAGAGGGAATGCATGAAAAGATTTTAATCAGAGGAAATTAATAAGGTGGGGTGGCAAATGATCAACTGATGAGGGATGCAGAGGGAATGTAAAAAGGAACAGTGAGACGTCTGCCTTCGGCAGCTGGGTGGGAAGCAGTATGTTCACTGTAGGAGACCATGGCAGGGATGGAGACGGGCATTCAGGCCAGGCCGAGACAAGAGAGCAAGGGAAGCCCTAGGGAACAGTGTCACCCACGACAGAGTGTGGGGTACATGAAGCAGTGTCACAGCAGACTAGGTCTGGAAAGCAGGCTGTGCAGGATGTGGATGCCAGGCACAGAGTTGGACTTTAATTCAGTGAGCAAGGGAGAGACGTTCAAGCAGTAGAACAGCATGATAGAAGCAGTTTTCCTGGAAAACTAACCTAATCAACAAACAGACTAAGATCCCGAAAGGTTAAGTGGTAAGAAGACACCTAGTCAGTGGAACTAAAATGCAGGTCTTTGGACCAGGGTCCAGTCTGTGCAAGGGAGAGAAAATTGGCTGCTTCTCAGAATTCTAAATGTGCCCTCCTCTCTCCAGGAAGTCTTCCTCCCTTAGTGAATTCCCCAGCTATGATATTTAGTTTGGACCAGATATTTAGCACATTAAGAAAATGAATGAATACTTCCACTATTTTTTAGTAACAACCAAAGAGCCCGGTCCAGTGTTCCAATCACAGATGCTCAAAAAAATCCCAGTGATTGCTAAATGTAAATAATGGCAATGGTCTTTAAGACTCCTTCAAAGGTAGGAATCTAGTGGGAATAAAAACACTTTAAAAATAATAAAATGGCTTCCAAGCACACATCAGTATTATAAGACAGCAATAATAAGAGATACATTTTACTGAGGTTTTATTCTGTGATAGCAGTTATTCCATGCATTATTTCATTTTGTTTTTACAAAT
Source organism: Eschrichtius robustus (assembly GCF_028021215.1). Classification (NCBI taxonomy): domain Eukaryota; kingdom Metazoa; phylum Chordata; class Mammalia; order Artiodactyla; family Eschrichtiidae; genus Eschrichtius; species Eschrichtius robustus. Next base: position 51,908,121 of record NC_090841.1, read on the forward strand.
ATCTATTTGATAGGTGAGAAAACAGACAGAAAGGTTAAATAATTTGCTCGATGCCATGTAGTAAATGGTGGAGTCAGAATTTAAGCTCCAAGGGAACCCTTCGACACTGTTAGTAGGAATGTAAATTGGTGTAGCCACTATGGAGAACAGTATGGAGGTTCCTTAAAAAACTAAAAATAGAACTACCATATGATCCAGCAATCCCACTCTTGAGCATATATCCAGAAAAAAATGAAAACTCTAATTCAAAAAGATACATGCACCCCAGTGTTCACAGCAGCACTATTTACAATAGCCAAGACATGGAAGAAACTTAAATGTCCATCGACAGATGAATGGATAAAGAAGATGTGAGATTATTTATATATATATATATAATTGAATACTACTCAGCTGCTCAGCCATAGAAAAGAATGAAATAATACCATTTGCAGCAACATGGATGGACCTAGAGATTATCATACTAAGTGAAGTAAGCCAGAGAAAGACAAATATTATATGATATCACTTATATCTGGAATCTAAAAATAGTACAAATGGACTTATTTACAAAACTGAAACAGACTCACAGACATAGCAAACAAATTATGGTTACCAAAGGGGAAGGGGGGAGGGATAAATTGGGAGTATGAGATTAACAGATGCACACTATCATATATAAAATAAACAACAAGAATTCACTGTATAGCACAGGGAACTGTATTGTATTCAATATTTTGTAATAAACTATAATGGAAAAGAAGTTTTAAAAAGAATATAGGTAGATAGATAATGCATAACCGAATGACTTTGCTATACACCTGAAACTAACACAATATTGTGAATAAACTATACTTCAATAAGAAAAAAAAAAAAAGAATTTAAGCTCGGATCTAACTCCAAAACCCAACTTGTAAATAGTCCCCTATTCTGCCCTTCAAAGTAGTTGGCTAGAGAGGTTCAAAAGAAGCTAGAAAGAGAGCAGCAGGGTTTGTTTGTTTTTCTTGTTTTTTTGTTTTAATCAGGACAACAGTGATTTTCATAGGGCTGTACAGGCCATTATAGCAGACAGTTGTCTGTTACTCAGAGCCACAGTGAGAATCTACCAACTCAGGAAAAAACATTCCCACTTGCAGCCGAACTATTTGGGAAGAACAAGTTCTTATCACACTGGAAATAAAGACTAGGAAGGAGGACAGAATGAGAGGGGAGTGGACTGCCATTAACCTCGTTTATTTTAAATAAGCACTTTGATGAACAAAAACAATCACGAAACCTCAGTAAACCAACTTCTAATCAGCGCGTGTGCTTTAGGCACGCGTGAGCTTGCGTGCAATCATGCTTTCCCAACTCGCACAGAACTTGAGGGGAAGCGCTGGAAAACCGAATAGCCAAAGTCAGCCTAAAGCAGTGGTCTTTCCTGTGAACTTCTCAGAGCTGTTATTTTCATGACATAAAATGCTGTGCTTTGGTTCTCCCTTTTCATTAAGGCCCTGGGGTAGACCTCTTTTTATGGATGTCATTATTTGCTAAAGTAAATTTAAGACAGAAATTCCCATGAGAGCAAAATGATGAGTTTTTTAAACAAATATTTTGTAATATAACTTTACCACAACAGCCCTCTTTACCATCTTTATTCATGAGCAGGCAGTGAGTTTTAAATCTGCTCCTTCTGTAATCCATCTCTTGAGAAGAATGAAGGTTGAGCTTGATGAGAGGGAAGGCTCACAGGAGAGAAACTCCTATGCTGGGCTAAGCAGTCATCCTAGTTGAGAAGGGATTATGGGAAAGAGGAACCATAAAAAATACCATGATCAAAGCAACATGTGGGAAAGGAAAGAGAAAGAAGTAGGGTGATAAAAGAAAATAAAAGCAACATGATTAGAGCATGCAAAAACTGATTTTTTTTTACAAGTACTGATTCTTTAATTTTTTTCCAACATTATTTGACCTAATATTCTCAGTTTCATAGTACTGTCTGGATTATATCAAAAGTGTTGGCCCGGGCTTCCCTGGTGGCACAGTGGTTGAGAATCTGCCTGCCAATGCAGGGGACACGGGTTCGAGCCCTGGTCTGGGAAGTTCCCACATACCGCGGAGCAATGAAGCCCGTGCGCCACAACTACTGAACCTGCGCGTCTCGAGCCTGTGCTCCACAACAAGAGAGGCCGCGATGGTGAGAGGCCCGCGCACTGCGATGAAGAGTGGCCCCCGCTCACCGCAACTAGAGAAAGCCCTCGCAGAGGAACGAAGACCCAACACAGCCATAAATAAATAGAAATAAATAAAAATTAAAAAAAAAAAAAGTGTTGGTCCATTGTAGTATCAAATTTGGGAGCCATATGGTCAATCCCATCAGCAGCAAAGCAATTAATTATATATGACTACTCCAAAATAATCAAGTGTTGATTCAGAGGAGAAGTATACACAGAAGTAAAGGATGAGAATAAAAAAGGCAGGGGGCAGTGGGGGGAGGAATGGGGGTAGGAACCACTCACAAGCACAAGAAATTATTCCTTATGGAACAAAATGCATGTTTAAATTTTATATTTAAGTTGCTAAGAGCAGATAAAACAACGGAAGTAGTTTAAGAAAAAGGAAACAAATAGTAAATCTCAAAGATGTTGTTACTACAGCTATTCAAAACTATAAATTAAATAGATATAATACACACTGAAACTAAATGCATTAAAAAAAAAGAGAGGAAATGGAAAATATCAAATAAAGCAACAGATAATCTCAGTAAATGTACTGACCCTCAAAATGTTGTAAGTCTAGATGAACACTTAAAGGCAACTTATTCAAGAATACCCAAACCTAAAAGAAAAGTTATTTATTTACATGACAGAATTATCTGAGAGCTTATGAATACCGTTTATCATGTTTTACAAGTGACACAAATGTCTTTAACAGAAAAATAAAAGATTTTTGCACTCAGTATGTCAAATGAGTTGTTAAAAAAATTTTAAAAGGACTTGGTCTAGGATCACCAAAGATATTACAAGAAATTATTTACCATAACTCCTTCTTTCCTGGTTTTTCTATAAATAGTAGTTTTACATTGGAAAACTTGGGGAGGATTTACCATTGAATCATAGATCTGGAAAGAATCTCAAGCAGTGGTCTAAAAATCCACATTCTTCCAAATGGTAATGATTTCAAACCAGGCAAAACTTATTCCTATTTAATCTTTTCTTACAAGGCTCAGAAAAGGAGATGCTACAATCAGTCCTGAAAATGCCCAACAACCTTGAAAGATCGTTTTTAACTCTCTCATGAGACCAATAAAAATAAAACAATCAACTTTCAGAAAAGACATTTTTCCTAAATATGATTATCTTTTGGAATTATATTAATGTGTTGTTTTCTTCTGATTAAAATGTATAAACTGAATTATTTTTAGCCTATTTTGCTAAAATCAAAAAATTATTTAGATTAAGTAAAGAGGCCAGCTTGTCCAAGGAAGAGCCTGGGAAAGACCCAGACAAGCACCAGTCTGGCTCCAAGGAGACCCCATGTCTGCTGTAGGCAAACTGTGAAGTGACTGACTCACTGCGTGAATCACAACAGCCTATCTATGTCTGGATATGACAATGCAGGAGTAATTAACACTCTTGTGCACTATCCATAGTTGGGATCTTCAGCCCCAGACTTGGAAAAGGCCCTCCACAGCCCAGCTTCCTTGTAACAAAGATGAAAAGCTAAGAGAAATTTTCCTCCCTTCTAAATCAATGCCCCTAATTTCACCTTGGAGGATGTAAAAAAGGGAAAAGTTGGTACCTTGTGGAAGTCACAGCCTCAACAGCAAAAGTGCTCCCTTCTGAATCCTCCCCATCTCCTCTCACACTCTGACTCTCTTAAAGTTCTACCCCAGATCTTCACATCCACAATTAATCAGTAATTACCATGTATCTCCTATGGGCCTGGAAATATGCTATCTGTTGTTGAATATAGCATAAAAGCATTTTTGCTCAGCTTGCCACCCTAAAAATCCCACAAAAACAACCAAAAATATCTAAAAATACAGAGAAAAATCTCCCACTTCCGCAAAACATGGGCAGTGTCACAACCACAAACCACACACCCTGAGGGCCAACCTGCCAGGCACTGTGCAATCTGGACTAAGGTAACTGCCTAGGTGCACAGTTTCTCAGACATCAGGTGGGATAAAGACATCCCCTACTAGAAGTGAAGGTCATAGCCAATAATCTTTGAAATGAAACCATGTGTTCTTGTCATGAGGACAGATGATGAGAGATGCAGGGAATGTTCCTGAACAGTCATAGTGCAATATCACAAAACTGGAGAAAGGAGAAGGAGCTCAAAGTGAAAGCATGTCATCTTGCCTTTTCAATGGGATGATCCAGCCTCTTATCCAAGGGAAATAGCCAGACATGAAGCAGAGTGGAGGGAAGAGAGGAAACAGTGATGGGCAGAGAACTGTGAGCCTGTGATCCAAATGGCTTTGCTGTTAGCTATACTATCCTCTGTATACCGAAAAACACAGGGAAATTGTGTCCCTAGGCAAAAGGGGAATTTCACTTTGGGGAGGGAGAAAGTTTTTAAGACAAGAAACCTTAAGGGGGCAGTGGGTATCCATGACTTACTCCACCACTGCTATCCCTTCAATGTTACCCCCAATACCCCTTCTCTAGACACACACACACACACACACACACACACACACACACACACACACACACACACACACACACACCAGGACCAGGAGTAAGGTGAGGCAAGCAAGCAGACCAGGGAAACCCTGAAAGTCTGTTGTTTTTAAATTTTGCACCCCAGGCACCTTGCTTGCCTCACCCTAATCCCAGTTCTGACACACAAATGCATCAGTTTGTCAGTAAACAATTGGTTCTATTCAAAAATGAAAAATGAATAGGGAAAAGAAAGAAGAGGAAGGTAAGAGACAAATAGCTCTCCTTGGTCTCATAGAAAAGATAGGCAAAATTATCTGAAGGGGAAGGGAGAGTATAAGCCCAAAGAAAAAAACAGTTCAAAGAAGAGCTTGTTCAATTATAGAAGAATACCATATGCAATCAGGAAATAAATGGAAGCGAAAAATAAAAACATCACAGAGATAGATGCTACACAAGAAGAAATCAAGAAAATGGAATAAGCACAACTGCAAATATCCTCAGGGACATAATAAATAGGCTTGAGAAAATTAAACAAAATGAGATGGAAAGAAATAATATAATTAAAATGTCTAGAAAAAGTGATAGATACAGAAGACAGACCAAAAAAATTAACATACACATAATATTTCTTGAAGACAGAACAGAATAAATGGAACAGAGGAAAATGTACAAAGATATCCTAGAAAAATAAATAAATTTTCTTGAACTAGATCTTTCCATGTACAAATTATAAGACTACCACATGTAGCTGTATAAACAGTACCAGTATGATCATTGGCAGTATATACCCTGGCAAAGTTACTGATTGCCATTAAAAAATAACAAACATTATTTAAATCTGGGTATAAAAAGCAAGTAACTAATCAGGTAGACCCCAGATTTCTCCACAAAATTTCTTAATTCTAGAAAACAGTGATGAAATATTTATAGTCTTGAGAGTAAGTTTGAGCCAAGAACGTTATATACAGCCAATTTTTTCTTCAAGAGCTAAAACAAAAGCAAAAGAGAAATATCTTCAAGTGGGCAAGAACTTGGAAACTCCATAACCCATTAAGACCTAAAAAAGGAAAGAAGAATGAAAAACTGGGAATTCCCTGGCAGTCCAGTGGTTAGGACTCGGCACTTTCAGGTTCGATCCCTGGTTGGGGAACTAAGATCCTGCAAGCCATATGGCACAACCAAAAAAAATTTAATTTAATTTAAAAAATTAAAAAACTACTAGAAGGTAAAATTCAGTCAACACAAAAGTGAACCAAAATAAATTACTTTGGAAATGACAGGTGGTAAACATCGAATCAATGTGTACATAGAACTATGCTTAAACAAAATACGTATCCCCAGAATCTTGAAAATAAAATTATAATATGAATAATTTTAAAAACTGCCATAGAGGTGAAAGCTGGAGGGAGGAAGTGTGCTAATTTTGTAATCTTCAGAGCAAGGAGTCAACCGATACTGTCTAAAATTTAAATCTGTAGTTTTAAAAAATCACTACATTCTCTCTATCCTCTTAGCAGGATTCCTGGACAGCCACTTTGCCTTACAGTGAAAATTTATCTTAATTTCAGCAATACTTCATTTTAATTCAGTTTCTTCTTTTTTATTAAATTAAAATAAAAATGCATATCACTTTCAAGTAGCACACCTAGAATAACCCCATTTTCCTTTTTTTTTTTTTTTTCTTGGAGTATAGTTGCTTTACAATGTTGTGTTAGTTTCAGGTGTACAGCAAAGTGAATCAGCTATACATATACATATATCCCCTCCTTTTTGGATTTCCTTCCCATTTAGGTCACCACAGAATACTGAGTAGAGGTCCCTGTGCTATAGAGCAGGGCTCTCATTAGCTATCTATTTTATACATAGTAGTGTATATATGTCAATCCCAATCTCCCAATTCATCCCACCCCCCCTTTCCCCCACCTTGGTGTCCATACGATTATTCTCTATGTCTGTGTCTCTATTTCTGCTTTGCAAATAGGTTCATCTGTACCATTTTTCTAGATTCCACATATATGCATTAATATATAGTATTCATTTTTCTCTTTCTGACTTACTTCACTCTGCATGACACTTTCTAGGTCCATACACGTCTGTGCAAATGGCACAATTTTGTTCCTTCTTATGGGTGAGTAATACTCCATTGCATATATGAACCACATCTTCTTTATCCATTCCTCTGTTGATGGACATTTAGGTTGCCTCCATGTTGGCTATTGTAAAGAGAAATAGTGCTGCAGTGAACATTGGGGTGCATGTGTTTTTTTGAATTATGGTTTTCTCTGGGTATACACCCAGTAGTGGGATTGCTGGGTCATAAGGTACTTTCAGTTTTTTAAGGAACCTACATACTGTTCTCCATAGCGGCTGTATCAATTCACATTCCCACTAAAAGTGTAAGAGGGTTCTCTTTTCTCCACACCCTCTCCAGCATTTATTGTTTCTAGATTTTTTGATGATGGCCATTCTGTCCTGTGTGAGGTGATATCTCATTGTAGTATTGATCTACATTTCTCTAATAATTAGTGATGTTGAGCACCTTTTCAAGTGCCTCTTGGCCATCTGTATGTCTTCTTTGGATAAATGTCTATTTAGATCTTCTGCCCGTTTTTCGATTGGGTTCTTTGTTTTCTTGATATTGAGCTGCATGAGCTGCTTGTATATTTTGGAGATTAATCCCTTGTCAGCTGCTTTGTTTGCAAATATTTTCTCCCATTCTGAGCGTTGTCTTTTCATCTCGTTTATGGTTTCCTTTGCTGTGCCAAAGCTTTTAAGTTTAATTAGGTCCCATTTGTTTATTTTTGTTTCTATTTTCATTACTCTAGGAGGGGGTTAAAAAAGATCTTGCTGTGATTTATGTTAAGGAGTATTCTGCCTATGTTTTCTTCTAAGAGTTTTATAGTGTCTGGCCTTACATTTAGGTCTTTAATCCATTTTGAGTTTATTTTTGTGTGTGGTGTTACGGAGTGTTCTAATTTCATTCTTTTACATGCAGCTGTCCAGCTTTCCCAGCACCACATATTGAAGAGGCCGTCTTTTCTCCATTTTATATTCTTGCTTCGTTTGTCTTAGATTAGGTGACCATAGGTGCATGAGTTTATCTCTGGGCTTTCTATCCTGTTCCATTGATCTATATTTCGGTTTTTGTGCCAGTACCATACTGTCTTGATTACTGTAGCTTTGTAGTATAGTCTGAAGTCCAAGTGCCTGATTCCACCAGCTCCATTTTTCTTTCTCAAGATTGCTTTGGCTATTTGTGGTCTTTTGTGTTTCCATACAGACTGTAAAATTTTTTGTTCTAGTTCTGTGAAAAATGCCATTGGTAGTTTGATAGGGATTGCATTGAATCCGTAGATTGCTTTGGGTAGTATAGTCATTTTCACAATATTGATTCTTCCAATCCAAGAACATGGTATATCTCTCCATCTGTTTGCGTCATCTTTTATTTCTTTCATCGGTATCTTATAGTTTTCTAAGTACAGATCTTTTGTCTCCTTAGGTAGGAAAATAGCACCGTTTTTCTATAAGTATTTATATCTCTGTGTATCTATCTTTCTAATATACATAGAAAGGTGTCTAAAATAACCAAAGGTTATTTCTGGGTGGAGAAATTGAAGAAGATATTTAATTTCAGTTTTGTACTTTTCAGCATTGTTTGATTTTTTAATGGTGAGCAAGGACTTTTCTTTTAGAGATAATGTCAATATTCTTTATATGATCAGGTACAGAGAGAAGGAAACAGGAGGAGGAGAAAAAAGAAGGGAGGGAGGTGTGAAAAGAGAGGAAATTTTCACTGCATACACTCAGGCCATGTGTGGCCTTTGAGGGAAACAAGACTAACAAACGTTAAACAATTAGTGAGGAAGTGCTGAACATGCTGCTGCCAGTAAGAACTGCCCTGGAAATTCACTAAAGGGAAACTTCACTTGGGATGGAATCCTAGGCAGAACAGCAATAGTGATGGGCAGGAAGTGAGTTTGGCCCAGAGTCCTGCTGCTACACTCTCACCAGCAAAGAGCCCAGGAGTGCTTGTGCACTCATCTCTCTCTTTCCCAACAAAATACAACCAATTCTACTTCTCCTTCCTTTTGCTCTGATAAGGGGTGCCAATGGGAAACAATGTATGTTTGTGTTGCTCACTCCTTCCCTTGAAATATGCATTTGGTTAGCTTTTTGGTGGACATAGTGCCTTAATATAAAGCGGAAATTATAAAGGTGAGAATTTTTCAAACCATTGCTAGGCAGTGGCAGGGACTTTCTTGTCAGGGGAATTTCAGCTGAATTAAGTTTCTCAGGCTAGTACTTGTCAATTGTTTGTCTAGACCATCCTACCAGAAACAAAACTCTTTATTTCAATGTGGGAATTTTTGATGGCGTGGTTCTGACCTGAGGACATTTGTGACTTTCCCTCCATCCTGAAATATTACTCCACACCTGAGCAGTTCAGGAGAGGATGAGCTGCAGGAATGGGATAAGCCCATGATTGGAAAAGGATCCAGGATACAGTCTGGCATAGAGATGGAGTGGGGTATCTATTACACACATTGTATAGTGATTTCTTTTTAAGATGGAAGTTTAACATTTTTTTTAAGGTAACCCTCTGCCCATTCAAGAGATAAGTAATTGACTCTTCATGCTTAAATGGCTTTCTGCATCTCTCTGCCTGTGCTGGCAGTCTGTGACTGTGGGAGAATCTTTGCAGGCTAGAAGTTGCCCCAGGAGGGACCCTGAATGAATGAGCGGTAGGAGTCAGTGGATAAATACTCTGCAGTGGGAGGGTTCTGAGATGTGTTCCACAGTCCTTCAGAAGCGCCCCCTGAAGGATTGAGACCCAATTCCTCCTAGCCCCAGTACACTCATTACCGCACTTTTCATTGGTTTACCCCCTTTCTTTGTCTCACATCCCCACCGTCTCACAGTGCTTTCTGGGACCACATCCCAAAGAAACTACTGGTACTCAAACATTTATCTCGTGTTCAGTTTTTGGCAGAAGCCACCTATATTAGTCAGCTCAGACTGCTGTAACAAAATACCACAGACTGGGTGGCTTAAACAACAGAAATTAATTTTCTCACAGTCCTGGAGGCTAGAAGTCCAAGATCATGGTGTTGTGAGGGTTGGTTTCTAGTGAAGCCTCTCTTCCCGGCTTGTAGATGGACACCTTCTTGCTGTATCCTCACATGGCCTCTTCTCTGTGTACAGGCACAGAGAGAGGGAGAAAGATCTGATATCTCTTCCTCTTCTTATAAGGACACCAGTCCTACTGGATTAAGGCCCTACCCTTATGATTCATTTCATCTTTATGACCTTCTCACAGGCCCTATCTCCAAATACAGTCATACTGGGAGCTGAAGCTTCAACATATCAACTGGGGGAAGGGGAAGACACAATTCAGTCTGTAACGACATTTCCAGGAGGGAGACATCAGTTCCACTTTGCTTCCCCAGGGACTCTCCATCACAAGTATGAGAGCTGCTTAACCTGAGTCAATAGAAGGATAGGTAAGTTGTCCCACTGTCTGGCTACAGGCTTAACAAGTTTCAACAGGTGTTACCATCAGGAGCTGCAGGCGAAGCTTCAGAATGGCAGGGCATCACGGCTTGGAGGTCTCCAGCTCTTCTTACCATCTTAGTTGAGATGAGTAGTATCCAACTAGTGGCAGTGGTAGGAAGTGTAGGATTTCAATATACTCTCACAGAAGAGAGGAGCTGGCAGTTTCTCAAAAGAAATCTCATGGCCTTGAAAGTCAAGCTATAGAAACCTTACATTTGAATCTAAACCCCAGATACCCAATGAATGGAAGATATTGTTTAAAAAATTACTTATGGTCCATATATGTTTTTCCCTAAGTGACAGAACCATAGTGTCCTCTTTTGCAAAATAGTAAAAATAATACTGAATTGCAGGGTTGTGATGAATAAATGAGATTGAAGATGCAAAATGCTTAGCCCAGTGCCTGGCACTCCACAAGCATGATTTCCCTTTCCCCTTCCACAAATATGAGCATCCTTCTTCCTCCCCTGGAAACTGGGACTTATACTGGTCCACTCCAGTATATCATTCACAGGTATTTTACTATTGTCACTATTAGTTTTTAAGAACCACCTCCAGGTTCTTGTGTCGCCAATCAAATTTTGTTAAGTGAAAAAAAAAAAAAATTCTCTCTTTTCATTGGACTTCTTAAGCTTTCTGATTTTAACCAATGTGAAATTTTGGATGCACTAAGAATTTTTTGCTCTATTTTTTTTTTTAACATCTTTATTGGAGTATAACTGCTTTACAGTGTTGTGTTAATTCCTGCTGTATAGCAAAGTGAATCAGCTATATGCATACGTATATCCCCATATCCCCTCCCTCTTGCATCTCCCCCCTACCCTCCTTATCCCACCCCTCTAGGTGGTCACAAAGCACCGAGCTGATTTCCCTGTGCTATGCGGCTGCTTCCCACTAGCAATCTATTTTACGTATGGTAGAGTATACATGTCAATGCCACTCTATCACTTCGTCCCAGCTTCCCCTTCCCCGAGTCCTTCCCCTCCCTCTAGTCTTTGTGAGATTTAATTCAACAAGGACTAGAGGGAAATGCATGTTAAAATATGTGGAAAATCTATGTGACACTAAAGAGGATCACACTAAGTCAAGCTAAACGTGGGAGCCAAACTTTTAAAAAATTCTGATTGTGTGTCCATAGGCTAAAATGCAGCTGAGTAAGTAGATATTAAAGAAAGCAGCAAACCCAGGCACTGTCCTGCTTCTTATATGAATTGGGTAAATATTAAAAAGACACTGGGAGGTCATTATAGTTTAGAATCACTGCATAGCAGGCTAAGAAAAGGGAAGGAGAAATGGAAGGCAAGGACAGAAGGAAGGAAGAGAAGGAAGGATTAAATCAGTAACAGAACAAACCAAGCTTACTTTCCTCTACAAATACCATTTCTGCCAAGAGAATAGAGGAGGCTAATAGTGTTCCATCTTCAATAATCCATCTAACAACAACCTCTAGTGTAGCTACTGTAATGATTTATGCAGTAATGAGCAGAAACCCTCCTTATCTATATTATCTAATGTGGATTTGCAGAGAAGAACATAATGTATAAACCCTGAAATAAGAAAATTCTAAGAGACATAAGCACACACCCAAAGCTACTATTGGACGTAGAGAAGTAAAAAGAAAGAATTGTTCTTTCCTGACGTCAGAATGTGGCAGGTTTAAAACGAAAAGGGAAGTTATCTGTGGATTTGTTCTATTTTGTTTTGTTTTGTTTCGATGATAGCATCTGCTGAGAGACTTTTAAAAATGGAAGGAAAAGCTACAGCAGATCTAGCAGAGACAAAATGAAAAGCTGTCTTTCCTGAATCCCAAACAGCAGCAGATAAAAAGGAGAGAGTAAACGAAAAGGTCATCTCACACTCGTGGCCTTCTGGGTTTGGGGTTTTCCTTTTTCCTTTGGCCACTACCCTGCCATCCATTTCCATGTTGTTTTTCTTGTTGAATCAAAAGTGATTATTTTCCAGAAGCTCTGCTTGTTTAGGTCATGGGAATTGGAGGTTGTTATCATTGTTGTTACATTTGGGATGATTCTTCAGAGTAACAACAAAGTCTACAATATTTATGATTTATTTTCTAGTTCGATCTTTCTACCACCTTTACTCTTCCAGATGGGTTTCAATTGCATCTGTACGCCTCCCCTGTTGTTTATGAAAGTACACCTAATGTTCATTATCCAAGGCTGCCCTGCATTAACCTCATAGAATTATATGAGCAGAGAAATTTTAAAACATAAGAGACACAGAGTTTTTCTTAAGTCTTATTAATCATATTTTGAAAGGGATAAATGTCTTGACAAATTAGTCTGATTATCTGGTCAAGTAAAAGGAAGGTCTTCAAATCATCAGACAAAATGTATTCAATTTAGTTTACATCTATAGTGTGTCTAAAACTATACCCAGGCACCGTAAGGGACGTGGCATTTTTAAAATACAAGACTTGGTCCTTGCTCCTACACAGTTTAAAATTTAACTGAAACAATTTAGAGAGCCATGAAAAGGCAAGCAAGAGGAAGAGAGGTCTCAGGAGGAACAGAAATGCCAGCAAGACCTGGAACTCTTAGGATTCGTGGAGAGGTAGACAAGGGACTCCAGCCTGGGAATAGCAAGATTAAAGACATGTGGGAGGGTTGCTTTGAGAATTTTCAGGAACACTGAGTAAGCCTAAGAGGAAGCAAGCAGAGAAAGCCAATTAACGTGTTAAGAGAGAGTTTCAATTATTTCAACTCTAAGAAGGGGTCATTTTTCTGCTCATTACGGCATCAAATGCTCTGACTAGATGGGGTATTTTTCCCCATTTATCTCAGGTTCTATTTCCTTTAAGGCACAACTTTTTTGGTAGTAAACTAAATACAGGACCTGAAGTAGTGCTTCTCCATAACCAAAGTATGACCTCTTTCCTACAGAAACCGCATGTTAGCAGCATGTGTTCCTCACATCACCTGCCCACCCTACTGTCAGCCTAGTAATAGTTGGGTGTGGGGAAGAACTAAGAAAGCATGAGGGCTCTATGGGCTGGGTTTAACTTTTTCTGTTTTGGGGGTTTGGTGGGATTTGCCTGTTAGTATTTTATGTAGAGATAATGTTCTATTAATTACTCAACTTCAACTCCATTGGAAATGGAAATAGTGCTAAAAAGCCACACCTGAAAAGAAAGACAATATTTATTTTGTTTGTCTTTGGTAACATCCATGAAAGTATCTCCTTTCTTAAAGCAGTATACCTCAGAGGAGTCACTCCATGTTTCCGTGTTCAAGTAATATCCAGTAGGTTACTGTAAAACTCTGGGTTCTTCTGTTTAACTTTGAAATTTCCCTTTAATTCTCCTCCTTCAATTGGACCAATGTTCAGGTAAAGCAGTGAAACAAACTGAAGACAAATAAAAGGGAAGACAAATAACGATAGGTACCATTTACTAGTATCTTTCATATGTCAGATCTCTGCCAAGTACTTTACCTTCATTATCTCATTTAATCCTTCCCACCATGCTAGGAGGTTGGCATTATAATCCCCACTTTATAAATAGGGAAACCGACAGGTTGAGCAATGTCCCAAAGTCACATTCTAGTGAGTGATGGAGCTAGAATTCAAGGCCTAGGCCTGCCCTTAACTACCATGCAAATTTCAATACGGAATGTGGAGAAAGTGAAAGGGAAGAAGGGCTACAGAAAAGAACAACTGAAAAGATGGTACTGGTGTCAAAATGACTGATCTATACATGTGGCAATGTATACAAATATCGAATCATTATAAAACTAATATAATGTTACATGTGAATTACACCTCAATAAAAAAGATAATCTGAGCTCTTAAATTCCCTATTTTTACCATAAATTATCTGTGTGGGCTCTGCTCTGCATGGATATAGTCAAGATGAAAAAAGTGACCTTCTCAGAAAAGCCAAAGACTAGAAGCTCCAGAGGTGTTGCCCAAGAAGGAGAAATGGTCTCTATTTTTATACTTTCTTATGAGGAAATAAGATCAACAGAAGAACTAAGGAGTAGAGGAATAAGCTCTTTCAACAATATCATGCTTAACTTCAAAGCACACTATCTGGAACATTTTGTCATTTTTTTTAGACCACCAGTGTTGAGAAAAGACTATTTAGAAAGACAATAATTTAAATGTAACAGGATCTTTTTTTGTAGGCTAGACCAGGGGTTGTGTTGGACCAGCATCTGGATTTAGGCAACACTCCTGGAAGTACTTAGGATCTTCCTTAAGACCCTAAAAAACTGTCTTTCAGCATCACAGGATGTTCAGGGACATGCAAAACATGGAAAGGACTCAAACTGTTACAACAGCGATATTCAGGTACATTAGAAATATGTCTTCTGGAAAAGTCCAGGGAAAACTAGATGTCAGGAAAGGACAGCCAAGTGCCCAAAGAAAAGCACTGTAAATAAGGAGAGCAGCTGGGATGGTAGATGAGAAGTAGCACAAGACCTGAGTATCCAAAGCTGAAGTGCTGACTGGTCCAGAGCAAGGAGATGCACTGACACCTTTTAAGACTCAGTCTCTTGATGGTGCCTAAGCCCTTAAACCCAAGCAAAAGGAATTCACTAAACAACACCTGGGCATCTTTGTCTCTCGAGATCCAAGACTCAGAATTTAAGCACAATCCATAATCCTATATATCTGCGTCATCACTAGTTTGTTCAAGCCTCAGGGAAACTCTTCACATCTCTCATCCTGTCTTTGAAAGAAGTGACAACTGTGTCCAAATGCCATGAAGGTTTGTAGGTTATGTCCCTGCCAACTTCAGAGACTGACAACGCTTCAGAGAACAGGGATGATGTGAGTAGCAAAAAGTACTTAAGGAAGGGAAAAACATATTAAATAATGTGTCACAATCATCCCCAATATTATGAATATAATGGATTCTTGCATGATGAAGTATCATTTCCCATTACTACTGAGCATCCACTGTCTTCCTTCTCTTCACGTTTCAAATTGGGGTTCTAGAGGCATTCACAAATCAGCACACCACTTACAGCAGTTGCATATGCAAGATGAGAAAAGTTCTTCAATATTAAATAGTTCACACTACTCTTAAATTATACGTACATAAGTTTATCTTTAAAACTATGCATAAAGATCTAGACAAAACATGCATGAAGCAAAATATCTTTTTTTTTTACATTGGCAACTAGATGAACATTGAACACTAGAAGTAGTAATAGTTTTATTTTTATAGGTATATTTAAATTATTTAATTTATATTCAGAAAATTAAAATTAAAATACCAGCTTTATTTTTTAAATTGATTAAAATTTATGATATTCATTAATTCCCATTTGAATTTTACCTCAATTTCAATAGATCTTTAATACTTCAGAAGAAAAAAGAACCTTTTGGAAAATATGAAAAGATTTTATTTTTCAATGTTTACATTTATTTTAATTTATGTTTTAAAAAAGTGTGTTCAAATTTAGTACACTATAAATAAAATTACATTTTTTTTTTCATACTTTAGATCATCAATGTTGAAAACAAGATAAAATCATGATAGAAATACAAAATGGAGTTCAGAAAAATAAAAAGACTGAAATTTTAAAAATAGAAATTTCATTTTAATGAATGGACATTTGTCAAGAAAGGAGGATAAGATATATTTTATATAACAGTATTTTAACTTGGTTTATACTCAAGTATTTAGACTTTTACATGTGGAGCTCCATTTTTACTCTTCCTCTGGGTCTCAAAAATGCTGTGCCCTAAAAAAGAGAGAAATATGTTAAAAAAAAAAAAACCACAAACTTTTCTTTAATGTGCAAAACTGTATCAGTAAGACCCTAAGCCACTCTGCTGTATGAATTGCCACTTGGCCACTGGAGAGCTTGTAATATAGTTGAAACAGATGTATCTCTTGAAGTCTGTTTATGAGACAGTCTAATTATCTCCCACACACCCATGTGCCCAAGAAGGAGAGAGCTGGGCTCTAGAAGGAGAGGACACTTTCCTGTTGACCAGAGGGTGAAATGAACAGCTTGGGTCAGGAGCAGCAGAATTCCAGACCATGGCAACTCAGAGGATAAACACTCCAGGTCACTAGAGGTCAAGGGCAAGTTGTGCATGCCAAGCAGAGAGGCAGCAGCCAACCTACAGGACCAGAAGGGCCCAGACAGCCAGCTTCTGCCCTCTCTTCCTCTGTCTTCTGGAGGATTCCCTGAGTAACACAGTAGCCATAACAAATCAGGGCCTGCCTCTCAGAAGACGTTGTCATTGACCCACCAAACGAGAGGACTATTACTGTGAAAGTCACCTCAACCAGGGGACTTCCACAAGCTGGTGGAATCTAAGAAATATTCAGCTTCTATTGATACAAATGAAAATATTTTATATGAATATTATTAAGTAACAATATCCCAAGGCCAGACCTTAAGTAATATAAAACTTAGAAATAAAGACATTACCAAGGGCTTCCCTGGTGGCACAGTGGTTAAGAATCCGCCTGCCGATGCAGGGGACATGGGTTCGATCCCTGGTCTGGGAAGATCCCACATGACGCGGAGCAACTAAGCCCGTGTGCCACAACTACTGAGCCTGCACTCTAGAGCCAGCAAGCCACAACTACTGGGTCCACGAGCCACAACTGCTGAAGCCCGCGCGCTTAGAGCCTGTGCTCCGCAACAAGAGAAGCCACCACAATGAGAAGCTCGCGCACGGCAACGAAGGGTAGCCCCCGCTTGCTGCAACTAGAGGAAGCCCACGTGCAGCAACGAAGACCCAACGCAGCCAATAAATGAATGAATAAATAAATAAATAAATAAAAAGACATTATTAAGCAAGACTAATCCATTTAAAAAATTTCCCTGAATACAATAAAATACTATTTTGAGATATATATTTAAAAATCTGGGATTTTCAGCTTCTTTTGTCTCACACTTTAACTACGTAATACAACATATGAGGTACTGTAAGAAACCAAAAAGTCTCCGAGATAACTTGGTGAACTTTAGGTTGGCTAGTTTCTTTAAGACATAATTGATATGTTATACTCTTCGACGCCATAAATGTCATAGGTACCACTGAATAAACATACTTGAAAGAGAGGCTCTCTGTTCTAAATCAAGCATAGCAAAGAAAATGTGTTCGGAAAGGATTCTTTTTCTAAGAACTGTAAAACTTATTATAATCAGCTTTTTTCTGGGGAGAGGATTTCATTCTTTTGCAATTGTCAACATTTCCTTGAAAACAAATGGGAGTTTCTCTCTCTGCTTGGGATATTTGTCACCAAAGGACAATTTTACTGAGGAACTTATCTGTCCAGTCATTGGTGAAAATGTGAGAACTTTCCAGAAGAACATGTTCTGTAAGTCTCCCATCAGGAGGAACCTCTAATGCCCTCAGCCACATTCAAATCTTTCCAGTGACTAAATTTCTATGCAGGAGGCAGTCTTCCCAGATTGGTCCACTCGAGGCAGATGAGGGGAACTGAGGCATAATGTAATGGAATTGTCTGAATGGTTAATATTTCTCTCTGCTACTTAGGGAGATTTTCTTCAGACCATTTAAATAGGCATAATATTCATCACACATGTTAGCTGTCCTAGAACTATTTTAAAAAGGGTCTTCCAACTGACCTCTTTTAAACAAATCATGCCTCTCTCTGCAGTTGGAGAAGCAGCCCACACTCAAATACCAGTTTCCCACTTGGAACACATAGGCTGGGGAATTTTCCCATTCATCACCTCATTTTGTTGGCTCTCTTACATTAGCTATGTCTCTCACTAAGCTATTTTGAGGGCAAGATCTTAATGATCCAGCAATCCCACTCCTGGGTATATATCCGGAAAAGATGAAAATTGTAATTGGAAAAGGTACATGCACCCCAATGTTCACAGCAGCACTACTTACAATAGCCAAGACGTGGAAACAATCCAAGTGTCCATCAACAGACAACTGGCTTAAGAAGATGTGGTACATGTATACAATGGAATATCACTCAGCCTTAAAAAGGAACACAACTGGGTCATTTGGAGAGACGTGGATGGACCTAGAGAGTGTCATACAGAGCGAAGTAAGTCAGAAAGAGAAAAACAAATATCATATATTAACACATATATGTGGAGCCTAGAAGAATTGTATAGATGATCTTATTTGCAAAGCAGAAATAGAGACACAGACATAGAGAACAAACGTATGGATAGCAAGGGGGCAGCGGGGGGTGAGAGGAATTGGGAGACTGGGATTGACACATATACATTACTGATACTATGTATAAAATAGACAGCTAATGAGAACATTCTGTATAGCACAAGAAAATCTACTTAATGCACTGTGGCAACCTAAATGGAAAGGAAATCCAAAAAAGAGGGGATATATGTATATGTAGAGCTGGTTCATTTTGCTATACAGTATAAACTAATACAACATTGTAAAGCAACTATACTCCAACAAAAATTAATAAAAATAATAATAACCTATAATAGAAAATAATCTGAAAAAAATATATTTATAACTGAATCACATTGCTATACACCTGAAACTAACACAATATTGTAAATCAACTATGCTTCAATAAAAAAATTAAAATAAAATTAATTAATTAATTAATTAAATAAAGCCATTAAAAGCCAGTATTTAATGAGCATTCACTATATGTCTGACATTGGGCTATGAGCTATGCATGAATTATCTCATTTAATCCTTTTGCAACACTATGAGTTTGGATCTGTTAATATGCTCATTTTTCAGATGGAGGTGCTGAGGTTTAGAGAGATTAAATAAAGTGCTGCAAAGATCTGACACCAGAATCCAGACTCTGGAGTACTTAATTGCATTATTTCTAAGAGACATATTTTTTCACATTTAAATATCTCTGGACTTGCTGGGGTATCTGACAACGTAAAGTTTATTACAATTAAAACTGGCAGTGGTTTTCTTCCTTGATGGTACTTAAAATAACACCGTGCCTCACAACCTATGGCATCTCCATTTCTCTGACCTATTTTAGTCATTTTTAATTTCTGTCTTAGTCATATTTAATTCTCCCATAGGACCTGACCCCATCCCAGTACAGGGTAGACATTCAGAAATTCCTTGCTTATCCTCCTCATTTACTCCTCTTTTTCCCCCAGTTTTACTGAGATATAACTGATATATAACATTGTATTAGTTTAATGTATACACCATAATGATTTGATATACGTTTATACTGCAAAATGATCACCACCATAAGGTTAGTTAACATCACTCACCTCACAGTAGGGCTCCCCAATGTGCCTGCCCCTTCAGGGTGATTCCAGGTCTCTCTTTCCATTGACCAAGTTGCCCTGTGATTTCAGGGTAAAAGGTGGGACATCCCTAGTAACTTATTATACTAGCTTGTGAACTGGCACAAGAATCACTAGCGTGTAGTCACACTTATAATTCAGACCCCAGAAAATTTCATACACATCATACAGCTCAGACAAAAATGACAAAATAACTGGGTGACGTGTTGTCTGCAGATCAAATGAGCTTGTCACATCTGCATCTGCTCTTCTCATGAAGCAACGGAGACCACATGGTATGGTGGTCTCCATCACCAGTTATACTCAGCACCCACATGTGTCTCCCACATGGGCAAATATCCCACACCGATCAATGTGTGCAGCGCCCTAACACCATCCTTTCAAATAGACTTGAGCAGCATCTTTTCTGGTCCCAACAAAACCTCCCAGATGCCCCGCCACTCTTTCCTTTATATACCACTGATGATAGCTTTGGTATAATTCATGTAACTTTGCTCTTAGCAAGAAAGCTAGACAAAAAATCCAAGTGTAAATGTAATGAGAATGACCTGGAGTACCCCTTATTTACATATCATAAAAATGTCTGAGGGACAAACAAGACTCATACTAATTTTTAAAATAACACGGCAATGTTTATCTAGAGTAAGGTAGTAATGGCACCCAACTGAGTTGAAGCCAAGACATAAACTTCCGGTGCTGCCAGAGGTAAAACTGCCACGTATATGGGCAGTTCACTTTCCGGGCCCTGGGTCTATGAGGTTTTAAAAGCAGGCGACACACACATACCCCAGCACCTCCAAACTATCTGTCTAAATTTGCATTTATGGAGGTTGTTTTCAGGTGAAACTTCTGCCCAAACCTAAAGACAAGCAAGCAAGTCAACTAAATGAAAACAGTAAAAAAGTAAAGAGGAAATAGCCCCTGAGGGGAAAATGAACAGGATTCAACCTCATTTAAATAAATTTCGATCACCTATTGTGGCTCTGCAGGCCTACCGGGGCATCCTCTAGTGCATATGGTGGGTAAAATGGCGTGGAGTGGAGCCAGCCTTCATTTGCCCTCTATGCCTATCACTCTCCTGGCTCATTATTTGAAGAACTCCCCTTCCTCCAAATTCTTGAGACTTGCAGTCCTCACCTGTCTCCTTATTGACCCCTTTTTGCTCTAATCTAATTGGTTGACTTAATACAATTCACATTTTCCATCTTCAACAACACCCCCATCCCTTCCCATCCCCCCCAAAAGTACACTACACCTTCAGAGCTTGAAATGTTCTATTTTTCCTGCCACATCTTCCCTACCAAACAGACTCTCCACCTTTGTCAGGATGGCCACTAATACTTTAGAGCCAGGAAACAAAAGTGCCGAGACCTTGCCGTATACTCAGAGTAGGCTAAATAAATCCCGATCTGCAAATATAAACAACCCATCAGTCACCCATGAGACTTGGAAGCCAAAGGCGCATGAGCTACCACAAGCTGCTGGCATTGAAGTCTGAACCACAGGGCAGCCTGAGTGGACTGGGGACTTGAGGTCAGCTTGGAAGGGCAGCCACAGTTGGAATCCCCATGGCTGCCCACAGTTCCAGATGAAGTTCCCTCCAGCAGTCCCAAGAACACATGCTGAAGTCTCAACCCAGGATCCAATGGGCTTCTGAACTAGTCAGGGCTCTCTAGAGACACAGAACCAATAGGATGTATACACACAGATTTATTTTAAGTGATTGGCGCAAGTGACTGTAGGGCCTGGTAAGTCTAAATTGTGCAGGGCAGCCTAGCAGCCTGGAAATTCCAGGAGAGTTGATGTTATAGTCTTGAGTTCAAAGGCAGACTGGAAGCTGAATTCCTTCCTCTTCCAGGGATCTCAGTCTTTTCTCTGAAGGCCTTCAACTGATTAGATGAGGCCCACCCACATTATGGAGGGCAATCTGCCTTATTCAAAGTCTACTGATTTAAATGCTAATCATATTTGAAAAGTACCTGCACAGCCACATCTAGATTCGCGTTTGACCAAACAACCATGGCCTAGCCAAGTTGACACATAAAATTAACCACCACGGGTTCCAAGAAACCTGGTCTCTTCCCAGGAAGCTCCAAGCACTACCCCCTCTTCTCCAGGCCACTTAGCCTGGGAGCTGATCCAGCCTCCATAAGAACAAAGTCACACACACACACACACACACACACACACACACACACACACACACACCCATAGTCTTATCCCAAACATCGGTGAAGGATGCCAAAGGCCCAGAGACTTCTTAGCAACCCCAGACTCCAAGGGCAAGTCTCTCCTCTCCAGAGCACAACACGCTGTCTGAACATGGAGAGTGGGGTTCTCATTCCCTACACCCTTGCATAGATCATAACAGAACCCCCTCACCCCACCAAAAGAATTGAACTGGGCAGTTGACAGAGTCACAAAATCCACCTGTCACATACTTTTAGACTGTGTCTCTTGAACATCCAAACAGAACACTCTTAAGTATTTATTCTTAAATTACATTCTTAAATTACTCAGAGATCTCTAGACTGGTATCATTTTACTTAAAAATTGGGCATTTTTAGTATGTCAACATTTATACATGTCAGGAAATGTGTTCATTTAATCTCTAAGCTTACTCTTAATTTCAGAAATAGACCAATTCCCTACTGTTTTTGGTAACAGAAATGATAGCAGTGAGAAAACACACATATAAGAAGATACATCCCAGACTCAGAGGCCACGTGAATTTGGTCCCTGAAGCCACAAAGTAAGTCAGGAGGCAGAGATCACCGAAAACAAAACAAGGGGAAAGTGTGTGGAGTGCTCATTTCCCTACAGTTGGCATCACTTCTATACACAGAGGCTTTGTAAAGCATTCTGGAGGCCAAGGGTGAGGAATGCCATTCAGCAGAGTGAAAAACAAAATCTGAACCACAGCAGCACCACCAGGGAGAAGATTTTCCAAATATTTCTTCATTTTCTGGCTAGACAATTTCAAGCAACTGTAGCATCCTAAAATGAGTTACTGCAGATCCTAGTAGCATTGTAGAAATGAAATTAGTTCCTCTATTCTTAGTACAATAGACTATTCAAATAGTAATGGACGGCTGCTGCCAGTGCCCAAAGAGCCTTGCATTCAAGGAGGAAGTGGCCACAATTTCTGTTTCATGCCGGTCTGTTCCCTCCCCTAAGAGGGAAGTTGAACAGTGTGATCAGCTGATCTAATCTGCCTCGTTATCATCACTGGTAGTTAACATTTATTGAGCGTCAGTGGTACGTAAGCGTCTGGCAGAGACGAAAGCTACTCAGTGGGCCCCTTGGCCTGGTTTCAGCCCCAAAATGTCAAAAAAGACCAACCACCAAAAATGCATAGCAAGAGGGAGCAGACTTGCCTCATCGGACAGAGAGTTGCCTGATTACACAACAGGAAAAAGAAGTGGCCAGAAAAGAACTTGAAAGAGGAAAGCAGATTTTTGGAAGTGTGTCATTTCTTTCCTTCACCCGTTGACCTCTTTGGTAGGACTTTTGCAACGAAAGGATAATTATTTACAGAAATGGTTCACAGCCTGCCAGAGAGAAGATCAGAAAAATATTAAAGATTTCTTGTTGAATAGAGGAGGTTTTGATTTCTGAAGAACGAAAGAGTTCTTCTCCATTCAAGGTGTAGTTAGTCTCTGGGAAAACCGAACATTTACAGTTGCCCTGGTGCCACAAGTTGAATTTGGCATACAGAGAAAATGTCCTCATAACGAACAGGAAAATGTGCATTCCTGTTTTCTAGTAGGTCATTTGGGCCTGAGTCAAATTCTTGGTATACTAGTCATGTGACTTTAAACAACTCACAACTTCTGTGTCTCAGTCTCCTCATTTGTAAAATAGAGATGACAGTGAAACCAATCTGAAAGGGTTGTTGTGAGGATCAAGTGAAATAACACATGTAAAACTGTACTAACTGTGGAACTAGCACAGTACTTGGCACACAGTAGGTACTCAAAAAATATTAACTATAATGTGAGAGCACTTTGCAAACATCGAGTATGACACAAATGCCAGTTACCTTATATGGCATGAATGGTTACAGAATCGTCTTTTAATTGCTTCCAAATAACATGTTTCCTTTCTGTAAACAGACCCACATGGTAAAAGGTGTCTTGTCATGGTGAGTTTCCAGTCTGGCTAGAGGCCGAATTAAGAGGGAGGTGCCCTCCAGAGCTGGGGAGGAAGGTGAGGGAAGAGGTGCTGGTTCCAACCTCCCCCTCTGCCATTTTAACGGAGCTGGAGATCCTGGACCCCTGGAAAGTCCTTCTGTTGTTCGTGCAGCCACATTCTTCATCTTGCTATGCAATATTATCGCTTTAAAACATTTGAGAGTCAACTGACAGAAAGAGTATCTCCTGGCAGCATTCGACTGGGGAGGAATGAGGTATTCCCCAGCCCTCACTTTTTTTCCCTTTCACCTCCTCTACTCACACCCTGCAATGGAGCTCTGGATCTCTGCACAGAGCTGCCATTCCTGTACATGGGAGGCAGCCTAGTGTGATGCTGAAATGTCAGCCAGGGTCAGACGACATGGATTCAAATGCTGTGTGACTTTGAGAAAGTTACCTTACCTCTCTGTACCTCAATTTCCTCACCTGTTAAATGCAGATAATGGAAATGCTTACATCAAAGGTTTGTTGTGAGTATTAAATGTGATAACATATGTAAAAAATAGATAGATGATCAATAAACATTAACTATTAGAATCACCATCTTCATCACCATCTTCATCATCACTAACTTCTTCATCATCATCCCCATCATTATTGCACACATTCCTCACTCCTCTCAGAACATCCACCCACAAGCTTGACAGTCATCCTCTCTGTGAAAGTACTAAATCATCTTCTATGGCAACCGGTGACACTAAGTGACAGGAGATTAAGAGGACAAATGCAGAGGGGCCACAAATGCATTACCGGCGGCCTGAGTTAGAATAGTTCACCAGCATGAAAGAGGGCAAGCCTTGCGTGGGGAGTTGAGCGGGGAATGAAATAGGATATCCTTGAAGTCACTAAGGTTTAATGTCTAGTATAAGGTTACATTCTTTAGGAATGACTCATCTGTGCTTCAGGGCTACCTCCTGGTTTCACAGATGAGAAAAGTAGGGCCCTGGAGTAAATGAGTTGCCCAGAAGTTCACAACAGAGACTAGAACCCAGGTCTCCTGACATCTAGTCCAGCACTCTTCCATGACTTCCATGACTCTCCCTTGTACTGACAAGTTGTACAAACTCTGACCCAGGTTGAGAGGGAGGGAAAGGCAGGCTCAGGGCTGAAGCCTCACTCGTTGGGGACCATCCCAGCTGCATCTACCAGTAAGCTGACCTTCTTCCTGTCCTGTCCTTACTTCCTTATTGGTCAGTTCCTCTTCCTCTCCCAGGTCCCAGCCAGGCTTGCAAGAAGATACAGCGTGAACATGGCTAAAGCAATAAAATGCAGGTTCCCAGGGTCAAAGCCCTTCTCCGGCCCCTCTCCTCTCTTCCTTACTCACCCACACTTCCTCTGTGTTCTCTTCCTTTCTATCTAGGCCCTGTGACCACTAGCCCTACAGACTCTCCCTTGGAGCCCTTCTTTCCCTGCTTCCCTTCCCTTCTACTCTCACACACTGCAGGAAATGCCTTTCTTTGCCCTTCCATCCAGCCACCTGGCTATCCCTCCCTCCTGTAAATCTCAATTCCGGCCTCCCTAGCTCAGCATCTTTCTGAATCACTCCCACCCACTGTCAGATGGGATTCGAGAGCCACCCTTCCTGGTTCCCACATGTGTATTTCTATCTTTGCATCCTTGCACTTACCACACTTTTTACAGTTCGCTTCCCTGGTACCTAGAGCCCTTTGAGGGCAGTGACCATCTGCTTTCACATCCCTGGGACATAGCATAGTGCCTGGTCCAATACTAGATTCTCAATAAGTATTTGTTTGAATGAATGTAACACAAGTAAAGCTCTCCCAGCTATGCCGTTAGGTACAACTGCCCCTGTTTGCATGTCAGTGACTTAAAACCCTTTCACGAGTTCCTTAACTGATGAAATAAGCAGTGGTGTTATTTTCTGTTCTGACTCTGATTTTCATACCTCCTCTCATGAGACGTCGCCTCACTTCTTTTTCTTTCTTCCAAAACCTACAATTTCAAAATTAACCTCTCAACTTAAGAGGTTAAAAGGGACTTGATGTCACAGGGGTTGCACAAATTGTGGAATCCTTGACTAAATAGGAAGTACAGTTCTTGCAATGACAGACACACCAAACTAATGGTAGAGAGGTCTCACTGCATTCAATACCCATGTTATAGCTGAATGAAGGTGCCCTGGAAAACCACACCTCCACACTCAGGGTCACTTACTTCGTGCCACCCAAGAAGCTTACAAGGTGCTCCTGGTGCATTCCTTCTTCTCAATTTCCTACTTCCCCCTTTCTCCTCAAACCTCCAGCCCCACCTCCTCATTCTCACCCTCAGCTGCTGTGACCTTGCTTACCCTTCCACTGGAAAGAGAATCCACCCAAAGGGAACTCCCACAAGCTCGCACCTCGGCACACATACCCCACGCATCCACACCTGCGCCTTTGGACTCTCCTCCTCTATCCTGGAAAAGGTTAACGCTTCCACCTGTGCACGAGATCCTAACCCTTCTTGCCTCTTCTAGGACATTTCTTCAGCTGTTCTCCCCAATCTCACGCAGCATCAATTTTTTTCTCCTTACGCTGAGTACATCCATCAGAAAACAACATGCTCTCTCCCACTCACCTGACAAAAAAAAAAAAAAAGGAAGAAAGAAAAAAAAAAAACACCTCTCTCCCTAGCTACTTCCACATTTTCTCCTTCCCTTTATAGCAATGTTCCCCAGGAACTGTCATGAGAAGTGTTTTCAACTTAATGCTCTCTGTTGTGACTTGAATCTACTCCAGTCATACTTTTACCCTCAAAACTCCATCAAGATCCCAAGCCCCCTCCACATTGCTAAAGCTATGGTCCAAACTCTGTCTTCATCTCACTGATACTTCAGCAGCATTCGAGGCAGGTGATAACTATATTTTTCTGTCACCTCCCTCTCTGACTTTGAGGACCCCTCACTCTCCTGGTTTTTCTCCTACCTGTCTGGACACACCATCCTGATCTTCTTTTCTGGTTCCTCTTCATCTCTCAAATCTCTAAATGTTGGCATATCCCAAGCTCAGACCCCAAATTCTCTATCTATACTCACTCCCTTGATAATCTTATTTAGATTTATAGCTTGAAATACCATTTTCATGTTGGCCATTTCCAGAGATGTCTAATTAGCATCTTCAGCTTATCATGTCTAAACCTGAACTCTTGATACATACCCCCAAATTAGCTCATTTGATGCTAGCTGCAACTCAGTTCTTTCAGTTGCTCTGGCAGAAACTCTTGGAGTCATCTTCAGCTCCTTTTTCTCTTTACCCTACATCAGCTCTGTCAGCAAATCCTGTTGACTCCACTCATTTTCTGCCTTCATCAGCATCTTCTATTATTATTAAAAAGCTCTAAGCCTTACACAACTACAGAAATTCAAAAGGAACCACAGATGCTGTCAAGAATGCCAGAGAACACAGACGACCCCAAGAAAGAGCCACAACTCTGCCTGACCCTCAGAGCCCTCCTCACTCCTTGCCTCCCCTGACACTTCTGCCCTACCCCCTCGTTAGCTAATAACATTGCTTAATTTTTTGTTTTGAAATATTTACAGATTCACAGGAAGTTGCAAAGAAAGTACAGAGATCCCACGTATTTTTTTACCCACTTTCCATCGATGTTACGTAACTATCGCACATTATCAAAACCAGGAAATTGACATCCGTGTGTATGTATTGCTCCATGTCCTTTAATCATATATATAGATTCCTGTAACCACCACCGCAATCAAGAGACAGAACTATTCCATCACGAAAGAGAAATTTCTCATGCTACCCCTTTATACTATCTACTTCCCCTCACCCTTAACCCCTGCAAATCACTAATCTGTTTTCCATCTCTTTGATTTTTATCATTTCTTTAATGTCATATAAATGGAGGCATATCGTATGTGATCCTTTGAGACTGGCTTTTTTTCACTCAGCGTAATACCCTTGAGGTCCTTAGGAGTTATTTTGTGTATCAATAGTATGTTCCTTTTTTATTGCTAAGTAGTATTTTGTGGTATGGATGTTCCACAGTTGTTTAACCACTCACTTATTGAAGGATATTTTGGTTGTTTCCAGTTTTTTTTACCATTGCAAATAAAGCTGCTATGAATAATCCTGTACCGGTTTTTGTGTGAACATAAGCATTTATTTCTCAGAGATAATTGCCCAGGACTGCAATTGCTGGGTTATATGGTAAATGTATGCTTAGGGTTGTATGTTTGTTTGTTCTTTTTGTTTTGTTTTAGAAACTGCCTAACTATTTTCCCGAGTGGCTGTACCATTTTACATTCCAAGACTTTTCCAGAATCCGACCACTTCTCACTACTAGGAGACTACCCTGATCCGAGTTGATGTCCTCTCTCCCCTGGATCACTTTAATAGCACCGTAACTGCTGCCTCTACTTGGTGTTCTCTCCGTACTCCTTCTATCTACTTTCAATCCAGCAACCAGAGTGATCCTGGTGAAATGAAATTCAGGTTGGGTTACTCTTTTGCCTGAGACCATACAATAGCTTCTCATGCCACCCTGAGAAAAGCCAAATCCCTGACCATGACCTAGATAGTGTGCCTATCCTCTGACTCTATTTCCCATTACTCTCTCCATCACTCACTCCTCTCCAGCTATGACAACAGCCCCCTTGACCTGCCCTACACTCTTGTCGACTTCACATTTGTGGTTCCCTCTGCCTGGAATGCCTTCCCACATATCCCATTCCCAGACTCCTCAGAACTTTATTCAAACATCCCTCTCAGGGAGGCTTCCCTAGCCACCCTACCTCCCTACCAACTTCCTCCCCTGCTTTGTTCTTCTCCTTAGTACATTATCACCTCCTAACATGTCACATGCTTTACTTACCTTATTACCTCTGACCCTTCACTAGAATGCAAGCACCCTGAAGGCAGAGGTTTGTGTCGATTTTATTCACTGCTGAATCCCCAGTGTCTAGAATAATTCCTGGCACATAATAGATGCTCAATGAACAGGTTTTAAGTGAATGGATGCATAGGTGAGTCAACAATCACTAACTACAAAAATGTGATTGCCAGCATTTCATATTTGTACACAACATCCCTGGGTGGAATGCCATTCACAGCACATTGAAATGGAGGCCAGAACAAAGCATCAAGACCATTTAAAAATGTTCCCAGGAAATAATGACAAATACATATTTGTAAATGGGCTCATCAGTACTGCACTGGGCCACCCTGCCAGAGTCTTTGCATTTCTGTGTCACTAGAACAAAACTCTGGAACTGTCCCAGTTCTGAAGTGTCACATTGGTACACACAGCTCAGGAAGCTGAACAGCAAACCACAAGTTTATTCCCTGATAACCGGGACAACAAGGACACATCTAATTCACATCACCCTTTGGTTGTCGATCCAAACACAAAGATGGAATCCTTCACCCCTACTATGACTGTTTCTCAAAGCCTAAAAGAACGAAATCTCACCTCATTACCCACTGCATTACACTTTGGAACCAACCTTATACTTGGTAAGAGATAAATTTTAACCAAAAAACAAAGAGTTCACAGTGGGTAGAAGAAAGTTCAAAGCCAATGAAAAGAGCCTGTTTATAGGCTGACAGGTAGCAAGGCATGGCATGGACATGCTGGAAAAAAATTCTGAGGCTAATTTACACTTACTGATATCAATTGCTAGTGTTCTGAGTGCTTCCTCTGAAAATAGCCAGCAATTATATAGCACATATTACATACCAAGGACTATTCTAAACAGTTTACTAACTCAATCAACGCCCCCAGCCCAAGACAACACTAGTAGGTAGATACTATAATGAGCCTCAGATTACAGAAAGTCTTACTAATGGGTCCAAAGACACACAGCCAATGAGTGAGGCCCCCTGGACTTGAACCTGGGCAGCCTGGCTCTGGAATTTGTGTTCTTCACTTTGCGTCTCCATTTTGTGCTAATGTCTCTGCTAAAATGTTACCCTCATTATCTCATTGAATGTTTAAAACCACACCAAGAGGTAACAGAAGGGGAAATTGAAGCTTAGAGAGGTGAACTAAGTAGCCTGGGAAGTGGCAGCGAGGGTTTCAAACTCAAGTCGGCCTGACTCTTTTTTTTTTTTTTTTTTAACATCTTTATTGGAGTATAATTGCTTTACAGTGGTGTGTTAGTTTCTGCTATATAACAAAGTGAGTCAGCTATACGTACACATATATCCCCATATCCCCTCCCTCTTGAGCCTCCCTCCCACCCTCCCTATCCCACCCCTCTAGGTGGTCACAAAGCTCCGAGCTGATCTCCCTGTGCTATGCGGCTGCTTCCCACTAGCTATCTATTTTACATTTGGTAGTGTATTTATGTCCATGCTACTTTCTCACTTCATCCCAGCTTACCCTTCCCCCTCCCTGTATCCTCAAGTCCATTCTCTAGTAGGTCTGTGTCTTTATTCCCGTCTTACCCTAGGTTCTTCATGACCTTTTTTTTTTTTCTTTTGACTTAATATCCATCTGTGTGGCCTCTTCCGGCCCCTTCTACCTTTTCCTATGCGGTTCCCCTGGTGGAGGGTAGGTTGCTGTCCCTTGTCTACCCACCCTCACTGCCCTCTGTCCACACTGCCAGCCTCCACACACACAAATTAACCTCTCCTTCCTACACATTTCCCTCAGTTCTGTAGGAAAGGAAATGTGACTCGTGTCTCACTGAGGCTTTCCTTTGAATGAAGTCTGCTACTTAACTCAAATGAAGTTTTTATCAGTCTGGCTTCAGACACTAAGGTAAGAATCTCAGAGAGCATTATGGACATATTATTGACTAAGAAGGTCTCTTTCTGATAGGCCATAAATCATATCCCCTGAGCAGTCATCTTGATCTATAAGGAAAGCTGGCCAAACCACAGAAGGCCACATACTGGTTGTGTGATCTCTGACAAGTCAGATCATCTCTGTGCCTCAGTTTCCCATGTGCAAAAATATCCCTACCTCGTGGGGTGTGAGAGGATTCCTTGAGCTATATACAGAATAGCAGTGCTTAGAAAAGTTCCTGGCACAAGGTAAGTGCTGTGTAAGTGTTTGCTATTGTTATCACAATTATTAAATGCCTGGCTCACTGCCCTGGCACGGATTGAGGAGATGGGCTCCCTATCTCTTCATTCCCAAACTCCTCTCAATCTAGAAATACTTTCTGCCACGGATTTTCAAGAAAACTTGCTTTCTGCCTCGTGAAGTGGAGAATTTGGGTTGATTTAATAATACTTGCTATTTATATAGTGTTTTTCATCCTTGAAAGACCTCTGTGCAACCAACAATTCTTTCCATGACCCTGAACAAAGAAAGATTCTTTAATGGGAAATTTGTGAAAGAAATGTCGTGGGCCTCATTTTCAGAAATGGCTGAGCTGGTTAAAGGCTGCTTACTGTAAGAAACATGACACAAACTACTACAAAACAAGAACTTGCAGGGTGCCAAGAAAATGCACTTTGTTCAAATGCAAAAAAAAAAAAAAAAAAGCTATTTTACATTTATCGGCATTTGAGAGTAAATTTGCATTATTCTGAATGCTTTGCATGCTGCTTCTTAGGCTTCTTTTAAAAGAAATTTAAGAGAAGGAAAAGAAAAGAGAACAGCACAATTAAAAAAAAAAAAAAAGCATCCCTTTCTTATCTAACTCCCTCAGCGGAGATTTAGCAGAATTAGACTGCTAAGCAATGTTATCCCATCTCTGCACAATCCACTGACAATTTTCACCTCCCTTGATGGAAACTTCTACGTTTCCTCCCTCTTCTTCAGTGTACTGTTCATCTTCCTCATTCAGAATCTATTATTTCCCAATCCCTGAATTTTAAATTATTCACACTTAACTCTTTCCTTACTTTGTGCACTAAGTTCTGAAACATAGGCAGGAAATGCATTCTGCTTCCTACAACTTCAGAAACATCTGAATACACACTTCCATAATAATTCACCGCAGGAACTCGCAACATTGCAACTTCAAGTGAAAGGATTTGCTCAGGAAATTATGAAAGAAATCAGATAAATGGTTAAACACCTACATGGTCAGAGATGAAGGGGTTTTCCTAAGTAGGGTATCATAAGGCACTCTGCTTCCTGGGAGCCTGAGGACAAGAGCTCCAGCCCTCCGAGGCAAACCATCTATGTCTAGCCAACAGTGACTCCCCTCTTTTACCAATCTGATTAAAAGATCAGCTTTTGTACCCACAGGCTTTCCTTTCCAGATGTCTGGCCTGTATTTGGCATAAAAGACATTGGGCTACTCACAGTTGGGAGCCCTGTGATTCTGCCCCATGGGTAAGACATGCCTGGCTGAGGGCCTCATCTAGAATGACAACTCAGTGGGGTCGGTCTGCAGCCATATTCTCCTCACTGTCAATGGCTCTCACACATGCCTTTGACTGTAACCTCTGTCTGCAAACAGTGCAACCATTGCTTTGACTTCTGGTTACCACACAGCCTGTTCACGGGCACAGATAAGAGCTGTGTCCAAATAAGCAGAGCGCTGTTGTATTTTCTTCATTAGATTGAAGGATTAAGTTACCTAATTATGGGTGTCCTTTAAGTCCATGGTGGCCAGATTTATACAGTTGAGTAGGATTTGTGTTGCTGGGAAAACGTACACTCGTTTTGCATTTTATCCCTGTAGCTTTGCTTGGTTCCAAGAATTCTCTTTGAAGCCAGCGCTCTTCAGTTCAGATGATTAGCACATTACTTTAATAAGGTCAGAGCCATTAATCTGTTCATTCATCAGTTATTGTCACTCAATTCCATGTCACAGACTATACTAGTCCTAGTCAATTGTCTCAGAAATGACGGTAGGTTACCAAGAAGACCAACTTATGACAATGCGGCCAGGTCAGCACAAATCCACCATCCTAAGAGATGAAACAATTCAAGCATCTATCCCACCAAAAAAAAAAAAATGGGTCACTGTCCTGTGAAAACAGTTGCACTGAATATAGAAGTGTTCCATTAAGAGTGCCATTCACCCAGTGTTTATGTACACAACTCTAAGCCAGCACCTGTACTAATACCTAACATCTGTAATTAATATTTACAGTGTCAAAATATGAGAGTCTAAGGTTCACACAATTAAGGACATCATCACAACCAAAGCCTTCATGGATTTTCTCTATGGTCTTAAAGCACAAAATGCAATGAAATTGGCTTTGCCTCCAGAGTAATTGTGGAAAAGTTTAGAATGCCATCAGAATGTATTATATCAGTAAACTGAGCATGAAGGCTGATCACCAATATAGATCATTTTTAGCAAAAAACATAAAGAGCCTGAAGTCGGTATTTCCCATATCAAAACAGCCAGAAGAGTGAATGTTCTGGCCCAAGGGCAGGGCTCACTGTGTCTCAAGGGTAGATATATCCCCATCAGTGAAGACGAATTAATCGAGCTCCTTTTGCCAAGTGCCATGGATTAGTCAAATCACACAACTAACTCTGCTGGTTCTAAATATCTGTGGCTTGTCCATAGGGATAAGATGCACTCATCTGCTGATACCAGCACTCATATATTAACTAAATTCAACAAATAAGCATTAACCACCTAATTCAGGCTTAAGAATATAGTATCCTTGTGGAGCTTGAATTCTAGACAGCTATTGGTCAAAGAATTATATAAATACATATAAACTCCCATCTGTGATAAATGCTATGTGTGAAAGGTTTCTAGTCCAAAAAGAGCAGAAAATAATCAGAACATATCAGTATTGTGATTATACCGATCAAGCGGAAATAAATATAATATTTAATTTTCAGAATTCTTGTGGAGATTAAATTTGATCTATACAAAAACATATTTTTAAACGATACATACTTAGATAAAAATAAGGATCATTTTACTATAGTGGATAGACTATGTTGCAATAATAAGTAATAAATAAAATCTCAGTAACTAAATACATCAAAGGTTTGTTTCTTACTCGGGCAAAATCACCGGCAAGTCTGGAAGCTCTCCAGGGCAGTTCCCTTCAAGCAGAGAATCAGGAATCCGGTCCACTTGCATCCTGGGGCTCCAACATCTCAAGATGTGGCTTCTAGATCATGGTGGCAACAAAGACCCTCAGAGCAAGGGATCGCAGAGTCATGCACTGGTTCTTAAAGGCTCCATCTTCCCACAAGGGCACTAGCAAATGTCAGGGTGAACATGCCTATTCAGTAAATAGTTCTGCCATGAGTGGGAAAAGCATGGTTGTTGAACAAGTTATCCAACTTTTTCTGAGACCATTTTCTCATTGATCAAGTGGAAAAGGTGATTCACGCTATCTCACAAGGCTAGAGAACTAATGTGAAGAACTTATACACTGCAAGGAGACATAGAAAAGGCTGTTACTGCTCCGTCTACCACAATCACCAATGACACCAACACCAAGGGGAAGAATAAAAATGGAGTTGAAGAATGATAGGCCTGGACTACTTTCTGTTGATGGAACAGGCCAGCCAGCCTGGCACCTAAGAATTGACAGTATCCTAAATCATGTCATTTGCAGGTAGAGTAGGGGAGTGAAAACAGCACTGAAGAAAACCAGTACAGACCTTGGCCCTCCCCACTAACCTCCTGGAAAGTACAATTTGACTTCTGGGTCACTGCACATTTACCTAATTTTCTTACTGGGCTAGTCTAAAATTGTCTAATTGTTAAGAGACCCAGTTTTTTTTTGTTTTTTGGTTTTTTTTAAGAAGGCTAAATGTACCTAGTTACCTAAGTACTTTCTCACCCTGAATCATATTATCCTGGGTCAGAGATGAGGTACATTACTTGTTTAACTGGCATTATTATTCCCTATTTGACCATTATAGAGCCAATGGTCCTGATCTAAATGACAGACCCTTCTTTACCTAACTAAAAACCAAGAAACCAATAAAGAAGCAATTCCTGGTTATCATTATGGCTCCCAGTTGTCTTTGCTAAGATGGGAAACTCAGGTGGTATTTATCTATTTGAAAAATATTGTGCTTATTTATACTCTCTTAAGCAACCATCCTCAGCACCAATATATCTGCTAAATATGCTCCCTTTATTGCTTTGGTGATAGATTCGACCGTTAGGTACACAGCATGACAAATGTATATCTGGGGCCTTGTGCAAATGATGTCAGCTTCTTCATCATGGGTTTTAGCCCTCTATCTGCTCATGCAGGCTATTCACAGCTAGAGTGAAGAAAGCAGTGTGCTGTAACATTAAAGGCAATACCAAAAGCAGAAAAAGGATATTTCTATAAAAAAAGGATATTTCTATAAATATTTCTATAAAAAAGGTGAAAGAGAATGAAAGGAAAGTAACTGACCGTAAGAAAAAAGTCTCAGAGATTCCAAAAATCAAAGATTAAAAAAATCCAAATGCTTGGGAGATTAATTTAACCACTACAAAAAGATGATTCTGAGAAAAACAACCTACAAGACCAATTGAAAAATAGATGGCTGTTTCAGAAAATAGAATAAAATTGGAAATGCTAAGAAGGTAGAAAGGATATGGTAGACAAAACGGCACTTATTTATTTAAGAAGGTTGATAGCCAGAATGTATGTTATTATTAAATACTATGGTGACCCAAAGCAAATAAAAAACCCCAGTAACACTACATTTCTGTTGCCTATTAAGAGAAGTTATAGAATCTTGGGGGCTTTCCTACAAAAATAAACCTTGAGAAATCACACAAAGAAAAGCGATTCACTATATGACCTTGGTAGAGATTCATTTTTAACTAAGTAGTCGAGTGTCTATTTTTAGCTTATTTTATGAAAATTGTCTATGCATTAATATTACATCATATTATGAAAATAAATACGTTGGGATGTTTCAAAAGGTGCTTGTGCATGTGTGTTTATGTGTGTATGTTCTGCGGGAGGTGTGAGTACAGGTGGGTGACTGCTTGTATGTGTATGGTACGTTTACTTATGTCTGCGTGACTTGAGCGTGCCCGTATGTGGTTGTGCGTGATGTGTGTGGTTGTGTATATGAATGGCTGTGTAAGTGTGTGGCCTGTGTGTGCGAATGTGTGACAGGGTATATGAGTGTAGGTGACACTATGCATGAGTGTCTGTGGGAGGTGTAATTGAGAATATATGCAACTCTGTGTGAATGTGGATGTATATGGGTGTATGTGTTTGTACGTACGTAAGTATGTGTGTATGAGTGTATATGTGAGTGTGACATGAGTGTGCGTGTGTGTGCACATGGGCACATGTAAGCATATGAAAGAGCTGTTGCTAACAGTAGATCACTTCTAATAACCCAAACGGTAAGGTGTTTCCATGGCTTAGAAGGAGACAAAGAGTAGAGATATTTAGGGGTTAATTAGCATAGAAACTTGCTTCTTATGAGATCCCTTAGACCAGAACCACATCAGTGCCGAGTCATTTCCTAAATGGTCCCCTAGCGGCTGAGGCCTGCTTTCCTCACTGCCCCATTCACTGCTCTTTTTATCCTTATTAGCTTAAGAAGGCAAAAAACTCCAGCAGTAGCCCTTATTCGCTGCTAATCAGGTCTTTCTCATTTCTAGGCCTCCTCTGTGAGGAAGGTGCCAGGCTCCACCTGTTCATCCCTGCCCATGACGCCTTCCAAGCCCTGATTAAAAACACTTTCATTCAAGAAAGCTTCCCTATCCAGCACTCCCTCACACTGATCTCTCCCTCAGCCCTTAAGAAGAGCATTTATCATTTTGAATTACAGATTAAATTGAATTAACTGCACAAAGAGATGAAATCCCATGGCTATCTTCCCAGGGTGATAATAATAATAGTTGACTTTTATTGAGAACTTACTATGTGCCTGGCATTCTGACAAATAAGCCTTTTGTATACATCTCAATTAATTGTCACAACATGCCTTTGACATAGCCACAAACATGACTTCCATTTTAAAAATGAGGAAAGTGAAATCCAGACGGTTTAAGTAACTTGTCCAAAGTCTTTTTTTTCTGTCTACGTTCTCTGCTGTTCATATCGATTACATTCTATTGATCTGTTCTCAAATTCACAGATTTTATCCTGTCTTTTCCACTCTACTATTGAGCCCACCCAATGAGTTTTTACATTGGTTATTGTATTTTTTTTTTTTTTGGTTCTATAATTTCCTTTTGGTTCCTTTTTAATAATTTCTATTTTATTTCCTGAAATTTCATAATTTTCCATTTGTTTCAAGAGAATTTGTAATTCCTTGGGAAGCACTTTTAGAAGGCTGCATTAAAACTGTTGTCAGGTCATTTCAAAATCTGATTCATCTTGGTATTGGCATCTGTTGACTGTCTTTTCAAATTCGTGTTCTGATCTTTCTGGTTCTTGGTATAAGTGATTTCTATTGTTCTCTGAGCATTTTGGATATAGTACTAGGAGACTCTTGATCTTATTTTATCTTATTTTTAGCAGACAGTCCCCCTAGTGAGGTGTACTGCAAGAGTTTATATGTTCAAGTTCCCTCTGGGCCCTGCCAACACCAACTTGGCAAGAGCAGGGCACTGACTCACCCGGCCTCACTGCAGATGGGGTTCCTAGTCAGCTCCCCCTTCTGCCCTACTGATGTCTTCCTGGTGAAAGTGGGGCACCAGCTCCCACCTTGCTGGGCTCTGCTGCCACCAGGGGAGGGGAGGGAGTGGGGCGCAGTGCCAGCAAGCCCTGCCTCAAACCTCCTAATTCTGTCTTGTTGCTACCGGATCGGATCGGGTAGAGGCTCAGCTCCCCACTGGGTCCCGCTGAGCCCAGGGGAAAGTGGAGGGCTGACTAGTCCTGGCCTGTACCACCTCCTTAAGGTTCATTGCTGCTGGGTGAAGACGAAGACTCAGGTCAACACTGGGTCCTGCTGACACTACGCCAGCAGAATTGGCTCCACTGGGCAGGGCACGGAAGATCAGCATCCCGCTTGGTCCTGCCAACACCATCCGGTGGAAGAAGTGAAGCCTGCTTCCGCCGTGCACAGGAGAGAAGGTTAGCTTCCTGCTCAGCTCTGCTGACACCACCCTGTGGGGTTAAGGGAGAAGGCTGCATGCCTGCTTCCACCCAGCCAGGGGGTAGAAGATAGAGCGGGCATCTTTCCACTGGTGTCTGTCACTTGGCTAGAGAGTTTTCAAATGTTCCTGATCCTTTGCTCAGCAAGAACAGGCTTTCCTTGGAGCTTTTTAGTCTGTGCCCATTGGTGGTCCTGGTTTGGAGGCTTCTGCAGTGCCTGTACAGCATATATAGATGACAATAAGGTAACTCAGGAATTCACCACCGTGTCATTCCTCAAGGACCCAAGGTCCCAAGGTCCCAGGCAGCCCATTCTTCTTTCACCTCTCAGAGACTTCCTATGCTTTTTTGTTGTATCACGTCCAGAGATGTTCAGTTGTAAAGGGGGGAACCTGGGAGAAATGGGGCTACTCCATCTCAGTGGAATCAGAACTATCCAAGGTCTTATAAACTCAGAAATAGTAAGGCCAGAATTTGAACCCAGGAGGTCTAGTCATAGAAACTATTATTTTAATTGTCAAGCTAGCACTACTCAGAATAAAACTTATATGTGTATGAGTTTGCTAGGGCTGCCATGACAAAATACCATAGACTGGGTGGCTTAAGTGACAGAAATTTATTTGCTCACAATTCTGGCGCCTAGAAGTCCAAGATCAAGGTGTCAGCAGGGTAGGTTTCTTTTGAGGCCTCTCTGCTTGTCTTACACATAGCCGACTTTTCACGTGTCTTCACATGGTCTTCCTTCTGAATGTGTCTGTGTCCAAATGTTCTCTTTTTATAAGGCTAGTCACATTGGATTAGGGCCCATACCAAGAACCTCAACCTCAGCTTAACTTAATTACCTCTTTAAGACCCCATCCAAATACAGTTGCATGCTGAGGTACTGGGGGTTGGGACTTTAGCATATGAATTTGGGGCAGGGGACACAATTTAGCCCATAACAATGTATCAAATAATAATAATACAGTATATAAAAGAGTATATTACATAAAGGTAAGATATAATAAATGTATATTATACATAATATGAGAAAAATAGCCTGAATGTTCAGTTGGCTCTTGGCATCAGGGTGAATTTACCAATTTGCACAATTCGCACATTGGATGTTCTTTCTTTTTTTGAATTTTTGAATTTTATTTTAATTTTTTATACAGCAGGTTCTCATTAGTCATCAATTTTGTACACATCAGTGTATACATGTCAATCCCAATCGCCCAATTCATCACACCACCACCCCACCCCCCAGCCGCTTTCCCCCCTTGGTGTCCATTCGTTTGTTCTCTACATCTGTGTCTCTATTTCTGCACTGCAAACCAGTTCATATGCACCATTTTTCTAGGTTCCACATATATGCGCTCTATCCTGGAGAATGTTCTGTGTGCCCTTGAGAAGAAACTGTAATCTGTTGTTTTCGGATGGAATGTCCTGTAAATATCAATTAAATCTATCTGGTTTATTGGGTCATTTAAAGCTTGAGTTTTATAAATTTTCTGTCTGGATGATCTGTCCGTTGGTGTAAGTGTGCTGTTAGAGTCCCCACTATTACTGTGTTACTGTCGATTTCCTCTTTTACAGCTGTTAGCATTTGCCTTATGTACTGAGGTGCTCCTATGTTGGGTGCATATATATTTATAATTGTTATATCTTCTTCTTGGATTGATCCCGTGATCATTATGTAGTGTCCTTCCTTGTCTCTTGTAACATTCTTTATTTTAAAGTCTATTTTATCTGATATGAGTATTGTTACTCCAGCTTTCTTTTGATTTCCATTTGCATGGAATATCTTTTTCCATCCCCTCACTTTCAGTCTGTATGTGTCTCTAGGTCTGAAGTGGGTCTCTTGTAGACAGCATATATATGGGTCTTGTTTTTGCATCCATTCAGCAAGCCTGTGTCTTTTGGTTGGAGCATTTAATCCATTCACGTTTAAGGTAATTATCAATATGTATGTTCCTATGACCATTTTCTTAATTGTTCTGGGTTTGTTTTTGTGGGTCCTTTTCTTCTCTTGTGTTTCCCACTTAGAGAAGTTCCTTTAGCATCTGTTGTAGAGCTGGTTTGGTGGTGCTGAATTCTCTTAGCTTTTGCTTGTCTGTAAAGCTTTTGATTTCTCCATCGAATCTGAATGAGATCCTTGCCGGGTAGAGTCATCTTGGTTGTAGGTTCTTCCCTTTCAACACTTTAAGTATATCATGCCACTCCCTTCTGGCTTGTAGAGTTTCTGCTGAGAAATCAGCTGTTAACCTTATGGGAGTTCCCTTGTATGTTATTTGTCGTTTTTCCCCTGCTGCTTTCAATATTTTTTCTTTGTCTTTAATTTTTGCCAATTTGATTACTATGTGTCTCGGCATGTTTCTCCTTGGGTTTATCCTGTATGGGACTCGCTGTGCTTCCTGGACTGGGGTGGCTATTTCGTCTCCCATGTTAGGGCAGTTTTCAACTATAATCTCTTCAAATATTTTCTCGAGTCCTTTCTCTCTCTCTTCTCCTTCTGGGACCCCTATAATGCGAATGTTGTTTCATTTAATGTTGTCCCAGAGGTCTCTTAGGCAGTCTTCATTTCTTTTCATTCTTTTTCCTTTATCCTGTTCCGCGGCAGTGAATTCCACCATTCTGTCTTCCAGGTCACTTATCCGTTCTTCTGCCTCAGTTATTGTGCTATTGATTCCTTCTAGTGTAGTTTTCATTTCAGTTATTGTATTGTTCATCTCTGTTTGTTTGTTCTTTAATTCTTCTAGGTCTTTGTTAAACATTGCTTGCATCTTCTCGATCTTTGCCTCCATTCTTTTTCCGAGGTCCTGGATCATCTTCACTATCATTATTCTGAATCTTTTTCTGGAAGGTTGCCTATCTCCACTTCATTTAGTTGTTTTTCTGGGGTTTTATCTTGTTCCTTCATCTGGTACATAGCCCTCTGCCTTTTCATCTTGTCTATCTTTCTGTGAATGTGGTTTTTGTTCCACAGGCTGCAGGATTGTAGTTCTTCTTGCTTCTCTGGATGTTCTTAGTATCATGGCAGGCGTGGATCATAACTGCCAAAGGTATGCAAAGGAAGAAGCTCTTGCCCCCTCTGAGCTACTCTGGTTGAGGAACAGGAAATCCATGGGCTCATCCTCCCCTTTTCCTGAAAAGACCCCAGGACATGGCTTCTCGCCTCCTTACCTAGGAAGGGGAGGCTGCTAGAGACAGTCAATGTCTCTTAACTGCTTGTTGGGGTAATTTGCAAGCTCAGCCCAGGTCCTAGTGCCCATTTCCACTGTTCCTCCAAAAGCTCGGTCACCTGAACTACAGCGACACCCAATGACATGGAAGAATCTTAGCAATTTAATATTAAATTTTAAAAGTAAGTTTCAAAACACTGCTTACAACATGTTACCCTTTTTACAAAGTGAGAACAATTAAAACAAAACTGCATATACTTTGTAGGAACACTACAATGACACATGTAATTAACAGTGATACATACAACAAACTATATAAAAAGAAAAGCAAGAAAATGATGAATACAGGATCCAGGATGGTGGGTTACCTCCGGCAGTAAACATCCATACAATGAGGTGGGGATGGAGGCATGGAACAGGTTAGATTTAGTAACAGCCAGGGTCCCAGCTTTTGTTTTGGATGGTAGATCAAAGGAGATCATTACATTATTTAAATAACAGAATAAATAGTCAATTAAATAAACAAAAGTGGGGGGAAACTAGGTCGTTAAGAGTTGACCTCAGTCTTAAATTAGCTAAAATTCAGGGTTACTTATTACTTTCCTCTCCTCTCCCATTCCTCCAGTTAATGAAGAATGAACTGTATGTTTCAAAGGATGATATAGTTTTCCTACCTAAAAATTTTAGTTTGTCACCGCCCAAGCTGAAAAATAGCAGATCAAGAATCATTTAGGTGTATCCTCAGCATTTGCTACCTAGGGAATTTTCCAAACATAGTTCCCAGCCCTAATCCCAGAGATTCTGATTCTACAGCGGCAATAAGATCTGAGAATCTATATTTTATGTTGAACTCCAAAGCAGTTCCTAGGAAGCTTGACTTCAGTGTCTTGGTGATTGACTGTGTCCTATACGTTGCTACCACATTCACCCTCTGAAACTTCTCTGTTTCCATATTACTCTTCCTTCAGGAATCTTTACTGGTTCATTTTTGCTGGCCAAATCTAAATCCCCTGCCCACCTTTCAAGGCCCTCTACAATCCGGTGCCACCCTAATTATGCAGATTTATCTTGCACATTCTCCACAGGCATATGTCAATACAATCAGGCTGGCTCTTGCTGCCACCAAATGTGGAGCTCATTAGAGCCCCCAGCCTAGATTCTGTGCAGTCCTTGTCTGGAAAAGCTTCTTCCCTCTCCTCTGTCTCTCCAGATCCAGCCCCAGATCCAGGCCAGCCCCAGGCCAGAATCAAAGCTGTCCTCATATAAGCCATTTCTGACTTTACAAGCACATAGTAGCCCGCAATGGATTCCTGTGAAGTGACAGATACATTTCCTCATTTCTCTTTACTCATAGTAGACCTCTGTGTGGCTACTTTTTTTTCTTCCTCTTCATCCACTTATGATTTGGATTACACTGAAACCAGTGGACACTATCAGTACCATCACTTTGGCGATTCCTTCTAGGAAATGTCCATCTCCTTTTGTTCCCCGGCTAATGCCTGAGCCACCCTGTTGATAGAATGACAGCCCACCACTGATCCTAGTCAATGGAATAGGAACGACTCTCTAACCCAAACCAGGCCAAGGAGGTCCTTCCCCAGGATTTTTAGACTCAGCGCCCAAAGATTTGAGGCAGAAAAAAATAAGTTTGGATGCTGATGTCTTGATATCTGCCATGTGTTTTGCTATGGGTAAAAGAGAGGCAGAGAGGGCTAATGTTCCAATAGAGAAAAGAAGGAGCAGTTGAACAGAAACAAGCAGAATCAAGGACTGGAGAGAAAGTTCTGGTAGTGGTTGAGTGCATGTTTCTGGCTAGTTCCTGAGTCTTGACTGAATTCCTTTTCTTGGGTTAGTGAGACCCCTCAGTACTTAACAAATTCTTCCCTTTCAGTTTTGCTACTTTAAATGGAGTTTCTTTTACTTTCATGCAAAGAATCAATCTTCTTTATGATCCATTCTCCATGAAGCTGACCCTGCTCATCACTCTCCACCTTCCTGAGTCCTCTCTCGGCCTGCCAGTCAAGAAAGCATGCTATGGGGCTTCCCTGGTGGCACAGTGGTTGAGAATCCGCCTGCCAATGCAGGGGACACAGGTTCGAGCCCTGGTCTGGGAAGATCCCACATGCCACGGAGCAACTAGGCCCGTGAGCCACAGCTACTGAGCCTGCGTGTCTGGAGCCTGTGCTCCACAACAAGAGAGGCCGCGACAGTGAGAGGCCCGCGCACCGCAATGAAGAGTGGCCCCCGCTCGCCGCCACTAGAGAAAGCCCTCACACAGAAACGAAGACCCAACACAGCCATAAATAAATCAATTAATTAATTTAATTAAAAAAAAAAAAAAAAGAAAGCATGCTATGACAGGGATGACTACTATTGACTAGTTCAGTTCTCATTTACTGAGTGCCCTGTGACCATGTGATGCTGGGTGCTAGCGATATCAGACCGTAACGCCCAGGAGAGGAAAGCAACATTAGACCACACTCTAAAGAAGAAGTTGACATTCAGCCATTGGCTCAGCTCACCTCAACTTTGACCTTCCCCAGAATCTCCTTTCGTTTCTAGAATGTAAGCTCCCAACATTCCTG
Organism: Eschrichtius robustus; assembly: GCF_028021215.1. Lineage (NCBI taxonomy): Eukaryota > Metazoa > Chordata > Mammalia > Artiodactyla > Eschrichtiidae > Eschrichtius > Eschrichtius robustus. The sequence continues at coordinate 51,951,387 of NC_090841.1, forward strand.
GAACCACCCTTCTGGGTCTCAGGATTAACATTTACTGATTAAAAGAGAGAAGTGCAATTATATATAATTAAATACATTCTCTCAGGTTTGGCAAAAAAAGGAAAGAAGACTAAACCCTCTTCTTACTTCAGTGCAGGAATGCATATTCTCAAACTTCACAAAGTAGATTATCTCCTTGATACCTGACTTTCAGAGAACAAATCATTGACACACATATCAGCTCACTCAATATGTTGACTATTTTTACCCCAAATCTTCACATTTATATAGCATATATCCATATTCTTAAACCATGGATTTCATGAAGCAATGAGAATTCTGAGCACATTTAATATATCTAATATAAATTAGTTAATTATTTGCTCTGTGACCAAAGCAAGGATTTTGCCTTGCTCCCAACCTGGGTTTCACAGATATCTAACACTGTAGCTGGTGTCCCAAACCGCACTGTGGCCATGAAGAAATGTTCCCACTCACTTTGCACCAAATCTACAGAGCACACATATTTATGCCTGCCAAGTATTCAGGCTTTTGAAAGGCTCACCCTGCGTCAGAGCTCTGAATTCTGTAGTACCAATGGAATTTCGACACACAAAATAAAGTTAGTTGTGGTAAATGATTAGCAAGGGAAAACTGTGGGTCCCATGGAAAAATTAGAACAATAAAAAGTGTAAAAAAAACCAGTCTTTTGGACATTCCCAGAGTCTCTCCCTGTGCATCAATTAACTGACACACTCAGATGCTGGCTGTCCTTCTTGTTTTCAGAAACACTGTCCCAATTACTGGGCTCCAAACTGCTACATTTTATAGCTGAGATGATTTACAGCCGATGTTTTCATTGCACAGTATGTGTTCCTCTTTGCTAAACAAAACGTTCACAGAGAAGAATTGCAATTGAGGAGGGAGAAAGGGAAACAGGCACGTGAAAGATCAGACTCAAAAAGCCAAATGCAAATTAAGGAAAAAAACAGCAGTCTTTGGACTTCGACCCATATTCTTTTGCATTTGTTGCCAAATGTGTATTTAAAGAAATACCCCCAGTTTAGAATTTACTTTTTGCCTTTGTTGGAAGTGCTGTTCTGCCATAGGGTTTGTTGAACAGTAAACCTAATTCAGTCACCAAAGGACAAAAAACTATCAGTCAATCTATTTTGCTATCTTGCTTTATTTATGACCAAGTCAGAGAGACTATCGGAGATCCTTTTCCTTGCTTAATGCTCAGCCATTAAAAATATTTCTAGTGAAGGGTGGGAAGTAGGCTTCAAATTTAATACAGATGTGGACGAAGCCTCAAACCTATCCCAAGCCATCCGCTGAGGAGGAGAGTTTACTTGCTGTAACAGATTTGGACTATTCGGTTTAAATAAATGAGGCATCCACCTCTTCGATGTGATTGTACAAAACCACTCTTCCGGGTTTCCCTGGTGGTGCAGTGGTTGAGAATCCGCCTGCCAATGCAGGGGGCACGGGTTCGAGCCCTGGTCTGGGAGGATCCCACATGCCGCGGAGCAACTGGGCCCGTGAGCCACAACTACTGAGCCTGCGCGTCTGGAGCCTGTGCTCCGCAACGGGAGAGGCCGCGATAGTGACAGGCCCACGCACCGCAATGAAGAGTGGCCCCCGCTCGCCGCAACTAGAGAAAGCCCTAGCACAGAAACGAAGACCCAACACAGCCAAAAATAAATAAATTTATAAAACAACAACAACGAAAAAAACACCACTCTTCCCTGACCTGTGGCTTATAAATGAATTTTCTTTTCCAAGTTCTGTCTTGGGAAATTAAGAAATTACACACGATAAAAAGGGAATCTAACTCAGAAAATGGTACAGATTTATCTGCTGTAAACCCTTTGTACTCAGTGGTTTTCAGTGAGGGGAGAGAGGGATATTACCTTCCAGGAATCATCTGGCAACGTCTGGAGACACTGTTGGTGTCACAACTAAGGTGAAGGGGGCTATTGGCATATGGTGGGTAGAGGCCAGAGGTTTGGTTAAAGGTCCTCTATTGTGGAGGACAGCCCCCCACAGTAGAGAATTACCCAGTCCAAATGTCAAGAGTGAGGGGATTGAGAAACTCCGCTTTGTACCTTCACATGGATTAATGATCAGATCCTTTCATAAATTTAGCTAACTAACAGCAGGTTTCTGTACAGTTTTATCTCATCGAACAAAGTGCCTTGGGTGAGGAGGAATTAAGACAAAGGCAGGAGAGACCTCAGAGGGAAAGAAGAAAACTAAAAAGGGCAGTTACTAAAGTTGAACACAAACCTTTCCCTACATTTCACTTGGGCTTAAAAACCAATTACCTACTAGAACCTAATTAATAATCAGCCTTGTTACACCCTCTTCTCTGTTCTAAAAGATGACTTGGCTCCACTCCTGCTCCCACGGGTGTTCAAATTTTCCATTAACTTCTTTGCACAAGGAAACAAATTTCCCTTCTTTTTTTCCTCACCTCTTGGGGCTTCTTTCTGGACTTTTAGGTCCTAGAATTTAGCTTTTGATATTCAAGACAGAAAAGAGGCCTCGTTTGCAACAACCTTTGTGTATTATATTTCAAAGTCAATTTCGCATTATTTGCCCCAAAGTCTATATGTTTTGTCTATGATACAACACTGGGACAGAGGTATCTGCCAACTTAACAGAGAATTCTCATGATATAAAGGGTACTAACCCTCTCAGTTCTTTAAAAGTATTGATACACATCACAATCTGTCAGATCAGCATTTCCCATCACTTTTCCTTAGAAGAGTAGTTCCTTGTATGTTGCCTGGAAAAGAGTCATACAGCCACATAAGACAATAACATTATACTACAAACGAGTAACTGAGTGTGGACTATCATCCTGCACTCTGCGGAATGTTTTATGTACATTACATTTTTCCTTTCCACAACAGCCTGAGTTGGGACTCGTTTTTCCCATTGTACAGGGAAGTAACTTGCCCAAGTTTCACGGCTAATAGTGAGCCTGGGATTTCAGTACAAGTCTATCTGTGTTCAAGTCTGTGCTCTTAAATATTGTGATCTACTACTGAGTTAAACAGTTAAGTAGGAATTCTTTACTGCAGAATTTCTTAGACCCTTTAATATACTACTTCTATTTATAAGCTCTAAATTCATTTCCCAAACTGATTTGTCCCATGCATCCTTTTCACCATGAAGCATCCTGCATGATCAGATCTCCACAGGACCTCCTTAGAACCAAACCATGTTCTGCAACTGGCAGGACCTGGTCAGAGAAAGATCTGAAGAGAAGCTCACACCAGTTAGCTGTTCACTGAGTAACCTGAACTGGTGACCACAGAATCACCACTGAAAAGCCCTGAGAAGCACAAGTGTCATGGGGCTGATGAGAGAAGATGCATTTTCTGAGAGCAGAGGCTAAAGGGAGTCAGGCTCTTTGTAGAGTCGCTTTTAGAATTTAAATCAAGTACAATTTTCTCCCTACAAGCTTCATGTTGGGGTCTTTACCAACGAACAGCTGGAGAGTATTAAAAGCTGTGTGAATATTTTCTTACATTTGAGAACAAGAGATGTTAAAATAAACTGGCAAGGCAGGTTTGGTGACTTATGAAGTGTCCCGCATTATGAGCAGTCTGGCTGACTGCGAGATTGGTTCATAAAGGCCAAAAATGAAGTGTTACCATTGAATGCATTTCCACATTTCCATGATAACATTGTTAGCTTGCTACGCTTTTCAAAACTTTCCTCTCTGTTCCTTACTTTTATAGTCAATACTTAAGCGGGATCATGATTCTGGGAAGATTCAGACTGGAAAACAAAGGAAAGTCAGGTAAAGAGATATAATGTATCCCATAAGTCATATACACTTAGGGAAACCAAGAGGAGAGACAGCAAAATAAAACCAGATGCGAATTTGATATGATTATATCATCCCTTCCAATAAGAAGAACACTTCCAAATTCACATCTTTTTTTTCTCTTGGAATCAGTTGCATCACTGAATTCTTTCAAATAAGTACAGCATTGAGTAGCTCTTGCCCAAAAAGAATTACATGAAGCCCACACAGGGCTTTGAACATTCATTTGCATTTGAATGATGCAAATTGTAATTTGGTATAATAAAGTCTATGTGACTGAGCAGGAGAAATTATATGAACAACCAGAATTCCATTCAAGTCCTCTCCTAGTTCTAATCCCAACATGCTAACTTCAATCTACATGTTCCATCAGAAATGTGTTTCTGTAAAATAAATAATAGCCTTCCTAACCCTGCCACATCTGCCTGGCTTAACAGGATCAAATTATTGGTTACTATGGGCTATTTTCATTTAATGTATTCTCAAGGATTCCCCATGAACAATATATGTTTCTGAGTCTTCTTTGGTACAGCAGTTACAGCATTATGGTGCCACAATAAGAGTGAACCTAAGACATGTTCAGGTTCTGATGTGGAATTAGCACAGTGACAAATCTGTATTATGAAAGATCATATCTTTGCAGGAAAAACAATATTAATCATTTGACTGTCAGACTACAAACCTCTATAAAGGTACCTCCTTATTTTCAAATACAAATAGATAACAAGGCAAGAAAAGCTGTCTGATCTTTCCTCAGAATGGTTAATTTATATAATTTCTAAGCCTGAATATTACACCATAGGATAAGGGGGACTCAGGTATCACAATTTGGGGGAATGCCAACATGAAGGGGAAATGCCATTTCTCTTCACTGTGTGAGTGTGTGTTTGTTTGTCACTATAGCACTGTACTGTCCCCTTGAAGCTGAGCTTAAATTTTGCAAAGCACTTTCATAAAAAAGTATGACTGTTTTTAGTCTTTGTATCGACTCCTAGACTTCAGAGAATCTTAGACGTCATCTAGTGTCCCCACCAGCCCCCTCCAATCAGGACTTACTTCTTCATTGATGGGCAGTAAGGCTCTCTTTAATGGGGAGGCAGCTAAGGATGCTTTGGGGTAGTTACATCCCCTGTTGTGTGTTTCCATGCTTTGAAAGTGCTTCCATAAACAAAAGCAGAATTTACTTCCATAAAGTTCTTCAGTACCCTCAGGAGGAGCAACACAGACTAAATCTAGTCCCTCTTTAAAAGACTAAAAGGCACACCAGTCCACCCTTGGAAGGATCTGCTCTCCCTAGAGCCAAACATGGCTGTTCATTCAAGCATTCCTCATGTGATGGTGAGGAGACTCAAGCATCCTTGCCTCCTTTCTCTGACACTCCTTCACAACCTCGTCTTCTCTACCCACCCTTTCATGTTTTGGTTTTCTCATTTTCCTTCCCCTTGTCTTCTCAAACCACACACTCCCAACTGTCATATGGATGAAGACAACCAATTCTGAATCTCCAATACAGATTTCTCTTTTGAGCTCAACTCCTACCTGAGCCACATGCAGGTACCAAAGGCATCTCAATCGCAAAATGTCACAGCAGCATCTTTCCTCTGCATTCCCGATCTCGATCAATGTTATCTACCATCACCCAAGGAAGACATTTTGAGTCATAATAAATCCTCTTTCCCCCCTCAATACATTTCCCTTCCAGTAACTCTACTTCCTAGAAAATCCTTGAATTCTGTTCCCTCTTCTCCATACCTCTCCTACTACCCTTCAATCTGGTCTCCTTGGTTCCAGTCTCACCTTACTTCCCTCACTATGGCCAGAGTGATCTTCCCAAAACACAGCATGTTTGTGCCACATCCATTCTAATCACAATAAAAGAAACTGTATCTAACAAAACCCCCTTTCACATCATGCAAAAACTACCCTTATTGGTCATGTTTTATCGACAAAAAATATGCAAATAAATCGTATTCTTTTTTTCAGAAGAAGTTTGAGTTAAACAAAAGAAACAGTTGTCAGAAAGGAAGAACTACTGCTATACAAAACATTTCCACCCAGCTCATCAGTTCTCAGCTGTTAGTTGACAATAAACATATGGGAGGAAACTAAGGTATCAGACAAAGATTTAAGAGCCCCATAAAAATACCTGTATATTTAAAGAAGACATTTTTCCAGACCCTCATACCTGTGTAGAATAAAAGGACATGTTCTGAGATTCTTTCAGTTTTTAAGAAAGAAGTTAATCTTCCATCTCCCCCATCATTAGTAACTCCACTGGACTTTTATGCCTTTCTACACACACACATTATAGGGGGTTCCGATAGAGTTCTCTAAGAAGGATAAATGCACTGAGGAGAAGAGTTTGAAAGGATTGTGATTCAGTGGCAGAAACAGAAACCTTTATTACATTTTTTTCATGAGGCAGGTTAGCTTCTATTTCATGCAAATTGTCTCTGTCACAAACAGCGTCACAATAGAGATGAAAATGGATTCCATTAGTCTTCAGTCACTTCTATGGAACAAAGCAGGGTGATTTAATTATATATTCTTAGGATCCTAAAACTGACTCTTCCTTTCTTGGCTCTTACAATTTTCAGTAAATACACACTAAGACTCACAACTTTGGAGTTTCTTGATGAGTTCCCAAACAAAATATTTCAGATGTGTTCATTTGTCTAAATTTATTTAGAACAAAATACTTAAAGGATCATGATGGAATGGACCCTTCCAGATGAGGAGGATGTCTTGAATTTTCAAATTTACTTACTTCTTTTTTGAAAAAATCCACAGTACAGTCTCATTGGCAGTGGAGTAAAATTAAAGAAAAAGTTCTTTTTTATTATTGTTATCTTTTAAATTGAAACATAGTTGATTTACAATATTGTGTTAGTTTCATTTATCATTGTTATTGGACCTTGAAGAGTAATGAACTCTGAAAAAATAAAACACTAAATCATTAACAATAAATAATTCCAGTTAGGTCCCAGGCCTGAAGTCTGAATTTTTTCATCTCAAAAGAACTGACATACACTCTAGAAACAAAACTGGTTTTCTTGCATGTTTATAAGTGTTTATGTAAGTGGGAAGCAATGAGTTTTCTTCTTCACTTCCTTCAAAAACAGGAATATTTTGGGTTAGATTTGCTGGTGCAGATCTTCAAAGCCACAGTCAGGTGTTGCCAGCAGCTTCTGAATAAGTTCATTTTTACTTGGTGTAGGTTTTAAAAAAAATTGGTCCTTTAATGAATATTATTTGAATTGAACTTTCATAGTTCTGTGGAAAATCAAGCAGCACACATGTTTTGGTGGCCATATCACAAGCTCTTCACCCTCCCCAAGGACTTGTGAGGGTGGACATGTTCATGGTCAAGTCACTGCCCTGTTTGTCTACCCAAACCAGATAATCTGGGTCACCATTATGCAGAAAAATGAGATTTGATACTGTTTCAAAGAAGGAAAAATAACTGCAATAGTTTTTGCTCTAAATTTTGCTATAAAATGATTTTTTAATCCTCTCCAGAAACTTAGAGACTATTTCAGATGCAACAGAAAACTTGAAAAAAAGAATGGAATGGGAAAGAACGGGAAAGACATCCTTAAACGTGACGCTTGAACAACATCAATCCCGTACCTAAATGCAACAAAAAATGAGGACAATAGCTCTCTACGGTGGATAAAAAATAAATAAAACCTGTGAGTGTAAAACAAGAGCACTCTAAGAAGATGTGTTAACAGAGGATTAACCTCTGAAATGCTAATAAGATAGGGAGGAAATGATAAGAAAATTAGACTGCATTTCTCCATGCTGAGCCAAAGAGATAACAGTGTATCATTAGCCAAAACTTTTATATGTGTTGCCATATATGAAAATCTATATACATTTTGCCCTGTTTTTAAAAATGGATGTAAAATAGGAACATTTTAAAACACCTCAAAACAGCACTAGTTTCAGATATTTTATTTAACTTTAACCTTTTATCAGGACCCATAACTCATTAATTAAGGATTCATCTCTATATTTTAGATCTTGGTTTAAGGCCCTTTTTACCACATATGTCAATCCAGGGCTATCTAAAGCATTAATTTAAAATGTCAAAAGTGTAATTTTTCTTTACAGCAGAAGTAGAATTATAAAAATTAGATCTTTCAATTACAGATGACATTTACCACTCTAATCAAGGTTAGCCTTACATGTGGTTGGGGTCAGAGGTTGAATGAGAATGATTCTCTACTCCAAAATAACTCTAGCACAGGTCTGCCATTGAGATTTTGCTTCCACCTTGGTAAATACTCCCATTATCCTGGTTCTGAGTCATAACAACCATAATCATAGTTATTGTATTTTACTGTGGATTCTCTATGAACCAAATACTGTGTTCAGCTCTTAATAACTGACATAAATGAGTCCTTAAGTATGGACACTAAAGTCAAGCCCCATGTATTTGAACCCTAGTTCTTGAGAAAGTTACCTTACCTTGCCGAACTTCTGGTTTTTCAAGTGTCAAATGGGCTTAATAGTATCTAAAATCATAAGGTGGCTGTGAAAATGATGAGAAAGATGATGACCAAGAAAAATTAAACAATTTTCCTAAGGTCACACACAGCTAAGAAGTGGAAGAAACAGATTCCAACCTATTTCTTATAATTCCAAATTCCCATAACTTTCCACTATATCACACAGCCTCTAAGGGTGCCCAGGATGACATGCAGATAGAAAGTACCGGAGAAGAACAAGACACAAACACACACAGTGTTTCTATTCTTGGGAGGAGACACGGACCTTCTGGGGTCCTGGGATAACCTAAAGAAGACAGATTCTGTTTGACTCTCAAAATCTTAGGAAAGCATATCAGCGACGTGTTGATCTGGACATCATGGGACCTGACAAGGAGTTTCCAACCGACTGTGCCCAGCATACCATAGCATATAAGAAAGAGAAAAACTCTTTCTCCCAGTAAAACATTTTACAGTCCACTCCCAGCTTCAGCATCCTTTGAACACCTCAAATACTTACATTTTATGATAGAAGATGAGGGTACATTTCAAGAAAGTTGGGATGAGTGACGCTACCCCTTGGTTGTAAGCTCCACCAGGGCAGGAAGACCATCAGTTTCACTGACCACACTACTCATACTACCTGACACAGGCTGAGTTAACTCTCAATAAGTGTTTCTTGAATTGAATTCAATCCAATTGCTACTATGATCTTCATCCATAATGCACAGATATTTGACCCTCCCGTTTTCTCTTGAACTCTTAATTAACTTCTAGCAAATATTCCATTTGTCATGCATTTGGATCCCACCCGCATTAAGCATCTGCAAGGCAAAGACCCAAAGCCACACAGATCAGACATATCAGCCCAAGGAAAATGGAAACATTCCACATCAAAAGAACTGTGCATTATTTTAAATGTTTCTGTTTAATATGTTAGATAATTCATGTTGATAGAGAGATGTAATATTACATGATACTGACCTGGATTTGATGTAGACTTTCCTCCTTCTTCATGGAATCCAGAAAGTCTCTTTTCTTGGTAAGATGTTACAGTCATCTGAAGAATATGTGGTCCAAAATAGCAAGGGGGGAGGTACAATCCTGTAAGACCAAGTCTCAAAGCCTCATGCCACCACTCTGAATCTTTGGTGCCATCCTGCAGGCTATCTACCACAGCTTTCCTCCATTAAGTCAAGTTTAGGAAGCTGAAATAGTGTTGTTCATAAGACTATATAAATGCAACTACCTTTCTGTGAAGCTATTTGGAAATACATGTCAAAAACCTTTAAAATATGTCTATCCTTTGACTGCATAATTCCTCTTCTCAGAATCTATTCCAAGGAAATAATCACAGATGCAAAGAAACATCTGTGTTATAAGAGAAAAAAGGTTTATCTTTTATAAATAAATAAATTTTTATAAATAAAAGATCCAGAATAACAAAATGGTCGATTAAATTCAGATGCATTCATTGATACTGAGACTCACTTTTTTCCAGATTTTAACATCTCTGAAATTGGAATGTGTCTTATGGTAGCTGGCCCCTTATTATCACCATCAGCTACAAAGTAGCCACAAAGTAGCTGTCATCGGCAGGCATGCATTAACTTGGTCACAGATGTTCATCTTGTCATTACCTCAAATGATTGATGTACATTGTTGGTACTGCACATGTTGATTTCACTGCCATTTAAAATGTCTTCAAAAGTAACACTGTGATTCAGTATTGAGATGAAAAGTTATTATGTATACAAATAGGCATGTAAACAGAGCTGCAGTGGGTAAATCTTATATTGGTGAAGCACATATTCATCTAGGAGAAATGATCACTATTCCATATTTTGTTCCAAAGCAAAAAATCGTGTGTTTTATAGAACCTAAGTAGATGAAACTGTGCTACATTTTGTTTTCTGAGGAATATGCAAAAGAAGCATCTCCTACACGCTAAGTAGTGCAACTCAAGGCAAAAGCATTGCCAAATGCTTAGGATAGATGAAAGAAATGTCAAAGCATCAAAAGGCTGGTGTAAGCAACAAATGTGTTTCAGGAGATCATTAAGGCTTTGTGTCATAGCTTAATTGGAAACATATTTTTTCCTTTCCTAGTAGTATGTAAAATAATGTGTCCTACAGTTAATGGCATCTTAAAATCATTTAAAATAAAGACTTCCTGGAGACATAGAGAAAACTTTGAGCTTAAATAAAAATATAAAAGAAGAATATAAAATTGCAAACTCACAACTATGTGAAATAATTTTTAAATAGTGTGGAAAAGTGAAAGAAAATATATTAAAATGTTAAAAATTCTGTAAAGTGAGACTATAATTAATCCTTATTTTCTTCTTCCTTTTTATGTTGCCCAGATTGTTTTTTTTAAGTTTCCATGTTTTTTTTTCTAATAATAGAATGTAAAATGTTTTTCTTTTTTTTTAAATTGAAGTATGGTTGATTTACAATGTTGTATTAATTACTGATGTACAGCAAAGTGATTCAGTTATACATATATATACATTCTTTTTTAAAAAAAAGAATGTTTTTTTAATTAGTTCAAAATAATGTTTAGAATATTAAAAACAAAGGTGGAAATGCACCCTCCAGGGACTCACCACTTCCTTTATAACCATGATTGTTATCTATCTAAGCCTTTTTTGAATCTGTTTATATTTTATATCCTTATTCTTCTGTGAGATTCATAAGCTTACAGTTCCACCTCCTGCCAGGTGTTCCTAGATTGGGCCCATGCATGTCAACCCAATCTATATTCTTCACACTTTCATAATGTTCAATCAAACTTTCTTGGCCTTTGCTATTCCAACCACAAACGTTAATTTATTAAATTTTTTCTAAATACTGAAGCTCTTTCAGAAAAAGTAAGGATCTTTCCAACTCATCTTTCTTAATACTTATAATTATTTTGAGTTCACTACCCTAGGCTATTCTGAGATCAGGTCTATAGCAGAGCACGTTTATTCCTAAGTTATTTATCCAGTTGTGGCAACTTTCAACTTCTCTTCTGTATGACAGAAACTAAGAGGAACAAAAGAGGAAACACATCTTTTTTCTGGGTATATTATCGATCAAAGGGCTGTCTAGCTGGTATAGTTTGCAGCCATGGACTTTTTGATAGTAACCTTACTATCATAAACTAGAATCTCTGAGTTCACTGAGAAGATGAACAAGGAGACCATAAGGTGAAGATGGAAGAGAAATAAGGAAACACAGAGGCTGAATTAAACCTCAGAACCAGGGGACTCTGGACAAGCTGAATTCACGCTGGGGAATGTATCCCCAGGCCCATCTTTTTCTCTGCCCTGGATCTTTCTAAGTTTTACCGCATTTACAAAATCCGTCTCTGTCTTCTCTGGTCTCTCTCATTCTTCTACAGTTGAAAAACAAATTGTGCCCAAATGCCACAGGCAGCCTTGGGTTGCAAACAGGAAACAGGATGAACCCCAACTTCACATGCTTGGGCTCCTCCTCAGTCAATGCTGATAGAAGACATCCCCCAGAGGAGCATCTCTATTTGTCTCTGCAGTTAGCAAGGTCGCATCCTTTGTGCCTCAGGCACATGCACACTTCTGTCACTCGTGGAATCTGTGAGTGGCCCTCCTGAAGATGTGGCGAGACTATCAGAGCAATCAGTTCCACAAAGAAAGATCACCGTGCCCCAAACTAAGCTCTCCACTGGCACCATCAATCAGCCAAGTCCTTCAGTCTCCCACAAGTAAACTTATTTGATGGTATAATTATAAAATCATCTAAGCATTTAACCTGCAGCCCATAAGCTTGTTCAGCTCCCTATTTGTGCCCCATCCCACGCCAACTAGTTAAAATAATAAATAAATAAAATCTGGTTTGATGCTGCTCGCTAACAACTGATAATCAATACCTGACTTGGTCTGAGAATTCAAGAAGTTCAAGACTTAATTAACTTTGCCAGAGCTAGACTTTTCCCAGCGACTTGGACACAGAGGCATGGTGGGAAAGGATGAGATGCAGAGATGACACGGTGATACAGAGCTTACTGCAAATCAGAGACACAACACATCAGCTCAGCATGGGGAGAGGAACATCCGGAGTGCAAAGTTGAAGGAGATGGGAGAAGGGCGTGTTGGAAGTGTCTTGTCACCGTCACATTAAGACTTAGACTTTGTGGGACTTCCCTGGTGGCACAGTGGTTAAGAATCCGCCTGCCAATGCAGGGGACACGGGTTCGATCCCTGGTCCAGGAAGATCCCACATGCCGCAGAGCAACTAAGCCCGCATGCCACAACTACTGAGCCCACGTGCCACAACTACTGAAGCCCGCGCGCCTACAGCCCATGCTCCACAACAAAAGAAGCCACCGCAATGAGAAGCCCACGCGCTGCAATGAACAGTAGCCCCCGCTCCACGCAACTGGGGAAAATCCACGCACAGCAACAAAGACCCAATGCAACCAAAAATTTAAAAAAATTTTTTTAAAAGACTTAGACTTTGTAAAGTCAAATCTGCCAAAACTTGTAAAATAAGGATACATCTCATTGCTCTGACATGTGTGAGATGTTCATTAGCATTTCATGCAGGCAGGCAGAAAATTGCTGGGGAAAGGAAGAAATCACATTCTGAGCTCATCCCCCACCAAGAGCTGCAGATGTGGAATTTCTGCACAGGAGGAAACCATAGCCTGCTGGCAACTCTTCATCAACCCAACCCACAATGGTCAACTCTTCATCAACCCAACCCACAATGAAAACACAAAGCAAGCAAAAGACGCTGCATTTTTACTGCTCTCCGTACGTTGAGAGTATGTATCAGTCTTAGGAACATTTCCCGGAATCATTACATAAACTCTCTTTTCACCTGAAGTACTGTGCTCACTACCTGAATTCTGTTTAATTCATTAGAACAGAGGTATGATTAACTTCTTTAATGATCAAATATACTAGAAATCTGGGGAAATGGGGAAAGAGGGAAGGAAAGGCATTACCGCATCCAGAGCACCAGAGGGAGGCTGGGTTTCATCTCTGTCCCAGCCCCATTCTTCCAGGACTTTTCAGAAGAGGAGCCCTCTCCAGTCACGTAGGGCTCCACAGCCCCAAGTGATAAGCCAACCTCGATGCTGGATTAGACTTTCATCTTTCAGGTTATGTTGGTACTTGCCACTCTGCAAGTTCCCAGTTATCCATGGCAACAGGGAAAACATGAAGCAAATGAAGGCAAGGCCTTCAAATACTTTACCTCATCCTTCAACACCCTTTTAGCAAAACTGATTAACATGGAACAAAGTGGACTGTTTGACATTTCATCCCTTCCGCCTTTAATTGCCCTGTTTCTGGTGGAAGAGTAATGAACAGCGACATGGTCTAAAGGCCGAATGTCTAAGGAGGACAAAGTGGGCCGGACTATCGGCACCTGATTCTGAAGAGTCGGTTTTGCACCTGAGTCACTTCCAAGATGAGGGCTTTATCTTGTGGGAGCCTAGACTGACCAGTCTTTGGCCTAAGTAGTGCTTTGCGTTACAAATGTATGCTGAGGGGGAGGACAAAATAAGAAGCTATTACATTGTCTTAAATGTGTGTCTTTGAATTGACTTTGTGTCACCTGCCGCTAAACACCCTCATGTTGCTGCCTGCAAAGGACTGACAGCTTTCAGCTGCTGCTGTCACCGTTCCTTCCATGCTGACAGATTGTAGCACCAAACCTTAGCACCCCTTTCTTTTAATATACCAGGATTTATTCCACATCATCTATTTCTGATGGTTCATCACTTAAAACAACAAAAACCAAAAAGAACAACCTGAGAATATTATTTAGCTGTTTAAAAACCATACTGTTGCAGAAAATTCAATGACATGGGAAAGTGCTCATCATATAATATTAAAAGAAAACACCCAGATACAAAATTATATATGCAACATGATCTGATTTGATTATGCATATACATGTGTGTGTGATTCCAAAATATTAATCTTGATCATTTCTTGGCAAAGTGGTTAAGAGTAATTTTGATTTTCTTCTTTATGCTTTCAAAAATTTACTAAATTGAGCATGTATTATTTTTATAAGCAGAAAAAAAATAATCTTTTCAAACTGCTACATGGAGGTAAGATAGTCCTCAGTTTAAACCTGCATGTTATTGTTTATTTATACCACATTCTACTCCACTAACTGCACTTCCTATCATCTGGATATCCCAAGGCCCACATGGTTCAACTTTGTTTCCGGCATCCGGGATGCAAATGAAGCAAGCAGGCTGACTTCTGGGTGACTCCTCAGTGCATCATGTGTCAGGAAGCAGAAGGAGCCAGAAGAACTGGCTCCTGGTCCCCATCCTGTCCCCAAGAGTAATCAGGGCCTTGGAAATCCCTGAGCATCCTGGGCCAAACTCTCTCCATATATGAACTGAAAGATTGGGCCCATCTCACTCGAAATTTCTACTTTCCATGAGCTGCTAGATCCAATTGCAGCAGAATGCTCTAATCGCCATGAGTGTGAGGTTACTGCAAAGTTCTGTTCACCAAGCAAATGATTCTCACGCAACCAGAAGTGGTGAAAGCCAAGAGTCATAAATAAGCAGGAGATCCAACGTGCTGTTTTATCTCAGAACAAATCTCTCAGGCAAAATATTCATTGCAGATGTAAACACAGCCCAAATTTGGGGCAGGGGCTCAAAAAAGAGATAGGCAAGGTAGTCTTTGAGAAACATTAAATTATATAATATTCCAAACATAAATAAAGAGTTAATATTTAAGTTTAACATTTAAGTTTAATAGTCTGAATTCATCTGAATCATCAGGTGACTCAAGTATAAACACCTGGAATAATTACAATAACCTGATCTGAACAATTAGTCATAGAAAATATAACCCTTAACTTGGATGGGATTATTGACATTTTAAAGCTAAACTCTGAAAATTATACAAGCAATACATAAATTCACTGTAAAATAAAATTCAAACCATACAGATATACATAGAGTAAAAACTGGAAGTTCTCCTTCAAGTCTCACCCTCTGCCCACCCACTCCTCTACCTACAGGTAACCTGTTTTAGACCTTTTAAAAGTACATATCTTTACATGGTTCCTATCTGTCTCTCCCAAAACACCACAAGAATATCTATAAATATCATAAGTCTTTGTTCTGTCAAATTTAACCAAAAACTTGACAAATTTCTTACTAAAATGGAATAGTTGCTTTTCAAGGAAAAGTCCATTATTTATAGCTTCTAGAATTGATGCTGACCATTATTCTCTATCTCTGCTAAATTTTGTTATCTTTAAAATAATAAGCAAATAAACATGGATATTAGAGGAAGAAATGTTACTAGGACAGCAAGAACAGCACAGAAGCCTCTGCGTGTGCCGTTCTTGGCCTCCCAGACACAGGCACATGCCGCCCTTATTAGCTCAGACCCTTAACTGAGTTCAACAGATGCCCCAGGTTAGTTCCCATTTGACAACACATCCTGCCTGTGGGCACTGCTAGGAAACAGCATCACAACTCTTGCTTCTCTGCAAAACCCGGACAGAGCTTCGGGTTCGAGAGGAAGGATCAGGTATTTTGCAGGTACTAGGAGTCCAGAGATGGCACTTAGGGACCAGCCCTTAAGGTTTCATTATTTAAATGCTGACACAGACAATTTATTACTGGCAAAACCAACTCTGTGCAGAGATCACTTAAGGTTAGAGCTCACCTAAGAGGGGAAAAAAATAATTTAAGGAATTAAATACAATTAGCCAGACAGCTCAGGCCCCAAAACTTATTACAGTAGGCTCAGGGAGGGGAAATGATGCTTTTGTTAAAGTAGAGGAAATACACTCTACCTATTAATAAAAACTATCATTTATTGGTGCTTCCTATTCTAAGCATCTTATGTAAGTTGAACAATTTAATTTCACCACAAACCCAGACAAAGGTGCTATTATCATATCCACTTTAAAGATGAGGAAACTAAAGAACAAAGAGCTGGTCAGCTTCATCTTGACAGGATCTTGGCTCTCCCTCCTAGTAGCAAAATGGCTGCAGTAGTGTCAGCTTTCACATCTCCTCACCACACCATTCAGAGGAAAAGAAGCTCTCTTCTGGAATCTGCATTCTCACTGGCCTGATTGTGTTACACGCTCTTCCCTTATGGACAGGGAGACTGAAATATTCAGATTAGACTAAGCCAATCAGCACCATCCGATTACATACCTGGAGGTATAAGTAGGATCAATGTCATCTAAACTTCCTGGGGGATAAAGGATGCTGGAGAGGTGAACACCAAATGTCTACTACAGTACTCATCAGCCAGAAAAGCACAGAGAGTTTCTCCAACAGTATAATTATAATCATAGCCCAGCTTGAAACTCTTAATTCCTATTGGCACTATTTGTTCTGGAACAATATGTCCTCCATGTAGTTACCTTTTTTTTTTTAAGTCAAATTTTTATTCTATCTCCTCTTCCCCAGAATCAATTTTTCCTAGGGACAATAGGTTTGCAATACATGTTGGGCACTCTGAGGCATATATGTGATAATTACTTTAATTAGAAAATTTGATAGTGCAGAACTAGGACTATCATATACTTTGTGATTAGAGAAGAATCAAGATTTCAGATGAGAAGATTCTTTCTACCTAGTCGTCTTATGTACGCGTTATTTTACCCCTGAGTTATAGAGTTAGTGCTGTAGATTTAGCGCTTTGCTTACATAGAAGCAAAGCACACAAGTGAAATCAAGAACTGTATGAGCCCTTATGAAGTGCTCAGAATTGTTCCTCTGCTTTTATTCTAAACAGATAATTAGCTAACCAATTTAAAAGATGTTCTCAAATGAAGATGCCACAGTGTTCCTTGAGAACACATCTTAAAGTTTAATGACCTTCACTATCAGTGTGACGCTTATATTGAAACTAACATTGAATTCAAGTTAATCCAATAAATATTTGTTAAATTTAGGGCACCTACTATGTAACCATCTTGATCATGCCCGTGTCTCGATAGAAAACATCCTCTACAGTAGCCTCCATAAACTAGAAGACCACAATTGTACATAAGTTGATCAACACATAGGTATCTGAGCGTCTGTGCTAGGAAAATAGGCATGCAAACAAGTGTAAATGTTATCCTCAACCTTACCTCTCCAGGATACAAGGTTGAATTCCATCTTCCTAGTTATTCATCGTTTCCATGGCTTTTCTCTGGACCTTCTGCTAGTTTTCCACAGCTACGATAAATTGACGTCTCACGATTGAACTCCACAAATAGAAACAACAAAATGGATTCTGGAAAAAAATAAGTGGTTTATTTTGGGAAGCAGATTCCCAACCACAATGCTTTTACATTAAGTTGTGCTTGAATGGAAAAGAAAAATAAATATAAAACTGAAAGTGTAAACATAAAAGATATCACCTAATAATCCAGGGAGGAACACCTCATATGACTGTTACTAGGGACGACTAATCCAGTACATCCCTTGGCTAACACCAGCTGTCCATAACTGAAGCAGACCAGCAACCATTCCCAGGCCTACAACATACATGCATGCTGCCAAGAAGGACTAATTCTATCAAAGCCTGAGCAGCTCCAAAGTTCATTCAGTTCTTCTCTTAAAGAAGTTTCAGAATCATTTTAGACCTCTCCAGTGTGATTTAAAGCTCCGGAACAGGCCTATTAAGGGGTGATTGAGGTCATCTTGTTTAATGCAAGAATCCCTCTACACCCATGGTTATCCATCGACCCAGAAATGGGAAGCTAAGCATGGTTGCTCCGATAATGGTCAAGTTCCAAATATCGGGAAGCCATTCCTTAACACTAAGTCAAAGCCAAGTCCTCATACCCCTCCACTCTGCCATTCCCACCAAAATATGTCTAATCCTTCTTCCAATGACAAGCCTTTAAATAGAGGAAGTCAGCTATCATATTCCCTTCTTAGTCATATCTCCTCTGTCTTCTTCATAGAACATCCTACAGCTCCCATATCTTTCTCCTTGTCACTTCGGTTAAGCAAGTTAAGTGATACAAAATCTAGACGTTTCGAAAAATGTACCTGCTTCCTTTTCTACCACACTGCTTTTGTTAAAGGTGTTTATATTCATTTTGCAGTCACTCCGAATTAAACAAATAAGTGAACCAGTATACATCCCAATAAGCATTTACCCTGAGGATGTCCATTTTGTCATGAGTCAACATTCATACTGCTTTGTGTCTCTTTAAATGACACTCTGCTGATTTCCTCCACCTTTGAGTCTCTCTGTATTCGGCCTTCCCCATTCAGTCATTCTTGCCCAGGAGATTAAGGTCAGGTAGCAAATGCCTCTTTTCTCCATCCTCTAATTGATCATGCTGGTGTGACACTTCAATCTCTCCTTCATCTGGAGAAGTGGCCTCATGTTAGATGGTAATGTTGTGGAGGAAAAAACAGAAAGAGAAAAAGCCTATTAACCTTCAGAAAATGATGGTACAATTTGTGCTTCTCAACACCTGATTATTTTCTAAGCAGTAAAACTTTCAATTTATTAAGCCCTAGGTGGGTAAGTCATGCTTTTACAAACAGAGAACATGAGGTACCATTTTTCAGTGATTCTGTGGCAATCACACAAACTGGGAGAGATTGAAGTAATGACCAACTATGAAAACCACAGATCTGAGTTCCAAACACTAGGTGCTCTGTCTGCACATTTCTACATTGTTATTTAGATAGGTAATTCTAACATGTAATTCCAAAAGGCAGAATTCAGACCTGGTCTGAAAGACCTGGGTTATAATTGTAGGTCAGACCAAAGTATTCAGTATAGACCCAGCTTCTACTGTGTATAGTACCTTTACCTATCTTAACTCAGTTATCCTTCAAAACACCCTGTCAAGACCCAGGAAGAAGGGTTCCATTTTACAGATGAGATCACTGAGGCTTGGAGACGTATGACTTGATGAAGCTCACATAAGTGCCAGATGGAGTTAAAATAGGAAATAAATCAATCATTGAATCAGGATACCATGCTAAGTATTCATCGTGGTAGTCTTCAGTGTTTATTATAGCCTCTCTTCTCTGAGATCTAATATAACAAAATTAACTTCTGCTTTTACTTGCCCTAGATTTTGACAAGTGACACAAGCAAAAGTCAAAAGAGAAGAAGGATCCTAAGAAGGTTGCAAACATGTGTCCTGAAGGATACATCCCCAGGGCACTGCCCGGCAGCCAACCCTAATCTTGGCTTCAGTGATGAGAAGCCATCACATGCTCTGATAATGCATGAACACTGCAAGGTTATCTTAGCACCTGCTAGTGGCCATGCCTCCTTCTGTTCTTTGCTACAGAAACCTGACTCTAGATACATATTTCCAGCAAGTATATAGGACCTTACAAAATACTGGGTCTCAAGACAGGAGTACCCAATGTTCCACCCTCTCTGGATTAAGGTATTAAAACATTTTTTTTTTTTTAATGTACCAGTGTGGGGAGGACATATTTTTTTCTTTCTCATTTTCTGAGATCACTGGGAATTTTCTCACTGAAACTGTTTTAGAAAAAAGAATCCTTGGGGGGCTGTGCAATTTTCCAGATATTTCTGAACCTTCACACCACTTACTCTGGGATTAATCACATGAATATCGTGAATCATTTTCAGGTAATTACGCACAGAACAATTTTCTAATCTCTGCTTTGCCATTTTCTTTATAACTGTGGGCTAGTGACATATGTTCCTTCATCTGTAAAATGGTGATAATATTAGCCTACTGCAGGGAGACTTTGTAAGAATAATAGAAGAAAAGCCTTTAAGTTCATCTATAGCAACCACCCCCATGGATGAAGATTTCTAAGGGATTTGGGAGGAGTGGGAGGGAGCACAGAGGGAGTGGGATGATATAAGGAACTGAGAGAAAGAAGCCCAGCCCACCCCTCCCCCAAGTATAGCACCCCACCTTATCTTTCTCTAGTACAAGCTCTCTCTTATGATCTACTTCTTCTTCTGGTCCAACAGTTTCTCCATCAGACCTCCTGCAGGTCCCAGGTGACTACTAATCCCATGTTAAGAACACTTGCTTAAGATTTTGCTGGAGCTTCTCACATTTCTATATATGCATTGCTGATTTTAAGACTACCCAAAATATGTGAAAGCCATGGCTAAAGATTCTTTCCTTAAGGAAATTATAGTGATGTGGAATCTGTTTACTTTTCACCTTGGAAACGAAATACATTACCTTCCATTTCCTGTTTTAGGCTTAATATGGTTGACAAGCTCATATAGCCCCATCTCAGTAAAGCAAAAGCTGGTCTCCAGTGTAGACCATCCTGTCATTCTTACATACACAGTCAGCCTTGGAGGGAATAAAGTAATACCCACCATTGGAGAACTAAGGAAAACAAAAGAGACTAACCTCAACTGAACACCAGCATGGCAGAATTGTGAAAAAATAAAGCCACAACTTTACTGGATTTAAAAGGAAATTACATAGAGAAAAGCACATTTCTTTTGGTACAGCCGAATAAATAACATTTAACTCTATTAGTAACTTCTACTAGTAGTTAATGGCTACTCTCTTCTACTGAAAACACTTAGTTTGCAGACAGTGTGTATCAGTGCTTATGGGTCAAGACACCGACAAAAACTCGATTCAAAATATAACAACTTAGACTCAGTTTTTTTGATCACAGATGTCAGTTTTCAAAATGCTAGACTATCATTTAATAGCAACCACTTTTTTAAAAAAGAGAACTCAACTGTATTTGTCTATAATTTTAATGTGATAACCCTACTTTTTTAATTACATAAAATTTTAGTATCTATATTGAATTTGATGAAGATGTTTACCCATATAGCTAAACAACAACTAACTCTTTCTTATAGGAACAAAATCAAGACAAAAGATATACTCGTCAAGTATAAAATCTGATAATTTTTAGTTTAGCTTCACAAGTCTTAAAAATGACCTAGACTAGATGATTACATATTCGTTCTCCTCTTCCTTTCCAACCACCTGCTTTGTATCATAAGCCATACCCCTCCACGCTTTTGATCCCTTTCCTGCATATGTTAAAAGGCCAGTGGTCCAGTAATTTCAACCCCTCTCTCTCTATGTGTTTCCATCTACCTTTTCAACAGTTATCAAATTAACGATCTGTTCATCTCCAAGTCACTACTGAAGCACCCCATAAATCAACAGATGTGCTTTTGATTCAATACATTACCCTCATTCCTTCTCTGCTAGACCCTAAAGAAGTCATTCAGATTAGGGAAAATCATTTCCAGAAGAGAATCGTCAAAGGAGTGTTTCATAGCCTTCAAAAATCTACATCAAATCTGTAAAACTTTGATTGTGAAGTATTAATTAAGCACTACCATTGCAAGATACTATTAAAAAGTGGCAAATATCTGTGTATATACACAAATGCATATATATAAAATAAATCAAATGTAAATACATAGGTATAAACTATTTCAGTAGATAGTTGTGTGCATGTGTGTTTAATATTTTTGGCAGCTCGGTATCCACTTATCCTTTCTATAAAATACAAATTTTCTTTTGGAGAATTACATCTTTCCAGTAGTATTGTTTTAGTGGAACAGTAAATCCAGTGCCTGCCTCCCACTAGAAACGTCAAATAAAACAGCACTCCTTACACTTTCTCAGAAGAGTCAGAAGCCCAGGGAATCAGCTGCTGTCTTCCAGGATTTACATCTTATGTGAGAGATGCTGGGATGGAGGAAACTCTTGAAATCATTCTTTCCAGCTATGGTCCCCTGACATGGCTGTTCCTTGTCTGGAAACATTCTCAGCCCTTCAGAGCAACCTTAAGTAATGACTATTGCCAAACCCTGTTCTCAGCTTTCCAGTTGATTTGCTGAGCTCCTGGTCAATTTCCAGGAGATTCCCTTCTTAAATTGCCCAAAGTCAGTTTCTGTTGCCTACAACCCAAGGACTCTGACCATTACAGTTACTGATGAAATAAACACTGAGTAGGAACACACATTAAGTATATTATTTACATTTGGGGCAATTAGTATATATGGATAGATGCATCCAGTTGATCGATGAGTAAAGAGGATCCAGGGAAGTTGAATTTCCAAGCAGGAAGGCTACCATGAGCTCTCTCCAGGGAAATGACAAGAGCTGAGAAAACGTCTTTTTCAGGCATCACACACACACACATATATCTAGCGATATGTTCTGAAATTTCATTAGTACCTCCAATGGAATATCAATTAAAATTGTCAACAGGGGTTTTCAGTGAGAATTCCAATAGTGAAGAGATGAGTCATCTCCCTGTGTTGAAAAAGTTTGTACTTTATGCAGCAAGTTTAAAGAACATTTCATCCAACTATTCAATATATGTGTAGATTATTATACTCAAATGGCTGAGGGCATTTCATTGTTCACCCTTGCTATCTCTTTTAATAGCTACTTACTATCCTGATTCCCCTACATCACCCAGCAAAGAGGGGATTTCTTCACTTTGTTGATGCAGAGCATTAACTTAATGTTGCAGAATTTAAGGTCTTCTCCTTTATAAACTTATAATACCCTTTCTCTCCCTGTGCTGTAAGTCTGATTTAATTATCTCCCAGAAATCAGTAAAGGTACTATTATTGTCTTTGCTTGCCCTTAATCCTTATTTGATTAAAGTACCACATGCTTAATTGGACTGGGTTTACCTCAACCTCCTCAATTCTAAATATCAAAGGCAACAGTGGGACTGCTGGGGTGACTTTAACAGGCACCCTGGATTCAACAGACGGTTCTGGGATAATCAGTAAATCGATATAATCCACAAAATGCCAGTTCCTCTCCTTCCTGCTGCCCTGTACTGCCAAGCCCCCCGCATCTCCTCTGAGCACAGGTCCCCTTCTCTTTCAGAGTTCTAGTCAGAAAGGGAAGAGAGATATTTATAGGAATCAGGAGGGTGTGTGAAACCTATTATTCCCCATTCTAACAGGCTGGGATCTTTTTCAATCTTGTAGGCCTTTGAAAGACTTCAAGTGCTATTTGATTGAAGCCCTGCAGTATTGACAAGAAAGGGCTCACTAAAAATTTCAGCATTTGAAGAAGAAAGAGAAAAACATAGGCCTCTGTCAACACACATTTTTAAAGAAACTACATGTATCATTGTGATGCTTTTACCAGTGAGTGACCTTTAAGATGTTAGGAGAAATAGAGAAGGAAGGAGGGAAGGGAGAGAGAGAAAGAGAGGGTTGGTTGTCTTAGCTCTAAGAGGGAGCAGTATTACACCAAAATCATTTTCCCACCAGCAGACATTTCCAGGGTTTCCATGAATACCAGGCACACCTGTAGCACAGGAGAAGACATTTCAATATCACCCTAAGTGTTAGTTTCCTATAGGGCTGTCATAACAAAGCATAACAAACTGAGTAGCTTAAAGCAACAGAATATTTTTCTTTCACAGCTCTGGAGTCTTCAACGTCTAGACGTTGAAATCAAGGTGTTGGCAGGGTTGGTTCCTTCTGGAGGCTCCAAGGGAGAATCCGTTCCATGCCCCTCTCCTGTCTTCTGGTGCTTGCTGCCACTCCTTCGGCGTTCCTTGGCTTGCAGCCACATGGCACTCTCCCTGTGTGTCTCTGTGTCCCTGTGTACAAACCTGCTTCCTCTTATAAGGACACCAGTCATTGAATTAAGGCCCCACCATAATCCAGGATGACCTCATCTTTACTTGATTACATTGGCAAAGGCTCTATTCCCAAATAAGGTCACATTCACAAGTACTGCGGGTTAAGACTTCAACATATCTTTTTGGGAGACACAATCAACCCACAACACCCTCTATAGTACAAAGTAGCCTTGTGCTACTGCTTAGCTATTCCGTGTTCCTCTTTGTATATTCAACCCTTTCTTGAACTGGTTCTCAGTCACTGTGGGCCTTACATGGATGTACTGTCATATTTTAATTTAAATTTTATAGAGTAGAAGACAATTTGCTGTGAATAAGAGGTGAGAAACATAATCTATCTGGATCCAAATAAAGACTGCTCACTAGAACACAAAAGAATTTTGCCTTGTAAGTATATGAGAGAAGGGCAAGCAGTAAGTCCACCAAAATGAACACCACTGGAGCAAACTAGTGAGCAGTGTGAGAAAGGGGAAGGCTTTCCTGGACACCATGAAGCATCACTACACTGCGATAGCAATTGCACTGTAATCGTTGCTTGCCTGTTGTGCTGTTGGGAGACCCTCAATCTCTTGCAGTGTGCTGTCAATCTGTTAATGCCTAGAACACAAAAATGTTAAGAACCTCTGGATTCATTGTTGAGTGTAGATCAAATGCTCCAACTCTAGCACCACTTCCACTGAATAATCATAATTTACCAGGTGCTTAACTCAGTACATTGTCTAAAGATGAGAATTTCAGACCTATAAAGGAAATGATTTGGAGTAGCAGAGAACTTTTTCACATTTATTCAGTGATTTGTTCCATGTATATAGGAAAATAAACCCGACTCAGGGCTCGGATAAAATCACTGAATGTCACTGGAAGAAAAAAAAAAAACTGATCTCAAGAATATGAATCTCAAGACACTTATAGCTTTTGGAGAGCACCTAGAAGGCTCTGTCCAGGCTCTAACCACCAGCAGGTCACTGAGGAGCAAGAAATCCTGTCACTGGGGATTTGTTCTGAAGATGTGTGAAGAGCTGCTCGGCACAATGCAATACCCACCCCCACATAACAGCTAAGAATTTATAGAGATTCTTTCATCAGATACTTTTCCAGTCAAGAGAGAGAGGAAGGCACCTTTCTGGGACACATAATGAAAGGAGAAGCAAAAGGGACCCAAATAATGTCACCCCTTCCTGGCTGTGCCCAGGGGCTGGCGCTGTAACTCTTCTCCCCATGGAGCTTCTGTACAGCATGCCCCTAGGTGACATTTTCCATAACTTGGATGATGGAGGGGGAATCCATGAGGTATGAGACCTGCACAATTATTTTCTCAGAGAAGATTCATGTTCAGTGAAGAGAAATGAGGGAAAGAAATCTGGGGAAAAGGAAAAATAATGTGTTCTGTTTTTGCTCCAATGATCAACTTCTTCATCCCTCTGTCACCCTAACCTGCTGACTGCCGAGTCCTGTGTGTCTGATCCTGAAAGGCCAAGTGAACGTTAGGTCGTAAAATGAGAGCCCAGGTCCCATTGGCCTTCCATCACTCTGTACAGTCCACAGCAATCTACTCAAGAAGACACTCCCCATGCCCCGCTGAGATGCTGGGTCAGATGCAGAAACATCACCAATTAAATGCCAATAAGAGTGCGTAAATTTGTAGATGAGGGGAGGACTCTAGAAATGTGAGTGGTGCTGAATCTCTCCCGTCCTCACCTTTCCTTCTCTCTCCTTCAGAAACCTCTTCCTTACTTTTCTCCACAAAATCCTCCAGCCAGAACTTCTGGACCACTATGCTGAGGCTATAACCAAAATAGCATGTTCTCTTTCATAGGACACACTGGTGCTGCCGAGTTAGTTATGCTTTTTGGTACTGAGGTGCAGCAAGACCATCTTGTGGCAGAGATCAGTAGTCATTTCCCTCTTCTTTCCTGGGCACACAGCTGGACCTCCCTTCCCAGCTCCCTCGTAGTTAGTTAGAGCCACAAAATTGAATTCTAATTAGTGGATTGTGAGGGCTGAGTGGCACTCACAGGTCTGGCCCATGAAACTCCCATGCACAGTAATCCGTGTTCTTTCTCCATCCACTAGTCTGATGCAACAAACACAACCACTTTGGAAGCCACATGGGGAGGACAGCAGAGCCACAAGACAGAAGGAGCCTGGGTCTCTGAATCACCACTAGGAGCCTCCAATCAAACACTAGGGTGTTACATAAGTGAGAAGTAAACTTCTATTGTATTTGAGCCATTCTACATTCTTTACTCAGATTTGTTTGTTACAGCAATGAACCTATCTTAATTAATATGCACCTTCTTTCTGAGTTGCCCACCATGGGGCCTGTGTGCTTTCCTATACTGTCTATCACTAGAGCTTCTGAAACAATACAGCTGGTATAAGAGAACTTGTTCCTTACTGATGATAAAACTTTACTAAACAACAGGCTTCTATATTATTGTACAGAAGAAACAGGGTAAGCTTTAGAGTCAGACTGAGCTTGATCCCTTTTCCATAACATTCTGCCCAGGTGATCAACATCAGCTCACTTTACCTCTCTGACCCCAAACCCTTCTCTGTAATTGGGATCGCTAGCCCCAATTAAATATTAGAATAGAGTTGCAAAGCATAATGTTTAAGGGGTAGAATCAAAGCATTTAGCACAGTGCCTGGTACACAGTAGATCCTCAATGACTAGCAGGTATTATTATTTATATCTATTAGCATTTACTTGATTGTACCCTTTAAGTATAGGAACAATATCTTATTCATCCTTCCATCTTCAACATCAAGCATGAGTTCCTAGAAGATGTGGATTATGTCTAATTTATCTTTGTAACTCCACACCTAGAACAGTGCTGATTACTTCAGTGAAAGGAAGCTCTCCTTAGTGTTAATATTACCACCAACTGTGACCTCCAAAGCAAGCATCGTGTCTATAAATCTTTCTCTAGAATCCAGGAGGGGGACCTGCACATAATAGGCACTCAACAATAGTAATTAATAAACTAATTTCTCGCTGGTAGGTAGATGATGTGATTCTGGTTATGGGCATTGGTAGGAGGCAGTGATCGTTATATAGCAGATGGGTCTGTGAGCGAATCTAGGTTCCAAATCAGTAGTAGCCTGAATTTTCAAAACCTCCTGTACTACGTATGTGGCATCACTGCCCACCACAAACAGAACACTCATTCAAAACTAAGCATTCTCCAGTTCCCACTTGCATAAATAAGGCAGACAGTGTAGCCTTCCCAGTGGCCTCACAAATTTGTCATGAAGGTCAAACACCATAATAGATGTGAAATGATATACATATATAGAAGGATACTATTATTGTTGTTACTATCAAAAAAGCCATCTTCTGTTATCTTTGTTATCAGCACTCTCATGGTTTGGATTCTTTCCCCTCATCTGGTAGGATATCCTGTGTCATATTCTCTCCCTGCATGAGGCACGACCATAAAGTAAAATATTAAGACAAATATTCTTATATTACACATTACATAAAGACAAATACTTTTGTTATTAAATTGACTGTTTCTTGGAAACACACCCAGAAATGACTCATCCCTGAGGAAATAGGGTAATAAAGCATTTCATTTCATCCAGGACAAGACTGTATCACACACAAGTAACACAAGCAGGTGATAAGCCCCACTGCACTTTCTCAGATTGTTTCAACAATGAGTAGACCCATAAGCAGCCTCTGAAATGAAAAACAGGAATTGGGAGGAGAAGGTAGAGCAAGAGCTGAAATGAGGAAAATAGGATGAAGTTAAGCTTTGACGTAGCTGGACGAAATGTAGTTCAATTACATTGTATGCATATAAATAATTGCCCTGATTACATCAAACGAAGCTTGAAAGAAGGTTAGATGTGTCACCAGGAGAGCTGCCAGGCTTAGGGCCAAATGACCCCACAAAGTTACATTCCCTTGGTGCTTTCTCCAAGTCCTCCCCTTTGGAGGCTCTGATATTTCACGTTGTTAGCACACACAGGTGAATTCATCTCTTGAGGATTTAAGCTCATGGGAGATTGAGGGATAAACAAAAAGGCCAGCACGTGCACTTACACTGAGCCATGTAGCATTCAGGATCTTCATGCATGTCTCCTCAAGCCAGCCCAGCCTCTGCAGTTATGAATACAACACGGAACACAGACTGAAAGCAGAAGTTCACTTTGTGAGCCTAGCCTTGGAGCTAGCCTGAGGATTCAGATTATATGACTTCAGGTCCATTCATCAGCACAACAGGAACACACCTGTCTCCAGGAGTCCATGCATCAAGTCGGGGAAGATGGGTACCTTTTGCCTTCCCAGGAGACAGCCTGAAATGTCAATGCCAAAGTTGATCTCTCTTGATTCCCTGCATCCCACACTCACCTGTCCTTTACTCCCCCACCTAAACCTGGATGTCATACTCTTTCTCATTCTTCATAATACTGATAAGGTCAAACAAGGTTCTTGAGCCTCATGTTGATTGTATGTGAAATGTCTTATTTCTAAGGTTAATATTGCCAATAGACGATCTCAAGGACAATGGTGATATTTTTATTCAAGTTGTCACCTCTGCTTAGAAGAACTAGTGTTAGTTTTCCTTAGAGAAGAATATATTTGGCCTGTTTTTGATGCAAGTGCTACTCATTTGATGGTCGCATCTGCAAATCCTCAGGTATTCAACTTTCTTCTAAGAGACAAATATTCTTTTTATTAAAATTACTTCATAAGCACAAATTCCTTGCCAAAGGAAGTCTGAAATGGCAGATTTTGTAACTAAAATAACAACCAGTACCTGAGGCACAAGGAAGTTGTTGAAATAACAATAGACTGGGATTCAGAATACCTGGATTCTTGACCTTGTGCAGCCACTAAAGCTCTGGGAAGCCTGTTTTTCACACTTTCATTCTCAGTTCCTTATCTAAAAAGTGAGAGAGCTAGATGAGATCATTTCCAGGGTTCCTTTCTGCTCTAAATTTTTATGATTCTAAGGTACTTGAGCTGACATGCCAGACTACTGGAAAACATTGCTAAGATGGAAGAAAGAAAAGAGCTACCAGTGACTACATCTTTACCAAGTTTCAGGTGTTTTGCACACACCATCTCATCCAGTCCCTAAAACCACGCTATGAGTAGGTCCTGTCATTATCTGTGTTTCGCAGATAAAGAAACTGAGGTCCAGAGCTGTTATGTGATTTGCCCAGTGTTATGGATTGAATGTGTCCCCCAAAACTCATTTGTTAAAGCTCTAACCCTCAATGTGATGGTCTTTGGAGGTGGAGCTTTTGGGAGATGATTAGGTTTAGATGAGGTCATGAGGGTGGGATCACTGCCCATCCTCATGATAGGATTAGTGCCCTTATAAGAAGAGACCAAAGAGAGACTCCCCCTCCCCCTGACCTGCTCCCTCTCCCTCTCTTTCTCTCTCTGCCATGTGAGGACATAACACTACAAGAAGGCAGCTGTCTGCAAGACAGGCATTGAGTCCTTACCAGGAACCAAATCAGCCAGCACCTTGATCTTGGACTTCCAGCCTCCAGAACGATAAGAAACAAATATCTATTGTTTAAGCCACACAGTCTGTGGTATTTTGTTACAGCAAGCTGAGCTAAGACACCCAATGCCCTATAGTTAGTACAACGTCTGAACCCTGTGCTAAAAACAGAGGTTGAATTAAACTATAGAAATGTCTGAAGAAATTGTCCCCAGGGCAGTCAGCTGAATGCCAAGAGTTCCCGTTTTTGGGTGCTGCTACTCTGAAGACAGGATTAAAATTAATTAGTGTCAGTGCCAACCCTACCCCCGATTGCATAGCAAATGACCTAGAGGGTCTGATCTGAAGGACAGGCATCTAGAGGCAGCCTTGTATAGAAGTATCTCATTGGCCCAGGAGCTAGTAAGCGGGGCACCTGCTAAGCCACTGTTCGAAAGTCCATTCTTCAGGAATAAGCACTGCTCTCTCCCCGGGGCTCTCTTTCAAAGTGCAAACTCCACTGGATTGGGACGCAGAAGCTCATTGCTCCAAGCTGGCCTCTTAGGTGCAGTCGGCAAGGCAAGCAAGCCGCAGATGACGAGAGAGAGGGTGGGGATTGGGAGGACAGAACTGACTAGAGGGAGGAAAGAGAACGAGGGGGAGGGCAGATGAAGACAACCACCTACTTCTCCCTTTGCTGGGACCAATCCTAGAGTAGAGAATTCTGCTCCAGACTTGAGCGAGGATGCTAACACCATTATTTATAGCTCACAGCCTCCCAAACCAGGCGGCACTATTCATATGGGAAGGGTACCAGAAGAAGCAGGGAGATATGATGGTGGGGACATTACTACCGCAGATGGTGGCCATGCAAGCTGTGGTGGCAGTTTGCTCAGAGTGGATTCTGTTCTGCTTTAATGGCATCTGTTTCCAAGTTAGGGTTGAGCTTCCAGGTCTGCTGATTCTGTTCCGCTTGAATCCAAGTCGGTGGCGGGCACCACATCCGGACCTCTCAGCCCTCGGGCAGGCTGCCTTGAGCCCAGGCAGAAAATGGAATTTTCCCTTCCTGCCTCATTAAAGGAACCATCTAAGTTCACTTCTCTAACAGAATCAATTTGGGCTGAATTGAGTCTTGAGCAGTAATGAGCAAAGGCATCAAGTTCCGTGATCCTTCCTCTGTCTCAGTAACAAATGCACTGGAGTAAAAAGGAAATCTCTACACACGTCCTCACTCCCGTGGGGAATATGCGACTCCATCTGCCGTTTCACATGGTAAGGGCTGTGGATGGCAGCCGTTTCTAAGAAACCATTTAGAAAAGTTTTTTACAGGCCATACTTTGCATGTTTATCTCCATTAAGTATTTCGCTGGGCACCAGGCATGTGTCACAAAATCTCCTCACTGTCTTTAGTTGTATCTATATTCAAGGGAGCAAGCCATTCTGGAGGTTTCATCTGGAATATCCAGATAATGAAGTTGCCACATTAATGAGATGTTTCTTATAACATGTCTCTTAATCCATTCTTGCATCACCCACGTGTTGACCCAGCTTTCATTTCAGCCTCTTCAGCCCCACCTCAGGCACCAGATTTGTGGTTCAAGTGCGGACTGTGAGGAGGAAAGTGTGAGAATGAGATCACAGGTTTAACCAAACCTCACTGCCTCAAAACACAATGAGCCGCTTTTGGCAGCCTGGCCAGTTCAACAGGAAGGCCAGCGGCTGAGCAACAGCGCCAAGCTTTAGCTAAGCACTCAAGCGTTGAAAGCTTTCATGCAAAAATCCTGAAGCAGAGCAGTGGAATTTTCAGGGAGTAGAGCTCCCTGACTCCTGCCCCGGAAATCGTGCTTATGGCATGGTTTCTGGCTCCCAGCAACCCGGTTTAATTTCCATCAGGCAAATAGAAATGAGCGCAAACTTTCCGCTGCCCCATCCTCCCCACCAGGGGTTTGCAACAGGCTCCAACTCCTCTCAGCACCATCTCTGCTCCACACAGAAGGTGAGTGGCAAACAGCCAGGCTCTGGGCTGGGTCAGGGGAGCAGAGACTCAAGCAGAGCCCTGGTTCTGTGCAACAGGAATGTGGGCCACCGTGGCGGCGGAGGGGGGATTTGCGGGAGGTTCTAAATGCCCTTAGGGTTCAATTTCAACAGAAAGGAATCTCTGTCCACCTTCATCACTTACTGATGCAAACACTAGCTTGGTGGGGCAGTGGGAACCCACAGTTACACAAAGGCAGAGCCAGGACTAGAATTCAAGGCTCCCAATGACTCTACTCCTCGTGACAGTCTCCTGGTGCAAGGGATGAGAAGAGAAAGAAGGTAGAGAGGGTCCTGGAGTGGAAAAATTTGAGAATGTCCATCCAAGGGTTTTCTGAATCAGAAATTGTGCAGTTTTCATCTGTTCTGCCCACAGTCTTCACGAGGTATCTCATTGGCTCCTCCAAGGACCTGTCCTTATCGAGCGGTGCCAGCTCTGGATGCAGGGGAACAGCAACAGAACTCAGCTCAGTCCCCAGGCACAGAGAAAGAGCCCTCTGCCTCCCAGGGCCTCCTTCTTGCAGTCTGGGAAGCCTGCAGCTACAGCGGAAACATGCGGAAACCTAGAAAAGGGAAGCTGTGGTTCAGCCTTAGCAGACGAAATGCAGAGATGGAGCATGGAGGGCTTTCAGCTAACCCACAACTGCAGAGGCCCCTGCCCTACTGCCTCCACGGGCGCTGTTCAAACGCCAGTGTGAAAGCAGGTGAATTCCCCCGCCTGTGGCAGAAACCGTCCCGTTAACTCATTGTAAAACGGGGCTTTGAGAGTCTAAAAATAAAAGCACAGTTTCTTCTTCTTTAGATTGTGGATCGACATGCAGCACAAAAGCTAGATTTTAAGCCGGGGGTTATGCCATCTTTAGGAAACGTGTATTCATACTGAAATCCAAGCCTCCAGGATTTTTCATGCGGGTCCTCCAGATGATATTACTTGTTTTGTCCCTTCTTATGTACCGAGATAACAGTAATCACTCTTTGTGGTCCATGCCAGGGACCTCAAATACATCAGACAGGGTACACGTTCTTATTCCCGTTTTACAGATGAATAAAATGAGGCTGAGAATCTCCGGTTGCATGATTTGCCCTGGATCGTACAGCTAACAGGTAACAGGGCTGTGACTCAAAACCAGGCCTGGACCTGGAAGCTGGGCTCTTTCCACCCATCTCAGGTGCAGCTGGCCAAATCTCACAATCAGTTCAATCCTACTCTCCGTAAAGCTGAGCACATAGAACCCCCAGTACACCCACCCACCCCACACTCTCCTGGACCACTGAGACTCAGCAAAGGTGAACTCTACTCTCACCATTCCACTGAATGCTAACCGGAGAAAAGCGAACTGCCTCCTTTTCTTTGAGATACCTAAAAGCTCTTCTGATACGCCAATCAGGGGTCCACTTTGTAAGTGTGCTCCCCATGCTGGCTGCCAGCAGGCTGGTTTCATCTTTCTCGAATACCTATACATTTGTGGCCATACTGATGGGTTTACCTGAGGTTACAATCCTAGACAGAAGGAATCTAGACTGTTTAAGTTTTGATTCAGTATCAAATAGAAAATCACTTAGAATTAGGTCTTTAATAAATGTTTGCTCTCTAACTGGAGATAGTGGTGATGATAATGATGATGACGACGGAATAAAGGCCTGTGAGGCTCTGGTCTGTAAAAAGCATCCAGAGCGCTTTACCAGAATTAATCTCTTGAGATTTCCCAACAAGTTGCAGTAGGGGACTCAGTGGACACGGGAAGCACAGTCTCTGTGAACTGGTTTTCTCTGGTGGTACCAGATGCTGGTTAGGGTCTCCTCTCTCCCAGGGCACTGAATGAGGGGACAGGAGAGGCTCGGAGGCTGTGGAAGGCAACTGCTTCAGGAAGAGTGCCTGTCAGCACGCGGAAGCGTCACCTGCTTCCGTAACAGGGAGCCAACCGTGTCTGAGTCATCAAGCTCACAGCCAAACGGACAGGCTGGAGAAAGAAATCAACAGAACCTTCACGTTGGTGCATGGATTACTGGTTTGCCTGATAACATGCTGAGCATGACTCAATGGGGGGGATGCCAGAGGAGAGAGCCAGTCCCCCTGGTGAGCCAGCTGCGTGTTGGGGTCTTCTCCCAGAAGGCTCTGCATCCCATGATCGAGCCCACGAAGCAGAGTCAGTGTGACAGCACGGAGCCTCACTCACAAACGGTTAACGCCATAGCTGTGGTCTGAGTATAAAATGAGGGCAGAAATAATAGGGATAAGAACGGTGGGGACACTCTTGAGCCAGGATGGGACATCCTCCCGAAGAAGACACTCAGACCCTGGCTGTGAATAGCTTTTAAAATGCTCCAAAACTGTTCCCCCAGGTATTCTACATCAGTCAAAAATTACCTTTAGCTTCTAAAGCAATTAAGTGACTGTAAATAAAGAATACAAATAGCTTATGTTATGCCTTGAGTCCATATATCATACGCCCCAGACTAAGAGCCATTGCCTGGATTCCATCTTGCATTTAGGACATTTGTTTTTTATTGCATCCGTGGTTTGCTGAGTGCTTTCAGGGAGAATAAATAAGGCTTTGAAGGAATAGCACATGAAGTTTATAAACTGGAAGTCTTTTTTACTTTAAAAATAATTTTAGACATATAAACAATTATATGTCAATGGTTTGTAACCTTTTAAGAAGATGTACATTTTTTTGGAAATGAAATCTTTAATATGAATACTTTCTGGCTTACTTTAGAAATAGGACACAGAAATTAACCCACAGATTCATATTTCAACCATCTCTAGTCATTTTTGTTATTTTATTCTACAGTTCATGGAGATGAGAACTGGAAAAGAATTAAAATGTGGTTTTTAACCCATAGATACTTATTCCGTTTTTTTTTTTTGTGTGTGTGTGTGTTTGTTTGTTTTTCTTTAAAATTTATTTATTTATTTATTTTTGGCTGTGTTGGGTCTTCGTTTCTGTGCGAGGGCTTTCTCCAGTTGCGGCACGTGGGGGCCACTCTTCATCGCGGTGCGCGGGCCTCTCACCATCGCGGCCTCTCTTGTTGCGGAGCACAGGCTCCAGACGCGCAGGCTCAGCAATTGTGGCTCACGGGCCTAGTCGCTCCGCGGCATGTGGGATCCTCCCAGACCAGGGCTCGAACCCGTGTCCTGTGCACTGGCAGGCAGATTCCCAACCACTGCGCCACCAGGGAAGCCCACTTATTCCGTTTTAACTGCAGATAAAGATGACATACTATGGCGAAGGCATTTTATTACAGTTCAGAAGGGCAAAGATTGTGTGAGTTATGAGCTGTATGGGATGGGGGGCACTGAAAGATGCATGACAATTAAATTCAGAAATACCCATCATTTCTTGCATACGGTATTGGAACAGATAAATAACACTCATGTCATTCTTTGCATTTGCTTAAATAAATGGCCTTGGCTTACTAGAAATATTGAATGTTGTCTTTTATATTAGAGTAAGCATTAGTAATGATACCACTGTCTCTGCACTTGAGGTCAGTTGGAAAGATGAGCGTGCCAGTTTCTAAGATGATGAACTCTGAGCCTTCCTTCTCTCGGACACCCACACACCCACATGCAAACAGTGAGCAGACCTGCCACGTGGTCTCAGAGCCGCAGGGGAGAGCTCACAGTCTGCAGCCTGCCCAAGCCCAGATCCTGACTCTACCGCTTACTAGCGCTATGGCCTTGACCAGTTGCTCAATCACTCACTCTCTGCCTCATTCTCCTCCTGTGGAAAGAGGGGCTAGTAACACCTCCTGTTATGTGGGTTCCTTGAGTTATATGGAAAGTGCTTGGCACAGTGTCTGGCACATAATAAATGCTACAGAGCAGCAGCTTTTCTGATGATAAGAATCTTCTTTTTCAGATCGGTGCCTTCCTTACAACCTCCACTTCTACTCCTGTCCAGCTCCTACACCCACCCCTCCCCAGGTCACCTGCAATGAGTAGGATCCTGGCTGAGCTTCCTGCTTCTAGTATATTCCACGCCACCCACCTCCAGTTCAAATGGAACATCTCCTCCTTTGTGGCTCACTCTACCCAGTAGACACTTCTATTACAGAACCTACTGCACTTTTGACTTTATTTATCTATCTATACTCATGTGTAGTGGAGCTGAAAAACACATTTAAAAATTTTTTTCAGTCTTATTGAGATATAATTTTTATATGTGACGGTATGAGTTTCAAATGTACAGAATAAAGGTTCGACTTATACTGTGAAATGATTACCACAATAGGTTTAGTGAACATCTGTCATCTCATATAGAAACGAAACTAAAAATACCTTTTCCTTGTGATGAGAAATCTTAAGATTTACTCTCCTAAAAACTTTCTCTACTACCCAAAGCAATCTACAGATTCAATGCAATCCCTATCAAACTACCACTGGCATTTTTCACAGAACTAGAACAAAAAATTTCACAATTTGTATGGAAACACAAAAGACCCCGAATAGCCAAAGCAATCTTGAGAACGAAAAATGGAGCTGGGGGAATCAGGCTCCCTGACTTCAGACTATATTACAAAGCTACAGTAATCAAGACAGTTTGGTACTGGCACAAAAACAGAAATATAGACCAATGGAACAGGATAGAAAGCCCAGAGATAAACCCACACACATATGGTCACCTTATCTTTGATAAAGGAGGCAAGAATATACAGTGGAGAAAAGACAGCCTCTTCAATAAGTGGTGCTGGGAAAATTGGACAGATACATGTAAAAGTATGAAATTAGAACACTCCCTGACACCATGCACAAAAATAAACTCAAAATGGATTAAAGACCTAAATGTAAGGCCAGACACTATCAAACTCTTAGAGGAAAACATAGGCAGAACACTCTATGACATACATCACAGCAAGATTCTTTTTGACCCAGCTCCCAGAGAAATGGAAATAAGAACACAAATAAACAAATGGGACCTAATGAAACTTAAAAGCTTTTGCACAGCAAAGGAAACCATAAACAAGACCAAAAGACAACCCTCAGAATGGGAGAAAATATTTGCAAATGAAGCAACTGACAAAGGATTAATCTCCAAGATTTGCAAGCAGCTCATGCAGCTCAATAACAAAAAAACCAACAACCCAATCCAAAAATGGGCAGAAGACCTAAATAGACATTTCTCCAAAGAAGATATACAGATTGCCAACAGACACATGAAAGAATGCTCAACATCATTAATCATTAGAGAAATGCAAATCAAAACTACAATGAGATATCATCTCACACCGATCAGAATGGCCATCATCAAAAAATCTAGAAACAATAAATGCTGGAGAGGGTGTGGAGGAAAGGGAACACTCTTGCACTGTTGGTGGGAATGTAAATTGATACAGCCACTATGGAGAACAGTATGGAGGTTCCTTAAAAAACTACAAATAGAACTACCATACGACCCAGCAATCCCAATACTGGGCATATACCCTGAGAAAACCATAGTTCAAAAAGAGTCATGTACCAAAATGTTCATTGCAGCTCTATTTACAATAGCCAGGACATGGAAGCAACCTAAATGTCCATCGACAGATGAATGGATAAAGAAGATGTGGCACATATATACAATGGAATATTACTCAGCCATAAAAAGAAATGAAATGGAGGTATTTGTAATGAGGTGGATGGAGTTAGAGTCTGTCATACAGAGTGAAGTAAGTCAGAAGGAGAAAAACAAATACAGTATGCTAACACATATATACGGAATCTAAGGAAAAAAAAAAAAAAAGCCATGAAGAACCTAGTGGCAAGACGGGAATAAAGACACAGACCTACTAGAGAATGGACTTGAGGATATGGGGAGGGGGTGGGGTGAGATGTGACAGGGTAAGAGAGTGTCATGGACATAGATACACTACCAAATGTAAAATAGATAGCTAGTGGGAAGCAGCCACATAGCACAGGGAGATCAGCTCGGTGCTTTGTGACCACCTAGAGGGGTGGGATGGGGAGGGTGGGAGGGAGGGAGATGCAAGAGGGAAGAGATATGGGAACATATTGTATGTGTATAACTGATTCACTTTGTTATAAAGCAGAAGCTAACACACCATTGTAAGGCAATTATACTTCAATAAAGATGTTTAAAAAAAATAAAAATAAAAAAATAAAAATTAAAAAAAAAAAACTTTCATATATAACATACAGCAGCATTAATTATATTAATCATGTTGTATGTTACATCCCTAGGACTTATTTATCTTATAACTGGAAGTACTCTGACTATCTTCCTCCAAGTCCCCCTCCCCTTATCCCCCGTCTCTGGTAAACACATATCTGATCTTTTTTTCTATGAATTTGGGGTTTTTTTTTCTTATTTTAGATTCAACATATAAATGAACTCACGTGGTATTTTTCTTTATCTGACTTATTTCACTTAGCATAATGCCTTCAAGGTCCATCCTTGTATGTTGTCACAAATAGTAGGATTTCCTCATTTTTTATGGCTGAATAATATTCCATTATATATATATATGTTTATATATATGTGTATATATACACTTATTCCATTAATATTCCTATATATATATATACATTCCATTAATATTCCATTACATATATATGTGTATGTATGTGTGTGTGTGTGTGTGTGTGTATATATATATATATATATAACAACTTCTTTATCTATTCATCAATCAACAGACATTTAGGTTGTTTCCATGCCTTAGCTATTGTAAATAAAGCTGCTATGAACACAGGGGTGCAGATATCTTTTTGAGTTAGTGTTTTCATCTCTTTTGGATATGTTCCCAGAAGTGGGATTGCTGGATCGTATGGTAGTTCTATTTTTAATTTTTTGAGGATCTTCCACACTGTTTTCCATAATGGCTGTACCAATTTACAATTCCACCAACCGTGCACAAGGGTTCCTTTTTCTCCACACCCTTGTCAGCATTTGTTATCTCTTGTCTTTTTGGGGATTATTCTAACAGTTGTGAGGTGATATCTCACTGGGATCCTGATTTGCATTTCCCTGATGACTAGTGACGTTGAGCATGTTTTCAGGTACCTGTTAGTCATATATCTTCTTTGGAAAAATATCTGTACAGAAGCTTTTTAGTTTGATGTAGTGCTTTAGGTGTCATATCAAAAAAAAAAATCATTGCCAAGACCCATGTCAAGGAGCTTTTTTCCTACATTATCTTCTAGAATTTTCATGAAAAACACATATTTTGAGAGCTGATATCAGAAGCACACTTAGATAGGAAATTGTCTTCATTTAAGAAAAATACCTTGACAGGTAAATTCTGGCAGGAAAGATGAGTCCCAGAGACTCTGACTGTAACAAGAAACAGAAAGAGAGATCTAGTTTCTCTGCATGAGAAGCACACATACATTTGGGGTTCAGGGTGAGCAGGGAAAAATAAGTCAGGTAAATGGGGCAAAGGCAGTCAAACAACATGAAAAAAGATCTCAGCTTGCAGAAAAAGGTGGCCAGTAAGAGATTCCTGGTGACAAAGAGCTGAAGGACATTTAAAACAGGAATGGGTCATCTTTAAGTTTAAGTTGTTTGTATTTATGAGACGTGAGAAAGACCTAACACTTGGGTAAAGCCTGATACACACACAAAGGGTTTGTGTTAAGTGGTCTGGGACCAAATCAAGGAAACGAAGCCGAGTTCCAGGCAGGAGTTAAGATGAAGTAGAGGGAAGAGGGGAACCGTGGAAATGAGATAGAAGTGAATGTAGGAGTTCAGAGGCTTACAGCTTGGAGCCAAAATGAAAATATATACCTTTAGGAATTTGCAGAAATCTTGGTCATGAGGTTGGGCTTCCCAGCATATGTGCAGTGAAAGGCTCAAGGCCAAATTATTTAAATCCCAAAACCCAAGTGTCTTGGCTTAGGTCTGCCAAGAAGCAGACATGATTGGACGTTTAAGAGATTTACTGGGGAAACACCTGTGAAAGAGTAAGGGGAGGGAGCTGCAGAAGGTAAGAAGAGACTTCAGAGAGAGATGCAGTTCTGACACTCATGAAAGAAGAGGGGCAAGGAAGGAAAATTGGGTGGAAAGAGCCTCAGAGCACAGAGCAGTTCTACAAAAGATCCAGCCAGGTTGGTGGAAAGTCCTCAAGTCAAATACACCGTTGGAGGAGTCCTGAAATAATGCCCACACCATGCTAGTAGCAGCCCACCAAAAGTGTGTACTCGGTGCAAACGTGATAGTAGATCCAGGGGGGGACAGCAACTGGGGCTGGCAATTAGCCATGCTCCCAGAGCAGGGCATTGGAGCTGCACATTTTCATCACCGGCACCCAGAGGTACCGCAGCTGATAGGAATCATGCCTGATTCATCACTGGATACTCAATTGCTCAACAAATGTTTGCTGAATCGCTAAAATGATCCAACCTGCACATCAAACAATCACCCTAAATAATCTTCAAAACCAAATGTTGTGCACATGAGGATTCATTATGCTATTCTTTCTATTCTGTGTATTTAAATTTTCCCTTAATAAAAAAAAGTTTATTACAGGGAATTCCCTGGTGGTCCAGTGGTTAGGACTTGGTACTTTCACTGCTGGGGCCTGGGTTCAGTCCCCGGTAGGGAAACTGAGATCCCACAAGCTGTGCAGCACAGCCAAAAAGAAAAAAAAAAAGAAGAAGAAAGTTCATTACAAATATTATTTAGAAACATTATTGTGTTTCCTCAAAAAATTAAATATAGAATTAATTAAATCTAGCAATTCCATTTCTGGGTATATACCCAAAAGAATTGAAAGCAGGGACTCAACCAGCCCTCTTCATTCCCAAGTTCATAGCAGCACTATTCACAATAGCCAAAAAGTAGAAACAACCAAAATGCCCATCGGCAGAAGGGATAAACAAAATGTGGTATATGCATACACTGGAATATTATTTGGTGTTAAAAAGTAAAGAAATTCTGACACATGCTACAACATGGATGAACCTTGAGAGCATTATGCTAAGTGAAACAAGCCAGTCACCAAAATACACTCTACAGTTCCACTTATATGAGGTAACCAGAGTAGTCAAACTCACAGAGACAGAAAGTAGAACGATTGGTATTCACCGGGGACTGGGAGGAGGCGGAAATGGAGAGAGAAGGTTTAATGGGTACAGAGTTTCACTTTGGGGAGAAGAAAAAGTTCTAGCAATGGATGGTGGTGATGACTGCACAATAATGTGAATATACTTCATGCCACTAAAGCACACAGCTAAAAATGGTTAAAATGGTAAAGTGTATCTTATGCATATTTTACCACCATGTGCCGCATGGCATGTGGGATCTTAGTTCCCCAACCAGGGATCGAACCTGTGTCCCCAGCAGTGAAGCTCAAAGTCCTAACTACTGGACCGCCAAGGAATTCCCAAAAATATATTATTCAGCGGATATATCTGACAGGGAGAAAAAGGTAACCAGGTAACCACGTGACCATGTGGTCTCATGCCCCGAGTCCCCCTCTCTGCCTCCAGACCCCTAATGAAGTCAGTACAGCTCCCGACTTCTCGTAGCCCAGCCATTTGGCTGGTGGTGGGCTGGGTCCAGGGCTCTGCCTAATTGTTTTCCTCCCAAAGTCTGCTCAGGGCAACTTCTCAGACTCCACGCAGGAGTTTCCTCTCCAAGCAGCCATTCCCAGCCAGCTGATCCCACCGAAGGCCACGAAGCCCAGGAGTCTGTAGCTTCTTAAACCCCAGACGCTGGCCCTGTGCTTTGGCCCCTTTAACTGAGCTTTTGCTTTTTAAAAATAAAAGTTAACTTGTTATGGTAAAAGTAGCCTGATGGCATCTCTTTCCCTCAAAGACTTCTGCCAGGACGATGGAGTGAGAAAGAAAAACCCAGGTGAGAAGCAAACTGAGCCTTTGTCAGGAGGGTGCTACAATGGGCTGGCCCCAGGCGGTGCATGTTCTCTGTGTGAACAACAAACAGGATAAACGGAGGAGGGGGCAGGAGGCAAGGCTGGGTGTGCCTTTGGTACCTGCTTCCCCCCTCCTCTTTTGCTCACGCTTCCGACCCCTGATCATGACACCCTTCTCGCTTTCTACTCTGCTTCAGGCACTAAATGACTGCAGATACCCTGTCCTTCTCTCCATTTCCATCTTCCTTTCTGCACATCTGTCCACTCACTCTATTAATTTTATCATTCTAGAAGTTCCAAGTCATCAGGAAGCCTGAGTTCAGAGTTTGGGCTCCACATCCTATGTGTTCAAGGCAGTGCATCAAGTGTGTCAAATAAGATAATATGAAATCATAGGACATGTGTGATCAATTATGCTTATAAAGGTGGCAAAGACAGCTAACCCAAGGCACCAAAAAGCCTATAAATCACCTAGATTGATTTACAGATCAAGGCACCTGGGTCTATAAATTGTTCAGAAGGTCATGGGAAGAGGACAGAGA
Source organism: Eschrichtius robustus (assembly GCF_028021215.1). Taxonomy (NCBI): domain Eukaryota; kingdom Metazoa; phylum Chordata; class Mammalia; order Artiodactyla; family Eschrichtiidae; genus Eschrichtius; species Eschrichtius robustus. Next base: position 51,993,130 of record NC_090841.1, read on the forward strand.
GGGCATAGGATGTTCAGATAAAGGATGCAGAAGTGTGGCTCTTCCCTACGGTGATGATACTCAGAGGGCCTGGCCCCCTCTGCCCCCTGAGCCGCTTCCCGTGTTAGTTTCCTTTTAGGTAATCCAAAACCAGTTCTAAAGAGTTTAAGCAGAAAAAAATATGATTAAAAAGAGATTAATTCACTTACAGAAAATTTAGAAAAGCCCCTCAGTAGGCTTGGGGGCTAAGCAGCTAAGAAAATGCCCCAAATCACATTGAATCAGCCCGGTGGTTACAGAGAGCTAGGCGACCACGACCAACACTGCCAGCGTGGGCACACCAGGCTCCCCTCGCCCCTCTGCAGCAACCGTCTCCAGAAACTGGATGCTCTTCCCACAACACTAGCCAAAATGCACCTCACACCATCCCTGGCTTCACCGGCTTCCAGTTCAAAGTCTGACTGGTGGGACCCACGTCACAGGCCGGTGCCCTAACTGGAGGAATGCTGGGTAAGGGCCGGGGGAACTGGTAGGTCTCTTCACTGGGGAGTTCTCCACTCATGGGCACAATATTCATAGGTCTTACTTATGACTGTTGAGCACTCAAAACCAATGGAACATGTGCCTGGGGGCACTGCGGCCACCAAAATGCCCTCCTACTTCTATTACTCCACAGCAGTGTCTCACATAAAGCTTTGCTACCTAGAAAATGAGATTCTATCCTTGCTAAGAAATTAAGAAAGGCCAATTATGTAGACTCAAAAACCCTCACTAGTACCAAAAGTACCCACAGCCTTCAGGAAAAAGAGCAAAGTCCTTACAGCGCCATTCAAAGCCGTCCACAACAGGCTCTCGGTCTGCCTTTCCAGCCTCTCCACTTACCTTCCAAAATTCTCTACCCTCCCACAGCCATACTGGTGAGCTCCTGCCGCCCATCCTGGGACCCAGCACGTGCTTTCACCTTGTTTCATATCCCTACAGGGCCAGCCACCATCCGCTCAGCCTACCCAAACCGCATATCCCTCAACACACAGCTCTGGTTCCACATCCATCACCCTGCATAATTCTCTAATAGGAAGGACTTCTCCTCAAACTCCAGTGGTATGTAGAAAACAAATCTGTGGTTACCAAGGAGGAAGGGGAGGGATAAATTGGGAGATTGGGATTGACATATACTCACTGCTATATATAAACTAGATAAATAATAAGAACCTACTGTATAGCACAGGGAACTCTACTCAGTACTCTGTAATGACCTATATGGGAAAAGAATCTAAAAAAGAGTGGATATATGTATAATTGATTCACTTTGATGTACAGCAGAAACTAACACAACATTGTAAATCAACTGTACTCCAATAAAAATTAATTTAAAAAAACTCCAGGGGTAACTATTAACCTCATACTCCATTGTCAGTAGATCATGTACCATGTGACATTACTTCTATCATTGTCTCAAACTCTTCTTTGTGTCTTTTCTTATTTATTTATTTATACATAAATACATCTAATTTCCCCAATCAGCCACTAAAGCCCTTAATGGCAGAAGCTCTTGTTAGATTTCTTGGAAGGCCCATAGCATTTCACACGAGGCTTCGTTCATTGCAGGCAGTCCATAAAGATATGTGACTTTAAATTGACTTTACTCCACAGAGTTTTTACTTATCAAAGTGACAATGTATACCCTTGCTTCTTAGCATGGCCCTGCTCTGCATGCTGACACTTGTGCATTTTCTTAAGTAGAACACAGGGAGGAAGAAGTCAGCAGTGGATTCTTCCCCAGCAAGCATGCTGGCAGAAACAGAGATAACACCACAGTAGCTCTGATTAATCTGGACACATTGGCCCAATATTTATCGGAATAGTGCTGATTAGGTGTTAGGTACATTCTGAGAGCCCACAAATCCTTATGGCAACTCCATCAAGTAAATGACATTATTTCCATTTTACAGATGGGGAGCCTGTGTAAAACTCAACCGGGGTCACACAGCAGGTAAGGGACAGACCCAGGACTGAACCCAGACAAGCCAGCTACAGAGGCAGTGCTTTTAACCACTGGCTAGTGACCAAGATACCCTCTTTCATATTGCAAACTTAATCATGGTGTCTACAGAAAGAGTATATTCTAAGTATTTTAAAGAAAAATTTCGCAAAACATTTTGTTTTAACATGGAGAATGGTTCAACAGAAGAAACCTTACCAATATTTCTCCGTTTCTAATTTTATTTGAGGGGCCTTCAGAGAGCACATGCTGAACTTCCTCTCACCCTCCCTAAAGAGTCAAGTCAGATAAAACAGGTGAGAGAAACATCTGCCTCTTTGTGGCACAGAGATTCATGTAGAAACATCTCATACGTTCAAAAGCGTCTATGAAGAAACCAAACTTGCCCTCACCTCTTCAAATTAATGGTATGCTAATCATTCTATCTGAGGTATGCCTGAGAATAAACTCCAAAAGCCTCAGTTTTCAAGAAAATACTAAGAGTGTGGTATAGATGGGTATCTACATCCTAGAAATCAAATACTAATTCAAATATTTATAACAAGAGTTAATGGGAAGGTTAACATTTTCTAGTGGCCCAAGTCAAAAAACCTTTTTTGCCTTCTTCTTTTTCATTCTATTATGCTCTGTTCATCCAAGGAGAGTATTATTGGTAATCTCTTGCTAGGTGCTTGACTCTCCTCTCTCATCAGAAATATAGTTGACTTTATTTTTCCTACCTCAGTGTTTCCTACACAGGATGGTAAGCTTCTAAACATCAGTGTCAGATTAAAAAGTAAGATCTCAATAGATATGTTATGCTTTCAGCTTTCATTGGGGGAAACTATAAAATTACAGAAAATCCATTTACTATGGGAATGTTGTGCCTTCCCTCTTCTGGTATTTTCTAGAAGCAGGTACCACATGAGAAAATGTCTCTAAACTTTTGTTCTACAAAATGTTTTGCCTCAAAATCATTTGTCTTACAAACAATGAAAAGTGATCATGTTTTTCCTTTTACCTTGGCCACCAGGAAACTCAGGACCAATTTCAGGCCAATCATATTTATCTATTTTAGATACAACTAGAATTGAAGCCATTTATGACTCAGTAGGCCAGTTAACAACTTATTGCTTCTCAGCTCTAAATGCCTCCGTTTTGTCTGCTCTGTGAAAATGGGCATGGGCCCTTTAAATGTTTTTCCTTTGTCAGCTGGCCCTGTTAACCTTTATCAGCAGTGGGCTCTGGAGAGATAATTCAGGATGAAAGGATTTTGCTTCCTGGTCTGGTGCTTGCTCTCCAGGCTCCTGCAGGGTGCACAGCTTCTCTAGGGTCCTCTGACAGCACACGTGGCTTCCCCAGCGCCCAGCACCTGCAGCAGAAGCAGCTTCCCCAGGCCCCAGGGACTCCTGCAAGGCACAGTGGTCAATATCGCCCAGCAGCCAGCAGCTTCTCCAGCATGCCTTTGGGATGACTTATAGCAGAGTCAGAGTTTCTCCGGTCAGGCGCCTCCCTGTGTGTTCGCCTCCCAGTGAACAGCTTACTTCAACACCCTGGAGGGCAGATTGCCAGCAAGTTCCTGGGGGCAAATTTCTAGATAATTCTACAGCACAGCATCACAGTGACTGCTCTGCTATCCAGTCAGCCACAGCCGTGCCAACTGGGACTGGGTCTCAGCCCTGGGGGAAGTCCTCCTCCCACTCTATCTCAGCCCTTGGAATAGTGTCTGCTCCACATCTCTGCTATTCCGATATTCTACAGAGTTCTCTTGACTTCTTCCCAGGCAACCCTTTGTTGCTTCAATTCCCTGTTACAGTCAATAATTCTTTACATTAAACTTGCCATGTTCAAATGACTGTGTTTCTCTCTCCTGATCAGTTCCAAACTGAGAGGCTTAGCACATGTGCATTTTACGTTTTCTTCCTACCCTGACATCTACCCAAAAATGTTTTACACCGTGGTTCTACTATTTTTAAATTTAGATTTTACTACTTTATTGTGTGTATGCTTTCTTTAGTCTACTTTAAAGTGTTTGTGGAATTTAAAGGTTATTAATTCATTGAAATGTGTATGCAAATGAGGGTCATGCCTATTTAATTTGCTGTGTACCTTTTCCAGAAAAGAACCAGACTCAATACAGTAGACCGGTTATTTTTGATGAAGCTAATGAGGTTGATGATCTTAGGTCTTTCTATCCCAGGTTAGGCTTTCCTACAACTGAAATAAGAACTCTAGAAGTTTCGATGTTAGTACAAAGAATAACAAAGCTAGTAGAGAGACCCATGATAATAATAGTTCATCATTGTGTTCCTCAAATCAAAATTTTCCAACTAGTGTAACAGAGCAGAGGATGACAATTTCAGATGAATATAGGAGAGACTAGTGAGCTTTGTGATGACTAAGAAGTAAAGTCTCAGACCAAATTCCCAGTGTGGCCGCAAATTGAAAACTTCCCAGGTTAACCATCAATTCCATTACCACTGCCCAGGGAACTGAGAGCTGCAGTGTGGTGAGAGGACCTGGCTTCTGTTTGAAACCCTGGGGTCTACTGAGTACTAATTATATACCCTTGAGCAATTATCTAACCTCAGTATCATAACAATGCCTGCCTCCCAAGGTTGCCATGAAGATAAAGATGAGCACTGACTATGGTATCTTTTTCACAGTGCCTGGCACATAGGAAGTCTTAGCAAATGTAATTACCTTCTCCCCTGATGTTAGTTTCCTAGGGCAGCCACAAAAAAATACCACAAATGTAGTAATTTAGAACAACAGAAGCTTATTGTCTCACAGTTCTGTAGGCAAGAAGTCCAAAATCAAGGTGAAGCTTGACCATGCTTCCTCTGAAATCCGTAGAGGAAGGATCCTTCCCTGCCCTTTCCAGTTGTAGGTAGTCCCGGACTGGGCTTGTGACAGCATAATTCCAACCTCTGCCGCCATCTTCATGTGACATTTTCCCTGTGTCACTTCACGTGGTCTTTCCTCTGTGCATGTCTGTCTCTGTTTCCAAATTTCCCCTTTTTATAAGGATATTTATCATGTTGGATTAGGGCCCATACTAATGACCTCATTTTAACCTGATTAACTCTCTGAAGACTCTATTTCTAAATAAGGTCACATTCTGAGGTACTGGGGACTGGGACTTCTACATACCTTTTTGGCGGGGGGCAGAATGCCCCCTCTTCAGTTTTTCGCCTAGAGGTTGCAGCCTAGTTCCCTTCCTCCATAGTGAATTATCAATTAGCTCTTTAGAGCACAACTTGTGCTTTATCACAGATTCTGGAATATGGGCTGACAAAATACACCCATCGAGGTAAAGCATAGGTAAGTCCATACCTTAGAAAGCTCCTAACTCTTCTCCGCCTCCCTCATTCTGGGCACTGGCCATTGATGGCGGCCCTCAGCCTTGCTCCCTCCAGCCTCTCCTGGCCTCTACCCACTCCAGGCGCTGCCTCTCATTACCAGCCCTGAACTCACTAGATACTATTCCCTTTTCCTCTTTCTTAATCTGATTCCTTAACCAAAGACCCATAACTATCTATCAGCTGTATTAAAATCTCCATACTCTGCCAAGCAGGTGCAATCTATAAAAAGTGGCCCAGAAGGTAAGAAGGACATTTTAGTTCACCTAAAGGGAAGACCTTCACAGTCCTATGTCGAAGCCCAAGTCCTTAACTGAAATGTAAGAACTTTAGGGATTAATCCTTTGTCAGCTGCTTCATTTGCAAATATTTTTTCCCATTCTGAGGGTTGTCTTTTCGTCTTGTTTATGGTTTCCTTTGCTGTGCAAAAGCTTTGAAGTTTCATTAGGTCCCATTTGTTTATTTTTGTTCTTATTTCCATTTCTCTAGGAGGTGGGTCAAAAAGGATCTTGCTGTGATTTATGTCATAGAGTGTTCTGCCTATGTTTTCCTCTAAGAGTTTGATACTGTCTGGCCTTACATTTAGGTCTTTAATCCATTTTGAGTTTATTTTTGTGTATGGTGTTAGGGAGTGTTCTAATTTCATTCTTTTACATGTAGCTGTCCAGTTTTCCCAGCACCACTTATTGAAAATGCTGTCTTTTCTCCACTGTATATTCTTGCCTCGTTTATCAAAGATAAGGTGACCATATGTGCATGGGTTTATCTCTGGGCTTTCTATCCTGTTCCATTGATCTATATTTCTGTTTTTGTGCCAGTACCATACTGTCTTTATTACTGTAGCTTTGTAGTATAGTCTGAAGTCTGGGAGCCTGATTCCTCCAGCTCCGTTTTTCTTTCTCAAGATTGCTTTGGCTATTCAGGGTCTTTTGTGTTTCCATACAAATTGTGAAATTTTTTGTTCTAGTTCTGTGAAAAATGCCAGTGGTAGTTTGATGGGGATTGCATTGAATCTGTAGATTGCTTTGGGTAGTATAGTCATTTTCACAATGTTGATTCTTCCAATCCAAGAACATGGTATATCTCTCCATCTATTTGTATCATCTTTAATTTCTTTCATTAGTGTCTTATAATTTTCTGCATACAGGTCTTTTGTCTCCTTAGGTAGGTTTATTACTAGGTATTTTATTCTTTTTGTTGCAATGGTAAATGGGAGTGTTTTCTTAATTTCACTTTCAGATTTTTCATCATTAGTGTATAGGAATGCAAGAGATTTCTGTGCATTAACTTTGGATCCTGCTACTTTACCCAATTCATTGATTAGCTCTAGCAGTTTTCTGGTAGCATCTTTAGGATTCTCTATGTATAGTATCATGTCGTCTGCAAATAGTGACAATTTTACTTCTTCTTTTCCGATTTGGATTCCTTTTATTTCTTTTTCTTCTCTGATTGCTGTGGCTAAAACTTCCAAAACTATGTTGAATAATGGGAATGTAAATTGATACAACCACTATGGAGAACAGTATGGAGGTTCCTTAAAAAACTAAAAATAGAACTACCATACGACCCAGCAATCCCACTACTGGGCATATTCCCTGAGAAAACCATAATTCAAAAAGAGTCATGTACCAAACTGTTCATTGCAGCTCTATTTACAATAGCCAGGACATGGAAGCAACCTAAGTGTCCATCGACAGATGAATGGATAAAGAAGATGTGGCACATATATACAATGGAATATTACTCAGCCATAAAAAGAAACAAAACTGAGTTATTTGTATTGAGGTGGATGGACCTAGAGTCTGTCATACAGAGTGAAGTAAGTCAGAAAGAGAAAAACAAATACTGGGGCTTCCCTGGTGGCGCAGTGGTTGGGAGTCCGCCTGCCAATGCAGAGGACACGGGTTCGAGCCCTGGTCCGGGAGGATCCCACGTGCCGCGGAGCAGCTGGGCCCGTGAGCCACAATTGCTGAGCCTGCGCGTCTGGAGCCTGTGCTCCACGGCACGAGAGGCTGCGATGGTGAGAGGCCCACGCACCGCGATGAAGAGTGGCCCCCACTTGCCGCAACTGGAGAGAGCCCTAGCACGGAAGCGAAGACCCAACACAGCCATAAATAAATAAATAAATAAAATTTAAAAAAAAGAATAAGGCTTTAAAGAAGAAAAAAAAACAAAAAACAAATACTGTATGCTAACACATATATATGGATGAAGAACCTAGGGGCAAGACAGGAATAAAGACGCAGACCTAGTAGAGAATGGACTTGAGGATATGGGGAGGGGGAAGGGTAAGCTGGGACAAAGTGAGAGAGTGGCATGGACATATATACAGTATCAGACGTAAAATGGATAGCTAGTGGGAAGCAGCCGCATAGCATAGGGAGATCAGCTTGGTGCTTTGTGACCACCTAGAGGGGTGGGATTGGGAGGGTGGGAGGGAGGGAGACGCAAGAGGGAAGAGATATGGGGACATATGTATATGTATAACTGATTCACTTTGTTATAAAGCAGAAACTAACACACCATTTAAAGCAATTATACTCTAATAAAGATGTTTAAAAAAAAAAAAAACTTTAGGGAAGGGTAATGCATTTTGCCACTAACTCCTTTGCATGAATTGCAGGGGTAGGGTTCATATTAGGACACTGTGCTCCCCTGTGGAACAAGAAGACCATAAGGGAAAAAGCATAGACTGTGCACATGTGTGTGAACAGAGACACATAAATGTACACTTGAACTGGCCCAAGCCAAGGAAAACCAGCTAACGGAGCGGGGTCCCTAAGTTTTGTCATAGGCCTAAAGTCTTAGCAAATATGGACGTGTAAGCACTGCCTCTCTCTGTGTCCCACTATAGGCACCCCTGCTTCTCCCGCTCTATAAATCCCAGTAGAAAGGGAAAAGCTGGATGGTCTGGAGGAGGCAGCTCCTCTTAGGCAGCCACGTGCAGGTGTGCTTCAAGGGGGAAATAAAGACTTCCCCATGAAAAATCGTCTCCCCAACACACCCCTCAGGTCTAAAATTCCCATCATTAGGGTCGTTCTTAAGTTAAAGACATCTTATCTTCCCAAGACATTTGATAAAAGCAGAACACTTCCCGGGAGGGTTACACTGTGTCCTTGGTGCCCATTAAGATTTTCACGAGCACTGGGTGTTGTATTCCCTGGTGGTCACCTTAGTCAGCTGTCCCAAGGGAATAAGTCCAACCATAGACATACATTCGTTTTGTTCTCTGCTATGTCTACAAAGCCGTGCAAATCCCTGGATGTAAAATGCAATCTGAATCTGCCTGTATAAAGTGGAGACAGAATAGCACCTAGCACATCATGTCGTTGTGAAGAGTTAATGATTAATACCTCTAAAATGCTTAGAACAGTTCCTGACATATAGTAAGCTCCTGGTTATTATTATTGTTGTTGTTGTTGTTATTACGACTGATTAAACACACAAGTAATGGGAGAGGAAGAAGATCTAGAAACTCTGAACAGGAAGGCCCCATGGGGTGATATGAATGGGGGGAGGGGTAAAGGAAGTGGGTGGTGGAGGAAGTGCAGAGTGGGCTGAAAGGGAGAGAGAGCAGACCAGCTTGTCTGACCATCCGAGAGTGTACAGAACAGCTCATGGACACTGCCCACGCCCCAGGCCCACGGCACTGACCAAGGCCCGCTGAGGGCCTGGCACTGAACTGTGGTCCTCCTTTTCCTGCAGGGCTGAGCCAGAGGCCTTTGCCTCTCAGCCCTGCTGTGGCCGGAGAGGGGTGACAGAATGCAGGAGAGCACGGTGGGGAGGAGCCTCCGTACCTTAGAAAGTGACGGTGTCCTGAAATCTCTGAAACTGAACCAGATTTACGGGGAGTACACGGCACTGGAAAGTAGGTGTCCCAGATTCCCAACCAGGACCCACAGCATAGCATCCAGCCTAAAGGAGAGGCAAGGTGCTGCAACACAGTTTCCCGAAGTGTGTTACTGGTGGCTCGTGAAAAGAAAAAGTATCCAAATAGGTTTCTGGGTTAAATACCGTTAAATGTACTTCTTTAGAATAAGATTTCTCAGAGCCTGTAATATGCCTCAATGTATTGTTAATCTCCAGAGGTAGATACTGCGCATAGTGTTTCCCAAATGTATTTGACCACAGAAGCCTGTTTTTAACACAGTATCCAGAGGCCCGTGTCCTGCTAGAAAACCCAAGGGGGTGTGGATAAAGCTGGATACAGTGTCTCCAAGGCCACGACATGTAGAGTTTCTGAGCCCTCGCTTCCTCATCTGAAAAAAATGAAGGGTTCTTAATTCAGTGGTTCTTATCTGAGAAGCTGGTACAAGCCATGGATCCTCTCTCTGAAACTAGGCACATTTATAGATGTGTCAGACTCTTTTTTTCATACAAGTTCAAGGAATCATAAATTTCTCAACTATAAGATGTTCTAAGATCCCATCCATCTCTCAGACAGTGAAGGTACCTGAATTAGAAGGACATCATGGTAGACAGCCATCACTTTTGTCTGCCCAGCATCCCTTCCCTTTCCTTTTGGTAACAGCACTAGTTCCCCTTTGTGAAACCACCTTTTTCCCATTCTCAGTCCATGCATTTCAAGAAAAGTGGACCAACTCCCTTCAACTCCAGAAGTGGGCACGTCACCCAAGCTTAACCAGTCACAATACCGCATTCCCCTTGCCCCAGCAAAGAAATCAGGGATAGCACAATGTTGACGAGAGAGTTCTCTAGGACTTGTGCTAGAGCTATCAGATCAGAAAAAAAAAGGGGAAGGGATGGAGCGAGGGAGGGAGGGAGGGAAGGAAAGAAGGAGGGAAAGAAGGGAGGAAGGGAGGAAGGGAGGGAGGGAGGGATTAAAGACTTTACATTGTGGCTTCTAAACTAGCAGAATGAAAGTTGGCAGTCTAGGTAGCAACCTTTATCTTTGAGAGGGAAAGCAATTCCTAACGATATTAGCTGAATCATCCCTAAAATCTACTTCCTCCCCCCAAATACCCCATCTTTGTGAGCCAATAAATCGTCTCTTCTGTTTAAACTGACTTGGAACTGAAAGAGTGCTACATAATTCAGACCTGAACCTTGGGACTCCCAGGCCTGCTGTGAGGCTCAATTAAGAGGCTCACTGTGTTAATGCTGAGTCGATACAGAGAATAAGCCTGTAAGGATGTTTAATGGAGGACTGTGTGTTGGTAGGTACCTGTAGGACCTGACCACTGACCCATGTGAGCTGTGCACCAAGAAGACCCCAGAGACCTCAGCTAGTTTCTTCCACCTGCTACCTGCTGCCTGAAATGCCATCCTGGAGCATCTGGGATGCTGGCGGGGGGAGCAGTAGGTACGGGGGTATTACTTAGCCTTTTGAGAATCTAAGGAATCTAATCAATCCTCTTCTTCGAAAAATAAGGGAACACATTTGCGGGCAGTTTCAGGGGTTTACAAACTCTCGGAAGCCCCACAGAGACTCCTTCCTCAAGGGGTCTCAGGGCTGCATGACCTCACTTAGGTAGAGAGGAGTTGCTAGAATTGATCCATGAGAGATCCCAATCTCCCAAAGGCCTGAAGATGGCAAGGAAGAAAAAAGGGAGATCACCACCAGCACAAGAAGGGAATGGAAGGTGGCCAATAATCTGCAAAGACTCTGGCATTTAAACACACAGCATGAATTAGTCTCACTACCCCCAGCTGCCCTTTGAGAAGGTTTCCTGTTCGTGGGACAGGGAGGCAGCATAGCTAGAGTTCCCCTTAGTCAGATTTGGAATTAACCTGGGGCCTAAGGTTTGGATTCCTGTTAAAAGTGATTCCCGGACAGAGAACATTTTAAACCCTTATCAGTCATTCATACCTTTCCCCAGGTAACATTTTAATAAGAAGAAGCGGGAACGCCTGAATAAAAAGCAGGAGGGAGAGTAGAGGCGACAGATGTCCCCTGCGGGTGGCTTTGTCTGGGTTGGCTGGTGGAAGCACTAGTCTCTAAAAAAAGCGATCAATCCTAACTTCGAAACATTTTGCTGAATAACTGTTTTAAATGGCTACGTTCTTCCCAACTGTGGGAGATTTTCCTAAAAAAACCAAAATTTAGCCAAGATCTCACAACGAAGGAACTACTGAGTTTATAGCTGGCCTTAAATTTAATTGCAAAGTTAGAAGCTGATGGTTTGACAAAGCCTCACCTATTTTTCTTCCCATCCTTAAAATGTTTTTTTTTTATCAAAACTGGCCTCCCCTACTGAAGTCTGAGTGTTCCACTCCCAGCCCACCCCCCAGCCCCCTACTCCCACACCCCACTCCCAGCAAGCCCGTGCTTGGGATCCTGCCCAGCCCTCGTGAGGCCTCCTACACATCCAAGGTCCAAGGCAAGGAAAGGAGGGGACAGCTGCTGCTCAGCTCCTGGCCACAATCCTTCCACCAAACCATCATCTGGGATCTTTTCCTCCTGCCCTACAAGATGTCAGAGCTAGGGTCTCATATGAGGAGCGCTCAGATGAATCTCCTGCGGGAAACACACTTTACAATCCAGAGCCTTTTGCCAAGGATAAGAATGGTCTCCCCTGTGCCTATTTCAGTCTCAAACTGAGAACAGATAATAATTTACGTGTGCCTAACTCCTCCACAGCCTGAAAGCGCTTTTCTTTACCGTTCTGCCTGTTTGTTTGTTCTACTCGGGAACCCAGAGGGGAGCCAAGAGGTCAAATCTGCTCCATAGCAACTGTCTCCCTCTAATTTCAATAGGGCCCGAGTCAGCATCACTGTGGCACATGCAGACGCAGCCTGAAACTCGGGCTGAGTCCTCGAGTTCACTTCACGGTATGGCTGCTGGTAGATGTGCATACTGTTAAAAGTTTGCCACCATAAATCCTTGAAAAGTAAGAACAACTTATTTCTTATATGAAATAAGATTTTTATGTCCGAAAAGCAAAGAATTAAGCCAAGCCATCGAGTTTCACCTTGTTTTGAAAGACTTGTTTCAGTACCAAAGTCACTGAGCTTGGCATATTCCAACAGGAAGCTCATTAAAACCTAAGGAACAGCTTGGGCAAAAGCCTTACACCTTCAGCTCAAATCTGATACAAACACATGTCAAGAATCTGGTCACCAGGATCTGTGCTTTATGAATGACCATGTACTGGCACAGCCTCGGGCACTGAGCGGGGGATTTCACAGCAGCACTGCTAAGGAGGCTTAGAAAGTATGTGAGGTTTGTACGGGTGGTCCCCTTCTCTCTGTTTTGCACTCTCTTACACTCTGTAGACTCCCTTGGAAGCAGCTCTTTGTTCTGCATCTTCACGTTGCCCGTCCACATCAAAGGGCTTTGCGCTTTGAACCACCTACCCAGGATGGCAGTTTGAAGACTTCGTGTGGCAGCTCGCCCGGTGAAAGCATTTCCATGCCCAGGAGATAGCAGGCACCAACCAGCAGGATGCTTTTGCCTTCGTCCCTAGCAACTGCTCCCACACCCGTGCCTCTGCTTACCTTGCTCGCTTCCCTAGCTACCAGGGCTCCCCATCCCTAGCACACCTCTGACACCACCCTGTCTGTTCACAGCGTTCCCCGTGAACTCCTAGAAGCCTACAGAGGGGGATCCCAGGGATTCCGCCTCTTGGAGCACAGACTGACTCTCATTTTAATCCTGCCAGGCCCGCAGTCTGTTAGTCAAAGCCCCCAGTGCCGGCGTCTTAATTCAGTGTTAGACAATCTGGTCAGATAACCCAGTAGCTCTCAATCCTGGATGTACATTTGAATCTCTTGGAAGCCTTTAAAAATGACTAACCCTCAGGCACCAGCCCCAGAGATTCTGATTTCATTGGTCCGGCGTAGAGCAGTATTTTTTTTAGCTCTGCAGGTGTTTCAAAGGTGAGTCAGGGTTCTGAATCAAGGATCTAAACCCAAGACAAGCAGAGTACCGAGCCCATTTGCAAATGCAAAACACAATTTCTTGCTCAATTATGACTGTTGAGACAAATACTGAAAAAGTTATTCCAATTTAATTTAAACAAGTAATTCCTCTAGGTTTTTACATTTGTCTAACACTCAGTAAAATACATATTTTATAATGATATTTTATAAAAACCAACTCAATTTTTTTCTCTTTCAGGACAGCTCCATAAAACTGCGTTACCTGCTGGATGTAAACTTTGTCTATGTGACTCCCTGGTTGATTATGCACCTTTGGACATAACGTTTTCACAGCTCCAAAGTGCTATGTAAAAGCCTGAAATAGTCAGGTTATATAATATACAATGAGAATATCATTTACCATTTTTCCAATTAAATCTTCACAACTTTTCACTTAGTCCTCCAATCTGTTGCTGTGAGGTCCATGGAGTAGCAGAATGGTAGAAATGCAGAATCTACAGCCCCCACCCCAGACCAACTGAATCAAAATCTACATTTTAACTAGAGCCTCAGGAGAACCCACAGCTACATTCACATTTGAGACACACCCTCCAGTAAGCCACTTTTATCAGCCTTGTTGTTAGAGCAGCTTCTTTCAGGGCTCTCCCTTTGTGGTCTTAGCCCCCCATGAATGCTCTGCTTCCACCAAACCACACTGCCCCAGTTTCCAGGCCTCTCAGGCCTCCTCCCCACCATCTGCAAAGCCCTCTCCCCTTCTTTTTGCCTAAAGGCAGCACTCGTATTTCTCAAAGTCCCAGTTGAGTCTCTCAACTCCAAAACCTTCACAGATCTCCATAGCCCAAGGGTTCTTACCTGCCTCTAATTTTACAGAACCTGTCTAGCTACACTTTCATCCAGCATGGTGGCTGTGCTTGTTTTGTTATTTAACCCTTATTCTGCCCTTAATTTTCCAAGTACTTCTGCTTTGTGTCTCCTGCTAGTCTATCACTTACATGTTTTTGCACCTGTCATGGGACTTTGCACATAATAGATTCAACAAATATTTGGCGTTTGGCTTTGACTTGGATCTCTGATGGCAAACTATATAATACGAAAAACCTATAAATCTGAGTCTAGAAACTCGTAAAAAATGTACAACCTCTAAGTTTTGCTGGTATTAAACCTTCCAATATGCTGAACCCAGAAGTTGCACAATAATGTACTGTACAGATCTGAACTATTGTTAAATAACTGGAGAAAATAAATATCAAAAATGAAAATAAGACAACATAATATTAGGTATCAACTAACACTGTAAGTAGAAACATCTTACATTTTTGTCGCTAAGGACAACTAAACAAATAAAATCCCTTAGCTACCAGCAGCTGCCATTGACCAAAATACATTGACAGCCAACCCCAGCCTATGATGTGCAAAGAAAAGCATACAGGGCTTCTGACCAAAATTGTGTCTACCAGGATACAGGCAGTCTCAAAACTCATTCCGTTCCACTCCTGGATAGAATGACCCCATACACCGTGGCAGGAATATTCAGGGGTGTTTTTCTCTATCCTTTCATAAAGTCCATAAGTATTATTGAGAATTTAACAATGTGTCTTATAGCAGGTCATAGAAATACAAAGATGGCTAAGACATGTCCTTACTGCCAATGTGCTCACAGCCCTAGTGGGAAGAGGCATAAACAGATCATTCTAACACAGTGTGGAACATACAGTACTAGAGTACATGTACACAGGGCATTATGGGAACACAAGGAAGGGCTGCCTAACTCAACCTGAAGCAATCAAGATTGTGGACTTTCTGGAGGTGGTGATACTTGAGTGGAGACTTAGAGATGACAAAGGAATTAGCCAACTGAAAGACGAAGATTGATATTCCAGGTAAGGAGAAGTATGTAAGGAGAGGGAAGAGGACACGGATAACATGGTATGTGGAAGGAGCCTAAAAAGTTCTGCATAGTAAGAGGCCGGAAGTGATGAGGTTTCCTCTACAGAGGCAGTGACCACTTGCTAGTTGATAAGCTTGGAGGAAAAAGACTTGGGACTTTATCCAAAAGGCAAATGGAAGATGTCTAGGCTTGAAAAGACTTCATGCAGCTGCCAAGATCTAATAAGCAAAATAAGAACAGCTTTGATTCTAGATGAACCAACTGCATTAAAGCCATAGAATCCAGGCTTCCCTGGTGGCGCAGTGGTTGGGAGTCTGCCTGTCAATGCAGGGGACACGGGTTCGAGCCCTGGTCTGGGAAGATCCCACATGCCGTGGAGCAACTGGGCCTGTGAGCCACAATTACTGAGCCTGCGCGTCTGGAGCCTGTGCTCCACAACAAGAGAGGCCGCGATGGTGAGAGGCCCGCGCATCGCGATGAAGGATGGCCCCCACTTGCCGCAGCTGGGGAAAAGCCCTCGCACATAAAACGAAGACCCAACACAGCCATAAATAATAAATAAATAAATAAATAAATAAATAAATAAAAATTAAAAAAAAAAAAAGCCATAGAATCCTCATCAACATGGCTACTTAGATACTAATTCAAACATTTCGTGGGTCATCTCTGCAGATGGATATTGGAGGACAAGACCTCTGAGATAAACCCCTTCCAGCCAAGATTCTATTTTCTGATTTTAAATGGTCAACAAAACTATGGACCTATAACATGGATCTGTCCTTCTGAAGGCACTAAACCGTACCGCAGGACAAATACCACAGTCTTATTAAGATAGTGAAGTGAAAAGAGCATTGGAAGTGCCATAGAATGGGAGCCTGCTTCTTCTCACTTCTAGCTAACTTCTCTTTCCAGCAAACTATATTTTTCTCCAATTACAGCTCACCATGTCAGGCAAATGTATGTGATTATTATGTCTTTATTCTTAGTATTTTAATTTAAATGATTTACTGAGTTCTTTCATTTGCAACCAAACAGTTCAATTATTTGCTTTACAGTTATATATACACACACAGATTTTTACTCAATTTTGAGAGGTAAGACGCTGGTTGATTTGAATGTTAGCATTTTGTGAAATTTTGCCTCAGTATGAAAAATAAGTTGTTTACTCTGGATGTTCAAAACCATTAACACAGAAGAAAAATACCAGCAGGAAATAATTCTGTTTGGTTCAGGCAGGTGACAAGATACATTATACCCAATGGTATATATGAGCTGGAATCATTCAACTGCCTGCCTTTTAAATATGTCATGTCTCCAAACTGCACCTTGCACACTGCTTCCTCTAAGGGCTCCTAATCTGGGCCAGACTTCTCAAAATGGATGAAACTAAACTAACTCAGCCATCTTTTGCCAATTTCACTGTATCTGGATTCAGCATCTCATCTTTCCATCTAACCCGTGTAGGTATTATTTTCCTAGCAGTGATTTTACTTTTTGGTGATGGGCAAATGCCCATATTTACAGTTTTAGCCTTTTCAGGACTACACAATTAAGCAATCATCAGGAAAAAATAACAATGATGATAAAATTTAGAATAATATTAAAGAGGTAAGTGTGACAGTTAAAAAAAAAACAAAAATTAAAAACCCAAGTAGATCAGGGATGAAGGGCATGGGCCCTGGGGCCAGATTGCAGAGTGTAGTTCTTGGTTTACCCACTTATACTATACTAGTATAGTACAGTATACTATACTAGCTTTGGATAGGTCATTTAATCAGTCAGAGGTCTCAGTTATCCAGTATGTAAAATGGGAATAATAATGCTAGTTCCTATCTCTAATGTAGTTGATAAGATTTTTAACAGTAATTTATACACAGCATTTAAATCAGAGCTTGGCACATAAGAAGTTATATGTGCTAGCTATTATTAATATCATCATCATCATCATCATCATCATTATAAGGTACCACAATCCATTAATCTCAATTCTCAGAAATAGTTTCATGGAATGTCACAGGGTATTTTCACATTCACATGTCCTCTTCTTTTCTAGCACTTCTTGGGATGTTTGAAATACAAGAGAAAACAAAAAAAACCTCTTCTCAAGAGATGACATTACAAAGATTAGTTAGCAGAAAACATGTTGTGGCAGACATTGTTGGTTGAATGACCCAACCCCATTTCCAGTCTCTTCCCTAGGTCCTCTTCCAGCTTGCAATGTGCACATGACACAGTGCAGCAGGAAAAGCATTTTCCCTTCTTCCTACTGAAATGATCGCCAGCCTATGAAGGAAGCCCCCAAAGAATCAGAGACCTCAATGCTAACCTTGCTGACCCCCCTTCAGCCAGTGCCAACAACTACCCGCGCTCAGATTTTTCATCATATATGAAAAATAAACCCCTTTACAATTAAGACTTCGTATTCAGGTTTTCTAATGCATGCAGCCAAAAGCATTCCTGACCGATCCATTTAGAGACTCCACGTTGCTCATGAGACGACCCGAGAGATCTCAGTCTGCAGCAGTCATTCTCACTGATGCCTGATTTCTTTTCCTAGGGTAAAACTAGGTCCCTGGTGCTTGTGCTTCTGTGTTCAGTGTTCCAACTTGCCCTGCATAAGTTGCATCCTGGGAAGATCCAGGGAGCCCTTCCTTCTAGGTCTTCCCCATTCCATCTTCCTGCTCCCAGGTGCTGATCCCACTTCCAGCCGCTCATGCTGCAGGCTTTTCACTTCTTGCCCTCCAGGAAGCCACACGCTGGGTGACCAGCGTCCCTATACTGGTGCTACTTATTCCCCTTGACACCAAGTTCATAAGTTTTCTCTTCAGTGTCACCTGGAAAAGGGGGCAGACATCTTCCCATCACTTGTCTCTCTCCACCTTATCAGTGTTATTATTGTGGCCAATTTTTCTTGTCCCCAGTGGTTCTCAAAAAGCCCACCTGCCCAATCACTCCTCAGCCCCTTCCGGCTCACTAACGAAGTCTAGTTGCAGCTGTATACACAATAAAACTGGTAAAAGCTACACAGTTTGCAAAGTGTTTCCAATTGTCATATTGTATTATTGCTGTTTAGACAATCAAACTGTTCACTGAAATAATTACATTATTAAAATATTTTTAAATTGCCTATGGACTTATTTCAGATAGTACTTCTTCAGCTCTAAAATTATTCGACCATTTCAATAACAAAGAAAAAACTGGAACTTGGACTTGGTGATTGGTATTTTCTTCTTCATCAACTTAGTTCACATTTTGGAAACAAAGGTTTGTCTGTTTAATATCACATGAAAAATTACAGCCATCATGGATAAACAATAGTGTCAATAAATTACATCCACATAAGAATGAAAAAAAAAAGCCTATATTCTTGCTGCCAGCAGACATAACTTTTGTTGGCCTCTGAAAGCCAGGGGATTAACCAGCATTTGGCGGGGGGGGGGGGGATGTTCTGAAAGATAGAGAACCTGTCATATTTTCTGCTTCATGAACTAAACATAAACACTGGGAAGACTGTTACAGCTGTCTGCTAACAGATGAGGCTTTGGAGGTTGTGAGCCAAAGGAACAGCAAAGACCATTCTGTGTTTAATAAAACATATACCCGGGGCTTCCCTGGTGGCGCAGTGGTTGGGGGTCTGCCTGCCAATGCAGGGGACACGGGTTCGAGCCCTGGTCTGGGAGGATCCCACGTGCCGCGGAGTGGCTGGGCCCGTGGGCCGCAGCTACTGAGCCTGCGCATCTGGAGCCTGTGCTCTGCAGCAAGAGGGGCCGCGACAGTGAGAGGCCCGCGCACCGCGATGAGGAGTGGCCCCCGCTTGCCGCAACTGGGGAAAGCCCTCGCCCGGGAACGAAGACCCAACACATAATTAATTAATTAATTAATTAATTAATTTTAAAAAAAATAAAAAATAAAAAAAATAAAACATATACCCTCCAGTACTGAGATTACCCCTGACAGGGAGTTAACATTTGGAAAAAAAAAAAACAGTTCTTCCAAGTCATGGAGGTATAATATAAGATCCTGTGATTGTAAAGAAATCACATGGGATGTGAAGAGAAGCAATTGTGAGAGATGTCCTTTTTAAAATTTACTATAATTTACAAATAAGAGAGACCTGAGCTGATAAAGTATCATCCAAATTACTATTTGAAAACGATTTATACCACAGGGAACACAAAACAGTATTTCTGTTTGTTTTTCTAGCAAAACATACATATGTGCAGCAAAGTGAATCAGAAACTCTTCCCAAATCAGAAAAACTTTAAATCATAATAATAATGAAGATAAAAGTCATTTTCAGGCAGTAGCTCAATCATACACTGAAAACGGAGTCAACACATACATAATTCAGGCATAATGTAATCCTCAAGACACATATTCCTAAGATAAAGAGGCAGATAGCCTGGGTGTGGATCTGGCTCTTGCTGTGTTACTTTGTGCAAGTAACTTAATATCTCTGAGCCTCAGGTTCCACACCTATAAAATGCAGGTAATAGCTACATTGCAGGGTTGTTAAAATAAGTGAAATGAATTGATATTTTTACAGTTTTAGAACAGTTCCCAAACATATAATAAGTGATAGTTAAGTATAAATAACAAATAATAACAGCTGTGTAGCTTACCTGATGCCTGATGGGATAAATTTAAACTAATCAGTCGGTGGAAGTGCTATGGAAGCCTCCAGTCTAACCTCTTCTCTCACACAAGAATCCTCTAAGAACCAAAACCAAAACCAAAAACATGACCCAGCAATTCCGCTCCTGGGTATATATCTGAAAAAAACAAAAACACTAATTCGAAAAGGCACATGCGTCCCAGTGTTCATAGCAGCATTATTTACAATTGCCAAGATATGGAAACAACCTAAGTATCCATTAACAGATGAATGGACAAAGAAGATGTGGTATATATATACAATGGACTACTACCCAGCCATAAAAAAGAAGGAAATTTTGCCATTTTGCAGCAGTATGGATGGACTTGGAGGGTATTATGCACAGTGAGATAAGTCCGACAGCGAAAGACAAATACTGTATGATATCACTTATATGTGGAATCTAAAAAATACAACAAACTAGTGAATATAACAAAAATGAAGCGGACTTGCAGATATAGAGAACAAACTAGTGGTCACCAGCAGGGAGCTGGGGAGGGGCAGTATAGGAGTCGGCGAGTGGGAGATAAAAGCTGTTGGGTGCAAGATAGGCTACAAGGACATATTGTACAACATGGGAAATATAGCCAATATTTTTAAATGGAGTATAACCTTTTAAAATTGTATAAAAATTTAAAACAAAAACAAACCTTGACACACTCTGACCTGAGGAAGGGGAAACTGGAAAATACCTCCCTGTAATTCCCACCTTGAATTCTAAATCTGAACCTATAACAAATAAATCCAAGTCTGCTTCCACATGGCAAACCATCACAATTTTTAAGGAACCACCATCACCTTCTCTTCCTCAAGCCAAGCATCCTCTATGTGTTCATCCTCTGAGACTTTGATGGGGCCCCAGCTCCCTCACTGTCTAGGACACTGGCCTCTACAGACACCAAGTTTGTTCGGTTCCCCAGGAAAGTTGGGCGGGAAGTACCGGGATGTGATTCACGCGGCGGCCTATCTGCCACTCTCATTCTGGACCTTGATTTCTATTAGCTGAGGCTCAGATGGCGCTCCTGTTTTTTGGCATCTGTGTCACACTATTGCCTTATACTTAAAACTAGCCTCTTGATCTGCTGAAAAGCCAGAGCACTCAAATCCATCCTTACAATGACATTTTTAAGCCTAAACTCAAAAATGTGTATTTATCCCTATTAAGTCTCACTTGATTATTAATCAGGATAAATGTGCATGCAAATGGAATCACAGTAGTCCACCAAATCAGATTTTAAATTCTCTAGAGGAAATTCGGTTTTTTTACAGGAATCTTATGATCAAATTTTGTAAAGCAAATAACTATCCTTCAATTGATATTTTTGGTAACTATTAACATATTATAGTTGTCTACAGCAGGAAACAACTATTAAGCTTTGGATTATACCCTATTATGTTATTAAAGCATATCTGCCTTCCTGTACTTTGATTAGGCTAATACTAAAATTAGTTTATTTTCCTTGAATGTACTGCAACCAGAAGATTAGCATGCAGAAGAGAGAGCCAGGAGGCCACAGACCCCAAAACTATGACCAGGTCTAAAATCTCCTAAAAGTGTACAATCCTCAAAGGGTAAACCAAGAGTTAATTCTTGGCTTAAAATTTCCCTCCCATCCCTTTTATATGAATGAAATAATACTGTGAAAAAAACATTACAACTGACCCTCTCCTATTTGTTCAGTTTCCATTTTATTTGGTTCCACAATTGGGTCACTCTCCTCCAGGGTTCTCCACCAGGTAAGGCCCTTAGGCTAAGCCTTCTACAGGCTGAGTCCAGTTCACCTCTCCTGCCTCATCTCTAATGACACTCCATCACTGTCACCCCTAGGGTTTCACCAGCCCACTCACCTGTACTCTCAGCTCCATCCATATCTCAAAACCAGTCCTGACAAAGGAGGCAGTTGGTAAGGTCTTAAACCAACCCTGTGGTGAGATAACTAGTATCTCGTGTGCCTGGGTGAGCCCTGGGAACCAGAACTGAGCTAATCCTACCCAACTGCTGAGCACACTGTACATGGCCTTCCTGCTCAGTTTCTGACTGAGCCTTCCTGCCCCCTTACTGGGGTTGAAGCTCTTCCCTAAGCCTGGACACTTAACTGAGGCCCTGAGAACTTTCCCAGCCCATTTGCAGATCCCTGTTATTCAGTTATTACCTGGGATCCAGCCATAAATCAGAAAAACCTCCACGTACCACCATGTACCTCCCATTAGACTTTCAATATCAGTATTACTGCCCATGGATCTCCCACCACATTGGAGACTGAGCCAAAATTTACCCTGGATCTTTCAACACCACAATTTGAACTACTGACACTAAAGAAAAACTTGAAGAAGAAATACGCAAACCCATGCATAAAGAAAGTCACAACTTCTTTTTCTGAGGAATAAAAGACATCTCAAATAGCTGAAGATACATGGCATGTTCCTGGGAATGGCAAGGAGTCAAGGCCAAGATATACCAAGAATCCAGTTGAAGGCATCAAACCTTTGGGGTTTGATCAAACCAATCTACCCATGGGGAGATTTTTTAATCAGCATGACTCAGGTGTGGAAGACTGATGGTTTGAATTCAGCCAGGCTTGGGATTTTGCTAAGCAGATGTGAGAGAAGAACATGGGGCAAAAGAGTTGATACTGTCGAAGAGAGACAGAAATGATGGAACATAAAATCTAAATGGCTTGGGAAACAAATATAGAAAGTGGGTAACAGAAAAAACAAGAATCTAGAGTCTGGAGAGCCTAATGGGACAAAGATGAATGAAACTTGCCAGAGGCTATGCCAAGAGAGCAAGGTCTGGATATAAAATTTCAGTGCTGAAGACACTGGTGATGAAAACGTGCTGAGTATGCAAACAGAAGGACATGATGAAGAGGGGCTATGGTAGAAGCTATTGGAGATAAGTAACTCAAAGCCCTGAGAAGCCTGTGTCATTTGGGCGGGTGTTGAAGTCATCAGGATACAAGACAGCCTGAGGATCCATGGAAAGACTGAAGTCAAGTGCCAAAGTGGAGCCTCTGTAGAATGGTGGGAGCATTGGCTCATTTAGGACAATAAATTAGACACAGGACAAAAAATAGAAACCTGGATCGTCTTTAACTTTTCCATTTCTAAGATTGAGAAAGGGGAGATAAGGGTTCTTGGTTTAAATGTTCTGGTTAATTTCACAAATCAAATTTAACTTC
Source organism: Eschrichtius robustus (assembly GCF_028021215.1). Taxonomy (NCBI): domain Eukaryota; kingdom Metazoa; phylum Chordata; class Mammalia; order Artiodactyla; family Eschrichtiidae; genus Eschrichtius; species Eschrichtius robustus. The sequence goes on from NC_090841.1 coordinate 52,016,018, forward strand.
ACTAAGAAAAGTTATGAAACATGGTTCCTTGGCAGTAACAGTACCAGTCAAGTGATATGGTACCACAGCATGAGATTTCAAAGACCTATATTTCAACACTAATGAAATAGAATCCATTCTAGAATTGCATTTAGCATGGCAAGAAAATAAACTCAGGGGGATTAATTATTAAAACACAAAATGTAAAAACATGCATTTGACACATATTTATTTCATTAGTTTAGAAAACTATTTACAAATCATTAAAATTCTTGATACCTATAACCAAAAAGAAAATGGTGGAAGAAAGGAAATGAGACTGATTCTAGCTAGGACAGTGGATAGGAACTAGAATAAAACTGTAGAATGTTATATAAAAGTGACTGCCAAGGGAAAATTCCAATCACCTGTAGCCCCCCTAGTACCAGCCATCAATTTCCTTGGAATGCCGTTCCGTTTCAGTACATCAGTTCAAAGAAGATGTACTTGAAGCACTGAAGTTCTAATATCAAACCAAAAGTAAAAACTCAGGCATGTAAAAGCAAAAGGTAAAGTTCTCTTGGTCCTGATTCCTTTGATAAATAATTAAATAATAATGAAATTGGAGGGCTAATTTCATCTTAAAAATTCCAAGCGTGTTCAGATGAAAGTCTACTAAAAATGGCATATTAAACGACATTGCTTTGAGGCCCCAGTGCTTGATCCAAGGAAAAAGTCCTTTGCAGTTTTGGTTAAAGTAAAGGCTTCTCAACAAATAATCCCCAAGTATTTTTCTGATTATTACTCTTACACTAAGTTCATAAAAACTCAGAAAACTATTAAGTTGGGGAAAGAAAAGATTGAGCAAACTATGACTGACTTTTGGGTTTTCTTATTTCTTCTACGAAGTGAAATTCTGCTCATCTTGCTCATTGATATCTCAGACCACCAGACATCCTCAAGTTCTATACCTTATGCAACATCCAACTGAGAATATGGGAGAAGAGTAACCGACATTATCCACTTCCTCTGCTAAGGTCAGACCACTGTCACCACTGACTAATTTACCATGGAGAGTGGCACTCTTCCTAACACCATACACAAAAGTAAACTCAAAATGGATTAAAGACCTAAATGTAAGGCCGGACACTATAAAACTCTTAGAGGAAAACATAGGCAGAACACTCTATGACATAAATCACAGCAAGATCTTTTCTGACCCACCTCCTAGAGTAATGAAAACAAAAACAAAAATAAACAAATGGGACCTAATGAAACTTAAAAGCTTTTGCACAGCAAAGTAAACCATAAACAAAACGAAAAAACAACCCTCAGAATGGGAGAAAATATTTGCAAATGAAGCAACTGACAAGGGATTAATCTCCAAAATGTACAAACAGCTCATGCAGCTCAATATCAAAAAAAACAAACAACCCAATGGAAAATGGATGGAAGACCTACATAGACATTTCTCCAAAGACATACAGATGGCCAAGAAACACATGAAAAGCTGCTCAGCATCACTAATTATTAGAGAAATGCAAATCAAAAGTACAATGAGGTATCACCTCACACTGGTCAGAATGGCCATCATCAAAAAATCTACAAACAATGAATTCTGGAGAGGATGTGGAGAAGAGGGAACCCTCCTACACTGTTGGTGGGAATGTAAATTGGTACAGCCACTATGGAGAACAGTATGGAGGTTCCTTAAAAAACTAAAAATAGAACTACCATATGACTCAGCAATCCCACTCCTGGGCATATACCTGGAGAAAACCATAATTCAAAAAGATACATGCACCCCAGTGTTCATTGTAGCACTATTTACGATAGCCAGGACATGGAAACCACCTAAATGTCCATCAACGGAGGAATGGATAAAGAAGATGTGGTATATATATACAATGGAATATTACACAGCCATAAAAAGGAATGAAATAGTGCCATTTGCCGAGATGTGGATAGACCTAGAGACTGTCATACGGAGTGAAGTAAGTCAGAAAGAGAAAAACAAATATTGTATAGTATCGCTTGTATGTGGAATCTAGAAAAATGGTACAGATGAACTTATTTGCAAAGCAGAAATAGAGACACAGATGTAGAGAGCAAACTTACAGATACCAAGGCAGGGAAGAGGAGGTAGGATGAATTGGGAGATCGGGATTTACATATATACACTACTATGTATAAAATAGATAGCCAATGAGAACCTACTGTTTAGCACAGGGAACTCTACTCAGTGCTCTGTGGTGACCTAAATGGGAAGGAAATCTAAAAAAGAAGGGATATATGTATATGTATAACTGATTCACTTTGCTGTATAGCAGAAACTAACACAACACTGTAAAGCAACTATACTCCAATAAAAATTAATTAAAAAAAAAAAACAGTTCTGGTAGAACCAGGATTCTTGACAGGAAATTAATTTTTAACTAAACATATTTATTTTAATATTTGTCTTTCTATGCAGTTCCCTCCCTTAAACTTGGGTTGGGTTTATTACTCTTTTTCATTTGAGAATGAATTTTTATTCATCCCGCTTACATATGTTGTACATGGAGACTGAGACCTTTAATTGAAACTACAAAAGCTCTAAAGATTAATAATTTCATTGTTGAGGGCTCATAAACCTTAACAGGTAAGTCAACTTTTGATATTAACGTTTGAAACTGGTTTCTGTTTTAAAATTACAAGTAGTAAATTAGGCAAAATAATGAGGGAAAAAGGGAAGAAACACACATACACACAAAAAAACTTTTTGTTTTATTCTTCTAAATCCCAAAGTGACAAAGATACTATCAATCAGTTTCTGGGTAGCATATGAGTATGCCAGTATATTTCTCACATTGAAAATCTGAGGGGAGAATGGGTATTTTTTCTATTAGATTCAAAAACTGAGGAAAAACCTGTGGCCAAAAACCCAGACCAAGTGGGTGTATGTATTATATTTTTAGCAGAACAAAATAGACTAAAGAAAGAGTTAATGTGTGTGTGCCCCAGGAAAAAAATAATAAATCATACCTCTTTACCTCATGCCTCGGGAATTAATTGAATGCTTTTTTATTTTTTCCATAAAAGATTATCTTCTCACTTTAAAATGAGAAAGCTGAGCATAACAAAACTGTATTTATTTCATGTTTCATTCTCTGAAGTAAATAAATTAACATAAATCTACTTTTCAACTTGACACAGTAACAGTTAAACCAGACAAGGATTCTGTAACCTCTCTGTTTTAATTTGACAACTTAATCTCCAAGACTCAGTCTGGAACACTAGCTAACCAAAGTATTTTATGACCTATTCCTGGAATTATTCAAAAGAAAATAATAAAACATATCATACTGAGTACTTTTTCTTTTTGGAACACCAGGGTAAAATCTTGCAAAGATTCGACTGAGCAGCAGTGTCCCTCTGGGGATAAATTTAGCAAAGATGCTTTGACCAGGAAAATCTTTTTCTTGCAAGATAACATATAAAAGAGATACAAAGCAGCACGTATTCATTTGTGCTTTTCCTTCCTACGGTGACAATGTACGAAGGTTTTATCTACCTTTATTTTTGATTGCAGCTCAAATTTAAGATAAGCTCTTCCCCTTGTAGACAATCCACCTGTAGATGCTTTGGCCCTGGTGCCTGTGTTCTTCCAAGTTCTTTCTCTAAGAAGAAATTCTTTATGCTCAGAAGAAATCTGTCACAAAATAATGCATGCATGGAAAGGGTGAGTATGACTCGGCATTTTTTCCTTTAAAATTAGTCACTTCACAGGAAGCCAGATCATTAAAATTTGCCCTAAATGTCAAAGGGTCTAATTCAGCAAAATATTTTGAGATTCATGAGTGACTCAAAGTAGATAACGATTAGAGTTTAAATCAAGAGAAGGACTATAAAGCCAAAATACTGCAGACCAAAGAAGAGAGATAATGATAAATATCAGCAAGACCACTCACAAACAAGTTTTTTACTTTATAAAAGCTTCAAATACAGTGCCATACTAATTCATTGTATCGATTAAAATGACAGTTTCTCAACATGTCAGAATAAAAATAATCAAATAGTTTTGCCTTTAAACATCTTGTATGTTGTCGAGAGGGTATTAATTTATCCTTTTAGTCTTTGAAAAAGATTAGATTTTCAACCAAAATGTGACTAGCAGACTCATAAAAATTGCTATCATATTCACTTTAAAAATATACGGCTCAACCTTTGCCAGATCCCCTGGCTTACCTTTGTTCTTACATCAATGAAGCATTTAATCTTGCCTGTCTTCTTCAACAAAACCAATGAAATAGTCATACCGTCCAGCAAGAACTGTTCTTTAGAAATATGAAGCTTTGGTGTCAGATGTTAGCCAGAATGTGTGCTTCCACACACAGCTAGAAATTTATGGTCAGCTGGATAGAATATTTCTTCTGCAACATCATTTGCCCTTTCTCCAAGTCCAAAGCAAAGATCTTTTTGAGCAAAGTCGCTGAAAAGACAGGCTCAGGATAAAGGGCAAATACAGACTGATTTTGTATAATTGACCTTTCTTTAAGCTAGAAAGAAACTAATTTAGAATTTCTATACAAGAATCAGAGAGATGTTTTTCTTTTTGTAACTTTTTTCAAAAGTAAAAATGTACTTTTTACCTAAATTTTGAAGGAAATATTGCTAGCATAAGACATATGAATTTAACATATTAAACTAGGTAAAATCTGAAAAATCTTTTTAGTACAGCTGGCTTATTAATACTTCCCATGTATTACTTCCTCTCACTTTTCTACCTCCCTCTTTGTCAATTTTCTACTCTACTCTCTTTTGTGTTTTCTCTTATCCCTGTCCTCAGGTTAGGGAAGTTTCCATGGTTCAACCTTCTTCCAATTTCTTGTCTCTCTCCACTTGATATTTCATAGTTGGGTCACATTGTATAGCACTTAATACATTTTACAACAATTACCACATTTGATTCTCATAGCCATCCTATGATATAGTCCTGTATAATCGTCCATTATACACCTGAAATCACACACCTATTAAGTGGAAATCACACACGCATTAAGTGGTAACATAGAAACTCACAAGAATCTTCCAATTGTCTTCACCCACTTCCAAGAGACCACACAGACCACACAGAAAAAAAAAAAATCTGTCTTTTTCATCAATGTGGCCACAACAATTAGCACAGAACGAGCATATAACATAGTTATACATATACAATATATGACTATACATATTTCAGCAGTGTAACGTGCTCAATATATTAAATAAATGAATGAATGAAAGTTAGCTCTACTTCTAATCTTTGTAGGAAATCTTACACTTTTCAAAGTGCTTTGTAAAATATGAACCTCTCTGATGAACACAACATTTTATGAATTAGAAAGATCAACTACTCTGGTCCCCTATTTTACTGATGAAGATATTGTGGCTTGGAAAAGCTAAAGAACTTATTCATAAGTAGCCAATAGTAGTGCCAAGCCAGAGCCTAAAGAATATCAATATGAAAAGAATTTTCAATCCCATACGAACCTGTGGGCTATTCTTTACTATAATGTTACAGTTAGGAGTTATGACTGGTTATTTTCATCATTCTGCACAGACCCGATAGTGCATACATATCTGTTTAATGTCACATGTGCTAGGCTATTGGGATAGGGGAAAAAAACTTATATATTTTTACAAGCAGATTGCCTTTAAGCTGTGCATTGAATTAAATACAATTACTCAGTTCCTTCTACATTTTAAAATATATAATTAAAAGATCAAAACATTTTAATAACCATTTAAGCCAAGATAATAGTTCCCCATGTCTCTGTTCTGTATTAACACTCCTTTAAATAGAAAGCATTCATGAACTGAGACATTCCTAACACATTACATGCATGCTCACACACGTATGATGCACACACACTGTTTCTTGCAATATTCATCACGATTCACTGCCTTGCCTTTTGGCCCTCCAGATGGCCCATTGGTTCTATTCAAACTGAACTCCGAGATTCCTATTTCCTAATTGCTGGCTTCCAGAAGGAGCCGTTTGTGGCAGCTATTCCCCCCAGTCAACTGCAACATTCCATTGCTTGAGCCTAAGTTTCAACACAGTCTTCAGGCTCTTCCTCTGCCTACCTAGTTCATAGCCACAACCAATCCTTGAGTATCTATGCAGAAAGGGGGGAGGGGCAACAATAATTTAAAATAGCATCATCAAAGGAATATTATTTGAAAGAACAAAAACTATCATATCAGCTCAGACCTGTGATCTCAGTTTTTTTGGTCTCTGAAGGCAGCAACTAGACTTGTGGAAGAATCTGATTATCAAGATGAAGTATATATTTCTTATTAGTCCCATATTCACTCATTTATTCGTTCAGTAATTTTAATAAAGAGTGTAGGATATATAAGACCTCAATTAAGTGCCTGGGGGATGAAATTAGGGGAGAGAGAAAGAAAGGAAAAAATAAAAGGAAGGAAAAAGAGAGAGAAAGGAAGGAAAAAAGGAAGGAGGGAAGGCATGCAAATCATTATTTCAAAGCACTTAAATCCTAAATGGAGACCTCCAGCTAACATTTCAGTGATGTGATTTTTTTCTCTCAGCCTCTGTGCTTCTCCACTCTCTCCTCCTACCTAGTTAATGCTGATTCGTCTTTCACATCCAACATCCAATTTTGCCCAGTAGAAACTTTCCCTAAAGCCACCTCCCAACCACAGTAGTTGCCCCTCTGATTTTGCCTTCCTCTCCCATCTATTATCACATTAGATCTAATTTTATATTTTAAATATATTATGTTTTATTTTAATTATATTTAAAATATATTTAATATAGGCATTAACTAAGACATTGTATTTAATCATATTCATTATTATATTTAATAAATATAGTATTATAGATTTCAATTATTTACTGTCTCCCCAGAAGCCTATACCATGCCAACCACTTAAGAGGTCTCCAATAAATATTCCTGAATAAAGAAATGAGTTAGTAAATGATAGATATAAGACAAAATGATGTAAGCTCTTAGTGGTTAAAAATGCAAGTTTTGAGTCAGATTTCTGGGTTCAAATCCTTCTTCAAATCCTTACTAGCTAAAAAACTTGAGAACAGTGCAGAGATTAAAGTTGCCTCAAGCAAGAGAAGATTTTTAGTAAGGATTTTGTGAGGGTTGATTTTATGTGTCAGCTTAGCTAGTCTATGGCACCCAATTGTTTGGTCAAACACCAGGCTACATGTTGCAGTGAAGGTATTTTTTACATGTTATTAACAATTAAATCAGTAGACTTTGAGTAAAGCAGTTTACTCTCCACAGTGTGGGTGTGACTCATCCAATCAGCTGAAGACCTTAGAAGACTGAGGTTCCTCAAAGGGGAAGAAATTCTCCCCCAAACTGCAACATGGAAACCCTGCCTGAGTTTCCAACTTGATGCCCTGAGGCACTCAGACTCAAGACCGCAGCACCAACTCTTACCTGAATTTCGAATCTCAGATTTTCCAGTTCCCGCAATCATACGACCCAATTCCTAAAATTAAATCTATTTCTCTCTCTCTCTCTTTCTTTCTCTCCCTCCTTCCCTCCCTCACTCTCTCTCTCTCTATATATATACACACATATATGATATAGAATAGTATGCAATATAATAATACATAAATATATATATATATTTTACATATATAAATATATATAAATTACATATTATATGTATATTATATATACTATGTAGATATAATATACATACAATATATAAATTATACATGTTTACTATATATTATACATACATAATAATTAAATATTTATATAGTATGTTTTCTAGAGAAACAGTATACGTATACTGTTTCTCTAGAAAACCCTGCCTAATACAGATCTATACTAGATAACCCAAGAGAAGACAACAGCCCTGTCTCACACAGAAAAGGAAAGACAGAATCAGGCTCCTGGGACCAGGGCCATTTAGATGCCCAGTTACCGAGGGCCTCAGCAGCCGGAATTTGTACTTCTCATTCTATGGCTTTGCCATCACTGTGGCTCTGCTACTCCTTCCCGTGTCTATCATTCTCCAGTAGCTAGAGATTGACTCTTCATACGCTGATCTGTTTATCTGTTCCCTGCCTTGTATCTTCTTACCTGCTTACCCACAGTTTCTGTCTTTTCGTCTTCCTCATCACTTCTGCTTCCTCATGACTTTGGTTTGCCGTGATCCTCATGGTGCCAACGTTACTCCATTGCTTTTCTCTAAGCAGTCTTTTACTTTCAGCTCCCATGGCTGGCCTCTTATCTGTCATTACGATTCACAGATCACATTCCTAACAGAGAGAATTGAGTCGGCACAGTTCATCTTTTGGAGCCAGCTGATGGTATAGGGCTCTGGATAGCCTGGGAATCAGCTGCCTCTGGGGCAGGTACCCATCTCTGGAACAATGAACTACAACCGGGGACCAGAGTCATGTGATACCTAGCATGGCCACCTGAGACCGTTTCTTCCCATAAAAAAAATTTCCCTTGGAAGACCCTTAAAGAATTAAAAATAGAACTACCACATGATCCAGCAATTTCACTTCTGGGAACATACCCAGAGAAAATGAAAACACTAACTTGAAAAGATATCTGCAACCCCATGTTCACAGCAACATAATTCACAATAGCCAAAGCCTGGAAACAAAGTGTCCATCAATGGATGGATGGATAAGGAAGTAATAAATGGAATATTATTCTGCTACAAAAACAAGGAAATCCTGCCATTTGCCACAACGTGGACGGACCTGGAGGGCATTATGCTGAGTGAGGGAAGTCAGACAGAGAAAGACACGTGCCATATGATCTCACTTATGTGGGAGATCGAAAAGACAAAAGGTCAAATTCACAGAAAAAGAGATCAGACGCTTGTGTTTACCAGAGGCAGAGGGCGGGTGAGGGGAAATTGGAGGACGGTGGTCGAAACGTACAAGCTTCCACTTATAAAACAAGGAAGTACTAGGGATGTAATGTACAATACGAAGACTGTAGTTAACACTGCTGTATGATATACAGGAAAACTGTTAAGGGAGTAAATCCCGAGACTCCTCATCGCTAGGAAAATATTTTTTCCTTTCTTTTCTTTTTATTGTATCTATATGAGAAGACGGATATTAACTCAACCTATTGTGATAATCATTTTACAATATATGTAAATCAAACCATGATGCTGTATGCCTTAAACTTATACAGTGATGTATTTCAATTCGTTCTCAGTAAAACAGTGTGGCGGGGAAGAACGTGTAATTTCAGGAACGGCAAAGACGTAACACACTGAATCATTATGATGCATTTGGATGGGCTGAAGTATTAGGTGTAGGATGGCTGTCCTGAGAGATATGTCACATAGACTTTCTCTTCTGTAGACAATTTGGCTTTTAAATCATTAGGACTCGATGCTCCCTGGTGGTCTAGTGGTTAGGATTTGGTGTTCTCATTAGGACTCTACTGCTTTGGAAAACAGTTTGTCTATTCCTTAAAATGTTAAACATAGTGTCACCATATGAGCCCATAATCCACTCCTAGATATATACCCAAGGGAATTAAATCAGCTTTCCATATCAAACCTGTACATGAATGTTCAAAGAAACATTATTCATGATAGCCAAAAAATCCAAATGTCCATCAGCTGATGAATGAAAAACTACAATGTGGCATATCTACACAATGGAATATTATCCAGCAATAATAAGGCATGAAGTACTGACACAGGCTATAATGCTGATGAACCTTTAAAACTTATGCTAAGTGAAAGAAGTCACTCACAAAAGACCATATACTGTATGATTCCATGTATGTGAAACCTCCAAAATAGGTAGAACTGTCATGACAGAAAATAGATTACTCTTTCCTAGTACTGGGAGTGATATGATGAGGAGAAACGGGAATTAACTACTTATGGATACAAGGTTTCTTTTGTGGATGATGAAAATGTTCTAAAATTGATTGTGGTAATGGTTGCCCAACTCTGTGAATAAACAAAATCCATTGAATTTTACAATATAAATTGGCAAATTGCATAGCATGCAAATTATATCTTAATAAAGTTGTTTAAAAAAATGTTAAGGAAGGAGCTGTGAGTACATGATGACATGTCTACAAAAGAGGAAAATGGCATCGGCAGAAAAGGGACCAGCCATGGGATCATGGCTAGGGTGGGCGATCTCTCTGCCCAGCCCTGTGGAGGGAGCATTTGCACCGTCAACGGCTGCAGTGCAGACCACTTCTGACCTGTAATCAGTCACTACCAAGGACAAAGAAGACTTGGAAGTTGCATTGGTTACAAAAATGAGTCAGAGATGATGACATTATTCATTGTGTTGTTACGAATAGCATAAACAGTACTCCCAGTATTCATAGTACTATCGTGAACCTATTCTTTTATTCTTACATTAGATTGGGGAGCCTTCAGAAATATTTATAATCTTTGAGGGAGAAAGGGTTTGACCAGGAATAGTCCAAATTCCAGTGCAATATTCAGCTACACCATAGACTAGCTGCCCCCTCTTGATTTCAACTCCTTGATATTGTGGGAAATTGCAGTGAGACTTTGAAATGATCTCAGATCAATGTGGGCCCTTAAAGATCCCTCCATGCTTGGGAAGTATTGCTGAACGGAACTGCAACAAGGGCATCACTGAATAGACAGAGCTTACAGCCACTGGGTTGGTATGGAGCTGTACTGCTCAATACAGTAGCAGCTCGCTCTAAGTGGCTATTTACATTTAAATGAACTTAAATTTTAAATTTAGTTTTCAGTCATATTAGCCACATTTCAAATACTCAGTAGCCACATGTAGAAAATGGCTATTATATCAGACAGCCCAGATCTAGAACATTTCCATCATCACAGAAAGGTCTGTTACACAGTGCCATTTGACACGCTCACTTGATGTTCAGGATGAAGGGAATGGGAACACAGTCTTACTAGAGATTTCCTTACAGAAAAATGACCTTAAGATTTCTAGGAAGATACTTGTGAAGAGAGTTCCAAGAAAAAGAATGTTTGAGACCCTTGCCTCTGATACTGAATTTTTAAAGTTCGACCCATTTCCTGGAAAGTAAAGTGAACACACTGTGAAATACGGCCAAAGCCCCAGAGCATGAAATCACCTTTGCAGTGCCAAATGCAGCCCCATTGTATCATGAGAAATGTATGCCCAGATATTGGAGCACAAGTTGGGTGTGTAATTCAGCGAAGCCTTTATGGAAGCCACAAAAATCAGAAAATTGGGGATTTTCAAGAGAAATCCTATATGAGTCTCTGAGAAAGATTCCTGAAAGCTGACCAAAACAAACAGCTATGCTGAACATTGGCAAGTTTGAGGAAGGAAAACCATGGAATTCAATAGAGTTTCATGAACCCTTCTCTCCAGGGCAGCCATTCTTGCACATGGTTCCTACCCAGCTGTCGGGAGCGCTGAGAAGCCTAATCGTTCAAGCAGAACAAAGAAAAAAGCCTAGAAATATTACAGGAAACAGCATAAAGAAGAGGACTTAATGGGTAACTGGAAGCTGGAGAGTGTCTGGGCCTACAGTGTTCAACACTGACAAGTACAACAAGAACGGTTACCCTAGGACTGCCTCCACCAGGTCAGGAGAAACCAGAAGGAGATGGGGCTCCACAGTTCCTCACATATTTTTTGTTGTTCATTCAACATTACTATGAATCACCTCCGTTTACTCTTTAACCCTCTCATAATGGGAAAACACTTAATATCACTATAGCCTCTTGGAATATTTATGTTAACCTTTTCATTGTAATATTTATCAGTCAAGTTCTTTTAACCAGTTGGGTTGGAAACTGGGTTACCAGTGGTAGAGCCTATAATTAGTGTGTACATACATCCTGGTTTGCCTCGATGGCTCTGGTTTATGTTGTTGTTCAGAAGTAATTATTAACAGAGCCCCCTTTCACTCACGGAAGTCCTAGCTTGGACAATAAATATATGGTTCCTTACCCATAATGCTATTCTCTAAATGTGTTCCAACATGCCAAAGGCAAAACGTGTTGTTTTTCAGTGGCTGGTGGTTTTAGTGCCACTTTCCATTTCAGCAAACGTCACCTTGGGTGGAAGACATTACTTCACCAAGTTGGTATTGCTGACCAGTTTCAAAACTATTTCATTCTGATGCCTTTTTTAACCTCCCTGTACTTCTCAAATTCAATTTTAGTGTCAATTTTGCTTAGTACAGTCTTTTTCCTGTCCTTCACTCTTCAAGAATTTTTTCCTTTGGCTTTCTAGTTTCTTAACTCTGTTGTCTATTTTTCTACATTTACTGTAATGTGTGCCTTCTATTTGTGGTTTCCTTTCTTCCTACATTCAATCTGTCATATTTTAAATGACTATCTTTTTAATAAATGAGAGCATTTCACAAACATCCACTGGTAGAAGGTGCAATACCTGATAACTAAGCTTTTTATTCTACCTCAACTATATGATATGGAACTTTAGTCTGAGAGGTTAAAATTTCTAGTTCCTTTAAAACTGTCTGAAAAGCGGTAGTCTGCTGGTAAATGTTTACCAACCAGTTTGGCGGGGGCGGGGAGGGGAGCATGTGAACAGGGGAATGTCCTGATTTGTAGCACTGCTGATTTCTATGGTGTAAACACCCACACCATAGACAACTTCAAGCTACCAACATGACCTCAACCAACTTGTGAAAATTTAATAATTGTTCCAGATGAGCCAATACGAGCCAGCTCCAGCAGACCACTGCAAAACCCTTTGTAGAGAAACAGAAATTAAAGTTCCAGGGGGGCGGGTGGTGGGGAATCACATAATAAAAAAAAATCATTCTAATTATTTGAATTTTGTGTTATCGTTAAAGGAGAAAAACATACACTGAAAAAACAGACTGAAATAAGCTTATATATGAAAAAAATAACACTTAAGTTTCCATTTGGTAACTAAAAATTCAGTAGGAGCTATTTCTGGGACATAAAAGTGCCAGGTAAACTAACTTGATTCTATCCTCCCAAAGATTATTCTCAAATCCCGAGAACGTTATTATATAGTTAGAACTCCAGGTTACATGACTGCCACACTATAGCAAATCCATGGGCCAGAAAACTTCCACAAGCTGGAACTGAGCCTCAGGGCAGAAAGTGAAAACTGTCAGATACTATCAGAGCTAAGGTCACTTGACTAGCTATTGAAAATTCTTTGGCATTCAGCAAGGTTCTAAGATTGTCTTTTCTCTGTTCTGAGAGATTCCAGAAGGCCTAAAGGTTACATTTGGTATCAGCGCTTTTTTACAGATCTAAGCATTATTTTTATTCAAAGCCAATTTATAGCTTTGTTTAGTCTTGATGGCATAATACGTAATAGAAACTAAAATAGGTTAGAGGTGGGGAGAACCCTTTGAGGAATAAGTAGTCTAAGCACCACTCACATCAATTCAAATGCTTTCATCAGATGTAAGAGAATATGTACAGAATGCACTAGCTAGAGACACCCAGTGAAGGTGTCTAGGGAACATTCTGTAGCCAACACAATGTTACCTCTGAACTTGAAATATTTGGCCTGAAGGAAAAACATAAAGGCTGAAGATTTACTGACCCCAAATTTATTAAGATAAATGTCTTTGAACACATCAGCCATAAATCATTTTAGATTTTTTAAAAACTCATATGCTAAACTTTATAGATAGCAGATTAAAAATAAAATTGGTTCTGTTTAGACTTGTAAATTGATGCATCATTTCTAGAAAGGCTCATATTTATTGTTAGACACTGTGCTAAAACCTCTCCGCAAATTATTTAATTTAACCTATTATAAACCCCAGGAAGTAGATACTATGATCCACATTTTACGATTAGGAAACTAAGACTTGGGTCAGTTACTTACCCAAAGTCACATACCTAGAAAATGGCAGAATCTGAGTTAAAACTCAAGCATGACCCAGAGCACCTACATTTAACCAAATTGCTGCCCTGACAAAAACCTTAGAATTATCTTACACTTTTTGAACTGCTCATCCCACTGTTACAAACCTATCCCAAGATGATAAGTCATAGGCAGGCACAATGTAGCAAACAAAAGTTGGAAACAATGTAAATGTTCCTTAACTGCAGAATGTTAAATGACCTATTCATACAATAGAATATTTTTCAGTCAAAAAATTGTATTCATCAAGAGCATTTCATGAGATGAGAAACTCCTCATATAATATTAAGGAAAAAAACAAGCTATAAAGCAAGATAGTATTTCACTATACAAAATAAATACAAAGGAGGATGGGGAGAGCTAAAAGAAAAACAGCAATATGTTATCTCTGATGATCTCTGTGGATTACGGTTATATATTATTTTACTTTTCCTTCAGCATCTTTTTATTTTTCTTTTTTTTATGATGAATAGACACCATTTTTACCATGAGAAAAGAGTCATTTCTAAATTCAACAAAAGCATATACATAGTTCTTATTGTCACATCCGACGAAGGAAATGTTGGCACTAAGGAGGGTCAAAGAAAAGTAACTAGAATGGTCAGAGGAATGGATAATAAACCAACATTATCAGATCTGGGAATTATTCAAAACTCCTGAAACACGTAGGCGGGGAATGGCACAGCCAACACAGTCCTGGCTGGGAAGCATAATGAATAGGATTCCAGGAACAGGACAGAGACCCAGGCCAGCTCCATTGTCTCTCATCTACCTCATAACCAAGACCCTTGGACAATTTGCCTTCCCTCCCTACCTCTACCCTCTCATCCCCCATTTACTTTTTAACGCACCATAACCGGGTCTCTTCCGCCTAATTTCCTCTGCCAACTCCAGAGCGATTGCTCTCACCACCACCATCAATGTTCTCTTTGTTGTGAAATCCAATAGTCCCATTCAATCCTTGTCTTATATGAATGACCTCTCAGTCACAAATGACCCAACTGACTCCTTCCTTGAACATCTCTTTCCTTGAATCCTGTGACAGAATACCGTGCTGGTTGTCTCCTCAGTAGACATTACCCCAGTTTCCATGAACACACCCCTACTTCTTTGCTAGCACATTGCCAGCTGTGTTCAGGTGTGGGCAGCAGTATGCTCAGAGGAAGTAATCCCCTATCCTAGCCCCAAGAGATGAACCGTGTTGGCCTAGACCGATCAAGGGAATCTCATTCCCCTTTGCTGTCATTGGTTTAGGAGTTGGTCCTGGCCAATGGAACCTGAGGATATGTTCCTCCTGATGTATAATTCTTGTCTTTAAACTCAGTTTTTGCCAATTGGCCCTGTCACAGCCTTTTTTGTGACCATGAGAGGAAAACCAGGAGAATCACCAGAAGCCAATGTAAAGCTTGGACGTTGAAGAAATACTGAATTAATCAACCCTGGAACTACCTACCTCCAGACTATTATGTGAGATAATAAGCCCCTATTGCTTAAGCCACTCTTAGCTAGATGTTCAGTCCCTTGCAGGCAAAAGATCCTAGTTGTTACTGATATACTTCTTTCCTGGCCTCCCTTCTACATTCTGCCTACTCTACAGGCCTTCTCCTGAACTCTACCACCTCCTGCAGGTTAATGTTCTGGAAAGTCTCACCTTTGGCCTCCTTCTCTTCTTATTCCATTTACTTTCTCTTCGAGATTTCTCTCCTCTGCTTGGATGATTTCACCTACATGTATTTATTTGCAGTTTACATAAATATTATTGAAGGACTAGTATGAGCCAGATCCTGTTCCATGTTCTATGATCTGGGAATTTGCTGATGAATAAGACCACTGGGGTCCCTGGACAAGAGAGGGGGGCAAAGGAGGAGGGGAGGGGAGAGGAGAAGTTGAGGTTGAGGATCTGTTCATGAGACCTACTGTACAACATAGTATCTATCATTAACAATTCAATATTGTACACTTAAAAATTCGTGAAGAGGATAGATCTCATGCTAAGTGTTCTTACCACAAAAAAGGAGGGGGGGGGAGCAGAAGGAAACTTTTAGAGGTAATGGATATTTTATTGCCTTAATTGTGGTGATGGTTTCACAGGTGTATGCATATCTCCAAAATCAGCAAATTGTATACATTAAATATGTCCAGGTTTTTTTTGTGTATCAATTATATCCCAATAAAGCTGTTTAAAAAATTAAAAAATACAAAAAAAATGTTCTTTTTGTGAAGATGTTCAAGTCTTTTGCCTCTTTTTCTATGGGACTGTCTTTTTTATATTGATTCTAAGCAGTTTTTATTCTAAACATTACTCCTCTTTTTCTATTATCTAAGTTTGTATAGTATTGTATAGTTGTTTCTTGAAGATTTTGTAAAACTTCTGGTAAAGTTATCTGGACCTTAAATGCTCTTTGTAGGATGGCTTTTTATTTCTTCTTGAGTGAGTTTTTGGAAGTTATATTTTTCTAGAAATTCATTTATATTTTCAAATGCATTAGCTTAAAGTTTTCTGAAATATAAATTTAGAGCTAAAAATTCTCCTCTGTGTACAGCTTTGGTTGCACCCTATTAGTTTTTATACATAGTATCTTTTTTTAGGTGTGATTCTAAATATTTTCTAATTTCTGTTATGATTTATTCTTTGACCCATGGGTTATTTAGAACCTTGTTTCTTACTTTTAACATATATTGATTTTTTTCTACTTATCTTTTTTTTAGTGATTTTTAACCTAATTGCATTTATGGTCAGAAAACATGTTGTGTATGATTTTACTATTTTAAATTTGTTTAGACTTCCATTATGGCATAGGATACATCAATTTTTATAAATGATCCATCTGTTCTTAAAAAGAAACGTATTCTTCACTTCTTGGATGTAATATATGTGACCATTAGATCAAATTTGTTAATATGTTGCTCACACTTTTCTCTCTCCTTATTGATTCTGTTGTTAACTAGTCCTGTTACTTAGTTACCTAGTTGTGTTGTTAACTACTTCTGTGACATCTCCCACTATGATTGTAAAGTTATTTCTCTTCACAGTTCTGTTGATTTTGCTTTATACATGTGAAGCTGTATTATTTGGAGCATACAACTTTAATACTGCTACATCATTCAAAGGCACTGAGCATGTTATCTTTATCTCTAGTGATGCTTTTTTGCCTTAAAAGTCTATTTTTTAATAAATTAATACAGCTATTTCTTTGGTGAGAATTTGCCTGATTTATCTTTTTACATCCTTTTAATTCCAATCTCTTTATCATCTTCACTGCTTTTTAAATGATTCCATAATACTACTACCACTGTAATGTTCTAATTATAGTTTTAACTTCCAAAATAAGATTATTCACTTCTCATAAGAAACAAGAAGCAGAACTAGCATTTCTGGAATTATGGTTTGTGGTTTAGAATATCATTGGTTTGCCATGGTAAACACTGTTCTTTCTCTGACAACCAGTTCTTGTTTTTACTGAGCTCAGGGGCTCTGCTAGAAAAACATATATGGGTGGGTGGATGCCAGGGCAGGAAGAGGGAAGATGTGGCCAAGACAGGTAGAGGTGGGTAAGCAATGCTAAGTGTAGACTGGGTGTCATAAATCCAAATGTCTACAAGGGCCAAAAAGCTAATTTAGGCAATTACACAAGGCAGGGGAGAACTGTCTGATCTGGGGATCACTTGCCCTTCCAAGGGCAGCTATTTGTCATCCATCGATCCTTACCCTGTTCAGATGTTGCCAGATCTTTCTAGGAGAAACCTGAATCTAAATCTATTGAATTTGAAAATTTTGCAGCTAATTCATTTTCTAAATTTTATGCAAGTCAAATAAATCATGTCTGTTATCTACATCTGCAAATCCTTGCTTCCCCTGGCAAATCCTGGAAGAGACTGCACTTAGGAGGAAGAGAACAAGTAGAGAAGGCCTTTCTCAGCGCTGCTTATCCTCCCAAATGGGTTAACCCACTCCTCTTTACAAAGAGAAATTCCTCCTGGGAAATGCAAACTTAATTCATGTTCTAGGTCTTCAGAAATGGGTTTTTGAGATCTTTGGCTTCGTTGACTGCCACAAGCAGCATGATATGCTGGTCATTCCTAGAGACAGAATTGGAAAATAGTGAGAAGCAAAAGTGGGGCTCACATATGAAGGGATACCAAAAAGTTGCTACCAAAACAAAATTCAAAACTTTGTCCAGGGCCCCTGTTAGCAGCCCTATGCCAACGTCCACATTTGAACTAGTCCAGTCTGAGAAATATGGAAAAAAGAAGGAAGGAAAAGACAAGACGTCCCCTCAAAAAAATATTTTATATATATATATATACACACACACACACACACACATATATACACATATACATATATAGGTATATGCAGGCGTATGCACATACAAAGTCCTTAATTCTTCTGCTCATTTGTTATTTCAAAATAATAAAATATTTGTTAAATATCTCCAGGGAACCATTGGAATCTACACCACCACCCAGAGGAGGTGCTTCGATGACTGGCTGAACAAGGTGCTCTTTACAAAAAATAAAGAGAAAGAAAGAAAGAAAAAGACTGAGTCCCTACTACTTACAAATCACTTTTAGATGTTTTTATATACATTATTTTATGTAATACTTGAAACAAAACTGTGCAGTACTTCCATTTTATAGTGAGAAAACTGAAGCACAAAAGAGATAACTTACCAAGGTCACAGAGTTAATAAGTGTTAGGATTAAAAAACAGGATTCAAAACCAGGTCTCCTGTGTGGAAATCCTGTTTTCTACTCTATCACACCTTCTTTAGCTGACAATCAGGCGAGAATCTCAGCTCCAGCAAACTGATTCCTAGATCAGCAAGACTTCTGATAAAGTGTGGGAGCTGGGAGGTGCCAGTGTTGAGGACTCAAAACTGTGAAATCAGACTTGAGTAGAGGGACTCAGTGTGTAGCAAAGGCAGGACCACTGGATGGTTGCAAGGAAATACTTAAGTCTGAGTTTTAAAACCCTTTGATTTCTCACCCTCCCCAAACCGAATCCCCCTTCCCTTCCCTCCACACAAACTTCTCCAAACATAAAAGACATTTTACTCCAGATTCAAAAAACTATTTTTCTATTTTTTTGATCTCCTTACAAACTCAATCAACTCATCACTTAGCAAATTTCAACTTTAGATGATACCATTTCACTACCCACCTTCATATATTTTTAGTATATTAAGATAGGTAAGTCAATGTCTATTGCCTCAGATAAAGAAAACATACTCCTTATATAGATTAGAACATTTTGCATAACAAAAACATTCTATCTATTTTCACCATAGTTTCACTTAACAAAATTGTTAGTTGTGCAAAAAAAACTCAGTGTTTTCTTTCAGATAAAAAATAGATAAAGAATAAGCAACAGAAAGTGGACAATTAAATTAATTCTCATTCTTTTCGATATGCACAATGTAAAATCTCCTAAGGAACTGTGATAAAAGAGATTTCACTGGAAAGGAAAATTCTTAATTCATTTGCCATCTCTCTGGTCAATTCTCAGATTGACACTTCAGAGCAAAGCCTGTCATAATTCTTCAGCATTTAACTTACCAAAGGTTTATTTTACAAATAAAAATTACACATGTGTAACCCACCTCCCAACTGAGTGAAATTTAACTTATTCTTGGTCTTTGTTAGATCCATTCCAAAGTGAACAGCTTCTCCCCTCTCAATCTGATCTCAGGCCCACCTGGCTCACAAATGCTTTGAATGTGAAAATTCATGAGAGCTTTGATAAAACATTTAAAAGAAAAACAATGTCTTATTTACATCAATCAGTATCTACTGAGATGCCCTGGACTGAATTATGGAAGGGAGGGAGAGCACATGAAAAGTGTAAACTCCTAGGTTTTGTCCATAAACAAAATTAATCTTTAAGTAAAGATTTCCTCTACCATTGACTCAAATCTATCTTTGAAGAGTTCGGTGGCGGGGGGGGACCTTCATATTTGGCAGAGGAGTAAGACGTGGAGATCACCTTCCTCCCCACAAATACATCAAAAATACATCTACATGTGGAGCAACGCTTACAGAACACCTACTGAACGCTGGCAGAAGACCTCAGACCTCCCAAAAGGCAAGAAACACCCCACATACCTGGGTAGGGCAAAAGAAAAAAGAAAAAACAGAGACAAAAGAATAGGGATGGGACTTGCCCTTCTGGGAGGGAGCTGTGAAGGAGGAAAACCTTCCATACATTAGGAAGCCCCCTCACTGGCAGAGGCGGGGGGAGGGGTGGGTAGGCTTCAGAGCCATGGAGGAGAGTGCAGCAAAGGGGTGCAGAGGGCAAAGTGGAGAGATTCCCGCATGCAGGATGGGTGGCGACCAGCATTCACCAGCCTGAGAAGCTCGTCTGCTCACCCGCCTGGCGGGTGGGGGCTGAGAGCTGAGGCTCGGGCTTCGGAGCTCGGATCCCAGGGAGAGTACTGGGGTTGGCTGCGTGAACACAACCTGAACGGGGCTAGTGCACCACAGCTAGCCAGGAGGGAGTCCGGGAAAAAGTCTGGAACTGCCTAAGAGGCAAGAGACCATTGTTTCCGGCTGCGCGAGGAGAGGGGATTCAGAGCACCGCCTAAACGAGCTCCAGAGACGGGTGCGAGCCACGGCTATCAGTGCAGACACCACAGATGGGCATAAAACACTAAGGCTGCTGCTGCCACCACCAAGAAGCCTGTGTGTGAGCACAGATCACTATCCACACCTCCCCTCCCGGGAGCCTGTGCAGCCTGCCAATGCCAGGGTCCCGTGATCCAGGGACAACTTCCCCAGGAGAACGCATGGCGCACCTCAGGCTGTTGAAACGTCACGCCAGCCTCTGCCGCCACAGGCTCGCCCCGCATTCCGTACCCCTCCCTCCCCAAGGCCTGAGTGAGCCAGAGCCCCCAAATCAGCTGCTACTTTAACCCCATCCTATCCGGGCGGGGAACAGACGCCCTCAGGTGACCTAAACGCAGAGGCAGAGCCAAACCCAAAGGTGAACCCCAGTAGATGTGCGAACAAAGAAGAGAAAGGGAAATCTCTCCCAGCAGCCTCAGGAGCAGCGGATTAAATCTCCACAATCAACTTCATGTACCCTGCATCTATGAAATAACTGAATACACTGCAAATCATCCCAAAATTGAGGGGGTGGACTTTGGGAGCAACTGTAGACTTGGGGTTTGCTTTCTGCATCTAATTTTTTTCTGGTTTTATGTTTATATTAGTTTAGTATTTAGAGCTTATTATCCTTGGTAGATTTGTTTATTGATTAGGCTTCTCTCTTCTTCTTATATATATATATTTTTTTTTCCCCTTTTTCTCTTTTTGTGAGTGTGTGTGTGTATGCTTCTTTATGTGATTTTGTCTGTAGAGCTTTGCTTCTACCACTTGTCCTATGGTTCTGCCTGTCCATTTTTGTTGTTGTATTTTTCAGCATAGTTTTTAGTGCTTGTTACCATTGGTGGATTTTTTTTTTTTAGTTTGGTTGCTCTCTTCTTTCTTTCTTTCTTTTTTAAATTAATTTTAATATTTTATTTTTTATAATTTTTTTTGTATTTTATTTTAATAACTTTATTTTATTTTTATTTCTTTCTCTTTTTTTCCCCTTTTCTTCTGAGCTGTGTGGCTGACAGGGTCTTGGTGCTCTGGGTCGGTGTCAGGCCTGAGCCTCTGAGGGGGGAGAGCTGAGTTCAGGACATTGGTCCACCACAGACCTCCCAGCCCCACGTAATATCAAACGGCAAAAGCTCTCCAAGAGATCTCCATCTCAATGCTCAGACCCAGCTCCACTCAATGACCAGCAAGTTCCAGTGCTGGACACCCTATGCCAAACAATTAGCAAGACAGGAACACAACCCCACCCATTAGCAGAGAGGCTGACTAAAATCATAATAAGTTCACAGACACCCCAAAACACACCACCAGATGTGGTCCTGATCACCAGAAAGACAAGATCCAGCTTCATCCAACAGAACACAGGCACCAGTCCCCTCCACCAGGAAGCCTACACAACTCACTGAACTAACCTTACTCACTGGGGCAGACACCAAAAACAATGAGAACTATGAATCTGCAGTCTGTAAAAAGGAGACCCCCAAAAAAGTAAGTTAAGCAAAACGAGAAGACAGAGAAATACAGAGCAGACGAAGGAGCAAGGTAAAAACTCACCAGACCAAACATATGAAGAGGAAATAGGCAGTCTACCTAAAAAAGAATTCAGAGTAATGATACTAAAGATGATCCAAAATCTTGGAAATAGAATGGAGAAAATACAAGAAATGTTTAACAAGGACCTAGAAGAAATAAACAGCAAACAAACAATGATGAACAACACACCAAATGAAATTAAAAATTCTCTAGAAGTAATCAATAGCAGAATAACCGAGGCAGAAGAACGGATAAGTGACCTGGAAGATAAAATAGTGGAAATAACTACTGCAGAGCAGAATAGAGAAAAAAGAATGAAAAGAATTGAGGACAAAGACCTCTGGGACAACATTCAATAAACCAACATTTGAATTATAGGGGTCCCAGAAGACCAAGAGAAAAAACAAGGGACTGAGAAAATATTTGAAGAGACTATAGTTGAAAACGTCCCTAACATGGGAAAGGAAATAGTCAATCAAGTCCAGGAAGCGCAGAGAGTCCCATACAGGACAAATCCAAGGAGAAACACGCCAAGACACAGATTAATCAAACTATCAAGAATTAAAAACAAAGAAAACATATTAAAAGCAGCAAGGGAAAACCAACAAATAACATAAAAGGCAATCCCCATGAGGTTAACAGCTGATCTTTCAGCAGAAACTCTGCAAGCCAGAAGGGAGTGGCAGGACATATTTAAAGTGATGAAAGAGAAAAACCTACAACCAATATTACTCTGCCTAACAAGGATCTCATTCAGATTTGACAGAGAAACTAAAATCTTTACAGACAAGCAAAGTTTAGAGTATTCAGCACCACCAAACCAGCTTCACAACAAATGCTAAAGGAACTTCTCTAGGCAGGAAACACAAGAGAAGGAAAAGACCTACAAAAACAAACCCAAAACAATTAAGAAAATGGTAAAAGGAACATATATATCGATAATTACCTTAAATGTAAATGGATTAAATGCTCCAACCAAAAGACACACATTGGCTGAATGGATACAAAAACAAGACCCATATATATGCTGTCTACAAGAGACCCACTTCAGACCTAGGGACACATACAGACTGAAAGTGAGGGAATGGAAAAACATATTCCATGTAAACGGAAATCAAAAGAAAGCAGATGTAGGAATTCTCATATCAGACAAAATAGACTTTAAAATAAAAACTATTACAAGAGACAAAGAAGGACACTACATAATGATCAAGGGATCAATCCAAGAAGAAGATATAACAATTGTAAATATTTATGTACCCAACACAGGAGAACCTCAATACATAAGGCAAATGCTAACAGCCATAAAAGGGGAAATCGACAGTAACACAATCATAGTAGGGGGCTTTAACAACCCCCCTTCAGCAATACACAGATCAGCCAAAATGAAAATAAATAAGGAAACACAAGCTTTAAATGATACGTTAAAAAAGATGGACTTAATTGATATTAATAGGGCATTCCATCCAAAAACAACAGAATAAACTTTCTTCTCAAGTGCTCATAGAATATTCTCCAGGATAGATCATATCTTGGGTCACAAATCAAGCCTCAGTAAATTTAAGAAAATTGAAATCATATCAAGTATCTTTTTCGACCACAACACTATGAGACTAGATATCAATTACAGTAAAAATCTGTAAAAAATACAAACACATGGAGGCTAAACAATACACTACTAAATAACCAAGAGATCACTGAAGAAATCAAAGAGGAAATTAAAAAAATACCTAGAAACAAATGACAATGAAAACACGACGACCCAAAACCTACGGGATGCAGCAAAAGCAGTTCTAAGAGGGAAGTTTAGAGCAATACAATCCTACCTTAAGAAACAAGAAACATCTCAAATAAACAACCTAAGCTTACACCTAAAGCAATTAGAGAAAGAAGAAAAAAAAACACCCCAAAGTTAGCAGAAGGAAAGAAATCATAAACATCAGATCAGAAATAAATGAAAAAGACATGAAGGAAAAAATTAAAAAGATCAATAAGCTAAAAGATGGTTGTTTGAGAAGGTAGACAAAAATTGATAAATGATTAGCCAGACTCATCATGAAAAAAAGGGAGAAGACTCAGATCAACAGCATTAGAAATGAAAATAGAGAGGTAACAACTGACACGGCAGAAATACAAAGGATCATGAGAGATTACTACAAGCAACTATATGCCAATAAGATGGACAACCTGGAAGAAATGGACAAATTCTTAGAAAAGCAAAACCTTCCAAGACTGAACCAGGAAGAAATAGAAAATATAAACAGACCACTCACAAGCACTGAAATTGAAACTGTGATTAAAAATCTTCCAACAAACAAAAGCCCAGGACCAGATGGCTTCACAGGCGAATTCTATCAAACATTTAGTGAAAAGCTAACACCTATCCTTCTCACACTCTTCCAAAATATAGCAGAGGGAGGAACACTCCCAAACTCATTCTACGAGGCCACCATCACCCTGATACCAAAACCAGACAAAGATGTCACAAAAGAAGAAAAACTACAGGCCAATATCACTGATGAACATAGATGCACAAATCCTCAACAAAATACTAGCAAACAGAATCCAACAGCACACTGAAAGGATCATACACTATGATCAAGTGGTGTTTATGCCAGGAAGGCAAGGATTCTTCAATATATGCAAATCAATCAATGTGATAAACTATATTAACAAGCTGAAGAATAAAAACCTTATTATAATCTCAATAGATGCAGAAAAAGCTTTCGCCAAAATTCCACACCCATTTATGATAAAAACCCTACAGAAAGTAGGCATGGAGGGAACTTACCTCCACATAATAAACGCCATATATGACAAACCCAAAGCCAACATCATTCTCAATGGTGAAAAACTGAAACCATTTCCACTAAGATCAGGAACAAGAAAAGGTTGCCCACTCTCACCACTATTATTCAACATAGTTTTGGAAGTTTTAGCCACAGCAATCAGAGAAGAAAAAGAAATAAAAGGAATCCAAATCGGAAAAGAAGAAGTAAAATTGTCACTCTTTGCAGATGACATGATACTATACATAGAGAATCCTAAAGATGCTACCAGAAAACTGCTAGAGCTAATCAATGAATTTGGTAAAGTAGCAGGATAAAAAATTAATGCACAAAAAGCTCTTGCATTCCTATACACTGATGATGAAAAATCTGAAAGAGAAATTAAGGAAACACTCCCACTTACCATTGCAATAAAAAGAAAAAAATACCTAGGAATAAACCTACCTATGGAGACAAAAGACCTGTATGCAGAAAACTATAAGACACTGATGAAAGAAATTAAAGAGGATACAAACAGATGGAGAGATATACCATGTTCCTGGATTGGAAGAATCAACATTGTGAAAATGACTATACTACCCAAAGCAACCTACTGATTCAGTGCAATCCCTATCAAACTACCAATGGCATTTTTCACAGAAGTAGAACAAAAAATTTTACAGTTTGTATTGAAACACAAAAGACCCTGAGTAGCCAAAGCAACCTTGAGAAAGAAAAACGGAGCTGGAGGAAATCAGGCTCCCAGACTTCAGACTCTACTACAAAGCTACAGTAATCAAGACAATATGGTACTGGCACAAAAACGGAAGTATAGATCAATGGAACAGGACAGAAAGCCCAGAGATAAACGCACACATATAGTCACCTTGTCTTTGGTAAAGGAGGCAAGAATATACAAGAGAAAAAGAGACAGCCTCTTCAATAATTGGTGCTGGGAAAACTGGACAGCTACATGTAAAAGAATTAAATTAGAACACTCCTTAACACCATACACAAAAATAAACTCAAAATGCATTAAAGACCTAAATGTAAGGCCAGACACTATCAAACTCTTAGAGGAAAACATAGGCAGAACACTCCATGACATAAATCACAGCAAGATCCTTTTTGACCCACCTCCTAGAGAAAGGAAAATAAACACAAAAATAAACAAATGGGACCAATGAAACTTAAAAGCTTTTGCACAGCAAAGGAAAACCATACACAAGACGATAAGACAACCCTCAGAATGGGAGAAAATATTTGCAAATGAAGCAGCTGACAAAGGATTAATCTCCAAATATACAAGCAGCTCATGCAGCTCAATATCAAAAAATAAAACAACCCAATCCAAAAATGGGTAGGAGACCTGAATCGCCATTCTCCAAAGAAGATATACAGATTGCCAACAAACACATGAAAGGATGCTCAACATCACTAATTATTAGAGAAATGCAAATCAAAACTACGATGAGATTATCACCTCACACCGGTCAGAATGACCATCATCAAAAAATCTCCAAACAATAAATGCTAGAGAGGGTGTGGAGAAAAGGGAAAACTCTTGCACTGTTGGTGGGAATGTAAATTGATACAGCCACTATGGAGAACAGTATGGAGGTTCCTTAAAAAACTAAAAATGAACCACCATATGACCCATCAATCCCACTACTGGGCATATACCCTGAGAAAGCCATAATTCAAAAAGAGTCATGTACCAAAATGTTCATTGCAGCTCTATTTACAATAGCCAGGACATGGAAGCAACCTAAATGTCCATCGACAGATGAATGGATAAAGAAGATACGGCACATATAGACAATGGAATATTACTCAGCCATAAAAAGAAACAAAATTGAGTTTTTTGTAGTGAGGTGGTTGGACCTAGAGACTGTTTTACAGGGTGAAGTAAGTCAGAAAGAGAAAAACAAATACTGTATGCTTACACATACATATGTAATCTAAAAAAAAAAAAAAAAAAAAAAAGTGGTTCTGAAGCACCTAGGGGCAGGAGAGGATAAAGACACAGAGGTAGAGAATGGACTTGAGGACACAGGAAGGGGGAATGGTAAGCTGGGATAAAGTGAGAGAGTGGCATGGACATATATGCACTACCAATTGTAAAATAGATAGCTCGTGGGAAGCAACCGCATAGCACAGGGAGATCAGCTCAGTACTCTGTGTACACCGAGAGGGGTGGGATAGGGAGGGTGGGAGAGAGACGCAAGAGGGAGGAGATATAGGGATATATGTATGTGTATAGCTGATCCACTTTTTTATACAGCAGAAACTAACACACCATTGTAAAGCGGTTATACTCCAATAAAGATGTTAATTTTTAAAAAAAAGTGTTCACCCATTTCCAACAGGAAGGTACTTGGGAAAATAGAATCATTTACATTTAACTGAGAATTTACTTAACAATTTTGTCATAATATTAAGTCTTCAAAGAAATGCTCGCTTATTGATATCTTTTGGTAAACACATAGGCACACATAGCATGACTAAAATTCTTTGCAAAAGAAAGCCATTTCAGTTTTTCCAACCCTATTATAAAGTTTTGACTGTTCCCTTTAAGAAGTGGTTATTGTCACACAAGGGGGTCAATGATTATAAAAAGAATTATGTCTCCTGGTTTTTTAATAGGAGAATTCATGTAGTGCTTTTACAAAGAACATTTTTTAAATCTCCAGCAGTTTTTTTCATTCATAGCTCCAGGACCTTTGGCTAAAACCAAAAACCCATTAGCTTTTCTGAAACATTTCACTGGGCATCACATCTTATGTATAAATAGGCTCCCCTAAGGGCCCACATTATCCTCAGTGACACCTGTATTAGAGTGTCCCATAATTCATAAGCCGGCCCCAGTGCATCATGGTCATATCACAGCAGAGGAAGCAAAGTCTGACAGTACTCTGCTATTGACTAAACAGGACAAGGACATCCTTGTTCTATATTCTCCACTTCAGTCCAGAATCATAACAATCTGTAACTCATACCAATATCCATTCCATAGAGTATAATTCCAGTTCTAAGGTAGAACACTACTTTATACTGATAAAATACAGTGGGTCTATCCATCTCATGGAAACTGGAAAGGAAAGTAAAATGTTGAAATGATAAACATTCAATATATAGCAGAGACTATTCTCTCTCTTTCCTGGAATAACAAATCTTCTGGGTTACTTGTTCACAAATGTTTTGCCCCATGTTTGGGAATTTCTTTAGCAGATCAACTAATCCTGCAGCTCATCTACCCTACTGGTCTCTGCTTGCCCAAACAGAAAGGACTCAGTAGAATGAATGGATCCTAAATAAGATACCAAATGAAAAATATCAAGAAAATTAACTATTTCTAGAAAAAATACACTGACATTGACATACTAGAAAAAATAAGCTACCTGTCCAAAACCATGGGAGAGACTCTTATAGACTATATTAGTTTCCTATGACTGCTGTAACAAATTACCACAAACGTGGTGGTTTAAAACAACAGAAATTTATTCTCTCACAGTCCAGAGGCCAGGTGTCCAAAATCAGGTTCACTGAGCTGAAATTATGGTGTTGGCAGCTCCATACTCCCTCCAGAGGCTCTGGGGGAGAATCCTTTCCTTGCCTCTTCCAGCTTCTGGTGGCTGCAGCATTCCTTGGCTTATGGCCCCATCACTCCAGCCTCTGCCTCCACAGTCTCATGACCTCTTCCTCTTCTGTCTGTGTTCCAATCTCCCTGTGCCTCTCTAATAAACACACTTGTGATGGCATTTAAGAACCACCCATAGAACCAAAAATCCTGATCTCAAAATCCTTAACTCTATCAACATCTGCAAAGACACTTTTTTCACAATTACAGGTTCCAGGAATTAGGAAGGAGATATCTCTTTTTTTCGGGGTGGTGATGGTATTTTTCAGTGTATCACACAGACCAAGACCACAGTTCAAAAATTTAAACAAAATTTAGACGAAGAAAATGGTAAAAAAAAAAAAACAAAAAAAAAACCCTGAGTTGTCCATAAGCCTCACACCATGTCCTTATGTCATGACTGTGTGATGTGTTCGGAGTGGTGTTCAGAGTCATGTTCAGGCCTCAGTCACAATGATGTTTGTGGATTAATGGATTATCTGTCTTTAGGCAGCCACTGACCAACTAAGAAACCAGTTCCTCTAACATTTGTCTAATAACAGAGATCATTGTAATGGGAGAAGGCAATATCCTTACCTGATACTAAAGTAGGACCAAACCTGTTCTCTGATTATCCTTTAAGGTTTCTGATCAAAGTGTTTTAGCTTAAAAGTTATCTGGAGACCAACAGTTTTTTTAAACTGTTCACAGGATTTTGACACTGACACCGATAGTTTACAAATAGAGAGGAAGAGTTTATTTCAAAAAATGTCAGGTGAGGCTCTGGGAAAATATCAGGCCAGCTTCTGGGTCACTGGTGCTTAGCTTTCAGCAGCTAATGTATGTAAATGATCCCATCCAGGGGCCCAGCTGTTGTATGTTGAAATGTACTGATGAAACTAAATTGGGATTTTAGAGAACACAAATCAAATTGTAAGCAAAATGACTGAAATACACCAGCCCTCCTTTGAAGCATCATAGGCCAACCCAAGAAAAATGACTAATGGGTAATAATACACAGTCCTGACAGGAATCATAAGCTAGGAAGGAAGTCGCATGTAAAATAATAATAAAGAATATTAAATTGCCACCAGGCCCTGCTAGAGACAAATGAAAACGGAACAGATTTCTCACCACCAGTCACTTATTCAATCCCTTTGAAACTGTCCCCAGAATCTGCAGACAGAGAATGCTTTCACTCATATTCCATTTCTACTAGAAATGAATGTTTTCTCAGATCTGGAAAAGGCAGATAAGGGATAACCTTCTGAAAAGGAGGCCCTTAGAGGTAACCTCTGGCCAGTTCATCATCCTTCCTTGGGCAACGAGGTAAGAAAACAGGCTGCCTTTATCAGCTACTGGTAGAGAAAATTATGAACTTCCTCCAAGATATCCATAGTTTGATGGCTTTTCATTTCTTCTCTTATAACATCATTCTTTTTTTTTTTAAAGTCTGCATCTTTATTTTTTACAGCATCATTCTTATATGTAGAATATGAAGTAATTTTTAATTGTCCATGTAACTTACATAATATTATTTTTACTTTAAGTGATTTCTTTCCTTCACAAGGTAATTTAGAGTACTCTGCAAGTTTAAACCCAAAGCTCAGTCATTAGTCACTAGTAAGAAGTGAGCCCCCGCTGCCTGCTCGCTCCTTATATCAAATTATAAGCAAAACCCAGCCTGAAGCTCCTGGCCCACGTACCTCAGCGACAGCCCACACAGACCCCTGCAAAGGACAGGTGGCAAAACACCGCAACACAGGACAAGCAGCCCCTAATCTTAGATGGCAGCTTATTTCAGAGTATTGTTCTCGTCAGTCACCCTGTTTGCTCCTCCTTGACTTCACTGGCCTGTTAGGACAGCAGTTCTCAGCCCTAGCTGCTCGTTAGAAATATTTGGGAAATGTCTGTCAACATACCTGAAGTCCAGAACCCACCCTGGTCTGAGATGGGGCCCAGGCATCAGCATTTTTCTTAATTCTCTAGGTGACTCTAATGTGTAAACAGGTTTGAGGACCATTGGTCCACCTTGCTAGCTTCTGTTCCTTTTTACCTTCCACTTCTTCCTGGACTTTCTTCCACACTCACCTACCCGGACCCACCATATTTACCCACTCCTTTTCATCTTTCTAGGGCCTCTTGACCTTCCTTTTTGCTGTCTGTTGCTCTCCTCCAGACTCGATACACAGCCTGGCATGACTTTCCGATCAATTCTTTTCCAGGTCCTGGCTTCTCCTGGCTTTTCCCAATGGAACACCCACCAAGGTTACAAAAATACCTTAGCAAGAGTCTAACTACACACCCACCATTTCCCTCCTTCACTTAAGCCCAGCTCAAATCTGACAATCCACATAACCTTTTCTTCTTGGAACTCAGCAACATTCAACACCTTGCTCTACATTTGGACCAAACGTCTTACCCTGGCCAGTCCCTTGTCCACCTAGCCATTCTCCTTTCTATCACAGGGCTTCTCAACTTCAGAACTATCACATGTAAGGCCAGATCATTCTTTGTTGTGGGAGGCTGCCCTGTATACTAACAGAATGTTTACCAGCATACCTGCTCTCTGCTCACTAGATGCCAGTAGCACTCTTCCCCCAACCTGTAAAACAAAAATGTCTCAAGGCATTACCAAATGATCCTTGGGGAGGGGGAAGAACTGCCCCCCCCCCAATCCCAAATCCTATTGAGAACCACTGCTCTGTCTGTATGTCTAATCCCCCAAACTACTTCAATAGAGTTGGTTCCTCTGCCATCTGGTATGTATTTCCTTCCCAGTTTCAATTTCACCCAAGTTTACAATCCATTACTCTGAAGCATCTACTTCCACCTGAGTTGACAACCTTCAGCTTTGATTCAGCTTCCCAAATGATGTCAGCTCCAAAGCAGCTAAAACAGATTCTCACATCTGTTACTCATCCTTAACCCTCCTGTTGCAGAGGAACAACTGTGACTTCTCCATTACATACCTTTGTTCCATAAAGACTGGCCTTACGCTATAAGCCCCTGTAAACACTAAATTAATTTATATAACAATGAGGATATTAATAGACAGAACATAGACCAAACCCTTTCTTAACATTAGAAATGCTAAGTTGGTTCCTGACTCTGAACACACTTACCTTCATTCCTCCCTTTGACTTGTGGAACAGGAATTATACTGTTCTTGCAAAGCCCTTTGAAATTCCAGATTGGGTGGAATTTCATTTCAATTCACTTTGAGTAAGAAATCTTAATTATTTGAGCTAATGGAGAGGAATGAAGCACCAAAAATAGAAAATCCATGAAATACAAATTTAAGCACATACTGACACAAACACATATCCTCAAATTTTCAGAAATTAAAAGGTTACTAAAAGTTGTTAGACTGGTTTTACTGTGTGACTCATAAATCATCCAAATGGAGAATTGCTAATATGTTTGAGAATTACATTACTGGCATAACACAGCCAGAGAAGTGACTTTCCATAGTTCTGCATCACAGGTGGAGGTGATTTTAATGTCAACCTTTTTGGTAGGGTTAAATAAAAATTTTTATTTGCTTTATAGTTTTCTATATTTTATATTATCTTTATTAAACCCATATTATTTTTATTGTGATAAACTATACATAAAATTTACCATTTGGGGCTTCCCTGGTGGCGCAGTGGTTGAGAATCCGCCTGTCAATGCAGGGCACACGGGTTCGAGCCCTGGTCTGGGAAGATCCTACATGCCGCGGAGCAGCTGGGCCCGTGAGCCACAACTACTGAGCCTGCGCGTCTGGAGCCTGTGCTCCGCAACAAGAGAGGCCGCAATGGTGAGAGGCCCGCGCACCGCGATGAAGAGTGGACCCCGCTTGCCACAACTAGAGAAAGCCCTCGCACACAGGCGAAGACCCAACACAGCCATAAATAAATAAATTAATTAATTAAAAAAAAAATTTACCATTTTAAGTGTACAATTCTGTGGCATTACATGCATTCATTGTTGTGCAGCCATAACCACCATCCATCTCCAGAACTTTTTCATCTTCTCCGACAACAGTTGTTTTTTTTTTAACATCTTTATTCAAGTATAATTGCTTTACAATGGTGTGTTAGTTTCTGCTTTATAACAAAGTGAATCAGTTATACATATACATATGTCCCCATATCTCTTCCCTCTTGCATCTCCCTCCCTCCTACCCTCCCTATCTGACCCCTCTAGGTGGTCACAAAGCACCGAGCTGATCTCCCTGTGCTATATGGCTGCTTCCCACTAGCTATCTATTTTATGTTTGGTAGTGTATATACCGACAACAGTTTTTAATAGATACTCCCTCCCTTCTGTCTACTAATAATCTGCTAAATGTCATTTTAAGTTAATTTCCTGTAGCTCTTATTGAAATAAATGTAAAGTCTACCAAAACAGTAGTTCAAAAAGTTGTTTTGAAGGACAGCATTTATATAGGTTTGTTAATTCAACTTTCTTATACAAAAAGAGAATTCTTGTCTTTCATAATCATGCTTCAAACATTCCCACTACTCAATGCCTGGCTAATCCTGTCCATCCTCCATCTTCCTGTCAACAGCCTGTACAAGCCCCAAAGGTTCTTTTCACCTGTTAGATCCAGAAACTAAAATAAAAGTAGTGATTTTCCTCACTTATCCCCAAATTGACTCAAACCTAGAATGAAACTATACGATGATAATAACATGAAGCTTTTTTGAGAATTCTTTTAAGACTCTGGGAGAAGAAGACTATGCATTACAGGGGAGAAATTTAACAACAATATAAGGAAGTTTCATTGTTGTGAAACTTTGTCATAGTCAGTTTGGGCTGCTGTAACAAAAATACCATAGACTGGCTAGCTTAAACAACAAACATTTGCTTCTCACAGTTCTGGAGGCTGAGAAGTCCAAGATCAAGGAGCTGGCAGATTCGTTGTCTGATGAGGGGCTGCTTTCTGGTTCTAGACACCTGCCTTCTCATGTGTCTTCACATGGTGGGAGAAATGAGGGGTCTCTCTGGGGTCTCTTTTTTTTAACTTTTTATTTTATATTGGAGTATAGTTGATTAACAATATTGTGTTAGTTTCAGGTGTACAGCAAAGCAATTCAGTTATACATATACATGTATCTATTCTTTTCCAAATTCTTTTCTCTGGGGTCTCTTTTATAAGGACACTAACCTCATTCATAACGGCTCCACCCTCATGACCTAATCACCTCCCAAAATCCCCACCATCAAACACCATCACATTAGGGGTTGGGATTTCAACATATGAATTTTGGGAGGACATAAACATTCTTAGCACTGTTGTTGCTTCTTGCTCACATTTAAAAGAAACCCTCTCAGATCCCGTGGATAAAACTTTGACCTGGGCTTCCCTGGTGGCGCAGTGGTTGAGAGTCTGCCTGCCAATGCAGGGGACACGGGTTCGAGCCCTGGTCTGGGAGGATCCCACATGCCGCGGAGCAACTAGGCCCGTGAGCCACAACTACTGAGCCTGCGAATCTGGAGCCTATGCCCCGCAACAAGAGAGGCTGCGACAGTGAAAGGCCTGTGCATTGCGATGAAGAGTGGCCCCCACTCGCCGCAACTGGAGAAAGCCCTCGCACAGAAACGAAGACCCAACACAGACAAAAATAAATTAATTAATTAATAGAAAAAACAAACTTTGACCTTACAGCTGTGTTTCTGACATAAACTCATGGAGAGAATTTATACTTTGAATACACATGGTTCTGAGCAGAGAAAAAAAAAACATATCTGCTATTGTAAGGTCAGAGCATCATTGTACAGGTCATTTATTTTTTAAAAGTCCTTGAAACTGTCATTTGAAAAACCCACAACTCTCACCAGCTGAACATTTGTAACAGTATACTCTAGCATTTCAGGGAAGTCAAATTTCTTTCCTACAACTCTTAAGAGGCACCTCTTGAAACTTTCCAGTTAAGATTTTCAAAACTGTGTGACAAATAACAGCCCTAGAGAAAAGCCCATAATATGGCTGTCAGTGAACTTAACTTCCATCATAAAATGGAAATGTCGTCAAGTATTTTGGGCTTTGGAGCAGCTGCCACCTAATAACTATTCAGAAACAAATGCTCAAATCAGTTTAGGTCTCATCATAATCTCTGTGACTTTCAAGTCAAAGAGAAGGATAGTCATTTTTATGTATTTATTTATGAAAACTACAGTTAGAAATTTCTCAAAAAAACACATATATAGGTACACAGAGGGATAATTGATTCTTGGTAGTGTTACCAAAAAAGTAAAGGGCAATTTTAAGTTAGTTCTTTTTCTCCCTAATACATAAATTAACATAAGCATTCATTCATTTATTCAACAACTTTTTACAGATGATCTATTATGTGCTAGGCAGTATGGAGCCCTGAAACAAAAATAAAGAAATAAATGTTTTTTTTCCCCTCCTACGAATGGGCAGATAGAGGTCAAAGGTGAGTGAATATTAAGACCATGCCATAAAGTAGAAGCAAGCAACCCAAGTCACCAGGAAATCTAAAATCCTAGTTTCATTTCCCTTACATTCCTCTCACTCTAACCTGTGACTTTTATTCAATGCTTTCCAAAGAAGAAAGATAAAGGCTAAACAAGAAGATATTTCTACTGCCCTTTCCTTTTATGTACAGAAATGAGGGCTTGTTCTTACCTTGGATTCTTTCTCACCCACTCAGAAAGTAACAGAATGAATGAATGAGGAATAATTTGTAAATAATTTGGGAAATTGTTGTCAGCTACTATAACAAAAGAGAAGCCCAAAATTTTAGAATCTGCCATTACTGTGCTTCATCTCTTCCACTTTGAAAAAACAGGTGGGTGGGAAGGGGGGGGGGCAACATGCACAGGGTATCATTCTTAGTAGCTATTAAATGTATCAATATTTTTTAAATTGTAGGGGGG
The DNA here is from genome assembly GCF_028021215.1 of Eschrichtius robustus. NCBI lineage: Eukaryota > Metazoa > Chordata > Mammalia > Artiodactyla > Eschrichtiidae > Eschrichtius > Eschrichtius robustus. Next base: position 52,051,263 of record NC_090841.1, read on the forward strand.
AAGTGCAAACATGCAAAGTGTGTAAGGCCTAACATGGCTAAGTTTTCTGTGATTTTTGGTAGTTCCAGAGGTAAAGGCCCTTTAACTGGACTGTTCACCATTTTGCTCTCTGTTATTGAAGGTAAGGAAAACACACCTGAAAGGATATGCCTGTGTCTCAAATATATTAGGCGCTCAATTAATGATTGTTGAAAGTTGAACAGATGAGTTGGTATTTCAGCATTCTTGATGCATTACAGCAGGTGCTTGATAAACTACCTACTAAATAAATAATTTATTATGTCTCTCTCAACACTCCTTAATATGTCTCTTGATGATGAGATCTAGGGATGAGCAGAAGAAAAGAGTTTCTCATTCAAACACGGTGTTCCCAATATTATTGCAACCGAATCTCATGTAAAATCGCATGACCTGAGAGGTTTGAAGGGAGAAGAAAGGTGAACAAAACTTTATCCCACCCCTGCAGCCAGGTGCTCTGCATGTGACTTAATGTACATAAACCTTACCCCATAAACAGCTGCCTAACTAGCTTCTAACTTGCTATGCCCACCAAACACATCCCCCACAGAGCCTCAAGGGGTCTTTGCAAAAAGGAATCCTCTGATTATTTCACACTTTGCTTAAAATTCTTCATCCCTAAGAACTAATGTCCAAATCCTTCAACATGGTAGATGAGGCTCTCATTGCCCCTTCAGCTGTTTTTTGTTTGGTTGGTTGGCTTTTTCAGGTTTTTTTTGGCTGTGGGTTTTTTTTGGGGCGGGGGGCTTTTTTTTCCCATGAGTTTCTGGTTCTTACTATCTCCAGGTCTTTCCTCATTAAGTTGGCCTGTGCTTAGAAGGCACCTCCACTTCCTCTTCTTTACCTTTAAGCCTCAGTTCTGGCATCTCCTCCTCTAGCAAGCCCATGGCAGGAGTTAGATATCCCCCTTTCTCACTCCTATAATTACTCAGACTATCCCAGCACTGCACTTCCTACTTATTTTGTCATTATTCATTCAGCCCCCTTACTAATTCTCAGTGCTTACTCATTCGTGTGTCTATATCAGACTGGCACAGTCCAGCACATAGTAGGTACTCAAGAGATTTTGAATGAATGAGTGACTGAGTGGTTGTACATGGAGAAATGTTGCAGGAGCCAAGTTAAGAGCTAATGGCTTAAAGTGGCCCTTGATACCTCTTTTTTACTTAGCCCTATAGGCCACTCTTATCTGCGAGTAGAAGGAGAGGTGTTTTCTGGCTCCAAAGGAGCATTGGCCTTGAAACTCATTTTGTGAGCAGAGTAAAGCGGAGAACTTGAGAGACTAATATTTCCCCTAAAATATCCATCAAATACAAGCCCAGCAGATACCAGCAGTTTTCAACCCCATCACCACCACCCCCATCACCAAGTTCTTAACAGCAAATGAAGGTGAACTCCTCCCTGGAATTCTACAAGTTCAGCATATCTTTAATGTTTAGGACTTCTGTCTTTTAAATTCATGTAAATTTATCATTCTTTCTGTAAGATGGAACTGATCTTTGTAAATCAGTTACCAGTGAAATAACTTAATTCCCCAACTCATACATCCACACCTCAATTAGCCAAACTGATGTTCCAGGAAGGTGTCCCATATTTATTTTATAGCTTCCCATCCTTTTCCAACTCCTCCAAGAGGTGCCTCGTTAAGAAATATGGGATACGTTGTAGTTCCTCTTCCGTACTACATTCTTACAAACCAAGCATCAGCCATAATTAACGAAAAAAAAAAAAAAAACTAGAATAAAAACAAAGGGGGGAGGACCTTCGGAAATAGAGAAAAGGGGGATACTGGTTCAAGATGGCAGAGTAGAAGGACGAGCGCTCACTCCCTCCTGTGAGAGCACCAGAATCACAACTAACTGCTGAACAATCATCGACAGGAAGACACTGGAGCTCACCAAAAAACATACCCTACATCCAAAGACAAAGGAGAAGCCACAATGAGACGGTAGGAGGGGCGCAATCACAATAAAATCAAATCCCATAACTGCTGGCTGGGTGACTCACAAACTGGAGAACACTTATACCACAGAAGTCCACCCACTGGAGTGAAGGTTCTGAGCCCCATGTCAGGCTTCCCAACCTGGGGGTCCGGCAAGGCGAGGAGGAATTCCTAGAGAATCAGACTTTGAAGGCTGGCGGGATTTGATTACAGGACTTCGACAGGACTGGGGGAAACAGAGACTCCACTCCTGGAAGGCACACACAAAATAGTGTGTGCATCGGGACCCAGGGGAAGGAGCAGTGACCCCATAGGAGACTGAACCAGACCTACCTGCTAGTGTTGGAGGGTCTCTTGCAGAGGCAGGGGGTAGCTGGGGCTCACCGTGAGGACAAGGACACTGGCAGCAGAAGTTCTGGGAAGTACACCTTGGCGTGAGCGCTCCCAGAGTCTGCCATTAGAGCAGACTACCAAAGAGCCCAGGTAGGCTCCAGTGTTGGCTCGCCTCAGGCCAAACAACCAACAGGGAGGGAGCCCAGCCCGACCCATCAGCAGACAAGCGGATTAAAGTTTTACTGAGCTCAGCACACCAGAGCAACAGCCAGCTATACCCACTACAAGTCCCTCCCATCAGGAAACTTGCACAAGCCTCTTATATAGCCTCATCTACCAGAGGGCAGACAGCAGAAGCAAGAAGAATTACAATCCTGCAGCCTGTGGAACAAAAACCACATTCACAGAAAGACAGACAAGATGAAAAGGCAGAGGCCTATGTACCAGATGAAGGAACAAGATAAAACCCCAGAAAAACAACTAGATGAAGTGGAGATAGGCAACCTTCCAGAGAAAGAATTCAGACTAATGATAGTAAAGATTATCCAGAACCTCGGAAAAAGAATGGAGGCAAAGATCGAGAAGATGCAAGAAATGTTTAACAAAGACTTAGAAGAATTAAAGAACAAACAGAGATGAACAATACAATAACTGAAATGAAAAATACACTAGAAGGACTCAATAGCAGAATAACTGAGGCAGAAGAACGGATAAGTGACCTGGAAGACAGAATGGTGGAATTCACTGCTGCGGAACAGAATAAAGAAAAAAGAATGAAAAGAAATGAAGACAGCCTAAGAGACCTCTGGGACAACATTAAACGCAACAACATTTGCATTATAGAGGTCCCAGAAGAAGAAGAGAGAGAGAGAAGGGACCCGAGAAAATATTTGAAGAGATTATAGTCAAAAACTTCCCTAACATGGGAAAGGAAATAGCCACCCAAGTCCAGGAAGCACAGAGAGTCCTATACAGGACAAACACAAGCAGAAACAGGCTGAGACACACAGTAATCAAACTAGCAAAAATTAAAGACAAAGAAAAAATACTGAAAGCAGCAAGGGAAAAACGAAAAATAACATACAAGGGAACTCCCATAAGGTTAACAGCTGATTTCACAGCAGAAACTCTACAAGCCAGAAGGGAGTGGCATGACATATTGAAAGTGATGAAAGGGAAGAACCTACAACCAAGATTACTCTACCCAGCAAGATTCTCATTCACATTTGATGCAGAAATCAAAAGCTTTACAGACAAGCAAAAGCTAAGAGAATTCAGCACCACCAAACCAGCTCTACAACAAATGCTAAAGGAACTTCTCTGAGTGGGAAACACAAGAGAAGAAAACGACCTACAAAAACGAACCCAAAACAATTAAGAAAACGGTCATAGGAACACACATATTGATAATTACCTTAAACATGAATGGATTAAATGTTCCAACCAAAAGACACAGGCTCACTGAATGGATACAAAAACAAGATCCATATATATGCTGTCTACAAGAGACCCACTTCAGACCTAGGGACACATACAGACTGAAGGTGAGGGGATGGAAAAAGATATTCCATGCAAATGGAAATCAAAAGAAAGCTGGAATAGCAATACTCATATCAGATAAAATAGACTTTCAAATAAAGAATGTTACAAGAGACAAGGAAGGACACTACATAATGATCAAGGGACCAATCCAAGAAGAAGATATAGCAATTATAAATATATATGCACCCAACATAGGAGCACCTCAATACATAAGGCAACTGCTAACAGCTATAAAAGAGGAAATCAACAGTAACACAATAATAGTGGGGGACTTTAACACCTCACTTACACCAATGGACAGATCATCCAAACAGAAAATTAATAAGGAAACACAAGCTTTAAATGACACAATAGATCAGATAGATTTAACTGATATTTATAGGACATTCCATCCCAAAACAGCAGATTACACTTTCTTCTCAAGTGCGCACAGAACATTCTCCAGGATAGATCACATCTTGGGTCACAAATCAAGCCTCAGTAAATTTAAGAAAATTGAAATCATATCAAGCATCTTTTCTGACCACAACGCTATGAGATTAGAAATCAATTACAGGGAAAAAAACGTAAAAAACACAAACACATGGAGGCTAAACAATACATTACTAAATAACCAAGAGATCACTGAAGAAATCAAAGAGGAAATAAAAAAATACTTAGAGACAAATGACAATGAAAACACGATGATCCAAAACCTATGGGATGCAGCAAAAGCAGTTCTAAGAGGGAAGTTTAGAGTAATACAATCCTACCTCAAGAAACAACAAACATCTCAAATAAACAACCTAACCTTACAGCTAAAGGAACTAGAGAAGGAAGAACAAACAAAACCCAAAGTTAGTAGAAGGAAAGAAATCATAAAGATCAGAGCAGAAATAAATGAAATAGAAACAAAGTAGACAATAGCAAAGATCAATAAAACTAATAGCTGGTTCTTTGAGGAGATAAACAAAATTGATAAACCATTAGCCAGACTCATCAAGAAAAAGAGGGAGAGGACTCAAATCAATAAAATTAGAAATGAAAAAGAAGAAATACAACAGACACTGCAGACACACAAAGCATCCGAAGAGACTACTACAAGCAACTCTATGACAGTGAAATGGACAACCTGGAAGAAATGGACAAATTCTTAGAAAGGTATAACCTTCCAAGACTGAACCAGGAAGAAATAGAAAACATGAACAGACCAATCACAAGTAATGAAATTGAAACTGTGATTAAAAATCTTCCAACAAACAAAAGTCCTGGACCAGATGGCTTCACAGGTGAATTCTATCAAACATTTAGAGAAGAGCTAACACCCATCCTTCTCAAACTCTTCCAAAAAATTTCAGAGGAAAGAAACTCCCAAACTCATTCTATGAGGCCACCATCACCCTGATACCAAAACCAGACAAAGATACTACAAAAAAAGAAAATTACAGACCAACATCACTGATGAATATAGATGCAAAAATTCTCAACAAAATACTAGCAAACAGAATTCAACAACACATTAAAAGGATCATACACCACAGTCAAGTGGGATTTATCCCAGGGATGCAAGGATTCTTCAATATATGAAAATTAATCAATGTGATACACCATAGTAACAAATTGAAGTATAAAAACCATATGATCATCTCAATAGATGCAGAAAGAGCTTTTGACAAAATTCAACACCCATTTATGATAAAAACTCTCCAGAGAATGCGCATAGAGGGAACCTACCTCATCATAGTAAAGGCCACATACGACAAACTCACAGCAAACATCATTTTCAATGGTGAGAAGCTGAAAGCATTTCCTCTAAGATCAGGAAGAAGACAAGGATGTCCACTCTTGCCATTATTATTCAACATGGTTTTGGAAGTCCTAGCCACGGCAATCAGAGAAGAAAAAGAAAAAAAAGGAATACAAATTGGAAAAGAAGAAGTAAAACTGTCACTGTTTGCAGATGACATGATACTATACGTACATAATCCTAAAGATGCCACCAGAAAACCACTAGAGCTAATCAATGAATTTGGTAAAGTTGAAGGGTACAAAATTAATGCACAGAAATCTTATGCATTCCTATACCCTAACAACGAAAGATCTGAAAGAGAAATTAAGGAAACACTCCCATTCACCACTGCAACAAAATGAATAAAATACCTAGGAATAAACCTACCTAAGGGGGTAAAAGACCTGTATTCAGAAAATTATAAGACACTGATTAAAGAAATCAAAGATGACACAAACAGATGGAGAGCTATACCATGTTCTTTGATTGGAAGAATCAATATTGTGAAAATGACTATATTACCCAAAGAAATCTACCGATTCAATGCTATCCCTATCAAATTACCAATGGCATTTTTTTTACAGAACTAGAACAAAGTATCTTAAAATTTGTATGGAGACACAAAAGACCCAGAACAGCCAAAGCAATCTTGAGGGAAAAAAACGGAGCTGGAAGAATCAGACCCCCTGACTTCAGACTATACTACAAAGCTACAGTAATCAAGACAATATGGTACTGGCACAAAAACAGAAACATAGATCAATGGAACATGATAGAAAGCCCAGAGATAAACCCACACACCTATGGTCAACTAATCTATGACAAAGGAGGCAAGGCTATACAATGGAGAAAAGACAGTTTCTTCAATAAGTGGTGCTAGGAAAACTGGACAGCTACATGTAAAAGAATGAAATTAGAACACTCCCTAACACCATACACAAAAATAAACTCAAAATGGATTAAAGACCTAAATGTAAGACCAGACACTATAAAACTCTCTTAGAGGAAATCATAGGAAGAACACTCTTTGACATAAATCACAGCAAGATTTTTTTTGATCCACCTCCTAGAGTAATGGAAATAAAAACAAAAATAAACAAATGGGACCTAATGAAACTTAAAAGCTTTTGCACAGCAACGGAAACTATAAACAAGACAAAAAGACAACCCTCAGAATGGCAGAAAATATTTGCAAACGAATCAATGGACAAGGATTAATCTCCAAAATATATAAACAGTTCATGCAGCTCAATATCAAAAAAACAAACAACCCAATTAAAAAATGGGCAGAAGACCTAAATAGACATTTCTCCAAAGAAGACATACAGATGGCCAAGAGGCACATGAAAAGCTGCTCAACATCACTAATTAATTATTAGAGAAATGCAGATCAAAACTACAATGAGGTACCACCTTACACCGGTTAGAATGGGCATCATTAGAAAATCTACAAACAACAAATGCTGGAGAGGGTGTGGAGGAAAGGGAACCCTCTTGCTCTGTTGGTGGAAATGTAAATCAATACAGCCACTATGGAAAACAGTATGGAGGTTCCTTAAAAAACTAAAAATAGAATTACCATATGACCCAGCAATCCCACTACTGGGCATATACCCTGAGAAAACCATACTTCAAAAAGAGTCATGTACCAAAATGTTCATTGCAGCTCTATTTACAATAGCCAGGACATGGAAGCAACCTAAGTGTCCATCATCGGATGAATGGATAAAGAAGATGTGGCACATATATACAATGGAATATTGCTCAGCCATAAAAAGAAACGAAATGGGAGTTATTTGTAGTGAGGTGGATGGAGTTAGAGTCAGTCATACAGAGGGAAGTAAGTCAGAAAGAAAAAAACAAATACCGTATGCCAACACATATATATGGAATCTACGGAAAAAAAAAAAAAAAAAGGTCATGAAGAACCTAGTGGCAAGACGGGAATAAAGACACAGACCTACTAGAGAATGGACTTGAGGATATGGGGAGGGGGAAGGGTAAGATGTGACAAAGTGAGAGAGTGGCATGGACATATATACACTACCAAACGTAAAATAGATAGCTAGTGGGAAGCAACCGCATAGCACAGGGAGATCAGCTCAGTACTCTGTGTACACCGAGAGGGGTGGGATAGGGAGGGTGGGAGAGAGACGCAAGAGGGAGGAGATATAGGGCTATATGTATATGTATAGCTGATTCACTTTTTTATACAGCAGAAACTAACACACCATTGTAAAGCAATTATACTCCAATAAAGATGTTAAAAAAAAAAAAAGAAATCAAAAAAAAAAAGTGTGTGTGTTTTGAGTGTGTGTGTGTATGAGGGGGGCTTTTCCTTAAAATGAAAGCTATGCAAAACTTCACACTTGTATACCTAATGGTTCTAGAGTTATTTCACACCACCATCATCCACAATCCCTTGAGAGCTTCCAATGACTCCTATTATTTCCATAGTCCTTAAAGAAGAAAAAAGTACCTCCAGGGGCTTTCTCTCTTGGCATCACTTCATACAAAAAACTCAGATATATTTGCATTTATGTAAAAAGATATTCAATACAGCACTCTTTGAAGCAGAAATTTTTTAAAAAAACCTGGAAATTTAAATGCCCATCAAAAAAAGACTGGTAAAATAAATGACAGCACATCTAGACAGTGGCATTTCATGCACAGTATCATGTAGCCATCAAATAAGATGAGGTAGATAGATCATTGTTACGTGTACAAGCATGCATTGCAAGAGCTCCAGCATAAGTGGTTAAGAGAAGAAAGCAAGGCAAGGAATAGGCATAAATTCTACTGAATACAAAAAAAGAGGGGAATTATTTATGTATTCATTCATTCATATATTCATTCATTTATATGTAATGTCTCTGTAAAGATGCACTAGTGATTATCCCTGGGAAAAACTAGGGGTTACTGGAGGGTGGAGATATACTTTTTACGATACACACTCTTATATTGCTTAAATTTTTCACCATAAACTTTTCAAAAACTAAAACAAAAGCTATCTGGAGGAAGTAAAGGTAAAAGCAGAGAGGAAGGGCAAAGCCTGCCTCACTGCCTACCTGACTCACTGCTTCCTGGGCCACAGTCCAGCAGCCCGGGGCTGGTGTGACGGGCTCCAACTTCTGTGATTTTTCAACCTGGGAGGCACTATGCTTTCTTTCGAGAGGGGGGACATCAGTGACTGAGGATGGTTCAGGAAAGAGCCCCTATATCCGAAATGCAGAGCCTCTCCCCACATTCTTTAGAATTTTATCTTCATGCATTATACTTTTGATTAAGGCCCATCTCACAGCGTCTATTTCCTTTTCCCCACAAACTTTAAGAGGTCATCTCTACCTACATCCCCCATGTTCAAAGTAATTCACATCTGTTGCCAAGACTGTGGTCAAAGAAAACGTTTGTGAAGGACTTTTCCTCCACATTGAGGACCAAACCACCTTGACAACAGGGGTTTTTGACAGTAAACTCTGGGGAAAAGGCCCATTCATTCCTGGCCAAGCTGGCCAATTACCCAGTGAGGAGTCCTTCTGACGCCATTAGCCCTACAACAATTTAGGAAGCATTCCCAGTGCTCAGAGAACCCCTTAAATGAAATTAGACCAGTATTTGAGCCAATCCATACCAAAGAGCCAAAAGGAATAATTAAAGTGTGAATGTTTTATTCTTTAGTGTTTAATAGAAGAATACATCACAAGTCACATAATCAATGATTCATTACTTCACACACAGGGAGGAAAACAATATTGAGTATTTCTGTTATACAACTGGTTGTGAACACAGAGAACCAAAATCTCTAGAGCATTTAGATGGTTGAAGAAATTCTCATTTAAAGTTTGGGCACGTCTGAAAAAACTTCCTCGGTTTTTAAAATATAAAAGGATTTTTTTTTTTTTTCTTGGCTTTCTGTTTCATTAGAAAGCCTGATAATTGTATAATGATTTTTTCCCTTTCTCCTTCAATTTTGAGAATATGGCTCAGTGATATGTATCACTTAGCATATAACATTTTCAACAATTTCATAATCCCAGATAACTCTGTGGGAATCTTACATTGTTTCTCAGGTAAGAGTTTTTCAGATGCCCAGAAAAATTTAAATAATGTATAATTTGCATCTTCAAAATTAATATCCACAATGGATGTTTTAACCTTTGTCATTAAATGTCACAAATGCTGTTTGAGTGGTCATAAATGAATTGTCATTTGTATTCAATATTAATAGCAAAATTCACCTGCCTATAAAGTCACAAAGACAGTTGTATAATAGTTTACATTACAATTAATGTTCACATACCTCAAAACACATTTAGAATTAAAAAAAAAAAACAAACCTGGGGAAAAAAATCACAAAATGTATAAGGTGACAAGAATTCTTGGTCAACTAGTTCAGCTTCCTACCACACGAGTTTATACTCTAATGTAAATATTCTGGTTGAATTTCTTCCATCTTAGTTTCAAGGGGCCCAGTAGAGAATAGAAGTCTTCAAACATTAATACTTTTAGATGTTTATCATCCAAAATTGTGACAAAGAAAAGTTAACTTCAACATAGCATGTTTCTGGCTCTAGGAAAGCCTATTTTAGGTACTATAGCCACTGGAAACACAAGACTTATTTATTTCTCAAGAGATAGATTTAGGTCATCTAAGAAAACTAATTCAGTTTTTAAATGAGTTATAATAAGGAAAAACAGAAAAAAATTCCAAAGGATTTACTCTGGTAGGTTTACAATAAAAATATTCAGTTTACAATTTTAGACATTTAAGTCAACTGAGTATTTATGATTTAGATTATAAAAAAAAATTCTTAAGGAATTCAATGCCTCCAGTCAATACTGTTCTAAATGCCTGCACTATCATTTATCACTTTTCATGTGGAGTACAAAAATGTTTTTGAATATTAGATTAGAATTTACCATAATTAAAAAGTAAAAAATTATCAAAGCCTCAACTTACATGGCTTTAATGTAATAATAACATTCCATGGAAAATTCCAATAAAAGTTGTAATATGTTATGAGCATGCCAGTTGCCTATTTTGTCTGAGAATTCACAGATTATGCATTTCCCCAGAAAAGCAACAGGCTCCATACATATATGGATCTGGTTTGAAAGAGAAGACAATTTTGTCTAGTATTATAAATGATCACTTTGCTATCAATACAAAAACCAAATAAGACGCAAGAATAAAAATCGTGCTGAAAGGGAAAAAATTTAAGTCCCACACATTCAAGGAATATTTTCCACAACACACAATTTGAAAAATTAAAACGAACATGGTTCATAGTCTACATGTTTTCAAAAACAGACAATCTGTCAAACACTTGGTGCAAAAGCATTGAACATGGTACCTGTTTTTTTAACCACCACTGTCAACCAATCTTTTTTAAAAAGTTAAATTTGCTATTAAAATCTAATGTCACTCAGTTGTATTTATGAACCAAATGGTAATTAGAGCCATTACATATGTAAATGCATGCTACACTGAGTCAGATTAATGCAGTTATAATTTCTGAATAATTTATGACACCCTCCCAGGTTACTGAATGTCTTTGGAGAGCTTACTCAAATGGACGCTCAATATCTCTTCCAAGCTCACAGATGACAACCGACACTCCAGCCCACTTTGTAGACCACTAAGGGTCCTTCTGTGGCTCAGAGCACATGGTGAACACGGGACCCAAAAGTGCAGAGGCCAAGTCATCTTATCTCAGTTACAGTATCCACCCAATGTAAAAATGAGTTTCCTACCCAGCCTTTACTTTGGGCTAAGGTAGAATTTTTCAAGTATCAACTTCCAACTTTAGAGGGGATAGTCATCATAGAAAAAAAGGTTGGCTTACCATCTCTAACCATTCAATTCCCAGTCTTTCAGACAATGAAAGGGGTTAGGGAGTACTGCAGGGCAGCAAGGATGTGTGGAGGAGTGAGATGTGGACGAACAAAGCTGTGAAACAGTTCAACTCAAAGTTTTACAAGGTAAAACTTTTAAGACTTGGGTGGCAGAGACAAAACTTGAGCAATTTCCCGTGACTCCTGGAGTTGAGCAGATTTAACAAGGCAAATCAGAATCTCGGAGTCTTGCCATACGTCAGTGGCTTTGATCTGTCTGTCCCAAGATGTTCTCAATTATGTGCTTTTTGGTGCACAATCTAACAGAGTACCACAGAGGGTGCAGAAATCTCTGCGACACTTACTTTTGGCCAGTGAGTGACATTCTTAAATCATTTCAGGCTTGAAACAGGGCTAAGTTCTGATGTGTTACCTAGTCCGAGAACACACCCAACACATAAGCAAATGTGACTTCCTGAATGTTTCTGCTTCCCTTACAATTATGGTCTTTGTAACTGTAAAGCTAACTTTGCTTTTCTACAAAGGCACCTCCAACAAAAGACCTCAAATCTTTCTCTTCCCCAATGGAAAAAAAAAAAAAAAAAGAATTGGTGGATTAAAAATACAGGTACTGTGGTTTATGCAGACAGTTAATTGACATATTAGTATACGACTAATATCCAAGCAAAAAGTATGGCGCAAACTCAGCTTTATAACTATGTATTTGTTTCCTAACCCAATTTCCCCATAGACAAGGATATAAGAAACTCACTGAAACATGTTGCTTTAGTATATACACCATCTGATGCAAGTTACTGGGGGTAAATACAGGAACGTTTATAGCATTAGTAAATTAATTAAAAAACTAAATGATTCATGTAAAATGTTTATATATGGTATATACAGATTGGATCACATGAGTCTAAGAACAAAACTGTTCCAATTCTTAACATCTGTTATGGACATATAGTAAGATACAGTACAAGATTCATTTTTAAAAAGAAGAAAAAAAAAATAGCGCTGATTTAAACACTGAAAACGACTCTTACAAAATCTTTTAAAAACCTACTTCAAGAGAATGATGCTGAAACAAATGAAAAAGGACAGGCTTCTCCGTCATCACAGAATATCCAAAGGAGCCTCACAGCATGAAAGACGATTCATCTCCCTTCACTTGCAGTGTAGATACGATATACAGTGGGGATTTATTCCATGTTAGAGTAAAGGTATAAGGCAACCAGGTCTCCTTCTGTTTCAGTTGCATTTACATGGAACACCATTTTATTGCTCAGCTCACTTTTAAGCACTTATTTGCCTTCATTTAAAAATATTCCACTTTACAGCTATCTACAGATGGCAGCCCTTGGCGCTTCTATTCTCTGCAGCTCTGTCATTCGAAAGATTCCACCTTAACTTCAAACAACCTGCATCGAAGTGGCATTTTTCAGGTTTGCCCAGAAGTCAGAATTGGCTGGGCTTGCAGACAGTAAGGATTTTTAATAAGAGAACTTAAGTCTAAGTAACCCAAATCAACATATTTTGTTCAAGGAAACAGATTTTAAAATCAGGACTTATAATCAACAAGAAAATAAAGTTCAAAAACTAAAACCCTACTGGGTAACTCTTTGGTTAGGTTATATAAGTATCAGCAAAACAGTTAGTTCAATAAACTGCCAGGTAAGAGTAGATCTGTGATTCACCTTTACAAAATGCTTTGCATGTTTTTGTGTGCTATTTTGTTAATGTGCATGTACTCAGACGGACGGTACAAACTTCCAACTTTCAAATAATAAATGAGTATGTCCTCTCCTCCCTTCCCACCCCTCCTACCCTCCTTCCTCCCTCCCCACCCCACCCCCCAAGGCTTAAGAGCTAAGGTCCTACTGACAGTCACTGCAATAATACAGGTTTTCTTAATACCCACGACGTGCATTACTACCCAGCTCCGTTTACAGTCACAGCCAGGTGACCTCCTGCAATGCTCGGCGACCTGAGCCGTCATTCTCTCTTTCCCCCTCTTGTCAATAACGGCTGCCATGTCAAGCAGTCGAACCAAGGGCTTCTGGCGGTGAGCCCAGGAGAAAGGGTGCCTCTTCAGGCAGGAGGGGAACTTTCTACAAGTTTAAACCACAGGCGAAGACCTTTAAATTTGCACGGAAACCAAACGCTCCTTCATTATGCCATCACCAGATTCTTCTCCTACTTCTACCCGTAACTTTTCAAAACTTTATTCATTTATAGTCCCTGAACAGCCTCCGCGGGATCCTAATTCCAGCTCTGGAGTCTTCCATTCAGCCTTCTAAAACTTCACCTTTAAAGAGGGTCAAAAGACTGCGTAATAAATGACCTTTCAAAACTATTCGCAGACACTGCTACCAATTCTATCTCTTAAACCGCGAATGAGTCATCAGGGCTTGAGAAGATTTCAAGGAATCTTCTATACACTGGACAGGGTCCAGTTGGGTTCGGAACAATTCAGTCATTCCCAGGTACTCGGTGACTTTGTAGCCACACTGCCCCACTACATCCAGACTGAAGGACAATCCGGGGGAGGGGTGATTTGAGGCCGGGGGCAGAGGAAGCATGGGGTGGAGAGGTACGTCTGGGCTCTCTCTTCTAGTGGGGTCCAGAGAAGACGAAGAAGCCGAGAGGACCTGTGGCTGCAGGTTCTAAAGTGAGGGGTCAGTGGGTCTGCTGCAGGTGGGGAACAGGGGAATGGGAGAACGTGGGGTGGGAGGGGAAATCTATAGCCCTCTCCCGGGCAAGAAAGAGAGGGAATGCGCGCGCTGGAGTCGCAAGAGGGTGTGGGGAGTTCACTCCCTGCAGAAGACGTACTCGGTGTAGCTGGTCCAGATCTTGTCCTCGTTCTGGTCGGTGCTGCTGGCGAAGGCGCAGGTGCCCGTGGAACTGCACGCCACCATGTGGAAGCCCGACTCGGACAGCTTGTCGAAGGCCTGCTCCAGGAAGTTGAACTTGAGGTAATAGCGCGAGGTGTAGCGCTCCGGAGGCCGGTCGGGGTCCCGGCTCTCGTTCAGGGTGTCCCCGAACACCTCCTTGGCCAGCGACGTCTTGCCGCACACGGTGATGCGCGCCACTCGCCGGAACTTGGCGTCCGCCTGCGCGTCCCGCCCGATGGTGTAGGAGCCGCGGTAGCCGATGGTGATGTAGCCCGAGCGTCGGCTGCCGTCCAACGACTGGGACGGCGTGAGCAGCGGGCCCGCCGCGCCCCCCGACGGGCTGCGGCTAGCCACCTCCAGGGTGGGCGACGGCGCCCCAGCCGAGGCGCCCTCCTGCTGCTCAGGCTCCGCGTAGCCGAGCGGCAGCAGCTCGTCGCCCAGCGAGCCCTCCTTCTGCACCCCGCGCCGCGAGTGCGGCGGCGGCGGCCCGGGGCCGGGCTGCTGGGGCTCCCCGAGGCGGCGCACGAGCTCCGGCAGCTCGAAGTACTCGGCTTCGCGCTGCAGCCGGCTGCGCTCGGGGAAGTAGTCAGGCAGCACGAGCTGCAAGTCCCGCAGGTAATCCAAGATGTAGCGGAAGAGGAAGCCGTCTCGGTCTAGAAAGAAGCGGCCTTTGCTGTCCCGGGCCAGCTCCTGCGGCTGCTGCTGCGTGAACATGCGCCAGAGCAACGAGTCGGGAACCGACACCACCGTGCAGCGCCTGGTCACATACACCTGGCCCCCCACGTTCAGCTCCACGATGTCGGGATAGAGCGGCGGCTCAGCCGAGGACGACGAGGAGCCGCTGCCGCCGCCGCCACCACCCCCGTTGGGTAGTCCACGAGTGCTGTCCGCCAGAGCCATGGCCAAGAGGTGGCCGGGCTAGGGCAGTGAGCGAGAGCCGGGCCGCGCGCCGGAGCCGCCGCCGCCGCCGCCTTTCTCGGACGCTCGCTCAGCCCTGCGCCCCGGCCCGCCGCTGCCGCCGAGAGCCGCGCGGAGCCGAGTGCACAATGCGAGCGCGCCTCCGTGCGCCCCCGCGAGCCCCGCTGCACTCCTCCCGCCTCGCCCGCGCGCTCCAGGGGAGTGCCGGGTGGCGGCCCGCGCGCTGCTTAAGTAGAGCCGCCCGCCCGGGCGCCGCGGCGAGCAGAAGGCGGGGGCGGCAGCGGAGCGGCGGAGCCTCGCTCCCAGGGCGGGAGGGGGCGGTGGGGCGGGGAATCGATTTGCATCTGAAACGCTGATGCCGCGGCGGGCTGCTGGCTCCACCCAGGCTCGCGCGCCGCCCGGACGCCCCGACTTCCCTACGGCCTTCTCGCCCGGCGCTCTAGCTCCTTCCCGCTCCTGCCTAACTTTCTTCCTCTTCCAAAGCGGACAGAACCTGGGCTTGGCCGCTTCGGAAGACGAGCCTTCTTTGGAGGGGCAGTCACTGCGCCCCCTCCTCCTAACTGCAGCCGGAGACTGTGGAAGGAGCACTTGAATTTTCCGGCTCCCCCCACCCGGGGAGTGGAAGGGCCTGGCTGCCCCCGGAGACTAGCCGCTTTAAACACTGTAACTGTGGCGCTTTAAACACGCGGCTCGTCTCGTTGCTGAAAGTTCTAGAGAGAGTCCAAAAAATCTGGAGAGGCGGTGGGGCCGCCCCGGCCCGGAGGCAGCTAGATTTTGTTTGCGCGTACGAGTAGCCTCGAAAAAACCCTAGAAACAAAAAGCTAACCTCGGTATCCTGCTGTAGGACGCTCTCCCATAGTTTATTTTCTGGGTAAAAAGGCAAACTCATTAGTTGGGAGACCTCAGAATTGGAGGAAATGGCAAAAGGGGAACTTGGGTGAGTTCAGTGAGTGACTTCGGGCGTGTTCCCCTCCCAGTGGCGGACGCGACCTTCCCCCCAACCCCCGCCGCCTTTTGGCCAAGCTGAAGGGGCATGTACTGTGAGGCCTAAGGGAAAGCTACGTTTCCGCGGCCCTACCAGCCCCGGGTGAATCGCGCAATGAAACTCGGAGGGTTTGAAGGTCAAATATAATTTAGAAAACCTACCTTTCAAACCCTGCGTCTTTATCCTCCCAAAGGTCCAGGCGCACCCGCTCTCCCGCGGGCCTGGGTCATTCTGTTCAGCCCTTTCCCAAGTGCCCTCTAGTCTCAGGGTCCTTGTACATTTGAAGGCCCGCTCTAGATCCCTTCCGGTCCTCTAACTCCTGCTCCCTTCGCACTCGTATTCGCCCTTCACAATGCAGCACCCAGGTCTCCTCCCCTGGGAAAGCTTCCCTGACTCCTCAGGTGGGTGGGGCTTCGGATGGCCCCTTCCACGTGCCCTAACGCCCAACACATTCTGACATGACGCGTCTGTGAGTGATTATCTAATCTCTGACTTTGGTAAATAGTCTCCTGAGCACTGCAGAAAGAGGACGGAAGAGAGGGTAGTGAAGAATGTTTAGCAATCATCAAGTCAATGGTTATTGGTTGTGCACCAGGTATTCATTCGGCCGCGCCGGGTAGAAGAATAATGTAAGACGGAATAGACTCCACAGAGCTTTCAGTGTAGCCCGGTAGGCAAGGGTCAGAAGTCTGAGCAGTTATCAGATCGGTTTGAAGTACAGACTGTCAATCAGTATAAATCAGGCGAGATCTTTGTTCTTGATAATAATGTTTCCCCTTTTGTGTAACTACCCGATGGGCTTTAGAGTCTCCTCATGGATGTGTGTCATTTTTACTTTGAAATGTTTATGTCTGCTGAACAGTTATCTCATGCATGTCAGTGTACTGAAATAAGATCAAGCCCCAGACCAGCTCACTTAACTGCAAGTACAGATTGTGATACTGAATATATTTGACCACTCTTTTTTTGTTTGTTCTTTGGTATAAATAATAGCTGACACAAAATTTCCAAGTTCCAAAGCTGAATTTCAAGGCGGCTGGGCTACTATTTGTAACATCAGTGTCAAAGCCCTAAAGAAACCAGTCTCTTTTTTGTAAATCCAAGAAAAGCCTTTTTCATATCAATTCTGTACATATTTTTGTATCATTACTTTGTTCATCATATCAGCAAATCCTGTCAGTTTTGCCTTCAGAATTCTTCCAGGCTATTAACATGTTTCACCACCTCCCTGCCATCACCCGGGACCAAGCCACCCATCACCTCTTGCATTGGCCTCCTAACTGCTTCCACCTTTGCCTCCTACAGTCTTTTATCACCAGAACAAAAAGAGGGATCCCATTATAACCTAAGTCAGATCATGTCACTGTGTCCAAAGCCCCTCATTGGCTTCCCATCTCACCAAAAGTAAAAACCAAAGTACTTTCATTGCTTACAATACTCTACAAGATTGGAGCTGTCCCACCAGAACCTCTCAGACGCATCCCCTGCCACTCTCCCAGGAGCTCCATGCTTTAACCACAGTACCCCCACCCCCTACTGTTTGCTCAGGGCCTTTGCACTTCCTGCTCCCTGTGCTGAAAGACTCACTTCCCCTCCCCCTCTTATCTTCCTCATCTTGTTCAGGTGTCTCCCTTCTCACCTTCTTCAGACCTCTGCAGCAAGACCTTCCCTTGATCACCCTATCTAATATAGCACAACCCCGCCCAAGCAGCATCCATTTCCCTGCTTTATTTGTTTACTGTTTGTTTCCCCGCGTTAGAATATAAAGTCCAAGAGATCATAGATTTGGGTTTGCTTGATTCATCACCACAGCCCCAGTGCCTAGAACAGAACTGACATATAATAGACATTGGATAAATATCTGTTTCCCACTTGTTTATTCCACCAATATTTATTAAAGGTCTACTACTATGTTCTAGGCAACATGTTAAAAAATAATAATCTCTGCTTTCTTGGAGCTTCCAGTCTTGTGAGGGAGACAGATAATAAATATATAGATGAGTAAATCTACTTCAGGTAGAGATAAATGCCATGAAGAAAATAAAATTATGAAATGAGATAGAGGGACTGAGTACAAGGATACTAGTTTATATAGACTGGCTGGGAGCCTCTCCACGAAAGTGGCATTTGAGCTGAATAATAAGCAAGAAAGCCATGAGAAGTTCTGGAGGAAGAACATTCCAGGCAGAGGGCAAAGCAAGTGAAAGGAGTCTGGGTTAAGAATGATTTTGGTACATCTCACAGTAGAAGTTGGTCTATTGTATCATCTGCTTGTATCTCCAGAGTACCCTTGAAGAGATCAGCACAAGCTCAAATGTGAGCCATACTAGACACTACCTTCATTCTCCATCACTTAACGTATTCATCCTCTATAGGCTGGTCTACTGCAGGAAGCCATCAGGATTTCCTTACAGAAGTCTCAGTTGTGCATGAGAGGAATAATAATGAATGAAACGGGATGTGAGACTGAAGGAATAATTTTCTGGTTAATTTTGTATGTTCTATTTCCTGCCTACTGGTTGGTGTCATGAAATTCAAGAGGAAATAAAATAGGGAACTTTAATGCTGGGACTTAAAGGCCTGTTTATAGAGGAAGGGAGGGGCCACAACTCTTTAGCTTCTTCAATAGGTTAAATATGCTTAATTGTCAGAGGATAAGGGAGGATTTGGGAAGCCACGAGCTCTGTGTCTCATCTCAATCCAGCTTCTAGTGATGGATACGTTGATGGTCATTGTTTCTTTTCAAGTGACTGTGTACTTTCTTACATAACAGACAGCTGTCCTTTTATCCTAAAGTGTAGGGTATTGGAAACATCTCTGGACCTACATTCTCATCTGATTTGTATCTCTTCCCCCACCTATTGCCTTCCAATCAGCTTCCCACCCTACCTCCAATGCACGTAGTAAATATTCTGAACACCAAAGATTTAAGAAAGGAATGAGGAAGATTACGAGAAATATAAAGTTAAAAGGGGAGGAAGAACTGGAGTGAAATGAAGTGAGTGCCTCTGAGGACTGAATAAATCTAATATATGTGAAAACGGTCTGTAAGCTGTAAAACACCATTCAAGTGTCAGAATCAGTATTTTCTACTGTCTATCATGCTCGACAAGTCTACTCAGTAAATACTGAATGAATAAATGAATGGCAGAAACATTAAAATGAATGCTGTGAGGAAAGGGGAGAAGAGACAGAATCAGAAATTGTCCCAAACAAATGTTTAGCTCATTCATCATCCTCCCAATATGTGTGAATCTTATCTGTATGCAGGCTTTAAAAATCATTGACTTTTTGCATTCAGGGAGAGAAAAGAATTAGATACAGAGAGATTAAATAACATTAAGCTTAAATGAACCAGGGGCTAAAATGATCTTAATGAAGATCTGGTAAAAGATATGCCAATAACTAATCTTTAAAAAAGAGAGTGAAAATGTTATGTGAGGGACATTGCCGAAATACTAGGTCTAGAAAGTAAATTCCAACATCACTATTATATGATTTTTATACCTAAGAGAACCAAACAGAGAAACAAAAATTAATAATGTTGGAAATTTTTAAATTTTTATTTCCATATCCTTATAAACAGTATCTGAAGCTTTTCCAGGAAACAGGTAATAATATGATAGCAAGCGTTTATATAGCACTTACTGTGTGCCAGCCCAGTTAATAGAACTATACGAGTTTTAGCACATTTAATCCTCACGATAACTCCATGGGGTTGGTACTGTTATTACCTGATTTTTAGAAGATCATGAGAGCAAATAAGTGGTGGAGCTGGGATTTGAACCCAGGCGGTCTAACTTTAAAATTTGTGCTTTTAAATACTGTGTGTGTGTATTGGTGTATGTAACTATGTATATAAAAACACTTCTATGAATGCTTTATATGTAGGAAAGAAATAGGTTCTATGATTTTCCCCACTTTACAGATGATGAGCCCAAGGCAAAGAGAGGTTAGGTAATATGACCAAGATAATGCAGCCATTTAGCCCTGCTAGGCACAAGAATGGTGTTCTAACGTCCATGGACTTATGATCTACAGGATTGGTAACCAGAAACTCAAAGTAGCTGCTGTGAAAGAATTAGGATTAGGAAGGAGTTAAATCCTTGGCTCTCATTTCTCCTTCTATCGATGGCACAATCCTGCGTCAAGTAAGAATCTCCAAGGACACGTTGAGCCCACAGACAGAATGGACACATTGTTGTCCTACTCTTCACCCGAGTCCTACACACAATAAATATATGATTTTACTTCTGGCTCTCTAAAATACCATTATGGTTTACAAAGCACCAGGTTTGTAGTATGTTTACTCAGTTTTATTCTGATCTCATTTACTGTGGACTAGGATAAAGTGAGTCCATGGAAACTGTTGAGACCTAGGTTCTAGTATTCAAAAGCAAGTAGTATCTACTGGTCTTCTGGAGCTTGTAAAATTGAACAAGTACATTCTACTGTGGCGTTAGATGTCACACTGAGCACAAAAATAACTGGCCCTCATGCACACAGGTGATTCTGGAATTTCTGACAGAGGCTAATTATTAACATCACTGATGTTTCATGTGAATCTGAGGGTTTCGGTTTCAAATTGTGATATTAAACGTAGAGGTTAATTATAAATGAGTTATCACATTCTATTCTAGTGCTTCACTGTTTTGAGGGCTTTCATATTGTCAGGTTCACTTGATGATCACAATTTTGGAGGATGTTATTCAACAGTGTCGCAAATGAAGAAAGAATCTCAGAAAGGTTAGTGACTGACATTGCCTCTCAGGTAGCACCAGAATGCAAGTGGTGCCTTTCAGGTAGCTGGGATGCAGTACTGGGATGCAAATGGATGCTTCCTGACTCCTCATTCAGTGCTCTTCAAACTCCTTAGCAGCCCTATCAAATCTGCTCCATTAATACCCCCAATGAGGGCTGGCACTCAAAATAATCACCTTGGGGACTCTAGGCTTATTTGAGAGATGTCAGAATCACCCACCACTTTTGGCATATCTGTTTGGGAACTTTCTTCAGGGCTAGTTTACACAAGAACATCATTTCATTAATTTACACCTATGCCAAATTTTGGGTTGATCACTTTTTACAAGGCTGTAATACAGGGCACCACACTGCAGGACACACCCAGATGCCTGAGAATAATTAGGACAAAGCCAGTTTTCATAAGTGTGAAACTAAAGTAATGATTATCAGATAATCAGTAAAGACTATCACCTTTTGACACTGGGTTTTAAAGATCTCATCCCTGGAATTCCCTAATCAGCTGAATGGCATTGAGTTTAGGTTACTCAGAAAGAAGAAAGGCTGATTCAACTTCAAAGATTTTAATATGTGGTTCCAGAAAGTCTGCATATTTCACTGTGTGTACGTATGTAACTATGTATGTAAACATTTTCACATAATGGGCAACTACTTATGTAATTGTAAGATCATTTGTTTGATATAATTAAGGGGGGGGGGGAAACACCTTTCCCCAGTTTGCTTTCCAGAAATATGCATAATATTTCACAGTAGGGAAATGGCCTCAAACTATGCTAAATTTTAAATTTCTATTACATAATAGGATTTGTTTTTAGAAAATAGGTTTCTTTTCCTACAGTAAAGTATAGATGAGAAAATCATACACATTGGAGTCGGATGAACCTACGTTCTTCTTCTGGCCTTGTTACTTAAAATCTAAGATACTGGGTGAAGTTATTTAAATATTCTGAACTTTAGATCTTTATCTTATAATGGAGCAAAAACACCTGTTTCATCAGACTTTTGTGAAGTTAGATGATATAAAGCATTTCATTTCACACTGTCCAGCACATAACGGACACATCATAAACATAAGTTTCTTCCTCTACCCTCCCACTCCCCTGTTTCCATTGACTTCTACAACCCAAACAGTTTCTTGTTGAGTGTGCTTTCCTTGCTCTCCTCCTAGCTTTATTTCTTTTACTTGGATGTCATCCAAGTACTGTCTTCAGTACTATCTATAATGGACCAGGGTCAATAGCATTTCATCTGCAGTTCCTCATTCTTCCCAGGAGTCAGTCATTTCTCACAAATTTGCTCTTTGGTTGGAAGATGTAATCAAAATCTAGATAGCTTGGGACTCTCCATTTCAGAGCTTATTTCTCATCCTAGCCTTTGCATCTCAAGTGACAGTTACCAACATAGCTTAGTTTTATCTCTAACTAAAAACTCAGCCTGATGGCTGAACCTTGAAAGCATGGTCTCGCTGAAAGAAGCCAGACACGACAGGCCACATATTGAATGATTCCATTTCTATGAAATGACCCAAAGAGGTAAATCCATGGAGACAGAAAGCAGAGCAATGGTGACCAGGGACTGGGGTGACAGGAATGAGGAATGACTGCTTATGGGGGGGCGGGATTATCTCTTGTGTTGATGAAAATGTTCTAAAATTGGTTCTGGTGTTGGTTGCACAAGTCTGTGAATATACTAAATAAAAACCATTGAACTGTGTACTTTAAGTGGGAGAATTGTGTGATATATTATCTCAATAAAGTGGTAAAAAAAAAAAAAAACTCAGCCTGCCATTGGCAACACCTGGGAGAGAAAGTCTAGGTAGAAATAGGCAGAGGTGCTGTAAGGAGGGGCCTAAAAAACTCCAGATGTCCTCAGAATCCTAAGAGAGTGACTTCCTCCAGGAACTGATGAAGATCCAAGACTAAAGAGGGCGGACCAGCAAGAATGCCATCCCAAAGGGCAACTGTGGTGTTTCCCCATATCTCCCAGGCTGTGAGGAGGCACAAGAGGAAGACACAAAGGCAGACTGCATCACTGTAGCAGATATTACTGGAAGAAATATCAACAGTGCAGGGGATGTTTAGCTCCTCCTTACGTGTATTCAACATCCCTTCAAGTATTTATGAAGTGGCTGCTATGTGCCTGATCTTCCTGGAAGTCATGGATGGTCCATGATTTATGAGAAAGTATGAAATATCAAAGTGAGTGGCCAGTAATGGCAGGAGCCATCAGGAGTTCCACATGTCACATATGAAGATCACACGGAGGGAAGTTACTTTCCTTGTCAGTCAGTATTCTCTAAAGAAACAGAACCAATAGGATAGATGTCTGTATATACAGTTGTATCTATATGTATTAAATGATAGATATACAGAGAGAGAGGTTGATTGATTTTAAAGAATTGTCTCACATAATTGTGGAGGCTGGTAAGTCTGATGTCTGTAGGGCAAACCAGTTGGCTGCAAATTCAGGCAAGAGTTGAAGTTGCAGTCTTAAGTCTAAAATCTGTAGGGCAGGCAGGGAAGATGGAAACTCAGGATTTCTATGCTACATTGACATGGGATTCCTTCTTCTCTGAGAAACATCAGTTTTTTGTTCTTATGGCCTTCAGTTGACTGGATGAGGCCCACCTGCATTGTCAAGGATAATCTACTTAAAGCTAACTAATTGTAAGTATTAATCGTGTCTTCAAAATACCATTGCAGCAACATCTAAACTAGTGTTTGACAAACAGCTGGGCACCATAGTCTAGCTAAGTTGACACATAAAATTAACCATCATAATTTCCAAGCAGTGTTTTATTGGAAGTGAAACTGAGCTTCTTTTGAGGAAAGATGCCTATTCATCAGCAAAAAGCCACAGCTTCATAAGCTATAAAAAACTGACACTATACTCATGTTTAGTGTAAGAGCATCTGTGGTTTAGTCTTCTTAGTCCCCCTGTATTTATGATTAAGTTTCAGACAGACTTGTGGAGTCCAAGCTGTTTTTAACAGAGGAGCTATAGTAGTTCCACTCTCAGCTTTATTAGTTTGGGAATGGAGGAGACCCTCTACTGTATTTATAGTACCATGAGTAGAGATAAACTAGGTGTTTTGGATACATTGCATCAGGTACATAAATGCTCAATCATTGATGAAGATATTCTCTATTATTTATTAATCTATTATGTATCATTTATTATGACTCTATTCAAAAAGCATGAAGCGATCACAGAGGAAGGAAGCATTTTGTAACTAAGCTGACAATGCCCGAATTCCCTCCAAAAATCACTTTTCCCACCCCCTACAGATCTTTCTGTCTTCCATCTATATGAACAGCACGTCAAAGGGTTGACCTTTCCTACTCATGAATGAGACAATCAAATGTTCTGCTTTCCAAGAAGAGAGAAAAGATGGTTCCCAGAAAATAGAGACTAGAAAACTTAACATTCCTCCCCATAAAAATTCCATAATGGATGATTAAATAGACTGTTTTTGACCTTTTGAGAGAGAGGGGGAGAGAGAGAGAGAGGGGGAGAGAGAGAGAATTGCCTTCTGGAGACAATACGAGCTCACCCTGAGTAAGTCAGGTCAAACAAAATACTTTCCCTTCTTGGACGGCATTGTTAATCTCATGAACGGTGGTAATACTGTAGACACAGTATATTATATTTTTGCAAGGATTTCACAGCTCATTCATGATATCTTTTTGGACAATGAGAAGTGTAAGCTGGATAATAGTTTCAATTAGATGGACACATTGTTGATAAGACAGGTCTATTCAAAGATTGTTGATGAATGGAACAATGTCAAACTGAAGAGAAAAGCTAGAAATAAGATTTTGTTTTAGCCCTTTTCTACTGAACTTTTAATTTATCAACAATTAAGTTAATCAAAATTAAATGAATCAAAATAAAAAATTAAGTGCATATGTGGGAAACATGCTAAAAAATATTTATAGATGACACGGATCTTGGTGGGCCAACCAATCCAACAAATAGGGAACTGACATTCCAAATCATTCACATGGGCTTCAGTAACAAAGAGAAACAAACAAGAGAGGATATAATAAGGATAACTGTAAAGTTATGCAGCTGATTAAGATATAGCTTAGCAGAACTTCATGTGAAAAATTATCTGGGACTCTGCATCAGCTGCAAGTTCAAGAAGCCAATAAGATGGCATGGCTGTAACACACGCATGCACACACACCCAAATACAATAGCTTTTAAAAGTTGGAAAGGACCTTAGAAATTATTCAAGTCAAATCTCTCATGTTGCAGAGAAAAGCTGAGCATGCAATAATAAAAACACAATAACTGACAGTAAAACTACATCTGGTATTTATGTATGTTTTACTGTAGACATCATACTCTTTAAGGTTACTTTATTGTGTTCTTGATTTGCATGTCTCTAATGATTAGTGATGTTGAGCACCTTTTCATATATTTCTTGTCCATCTGGATGTCTTCTTTGTAGAAATAGCTATTCAATTCCTTTGCCCATTTTTTAGTTGGGTCACTCGTTTTTTTGCTCTTGAGGTAAAGGAGTTCCTCATATATTTTGGATATTAACCTCTTATCAGATATATGATTTGCAAATATGTTCTCCGTTTCTGTTGGTTGCCGTTTCATTTTGTTGACTTTTTTCTTTGCTTTGCAGTAGTTTTTTAGTTTGATGTAGTCCCATTTGTCTATTTTTGCTTTTATTGCCTAAATAAATTGCCTAAATCTATTCATCAACAGATAAATAGATTAAGAAAAGGTGGTATATATACATACAATGGAATATTATTCAGCCTTTAAAAAAGAAGGAAATCATGCCATTTGGGGGACAACATGGATGAGTCTGGAGGACACTAGGCTAAGTGAAATAAGCCAGACACAGAAGGACAAATACTACATAATATCATGTATATAAGGAATCTAAAATAGTCAAACTTATAGAAGCAGAGAGCAGAATGTGGTTGCCAGGGGCTGGGAGAAGAGAGGAACAGGGAGGTATTAGTCAAATGACACAATATTTCAGTTGATAAAATGATGAAATGATGAATACGTCCTAGAGAACTACAGCACATCATGGTGCCTAGAGTTCACAACACTGTATTGTATACTTAAAATTTTGCTACAATGGTAGGTCTTATGTTAAGTGTTCTTATCACAAATGATAATAACAATAAGTAAAGAAAAAGAGTTACTTTAATAGGCACGAGTGTATTTTCATAGAGTGTAAGCAAGGTTGTGAGGAACCTAAAAACCATATAACAAATATAAGATGTCAAGAGTTTTTTTGTGTTTTTTTTTTTAGTCTAGAATATAGTAGAGTAGCATAGAAGGGAGTACTATTGGAGGCAGCATGGCAGCTGTATTCTTTACAAAATGAAAGGGCAAAACTAGAGCCTACAGATAGAAGTCCTTAAAAGGAAAAGTTCAGGTTTAGCTTAAGGAAAGTCTTTTGAACAACTAGTGCCACCCATTGATGGGAAAGGCCACTTCAACAAGAGCTGGTTTCCCATACCTACTGTAGATCTAAGCTATAGACCCACCAAAGACAGGCAACAGAGAAGGGATTCATGATTTGAGTTAAGAAGCTGTACTAAGTGATCTCTACTTCCTTTCTATTTCTAAGATTCTACAATTTCAGAGCACAACAGGTGCTGTTTCTTTCTCACCTTGTCTCCCATTTTCAGGGACCTATACTTTCTATGCAGTTTTTCTTTACACTTAAAATTTTCTAAGAAATAAATTCTAGGGCTCACTTCGGCAGCACATATACTAAAAATTAGAACAATACAGAGAAGATTAGCATGGCGCCTGAACAAAGATGACATGCAAATTCGTGAAGCATTCCATGTCTAGAGGGGATTAGCAGATACAGATTACTATATATAAAACAGATAAACAACAAGGTCCTGTTGTATAACACAGGGAACTATATTCAATATCCTGTAATAAACCATAATGGAAAAGAATATGAAAAAGAATGTATGTGTGTGTGTGTGTGTGTATCTGAATCACTTTGCTGTCCACCAGAAACTAACACAACATTGTAAATCGACTACACTTCAATTTAAAAAAATGCATTCCCTTTACCCCAGCAATTTCACTTCCAGAAACCCAGCTTGAAGAAATATTGGCCCATGTGCAAAAGATATACATACAATGAGAGTTGTTGTAGCTTGGTTTGTAATAGCAAAACCACAAGGGGTTGGGGAATTCATAAATGTACATCAATAGGAGAATGGCTAAATAAATTATGGAATAACAGAAAAAAAAGAAAATTAATTTTTTAAAATGAAGCAGTCAAAAGTTCATCAGCCCTCTGATTATTTACCCTTGGTCCATGCCCCAAAAGGGTCTACCACCCTGCATTCATAATTGTTTACAAATATCTCATCCACAGAGATACTAAAAATAGAAAGAAACATTTCATTTATCTCAGGAATAGTCCCAATGAGTGACATTGTCATAATCTGGAATTTTTAACTTAACCTTACCCTTACCCTTAATATAAAGCCAGGTGTCCTTAATATATATCCCAAGGACAGTGGGATAGTTTTTCCACAGTTAAGAATTTTATACATATTTGGATTATCTGATACCTTTTCCTGAAACAATCTTCATCACCCTTCTGACTCTTCTAGCCATCTAACTAGAAGTTACACTGACCCGTCCTATGCTGCCTAAGTATTCAGGGATGCTGTTTTGGGCAGTGGAAGTAGCTGTTGAGTGCCTATCATGCGTAAAGCACTGTGTTGAGTTCTGGGTCTACAGCTCTGTCTAAAGCAGGCAGAATTCCTATCCTCAGCAGAGAATTCAGACAGAGAACAAACTAATTTTACAATAAATAAACAACTCTATGTTTATTACATTCATAACGTGCACTCAACAAATATTGGTTGAATGAAAGAATGAACTCAACTGGTGAAGAAAATAACTTGGACTTAAAATTTTCCTTTATACCACCTAGAAAGAGTTCACTAAGAAAAAAAGAAATCGAATAACGTATGCATATTCAACCTCCTTAAAACTGAACATCTTTTAAAAACATTGGAATAACCAGTTATTTGATAAGTTTCAAATAAGCTGTATTTTTCATTTAATATTTTTCCCGAGTTATACAGCAATTTTAACCAACCAAATGATTATCCCTGAATGCTTTGTCAGAGCACTTTAGGAAAGCTAAATGTATACTAATATGTGTTAGGTATTTAAATATTCTGATCAAACCTTCAGATATTCAATCCGAGAAGTAGTAACTTTTTTTTTCTGTCCTATCAGCAGGATAAGGCAATAACAATGCAGGAACATCAAAAGGCATATGTTTTCTTCCTCCAGCTACTCAGGTGAAGCTAAGAGTTGGATTTACCCAGGGAGAGAGTTGAAGGTGTCGTCAAGGGAGTGATTAAAATGATGGAATGAATCCAACCTGTGCGAGGAGGAAAATGAGGCCACGCGTAGGGCCTGCTGAAAATAGCACTTAAAGACATGGGATTACTCTTCAATATTCTTTTCTCCTCAAAGGAGGAGTTCAGGGAGCCAACAGAGCATATAATGGGGTTTCCAACCAAGAGGGGATAAAGGGAAGATGGTTCCCCACCTCTCGCCTTTGCAGTCTCTCCGTATCTCTTTAGCCTCCTTTTTTCACATCACATGTCTGAAGCCCGCAGCTCCGAGCCCACCATGAGAGCAGAGCCTTTCCAGCTTCTCCTGCATTCATCAATATTTCCTTCACTTAAATTCTCTTTCGACCTTCAGAAATAACCTTTGTTGGTGACTTGCGCTCTTGCTTGTATGAAAGAGGTTGAATTGCTAGATTTGATCATTATGTTGTTTCTCTTTATTTCTGTCTGGCTGAAAACTAATGTCCTATTTCCAAAGTTAGAACAAAAAAGCAGGTGTTTATTCCTATGATCAAAATAGGTTCTTAATGGGGAAGCTAGATGCAACAGATCTGAGTAAAACAAAAACCAGTGCTGGTTTTATTCCCGGCTTACCCTTGATCCCATTACAGTCAATGGGAGTAGATCTCACCACTCCTGACCTTGGCACGTGCTGGTGGCGGAGAGGAAGGCAGACAACACCTGGCAACTCAGCTGTCCCAGAGGTGCCGTCCAACACTTTCACATCAATCTCTTTGGCCAAAACTTAGTCATGTGGCCTCATCCAGGGCAGTGACATAACAGGGGTGGGCAGGTGGGAGCAATCTACCTGGAGGACTAACAGGCGATGGACAGCAGGCCACCAGCAGGGCCAGCAACACATCTATCCAGTCAGTGAAACATTTTCATCCACTTAGTCTCAAGGCGTGTTAGAGTCACCAAAAGACCCTTATATTCATATTTTGTTGCTATGCCCAAATAAAAGATGATCTCGTGGGCTGTCACTGTGCCACTTTTCTGTTTACAAATCTGACTCCCCTTCTCCTCCTTACCAGCCCCACTTCACCCTAAACTTTAAGCCTCCACAAAATAGAGGCCACTTTACTTCATTTTTGTACCTGAAATATATGAGCTCGCCCACTAAAAGTTTGTTCAATGAATAAATGAATGAATGAGACAGTGAATGAACAACTAAACCAGATGGGTGAATCTGAGGGAAGAAGTGAATAAATATGTTCCAAATATCTAATTTGCCCGGTTGGCTCGTTCTAATTTTTAGATCACAATGTATTTAGCTTCTAATTATTTCCTGCCTCATATTTTTTTATCCATTGGGGAGAGAAAATTTTAAAATTTCAACATTTAGAATTGGTGAATTTAAAATCAGATGCCTTGGTAAAATGCATGACTCTTTTCTCGAAAGGGCCTGGTAGACATAAATATGAGGGTGGTTTATGTCCTCTTCATCTTCAAAAATGTTTACTGTGCATTCACAGGCAGAGGGTGGGAGAAATGCTTCCAAGAAAGTTAAACAAAAAGTTATCTTCTACCTCAAAATATTTAGCAGGACATTATAAACAGATGCTATACATTTCCCTCTTTCATGGATGTACATTATATCAATAATAATACCTTTGGCTGATTAATAATACACAATTCATAACTCAGAATTTTCTATTTTTAATCACCTCACATGTAAAATTGTTTAGATACTACAATATATCACCTTTTCAGAGAGAAATCATGGGTAAGTCAACTATCTTTTTAACCCTGTAGCTTCCTTCCATTAAGAAGAATTAACAGCAACTAGAGGTATTGAGAGTCTTTGGTTTTCTGACACCTGGTGTGGGACGATACTACAGAAAGCAGAAATAAACTTCACTGTCTACGGTGCGGAGTGCTCAAGTGGGTATGACGATAAGTAAGTATTCGAGGTAAAGCTGTATCTTGGGTTTAAACAGTAGCCAGGAGATTGAGAAGTTTGTTGCTTTTGCATGCACAACATTCTTTTGAGACTAGATTCATATGTGATGGAGGAAGAGTAGCACCTAGTGGTAAAAAGTATCAGCTGCACCCACCAGGGAGCTGACTGCAAGTCTCCCAGGAAGTACTTCAGCCACATTTTTAAAAAACACATTTCAGGCATCTTAAATGCTGGTATCTTTGATTCCCAAGATGGTGTTTGTCACGTATGTCAGTTACAGATTTGAGGCAACTTAATGGGTTTGAATACTTTCAAATAAACTGTATAGATGATCAATATATCCAAGAATTTAGAAAAAGACCCTAAACTTTTCACAGATACCCGAAGCATGTATAGTAAAATGTACAGGTTAAAATAGTATATTTCTTAGATGATCTGAAAGTTTATTTAATTATTACTTATGTAAGTCTACTAACATATCTGAGCGAAAGAGTGCTGCTTTCTTAAGCAAGAAGTTGTATTTTACTGAGATT
Organism: Eschrichtius robustus; assembly: GCF_028021215.1. NCBI lineage: Eukaryota > Metazoa > Chordata > Mammalia > Artiodactyla > Eschrichtiidae > Eschrichtius > Eschrichtius robustus. Next base: position 52,082,077 of record NC_090841.1, read on the forward strand.
ATTTCGAGAACTTGGAGGTACCTGTAAATAGCTACTATGAAATTCTCTTTTCTTCCAGTGATGGATATCGTTAACATAATACAGTATTTCACACACTTTGGACACACAATAAATTAATAATTGATATATTATTCCAACTATATAGTGGAAACTAGTTTTAATTATATAGCTTATAGTTTGGTTGACGATAGTGGTAAGGAGAAATAATTGGAAAAATTATGAATAAGCATTTGTGCATACTTCAATTCCTAAATTAAATGGAAATTCAACTAAAATTTTATTCCCTTGGTGGGAGTGTAATCATATGAATGTGTCATCTGTCCTTGAGACCCTGACATAAAAACAAAAAACTGTGAAATTCAAATCACACCTATTTTTTTTTGTAAGATGCTCACTCTGTATCTTTTCTTTTTTAAATTAATTAATTAATTTTTATTTTTGGCCGTGTTGGGCCTTCCTTGCTGCCCACGGGCTTTCTCTAGTTGCGGCGGGCGGGGGCTACTCTTTGCTGCGGTGTGCGGGCTTCTCGTTGCGGTGGCTTCTCTTGTTGTGGAGCACGCGGGCTTCAGTAGTTGCAGCACACAGGCTCAGTAGTTGTGGCACATGGGCTTCGTTGCTCCGCAGCACATAGGATCTTGCCGGACCAGGGCTCGGACCCGTGTCCCCTCCACTGGCAGGCAGATTCTTAACCACTGTGCCACCAGGGAAGTCCCACCTATTTTGTTTTTATTCCCCAAGCTCCTTTTTCTAGTAGCAGACATCACACAGGCGTGCACACACACACACACAGGGCAGGCCAATCACCATATCCCACCCCTCGGCCCTTGGGAGTTCTTCCAAGGTTGTCCAATCAAAGTGCAGCTTCCAGAAGTGATGTCTTGAACCAGAGCTGGCAGAGAAGTCCACTCCTTCCCTTTTAATGGGCAGCTGTAAGAGGCGATGCTCCAGTCATAAGAAACTTAGCACAGCAGAGAATGAAGTCAAATAGAGAGGAAAGGGGAGGAGAAAGACCCCTTAGGACAGGAGTCTCTTGTTGTGGTTGCTGACGTCCGTGGCTCCTCTGTCCTGTTCCTGCTTCTCTCCCCCAGCTTCTCTTCCCATAAATCTCTTTGAGACAAAATTTACTTTGAGATAACTTTCTGTAACCTAAAGAGAACTGACTTATACTGCATTTTAAAAATAAGGCAGGGACTTCCCTGGTGGCGCAGCAGTTAAGAATCTGCCTGCCAATGCAGGGGACTCGGGTTCGAGCCCTGGTCTGGGAAGATCCCACATGCCGTGGAGCAACTAAGGCCATGTGCTGCTACTACTGAGCCTGTGCTCCGGAGCCCATGAGCCACAACTACTGAGCCTGCGCGCCCAGAGCCCATGCTCCTCCACAAGAGAAGCCACCACAATGAGGAAGCCCGCGCACCACAACAAAGACTGAACCCAGCCTAAAATAAATAAACAAATAATTAATTATTAAAAAAAAAAATAAGGCATAACTATGGAAAAGAGTATGGAGGTTCCTTTAAAAACTAAAAATAGAGCTACCATATGGTCCAGCAATCCCACTCCTGGGCATTTATCCAGAAAAGACTAAAACACTAATTCAAAATGGTACATGCACCCCAGTGTTCATTGTAGCACTATTTACAATAGCCAGGACATGGAAGCAAAATAAACAAAATCTCAAATAAATAACCTAACCTTAAACCTAAAGCAATTAGAGAAAGAAGAAAAAAAAAAACCCCAAAGTTAGCAGGAGGAAAGAAAACACAAAGATCAGATCAGAAATAAATGAAAAAGAAATGAAGGAAATGATAGCAAGGATCAATAAAACTAAAAGCTGGTTCTTCGAGAAGATAAACAAAATTGATAAACCATTAGCCAGACTCATCAAGAAAAAGAGGGAGAGGACTCAAATCAATAAAATTAGAGCTCTGCAGCTGTGCCTGACACCATATTCTCTGCCCCGTCAGCAGTCTCAGGGTTGTGCTGGTGGGAGGGAGTAGGGCCCACGGCTCTATGAGTGGCCCCGTGTGAGTGGGGCTCTGCTGGACTTTCTGCAGGAGTTGTCGGGCTGCCACCTGCTAAAGAAGAGGATGTGTCACCCATACCTGCTGCTGGAATTTCTCCCCGGGCAGAGAAAAAAGAAAAAAAGTGTGAGTACAGAGAGCATTAACCAAGATGGCGGAGTAGAAGGACGTGCTCTCACTCCCTCTTGCGAGAACACCAGAATCACAACTGGCTGCTGGACTATCATTGACAGGAAGACGCCGGACTTCACCAAGGAGGATACCCCACGTCCAAGGACAGAGGAGAAGCCACAGTGAGACGGTAGGAGGGGCACAATCAGAGTAAAATCAAATCCCATAACTGCTGGGTGGGTGACTCACAAACTGGAGAACACTTATACCACAGAAGTCCACCAACTGGAATGAAGTTTCTGACCCCACGTCAGGCTTCCCAACCTGGGGGTCCGGCAACGGGAGGAGGAATTCCTAGAGAATCAGACTTTGAAGCCTAGTGGGAATTGAT